>NC_139249.1:9352908-10760325 GCF_977018435.1 Lepisma saccharinum
TTATCTCATCCTTCAGCTGTTGAATTGTTGTTGGCTTGTTGGCATAAACCTTACTTTTGAGATAACCCCAAAGGAAGAAATCTAATGGGGTTAAGTCGCACGATCGTGGTGGCCAATTGACATCGCTGTTTCGAGAGATGATGCGACCTTGGAACTTCTCATTCAATAAAGTCATTGTTGCATTGGCTGTGTGGCTTGTGGCGCCATCCTGTTGGAACCACAAATCTTCGACATCCATAGCATTCAATTCAGGCCATAAAAAGTTGGTTATCATGTCACGGCATCGTTCGCCTGTGACCGTTACAGAATTCCCGGCATCATTTTCGAAGAAATACGGGCCAATGATTCCGCTAGCAAAAAATGCACACCAAACAGTGACCTTTTGTGGATGCAGTGGCTTTTCAACAATGTTCCTTGGATTTTCATCAGCCCAAATGCGACAATTCTGCTTATTAACGAACCCACCAAGATTAAAATGGGCTTCATCACTAAAGATGACTTTTTGCGAAAAATCATCATCAGCTTGTTTTTGCTCGTGCATCCAATTGACGAATGTACGACGCTTCAAATGGTCAGCAGGCTTCAATTCTTGTGTCAATTGAATTTTGTAAGCGTGTAGAGACAGATCTTTTGTCAAAATTCGATGTAGCGTTGTTGTGGAGAGGTTCAATTCCTGTGCGCGATGACGAATAGAGGTGTCTGGATTCGTGGCCACATTCTCGCGCACTGCAGCAATGTTTTCAGCTGAACGGCGTAAACGAGCACGCATTGGCATTTTCACATCTGCCACCGACCCAGTTTGTTTGAATTTACGAACAATTTTGCCAATTGCACTCTCGGTAGGTCGATTATGTTCACCAAAAAAATCGCGAAGTGCCCGAAGTGCATTTCTGTTTGAACGTCCATTTTCGTAATACGCTTCGATAACTTTAACACGTTGCTTGATTGTTAATATTTCCATGATTGCAATTGGCAAAGGCTGAAGTTGTTAAAATCTGAAAGAAAAAGAAAAAAAACATTAAACACTTAATCTTATTTCACATTTCAAATCGTTCCAAATTAATGGAACACCCTTTATTAGCAGCCTCATATATGTTTCTGTTTATTTGTTTTCATTTCTAATGACCAATATTCATAATCCATTTTTCCTCTTTTTTCAATTCCTCTATCTGATTACGTAACCTTTTTGCTCTTATGTAGAAGTTTAAAAATACATTGCTTTTGTTCTGCTCATTGGTAAAACATACGGGTATAAGGAGAACGAAATGAGGAGGATACAAAGGGGAGCATGCAAAATTTGTGAGAGAGGGGAAAGGAATAAGGAGGGGGGAAATAGTAGAAGAAGGGGTAGATGTAGGAGAAGAGAAAATGAAGTATAGGTATATGGGGATCCCGTATTTTAAAGGGGTTTCTGAAAAGATTGAAAAAGTAGTAAAAGATTATGGTATTAAATGTGGGATAAGGGCTCTGCGCAGTATTGAAAAGCATTTGACAGAATACAAATAGGAAGGAAAGGTAAAGCAAAACGTGGGGGGAGAAAAAGGTGTGTATAGGATTAGGTGTGAATGTAATAAGGAATATATTGGGCAAACAGGAAGAAGCATGGAGATAAGGTGGAGAAAACACGATAAAGATATTAGGGAGAAAGTACCAAGAATGGGTTTATCCGAACACATTATTGAAGAACAACATAAATTAAGAAAAGGGAGGTAATTAGAAATGAAAACAAACAAACAAACAGAAACGTATATGAGGCTGCTAATATATGCAAAGATAGGAGCAATAAACAAACGAGCCAAAACAATTGAGGCTACATTAATTGACATGACAACAGATGCCAACATTGGTAAGAACAGGTCTGCCAACCTTGAAACAAAACAATAGCACTAGATTCAAATTTGGCATCCTATACGGAACACCCTTTATTACTATTTTTTATTTACTGGCCAATCGCCCCTTACACAACTTATTTTAAGAACAACACTTTTGTTTGTTCATTTGTTTTTCTCAGGTATTCGTAGATGCTACTAGCAAAGTTATATGAAATTTGTTATGAAGTATTCTGATGCAGGCCTTCATTGTGATTATTTATATTTCAGGTGAAGAAAAAACTAATGTTTTATCGTTCAAACTTGGAAAACTAACTCCATATGGTGCACCTGATTTTTTTGTCCAGTTATAGGACTACATGTGATAATCAAAAGTCTTGTGCCTTAAAAGACAGAGGACAGCATTTCTTTAAGTTTCTACCTCGTGTAAAAAGTGTTTATAGAGGGTATTTTTTTGTTTTTGTAAGTGCCTGAAGTTCCTGTGCATATGCCAAAATTAACGAGTTAACCATTTTTTTGTGTGTTTGTCCTATTTCATTAACATTGTTCTAAAGTTGTTCTTTGGTCAAATCAGTGTGATAAAGGATTGTATATTGTTATTACGCTTGTGAAGAGACTTCTTTAATGTACCTTTAGCAGTTTAGTTTATTGTTAATGTCAGCTAAAAGGCTGCGTGTATTTCTTGTTCAACTTTGAAGCATTTGTGATAAATTTCCAAGTAAACATCTGAAAACTGTGTAGTAATGGCATGCTCAGGTAACTTCTGAAAAGGGAGAGTTGAGATTATTCTTGTAACTACTTAATGGATAGGAACTCGAAATTAACCCAAAATATTTTCTTACAAGTATTATAACATGTTCCCAAGATCCATAGAACATAACGGAAAAACATTGTATGTACGAGAATCGTAATTCACGTCATGTTACATTATACTTAAAACACTTTTATATTAACAAAAGTGATCTCGGAAGTGATATTTCTTTACTACATGTGTTTAAGTATGTGTTATGTTTCTATACTTTTAATTTTGTATACTCATATTTTATACTGAAACATGATGCTGTTTGTTTGTGTTTTGTTATTGGAGGAAATGAAACTTGTCAAAACTTTGTGCAATTTTGTGCAAAATTTTGTAGTGCACACATATTGTAGTACACAATTGTTTTATTGGTCAATTTAAATCCAGCAATAAGGCATCTCAGGATTTGTAATATATTGCAAGATATGGCCAGTACAAATATAGTAAAAAATACCATTCTGTAACAAAAGTGCCTTGCATATCTGTAATTATAACTGTGATACAAATTATATTGAAAGTTTAAAAAAAAGGTACAGTAAAGTTCTTTTACTGGTCGTCCAAAAGCATAATTCAAGATTATATTTAGATACAAGAAAATAGTTTTGTGTTGCTTTGTAAAGAGAAATTAATCTCATATTTCAGTGGTGCACGTCATCACCAGCTTCTGTATACATAAAAGCAGTGTAGTTTGTCCTGTATGCCTGTACTGTAGGTTTATTTACAGGTTCTGTTTTTTCTTTTCTAAAATGATTGGGCTTCTAGTTAGTTTTATAGTATTATGCATAATATGTGAAAGCAGTCAGCAAACTGTGACTGTTTATGTTCTTGTTTGCTCCTAACATAATGTTGTTACTTAAGAATTATGGAAGTGTCAAAGAAGATGCATATTAATCATGACGAGCAATTTTCTAATTTCATAATTTTGTGTATAATTCTCAAGGAAGTACTTGACTGATGCTCCAAATGGCTTGCAAGAAACTCGTACCATGATTCTTAGCGAATCCTAAATATTTTTTAAGTAATGCTTGATTTTCCTGCATACTCTATAACTCTCTAAAATTGTGTGACGGTAAAGGAAATAAGATTGCATAATGTGATATCAACATTAGTATTTGTTTTGTAAGTTGAACATTTCTTGTGCAGAAGCTGGTACAACTTTTTTTCAAGTGCTATTATTCAGTTTAATGTTATGTTCCACATGCCGTGGTTTTTATTACTGCATTTCCAGGAACAATCAGAAGGGGATTTTATAGTTGAATACAAATTCCACTAATGACGAGTTGTTCTACAACATAAGGACACTGGTAAGTATTAGAGAAGGTCTTAATGATGGAACGTGAAGAAATTAAAGTTTTTATGCAATAGAAAATCTCTAACATATTGAGCCATGCAACAAGTATTGTTTTTCAGGATGTCTGATGGAATGATTAATAATGGTGCTATTGTTGTATACTTTTAATATGCAGTAGAGTTAATGCTCCGTTTCAATTATAGAGTAGTTAGAGGCTAGTTGTAGGTAGGAGTCATAATAATCACATCATAGATAGAATTTTCTCAGTAGTTATTTTATTTCGCACTGTTTTCTAGTCCTTTTTTGATTGCCAAAAAAATTGAATTTCACTAACAAAATGTTTTACGTAAACAATGAGAGTCTCATCTTCCAATTTCTTACACATTTAAATATTTGTGCCATTATTAAGAGAGTAGCAGTGATTCCTCAGATTTTATTTTCAACCGTGAGCCCTTCGAAAACATGTGAAGTTTGATTACATCGTAAAATTAGAATTAATTTCTCAAAAGTTGGAATCTGAACAGTGCACAGTTATGCATAAAGCTGCAATTATTATTGTTGTAATTCTAGTTCTACACATTTAGCTTGCAGAGTGCAATCAAACTATCACCCCCCCTCCCCCCAAGTTTGAATGCTTTTGCAGTGTAAACTCTTTGCTAGATTTTGAACCTCGACTTCAAGTTCTGAAATTTGGCAGCATATTGAGAAAACTAGATGTATTAAAACTCTCATCACATCAATAGTAACGTATGATGCGAGAGTTAGTGGCACGTTGAATTTTGCTTCATGTGTATAATAAATAAATTATACAATATGGTAATAGCATTCCTAGACTGAATAATTAGAAGTGAGAATGATGCCTTGTATTTTCAATGTGAGATTTTAAGAAAACTCGAGACTGAAGATGTGTTTCCTATTCAAAAAACTATGCGTACTTGGTACAGTATATATTTTTTATTTTATGTATAAAAAATAAAATTCAAGTACCTTCCATGTGAGAAAAGAATGTTACAATTTTTGTGTGAACAGTGGAAGTGGATTTAACTGTGGTGCTGAGTATATAAAAAAGCTTCTTTTCTATTAAGTATTTCCTTTATTTTCCTGTATTCATTTTGTAGACTTTGTATCCTTTTCTCAAATTGTTTCAGCCAAAGGTTTATATAAAGAGGCTGTGAGTTGGAGCAAATTCATTCCTTAAGAGAGCTTTAATGCTTATTTGAATTTTTTTTGTCAATATCAAAAAATGTACGCCAGATTATATAAGAATCTCAGATTTTGTTTTTTTGTTTGTAATTCACAAATAAAATGTGTGGAACCGAATAGCATGTTTTATATAATACCTTGACCAATGGTTGGAAATAGCACACTACTTGTAGTGGTGTTACTGTAGCTAGCTACAAAATTTGTAGTGGTAATGGTATAATTTTTGTAGTTGTAGCTTCACTGTAAATTTCTTGTAGCTCTTAGTGAAAATGTTGCTGCAGCTACAATTCTCGGCTTTGAGTTAAATTTTGTATATGGCAACAGTGTCAAATAATTGTAAACGATAACGCTTACTTGTGCAGGGGGTTCATAAAGACCAAATCTGTTATAAGGTAATGGCAATCTGGATAATCCAGATGGTAGATATTCTGATATCACAGATTATAGATATCCATGCAATTTAGTTCATTAGTGTCTGAATAATTCTGATATCTAGATAATTAATTGACATATCAATACGCAGGCCTGCATTTTTAGACTTTTTAAAATTGTCTTAACCGCAATAACTGATTTCAATGTTTTTAGGTGCGCTGAATCGGAAAATGACCCCCGTTTTTCTCCATCACGTAAGGATTTTTCACAAAATGGAGTTAAAAATTAAGAAAAATTGGTAAAAACGTGTATTTTGACCATATTTAATTGACATAAAAAATAAAATATCCAGCGTTATACCTACAAATTTTGAGTTTTAGTCACTTATCGAGTTGCTACAAGTCCTTGTAATACCCTTTCTTCATCCCTTCAAAGCTTCTTCGAGAGCTTTTCCTTTTGTAAGTCATCTGCGACAGGTACCTGTGAAGTGTCCAGCAGTAATCCGTAATCATGGTAATGCTCTAGCTGCCCTGATACCGTCGTCCCATCTCTTTGATGTCCCCTGATGGAACCTTTCACCCTGTTCTTCGCTGACAGCACCAAGGTAAGATGCCAAGAAGTGCACTTTCAAATTCGTGGAGCACCCTACATTTTTATATTGTGTCAGCATGTTATGTACTATGCCTTTGAAGTTGGGATCTTTCTGGTTCCCTTGAAACTTCGTGACCACATCCTTAAATGCAGTCCACGCTGCCTTATCACTGTCCTTCATTGTGGAAACGATGGGTTCATCTTTCATGAACCTGCAAATATCCGGACCGACAAAAACTTCTTGCTTTACTTAGTGAAGCCAGGAAACCTCTTTACCAAGTATTTCAAGCAGTCTCCCTCGTTATCTAAAGCCTTTACAAACTGCTTCATCAGTCCAAGTTTAATATGAAGAGAAGGAAGCAGTACTTTTTTCGGGTTCACCAAGCATTCATGTTCGACATTTTTGGTTCCGGGAGCAAGGTATTTTCTTTCCGGCCATTCCATCTTGGTCCAGTGTCGGGCCCTGTCACGACTGTCCTACTCACACAGGAAGCAGGCATATTTTGTATAACCTCCTTGCTGTTCAAGCAACAAGCTTAGCACTTTCAAGTCTCCACATATGATCCATCCGTGGTCGTTGCAGTAGATTTTTTTTTTTTCAGAACCAGGTCCAAATTTTCATACCGTTCCTTCAAGTGTACAGTGTGCCCTACTGGTCCTGACATGTATTTGTTTCCATTGTGCAAATGAAGCACCGTGAGACTTCTCTTGGATGAGTCAATGAAGAGCCTCCATTGGTCTGAGTTATACTGAATATTGAACATAGACATAAGACCGGGGATGTCATCACAGTAAGCCATCTTGAGAAAAAAATGAGACGAAATCTTTCTCTCTGTTTCTATACCAGTAGAATGAAGTTCCGGGGGCCACAAGTTCTTTTGCTTCAATCTGGAGCCAAGGAGCTCTGCTGACTCTTTTGGATAGGCCCAAATCTCTGACCAAGTTGTTTTAACTCCATTTGGTTGAAGAGTTGAGGCTCACTGGAGATGGTATTGTCGAGGAAATCATCATCACCTGTCTTCACACTCGCTCTCAGAATCTGCTGGGGTTTCTAGAGTTTTTGGAGGTGAAGGAACCGGAATCTCTGGTCCATGAGTCACTGGACGCATTGCAGAGGATAGGATTTGATATGAGATTTCCTTCCTATTTTTCAGATTGAACCCTTTGCAAAAGCAAAAATAACAGTCATTACTATGGTTGTGAGGCTCTCTCCAATCCATAGGCACACCAAAATTAAAAGATTTCGGTACTTATCCGATAAGGCCGAACACCTCTCACTCGTTTATTTCCTTAATTTTAGCATTGATACTTACCTATTCTGCAAATGTGGAAGATTCTTTAAGGACTAGTTATGCCTTTTTCTATAAAATAGTGTCAACTTTTCATATTACGAGTCATTATTTGTCTTCCTTGTTCTGCTTGAGTAACAGACAATATGGCATGCACTCGTCATGGATCATCGTACATCGTGCTTGTGTTTTGTCGATTGGGAGTGGGTATGCAGTGTTTCAACCTTCTTAACCGAAAAATACCTACTTTCGTGTTCATTATGTCATCACAAACCATTGACGGATAGCCCCACGGACCATTTCCGGCAAGGTTAGTTTAGGTAAGCATAGTTAAAAATTTTTTTTAAGAAAATCTCGTAAAAAAAAGGCACGTTTGGAAACACTGGCGAGACCGTGTGACATTCGACGCTCGTGCCATCTGCATGTACATAATGGAAACAACGGCCTAATGTTACAGAAGATGCAAGTTCCTTACGTAACAAATGATTATTTCTTGTTCTGCAGCATTCTATGGTGAAGTTTTCAGTTTCTGCGAAAGAAAATACCTCCAAGAACTTCGACAATGCTACAGAAACTGATTTCAGTAAGTGTCTTGCAGTCTTACTCCGAAATAAGCAAAGTGAACTTTCTTGACAAAAGTCTGTAATGTTTCTTTGCTGGTTTTTTTTACAATAAACTCTCCACAAACACAGCAAAAGCTGTCAGGAGAATACTTGCAACCCCTTCCAGCCATTTTGTTTCTTCTTAAAAGAAAACAACCAAATACTTAAAAAAAAAACTTGTTCACCAGAACGCACACGAACCGCAGGGGTTGGAGGCAAGGAACAGAATTATTCATGGAACGCAGTGGAGGAGTGGTTGAACGGGTTTTGGATGACTATTCGGGGAAAACCTGCCCTGAGAAGAAAATTGGACGTTTGCCAGTAGGCCATTGACTCGTATATCCTTGTCTCAATAGTATACATTGAAAGTTATGAGGAACAGCTTATTTTAAGTTACAGAAGATGCTAACAACTGCACATATTACTTAGCATATAAGGCGATGGGGTGTCAAATCCAAAAATCGCGTTTTGCGCAAAAATGGTACGTGATGGAATGTTTTTACTATTTTTCCCATATTCAGCGCAAAAAAATACATATGAATCAGCCACTCAAGTCGAAACAATTTTTTCATCACAGACCTGTCTAATCCAAATGTCATATAAATATATCTGGATATCCAAATTGAGGATATCCAGCATAGAAATTTCCACCATTATCAAAGAATTGTTTTATATTAATGATGGATATCTAGACATCTGGATATTAGTTGTCTTAATTATGTTTATCCATTATGATCGTGACAATTATTATCCTAAAAGAGAGACTTTATGCTTAAATTTAAAAACTATTGAAAACAAGTCACAGATTGTAATACTGGTATCAAAATATATTGAATGATTGGTATCATGATAATAGCAACAGAACCTATTACCATAGGTGTGCGCAGACCCTCTGATTAGGGAGGGGGGGGGGGGGCAAAATCCTTGATGAAAGTTCAGTCGGGAAAGAAAAATCTCATTTTATCTCACTCTTTTTGTTATATGCCATTGATGGGTATATATATAAAGCATATGATTTAAATTGGGGATGGGACAGATTAATCGGTACTCTATCGGTATCGGCCGATATAGGCATATCGGTGTATCGGTTTATCGGTAAAATTACCGATTATTTTACCAATCCGATATATCGATAAATATCTTATAATTTAGTGCAAAATTCTGCCATTTTGTTGTAATTTTTATGGATAATCTCCATGCCCTTCTTTCTAAAAAAGTAAATGTCTAAATATTAAACTTCTTTTGCACTACAGTCACCTCGAAACACACATTTATTAAGTAGATCAATTAACATTTCAGGTTTTTCAAGGACCATTTCTAATTTTATATCGGATCGGTAGAATATCGGTTATCGGTATCGGTAAATTTTATATCGGTACTTTATCGGTAACGGCCAAAATTTCATATCGGCCCATCCCTAATTTAAATACATTACATAATCAATTCATCCGCCCCATAAGAAACCAAATGATATACCATCCCTTTTCCTCCAAAAAAAACTGTTATAGTGTTATAGCAGTAACTGTCTGAAGTACTTAGTTGTTCTTACTTGTCCCTCTGGTAATCCACAATGCATTACAAAAAGGAAACAAATTGCGAGTGAAGCTAGCAAGAAAATTTTTTGATCCAAATTTATGTAAATTCAAAACAGTATTGATTTAATAGCACGCAAATAATTCCATGGGATGCCATGGCATTCTCTTTTACAATTTTTCTCATTCAGATTGTTCGGCGTAGAGGGACAACTCTAGCAGCACCCTAGCTACTACTGCTCTGAACTTGACAAGACTGTGAGGAAAGCAGATATTACGAGCAAACCGAGCAAGACAATTGTATGGAATTAATTTTTATTTGTATAAAATTTGAAGTCGAGTGGGCAATTACCCCTCTCTGCCCCCCTGCAGGTGCTCCTGGCTGTCTTGAAGAAATAATGCAAGATAGACGTGAAAACTAATTCCATCTTCAGTATCCTTTTGTCCTGTTACTCTTAGATTCTGCTAGTCTTACATTCTTTTACTTCAATGTTTGCCCCCCTAGAATTGATTTCCATCCAAGGTTGGAAGAAAGCAATGCCCCCCCCTGCCCCCTTGTGGTTGCACAACTGAACCAATCCCCTTCCCCGTAGTTGCTTCGAACTTTCATCGGCTTGAAAATACTTCATTTTCTTTAAAAGTATAATATCGTATAATAACAGTGATAAGATTCCTCTACACTAAATTTCTAAGGGAAAGTATAATAATATAGGGGCATGGAACGTCTGGAAGGGGGGGGGGGGCAAAAATGTCAACGAATGTTAACCTAAAAGTATATATTTTACACATATAATTTGATTTCAGTCATAGTAATTTACATTAATTATTATGCGATAATTTCAAATTGAAGTGGTGTTTTTTGAGGGGGCAACACTATTATCGAGGTAATATACCCCATGGAAAAATACCTTGCTTGTTCCTTTATGGAAAACAAATCTGCAATCCCCCCCATGCACATGCCTATACCTATTACCTAGTAAGTACAAGTGCTAAAGGCTTTTATATCCACATGATGGTGTAAATTTTTATGCAAAAGTAGCAAAGTAATGTGTAGCTGCATGGTAAATGTAGCTGTAATGAAGCTATATTTTTGGAAGAATAGCTGTAGCTAAGTTGTTGTTATTATGTAGCTTTCTGATTGCAGACCATAGGCATAGCTAGAACTTTATATTTGGGTGTGCACAAAGAAAAAAAAATGAGGTCTTGTACCTTTTTAAAAGCATATTTTGCAACACAATCACTTGGCTCTTTAACTGCACTGATGTTTGTAAAGGATTATAATTTCGCTAAATGACAGTGTTGAAAATTTCTGGATATATGTAGTAGAAAAATCAAATTGCGTAGAAATTACACACACACAAAATGTTCATAAATGTTACAAACAAATACATCAAAATACACGTCATCTATAACAAGAGACATCTTTCAAAAGGTACAATGTTCTTAAACTCATCAAAAACTTCATTTACATCAATAGACGAAGCTTTTTCCTGTTCCACAAATAGCAAGAGCAGGGCTTCCCATCTATCCTGCTTCTGAGTTGCTCTTAATTTAGTTTTAACTTGGGTAAGCTTGGAGAAAGCTCTCTCTCTCACACGTGCAGCTTGTGACAGGTATAGAAGAAAGGTGCTGTAGTAAAGAGTAGAATGCAGTAAATATCTTCTTTCTCCAATGACATAAAAGAATCGAAAATCTATAGACACCCGTTTCATCAGCGATAATGCACACGTTTGTACCAAGTAATGACATTTTCAACTTCTTACAAACTGCCGCTTATTTTCTCCCTTATTGAAATATCTGTATTTAATTCTCTTTGTTTGTAGCAGCTCATTAGGGTGTGCCTAGGCACACCCCGTAGCTACGCCTATGTTGCAGACTATGAGATTTTGAAATAGAGCAAATACCATTTACATTAAATTGAAACACTACTGGTATCTATGTCTAGACATGGACTGACATCTGTGGTACATCAAAAAAGAAGCATCAATCTGACTATTATATCCATTCCACTGCATTCATCAAAATATCCCAAGTCTCATGTAAGGTGTGAAAATTTTCATAAATGTTGTGCCAAAGCTGTCAAAAATGTATTCACAAAAAAAATAGGATAGCTACTTTTATATTCAGATTTACAAGTTGAATCTGAGAACTTATTTGATTTTAATTGCTTCGCGCGCACAATGAGAGGCACAAGGATTTTTTCTCATTTTTATTAGAAAATAAGGTAAAGGTAGTTCCCCAGCATATAGCACAATGTCATGATGCCACATTTAGGGGATGTGGGGGGTAGGGCCCCACACATTCTCGATCTCTACCATTTTGGAGGTGATGTAATCAGCACTGTGCTCCAGCCACCTTTACCCCCCCTCCCAGGTACCAATTGATTTGAGGCTGGATCACTTTATTGGGGGGGGACAAGATCGGGAAAAAATCTGAACTTAGATCACCCTGCCTGGGGATCAAACCTGGGCCTCCCGTGTAGCAGTCAGATGCCCTACCTATAGACCATCGTGGCTCTTATTAGCAAGTACAACTCAGATTTTTTTTTGGGGGGGGGGGAGAAATTTGCATATCCTTAGTTTTCACATGATCTCGGTGGCATGAAGTATAAGGTATGCCCAAATGAAGAGGAGACTACGGTCATATCTAAAGAATATTATATTACAGAATATTCACATTTAATATGTGAATTACAGTTAATGTGTAACATGATACCTATACATAATTGCCATTGATATTGATGCACTGATCCCAGCGCGTAGGAAGGGATGGATGGCTTCAGTGTAGAAACTCCTGGGTTCCTTATACGGATCCAGTTTTGCACGGTGTTCTGCACTTCCTTGTCACAGGTGAATCGTTGACCTTTCCGTGATTGTTTTAAGGGGCGGAAGATATGGGAGTCACGTGGTGAAATATCGGGGATGTACGGAGGATGTGTGAGGACTTCCCATTGAAATGTTCTCAGCAGGTTGAGGGTCCTCTTGGCTACATGTGGCCTAGCGTTGTCCTGGAGCAGCACTATCCCCTTCGAGAGCTTACCTCTGGAGGAATCCATAATGCACCCGTCCGCGTAAAACAACTCGCCAACTGAGGAAACAGCAGACGAAGCTGTTCGCTACACCTGCAAAGTGGGACAAACACCGCACATGTATCCGCAAACATATTTACCTTCTTCAATTAGATACAACGCCGCTACAGCAAAGGTCTCCTTTTCATTTGGGCATACCTTATAATATTCAACTTCATTCCATGTTTGCTTTAGAAAAATTCTGTTACTGTGGTTTGTTGGGTAGCTTACTTTGCACCTTGAAGACATAAATACAGTCACTTGTATAGGACTGTTTGTAGCATTACACAGACGTCTCTTCAAGTAATTCAAACATCTGTTTACTTTTCAGAGATCTGTAAACCCTCTCCATCCCACTTCTGCACACATCCTATAGCAGAAAATGTTTCAAATCATTGCGTTTGGGTCAGATGGATCTTTATGGAACACACATCTAGATTGTCTTTATACACTGAATGCAGATTTGCATTCTGCATGTAACATTTCTCTTGCATTATACCATGTTTAATTATACTATAGTGTAAATCACCATCCCTGAGACCTTCTGTAAACAAATGATCTCACCGATTCGATGTATCACTCCGCGTCAGCTGATCCATGACCGCAATCATCTGCTGTTACACTCATAGTTCGCCGCACCTATTCATTTTATATAAGAGCCTCTGAATGTGAGAACCCGCTCTCAAAACATCAGACGACTATGCAGCCGCATACATTGTTACTCTCCCGGTCATTCTCTCTTTCATAACCCTTAAAACTGCAGACACTGACACACCACTGCACTGGGATACCAACTTAACCACTTCATTTACTAGTTTCTCAGGATACTACTGACAGAACGTTACATAAATATTGAGTAGAATCTGTTTCTCACCCCTTTGCAAAGGCTGTCCTTGCTGGTGTTTTGAAAACAAGCTCGGAGAACACGGAGACTTTCCTCACGCATAGAACTCGGCATGTTATTTTTCTAAGGCCAAGTCAGGCACTACTTCCTTGCTGTTCACATGATTATTTTTAGAAAATAACCAATGTTATAAAATATCATTATGTACACAAATCTCTAAGCTCATTGAAAGTTATATTACTACAAAATGTTCACACTTATCTTGCCTTGCCATGTCACCAAGTTATTTTAAGAAGTGCACTATATTTGGCGGAACAAAAATCGTTATTAGGATGCTTGTCAAAGTTTCCAACCGCAATAAATTTACGAACTTTTTGTCTTGTTTTGATCATCATCAATATATTTATTGGACTTACAGCATTGCATATGGCTGTTTATGCCCATTATATATTTTATTTACATAAGATACAATTTACATAAAATGTACAAACAAATTTCAAATACACTCCTATCTATATCATCCTTAGAAATATACATTACCATGTTATATCATTTTGTCTAAAAAAATGCAAGTAAAATATATTCAATTCACATGCAAGAAAGAAGCCAAATTCATGGGAAATGATTACTGGTGCAAAGAGTTAACCATAAAGGTGAAGCAATAAGTAAAAAAAGAAAGAGCATTGGGTTTAAAGTGAAACGTCATTTGCGGCAGCGTATCCCATACTACAAATTTGCCATTGTTTTACCTTACGTAATGAATCCTGTAACAACGCTGGATTTTCGTGTGGATTATTTTACTTCTATGAGTTTGCAATGCTTTCTGCATGCAGGTGGTTTTGTTTACAGAAGGTGTCAGGGTTTGTGATTTGACATATAGAACAGTGTCTGTAACCACAAGTCCAGAAGATTGCTTATGAAATGTGGCCATTTTCTTCCTACTTAAATATCATCTGAAACATAATTTTTTGGAAGCAAGCTTAATTTCCTGTATTGGAGAACAAAACCCCGCTAAATTGATGATAATTTTTTTAAAAAACTACAGTATACAATCAATGTTTCTTAGTATTCAGAGTAATTAGAATATTGTTGAAGTGTTCCAGAATTGGAATTTGTGGGTGTCTGTCTGTATTAGGTCGAAGTGGTATCTACTTACCATCTATCTTAATGAAATTTAAATTCTGTGGAGTCTGATCAAAATATGCTCTCCAAAAGTGTCTGTTTTGAGTTATGTACATATGTTAACTGTTAATCACAGTTTCATGGAAGTATGATAGAGTTCTGCAGGGAGAGCATTTGCCTCGAGCGTCAAATAGTTTGCACGGACGATGCTAGATAGCATTCGGAATTAAAGCTTCTTTGCTCGAGAGAATAACGCTTGAAGCTCACAGTAGTACATGTATAACCATAATTTGTCTGTAGTAAAAGAGCCCTCTAATATAGATTGTGAAGTGAAAGACACGTCTATCTATTAGCGTGTTCGAAATGGGCAAAGTGAAGGAACTTAGTTCCGATCTGAAGGATGTTATTATACATTTGGCCCTTAGAGGTTATTCGTTATAAAAAATTGGACAAACAGTCAATAAATTACACTCCACAGTTCAATACATAGCAAACAAATTTAGAGGAAGGTTCAACACAGAATGTGCCGAGAAAACCAAAAGAGAGATGGTTGAATAAAAGTGATGAACGCTTTATTTTAAAAAGAGAAAACCCCCGACTAAGTGTTCCTCAGTTACGACCGTTAGTAGAAAATATTGCTGGCAAGATGATGTCCGATCAAACTGTCCAACGTGCCTTGTGGAAGCATGAGTATCATGGCAGAATACCACGAAAGAGGCCGTATGTAAATAAGGTTAAGGACATATTGAAGAACAATGTAAAGCAGAGTGCCCAAAAAATGGACATGCTGCCTATCTACAAATTCCAACAAGACAATGACAGTAAGCATAATGTGTGAGTTAACATGAATTGGCTAATGTGGAATGTGCCCAAACAACTACAAACACCAGCTCAAAGTCCAAACTTAAATCTCATTGAGCATTTATGAGCATTTTTGAAGAGGCGAGTCCATAAGGCAGTGGTCAAGTCCAAACAAGAGTTGAAAACTGTTGTGCAAGCCGAGTGGAATAAAATAAGCTCTGAAACATGTCGGAAACTGGTTAATTCTATGAAGAACAGGTGTCAAGCAGTAATTAAAGCCAGAGGATACGCATCAAAGTATTAGAACTGTCAGTCAATTTGCTCTGAATACACTTTTTTCTTTTATATTATTAAGTGTACGAATAGAAAAGTTGTACAAAAAATGGCATGTTTCTCTCTCAGTTTCATTAAATTTATTATTGTCATTGGTTATACAGAATTTGGGTAAGATTTTATGTTCCTAATGTTATTAGTTATTGAATTGTAAAGAAACAATTTCAAAAGAGTGTATTTCCTTTCAGATATTAAAGCATTTTCTTTGAAATCCGTGTGTACGAATAAGAATGTTACATACTGTATATGAAAATGATATAGATGATTGTGGGCTGAAACTACCGAGGCTACTACAATTTTACATTTGTGTAAAAAAAAAAAAAGGTAAAGTGCTCCCCTGTGCTTAGCACCACGCCATGAAGGCGTATAGGGGGTGTGGGGGTAACGCCCCACACTTTCTTGATCCGGTCGTGAGTGGGGGTGATGTGATCAGCATCACGCCCCTGACCGCCTTTACCCCCCAGGGTTTCCCCCAGGTACCCATGTTATTCGACGCTGGGTGGACGCCGGGGCCGCTTCCATCGTTAGAAAAGTTCCCGGATTTGAACCGGCCGGGGATCGAACCCGGGACCTTTAGCATGGTAGTCAGACGCATTACCGACTGAGCCACACATTTGTGTGTGTACGATTATTGTCACAATATAATGATATTCCATTGTATACGCTCGAGCTTGGGAGATTCAAACGAGTATGACTTCAAGTTTTGGTTTTAAGACCACTTTATGCACAGGAAAGCTAATTGGGACTAGACCTACAATTTTAAGTGGGATCCGAACCACTTGTGCCTCCACTGGGTATTGAAGCCAGCAAATGTGTACGAGTGAGCAAAAGTGATCCCATGTAGTACTCTAAAGTATGATGTGACGAAACTGAATAGAATGGATTCCAGAAGCTTGGTAACATTAAAATTCCATAAAATGATTGTTTACTTTGGTCATAATATGATCAGAGACTTGTCATAATTTGACAAAACTACCAATGAAATAACAGAGCTCGAAGTATGGACATATATGAGTTTTAAGAACTTACTATGTGGTTGTTTTCAAGAAGACAAATCTGTCAACACTACAAAAATACTGAGGTTCATTTGTTGTAGTTGGCTATGTAGCAGAACATGAGAGTGAATTGGCATGTGGAATGAGAGCAATAACTGCAATTATTCACATACTTGTGGTGAAACAATCCAGTCAACCTTGAATGTGAACAGTGGAAAGGCACTCCATGTTGGAATATATTTGGTTATTGACAACAAAGAATTAGGGTTGCTATCATCTCTGCAAAGAGTTTAGGTATAATCTCTTCAGAACTGGAAGATCAGTTGATCTTTGCAATATTGATTTAGCCAGTGCTAACTAACTAACTCTCTAGCCTTCTTAAACCCGAAGGTTCATGGCTGCAGCAACACAGGCCTTCCATCTTTCCCTATCTTGAGCAAGATCTATATACTCTTTTCAATCCCTACCGATTTCCCTTAGGTCCAGTGCTCAGTGCCTATTTATCTACCAATTGTGATTACTAGAGTAAAAGACCAGAATGTGATGCCTACACCATACGTTCTTTAGAAGTCTTCACTTTTCCTCTGACAATCGTAGTCGTAGTGAACATGTTGTAATGTTGAATTATTATACTTGTATCTTGTCCATGCTCCTGCCCTTTTCATTTTAAGATAGTGAATCATTAGTATCTTTTTTTTCTTTTTTAAAAAAATGCATTTATATTTCTTGGTACACTAACAGTTCATGCAACAGAAGTTTTATCAGTAGATGAAGATTCTGTAAAAATTTTGATCAGACAATATCTTCTGCCAGTGTAACATTTTCTGACATAAAAACCACAAGAGAGATATTTTACTTTTATTGCAGCATTCATATATTAATTATGTCACAGCTGAACAAACTATACAGCTGTACAGAAATCCTAATTTTGTGCATATGTTGCTTTCTTCATCATATATAAATAGTCATTAAGTTTTTCCTTTGAAGTAATAACTTTATGATAAATATAAAGAACTTCATGTACTTTATGTATCCAGCTTGATGTACCAGTTTTTCCTCATGTATTCAGCATGGTTTTATCATCTGCATATTGCAATATTGTTGAACTGTATGTCAAAATTTTGGCCCTGGAGAAGATTTTAAAGTTAGTAAAAAGAATGATCAATGGTATGCCAATATGAACAGCAATACAAAAGTTGTGCTGCTATTGTAGATAAATAGCATAAATTTCCAGTAACTTCATTAAAAGATGTGAACAATGAAGTTCTTTTAACCAGGGTGCCAGGGCCTAGTTAGCCACCAAAAATGCATTTTTCAAGTATCATGTGAAGGAGTGCATTTTTGAAAATATCTATAATATATGCATACATAACATGCAAATGCATGCAGGCACTTGGTGCAATCAATGAACCATGATTGTGTAAATGGCTGCTTCGTATTCGAGTAACCCTGTACTCGGATCTCTTATTGGAAGAGATTTCGGAATAATTTCAAAGATTCAATTACTAATTTCTCTCGTCCATTGACCTCAAACATAAAAAGGTGGGGGTAACCTATCTGACTGAAACATGTTCAGGAGAATTAAACATGGTTGTTGTGTGCATGTATGCAGTGAATGTATTTATGGCAAAGTAGACGACTGATAACCTTGCTCTTAACAAGATAGTGGAAAGTACCCAATTTCTACATTGCTTTTAGCTTTTCCAGGCAATTCATAATCAGCAATAAAAACTCTTTTAACTTGTGCAGCAGGATGCATGAACATTACCAGATAAGGCCAATGTTATTTTCATTCATTTCTTTCTTGCATTGTACATATTTTTAATAAATGGAATTGTAGCAATGCCCATGCTCTCAAAACACTCGTTTGCCATTCTAAATTTCTGAACTTCTTGTGCAAAACAAAGTGAATAAGCATGGTATAAATATTAATGGATCCAATTTTATTAGTATTTTTTTATTCTACCAGGCGTTGAAGATAGCTCTAATTTAACAAAGTCAAAAATTAATAAATGTTATGGTATGATTGCTATTCGTAGTGGATCTCTCATTTGTGCTTTATTTTCTTGTACCCAACATAAACATTGAAAGGTTAGGTCAAAGGAGGACTACCTATGAACAACGTGAAGAGAGAGGAGAAAATTTCCATTCCAAGAATAGGGAATGTGCTTGGTCGAACTGAAATGGCGGTTTGCAAGTTACATTTTTTTTGTAGTTTTTCATATGCAAATTTATCGATCGTTATTGTTTATATAGATATATTAATCTTTAAAGAAATTTCCATAATCTTTTCATCTCTCTTTCAGACTTTGAAATGAATTTGATCAAAATAGTTGATATCATTGATACCATATTTAAGCATTTCCCCGTAATTTTGCATAAATATTAAAATAAAAATGTTGATACTTATTTTGTATGTTAGTACAAAGCAAAAACTTTAATTTTGGGAGGAAAAATATGTATATACGGAACTGCTGCGTAATCAGCAATTACATAAACAATCGGAAAACGCGTCAGCATAAATATTGATAAAACATTTCAAGCGCCATAAACAAAAGCGATACGTGTATGCAGTTAGTATAACCGGCAAAAACAGATTTCAGGAAAAGGTTGGCATGAAAACCGTGAATTTCAATCTGAATTCTCATTTTGCCGTAACTTTTGAACGTGCAGACGAAAACACATATGTTCACGATCCATCAGCTGATTTTAGAACCAGCTGATAAACACAATTTCAATCGGCGTGTTGTCATAATATGGAGTCCTATCCAATGAGAATACAAATGTACCAATCTCTCTGCCAATCAAGTTCGACGTTGCTTTCCTTCTTTCGCCTTCAGCGATGATGCTGCCATCTATGGATAAAGCATTTCCAATGAGGAAAACAAAAGTCTCGTAACCAGCGTTCCTCGAAGGTGGTGCACCAGATGAAGGACGTGTGCGTGTGAGAGTTCAAGATTGTTCCCCCGTAAATAAGAAAATAATACACGTAAAAGCACACTCTAATGGGGGATTTCAAGTTTAGTGTGAATTCTAGCGTAGGATCGGTTTCATCAGTGGACTATCCCGCAAGTTCGACTAGCACCACATCATTATTTTTTACCACACCTACATCTGTGCCGGATACCATCTCATCACATCAACACACTGCAATGCAAGATGAACTCCTGATGGAGAAGTCTGCTGTAAAATCACAACAGCAGTTGTCTCCAAATCCTGAAGTGAGTGGGGAGCAAAATGTGAAAACCAAAGAAGAAGAAAATTCGACAGGAAACATTGGAAATGGCGTACAGACGGAAAACAACAAGACAAACGATCAAGGACAAGGCGGTACAACAGTTACTACACCACTGCAATTAGGAACCGGATTCAATGTATCTGAGCCTAGTCTTAATGTTATTAATTCTAGTAATACGTCAACAGCTAGCCTTTGGTCATCAGGTTCGATGGAGGATGGTGGCCTTTTGCACAGTTTAAATGTACCTGCTGTTAATGGAACATTGTCTTTTCAAAATTTTCCTACTTCTAACCCAAACCCTCTATTTAATACCACTTTAGGGCCCCAAATTGCTGGTTTACCTCAATCACAAGGGCAGCCTCCTCAGAGGCGAGCAATCACAGCGACCCATAATTTTCCTCATAACTTATCTCGGCATATACAACAACAAAATCACCCACAAAATATGTTTATGGCAAACAAGGGGTACCCATCTTGGTCTAGTCCACAGCAAAATACGTGGTCACCAGGACTTCAGAATCAAGCAAATATGACTAGTTTGTCTCCATGGAATAGAGGAAGATCTGTGCCAAACCTAAATCCACTTTCCTCAATGGGAAATATGGGCAATTTGGGAAATCGGAAACCAAGTCCAACTTTTAATCATCAGCACTCAGGGATGGTTATTTCTCCTAATAAGTTTAAACGAAGCACATCATATCCAGGAAAAGGATTTTTCCCGCAGCCACCAACATTTGAAATAACTAACATGGATGAGAACAGAGATGCTCTACTACCATATCAGGTGAGTACTATACTTTTTCTTATTAATGCATTATCATTGTGCTGAATTTATATTGATGAAATGTGATATCATAACTTTCACTGTATTGGTTAGTATATGCAATATACATGGTAAGTAGTTATCCATTTTTTTCCAGAGTGCATTTGTAAAAAATGTGATGAAGTACTTAATTTTATGAATACTTATGTATTGTTGGTGCCACATTGGTGCTGTCTGAACAAAATAGCAACATATCTTCAACTTGACTAGTAACTAAGAAATTCTAATTTAGCTACATCTGCAAGATACAGTTCTGATAGGTGTGTAACATGGACTTCGTCATGTATATTCAATTTAGTCTCTTGAAATTGTACAAATCTATCCGGTACAACATAACAAAGATAAATTGAGGTAGAAAATACATGAGAATAGTTATTAACTGTTTACACTTGTGTTGCTATAATATGGTTAGGGATATGATTATAACATAATAATGGTGCTGAATTGCAACAAAATAGCAGTGATAGAAATTTGTGTTAAGAGTACCATAGAAAATGTGCATCTTACTAAGAATGCAGTATTAGCACATCAAGGTGTTTGTCGCGCAATATTTAAACAGTGTGTTCCTTTAATGAACGCACTAAACATGAGAAAATGTGTGCCTAGTTAGTCTTTCTTATTTCTGAAAATAATTTGCTGATTTTCAAGCAAAATGAAACCGATTGTCAGTTTTTTGATTGGATATTATTAATATTTTCTTCATTATGAAAAGCTTATCCGTAATGAGCTCAAGGAGAACAAAAGTGGAGTGTTTAATGGTAAAGTCGTGTTGAAAATTCGATTTGTGAAATATTTGAGGAATGATCATGCAGACCTGCATTACAGAATTCTGTGGAGTGGGGGTGGCAAGATATGGCCAAAGTTTCAAATGCTACATATGATTTTTTCCATGAATTCAATACTTGTCTACGTACGCTACATTTTTCATAGTAAAGAACAATTTGTGCACCCCCGTGCCTTGTTCTGTACATGTTTCTTGAAGTCAGCCTCTGTGGTAAAGTGGTCGCAATACCAGGCATTCTAGGGTCAAACCCTGAATAATCATGAACACATGATTGTGTTTGCCCTCCATCTATCGAATCAATTCTCCATTTGTCATTTCACAGTGTTAATTAATTTCACTATGATTGTGCAGAATGAGAGACTTTCCTGTTTTCTGTGGGTAGTGTTATGAATGATTTAGGATTTTTTATGTTTTGGGGAGATGTTTTATTGTGAGGTTTTTAATATTATCCATTTGTTAGTTAGATGTGGTTTATATTGGCACTTTTGTAGTTTTTATCCGGGGCTGTTTGCCCACCGTGCCCCCTCGATAATTATGTTGAAATTTGTATTAATCGACAGATTTTGATGTTCCAGCACGCTGAAAACTCAAATAACTGAAATATTCGATAACCAAGTATAGCCCATGTAAGCAAAAGTCTGGCATTTTGGAGTTCTTTTGCAAAAGAACACATTGAGACCAAACCTAGCAATCCTAACCTAACTACGTAAAATTATAGTTGCTGTTGTGGAATGTCGTTTTGGGTGCTAGATTCACTTGCACGAAGCCTTCGGGCTGTTCTGCTACAAGGTAAAGTAACATGTTAAGGTATCAGACGGTACTTTACTTCACAATAACATATTTCCGAGAGCTAAAATCAACTGAAAATGTTCATAAACAACAAATATTCATATACCATGCAAAATATTTCACTTTTTCTAGGAGGTGCAGAGGGTGAAGGGCACCCTTTATCCTTCTTTATATGCATACACAACATATGGGGGATATATATTGCAGGCCACACTTTGGAATCTAATATCTCATGATTATTGATTTTCATGGGGGTTTTGTGATCTTGGCATGTACGCATCTTCTATATGTGCCTACATGCAAATCACAGCTTCACTTCCAGACATACCAAGAGAACAAAAATTATACATTCAGAACTGCAATGAAAGAGTGAAGGACAGTATATGTGCCCATGTACGGACTATTTAATTGATCTTATGTGCAGAACAATTTTACCATCCAATATACCAGCACTTATGTGAAACAATCATTTCGTTACTGGCCCATGGGACTGCTGCTGCCATCTATAGAACACTTGATAAATGTTGCAAAAAGTATTATTTTTAATGCTGAATTATTTACATTTCCATAATTAAGGTTATCTGGCATTTTTATTTGTTGTAAAAAAAATATTTTAGATTTTAATGCCACGTCCATATGCTTACAGGAGTTGAGTAGATTGTTAACATTTGGTGCATTATACAGTGCTACTATTTCTGTTCTCAGTAGGTTAGGATTCTTAGGTTTAATTGGTTTAGTATTTCCACACTTTTTTCCCCTCTGCTCCACACATACACACTGTTCTCAAGAGAACATAATGCGGTAACAGTTTGTTATATCGGAGACACATTTCTTCATTTTTACACAAGAAACTACTTATGGAAATGAGTTTCTCTAAGGTTTCTAACGTTCGTCGAGGTATTTTCTTTCATATTGGAATCTATTTGACCGGGAAAATATGTATTTTGCAAGATAAATATCTCACCGATGCACAATTGCATTGCTTTCGTACATTTGATGACATAACCCCCTGTCAGTGTTTCCAACCCCCCTCTTTTAAACAATGCTTGCCTAACCAAACCTAACCTTATCAGAAATTGTTCGTTGGGCTATCCGTCAGCTACCCGTGCAATTTGCACACGTGACGAACGCGATAGTAGGTATTTTTCGGTGAATAAGGTTGCATACCGTTAACGGTAGACAACGCATGCCCGCCATATTGTGTGTTAGGGAAGCGAAAAAAGGGATAACAAAAACTACTCTCTATGTGAAAAATTGTTCGTTTTTGTGTAAAAAGCATAATGGCACCTTGAACTATGTTCTGCAATACACAATTCGTAAGTACGAACCATGAGAAACACAAAATATCCGATTTTAATGTGTCTCCGATATAATGAACTGTTACCCATAATGCTTCATAGAACTAAGAGTGTGGACACTTTTGCAGCATACATTTCCCGAGCTAGTTTTTCGCAAAACAATACTGGTACTCTCTGCAACTTTGAAACATGCAAATGATCATCATAATTTCTTCAAACTTCAACTTACTTTTCACATTTCTACTATTACTTCAAGTGGTTTGCTTATCATCCTGTACAACTAGTGTAACTCATAAAACAACCAGAACTTAGGGGAATGGAAGACATTGCTTGTCTTTTTACCGTCCGTCAAAGCCATTAATTTTGAACATACTGCTATTTTTTTTGCAGTGGCCGTAGGTTCACTGGCAATGTTTGTGGCTTGCAAGATGTTACAACTGAGGCATGAAATTGTCTTGTGTAGAGTTGAGGATGTTGTTCTGGGTTTAGGTTTTCGATAAGGCAATGATGTTTGTCTTCTCATTTGCTTCAATTGTCATTTATCTATTCACTTGTGACCAAACTGTATTGACTTCTTGACTTATAGTTAGGCTTACCATATTTTTTTGGGTCCAACCCAGGACATATTCGCGATCAACTCATTACTGCTGAATTTCATTTTTTTTTGTTTTTTTTTTACAAAAATAAATTGAAATTACTTAAAAGCCTTAACATTTTATTGGAACATTAAATTATAAATTGTACAAGAAAAACTATTTCCATTATTTTCTAAAATCAATCAATTAATTTTCAAATGTTTAATTGAATAATACATTTTCTGATGTTTAGGAAGCCTCTCTGTTCTAGGTAGCATTATCTGTTGGTAGACTCAGTTGCACTTTTCATTAGACATGACTTTCTTCAGAAATGGCTTTTTGTTTTAATAACATCATAAAATTCACATGAAAGTTCTGAATTAATTTTAACATTCAGCCGATGTTTAACAGTGGATACTGGAAGTCTACCTCTTTCTGCAGACCAAATTCTGGTATGTCATGAGGCATCAGTGGTCGAAATTGAAATTCCTAAGTGAGGTACTGCTTTTACCAGTTTGGGAATAGGTAGGACTGAAAATGGAGACGGTGAAGAAGGTGAAGTGATGCTTATGCAAATTATCATGTCTGGGAGAGTGCTCTACACAAATTTTCGTAACTGGGAGATAGAACCCCCTCTCCCACTTCGAGCACTGTGTAGCATGTAACCATAATGGTTTCTTATAATAATGTACATTTTCTGTGTGAATCACTGATACATGATCATGGATCACAAACCCCACAGCATAAAATTATCGACATGAAGCTGAAGATAAATGCAAAGACCAAATTTTGGAAGACGTAGCAGGTGAATTTTATAGTGTTGCTAGATTTCAAAGTAGTAATTGCAAGTATACTGTTCGATACCAGCATGCATTTTGGAGCAAATTCACCAGGGTGCAAGGAACATTAGTGCATTCAATAATATTGTTTTACTGAAAATGAAACTTGGAACAAATTGTCTAAATGTGAAAAGATTACATTTCCTTATTAGCACATTGTTTATGGAATGATATAAAGTTTGTATTTCCCATAACTGAATTTCCATGTAAGGAAATCATATTGTACCACTGGTCATTCAAATTTCTCAAAGGGGTTTTGTTCAAAATATCATGTGTGTTTTGGAATTTTTTCGCTGTTACAAATCAGTTGGGTTTTATGCACAGACACATAACTTCTATTGAGGCCAGCTTTTATTTTTTTACTATAGTTTATTTAGTTATGTTAAGGGTGCTGGTGATCTTCTCCACACAAAAGTGCAGATTTTAGCCATGCGACGCAAGCTACTTGCAGCAAATATGTATTAAACATTGTTATTTTGAGTGTTATACAAAACCGGTAATGCCATGACTTCCAGAAGAATGGGAAATTTTTTGGAAAGGAAGTTGTACGAGGGTTGCTATTTATGCATCCGGAATAAAAAAAAAAAAAAAAAAAAAGAGTATAATTGAAAAAGGTTTTATTGTTTTTCAAAATATTCTCCATGATGATCGATGCACTTTTGCATACGTTTGAACCAATTCTCATAGCTCTTGGTCCATTCCGATTGAGGTATCTCGAAAACATGCATTTTGAATGCATCAAACGCTTCTTCTGGCGTCGAAAATCGTGGACCATGTAGCTTATTCTTCATGTACGGGAACAAAAAGAAATCATTGAGGGCTAAATCAGGGCTATACGGCGGATGTCCCACAATTCACTGTTTTCACCGGTCAAATACCGAGTTGTTTGGACCGATGTATGACAACTCGCATTGTCATGGTGAAAAATGATCCTGCGTCTCTGGTTGTTTTTTCTGATTTCCCCAAAGATTTCTGGCAAACAAATGGTTGTGTACCATTCAGAATTGACGGTTCTACGATTCTCTAGTGGCACTGTAGCCACATGTCCATTTTCCTCAAAGAAACAGGCGACCATTTGCTTCGAAGTGCTTCTTGCACGAACAACTTTTGTTGGGTTTGGCTCATCTTGGAACACCTACATGGTCGACTGCTGTTTGCTTTCGGGCTCATATGCATAGATCCAAGGTTCGTCACCTGTGTAGATGTTATACACGGCTTTTGAAGCACCACGATTGTATTTTGTGAGTATTTGTTTGCACCAATCGACACGAGCCTTTCTTTGAGTGATTGTCAAATTATGCAGGATCCAACACGAACAAATCTTCTTCACGGCAAAATGTTCATGCAATATCTTATGTATGCTCAATCTCACGATATGTCACATGACGATCTTGCATTATCAGTTCTCGCACAGCATTAATTTTTTTCTGGCACAACAACCGATTTTGGACGGCCTTCTTTAGATTCGTCCGTGAGCGAACGATGGCCACGATTGAATTCACTAAGCCAGTGATATGCAGTGCTTTTAGATGGTGCTTCATCACCAAAAGTCTAAGTGAGTTGATTGATGCACTGTTGTTGAGATAATCCATGTCGAAAAGTTGTAGAAAATCATTGCTCGAAAATGTTCTCGAGTTAATTCCATTGTTGGCCTCCGATGAAATTTTCAAGTCTCTGTAACAAATAAAAATAGCATCCGTAAGCACAACGTTCTGGGTACGTATACCATAGAAATGTCCAACTTTACGATGGATATATTAGATGTTACCTAGCAACATTAGTGTTGCCAGTTCCGGATACATAAATAGCAACCTATGTATGTGGTTGTGTCAAGCTTGTTGTTTATATTAAATAGTACTGTCAAGGGTGTTGAGAGGTGGAAGTGTATGTGACATCAGCGATCCTACTGCAGTATCTATATTACTGGTGGGACTGGTATCATTCATGCAGGCAAATTTTGTGCATGAGCATGGTTGCAGTGCAGAATTGACATGCCCTGTGACCTTGAAGCTTGTTCTGATATTTACAAGATTAGAAGGATTCAGTCGAGAGTCATAGGTATATTTTCATGTTACATGGTTAGTATTCTAACATGTGATACCTGTACCACATGTCAGATTTTGTTCCTATAACCATGTAGAGCAAACCTCTGAGGCAGAAGAATTAGCACAGCATGTAATGATGACAGGGGTCCGAGTTCGACCCAGCTTTGGCATGGGTGTTCTTTGTGAGTGTTCCTTCAAAAGTTTCATCTTATCACTCATTCTCATCTTCGTGATTAGCCAGAAGTGGTAGAAAAGTGAAGTAAAATAAATCAAACCAACCAATATAACCGCGTAGCAAATAATGCATATGCTTTCAAGTTATGTATGTATATCGTCTTCATGATGGTTTTGTCTCGAAAGTGACAAATTTTTGTTAGGAGAGTTTTTAGATGTTTTTGTGAGGTGAGGAGTTTTATTTTAATGTTTGATGCCCCCCTTAACACTCTCACTTAGAAATTTAGTATAGATGGAATCGTTATTAAGCAATATTATAGTCTTAAGGGGAAGAGGGACAATTTCCCCTAGGTCCTTCTCTCTCAGGCAGCTGTCGAGCACTGTTGCCAGCTTCGCTCTTTTGGAGCCAGATCTGGCTCTAACGTGCACACGTTTGGTTGTGAACTCTGGCACCCGTCCACTGTCCCACTATGATGCCATCACTGGCTCCTGCCATTGTTGTATTGGTGGCATTGCCCCACCCCCTCTTACCTCCTCAGCTGCTTTTTTATAGCGCCGTAGCTTACGTGAAGATGACATAATATTGTTATCCAAGATTCCTTTATTTCCAATTTCATGCAACCATTGGTGGATTATTGAGATGAGTGATGCCGCAAGATCTAGATGGTAAAAGGAAAAAAGTGCTCCCCTGTGCATAGCACCATGCCATGAAGGCGTATAGGGGGTGTGGGGGTAACGCCCCACACTTTCTTGATCCGGTCGTGAGTGGGGGTGATGTGATCAGCATCACGCCCCTGACCGCCTTTACCCCCCAGGGTTTCCCCCAGGTACCCATGTTATTCGATGCTGGATGGGTGCCGGGGCCGCTTCCATCGTTAGAAAAGTTCCCGGATTTGAACCGGCCGGGGATCGAACCCGGGACCTTTAACATGGTAGTCAGTCGCGTTACCGACAGCCACCGTGGCCAACAAGATCTAGATGGTGAAAACTAATAATAAATTGTCATCACTTTAAAGTTTAAGGTATTAGCAGTGCCCTCACCTCTCTGGCACCTAAAATTACCCTAGGAGGCACTTTATATAGCCTTCGTTAATCTAGCTCCTTGGAAGTCAACTTTAGCTCTATTTAAGGTGAAATTTAGCTCATTTATGCACATGAGGTTCAGCAACACTGCCAGCATGGTTGTAGGAGGCAAGAAGAAATGCATTACGCTTATGGGACCATTAATTTCTTTGTTCTCTTGGGAATATCAAACATCCAATGGACGGAAAAATTACACGTTGAACTATGTCTTAGTCATAGGAAAAGTCAGAACTCCCATTTGATTAGCCGTAAGTTGAAGTTGATTTCCCATAAGGAATCCATAGGATTCTGTAAATACTTATTAATCATATTTTTCAAACATCGTGTCTAGCTTAATAATCATCTTAAAAAATCTCTTCCACTTGCAACATGGAGAGAAATTCATACTCTCTTGTATAGTCAATGTTTTTTTTAGTAGTAGTGCCCAACGATATTGAAATAAATGCACAACTGGTGCGTAATCATCACTCTTCCCCCTTAAAGAAAAATTAAGCATTTCCAAGCTGCAGAAAGTTCCATGCAACCAGGGGGTAGGGGGAGTGCATTATTTCCTTTGACATTGGACTATCCCACTTCATTATCTGGCAAATTTCCACACACTTTATTCGTTAGCCTACTTATGTTACCTTTATGTGGCCAGAAATAAATTG
Organism: Lepisma saccharinum; assembly: GCF_977018435.1. Lineage (NCBI taxonomy): Eukaryota > Metazoa > Arthropoda > Insecta > Zygentoma > Lepismatidae > Lepisma > Lepisma saccharinum. The sequence goes on from NC_139249.1 coordinate 9,381,877, forward strand.
CTGACACGTTTGTGTGGTTGGTTTGAATGTGTTATGTAAATTAGTCTCCGATCCATAGAAAAGGGAAATAAAGAAGAGGCAAAGTGAAAACTCTAGCTTCACGGATGGTAGAATTCTTCTCTAATACAGTGATTTTTGGAGGGTCCGGATACATTCTACATACTCATCAATACAATAAAACAGTGAGATGGAATGAGGTATTTCTTTCCCTGACTAATCTTCTAAACTTTATCAAGGTTTTGCCCCCTCCCCCTCCCCTCGCATATGTATGGAAGGGGTATTTAATAATATTTTGCAGGAGAACCCATAATCTGTAGATCCAGCCTAGGTCAACCAAATATAATTTTTAACCTGCATTAAAAAAAAACCAGACTAGTTGAAAAAGGCCTTTTCACTATACTGCACACTGCATTTGTTATATCAGATACATGCAACATCCTTCTCACTGATTTTATTTCATTATATACTGTCCAAATGTTATTGAGGCTCATTCCACAAAAAGTGGTCCTACTCCATGTTAATAACAAAATGAATCGGTGAGGAAATTATTATTGTTTTTAATTGCATTAAGGTTTAAACGCTTGAGAATGCATATAATTTGCACATTCCACCAACAAAAATTAATTAGCATTAGTAACCTATATGCTTCACAGACAATTAAAATTACACTTCTACGTTTTTAAAGCATCAGACACGTAATGCCATTTCATTGATACTTTTCATGCATTCAGGCTATGCCACCATACTCAAAGTTAATTTGTTAACGAAAAACAAAAAGTACTTCATAATTCTATGGAATCAGTTCATTATGAAAATTTTAATTCAGTCGCATATCTAGAACTTTACATTTTATGTGTGAATGTTACAGATGTAACGCTGGAGTGGCCCTTTAAAACTTTACATTTCCCACTGTTGTATATTTCAAAATAATAAGATTTTTTTTTATTTTGAAGTGGTTTCTATTCTTCCAATGATGTTTTGCTCTAGTATGCTAGGTTGATCTCCCAACCACTACTTTTGCATGGATATTACTTTACAAGTTTCCCTTCATCATATTCATCCTCGTCATTGCGATTAGCCAAAAGTAACAAAAAGAGAAAGAAATTTTCAAAAAATGCAATGCAAAATTAGGCATTGGGGAAAATTTTCAGTTGCCATATTGTGCCAGTGCATCTGCTCACAACAGGTTACATTAGGAGGTTTAGAACAATGCGTGTATTTTCTGCATTCAGATCAGACAACAATGGGAATTTTCAAGTTCTGGAATGTGTGTTTGTAGATACGTTTTACACAAGAATAATTGATCAACTTCATCCAAAAAATAGACTGATAGGCTGTATGTGTCTTTGTAAATACATCATGAAAAGGCAGTGCCAATATTTGTTGGAAAGATGCAGTATAGCAACCATTTATTTCCTCTTTGGAAGAAGAGTTGACAATTGGGACTAGGCAGTACTGTATGCAATGTATGTGGGAAGCAGCAATTCTTTTGATCCTTGCTTAATTTGCATTCCTCGCATTGGCACCAGCACATTACTGCCAAGTCATCTGATTTTGTGGTTGCTGGTGTAAGCACCAAACGAATGCATGAGTGAGAACATACTGGAGAGATTGAAGCAAAGAGTACACTTGTTTAAGGTTTTCTCTGTTTAGGCAGACTAAGTCTGTTAAAGATAATTAATTGGGACTGTATGGAGTAGCATTTCAATTCATATGAAGTGGCTACACTTGTTATGATAAGAAGAGAAGTACAAGAAATGACTGAAATTCTCATACATTCTTGATACTTGTAGCTAAAACTAAACTCCGTGCAAGAGCCTTTTGACACCCAATGCCTGCCAAGCGGCTTTTTGTTGGGTGACCACGTGGTCAGCACATAAAGATCCATCACTGCCCCTGTTATGGCTTTTGAGACCAGTGCTTCTTTTTATCAAGCAGCTCCACAATTGTCCTCGCGATGCTAGGTCAACGCCTCAATTTTTTGTTCTCCCACCAGGAATAGATCCCAAGTCCACTTGCACCAAAGGTGAAAGTGCTTCTTAATATTTGTTGGCAAATTTTAATAGTTATGTAAATTCCGGTACAATTGGGTATAGATTCCATTATTTTAATGGTATTTATTAGTTCTGAAAATATGATGAGAAGTCTTCAGGATTTTTATGCTACAAAGATGGATAATTTGCCACACTGAAACATAATCACTGATTTATACAATTACATATTCCTCCCATTAGCTTAGATTATTTTAAATAATAATGCTGTATACATGAAGATGAGTTAAAAAATAAAAATAGGCACCATATCCCCCTCTCCTCCAGTTTATGGCCATTAAATCCCCCTTATGAAATTAACAGATTTGGGATTGAATATCATACACAAGAATAAGTAAAAGAATATCCCACATTGGCTCAAACTCTACAGTCCAATCAAGAGTATAAAGTAGATGTAATAGAAACTTCGACTTGATCTACACATTAATTTTGCTCCTGTAATAATGGCTTGTGGGATCTTTAGTCAGCTGTGAATTGGGAATAGGGTAGGTGCCAAATGAAAAGTACATGCATATCTTAGGGGCATGTAACAAACAATTTAGATAAGCAGGATTTATTACAGATATTTCTTCAATTTTGGGTTTTTCATATTTCTTAGTAGGTAGAAAATTTTCTATCAACGTAATGCTACACATCCCGATGTTTGTCAGTGTAATTGCATGCATGTATTCTGCAATGAGCACAACTTCTTTGAACTGTCAGTCATTAATGCAGGCAGGTGCCCACAAGAAATACTCCATGTTGGTTCATCAGAAATATGTCATACCATGCAAGTTTTTTCATGTATGAGTATAAGGATTATGTAGTCCAAATTGGCACCAAATCAAAAAGTTTGTCACATTTTTTTTACTTTTGAACCCTCGTGTATCCTCTCTGGTATAATGTCCTTTGTATCTTATTGAGTAGTATTGTTTTGTCATTTTTTCGTGGTGATTTGTTCATTAATTGGCCCTCACCACTTTAATTATTGGCAATCTGTGACCATAGATTCTAATTGAATGATTTCATTAATTACAAAGTCATCACCAGATAAAAAAGTGAGACCATGAGGTAGTCCCATGAAATGTTAAATCCTAGACCTCAAGGGTCAAACAGGTCTTAAGCACAAAGTGTGGTTCACCTCACACCACCAGCACCCACTCACCACCATGGCACAAGGCAAACTCTAATTAATCAACATGCTGTATAAATTGTGTATTCCAGTGTGATGGTAAATTATCTTGTAAGGGTGTTGTAAAGTTGATTAATTATCTCTGGAATATCTCATGAGTGTGTTGTAAAGTTGATTAATTATCTCTGGAATATCTCATGAGTTCTCATAGCTGAATGGTTATACTAGTCTTTGGTGTGAGAGGTTGTGAAGTCTTCCTCTAGTGGCCACTCGTCAATGGATGATATTCAATTTAGAACTTCTCCACAATTCATCACACCCACTACCACATTTTTGGCAAATATTTTGGAGCATGTTGTGAACACACTTGATAAGCATTGAGCTTACAGCCTCTTGTTTCAGTGATTCAAGGTAGAAATACAATGATGTAGTTCTTTTGTATTTTGCCTGGTCCCTTAGCAATGACCAGAATATTTAAAATGATGCTAGTTGCCACAAAGCAATGTTGTGTGAAGGTAGGTAACATCCAAATAAGATACTCTTAGTTTCTTGTGAAAATGTGGCCTCTCCTATAGTGCAGTGGCTAGTACTGTTGCCTTGTAATAGAGCTATACAGTGTTCGATTTCCAGTGGACACACATTTTAAGCTCTAGAGCTAGTACTGACTAGTCCATCTGAGCATAAATTGAATTTTAACAAAAACTTTGTCTCGTGAAAATGTTGAGAGATATGTTCCGGAAGTCCAAATTTGCACAATTCAATAACATATCTTTTCACTTTTTTATGTTTGAGATAGGCAGAGAAAATATGCTTGAAACTGTATATGAATATGTGCATAATGTGAAGGCACATGTTGATAAATATAAAACTTTTTTTTCTTGAACATTCAGTGAGGCTATGCTTTGAGGATCACCTATAAGCTAGTCATGAAATCGCACAGCAACCACATGCATTACAAATTATCAAAATTATCAGGATGTGAGGAGTAACATAAAATATACACAATGCTAGTCATAAAAACTGTACGTGCATTTAAAATATGACACGTATTCCACCCTAAATAGGGAAAATCATGCCATCCTAACTACCCATGAAACTGTATGTCTTCTCCACAATTAATACGTAAACAATGTCACATACACACATAATGGATTAACAGACATCCAAAGTAGCACCCTCTCCAATTTAGAAAGCCAGAAAAACTCGACGTGTTGACCACTTGTCACCAAAGGAAAAGCTGCCTAACGTTCCCTGTCTCTCGAAGGGCTGTTGTATCATGGAGTTTAGATTAGTAGTAATATCACATGAATTACTCTTGAAAGATCGGTGTTTGGGATGCACAGAAAAATGTGCAGCCACGCAATGGACGAAAAACAGATATACATTGATCACTTTTTATCATCATGCAAGTTTTCAGATGCTTGTTACACAGAATTTCAAACACAAAGGCAAAGTTCTGCTCTTCATTGTGGAATATGTTCATGTGGATATGTTTTGGTGCGATTACTAGTGAAGTTATACAAGGAAACAAAAAAGAAATCTTCACCAAACACTAATTTGTGTATGGTTGTAGGAAAACCTTTTTAGTGCACCCCATGGATCGGTTTTGTTTTCTGAATGTGGGACACACTTTCAGGAACACCAAGGGGTGTTTCTGAAGAAAACAATATTTTTGCTTCTTGTGGTGTCAAGTTTCTTGTTGGTAATATCATATTATGGTGTTGTGTTCTTCATTGTGGAATATTGATGGCTGAGGGTATGAAAGAATGCCTATGGGTTTAATCTTCTTAATTTACTTTATAATTTATTCAGGGTTTTGTTTAACTTACTGGGGGTCAGTGTGAAAGTTTCTGTACAGATAGGAATGTTCTTTGTCTTACTACTTTATATTATTAATGTTATTTAACTTCACCTCTTGATTTGACAATACAATTTCAGGTTGTCTTAGCTATTATCTTTAAGTGTGGAATTTCAAATTAATCAATTATTCCTTCCAACACACTCAATATATATGAACATCAAATGATTCATTTTAAAATCATGCTTGTAAGGTTGACCATACTAGTAGATGCATCTAGTTGTTGAGTGTTTGAAATCACCATTCCTACATTGTTTTTCAATTTTCTAGTGTCTACCCCTTAACACCTACTAAGTTGAAAACCCTTTCTGCAGCAACAGACAGCCATCTTCAATTCTCATCTCTCTTGGGCACCTAGAGATAAAGTGTTTTGACATTCTCTACAAAAAAATCAGAATATTATCTTTGATTAGTGTGACATAAAGGTAGCCAAATATAATTAATTTTAAAGAAAAGACGACAATAATAATAAATATATGTTTTTTTTGTAAACTGCTCTCTCACACACCTGTTCCCTCACCTATTGAAGATTAAACGTTCACATTTAAACACTTAGCAATTTCACTTCATATTTCTGTAACGGAATTTAAATTAATGAATGCCACACTGTTAGTAATTGTAAAATTTGATGCAGCTAATTGAATTGTGTACTCACGGGAATTGATGCAAATTATATTCTCCACATTTCCCTAATTATGTTGAAGAAATGAGAATGTTCCACTTAAAGGAATAGTATGCTCTGGGAGTGCACTCTAGTGGGGATTAGGGAGGTCATCAATTATTTGATTCACTGATTTGGTTTATTAAATTTCGCTTTTCTTCCACTTTTGACTAAGATGAGGATGAGTGATGATATTAATGAAAGGACATTCACAAAGACCACCTGCTGTGTGCCCAGGCCAGGATTCGAACCCGGAACCCTGGCGTAGTAAGCACTCCTTCGGCAGGAAGTTTATCAAGTCTCCCTGGAATCTATTTTCCTGAAGAAAAGAAAGTGTCATAAAAGTTAGTTTGCGACATTTAGTATTCATAATTGAAATCGGAATATTTTCCAAGTGCTTGATCCCGATCATCTTAGAAAATTCTGGAGCTAGCACGCCACTGGTGCATGGCCGAGTGACGGAATCAAGTGTTGGTTTTTCATTTGTTTTAGAGCGAAGGAGCAAGCGATACTATAACAAAGGCGGTCTTATCTGAGGGCATGTTTTGTAACGGTGTTACATACACAGCGTGAGCGCCATATTTCGTTATCAGGACACTTCGACATACAGCCAAGTCGCAACTAAAGAGAACTGTCGGAAGCAAGCACAACTTTTAGTTTCGTACAAGGGAAACGGTATAACATGATATCACACAGGCATAAGTTAACGTTAAAACACCATAAGTGAACGTTTTAATGTTCCTTATTGGAGACACGTGGAAAAAGCCTGCATTCGATAATGGAAATAATGCTGTGTATTACTGTTTTGAAGTATCTTGAACTTCGAACGCATATTCAACAAAATTGCGGTCAGCATTATTCAGTAATCTGCTGTGCATTGTGCATTTCTACATTGCGGATGTTTATTTTTCTTTCCATAACGGAAAAAATGCTGTTGAATCTTACGTAAAATGTACATTTATACATGCCAGGCAGGCACGTATTTAGAAATTTATTTCGGGTGTTTAACACTTTTCGTGACCTTATTGAAGTGTGGATTTAAAATGAAGTTTCCTTTCGGTCTGTTAATCCATTATGTGTGTGTGACATTGTTTACGTATTAATTGTGAAGAAGACATACAGTTTCATGGGTAGACCAAGTGTCTAAGGAATAATAAAAATAGTATTAACGTTTAAATTACAATAATTGTTATAATTATATTCAATTACAATTTATAAATTAATATTGTATTGCTGTTATTATATGAATAGGATATAGATATAAAAGCATGTATTCATTATCTAGCGTACTTGTAGTTAAAATTTTGCATGAAAGCAACTAACCTAAGAAATCGGTGCCAAATAGATAAGAAAACGAATATTTACTAAATAACAAGAAGGAATGTAGGATCCAGTTGACGAAAATTAAAGTCTCAGATATAAATAACCCTCGATTATACAGCAAATGCTAAACAAGTATATTATAATTTTAGTACTTTGTAAGACTTTAGGATGGGGTGGGGTCGGGACCCTTGGGGCTCGCCCTTAAATATGTCCTTGTCACTGCGGTAGGGTAGTCTTGTCTCAAGAGTCTCCCAATAAAATAATTAATGCAACAAAGGAGTCATTGTACTACGTTAGCTTTTGTTTAGAGAGACATCAAGTTAATGTTTAAATAAAACAATTATAAAAACTAAATATTTACTGCCTTGAAATAAGTTCGGTGAAAAAAATATCATTCGATTATAAAAAAAAATGCTAACGTTTATTTTCAATATTTAATTTTTGTACTTGGAAGTCTTTCCGGGGGTCCGGACCCCCCTAAATACGTCCTTGATGCCAGGATGTCCTTACTAACTTGCCACACACGAGGGCTGCGCAAGGGGGAGTGTGAAGGGATGCTTGCGAACCCCATTTTTAAAAACTTATTTTCAACAGAAACCACAACTCCTGCAGTGTCATCGTACGTTATAGAATCATGCCATGATATTGAGCATAGAATGTTAGGTATTGAAGCGAGACTGCTATTGATCCTAATCTGAAAGGGAAGCTGCACTTACTTTCCTGTACAGTCATGGACACTTCTGGGTTGTTATGATCCATTGAATTTCAATGGAATCGTTACAACCCAGAAGTGTCCGTGACTGTACATGTGGTTGTTGTGGGTCACAGAAAGCCACGAGCAGTTTTCAGTTTCCTTGGCATATGTGCAAAGAAGCGTCTAAAAGTAGATTCGTATGTGATGTAGAAAGCATGTTTACTTTATTTTCAACACAGCACCCCCTCAGCACCAATAGAAGACTAGTTCCTAAAGTGGACGTTAGCTTGGGGGATGTTTGGTCGACCCCTTGAGGTTAGCTGTGGGAATGCTTTGCAAAATTATATTTAATACCTTAAGTATCGCATAGGTCATTTTAAAAATTGTCATATTCTTATAATTTTAAGGTCGACCCCCGTGGCGGAGTGGTTAGCACAGGTCGTTACGACTCCAGGGGTCTCGGTTTCGAATCCTGGCCTGGGCATCATATCGTCACTCATCCCAATCTTCGCAAATTAGCCAAAAGTGGCACAAAAAGCGAAGTAAAATAAAGCAAATGAATCAATCAGCTAGGCTAATCGGATCACTGTGCAATGTGCCTCCACCGGGTATCGAACCCTTGGACCACTGGGGTGCTGCATTACCATCGGCAATGACCCGTGGTATGTGTATAGTATACACCAGGCATTAGGTACAAGTCAGGTTTAAAAATCGAGAAAGGCAATGTGAATAACATCTTTTTCTTCATCACCGCTGAAAGTTACCGTGAATGTTTGGAATCCAATGCAAGAAATGATATATATATAGTTTGCCCAAGGAACTGGGGTGCGTGCCATTGTTGCCCCATTTCAAGCCCAGATAACTTGCTGACGGATAGATTGCGCCACCTTGAAACATTACAGCTTCTAGGAGTTCGTGAAAGTAAAGCAAAAATATAAATGTGTAAAGATGCAAGAGACGTGGGTTGTCGAAGTAAATACACGTACTTCGTGCTTCTACCTACCTATGGAAGTAGAACCGAAACATATCTTAATATTTTTTTTGTTTCTTAATTATTTACGATTGTGTTGACGGTGCTTAACCACCTACTTTTGCAACGAACGAAAAATCATTACTCGTTCACTTCACATTTTGTAACCGGCTATAAATACATTACAAACACTTTACGCGTTTGTAAATGCGCACTGCGCAGATAGGCAATCGCCGAGACTAGAAAATAGAAATAGAGAAGGGCGTGCAAGGGGTGACTTCTGGTAAGGCACCCAGCTGTCAACCCCACATCCAGGGAACTTCTTTTTGCAGGCCAGCGAGGCTATGGCGTCTGGACCTACGGCACTATAATCCTTTGTAGGACTGTGTGTGTGTGTGTGTGTTGTCCCGTGTTTTGTCCTTATATGCGCTGAGTTCCCCTTTACAGCCTCAGCTTTTAACTCTGTTTGTTAAGTACAGTCACGGACACTGCTGGCTTGTAATGAATACATTGACTTTCAATGTAATCGTTACAAGCCGGCAGTGTCCGTGACTGTACAAGGTGGCGCAAGACTCATCACCTGATTTTCGTAGCCTATAGCTTGGGTTTTAAATTAAACAAAGTAGGTTTGTTGTGTTAAACTTTTATTGATACTTGTAAGTTTTATGCCCTCAATTTTTAAAGATAACATCCAATAAATGACCACCATTCGAATTGATGCAAATGTGGGCTCTTTTTATTGCGTTTTCCATGGTGTTGGAAATCTGCGGGGAAATGTTTTTAATTTCATGCTGAATATTGTCCTTTAGTTGCTGTAACGTCTCTGGCTTATTCACATAAACCAATGACTTCAAATATCCCAAAAGGAAGTAAACGTCGAATGGTTTGCGGTGTAGGCGCTGAACGATTGTGAAAATGTCGTCTAAATTCTCGTTGTGTCAAGATTACAGATAATTACTCCTTAAAAATATTGTCACAATTTTTCCACGTTCTTGTGGGGTATACTTGTTAATTTTCGCACACAATAAATTTCATGAGTAACTTCTATTTAACTGACAAACACTACTGATATAAACAACAAGATGTCAAAATAAAGGTCAGTTCAAATACGTGTTTATTTAGTTATGGTAAGAGGCTGGGCTGCGTATAATGTTAATGGGTGCAAAATAGGCTAAGCGCTGACGGACCCACAATTTTCAATTTAATCAACCAATCAATAGAAAATAGAAAAGAACTGATAAATAGACCATTTTCCAGTCCAAAATAATAGACGTTATTGTACGAATTTGAGTGTGGAAGAAATCCGAAATCAAGTTTTATCGAGGCATTCGAATACGATGGCCATTAGGAAAGGTTTTGTGTAAAGAAGTACCTGGAATTAAAAGGGACCTATTCAACAAGGTGTCACTCAATCCTCTTTCCCATTTAACATTTTCGAGATGCCACCCGCCTTTGTAGTGGCTCACGGTATTTACAATACAACCCCTCGGTTCGTCCCATACGTTGATATACGAGGCGTATTCGGAAAGTAAGCACCGAAAGGGTGTAAAAAATAAAGTAAAATAGTTTCGTACCTTTTTTTATTTTCATTGCATTTTACAGACCTTAAACTTCTTTTCTACGTAGTTTCCACCATTGTTCAAGCATTTGTCGTAGCGTGGCACTAGTTTTTGTATCCCATCATCATAGAATGTTCCCGCCTGTGACGAAAGCCATCCATGCACTGCTGCTTCAACGTCGTCATCCTCGTCGAAACGCTGACGAGCAAGAAACTTCTTCTTCAGATGAAGAAAGAGATGGTAGTCACTTGGTGCCAAGTCAGGACTGTTGGCGGATGAACAAATTGTTCCCAGACGAATGACGTGATGACATTTTGAGTTTGTTGGGCCGTATGCGGACGAGCATTGTCGTGAAGCAACACAATGCCTTCGCTAAGCATTCCGCGTCTTTTGTTTTGAATTGCACGACGCAGCCGGATTAATGTCACAGCAGGCATCTTTGTTGGTGGTCTGTCCTCTAGGCAAGAACTCAACCATTCTTGCATTGAGAAAACAAATCACAGACCGGACTTCACAGTCGGCGGGCCGATTGATTTTCTTGAACATTTCAAACCTTCAGAAAACTACGAAGAAAAAGAATGACCTGCTCCCACGCGTGCCTGTGGCTAACTAACGGATGAAGGACGTCAGCGAGAACTCACACGGTCGCGACTGCATCGCTACAGCGGAAATATTTGCAAACGGTACTTACTTTACGAATACGCCTCGTACATAGTTCGTGCAATTTATTCGGGTTCCCCCGATGGTGTAGTGGTAACGCCGCCGCCTTGTAATCAAGGTGTCCCGGGTTCGATACCCGCTAGACGCACGAAAGTCTCATTCATCCGCTGACTTCCGTGACGGGGTGGTTAGCACAGCGCGCTACAACTCTGGGATGCAAGATTCGAATCCCGACTTGGCATAGGTGAGCGTCCCTTCATCAGTTTCATATCCGCCCATCCTCATCGTCGCGATTAGACGAATGTGGCAGCAAAGCGACGCTAAATAAAAATCGAAGTTCATAAATCAAAACCTAGTTCCTTGGAAGATTGATTTGGTTTATTTTACTTCGCGTTTCTGCCACTTTTGACTAATTGCGAAGATGAATGGTGATGAGATGAAATAGATGAAGGAACAATCACACACACTTATGGACACAACACAAGTCCTACAGATGATGATACACGCCATGGGTCCAGACGCCAGAGCCTCGTTAGCTTGCAAAGTGCAGTCCACAGTGTACTACGTGGAAGCAAGGTCGACATTTTGGTGTCTTGAGAAAGCGTTTACCTTACACCCGTCCATTGGAAGACTTATTATACTGCAGGAGGCCTTAGAAAGAGGCAGAGGTCACTCACCCTTCCAGAAGGGTGCAGCGAGCTAGCTATGGCAACCGGGCTCGCTCATTCGCGGACCTGATTGGTTCTCGCAGACACTCCCCCATATTGTCGTCTGCTGCAAGCCCTCGAAGCGATCTTTTTAAGGCCTCATGGAGTATAACACACTGTAGTGTACTTGTGGAACACCCAGTAGTGCTTGTCAAGCTGGTATAAGTGGACAAAGTTGGTTCGTTTTCCATTCATCACATATTCAATGGGACTATGAAACAGCGTTTATTCAGTCAAGTGTTGCAATACATTGAGACATCGTTTGTTTGCTACGTAGTTTCCCCCTCCTGTGGTTGCACGCCAGAAAGTGACAATTGTGCACAGGGCTTCCCTCCCTCACAAGATTCCCCTCCCACCCTTCCAAGGTATTACATTGTTGGGAAATGATAGCTGCAATATAGGATGTATGTAGCGTGATTATTCATTGCATAAGTAACTGTCATGCGGGATTGAGTGTAGTGCACGTTGACTATTCCTCACAGTTTTTTTTTCTGGTTTCACTGTTGCTATTACTACTAATTACCAGTTCCCCCTATGTCGTGGTGGTAACGTCGTCTCCTTGTAATGAAAATGTTTGATTGATTGATTTAGTTTAGTTTACTTCGCTTTTGTGCCACTTTTGGCTAATTTGCGAAGATGGGGATGAGTGATGACATGATGAAATTGATGAATGAACATTCAGAAAACCCATACCCAGGCCGGGATTCGAACCCGGGACCACTGGCGTCGTAGCGCGTTGTGCTAACCACTCCGCCACGGGGGTCGGCTAATGAAAATGTCACGGGTTCGATACCCGGTGGAGGCACGTAGTGGTTCGGACGAGTGATGGGCAAATCCGGATAAAATTTTATCCGGATATGCAGGCATCCCCGATGGCGCAGTGGTAGCGTCGTCGCCTTGTAATCAAGGTGTCCCGGGTTCGATACCCGGTGGAGGCACAAGTGGTTCGGATCCCACTTTAAACTGTAGGTCCATTCCCGATTAGCCTTACTGTGCATAAAGTGGACTTTAGGATTTACTTTAGGTTCTACACTAGCATGCAATGTTAATTGGACAATATCCATTGTGTAGTTAGAAATACGAGGCAATGGATAATGTCCAGTGGACATTGCATGCAAGATGACGGGTACACAAAAGTTCGAATGTAAATACAGGGTATTGTATTGATTGATCTGTTTTTCTGAAGAAGAGGTGGGGGAAGAGGGAGAATTTTTCAGGGACATATCCATAATGCATTATTTAATCCTTAGGGAATTTTCGATTCTGTGCTGGAAGCATGGATGTGATGGCACGACGAAACTGTCGCAAATATCTAGACAATAGTGAAAGTTTATCACGCGAAATATCACATGCATGCTGTAAAACAGTGATTTTCAACCTTCCTGAAAACATATCTCGTTAAATTCCTTTTTTTTAAAAAAAAAGGCAAGGCCTCGATCCTAACAATGGGTGGGTTTCATGTGACGTCAGGATTCGCACCGCCGCCATGTTTGCGGCAAAGCTGTTTGTCGTCTGCAAGGAAATAACCCACCAAGCAGCGTTGGTTACACCTGCGCCAAGTGAGCGTTTGTTGTTAGTACTGTGTAAAATGTCGGTAACATTGCATAAAAATGCAACGAAAAGTCCAACTCTAGTTCACCTGTGTTTATTTACTTGAACCAGCTACATGGAATCAGTTTGTTTCCGTATTTATTAGTGGTTGGGATTCTGCTTGTGTCCGTAAAGTCATGGTGCACTTTTGACCGGTCATAGGAAAGCAACAAAACAAGATAGAAATGTGAAATCTTCACCAAATAAAAGGAAAACTCTCCAAGTTTCCATACTATGATGCGCAAGCGTGTGCGCACACAGGTGATGACGCAACACCATGAACTGCGAAGCAGCAGATCAGCCCTCGCCCACGCCAGTCGAGATGTGGACGGTACAGAGGCAAGTCCAGTGTGTTCTGTGGCTTGCGAAGTTCGAATCCGTGAGCAAAGTGCAACGTAAATATCGTCGCGTGTACAACGAAGCGCTTCTGTACAGTCCACATCTAGACTGGCATGGGCGAGGGCAGATCCGCTGCTGCGCAGTTCGTGGTGTTGCGTCATCACCTGTGTGCGCACACGCTTATGCATCATAGTACGGAAACTTGGAGAGTTTTCCTTTTATTTGGTGAAGATTTCACATTTCTATCTTGTTTCGTTGCTTTCCTGTGACCGGTCAAAAGTGCACCATGACTTTACGGACACACTGTATTTACATCCCTTATGTTTCCCGCTCGGGGTGGGAGAAAGTGGTCATCGACCACCTTGAGTACAGATTAACTGAAAATTCCAAGACTCAGCCATTATCTTCTGTTTCCTTTTAACGTTTGTTCAAGCGCAGTAATTTGAAATGTTGAGTTGTTCAAAAACAGTAATTTCACTCCTTGCTTTAACAATTTGGGATATGCAGGCCTCAGTGACGGAGTGGTTAGCACAACGCACTACGATGCTAGGGCTCCCGGTTCGAATCTCGGCCTGGGCATGACTGATCTTAACGACTAGCCAAATTAGCAGAAAAACGAAGTAAAATAATCAATTTGAGATACTTTGATATATCGTTAACATGTTTTAACCAAGCGGTGCTTTTTTCTGGCAGTACGCAAAACCTACTACCGGCACCTTTTCTCATGAATAGGATAACAATTAATAACAGTTTGTGTTAATGAAATATAAATAATCAAATACAAGCGTGCAATTATCAAGATGAATTTAACTTTGAATGTTATCATTTTTATCGTCTCAAACTTATCAACACCTTTCTACCAAAGAAGACAATAAGAAGGAAACTCTACTTGCAAGTATGATAAAAAAAAAAACACCAGTTCAATCCATTTGTACTAAAAGTCACATAGAAATGCGATATATGAACTTGCCTGAAAAGAAATGTTCACCCCACCGCTCTGTTTTGTCCATTGATGTTGGCGCGATTTATTCTTGCCATGACGGCGTATTCTAATCAACAATCGGAAAATTCTTTGCCGTGAATTGCACCTTCTGTTCTTTCTCGGAAAATTCAAGGATAGACGTGAGTGCCTGTTAGACCTAAACAACCTAATATTTCATCGTAAACAAGGTTCAAATCTCCCGCCCGCTTGAATTCCGAATGTTTACAATCATGGCTGCTCTATCCCACAATGCAACAGTTTGTGACGTAGGTGAAACACACCTATTGTACTCGTAAATACATTTAAATTATTAAAATTGTATACGTTAATTAATATGTACCCTTCAAATTAAATATGAATAAATAAATTATGGCATAATCATAAGGGGTGGGCTTGTTGTATCTAGGTTTCTTGACAAATATAAAATTAGTTTTAAACTAGTCAATCACTGGATCTTATGAACCCCTCGCGGCCTGGTACCGGATCATGACTCGGCGGTTGAGAAACACTGCTCCACATTTAAAATTTCAGAATTTGCATATCATAGCAGTTTTTCAAAAGGATAGAATTTTCGAAAATTCTTTACTAGCGCAGGCTAAATGATGGTCCAGGGCAGTCTTAAAATACTTGATTGCATATTCGAAACGAAATTTATTTAGTTGAGTTTATCCTCTGATGTTATAAATAATTTTAATTACAGTATCGCGAAGGATTACAGCCACGAATAACGTGTTAATGAAGCGCTTACCAATTACGTAAACAGTCACAGGATGTCCGTTTAAAGAAATTAATGTGCAACAGTAGATCGCAGCTGTATGCGTTAGGACCGTGAAAACACAATCAATTCCATTAGCATTAATTAGTGTGATTAACTGCTTTGGATAATTTTGACGTTCTAAATTAAGTAAATGAGATTTGCAGTACCACTGATTTAAATGTATAGAATTGTTGAGGTCAATAATGTTTGGGAACATTCGAAATGATTAACAAAAACCGCACCATCTACTAAATATGCTCGTGCTTTTGTGTTTAGTGACAGGATTTGTAGTAAAAGCAGTGTTGGAAAGTTGTCAATGAAATCAGAAAGTCAGTTTGTGAATATTGTCAGTTTGTAAACAATCAGTAAAGTCAATATTTTTTGGTGTCATGACTACAATATGGGATTTTTTCTTTTTGTTACTGGATTTTGGAAGAAAAAAACCGTGTAACAAATACTGCAGAGGAAAGTAACATTCTTGTGTTAAAAAAATAATACACTATACTGGAACCACAAGCAAAAAAAAAAAAAAAAAAAAAACCTGCGCACACCCGCGACTTCTGTGCACCGTAGAGGAGAGGGAAGGGGCAGAGTGGAGCATGCTTTCTTATGGCCCGAGCTGAACGTACGTATGAAGGGAAAGCTGCACGGAGACTTTTCGTCGAAGGTTCTATTCCTTGTGGTCGCTCTATAACAAAAGCACGATATAAATGCACTGAAATCGGTCCCAAGCTTTCTACTCGCTCGCGGAATATTTTTTCTGTGATTGCCTATAGAAAAGCAACCGCCAATAAAAATGAAACGCCTAGATCCGGATCTAGTTGCAGTTAGAAAACAGGCTAGTCGTCGAAACCAGTCTAGCATCCAGCCTGACACCCATCATTTCTATCCAAGTATAGCAAGTTTAGCCCCAACTAGGCCATTCCTACTGGGAATCCAGTTCCGTGTGATTCGACCTTAATTTCGGCCCTCCCCGATGCCGCAGTGGTAGCTTCGTCGCCTTGTAATCAAGGGGTCTTGGGTTCGATACCCGGTGGTTCGGATCCCACTTTAAACTGTAGGTCCAGTCCCGATTAGCCTTTCTGGGAATAAAGTGGACTTCGAACAACAATTAAATCAATGAAATCAATCCATGTTAAGAGTAATGCAATTTTCATAATTTACAATTTGCTCACAGTAATGTACCATTCATCTCTAACGTGTTCAGAGTAATGTCCAGGTACTCGTATTAGTAAAATACTATCAGATTACTATGCTCTCGTTTGACAATTTGAGGGAAAATGAGACACGTTAATATATCACTTACCCTTCAGAACAAAAGTACATACACATTTCTACGTAGTACATCTCATGTGTGCGCCTAATCTTCAATAATTAACATCTCTACTCTGGGAGGAACCAGGCAACGTCGAAGTCTACTGTGTTTCAAAGGCAACAGGTCCCGTTGCGGTAGCACTGGCAGAGACGATTCCACACAGGTAAAACAGCGACAGCGAGAAATCAGGTGAGGCCAGGCCGTCTCGGTAGCTCAGTGGTTAGAGCAATGGCACGGTGTGCCAGAGACCCGTGTTCGAGTCCTGGTCGAGCCTGCATTTTTCGCTGAAAATGTCTAATCTTCAAAAGTATTCGTTATTTCTTGCTGATCAAGATAAAGGTGACAAAAAATCCATTGCAATGCCACAACATAAGTTTTGCAAGAACTAGAATTGCAAACGTTTCCCAATGGAAAAACTACCAGGCCAGCGATAACTGCACTCTAAACATGGCAATTTGCGAATGTAAATTGTACTCTCTGTCCTCCTACCTCACAGCTTCGAACACGTTAACTTCGAATTTACGATGTGCTTACGCACTTCTTAACTACCTTGCCAGCAACCTCAGCCCGATTACAACCCTTACACCGAACACCTCGCCGAACTCTGTTATTACCGAAGGAACCTGTTAGTGTCAAATGCAAGGCGGTCCCATCGTTTCTCAATGTGATTAAAACTTATTGCCGAAATTAAACCTGGTAAGTATTTGCAGTTTGCTGATCAGTATATGACCTCTTGTTTAGCCGCTTCGCTCACGCGCTTGATGCAAAGAGATCATATTCCGCTCAAAGAAAGTCCAATTTATGCACAACTAGGCTAATCTGGACTGAACCTACAGTTTAAAGTTCTATCCGAACCACCATGCGCCTCCACCCGGTATTGAAGTCTACTATTGAGTGTACCTATTGAAGAATACCAAGTATTTGGCTCTTGATTATAAACCGACGGTGTTACCACTACACCAACGAGGAAACTCAAGGATGATGTAAAGTATAAGAGAAAAATGAACGAAAATCGCAACGAATCTTCGATCTACAGTTACTCACAATGTTGTTCGTACAGATGAAGTGTGAGGAGTAAACGATAGCAAAAATTACAATAAGCCTTAGTACATTAGATATTTTCCATACATGTAGTTGGGCCTCCCCGATGGCGCAGTGGTAGCGTCGTCGCCTTGTAGTGAAGGGGTCCCGGGTTCGATACCCGGTGGAGGCACATAGTGGTTCGGATCCCACTTTAAACTGTAGGTCCAGTCTCAATTAGCCTTATTGTGCACAAAGTGGACTTAGAACACCACCTCAATCAATCAATCAAACCTACATGTAGTTATAACGCACATGGTGATATATTTACAACAGTTTGTTTCCCCATAAACTTTATAAATAACAAAAGAATATGCATTTTAGCACAAACATGGTACTTTGATGTCACATTTCTGTTCGTACAGTTGCAACGAAAACAGAAAAACAAACATAAAAATGTTACAAAATGAGACAGTTTAATAGCCAGACGCATAACCTTTGTGCTTAATAACTGCTTGGCATCTCCTGCGCATAGAAGCGACAAAAGTTTTGCAGATGTCTGCTGATTCCATCACACTCTAAAGCGACTGCCCTCTTGAGATAAACTTATGTTTATGGACAAGTTTCTTCAAAAATGTCCATAAATGCTCGATTCAGATCTGAATTTTGAACTAGTGTTTTCAACTGCTTTGGTACATTCAAAATCAAC
This sequence comes from Lepisma saccharinum, assembly GCF_977018435.1. Lineage (NCBI taxonomy): Eukaryota > Metazoa > Arthropoda > Insecta > Zygentoma > Lepismatidae > Lepisma > Lepisma saccharinum. The sequence goes on from NC_139249.1 coordinate 9,400,183, forward strand.
CAGTCCTTGTTTAGTCTAGTAGTATGTTTGCTGTCGTTATCGTGTTGGAATGTGAACACACGTTGCAACCCCATTTGCTGGGCACTTTTTTCACGTTATTCTTCAGGATAATATTACAGACATGCTTGTCCATGATTCCACCAATGACTTGCATTTCCCCAACTCCTTTAGTCGACATACAGACCCAGATCATTATGGATCCTTCACCATGTTTACCGTAGCCGTTGTATTGGCTGCATTGTCCGGCTTATTTCCCTTCCTCCACACTCTGATGAGACCATCTGATCCGTGCAGGTTTATTTTGGTTTAATCGGACAAGATCACGTTGTCCCAAAACTCGTGATCCTTATTTAAATGCTTTCTAGCAAATTCAACTCTGTCGCTACGTTTGCCTGCTACGAACACCATTGTGAGTAACTGTATATTGTTTGGCAACACAAACAATAACGTGCTGTAACATTTATATGAAACCAGGGATGCACAGTGCAGTTTCGAGTCTGGAAGCAACATAAGGCTCATTTCACCTCAATTCAATACAATTTTAAAACAAATTCTGTCTATCAGCGATTTCATGAAATTTGGCGATCTGATTGATATAGTAGAAAAAACAAATCTTGGGTTCACCTATCAACTAATTTTGAAGTTATAGACGTTTGAAGTTAATGAATTTTGCCCAAAAATGAACAAAATACATTTATTAAAGTTGCACGTGGAGGCTCATCTAATTGAGCCAGGTATCTGGGAATTGTTTCAATTTAAAGGTCTTTTTATTGGCAACACCACAGGGTTTGTAATCAAAAAGTTCATTCAGAATGAAATTATTTTCTCACGAGCGTTTTTTTTTTAAAAAAATAAACATTTGAAAACTTTGGAGAGTATTTTGTACTAATGTTGTACGATCTATCGCTTCGGAATGTTTTGCTGAAAATTGCTTCATACATATTTTAATGATATACTGTATTCAATGTACAGTCACGGACACTTCTGGGTTGTAACAATTCCATTGAAAGCAAATAGGGTTGCTACAACCCAGAAGTGTTCGTGACTACAACGTGAGACTGTTGCTTAGTTTTAAGTTTAGGTATGCCTTCGGAGATATTGAACTTCCCAGCTCGGTTGCTAAGCGCGTTAGTCTGTCGCCATCGAAGTTCCCGGGATTGGTTCCCCGCCTGGGCATGGGGGTTCAACCCGATAATCAATTTCATCATATCGTCACTCATCAAATTGTCGCGATTATCCAAAAGTGGAAGAAAAGCGACGCTAAATAACGAAAATATAAATACAGATGATTGAACATTTATTAAGACAGTGAAGACGCCAGAAAACTAGTTTGGAAGCAGAGGTACGAGGATATTTTGTTAGTGGTAGTCCCAAAAAGGAGCGCAAACAACATATAAAAATGCATATTTGTGCATTTTTTCTTTCGTTTGTTTTGGGGGAGGGCAGGCTGGTTAAAGGAGGCGTTTACCACTACCCATACACCTCTTCAACGTAGCCGCTGGAATAAGACAGTCCTAGATTTAATGGGGATATCTTTTTTCAAAAAGTAGTTTACGGTTGTTAAAACACTATTTTTAAAAATGTTTACGGTATTGTTTTGAGTGTAACATTGATCAAACTGCAAATGTCTGTTGAAGGGGGGCGTGTGTCGTCTCGAAAAGTTAGAAATACATACAATCGCAGACACTTCTGGATTGTAATATTCCCATTAACTTTCAATGGAATCGTTACTACCCAGAAGTGTCCATGACTGTACATAAAAGAAGAATTGTACATAACACATGAAACCCATTTTGCAAGTAGTCGTCTTTGAAGTTGTAGTCAACTTAATGCACAGTGAGCCTGGACCTAAAGTTTATATTAAGATCAGAACTACTATGTACCTCCACCGGATATCGAACCCGGGACCCCTTGATTACAAAGCAACTACGTTACCACTATTATGGAGTGCCTGTCATAGAGAATTAAAAGCTGGGAAGACACTAGAAGTCAGCAGCTGAGGCGAACAAATTTTCCCTACGATAGATGACAAGTAGGAAATCAGTCAACCGTGCACCTATAAGCACTCTTCAGAACCACATAGTGATAATCCGTTGTGCAAGATCTACCACCGAAGTGTGAAGGTAGCATCAAAGGACGTTTTGCAATTTTTTACTTACGTGTCATTGAAGCGAGATTCCCCTCTTCCTTGTTCTCAGTTCCCATATACATATTCCAACTAGCCAAGAAACCAGAGGTCGCAATAATACTCTGAGAAATCTCAAGGACGAAGGCTAGAATGGAAATCTCGCACCACTACTGCTATGTCCTTACCAGCACATTCCTTTCAGCTATAACTTTATTGGATTCGGAGGGTAAGCAATTTCCTTCAGCATGATTCATTACAGAACTCCGCCATAACGAGTGTTCAGGATTCGATGCTTCTGTTTGTTGCTTCATCTTCCTCAAAGTGGGTATTTAGTCCGTATATATCACTGAATGCTACCTGTTACAAAGAAAACAAAAACTTTGTTCGTAATAACAGTTTCCGGTGACCAAACATTAGTTGATATATGCGACTAGGAAATGATTATTCATCAGTACCAAGTACCAGTACCAAGTAAATAGTGCACCACGTTTGTTTAGTTGCCAAATAATGTTGCCAAATTTAGCAGAAGTTACCCAGTTTTTGTTTATGAACACCAAAAAGCTCAACCAAACAAATTTGAATATTTTTTTGTTATGGGGATGCGAAAATTTTAATGTGTAATTTCTGGTTCTTGTGCAAGGTTAAATAATGCTGCTTAGAAGGAAGGATTCCGCAGCAAGAAAAAAAATTGCGGAGAGACGTTTCAGCATCTTTTCTACGAGGATCCATTCCTCACTAACTCCATCCCCCCCCAAAAAAAAACTCCCTGACTTCTGGCATTTTGAGGAAAAGATCCCTTATTAATCGTCCAACCCTCGTATTAGACTTGTTCTAGGCCCAGGCAATCGATCAAGAATCCAGATAAGCTAACTATTCGTGTTCTTTGTCTATCTTTCTACCAGTGCATTGGGCAAACTTACTGAGCAGTCTGTGAATATCTGTGTGCGAACACGGATGAAAATATTTATCTGGCGTTGTGGTGTGTCCGAACGCGCATTGTCCAGATGAACATATTTCTCTTGCGTTGAGGTAATGAATTTATCGGCACAGTTTTTCTCCCCCCCCCCCCAAGACAAATTTTCTCTTCCTTCCACAGAGTTGTGGATGTTTGTCCAGTCCTTTGCTGAACCTCCAGAGTTCTACAGAGCAGTAAATTGAATTGGAAATGTATGGGTGCTCGGGGACTTTCGCTACCTTGTTTTGCATTCTAATGAGGTTGTCATCTATTTTCACACGTGACTGATGTCTTGTTGCAGCTTCCAGTGCATGTACGCATTCAGGCTTCTCTCTTGTTTATGTGTGCGCGCGTATTGCAGTGAAAGTGATGTGATATAGTACATGGTGTGCATTGAGAATCAATTTTCGCATGAGGCCAAAGGTTTTCGTAACTCAGTGTCCATTCATGCCCCACGGTTTAGATTCCTGTTTGTGCATTGTAGCGGCGCACAGCGGCTTTACGAGCTGGCCAAATATTCCACGCTGTCGGTTTAGGCAGAGTTGCATATTGCATTAGCATGTTAATTGACTAATCGCCATTAATTTGCTATGCAGAAGTAAATGTTCAGTGTCATATTGAGAGAGCTTGAGGTTTAACAGAAGTTGATATTGAAGTGTTATGTTCACTGTGAACGTTGTGACAGATTTAGTCACAGGTACCATTGGGGACTCGAGAAACAAATATCGGGATACGAAGGTACTGAAATGTGCCAAGTATCTTCTGGCAGTAGCCGAATTCTCAACTTTCGTACAGAATTCACGTTAAATATTACGTATCTTCTTCTTGAATGTGCTAACTTTGCTTTCCTCAGGCAGACTTTTCATTTTCTCAACTGTTTGTTTCCGTGGCGGAGTGGTTAGCACAGCGCACCACGACGCCAGAGGTCTCGGGTTCAAATCCCAACCTGGGTGTTTGTGAGCGTTCTTTCATCAATTTCATCATATCATTACTCATCCTCATCTTCGCGATTAGCCAAAAGTTTACAGAAAACCGAATTACAATAAACAAAATCAGTGAATCAACTGTTTGTCATCCCTGTTGGAAGATGACAGTGTTTGAATTTGTCTCTTCCACGTCCTGTGAGGGAGTTTTTAGTCGATACTTACTTTTTATTGTGTTTGTCTTGTGCAGGTCCCCTTACAACCTTACAATTTTACCCTCTCTCAAGGGGCTTCTTACACCCCTTGTTTTAAATTTTTAAGTAAGAAGTTTAGATAAATGGCCAAACGTGCCGACGCACCCAAAAATTTTAAATCAATAAATCAATCTGTGTACGAGGGTTACAGTTAAAGTCATGGCAACTATTTTTTCTCACGATGATGCAGGTCAGGAAAGAAATTGTAAAATAACAGTTATTCCGGACTAATGGGAGGAATAAGTTGACCGGTTTAAAGAAAGTCTGGATTAATTGAAATAACCTAAAAGAACAGTAGAAAGTGCATTAAAACTCCGTTTATAGCATCAAAACCCGTTTATTATGGTATATTTCAAGGGCATAGGACTAAATACACTATACAGTACAAAGTCTGTGGGAAACAGAATTTCATCAGTGGTTGACTGCCTTTTCTTTGGAAAGTTCTCTTGTTGACTTCCAGCCACATTTTAAACCTTGCATTCTGCTTTTTTTTGCCTGTCCGGATTAAGCAAAGTCCGGCTTATCGTCCGGATTAACGAGGTTTTACTGTATACAATTGGAAGTTCACTATATACACACTAACGTTTAATGGATTATGGATTTTGAACAACATAGAGATTTGTATCAGAATAGAGAAAAAGACAAAATAAGAAACATCAATCGTTCGTCTCCCAGAGAATCGAACACGCGCTCCCAACAATGTGGAAGGCGCCAAATACCCTCAGCCTCACCATGAGAATCTTCTGATCTCAAGTCTCATTGCTGTGGCAATGTTTTCACGTGTCCGAAAGCGTATCCCACGCAATGGCCCCTTCAATTTTGGTATGAGGTAGAAATCTCATTGAGAAAGGTCCGGCGAATAGGGTGGATGTGGATGCTGTTCACGCCGGGTCGCATTCATCCTGCACGACTGTTTAGCGCGCACTGACTTCCCACTTCCTTCAGTTCAATGTCTTGGCAGCCACTGCCATCTGGTGGCGTCACAAAAACATTGCATATGACGGTGTCTTCACTGTATATTTTAAAATTTCTTGCCTGACTCACATTATCGTGGTAAGAAAAATGGTTGCCATGACTTTTGCTGTAACCCTCGTATTTTGCACCCTTCATAATGATACAAACGCTTGGAACAATAAAGGTGACGCCGATGTGTTGAAGAACGCCGCAAATGTTGGCATCGCAGGGGCAGGATTACATAGGAAGCAGCTGATTGCATCACCCACTCTCTTTTCGCTTGCGTGTGGTTGAGAATTCGGCTACAACGTTAGTGGGGTTTTCTTCTCTTGGTAGAGCAGTACTATAATTCCATTGAATACTTTAACAGATATTTTTGTACACCTTTTATGTATTGCAGCTTTAAATTTTCATGTATATGCACACACATACATGTACATACATGCACAACGTTTTACAATTATCACGCTTGCATGAATCTAAATCCGGTAGTGATATTGGCATGGGTGAAGAAATACTATATATATGCATTTTTTTTTCTAAAATAAGAAACAATTACGGACGTAGACTATTGTGTAAGAATATCCTCAGATGTGAAATATCCTTGACTTAAATTGTCTGTTGTGACATAGTGACCGTGGCATCTTCAGTATTAAGTATCCAAGTGTCGTAAGAAACATCAATAACATGAGACCCCCCATCGTACAAGAAACCTATTTTTAATTTGTAATTGTTTTTCTCTTTCTTTAAAAGAACATCGCAAAATGGTAATATCCATTGTTATTGTAAGAGGAGTTACGTAAAGAACTGTGTTATGCGTGCTTATGCTTCTTCCTTTTGTATGACGTAACAGTACGTCGTATACAACTATGCTCCTAAATGTGGGTGTTCTTTTTTTCGTTTTTGTGCTGATTTAACATAGCATTGTAGCATGTTGTTCGTTTTTATTTTGTTTTTGGGGAGATGTTATAATTGCAAGACAATTAGTGGGATAATTACGTTAATTAATATGCTGTGATCAATATGCCATTCTTGTTTATGCAAAGATAAAGTTGGAGATCATGATGTAATCCATGCGCAATGCTAATAGGATTTGAGAATCGGTAGAACGCCACGCCCAATTCGTAACGTGCGTCAGTTATTATAAAAGAGTGTTAGTTTTTCCACTGCAATAGGAATTCTAGATTGACGAAATTGAATTGCGAAGTTATGAAAAAAAAAAGCTAATGGTGGGGAAGGAACCACCTGATCTGCTTACGCTGCCACATGATAGCTCTCTCATTGGATGACGCCGGGCAGGCCTGTAGCTAGATATTTTGGCGTCCTAGGCAAGAATTGTGGTTTAGCACCCCCTTCCTCCCCGCACCACCAAGCACCGACATTTTATGTGCGTCCTTCGCTATTTTCTTCTTGTGTCATGGTTTGTGATATTTACATCATACAAATTTGGCTCAGTCGGTAACGCGTCTGACTACCATGCTCAAGGTCCCGTAACAATACTGGTTGCAGTATTTATACACTATAGAATAAAATGTACGATTTCGCTACAGAATGCTACTATTGATCTAGTAATTGTAATAAATGTTGTATGAATAAAATGATACAAAGATTGTTAAAAGACCCCAACATAAAAATAAAAGTAAAATAAAAATGAAAACAAAAGATATATGAAATATGCGTAACATAGGTATACAAGTTACATCATAGTAGGTATTTGAACACGATCTCAAATAGTGGTCTCAAATCTGAACTTGGCAACAGCGCCAAGGTATTGTCAATGCGATTTTAATTTTGCAATCTTAGTCTGCTCCCACTGATCCAAGAGGAAAGCCGGTTCCCGTGCCGGAGTGGTTAGCACATCGCACTACGACGCCAGAAGTCCCGGGTTCGAATCCTGGCCTGGGCATGAGTGTCCATTTATCAATTTCATTACATCATTACTCATTACCATCTTCGCAAATTAGCCATAAGTAGCACAAAGAACGAGGTGAAATAAAGCAAATCAATCAATCAAATCAAGAGGAAATTTCTATCGGGGGTGCACACCGGGGGACAGTACTCTCCACGTTCCCTTCATGTGCACTACCCCCTGCCCCTTTGATAAAAATCCTGCTGGCGTCCTTGAATCTGTAGTAAGAGTAGTCCAGTATAGTCTGTAGTAGTGGTATGGTAGGAATAAGCGTTCCTTTCTCCGTGTTAGGTTAGTCGTTCAACCAGGTACTGCCGGCGAGGTCAGGACTATAGCTCTCGCCACGAAAACAGTCCAGCTTTCCCGTGCCTCCTCCACACCCCTGGCCCTCCAGGGTTGCCACACTTCTTCTAAGCTGCTCAGTCGACACTTCACTTGTACGTGTGCGGTTGATTTGGTCTGTTGAAACAGTTTGTCATTGGCAACGCTGTAGATGGGTTGTGTGACCTTGACTGGACTGTTTACGTGGCGAGAGCTCTAGCGTTCTACTGTTTATTATAAGAACTATGCACATCAGGAATGTTTTTTCGCGCAAAAACAGCCAGTCCTCCGTGGCCATATTACCTTCACCAACCAGCTCCTTCCACTGGTATCAAGACCAAAGATTTTGAGCGACACAGGCACTGTTGTTCTCTTGAGCTCTCCACTCTCATTGCAGTCTGCATTGGGATCAAGTCGTACTCGGTTCTTCTGGAGTAGTGTGTGTGACAATCCCAGGTGTGCGGATCAAGACAGTAAAATGCAAACAGACATTACGTGTGCTATTACAAGTTATGTACATAATGGATGCACGCTGTTTGCACTCTTGTGCATCGTTTGGCATCATCCGTAACGTCACGTGTGTATTCTGCTTGGTTTGTTATTGTAGAAAGTGATACCGTCTAACTTCTGCAAGTCGGGAGTTGTTAGCACAGCGCGCTACGACGCCAGGGGTACCGGATTCGAATCCCGACCCCTACATGGTCAATTTCATCATATCGTCACGATTAGTCAAAAGTGGCAGAAAAACTACTTAAAATGATGGTCAATCGGTCACTTCTGCAAGGCTAAGGCACAGAAATATATCCTTTCACTAGCCTAGTCCAGTTCGATGCACTTTTTGGTACTAGGTGTGAAGGGTCTGTGCGAATTAAGCTTTGTGCTTTGAGGAGGGGGGGTGCCCACTCAGTGCCGTATTTGTGTGATTTCATTTCGGGGGTGTATGTTTTTTTGGGGTATGCAAATTTGCATATGCTAACCACTTAAACTTAACTATTGCCTTGCAGTTCTAAGTGCCTTAGAACCGTGGCTCTAACCTAGATCATTAAATCTTATAACAACATTTACACGTAAGTTACAAACACTCAGAAAAAACCCAAACTCATACATAATAAGAGCTATTGAACTAGTTACAGTGAGAAAACTTGACGAAATTTCTATTGTCCGTTCAACTCTTGTGGCATTCGGCGAGAAATGTGATCGACCCCCAACGAATAAATCTGACGAAATAACTACTTCCCATGGTGGCAGGTTTTCGTAGTTTATTTAACAATGGACAGCGCAACGGCTCTAGTCTGGGAGCTTTTTAGTAAAACCTCTGACTCGGGGAAGAATGAAGAATGAAATTGTTTAAAGTAACTGCTTTCTCGAATGATTTTTGACAGATGTTTGTTCCATAGTTAAATGGTTATGCTTTAGTTTAGTTTTCTTGGGGGGCGGAAATAAAGACGTTTCAACATTTTTCTGGGAGGGAAATCCCCGTCCTCCCCCATCCCCTTCGATAATTAGCACGTTGCTGTGAAAGTGCACCGCAGTGTCAGGCTGGTGCAAAGAAATTGTTTTCAACCAACTATCCGCACATCCGGATTTTCAGCGCTCAATCCATCACATTCCACCTCTTCCACCACAAACAGGGGCTGGTCAAGCGGAGGATTTTAGGAATTGTGGGTAATTGTAGTCTGCTAACGATGAGCTACAAATGGCGTCGATGAGAACAATGGAAGTGAATTACAGGCCGGAAATCTACAGAATATATGTGTGTGTTCTGCCACTGCACTTGTAAGTAGAAATAAATCTTCCTCTTCCTTCGTACTATTCTTAGTTGTTGTTTTAAATTCATTCAACAACGGTGTTTCCATAAAAACCGAAGCAACAGCTGAAACTGCAGAGAAAAGAGCAACTGTAGCCTCCATTTTGAAACAATTTGTGATGAAAAATCGAACGTAAATGGTGGAATAGGTGACGACGTCAACTGAAGCATCAGCGCTGAAAATCCGAAGGTACTGTATACTAACCGCATTTCATCTGGCGGCTGGGAAACAGCGAATCAGCGATCAGTTGAATTCTCTTCGACTGACATCGGGCATCTTCGTGTCACAAGGCACCTGGCGGGACGAGACAAATGAGCGTTGTGCATACACAACATGTTGCCAAACGTACTGTAAAATGGCGGAGAGAGAGTGTGTTGATCAGCTTCGTTACTGCATAAAAGTTGCACAATCGTACACAAAGCACGACAAATTAGTAAACAAAACACCCAAACACTGTACAAACAAGCTAATAAAAACAACTGGCAAAAACAGACGTATGCTTGGCAACGTTGCAATGGAAGAGCGATGTTACCCTACAGCTTTTACTTCGCAACTGAGGTTGTTGACACTGATCGAGCCACACTCCCCGAAGACGATTGGTGGACAGATGGAGCTCTGTAGCAAAACGTAGATCAGCCGCCAGTTGGCCCGCGATCACTATAGTCCAGTGTTGCCAACCACTTTTCGGCAGTGTCCCTACAGACGTAGTCAAAATGTCCCTACAACTGACCAAATGTCCGTACGCCAAGTAAAGCGACTAAAAAAAAAAACACTTCATTCCAAACAGAAGATAAAATATACACATTTACTTACCAAATCTTTCTGCTCTATGCTTCCACAATTTATGAATAATGTTGAGTCGTTTACTGTTGATTATGTTATTTGAAGTCATACATGCTGCTGCTGTGAAGTTATAGATGTTGGTTGATGATGCTGTATTTCCTGCAGTCTTCCTGCAGTGCCTTACGGGAAGAATTTATCACTAGCAAAGAATTTAACAATTGGGGTCCCATTTTATTTCTCTTTTTTTGTTTTTGTATTACTTAACATTGAAAATATTCTTTCCGTTTCTGCGTTAGAATGTAATGTTAGCACTATTTTTGCGAGAGTGGAAATGTTTTTAAAAAAGGAACTTGCCTTCAAAGTTCTTGGAAACCAATAACATGTTCCAAAATTCTGATGGAGATTTGTTAGTTAGTTCTTTATCCTCCTCTTCGCTAAAGTATACATTCACAAAGGAAAACTGAGCGCGATGAAAGTGCAAGTGACCGGTGAGTAAGCTTTGCACCTTTGCACAATAAAATGTTATTTTCCAACATTGTTTTCCCTCATTTGGCAAAATCTGTCCCTACGCTGGCAAAATGTAGTGAAAAGTCCCTATGCGTAGGGACATGTCTGGTATAGTCGCTGTACGCAAGAATAGCGTGATGTATCAGGGGATCCTCTTTGGACTCGAACTTGCACGAACCACGTGGAATTCGAACGCCTCGCCTCCGTCGCAAGGCCAACTCGTTAGTGAAGTGGTTCTCGCTTTCCCGGGCAAGATTTTAACGCTCCATTTCTAACAAGGAATGTCAACTATGCAACATCTTATGTAATGGCGACGGAAAGAAACCGTACTCAAGATATCGGCAGGTGCCGTTCTTCTCACTACGAAGATGCACAGCTCATTCCTTCACACTTAACGTGGAGACATGGTTGTAGGAGACTGATCATTTTTTCTATGCCCTGTTTTTTTTCCTACATCGTCAATCCCCATCCGACAGAAAAACAATAATTCTCAGCGATAATACAGGGTGATTATAAAGTCCCTTGACATTTTTGGGAAATCGGCGACTAATAACAAAATAAATGGTACTACAGTAGAGAAGAGAAGTAGTATGAAAGTATATAATATAAGGACAAAAATTGTACAAAAGAAGAGGTTATTTGATTAAACAGCCCGATTTGCCTACACTTAAAACTATGCCAAGATGCCCTTATTCCCCATTTCTTCAAGTGTGATATGCTCTCAATCCCAAGAATCTTGAATCCTAGTGTAGAAAAGAAGAACCCTCAATAGACAGATTTGCCCACACTTAAAACTATGTCAAGAGGGGGCATATAGCCCAATCGGCCATGTGTGTACATATTTAAATCTAAAGAATTTTGAATTCTAGTGTAGAAAAGAAGAACCCCCCTCAGACAGATTTGCCCATGTGTGTAAAAGCTACATCTCTCAGTTTGTATGTATAAAATTGATATGTATAAAATTGTAAAGGCACCTGTGGATTTTTAGGATATCTGCTTTATATTTAAGAGCATAACTGGCTTCATATTCAACAACTGGAATTCTTAGCTCCATAGTCTGAATAAGGCACTTGCCTTCATCAGGTAGGGTATTAGGCAGAGCTTCCCCTGTAGAGTTTAATGTACTGTACCTCATCAAAGCATTATTATCATTGGCAGTTCTTCTAAATGTGATTCTTAAACCACCCTTCCACATAATATCTTTGTAATCTGAGAAGAATCCTGGCAACAAGCGCATAGGAAACAATACTGTGTGGCTTTTAGATAATATTTTATCACCAGCCTCAAATCCACCTATTTTGTAGTATGAGGCCTCGGTCTTGGATAATTTATGTGTGGCCAAAGCAGTAGATGTAATACCAGGATAGTCTACTCTGTTTATAACAACACCATGTTTTCTGATCTCAATTTTCAGAGAACAGATGTGGCACAAAATTGTCTACCAATCTTATATTTGAATTTGCCGGATAATCTGTACCATCGAGCTTTACAACATCAAATTTGATGTATAGATCTGCTCTGTGGGGGTGTATAAAGCCATCCCCTACATCAAGATCAACCTCAATCTCTGTGTTGGGTTGATTTAAATTTGCAAAGGTCCTCCTGTTTGGAGGGAATGATTGTAGCTCATAACTCTCAATATTTTCCATTTTTTTTGTATGTATTTTTATTTAAATATTAATCTCTATGATTGCAGTCGTTGTGGCTCCAGCAAAATCAACTAATTCTTCTTTTTCATTAGTGACCATCAATTCAATGTTATCTATTCTATTATGGCACACAGGAAAATATAATGTTGGTGATGGAATGTAGATGATGGGCTCCATAAATTCAGAGTTAGGTTTGAATGTTGCAATGATGCCAGTTTGTTTGTGAGTGCCTATGCCATTTGATTTGGTGATCATACCCTCGGCCACATTACAGTGAATATTTAGAGTCTCTATGGCTAAGAATTTAGGTATATTAATAGCAGTGTGTTTAATGGCTGGTTCAAGTTTTGTGTTGTTCTCGAATCCTAACAGCTCTCCTATAGTACCCAGATCCACTGTTTCTGTAGCAGATACAATCTCTACTCTGTGAGTGACAGAATTTTGAGTTAATACTATACCTCTGGGTAACTGAGCATTTAAAGTGGACAGATTATACTGCCCTGGAGTGATGACAATTGTTTGATCCCCTACTGCAATTGTGTTGTTGTGGTGTGTAATATTAGGGATCAAGTACATGCCATAAAATGCTCTGAGAGCTATTGTTTTGGGATACACTATATCATCATGTAATCTAAGTTTCAATATTGAATTTTGGCTGGTGAGATGGAATACCCCCATGATGTTTCAGATACCACAGGGCTTTTTGAAAATTTTCAATTGATGGTTTATTTATTTGAGACATATATCTAAGAACAGATAAACACAGATGTCCACAATTAACATCTTTGAAGTTTTGAACACGGGCATTATTGTAATAAAGATTAACTGATTTTAGATATTTTACTAAATTTTCAGGTGGAACACCTCCAAATGAATCAAACTCAAATGCCTCATTTTTTAAATATTTAAGATAACAAATCCAGTGAGTGCCCTGATTTTTGTACTTATCCAAATTAACTATGCCACACTCTTTGTTGAGTGGTTGCTCTGGCAAAGAATCAGACATGTACACACCTCTAAAATTTTTGATCCCCAGTGGCTTGATTAAAGCTTCAATATCTTGGTTTGTAAGCGGCTCTTTTTTTTTTTTAAACTTATTCATGTCTCTCTTAACACCTTTGCCTTGTTTCTCCATGGCCAGGTTATGGCGCTTTATTTCATCTAATTCTGCCTTATTTTTCTTGGCATCTATTACTGTTTTTGCTATGGCAGCTGATCCCCCAGCCAAGCTCCCCACAGCCCCAAGTGCTGCTAAGATGGCCGGGATAGTAAATATAAATCCACCCACATGTGATTTTTTTTCTAGATTGCTGTAATTTTTTTAATTGGGGGAGTGCTAAGCAACAATTTCATACCATGGCCCTTGGCAATACAAGATTTTTTTTTTCTTGCGCTGCTTTTTGGTTAAAAGACTATCAATAGTTTTAAGAGATTTAAGACCTGCATAAGGTATCTGATACATAACACCCTTGGCCTTCATCCTAGGTATATATATATATATATATATATATATATATATATATATATATATATATATATATATTCACAACCCCCACCCCAGTTTTTGTTTGGTGTTCATAGCTATGGTGGTCCCCAATGCTGCTATTTTTTCACTTAAAGAAGCATCTTTGCTTACAAATCTACCAAATGCAGCCTCTTCTAATTTCTTGTCTGCAACATGTCTCTTGTCAAGATCAGAATGTGTGTTGTATGCTATGTCATGGTCTCTACAAGCAGCATCTAGGGGATTAACACCAGGATCACCTCTGTTTAATCTATGGTCCAATTTTGTGCCTGGACCACAATACTGATGGCCTGGAATGTGTAGTTCAAATGGCAGCTTGTTTATAATGTCATTAACCAACCCCCGACCCTCATAGATATTCCAAAATTTAGGTGGTAGAGTATTAATAATTTTTATAAGATATCCAATGCCCTTAGTGTCATTCACTATAAAATTAGACAATTTGGTGCTTATCATGTCCATAATTCCAACCTTTTCATTGTAAAAATTGTGGTTGCCAGCATTTTCCTTCCCAGCTATCACCAGCAACCTATCTACAAGTTTCCTGACATCATCAACCCACACAAATTCTTTAGGCAGGGTGTTGTATTGTTTGATTCCACTACCTGTCTTGATCTGTGTCCATATGGGCTTGATTAAGTTGTTGTATTTTGCTCCACTGCTAGACTTGACTCTTTTTTGTGTGGGATCATTGTTCTGGTATAGAGCATCTGATTTTATTAATATTTCCTTGTAGTGCTCATAGTCTTGATCTGTATAGCTGCCAGGCCTTTTCCGAGTCATCAGTTCCCACAATCCAGGTGTGCCGGGATACTTAACAAAACCACCTTTTTCTCCAAGATGAGATTCTGAATATACAATTATATCATCTCCCATAAATGTTACTCTGAAATTGCCAATTCTATGTATGATGCTACCATCACGCTCTGTGTCAGCATATAGGCCAAAAAACCTCATCTTTGTTGTCTTTAGGTGTGCTTAAATATTTTTGAGCAAGAAGACCCAATTCAATAGGATCCTGAGTAGCTTCAATTCTTCGAGGAGCAACAGGACTAGGTGTATGAATACTAGAAAGTGGGGTGATTGGATAATCTAATATGTTCCTTGTAGCTACAGGTACAAGCTCTGTGATCAAATTTTGATTTTGCTCTGTAACAGTTTTGATATTTTTACCTAATTCACTAATAGCATCAATAATAGGCTGTTCTGTTTGCTTGTGTTTTTCATAGATTCCTCGGTTCTCTGATTTCCACCCCTTAAATCTTTTTACAAGATAATCTCTTAATTTAAGATCATCAATGATTGGCCTTTTCATGGTTATTTATATATGTTTCAGTGTCTAGAAAATTGTTGATTTTATTTCTGTATTTGCCACTATTGGGTTTCCTTGTCATATCAATTGTGACAAACCCATAACTGTCCTGGTTCCAGCACCTACTGCAAAACTTAGAAAAATCATTGTAGCTCAAGTCCCCACCTACATATTCATCATGTATGTGTTTGAGGTTGGTATGATCTTGATGAAACACACATATAAAATTGCTGTTGTCTCGGATCAGCTGCTTCGGTATTTTTGAAAAAGTCTGTGCCAGGTAGAAACAATCAATGTTTTTGTGTCGGCCCTGTGTAAAGAAATTTCTAACCTTGTTTTGATTATCCAGTATAATGTCATCAAACACAACAACAGAGTTATCAAGACAATCATGGAGTGGCTTAACATCTGGTTCAAAAGTGGCTATATCCAGTCCATCATATAGCTTCATCAGCTGCTGATATTTTCATTGTTCTAAGCTCTTAGAGAAGACATACAAGTGCCTGTTTTTCCAGTCTAACCAGTTGGGTGCCAATAAAAAATTATCAATCATTAGTGTAGTTTTACCACAAGCCGATGGCCCAACAATAAGACATCTAATATTATCAGGCAGCAACTTGCCATTTCTCTTAATCTGCTGTTCAGGTTCTGGCAGCCTCTTTATAACATCCCAGGTGTTCATAGTATCACTTTGTCTGCATCGATCCAGCTGTGTTCTGGGAGTCCTAGCCATTTGACAAGTAACTTGTTGCCTTTTCTGCGGATGATTTTTTCTATAAGATATGTGTCAGGCTGTTTAGTTTTGCTGAGTTCTTCTTCATAGAATCTGCCTTTGAGAATTTCTCCTCGGTGATCTTTTATTATATATGTGTTAAGGGTCCCAGGTTTAACTTGAACCACTGTAAATAATTCAGTGCTCCAGTTTCTTGTAAAGCCTCTTTTGAATAAGTGCTTATATTTGCTGATTCTTACTTGATCACCCACCTTGTATTTGGCTTTTCTTGTTGTTGGCTGGTATCTAGGATAATAAACAGTTCTGATCAATTTTTGCTCATCAGATGAAGTTACTTCAGAGGGTTTCATGTTGATTGTGGAATGGACAGAGTTGTTATATTTATGTAGAAGTTCTGGAAGAATATTAAGCCATTTATAATTACCTTGAAGTGTAAATTGTTTATACATATGATTTTTTAAGGTTTTGTCGAATCTTTCTACAATTGAGGCCTTGAGATCACTGTAACTCGAGTAATGTTGTATTGACTGGCTTTTAATAAATTGTTGGAACACAGAATTATAGAATTCTTTGCCATTATCTGTTTGCAAATAGCGCGGTGATCTTCCACTCTGATTGATGATTGTCCTGAAGGCTTCTGTAACACATTTTCCAGTCTTGGATTTGAGTGGCACAGCCCAGGCAAATTTTGAAAATGTATCTATGACAGTGAGTAGATACTTGTAACCCTTGTTGATTTTGTCCAAGTTTTTCAGCTGTCCACTTGCCATTTCCACCAAGTCGCACTGCCATAAATCATTTATGCCTTTTGTAACCACTGGCAGTCTCTTATAATTATGTCTGGCTTGTCTGTGTAATTCATCAACAATAATTTGTCTAGACATAATATGTAAACAAGAATATTGCAACTATGGGGTGTTCAGCAGCTGATACTACAGGATTTTCTAAATACAGTTTGTCTCCTATTTGTATATAAAATTCCAGAGAGCCATCATCTTCAGCATAAGATGTTTCTAATGTATTGGGATCTGTAAAATCCTCTAACTCTACACTGGTGATTTTTGGTTTGTTGTCAGCATTTGTTATTGATAAGGTAGGGTAGTGGTGTGCCTGTGGTTGTAGCCAATATTTGATCTTGATTGGTCTAAGTGTGCCCCCAACAAAAAACTGGTAATAAAATTGTGCAGGGGACAGCATATATATTTTGCCGCCTGGTGTAAATGGTGAATCATATTCTTTGTTGGGGATACTGTACAATTCAAGAATTACTGTATGTTTAGGATTCTCGATTATGCCAGTTATTTCTTTTTCTGCTGTAAGCAATCTGCTTGTTACAGATTCAAGGTGCTCATTGATAGTCCTAACAACATCATCATGGTCTGGCTTGATCTTTATGTCCACAACAAGTTTTTTGTATTGTTGCACAATCTCTTGAAGCTGGGTGGCAAAAACAGACAAAGCTTTTGCTTGATTGGATTCCATGGTCCCTAGCTGTTGCTTGATATTAGCTACAATTTGCTGTAAATTTTCAACAACTGCCAATTTTGAATTTTGAGCAGTAAGATCATGGACTTGTCTTCTGATATCCTGAAACAGGGCATGCAGTTCATTAATATGTTGATTAGTTGGTAGAGTGGCCACTGTCTGAGTAAGTTGTTTGATCTCTGTCTGGATATTCTTGATATCTTCTGATTTCAATATGCGATTCACAGCTCTCTTAATATTTTTAAGTTCCTGTGATGTAGGCAGATTTGATACAGTATTCTGCAAAGATTCAAGTGCCAATTTTACATTGTTTAATTCAGAAGCATCAGCCACATTTTGCATAGCATCTTGGAGCAGGGCTATATCTGCCTGAGTGGGTGTTGATTCAAGCTTTGTTTGGATATCATCGATCAAGTGATGAAAATGAGATAGCTCAGATTCAGTGTTGAGATTTTCAAGTTTTGTGATCTGTTGCTGGACACTGGCAAGGGTATCTACAATACCAGGCAGGCGGGATTCTAGAGATTCTTGTACATTTGTCAAATCACTTTGCACTGCTGCTATTGTACCCTCAAGATGGGTTATAGTACTTTGAATTTTTCCAAAATCTTCATATGTTTCAAGTTGCAGCTTAATGTTGGCAACACTCCGAGTTATTGCACTCAAAGCATCAGAAGATGGCAAGTTGTTCATAAAATTTTCAAGTGTCTCAATTTTTTCTTTAACCTCGGCTATGGCATTGTTCAGAGGGTCCAGATTAGGTATCTCCAGTGATTGAATCTGTTCCTTTAGAGTGGAAATCACTAGATCAAAATCTTCTTGTGACTTTATGCTTTTGACAATTGTTTGGAGCTGTGTCTGGACATTATTTATCTGCTCTTCCAATTGTTGTTTCAATTGCTCAGAGTTGGTGGCCTGGGTCTTAAATTTGGCTTGAAGAGCTGCTACAGCTTCTTCTAAACTTTGAAAATTATCCAATGTGGCCAAATCAGTATATTTCTGAAGCAATAATTTGAGTTCTGAGTCAATTTTAAGAAGAGGGTCCATGCATTGTGATTGTAAATTTGTAATTTCTAGTTGAAGACTGGCATTGAGTGTGGTTTGTAAAACTTGTAAATCACTTCTTAATTTCTTGACTCTGACATCAAGCATCAGAATTTCATCACTGTGATCTTCATGTCTTGTATGGCTAAATATATCATTAGGCATTTTGATTTAGTGGTTATTTATTATTGAATATCTAATTCTTAATTCTATAAAAAAAGGTATAAGCTTGTCATAGGATCCCGGGACCTCAATATATAAGCAGTCACCAGCAGAAACAGTATATACAGTGCCAGAAATCATGTTTGAGTGCTTAATTCTATAAATATTTCTCCCTATTGAAATCTTGACATTACCCTCAGGGGTTGTAATAAATTGTAATTGACCACATACAGGTAATTGGTAATGATTTAAATTATTGTTAAATATGTACAATGTTTTACCTGTTTCATCATCAACATCTGTAAGTATGCTGTTCAGATGAATAATTAACTTAGTTTAGATATTATATCAGAAGAGGGTTGTGGTGTTGGCAGGTCCATAATAGCCTGTTTTTTGAACCCAAATAAGTTCATAGACATGTTTATTTATTTCAAATCATGCTCTGTAATTGGGCATTGATTGCCATTTTTCAAATCACAATGACCCCATGGTAGAGTATGTATGCCACATGACAAAATGCATCTCTTATCATCATGTTGGTCCAGAGCAATTTTTCTTACAACATTTGTAGTCAACAAGTGATCCACACTCTGAATTCTATTTTCTGATGTTCTGATTGTGCTACATGATTTGAGGCAATTTTTGTAATCTTCAAATTCAAGTTCTTTGTCAACAATTACTCTGCCAATGCCCTTGGCTTTTTTTGCAACATCACCACTACATGTTTCAAACCTGTACATCTTGGCCCTTAACCCAGCAAATGCCACAATAACATCACCAAGTGTCTCATCTTTTAACTTGCCAGGCACTTTTTTGTTGTGGTGTTGAATCTTTGTATGTTGACTGGTATCAAAATATTCAAGCAATGCAGGCTGTGACATATCTTGATAAACATCTTCTGTCTGAATATCAAGAATAAAACTATCTGTGTCCATGTACATCAATTTTACACAATCACCATAAAAGGGCTTCAACACATTATAATTTGGCCGATTCCAATATTACAGCTTCTACATAAATAGGCTTATCAAACTTAATCTTTGTTTTTTTCATATTAAAAAGTGCCATATTTTCATCATAAATTCTTCTGTAGTTGAAATTAGGCTTTGCAGTCAATTTTTTGCTCCGGCTGGGGTCAGTAATTATTTTAACATCAATATGTTTTCTGACATTTTCTATTGTTTTGCCATACACAGAATTGACCATCAATTTAAACAAAGTTTTATCAAATTGGCTCATTGCAGATGTTCGAAGCTCTGTGTTTGTATCAATATATGGTTTCAACCATCTTGAGTGCCTGAACCTCAAAACTTTGCCAATTTTGGTCACTTGAACACCATGTTTCATCAGGAACTGGAGGTTTTTGTAATATATGACATAATCCTGTTTTGGCTCTAGAGTCATCATCAATTTCTTCTGTTTAGAGCCAGGTGAGCACTCAACCTCAGGAATTGGGGGCAGATCAGAAAATGTGTTGTGTAAATTATCAGGAATTGTCAGATCAACCTCTAAGAACAGGCCATAGTTACTGTCATCAAAATCCTTAAGATCTTCAATATTGAAATCTTCAACCCACTCAAGCCCTGCATATGGCAGTTTATCCATCATAGCATAACCATACAGGCTATTGGCATCCACATACAGTATATAATTTGATGGCAATGCTGGATCATAATTGGGAATATACTTGTTATTTGCTCTGGCATATCTCTGAGAACATTGCACCATGCCCCCTCTTATACATTGTTCCATAAACAGATACATGTCTTGATCTTGGATCAGATCCAATTGCATTTTAGTGTTTAAAAACATTGCAGACCATGCTAGACCCGGAGCACTGTAGAAATACATTGGATCCAGCTTATAATTTTTCATGGAAGATTTTCTAAATGCCTGAAGTATATCCTCTAAGAGTGACATCAAGTTTTAAATCAGCCTTGTGATAATCACCAAATGTCTGGCATTTTAAATTGTTCCACATCAACTGGGCATGGTGATAATCATCATCAGTGATTCCAGATGCTCTGATTTTGCTGTAAAACTCTTGTTGTGGTGGCAAAGAACACTCATCAAATTTAGAAAAACCTGTAACATAATCATATGGATATACACCCTTCCGCCTAATTAATTTCAGGTCCTGATTTGGAAACAAATCACATGTGATTTTGAATTGATCATCAGATAATTGAGTGGCCAGTGTAGCCAGGCTAGCAGACAGAATTCTGTAGGAATCTAGAAATCTTAAGTGAATAGAAACACCATTAACTTTAATTATTTTGCTAATAGCAATATATTTCTCATTATTTTCTGCTAAAATATTTAAATTCTGCTTGTCAAACCCCTCGTACCTGATCAGATGATGAAAATCATAATTGGATGCACCATGGCAAAATATGGGGACAAATTTTGGTCTCTGTATCTTAATATTACAGCTATTACACAGGGCCATTAAGAATTTACCATCTGTATGAGAATGGTGATGTACCTTGATATTTATATCTGAAAATTCAGAATCACATACCGGGCATTTTTCTGCATTGTTGAAATCTTCAATCTGTTTCTCTGTTAAAGACAACATTGGTTTTGATTTTAATACGACATTAGATGCTATGTCATGGCACTCATTTTCTATTCTATGTGCAAATTCTTTGATGGCATCTGCTCCCATGTATAAATATTCTTTACTAACAACCCCATCCTCTACAACCACATAATAAAAACTAGAAGGTTCATGTAATTGATATGATGTAATTGAAGATTCCTCAGGATCTGGGCTACAGAATGCAAGAGGTTTCAGGTTTGACTCAAAATCACAGACTATATATGCTGGGTGTTCCAACAAGGCTTCAAATTTTTTAAAATTGGCTTTTTCACTTGGATTAGGCATCACCATATGAACAGGTTTATGATTGCCACAGTATTTCAGATGCTCAATTAACTTGTTTTTAGCAATTTCTGTATTCACTTTACAAACCCCATTTATTATTTTTTTACCATCAAATACAGTCAAACATCTTCTGCACAACTTGAATATTGTCTTAGATTTATTTGTCTAATTGTTTTCTGACTAAAGCTTCAAGATTATGTATCAGAGCGTAATGATATGTGTCATCCCCTTCAATTAAGAGCAGATCAATCGGAACAGTAGAATCATCATCAAGTGTACTGATTCTGAGAGGTGCTATCAAGCAATTGCCACGGCCAGTAGAACAAATAAAAACATTAATAGATAATTGTTTACCATTGATATCCCTGGCCTTTTTTTCAAATTTATCAATATTCTGAACTGACATTGGATATTCTAAGCCCTCCATTGCTTCATCAAAATTGTGTTCATATTGTTTATAATAAGTTATTCTCTCAGGATGATCTAAAACTGGATACAAAGCAGCTAAAATACACCACAGAAAACATTTCTCATCATTATTTTTTATGTTAACCACGCCTCTTTTGTTTTTAATATTGGCAGGTAATGGCAGATATGTAGATCCTTGTAATGGGCTGAATTCAGAAATATTAACATATAACTTGTGTGGAGATCCGCATAGGCTCCATCCTGACTCTTTTTTAGCAAATTCAGTGTGTTTAATATTCAATTGATCTATCAAACTGCTTATTATTTTGTCTGAATTTGCATTTGAATATACAGCTACAGTTTCTGTTATGTGGGGCTGTGTAAATTTTGTGCCATTTGGTTTCTTATATTGTGTAAACAATTTGAGAGACAGCTTATAAGAGCCATTTTGTGCATTTAGAATTGCCTGCACATCAGGATTTATACTGTTCAAAAAATTCTTAATGTCACATCTTTGCTCTGATACAAAACAGTGATCCCTAAGTTGGCCATTAAAACTGCTATGGACAGGTGGTGCATAGCGTGGCTGCTTTGCTGCTCTAGCATTAACAGGTGTTTCATGCTTCCTTTTCAGACCAGATGTAGATGGTTGTGAGGGCAATATTGATGACTGTACATAACAAGTACACTTATGCCTTTTGTAATATGCCTTGCTTAATATTTTATGGCATCTTGGACACATTTTTGTGGCCTTTCTGCATTTCTTAGGGTCACAAATATGCCGGTGCCTAGACCAATTAGAACTAGATATATTTTTATTACACTGATTGCAATATTTTTGATTTGGCATTTTTATTGTTCATTTATATAAAATTTCTTGGTCCAAAAAAAAAACAGAACTATGGACAATATGCCAAAACAATTATAACAGCAGTTAGTGGCTGAGCTGATGCTTTTATACCCAGACAACAGCAATAACTAGGCTCTGGTGATCCTCAATATAAAATAATTTTGCTCTATTATGCTGTTGTATAACACACTTTACCAGGTTTCAGATCTGGGAGCTATCAGTTGTATATCAACTAGCAGTGAATATTCTCAAAATCTCACGTGTGGAGATATTATTTTGCCACATGTATTTCAATCTTACACATTTTATCAGGCCTCAAACCCAGAGCTCTTGTTTACAAGGCAACAATATTAACACTTTGCAATCAGGGGAGGCCTCACATTTTACCAGGACTCAAACCCAGAGCTCTTGTTTACAAGGCAACAATATTAACACTTTGCAATCAGGGGAGGCCTCACATTTTACCAGGACTCAAACCCAGAGCTCTTGTTTACAAGGCAATAAGCCATGGGACTATGTCCATATTCTATTGAGCATCAGAACCCAGGAGTTATGAGCTCTATATCAGCTAAATACAATTCAAAGTTGGACTTTGAACTGTGCAATGATTATTCTGTAAGTCTCACTCGGGTATATATTATCAGAACAAGGCAAAACCTGAATCCAATTCAGGCATATATGACAACATGCAAGAGGCCAATGTTCTTTTTACTAAGAATTTCCCTTGGAGTCAATGACATGATGGCATGTATGGGGAATTTTCCCTGAAAGGGCACAGTGTAGATTTTATCTCATGCATGCAAGCATATAAAATCTCCCAGGCGTGCATAATTTATTGCTGGCCGGGACATGAAACTGATCAAAGATTAGAAAAAACATGAAACCAATTTGCTTGCCTGCCCTTGTCCTATTGTATTGATCTGTAAGTTGTAGAGGATGAGAATATAAGCATTTTTGCCCTAGTTTTAAGTATAGTCAAAACAATATCAAGAGGGGCATATTTTTGACAAGTTTATGGACAACAAACTGAGAGATGTAGCTTTTACACACATGGGCAAATCTGTCTGAGGGGGGTTCTTCTTTTCTACACTAGAATTCAAGATTCTTTAGATTTAAATATGTACACACATGGCCGATTGGGCTATATGCCCCCTCTTGACATAGTTTTAAGTGTGGACAAATCTGTCTATTGAGGGTTCTTCTTTTCTACACTAGGATTCAAGATTCTTGGGATTGAGAGCATATCACACTTGAAGAAATGGGGAATAAGGGCATCTTGGCATAGTTTTAAGTGTAGGCAAATCGGGCTGTTTAATCAAATAACCTCTTCTTTTGTACAATTTTTGTCCTTATATTATATACTTTCATACTACTAAGAGACACCAAAACACAAAATTAATTTTCCACATGACCTCCATCAATTTCAGAACAAGTGTCCCAACGTTTGTGGACATGTGAACCGTCATAATTGTCGAATATGGGGCAATGAGCCGCCCATTGATACCATCGAATGGCAAAGGGACACCCCGAAAGTGAATGTCTGGCTCGGCATGACCAAACAAAAGTCTATGGCCATTCATGTTTTTGGAACAAACACTCAATGGAGGCACTTACCTCGACATGTTACAACTGTTCCTAGAGCCGCAGTGGTCTTCCAACAAGACGGTGCACCGCCCCACTTCGCAGCCACTGTTCGAGAGTACCTCAGCACCACCTTTCCCAACAGGTGGATAGGAAGAGGAGCTGTTCGTATGTGGGCATCCCGTTCACCTGTCCTTATCTCACTGGATTTCTTTGCTTGGGGTTTTATCAAAGATCAGGTCTACAAAACTAAGGTTGCCAATCTCACAGTGCTGATAGAACGCATACGAAATGCATGCGAGATGATCCCTCCGGCTATGTTGGAGAAGGTGTTTAATGCTACCTTGTCCCGTTGGGGGACTTGTTTTGAAATTGATGGAGGTCATGTGGAAAATGTTAATTTTGTGTTTTGGTGTGTGTTCTGTACTGTAGTACCATTTATTTTGTTATTAGTCGCCGATTTCCCAAATTTGTCATGGGACTTTATAATCACCCTGCACATATTATGTGAACTATAGTTAATGTATGATGTTTTAAGCGGAGACCCTTAAAATTGATTAATTTGCTTTACTTCGCTTTCATGCCACTTTTCACTAATTTGCGAGGATGGTGATGAGTGATGATTAGGGCTGAGCCGATGCCAATGTATCGGTTGGAATTAGTCTACCGATACCAGCCGATACTTTTCCGGGCATTTTGGTTTTTCACGGGGTCCGTAAAAATGCCGCGCACTTTCGCGCAGTCTAATTATCCTGGAAATTATGCAAAATCCACAATTTTTTGCACCAATTTTGCACTAAAACTATATTTTGTAATGACATAACATTTATTTTCATAATCTGATGTAATTCTTGAATATTCTACAGCAAATTTCCTGGTAAATAGATGCATATAATTGCAGAAGAATATTTACACACCAATATTTATCAATATTTTGAACATTTTTTTTAGATTTCAATTTTCAAGTATTGGTATTGGTTCAAAGTGGTATCGGTTCAGCCCTAGTGATGTTATGATGAAATTTATAAATGGACACTGACAAACATCCATGCCCATGCCGACCCCTGCCCTTAAAATTGCTTTCTCTGTATATATGCGTGTCCACGTATATAAAGTGTTTTGTTTTTAAGTTCCTTCACTTTTCATTTTCTCACTGCACCAGTAAACAAAAATATTTCAATTAACTGTGAAGTGCCAAGCAGTTGATATCGTTGCATTACGTATTGAGGGGGAGGTCCAGATGGATAAAGGACTCATGCCCAGGCTGGGATTCGAACCTGGAACGACATTAATGAAGGGCCAATCGCAAAGGAGCACCCATAACCGGGACGTCAACTCGGAACCTTCCGTGGCGAGATCATGACTTAGTTGTAGAACTTAGGCTAATCTAAGAGGTTACATGTGTTGTTGGGAAGATGGATTTTCTACTCCCCTTCGTGTATCACACCACATTAAAGACATGAATGAAATGATTGAAAACCGTGAAAAGAAGAACGAAAGAAAGTATCCAGATCGTATTATGAATTGAAAGGTTCTCCATCCGTAATTCAGGCGACCACAAGTCTGTGCCTAGACCTAAATACTAGGCTCGTTTCCTGCTAGCTTGTTGGAGTATCACACTTGCATAGCCTTTATCTTACGGTGACTATGTGTATTAAAAAGACAAAAAAAGCAAGCCATAAATCGCTCATAAAATCATACCTTATCTGGCACGATAAGACATTAGCACACACTCTGAACAAGTCAATTGTGCTGAGAGCAGTATCTTCCTATAGCTTCGCAAGTAATATTGTTTTTGCGACAATAATTTTTGTTTAAAGAAACAAACCAACTCTGCTTGGAAGAAAATATGATTTTGTTGTTGCCTTTGCCTATATGAACTAATGCGAATGGCATTATATAGTTGAAATCTGTAGTTTGGTTGTGTGTGTGCTGGGGGGCTGAAAAAGTACAGACGTTTTTCATTTAAGTTTCATATGTAGCCCACGGCCAGGAAAATTATCGTTCTTAGGAACCTATTGAGAAAAAACAACGTACAACTTATGCTAAAAGATACCCTTGCACCGTGTATTGTCTCTTCATTTCTAATTTGCTAAAAATGAATATAAATGCTAGGAATTTTTGGATGTCTTTTAATGATTCCGTAACGAAGCCAATGTTGTCCTGACTGTACAGTGGCTTGTCCACATTCCCAACATACTTCTGTGTTTTGAAAAATACCTACCTAAAATTCGAATTAGAAAAATAATTTTATACCTCATGGCTGCATAAATTACATTAATGTTTAATTATATGGATATATTTAAGGGCCTCCCCGATGGCGTAGTGGTAACGTAGTAGCCTTGTAATCAAGGGGTCCCGGGTTCGATAGTGGAGACACATGGTACATTGGTTCGGATTCCCACTGTAAACTGTAGGTCCAGTCCCGATTAGCCTTTCTGTGCATAAAGTGGACTTAAAACAACAATTCAATCAATTAAACTATAGAGATATATTTGTGATGCCACCTATGTTGACGAGCAAGTCGAATGGTCGGCTCATGATATTGTTCTATGTTTCAGTCCCGAACATCTCGAGTCGATCTCCGTGAAGGAATGGTTAGCACAGCGCGGTACGACGTCAGGGGGCCCGAGTTTGAATCTCATCCTGGGTATGGGTGTTCTTTGAAATGTCCCTTCATCAATTTCATATCATCACTCATCCTCATTGTCGCGATTATTCAAAAGTTGCAAAAAAGTGAAGTAAAACAAACCCAATCAACCAATTATATACATGCCAAGGTTTATGACCAAACTTTATCTTGAAATGCCAGTCTCAAATATGAATACGTGCACATTGCACGATTAATACCAGCCACACTGGTGGTTTATACCATTGAGTTCTCGGCTCTCGATATTGTTATCATAGTTTCCGGGTTGGAGTCCTGTCCTGGACATGAGTGGACGTAACGTCATCATTTTCATTATATCATTTATCGTCATCTTCCCGATTAGCCAAAAGTGGCAGAAAAGCGTCACTAAATAACAAATCAAATCGAGCCTACCCTTTAGCGTAGTGGTAACACTGTCGTCTTGTAATCAAAGGATTCCGGGTTCGATAACCTGTGGAGGCTTTCATACCGTACGACCAGTCCCGATTAGCCTCTGTGCATAAAGTGGACTAAAACTAACTGCAACATCAACTTCGTAGGCTGCGCGAGTAATCAGAAGAGGTAAGGAAGCGGCGTTAAATCACCAATTGTAAGCAACATGTTATGTAGTGAAATTGCTGAAATATGAATACACAATACATCGTTCCACAATGTGAAATCACAATGCTCTGGGAACATATAATACAGTTTGGGTCGGGTACCCTATTCTACACCCTCGAATTTTGAATTTTTTTTTCTTTCATTATGAAGGTTATGTGATCCTATTTCTGAATAAAAAAACATTGGAGCGCGGAAAGAAGTATTTACGACTCTACAGCCGTTTGAAGTGGCGATTTTGTCGTTTGCAATAGTTCGGACGTATTTTTAACTATGTTCGCCGCGCTTTCTTTTTTCGATGAATTTAGGGGTGAATTGAGTGCTAATGGAACCTAACCTAACAGGCCTAACCTAACCTTGTGTGAATGGTTTGTGGGGCTATCCGTGGATGGTTTTTGGGGCTACGAGTGAAAGGTTTCCGGGCGTTATCGCACATTTACCAAGGCATTAAAAATTAGCCGGTGTCACCTGCCCCGAACACTATTTCTCACTTTTGTCGCATTGACTCATGAAGAAACAAAAATTAGCCAAATTTAATGCTGAAAGTAAAGCTGAGAAGTTAACTTACCTCTTTTCCCCAAGGCCAGGCATTGCAGGTGGAAGTTGAAACTAAAAGTCGTTAAGTGCAGTCAGTCGTATGCAATAAGTCGTCTTTTTTGTCCTTTTCCACAGAATATTGCCCTACCCCGTCGTTCCATGATAAAAATAAGAAGTCGCAAATTATCCCAGCCCACAAGTCATTCAGAAAACGGCCTACAGTTGCCGAAAAGAAATGTGCACGATGTTCCACAAGATAACGTATTTACACACGCTGAGGATACCGTTCAACAATATGTTGAATGATATTCCTCATCGTGTCTCGTCGCTGTTTTCCATACCTGTCAAACCACATGAACTCATCCAGATATTCCTCCAAAAAGTGGGACCACATAACATTCCTTTTCCTCATATGCCTTTTCGCAACAGACCAATATCCCTCAATCCTGTTAGTGCAAACTCCTGTTACCGGATCAACGAAGTGCGCCTTATGTTTCACAGTCTTGTGAATGTAAGGGGAAACACCACCAAGACGTGAAATACATTTGTAAGACGCCCATTCATCTGACCAGATTTCCGTTCCTGGAAGAACATGCTTCTCGATCAACGGAACGAGGGTTTCGGATGTACGATCGTCAACAAGCAGAAGCAAGCCCCTTTCTGCGTTGCAATCGTACATGCCGAAAACCCACCGTTCCGGAACTACCCTTCCTCTGTTGTACTTCCTCCTGCAAAACACACTCTCATCCATCTGTACAACAGAGCCCACACCACCTAAGCTGTCGTCTGACTGAAGTATCTTCCAGGAACAAATATCTCGCAGATACCGGTAAAACTGAATAACGTTCTTCTTCCGCAAACCACAAATATCACATGCCAAACGAACACTACTCCCGCAACACCAAAGAAACATCAACGAGAATATGTCGCGCCAAGGCAACTTCATATTCTCGAAGAATGTTCCCGATGTCACGGAACGATCAAACCTACACTTTGGACAACGCCACCAAGCCAACTCAGAATCACCTGTGCCGTACCTTAATCTCATAAACACATTCCTACGATATCTTCTGGAACACCGTGCACATTTCCTCGAAGCAGCCAGCAGACCATCTCCCTGTAAGTCAATTACAATGTCCCGTATGTCTCGTCGAACAAAGTCCTCTATGTCCTTCATTCGTTGAACGTCTGTCAATCTCATATTTAGTCCTTTTCTCTTAATTCAATGTCACACTAATAAATTCCAATGTCTTTAGTCGCACAAAAGAATTGCAATGTCTCAACCGCCAATAAGTCTCAACCGCCAATAAATTACATAAATAATATATTGAAATCACAAATTATCCCATTGCACAAGTCATTCATAAGAAGAAAAAAATGCAAATTATCCCATTGCAGAAGTCAAACATAAGAAGAAGAAGAAAATGTTCAGACCTGCGCCTGTGACATGAATCCAAGATTCGCCATGATCAAATCGCTGCAAAAGCGTTTCGACGTTACATAAGGAATGTAAATATTGAAAAACGTAAGTTTTGTAGCACGTAGATCTTAAAAAATGACTTTCCGCGCTATTTAGAAATATCGTATGTTATGAAGAACTAATTTTCGTAACGATAATATGTGAAATGTGCGAAAAATCGAGGGTGTAGAAAAGGGTACCCGAGCCTACAGTTTCAGCAGCGTGCAGGCATCCTGTGCTTCCATGCCACAGTGTAAAGAATCGTTAGTCTCCTGCGCAGCATGTATCCTGTGACCTCGAGTCTTCAATGCGGACAGGCATGCAATTCGCTTCAAGTGTTTATCAACACTCATAAAGACTTTCATTTAGCGTTGCAAGAAAGTGCTACGTGTTTAGTTGTATGTCATGCTGCGGCCCGCTACACGTCACACTTTCTATGAATTGAACGGTAGTACAATACGAGGCGCATTTCTTGGATTTATAGTAGTCAGCACATCGCGCTGCGACGCCAAGGGTCCCGGGTTCGAATCCCGCTCGGGCTTGGTTGTTTGTGAATGTCCATTCATCAATTTCATCACCCATCCCCATCTTCGCAAATTAGCCAAGAGGCACAAACCGCGAAGTAAAATAAACTAAATCAATCAATCTTGGTTTTATAATAATAACGGGGGGGGGGGGGCACAAAACTAAAAGTAATTCAGACGCCAGCACCCTTTTCTCAGTAGACACTTTTTTTTTAAATACGTAATAAGGAAGCCATAAATTTAACCGAGTTAAACTACGAAATTTGATCTTAAGACATGAAATTTATTAATTAATACCAGATTGGATTCAATAATTAATACTTGGACTGGAGTAGGTTTCCTAAAGATGGCTCAAATGGTAACAGCATGAATAAATATACAATACGTTCTAATGTCTTTACCATATTGCTGCAGATTTTAAAATTCTGTTAGCAATAGTGCAAATATTTACAGTGGCATGCTTATTATTCTGGAACTCGTCCACTCCCGCACGTATTTAGCGTCTCCGCCTTGTAGCAAAGGGGTCCCATGTTCGATGTGGAGGCACATAGTAGTTCGGATCCCAATTTAAACAGTATGTCCAGTCCCGATTAGCCTTACTGTGCATGAAGTGGACTTAAAATACAAACTCAGTCAATCACAAACACACACGCGTGTTTAGTACTGCAGTGGTCGCGCGGAAAAGAAATCTCATCATTGGTCACTATTGTGATCCATAGAATATCATTTTTACCCATTTGTTCAAAATGTGTCTATATAATTTATATAATTCCCAGATGCTTCGCAAGTGGTTACTAGACATCCCCTCTCCTTTCCCCAGCACCGAAATTGGTACGCTTACCACACTGTTTTTACCTATCTGAAGTCTCTATTGCTGTTCAGAAATTTGATGACTATTCTTATTATTTTAAAAAGTCTACAACACTTGCCCCTTTGCAAAATGTGGAAGAATCGATAGTGGCTTCTTGGTGGAAAAAGCCGTTGCAAGTGGCTGCCAGTCCACGAGAAAGATCTCCGTAATTTTTTGAACTCTAGCCAAAAAGAGAAGAACACGATCAATCTTTTCTTCAGTTGTGGAAAGTATTTTGTTGAATCTGCCTTGCTGTAAACCTGCGTAATTGAGAATAAGCGAACCTTTTACGAAAAGGGACCCCCCACCCTCGCCGAACCCTTGCAACCTTAGCGACCTCTTGGATTATTCCTGCAACCTTAGCGACCTCTTGGATTATTCCTGCAACACTAACGGGACGACCTCGGTGCCAGCGTGGTTAGCACAGCACACTAGAGTCGAATTACTTTCGGAACATCTCCAGCGGACTACGCGAGTCTGTCTAGCGAGCCTAGTGGGCGTGTAGAGCCTGAGCAGGGGGCTTAGCGATAGGTTCTGTGTTGAGATTACGTCAGCGGCTCGCTTCGTTGATTGGCTGCTTCGTGAGTTGAGACTCGTTCCGAAGCTTCAAATGCACAACAGCCAAAGATGTTACGGAAATAATATCCCTCTACCTACAACGTCAGGGGTTCATGGGTGTGTCCCTTCCTCAAACCATCTCTCATCCTCATCGTCGCCATTACTCAAAAGTGACACAAAAGCAAATCTAAATAACAAAAATCAAATCAAACTACCCTAACGCGGTATGCATGTTGCTGTTTACAAATGTCTGTGGTGGTAACGTCGTCCCCTTGTAATCAAGGGGTTGTGGTTGGGTCACATTGCACAGTGGATCGGATCCCACTTTAAACTGTACGTCCAGTCTGATTAGCCTATCTGTGCATAAAGTGGACTTAAAACAACAATTCCAAATTCCACAAAATTAATATGTATGTCCGCTGCAGGTCTACAGGTGTACCAATGTACGCTGTATAAAACGCAACTTATTACTAACTTCGTTGACATTATTATTAAAATTTGCAAGTTGAGTAGTTTTTGCCCGACCCTGTGGCCGAGTGTTTAGCACATCGCGCTGCGACGCCAAGGGTCCCGGGTTCGAATCCCGGTCGGGCTTGGTTGTTTGTTTGGTTTGATTTGAGTTGTTGTTTTAAGTCCACTTTATGCACAGTAAGGCTAATCGGGACTGGACCTACAGTTTAAAGTGGGATCCGAACCACTTGTGCCTCCACCGGGTATCGAACCCGGGACCCCTTGATTACAAGGCAATGACGCTACCACTGCGCCATGGGGGAGGTTTGGTTGTTTGTGAATGTCCATTCATCAACTTCATCATTTCATCACTCATCCCCATCTTCGCAAATTAGCCAAGAGGCACAAAACGCGGAGTAAAATAAACTAAATCAATCAATCAATCATTAAGAGTAGTTTTTGTTATCCCCTTAAGGACCTGAGGAGCAACGTAATAGAGGGTGATATTTGTGATTTAGCAAATATTTGATGGAAAACTTTCGGTTCTTCCCCCCAAAGTTAGTTTCCAAGTTACGCACATGAGTCTGGTACCGTGTTGCCAAACGAGGCACACAAGAGTTACTTAATTAGGTCATATACCTTTGGATACATATATATTATTTTCATTTGGTTTGTGATAGAACGAGATGTCCAGGTCTGGGTTGAACCATCCTCGCAACTTATGCCAAGTCGGTTAATCCAGCTTGTATCTACACGGAAGTTCAGTAGTCGGTACTGTTCTATCTGTTACGTCATCAATCTTTCGATTGGTTTTACTTCAGATGTCCACCTGCGCCTGTGCTGGGTTAGACATCATACGGCTCTGTAGCTTAATTTCCTTACGACCTCGTTACTTCTCCTTTCTTGGATGTCCTGCACGGCTATTTCTTTGATCCTCTGAAAGGGATACCAGGTCTTCTCTGTAAAGAGATGACACACTGTGTTCCCATCACTCATGGAGAATTAAGTCTGAAGCAAGACGTTGAAGTTAGATGCGTTGGAGGCAGTAATAAAAGGAATAAGTTGTGGGAAAACCGTGCAGAGCTTTTTGTTTTCTGTGTGCGTTCTTCCGACGTATTTTGAGGTAAGCATGTAAAAACAATTGCTCTACGAGTCTCAAGCAATTTGCTACTGCTTAAGTCTGACGTCAGTGGTAAACTGAAATCATAATGAATGTAGTTACGATGGAGTTAGAGGTTGCGTTATTACCTGCCGTTAATTCAGGCCCAATGTATGGACTGCAAGCCAACACAGGATTCTCAGTTAGATTTATCATGATGAATATAGCATAATAAGTTGTTTTTTCTTCATTTTTTCTGAGCTGTGTGTTGTACAAGCACCGCCATTATGAATTGTTTGATTTTTATATTATGTACATTTCAGCAAACAGGCTACTTTTTCCCGTCAGACAATGTGGATGATATTAATTCAAGTTCATGTAAAGTTATGTTGCATTTTTTGGTCTTCCTTTTATTTAATTGATTTTCGCAATCCGGAAATTGTCCGTAGCATGCAATGAAATAAAACAACAATACAGTACTGACTTCGTGTTCCGGGTTTTAATAACAATGCTTGTGTTTAATTAATCTGTTACATTTATAGCTTTTGAAGCCCCAACAAAAACAGAAAAACAAGAATAAACTTTAATTCTCTAATCTACCATTACCCTTTCTGTACATAAAGTGGACTTAAAAGACCAACTCAATCAATATCTACCATGTAAAAATAGCTCTCCATTGAAAGCCTCAGTTTGAACTCATTTCGGCCATTACAGTGCGAATACACATAACTCAGAAGAGAATCAAATTGTAATTAGATTTTATTGTTTATGATTGGATCAGGCGAATGGTAAATGGAATAATAATAATAATATAGTATTTGTTAATTTAACAGCCTGTTTGTGAGATAACCAATTATTTTGTTGTTACTCATAAAATATGACTGATTCAACGCTTGATACCTTTTGCACTGTTTATTTACTGCCGAGACAGGACCTTACGCATTAACAAGACGTATGATAGGTCTTGCGAACGAAAATAGCATTAACGGGGATATACGCCGGCTTCAGATCTCATTAACACTTAAGCTCTAATTAAGTTTACTTCTCTTCCACGTAGTACACCCTGGATTGCATGGCGTTTGGACTCTCAGCCAGTACAATTCTTTATAGAGCTGGTTTTATTTGCTTCCCGTATGTTTTGTTCGTCACCATCCATCCTCATCTTCGCGATTAGTCAAGAGTGGCAGAAAGGGGAACTCAAAATAAGCGAAATCAATCAATGAAAATTGATTACATTTGATACATAAATTGATTAAGTTGTAATACTTTGCGATCGTCAGGTAGAATTGCTCGCAAAAAGGTCCAAGGAATTCTTCTTCGCAGTGTGTTTTATTTTTGTTTTTAGCGTCGCTTTTCTGCTACTTTTTGGCTGATCGCGAAGATGAGTGATAATATGATAGAATTAATGAAGAGACACTCCCAAGAAACAGCCATGTCCAGGCCGGGATTCGAACCCAGGACAACTGGCGTTATAGCGCGTTTTGCTAAACACTCCGCCAAGAATGTCGGCAGAGACCTTTAATTGGCCACTGTCTTAGGGATTGCCACACAACTGGATAACAGATATCCGAATTTCAAATTATCCGGATAATTGGGATGCACAGATAATCCGAATATTCGGATAATTCGGATGCAACGGATAATACAAATATCCGGATAATTTGTATATCCCGATAGTACGGATATCCGCAGTGCAGATTTGATGGAAAATTGTAGAAAATCCGTACAGTAAAAATACGAACATTATTAAAATAATACGTAAATAGCCCGTGAAACGTATAAAGAATACAACTGTGCGGATAATGCACACATTCGGACATCCGGACATTTTGGATAATCCGTATCAGAATATACGATATCCGGATATTTGAAATCTAAATAGAAAATTACACGCAGTCCGAATAGAAAATTATATCCGAATTTGGCCTACTGTTCATGCTGGTAGTTCTACATGCAGTCAGTGGCGAAGCGTCCTATGAGGCCAGGAGGCCGGGCCTACCCACGCCATTACTTTTTTAAAGGTGTATTTACTTATTTCGTCAAAACATATGTAATGCAATGGAAAAGTTTGGAATTTTCATTTATGATAATTACAAAAAAATTCTAACCCTGTCCAGTATACGAACTTTCCACTGAGTGAGGCACATTTGCTGGGGCCTCTTCTCTTCACATTCCGTCCTACGGTCTTATTTGCGGGAAGTCTAATCTGACGAGTAATGTACGTATGCTTATAACGTGCTCCTGAGGCCGGCCTCGCGGTGTTGCCCACTAGGACGAACAGAATATGAGCAACACTGCATTTCCGCCAGGGTTGGAAATTTGTGGTGTACCAGCATTTTTTATAAACATTAGCCTGTGTTCGTGCAGAGAGACTTCTATTTCATTGTACATTCTCCATATTTTGTACCAAACTTAGGTTTTCCTTCCTTTCATCGACAAGTGTAAGTGAAATTGGAAATTACGGAGTACTGTAGTTCTGACTTCGTTTTCTGGTCAGAGTGCTGATGGTCTTGTCGATTCACCCAACACCGTAGTGTAAACAGAAAGTCTAAAGAACTTATATTTGTAAAGTAAGTCTTCAAACCAAATTACGTAAATTAAAATGATAGTTACGCCTTATATTTACAAAGTAGTTTTACTTTCACTGGAAATAGAATAATTTACTTTTATCGTGAACGGGGATTTCCCCACTCGTTCCCTCTCTGTGAAAACTTGCCTCCTGCTCAGGACGCTACAAGGGAGCGTGGCTCGGAGCGCGAGGTTCGTGATGGTAGAGCTTTGTTTTTGATTCGTGTCTTGTGCAGCGATCAAATTTATGCAAGAAGTGGCACTGAAATGCAAGAACAATCGAGTTCTTAATTGAGTGAAGATGTAATCATCGGTAAGGTAGGACCCACTTTTGGTCTTTCACGTTTCCTTCTTATAACAATCATTTCTAAAATGTTTTCAACTATATTTTCCTTTGCAAGTAGCAGTGGCAAGTGACAGCAAAATATTAAAAAAAAAAATATATATTAAAAGTTGTTGAAACGTTATTTAATGCGTTAACACTGTCGTCGAATAGATATTACAACAAGACATTTTTTTATGCAGCCGACACAAGCGAAGAGGTAGGCAGTTTCGTTTACCCTGAAGGGATAACAAGAGAAGAGGGCGGGGAATTAGAGTACAATGCAAGGGAAGACTTTTTTTGGGGGGTTTAGGACAAAGAGTGTTATGGGGTTATTGGGCGGGCCATGTCTGTTTCAGGTCTGACGGAACAGGCCAGTGTTGTCACATTGGATTGGCAGAAAAGAGCTACATTGCGCCTAAAAATTGGGATTCTATTCTCTCAAGCAACTACATTTATTATAACCTGTTTATATGTTACATAGTAACCTGTCGTGTTGCCGGGTCCCAAACAAGGATCCTATGTTCTATTATCACGTAAAGGTGTCTGTCTACTAACACAAGGGGTAGAACAAACTAGGATGCGAAGTATACACACTGAATGAGAGAGGTCACCTTTACTTATGTTTTTTCTTGAAAGCCCCGTCGTCGTCATCCTAACACGTTACGAAGTCAGGTGACCTAATTGTGGTCATGTCAATGTTTCCTGATCATCTTTAATTCATTCTCCATACATTCACATCGTCACGATTAGCATAGATCAGAACAAATGAGACGAAAATATTCAAAATTTAAATTATGTTTACTTGCACATACAGGTGTCAGAAATTCATTTATCTAGAACGCCAAGACTGGAATTAACTACAACCATTCCTTTAGTTAGACAACAGATAACAATGGTGTTTTCCTCGGTGCGAGGAAGTCTTGCTAAAAAAAGTAAGTTGGCAGCAATAGAACATACTAAACTGACAGTCGCTGAAAGTGCGGAATTCTGTCGTCTGCTCACGGCACAAACGTCAGCCTGACCCGAAAATTATGGGGTTCTTCTAGCCCTTTTCACTTCAATTGCAAAATAAATAAATTTAGAAAAAAGTGATGGAAGAATTGACAACAGGGCTCGAGCACTATTCGTTGGATTTTCGCGATGTCTCATGATTGGTAGTTTTTTCTGGAGGTGTGTGCATAAATCAGGGGTTGAAAAAATACAAACAAATAAAAAAACAGAAGTGAACAAAAATCTAGATCGATGACATCTGGTGCGTGGGAGGAGAACGTCTAAGACATAATTATCGTACTGATGGCCGGTAACAACACTGTTGAAAACGTCACGCCACTGGCAAGTAAAGAAGCGGTGTGGAGAGACATTGAACCACTCTCCATGACATAGAGCCCCCCTCCCTTTCTTTTTACAGATTTAAGCAACATGGAAATTATCGCACTTCTGTGCCTACCCTGCTAGGAACTCTACGCTTCGCCACTGCATGCAGTGCAAGGTTAGTGTAGTGGAATCAGACTGAATACATAGATATGAATGAAGGAAGCTGTTGTGCTACCGATGCTCGTTATTGTTTCAGTAGACCGTGAATCGTTACCCATAGAAAGCGAGCATTATTACCCTTTGGTGATGACTGTATAACGCGGAAGATGATGGCCCTCCAAGTAGTGCGAGGCGTGTTGCTTAACCTCCTTGTCATCGGAACTTGTTTGCGTTCACTGTACAAAGGAGAGGCGAGGAAGTGTGTGGAAAGGGAAGATTGTGTCGTGTGCGAGTTGTGAAGCTCTCGGTTTACTTAAGATGCAATTACGTCATCGGTCGTGGCGACAAGCGATAGTGTTCGTGCTGCGAAGTTGCATGTTTGTTTAATTCAGATCGCAAAACGAAATTGGGGAAAAGTGAATATGGGCGTGCTGGAAGGGAAGGTGATTGTGCGTAATGAGTACGTATTTGTACGCATCGTGCGTTCTTCTCAATGGCGTGTTCTCCATGTCCACAGCCGGTAAACCAAATGTTCATATCTATTTTTTTTTATCTGTAGCTTTAACGTATGGCAAATCGCTCATTATGTTTTATGCGAACTATTGAAACAAACTTTTAAACTCGAATTTAAGCAAATACTTATCTTTCTCCATCGCAACCTTCTTTGACCTCCCCTGTGGTGTAGCGGTAATGTCGATGCGTTGTAATCATGGGGTCCCGGGTTCCATATCGCACCCAACTCAAAAGTCTTCTTGGTCGAGCGCTGTATGCTAAGAGATTGTAACATAACAAGCATAACCTAGCCACGAAAGCAGTCAGCGCTTATGTCAGAAGACGAAACACTGCGCTTAACCAAGAAGGCCGCTGAGTTGGTTGTGATGAATCACACCCCGAGCTCGATACCCGGTGGAGGCACATAGTGTTTCGGATCCCACTTTAAACTATAGGTCCAGTCCTATCCGGGCAAGCAAAAACTCAAACTTATCACACCCTTCTGCAGACCGGGGTTCCTCCCCTATTGTACGCGAAGGCGAGGGAGCCGAAGGAAAAGTGGGAGGGTGGCTATTTGAAAGCACGTGACCTGCAAGGTTAGTTCCACCGCTGTAAAACTGCTTTGTTTCTTTCCGTTTCTGTGCGGCGCTTGGCAGAGGCAGTGTTGCTACAGGAAGTTTTTTTAAGGTAAAATCCAGGCCAAATATTTCATGAAAAGGGTATGAAAAATAACGAAATTGCAGAAAAAAATTAAGTTGTTGGAATTCTGTTTTTGTTTTCCTTGCATGCGTGCATCGATGTTGTATTTCTATTATATCTAGATAAGAGAGTGTAAAACCAACCTCCATGGCCGAGTGGTTAACGCAGCGCGCTACGACGACAGGGGTCCCGAGTTCGAATCCCGGCCTGGACATGGGTGTTTGTGAGTATCCATTCATCAGTTTAATTGTATTATCCCTCATCTTCGCGATTAGCCAAAAGTGACAGAAATGCGAAGTAAAATACACCAAATCAATCAATCAGTAGAGAGGTGTATAAAAATATATTTACTATATATATATAATATATGTATGTATATATACATACAATGTGAATTGTTGAGGTAAACCAGGTCAAATTGTCAGGAATGCCCACTGAGTCTTCTGGAAACAAAGCAGGCGCTTTGATGGCTTGTGACACCTGCTCCAATGCGGGTTACATAATAGGTGGTATCATTGATCAGGGGCGATGGGTGTACAGCAAGTGTAACGCGCGGTGGGTTATTACAGAGAGAAAGTAGTTGGCGATCTCATTGAAAGTAAGGAGCAAGTTCTGCAGAGAAAACGCGATTCCTTTTCAAGATCATTAGTTGTATGACCAACACGACCGTATGGTGTTGGGCGTGGTACGAAATGTTATGTTCGCACTGTCGAAGGAGCCAGTTTAATTATGCTTCACTTTACGCCATATACAGGATGTTTCGAAAAGATGACTGGGAAGTCTAATGGAAAGAGACCCGTAGGAAGGCCAGGGCGAAAAGGAAATTGATAAGAGGTGATTAATCCTGCCCAGGTTAGGGACAGTTGGAAGACTTGGACCGTGTCCGAAAGGTGTACGACCGTACTTGAAGGGAACGTCCTTCCAGAATGGTCCCGCAGTTCAGTCTTTAAGAACTTTCGAATAAAGCCAAAACCGTATTAAATCACATAGCATTTTTAAAGGAAGTTCTCGCTTACATTTCCACACAGTAGAGGAACTACAACCAACAGCTGAGACTTTCGACTTCCAATGTTTTCAAACCAGCAATCGACTGAAGTAAACGAGAGTGCAACGTCGTGAACTGCCGGCTCTATTGCTCGTTCAATTGACTCTTTCGAACTTCATTAGGTGACGTCACTTTCGAGAAGACCGTGGTTGAGGCCTGCTTTTTGGACCTTTCGGACACATCCTCAGATTGCCGAGCCAATCAACCTTCGGGTTTAAGGATGCCAGAGAGTCAGTCATATTCAAAGAGGTGTGAAAATATAGCAGGAGGAACACTTTGAACCCTAAACTTCTCCTCCCCCACCAACCTTTCTCCGTGGCGAGCTGTGCGCTGGATAGTCGCAGGAAGAGGAGAAAACTTAGCATTACGTTTTGGGAGTATTACTTGTTCTCTTGGGAATACCATACTTCTGATGGCGTAGTAAAACACATGAACGGTAAGAGGACACGTTGAAGATTTGTCGTAAAACAAGTCTGAAACTCCCATCTGATTAGCCGTAACTTGAAATTGCGAAGATGAATTTTATAGATATGGGCACTGTAGTAGTTTGGAATGTTCCGTTAGGTCCCGTGTTAAAGTATCTTTATGATTACAAGTAAATATAATTATACTTGTGTGTCTGTGTGTGTGTGCGCGCGCGCGCGCGCTTTAAAAATAAAGGACTACTTGTTGTAATGTAGAGTTCCTATCTGGAAATTGCTTACATATACATGGGTGCTTGTACGACTTGTTGAATTGATAACTTTTGCTGCTTATCTCTTAAGATAACAAGGTACTGCATCATGATATTTCTACCTTGAACGTAGAATTGATATTTTTTATAGCCCTGTCTCTAAGATGAATGTTTGTTTATTTGTACCTGAAGGTTTTTCCCCATATACTCGTGATTGCAGTTCTCACATTTTTAGCACCCAGCCTGACATGGGTCGTTTATGCTTGAAGAAAAATGCTGTTTTTGTTTCCATATGCCGTTTTAAAACAGTCATAATTGATTGAGCTTGTTGGTCGGAGGTAATGGGTCATAAATAGTGTGAGCAGAGGAGTGGTACTTATCTTCAGAAACAAACGGAAGTTTGTTGACAATGTTGTCACAGGTCGACGCTGTCCTTCTCTTGTGACGAATAGCTGAAATTGGCGTTTTAACTGAAGCCTATTTTACCACCTTTTTTGTGTACTGGCTCCCCCGTTCACGCTACTGTTCCCTTAAGGCGAAGAGCAGTGACGGCGATTGGGTTCCAAAACCTGGGGGCAAGGACAGTATATTTCCCTTTGTAGATAAGATTTAGCATAGTGCGGGGCAAAAAATGGCGAGAAGTGGGGGGAACTGCCCCCCGAATCGCCGCCACTGGCGAAGAGTTACAGTTTCGCACCAGGTGTGTATTTATTTCAATATCGTCTGAATGGCTAATGCTAGTAAAATTGTAAAAATAACCCCGACTGCACAAGAGAGTATGAATTTATCCACATGTTGCAAGTGGAAGCGGGTTTTCAAGTTTATTATTGAGCTCGACACGATGTTTGAAAAGTATGATGAATAAGTATTTTCAGAATCCCATGCATTTTTTATGGAGAGAAAAAAAACCCGCAACGAATTCACGTTACGGCTTATCAAATGGGAGTTTTCGACTTTTCCGTACAGTGGCTCGGATCCCACTTTAAACTGTAGGTCCGGTCTCGATTAGCCTTAAGCTACGTTTCCACTGACAAGTTTCAAGACGCGCAACATGCGCCGGCGCATGTTGCGCGTCATTTAGTGCAGTGCTTCCAATTCAAAACTACTACTGCAAAATACGCCCGCAACAACACTGGAGTGCAGGACCGCAGTGTAGCGTGTGCAGTGCTTTACAGTAGTTCAGTGTTACTTCTCTTGTATTGTAATAATTTGGTGGTGATTTAACTCGTGTAAAGATGTTGACATTCCACAACATTGACTCCTGTTCATATTGCTCTATAAGTTTTACAACTTTATCTTTCGACCACTCCATATTGTCCACAAAACAAACACTCACGTACAACTACACAACCAACTACAACTACACTCAAATAACAGGACGTTGTGTCGTAACGCCGCTTCAGTCTGTTTCTACTCTACTGCGCATGCCCGTGCCCCAGGAACTTGCTGAAGGCTGTTTGCATTGTCCGCGGCGCATGTTGTGCGTCAAAATTGTCTGGGCCCGGTACTTGCGCCGCGGCATGTTGCAGACAGTTTCCATTTCAACAAATGCTTGGCACATGCCGCGCGTCATGTTGCGCGGCAACTTTGTGGTAATGGAAACGGGGCTTTACGGTGCATAAAGTGGACTTCACCAACTCGACTTTTCCGACAACAAATAAAATCTTCAACGTGTCCTCTTTCCGTTAATGTGTTTTTCTACGCCGTCGAAAGTTCGATATTACAAAGAGAACAAGAAATTTTCTCCTCCTACAACCTTCCAGCGCACAAACCTCTCTTTCTTCAGCTCGTCGCGGGGAAAGATCTGTGGGGGGAGGGGCGGTTTAGGCTCTTTCCACTGAAACTGTTCATCCTGGCTTTAATGACCTCTACACTGCGTAATTTTTGCGATGACATGTTGTGGATGTCTCGGCTAAGTCTAGGCTAGTTTAGTCACAATACCATCCCTGCCAGCTCGGTGACTGCGCGTTAAGTGGTCGACTTTCGACCCGGCCACTCCAGGCTTCGAACCTGCTTGGACATTAATGTTCTTGTGAGTGTACCTTCATTAATTTCATCACCCACCCTCGTGGTCGCGGTTAGCCAAATGAGACAGAGATTTCTTAACACGATATGAAACGAATAATGAAAGTGTCCACGATAGCGTAGTGGTTATCACTATTTTGGAGATTAACGAGGCTCTGGCGTCTGAACTCACAGCAGTAGAATCCACTCTGGGATTTGCGAAGTGTGCTGATCACGTGCGTTTGTGATTGTCCTCGCATCAGTGAAATCGCGGTATCTCCCGGCACGGGATCCGCCTTTCTGGCAGTGATCCTCTGTTGCAACGTTGACCTACGAAGGAACTTGCGTCGAATAGCCAATTAGACCAACCGAAGCAACCATTAAGGAAACAGGCTTTTGTCAAAATAACCGTACTGCGCTGTGATTGCACACCGGTTCCTGGCTTGACTACTGTACGCATCATCATCGTCGCGTGTGCCAGAAAAGCGAACCAAAATAAACCTAATCAGTCTATCAATTCCAGCGTGTTCGGCACATAAGTCTCAACTGCACTCTTCTCTTGCCTTTATTTAAGTCGCACTGAAACACTATTTTATATTGGTCATGTGTAAAGGTTCTAAACAGGGCTCTGTAATATTTGTTATGAAAGTAAAGAAAAAAACATAAATAAAGTGCATTTTTTACTTTAGTGCTTTTTGCCGAACAGCCTAGAATTGTAATTACACGGAATCGTGGTCAGCAAATTCGCATCCTGCTTTTGCAATTTATGATTTCAGTCACGGCGAGAGGAAGAAAGGTGGACTTATTCACGAGAACGAGACACTGTTTATCACGAGACGAGAACAAAACTCGTCCTTTCTCGTATTCGTGCCTGGTTAAAAAGTTAACACTTTTCTTTTACATGCTACGAACTGTTAATAGAGCGATGTTAAGCAAACAACCCTCAAAAAGCAAATATTTGAAAACAAACAGGGCAGTTGACTTGGGGCCCTGTTTAGGCCGACGTTGCTGCATCTCCCCTTCTCGACGGATAGAGAAGGGAGGGTTTTTTTTTGTAAGGGGAGGGAACTTTTCCGTGACGTCGGTTGCTGCACAGGCGTTACGTAACGAAGCCGGAAAAGTTGGCGAAGTTACGGCATCTGCCGAAGGTCGTTTGCTGGGAAGGTCAGAAAGAGCGAGAAGGGGAAGAGCCAGGTTGACAAAAATTACGTCGGCAATACGTCACGTGAAGGTGGATTTATGGTCGCAGACATCATGTTGGGAGACATACCTTGGTGCTGTTATGTGCACGGTATCGTTCACGTTCCTCCATTATTATCTACGTACTTTGGTTGTTTGTGTTTCCGCCCACCCATCGCCGTAACTATTGCTCGCTGTTACCAGTTACGTATGTAGTAGTCCAGATGTTCCAAACATAGTTATGGGACTCGAGCAAACGACCGGACAAGTCACAATGCTTAAAAGGCAACCTTTCAGACACTACAGTGCCGAT
Source organism: Lepisma saccharinum (assembly GCF_977018435.1). Taxonomy (NCBI): domain Eukaryota; kingdom Metazoa; phylum Arthropoda; class Insecta; order Zygentoma; family Lepismatidae; genus Lepisma; species Lepisma saccharinum. The sequence continues at coordinate 9,443,856 of NC_139249.1, forward strand.
CTCCCTGGCGGAGTGGTTAGCACAGTAAGTTGCGACGCCACGGTTCCCGGGTTCGAATCCGAGGATGGTCGATTTTTCCGGCTTGCCCCCGCTTAAAACGTGCCTGGGGCTCTTTTTTTTTTCTCTCCTCTCTCTTTCCATCAAACCTCACACCCAGACTACTTCTTCTTTCTTTTCGAGATTAGGTTAGGGGTGTAAGGGGTGCTCCTTCCACGTAGTGCACCCAATAGTCAACCTCACTTCCACGTAGTACACCATGGACTGCAGACTAACGAGGCTCTGGCGACTGGCCCCATGGCCAGTATAATTTTGTTTGTGTTGTCCTGTGCTTTGTCCTTATTTGTGCTGAGTGCTCCTTTACAGCCTCAGCTTTTAACGAAAGTCAGAATATTTTTTGGTTTTAGTTATGACGCGTTAAGAGTTATGTGTAACAATAAGGGTCTGGACCCCGTATAATGTGATGGGTGCAAAATAGCCTTAGTGCTGACGCTCCCACAATTTTAAAATCAATCAATCAATCGAGATTAGTTAGCGCTCCTTTTTCTCGATAGAGAAATCTCTAATTATAATCTAATTTAATATAATACATATTATATAGTAATAAGAACCTCTCTTTATAATTCAAATTAAAGTTTTATTCTGGCTTAAATCTCCTTAATTAAATTTCACTATTTATTAAAGAGAGGTAGAATATTCCGTCAATTTTTGATGGGTTGAGACGGCTGTATGATTAAGGTTTGATGGTTCGCAGTGCGTGGGTTTGTTCAGTTTAGTATAAGCTAGATTACAGGATTTTAATCTTTAATAGCATTTGTCCGGCTAAATTCGTGCCAGCTTCCGTGGTTAGACGTGGATTCATAAATGGAGAGTTGTTGGCTTAATTGTAGTAATAATTATTTTTTTGTTGTTTATATTTTATTTGTTAGGTGAAATTTTTAATATAATTTGTTCTTTATTTTTATTAATTCTATAAAGGTGGTATATTAGACTAGGATTAGATACCCTATTATTACCATTGTAAATTTGGTTTGAGTAGTATTAGTTATGGTCTTGAAACTCAAATAATTTGGCGGGTATTTAGAGGAACCTATCCGTAATCGATATTCCACGTTTTCTCTTTATCCTCTCTCTCTTCTTTCTCCCTCCCCCCGTTCCCCCCGGCCTCGGGACAGATACTCCTCCTTCTTTCTTTCCTTCATGTTCTCTCCCTCAGAAAGAGAGCGAGAGAGAGAATAAAAAAGAGGAGAGAGACAGAGAAGGGAAGGGAGAATGTTATTCTCCCTCTTTGGCAATACCTTCCTTCCCCATTCACTTTTGTTTCCTTCCCTTCTTTCTTTTTCTTCTCCCTCTTTATGCCTTTTCTTCCTCACCTCCTTGCTATTTTGAACCCCCCAAAATATCGCGAGTTTTGTTTCTTAAATTGTAAAATTGCAGTGTCTCGCGAGATTTGAAAAATTCCAGCTTAATTTGGAGCCTCCGTAACACAGGGAAAATTATTTTTCATCTGCCATCTTACAAGTTGCGATACTGATGCTTGAATCACACGAGGCTAGATTTCCTGCTGGAATTGTACTAGAGTGGTGGTAGAGTGCGCGTCAAATCTCCTGCATAGGCCCTTGAACGGCTGAAAAGCACCAGCGAATCACAGACGTCCGGCGTTGCCTAGTTCAGAACCTGTTTCATCTCACTACTCAATCCTGTATCTGGCGCTCGGAGATTTCGACATGGCACCGCTGCAGTGCGCTGCTATTGGCTATCGCCATATGCAGGAGATTTGACGCGCACTCTAGTTGTGTGGTACTTGCTCATCTGCTATTTTTCGCCTCATATGATACTCGTTGCCGTACTTGTTGGTATGCTTTTGTTCCCACAATGCATTGCGCAGAGCAGACAGGGTAAAAAGATGAACGAGCCAGTGGAGGAAGAACGTCGTATGAGAATAGCTACTGCCGTCATTATTTCAAATTAAAATTTAAGGAAGAGCATGGGTTAGAAATTGGCTCGAAAGAAAATGTGGTAATCAAGATACACTCAAAAAGCTTTTTAATGAACTTGGATATGCATATTCATACATGATATTCGCAGGATTTATTCGTAAAAGATACAAATCTCATCCCTTTAGATAAATTCCTAAATATTAATGAGCGCGAATGCACCTCATCTCTGTTTTCCTTTCATCGAGCAGCGAACAAAAGCAACCAATACTCGAAAACCTTATTAAAAGACTGGTCTTTTGTTTGCCAAACACAGATTTATCTTCACATGAGCAAACTTTCGCTCTGATTCGCTGTTCCACAGCAGGGAGAGCCAGTTGCAATTACAACACGGTGTAGTCGTCAAATCCAGTCTAGCAACAAGCCTGGCAGCCATTATTTCTAGCCAGATAGCCAGTCGAGCGCCAACTAGGGCATTCCTACTGGAAATCCAGTTCAGTGTGATTCGTCCTTTAATCATTCGAGGTACCGAGCTACTGTGAAAATTCCGTCTGAAAAGTTCTAAAATTGCGGCAGTTATTCGCGATTAAAATTATCACCTGAGCGCTAGTGTCGCTACCAATATGGCCGCTCTATGTAGGATAGATCTTTGTTTACATTCAGTAGTAGTACGTAATAGCAGCGTATTGTCATTGCAGGTATGGAAGAAACGTTTAAATTACACGTTATATTTAAATACTGCGAATGCGATGTGAATTCCAGGAACTATAACGAAGGTGAAGCTGTGCTGAGAGCGAAGCATTTAATTATGATAATAAAAATAACACGGAAAACGCAGACGAAACTAATGTATACGCACTGGTTTTTCAAAGCGGTGCTGTTTCATCTGCACTGCACCGCGGTTGTAACTGCCTAACTGGGGCTCTCAGAAATGATTTGAAAATATAGCAAATAAATGAAAACATGCTGTTGCAGTTTTTTCCCCAAAGAGGCAGGCTGGTTTAATAACAACACAGGATAATGATAATACACTGCTCTCCATAAATTAAGCAACAAATGGTGATCATCCAATAGAATCAAACACAAGGCCGGAGGGTGTACATATTTTATTTGTAACGAAAGAAACAAGTGTCCCACGCCTTACAGAACAGAAGAAACACAAAACAAGGTACACTCGTGGGCAAAATAAATGAAATGTACGCATGGAACATTACAGGTGGTAAACGTTGGAGACGGAAAGTGACCGTTGTGTGACACTAATAAGGGATATGATCACCGCGTGCAGCAATGCACGCCTCACAACGCCGCCGCATGCTGCCAATAAGGTTGTCCACCAACTCATTGGGTATGAGGGTCCATTGTTAGGAGAGAGACAGTTGAAGGTCTTGGAGTGTTTTTGGAAGGGGCACAAGGCCAGCGAGACGTCTCCCCAGAACATCCCACATGTGTTCAATGGGGTTAAGGTCCGGGGAACGGGATGGCCACACCATGCGTTGAATATGGTGTTCGTCCAAGAACCGATCGACTAGTCCTGTGGGGACGGGCATTATCATCCTGCAGAATGAAGCCTGGACCTCGTTCTCGTGCGAAGGGTTCCACATAACGTGCAAGGACCTCATCCCTATAGCGCTGACCTGTCATGGTGCCACGTGGGAGGATATAGAGGTCAGTACGTCCACCAATAGAAATGCCACCCCATACAAGCACACCTCCACCACCATATCTGTCCCTTTCAACAATATTGGAGGGATGGTAACGAGTTCCTGCCTCTCTCCAGACCAATCGGCGTCGCAAATCACTGTCCAGTGAGAACCTGGACTCATCAGTGAAGAGAACGGACCACCACTGGTCCAGTGTCCAGTTCACATGTTCTCGTGCCCAACGTAAGCAGGCTGTCTTCTGACGCTGGGTGAGTGGTATACACAACACTGGTCTCCTGGCATACAACCCACCCTCGTGTAGCCATCTGCCTACTGTACTCGTTGACATAGGCCGTCCTGTGGCAGCAATAGCCGGTGCACGCACTTGGGTAGCTGTTGCGGACCTGTTACACCGACTTGTCAAACAGATATATCGGTCATCCCTGACCGATGTCACACGCGGTCGACCTCCACTGAAACTCCGCGATGCATTTTGAGTTCTCTGGAACTTGTTCCATAACCTGCTGACAACTGAACGATCGACATTGAGCCACCTGACCACTTCGACCTGATGCTGCCCTGCTTCTAGTCTACTGATGGCACGCCACAGTAATTCATCAGCCAAATGATGCCTGGTTGCCATATTCGACCCTTTCCGCGCACTTGACTCACCTCTGCACTCTCCAGATAGAGACACACACCTCTTCCGTGCACGCGTGTCTTCGAACTCCAATACCTGGTACGCCAGAAATCCGTGCGAGGGCACGATTATCGCACTTTATGACTCACCTGTTTTCCCTAATGCATTCGTTGCTTTCTTTCAGCGTGCCCACCACTCTTCTTCTCTTTTCTCCAACTGTTTTCTCTTTTACCTCACATTTTCTTGTTGTTGCTTAATTTCTGGAGGCCAGTGTAATAATAACAATTTCATTGAGGTTATTTTTAGTCTTCGCTGAAAATTAACATACTGAATGAAACAGCAACATTAGCATGTCAATTATGTTTTTCTGACTTACCTTTATGATTACGGACACTAATTAATTCTCAAACTATTTTCATCTTTGCACTTAATCGACTTGCACATGTTTCAAATTACATACATAATGCATTGTTTTTGAAAATATGTTATATTCATAAAGAGCAATTTAAAACTTACTTTCATGGCAATAAAATCATCTTTCCGAAAGATTATTTCGAAAAATAGAGTGAACAGACTCGTACATTCTTCGTAATTTCCTTGCCGCATTTCAGTTATGCCAATCTTGTCAATAGTTGTCTTCTCTGATTTATTGAAACATTTCATTCTGTTGATTCCACGGGGTGGAAAACACATGTAATCTTTTTACTTGTCCTGAACCACGATTTAGAGCAAAAAAACTGAACAGTATACGCTACTTTTTCGCACGTTCCCCATGCTTTGAACGGCTTCAACACGGCAAGGTGTCCTACGTGGAGTGATTCCTGAAAATCTCACCAGATGGCATATCGGATAATTTTAATCGCGAATTGTGGACAATTTGAAGACATGCGCCTATATGCCAAAGTTTTGTTGTAAAACTGCTGCTGTAGTACTACTGTGTGTCTCCTTCCGGAGGACTTTATATATATATTAATTAACAAAATCTGAGAATGTTCATATGGGCAAAACGCGGAAATACATACACATATTGCGAACAGCATATGTTACCTCGAGATCGATACACAGAACACGATCCGGGGCTCAGATTACACAATGAAGTCTCCGCAATTGTGTAATTTCCTTTGGAAAATGCAGCGACACATACCGTTTCTTTTTGTCAGCGTGAATTTCTTGCAAGAACATCATTCGCGTGCTTGCTTCACAAAAACGCAGAACAGAGGGAGCTACAAAAGCTCCCTTATGGCGCATTGCGTATGAAGGAGCGCAAAACGACTTCCTGCATGCATAGGGGCTCGCTAAGCGACTTTGATCACTTGGTCTCTGTGTGGATTAAAATGACCGTCGCAGTGGATTTTTTTCGACAAAGGAAGGATTATGCCGAATTTTGAGTAAAATTGCCACTTCTAAGAATTATTTATTTATAATTATAACAGCGCTCTGGCTCCAATTACTGTAGATGTACATAAATTAATAACAATTCAAAAATACCAATTATAACAATACAACAAAACAGAAGGAGAAAGCATAACTACACTAATAATTGCATAAAGCATACTAGTACAAATTTTATACAGTTCATAAATCTAATAAATTATATTTACAGACGTATGACGATATATTCAGACATTCATGTTTACATTCATACTAGTTTTTGTCGAAATATTATTAATTTGAGTAGTTTTACTGTAGCACTTCCGATAATTCGATTGATTTTGTTTATTTTACTTCGCTTTCCTGCAACGTTTGGCTATTCGCGAAGATGATGGATGATAAGTGATGATATGAAGGGACACTTACAACCCTCACGTTGTAACGCGCTGTTTTTCCTTGAGATGCACTGGATCGAGACCACACCGAATTACAAAAATACTTTGACTTTGCGGAATGACCTAGGTAAAGTCAGTAAATGCAAAAGAAAGAAAACAATAAAGCTAAAACTACTACATGTAGAAAATGGGATATACCAGTGGGTGCCAAAACTTGGGGGTGGAGGAGGGGGCAAGATCAGTTTACTTTTTCTTGGTAGACAAGGCTTGGCTTTAAGAGGGCATAGTGCGGAGCCAAAAGAGTGGGGTGGACAACTGCTCCGCCCACCCACACCGCCACTGGGATATACAGTAGTGTTATGAATAGTGTACTTACATTTCTCAGTACAGAAATAACAACGATGCCAGGAAAAATTATTAAACCAAACTTTTTTGTTTCACGACACCCTTAGTGTTTTAAAGATTTTTTTCCCCGGCGCCCAAGTCAGAATGTAGGCCTAAAAACACTTGCAACGCTCTGTTAGTGCGCTTAGGTTGCTTGCCTTAAATTGAAAAATAAACACATATTTCAAATACAGAAACACTTTGTGTGTATGAAGTACTAAATATGCAGATATTTCGAACAATCATATCAGCGATTGAATTTCCCACGTAGACTACCAAGTAAGTGTCATTTCAGTGAAAATATTGGAAGTGCGGCGCACACTTTGAGAACCACTGGGTTAAACAATATTGAACTTACACTTTAAAGAAATGGTGAAGTGTTATTTCCTATTCCAGTGCCAATTACAGTGAATATGTATTTATTTTCATGTAGACATTGTGGTGGCGATGCTAATACCTTTTTTCTTTTATTTCCAGGTAAGAATATTTGCCAAATCTTAAGAAAATGCAAGTCACAACTTGTGATGGGTAAGTTGTACTGTCGTATGGCATGTTTTTTTTATTATTATTATTCTTGAAGCCATAGGTCATCTAGTTTCCTTTTTGGTTTCACCGTTTGCCACTTTGGAATGTTCTCTGTACCTTCTCTTCATCAAATGTCACTTATAAAATGACACTACAGGGTTCCCAGTGACTCCAGGTCCTGGAGAAGTGACGGAAATCCATGTATGAGTGAAGAGGCTAGGGAAAAGTCAGGCAGTTTGGTAAAAACCTTTAAAAATGTGTAAAAATCAGTGAAATTACATTTGTTGTTTGCCAGAATTGGAAACCACTATTACAGTTTACTCCCAACTAGTTTCTTCTCAGGGAATATTTCGTATAAAGTGTTCCTTTATATTTATCAGGGGTGGAGGGGTGGCATCCACTTCTTTTCCCTTGCTCTATCAGTGTGACTATGTTAAACATACCTCCCAAATTTATTTATTCAATACAGAATTCCAAACACAGCATTTTACATGGAATGTACTTACGGCAGAAAATAACAACATTAACTTAACTAGCAGTAAAGTGATATGTATTTTTACTCAACAGCCGTCTATAAAGCGCGTCCTTTTCAAAAATGTCTACTTGGTTTCTTAAATTACTGTAGTATTGGCTGGATAGTTTGTGGAACAGGGATCGCTGGATGAACCATAATCTTGGCTTCTGACGAGCGAAAAGTTGAGTTTCTTCTTGTTGTGCGAAATGACACTAAATGAATTTTCTGGAGGAGATCACTTCTGATGTCATTGGCCAATTAATGCAGGATCATGTGGTCTGCCAATTTGTCTCTCTCGTGGGTAGTGTTGATGTCGAACATTCTCAGAAGGATGGGCTGTTGCTTTTTTTTGTTAAAGATGGAATTCGGTGACGAACAGTGCCCAACCAAATTATTTTACATTCTTCAAATGTACGGTGCACCTTTTTATCGGGTTTTAGATGTTGGAAATTTAAATGTGCCTTTGATTCGATAGCTTTTGAATCCGAGTATATATAAATACACCACTGCATTAGTGTAATATAAAATTGAGTATTTGTCAATAATGAAGTTCTTCCTCGATGTTTTACTGAAATGCCGATATTGATAAAAATCGTCCGTAACGAAATCTTCTTATGGCAGTATTGTTAAATGTAATACTATACTGCAGGGGTTCCCAAACTTTTTCGTTTCGCAGCGCCCTTAGGGTTTCAAGATTTTTCCGCAGCGCCCCAATCAAAATATAGGTCTATCTAACACTTGCAACGCTCACTTAGTGTGGTTAGGTTGCTTGCCTTAAGTTAAAACATAAACACATATTTCAAATTCAGAAATATTTTGTGTGTAAAATGTACTAAATAAGCACATATTTGGGATAAGTGTCATTTCAGTGAAAATATTGGAACATTTCGCGGCGCATCTGAAGCCAGCCCGCACACTTTGGAAACCACTGCTACACAGTATTGTTCTAAGAAAGTACCAACATTACCGGTATACAGCTGTGCACCATTAATTTGGAAGATTTTTTTATCTGAAAACCTCAAGCAATATTTCGGCGTATAAAAACCAGACGAACGTAACCCCAAGAATGTTGTTTTCAGTTTTGTTCAACTAAACGCTTCAGAGGAACTCTATTTTTGGAGTCAAATTGACATATCTCCACTTCTAATCAGGGTTGTTAAAGGTTCAGGAACCCATTAATTCTGATGGGTTCTATTGGGTTCCCCTGCAGGACCGACGGGAACCTTTTTTCTCGCACAATTTAATTAAATTCGGTACAAGTTGCGTTTTGTTTAATTGAAAAAAAAAAAAGGTTCCAGGACCGTATTTAAATTGATCTGGAAAAAGGCTTCCTGGACCGAATTGCAATACTTTACAGTTAGAAAGTTTCTTTACGGTCCAGGAACCCATTTACACTTGATTTTCTCTCCTGGACCGGAATTGAATTTATTTAAAATTCCTGCTTCCAATCCTTAGCAGTAAGGTGAATTCACATATCTCCAAATTATTGACACTTGTTAAGAGTCAGACGTATTCCTTACGATACATTTTTTCCTCTCCTGCAAATTTGATAAATTGGAGTTAAAGACAATTTAAGCGGGGTCTTGAATGGAAGGAATACGGTACCAAACTTTGTAAAGGCAAACATTTTTGTTTTTCCTACGGTTACCAAAAATCCCTCTCTTTCTCTCACACACACACAGATCAGCGTTTTCGATCGACTTGAAGCTCTAACCTTATAAGATCGTTTGTGCTTGTTTGAAGTTCGTTCATGAACCTTAAGTCGTTTCTAAGCAGCAGCTTCTTGAACAAGTATCCATTCCAAGTCCTCTCCTTCGTGACGAAGATTCCCAAATTTGTGCACGACATGTTAAAGATGCTGCACAGGAAACTTTATAATGTGGGATAATAGTGGTAGTTGATACGAGGGTAAACATGGGATCCCAGATGCTGCTCGTTGTCAGAACCACCCCATCATCCCTTTCCTCGGTAGAATATCTCCCGGAAGGCTGTTAATGGGTTGCGTTGGTAAACGCGATTGATCCAGCCAGTTAATGGAAACAGGCCAACTGGCAGGAAGCAGGGAAGAGGAAAACAGGATGCGCCAAGAGGAGTTAACCATATTATAACAAGATACTCTTCTGAATTCTTATGATCTTTTTCTCCCGTTCATTTTGCACGCAGACAAGAAAATAATCTGGATTGTGGTCTCTCATGTATCTTAAGAATAGGCATGAACAAAAATCATATTGGCGACAGAATCCAATAGAATATATATGTATCTATATACCCACTTGTGCATCTAGAATTTGTATTCTGGATGCTACACATCTAAGTCTGTATTAAGTCCTTAAGGCCGACCTCCGCGGTTAGAACAGCACGCTACAGCTTCAGGAATTCGAATCCCTGCCTGAGCATGAGTGTTCTTTGTGACTGGCCCTTCATCAATTTCATCACATCATCACTCATCCTCATCCTCAAGATTAGTTAAAGTGTCAGAAAAGCGAAAAATTATAAACCAAATCAATCGATCAGCTGTCCCTAGAGATGATATCAAGACCGAGACAATCTTGTAAAAATTTGAGACGAGAACCAGTCCAGCCCCTTCGAGAGTTATCGAGACAAGACTGTAAGTAGTACGTAGATTTTTCATTGAAAAATGCAGGCTCGACCAGGAATCGAACCCGGGTCTCTTGCATACCGTGCCATTGCTCTACCACTGAGCTACCGATCCGGCCTGTCAAATCCTGATTTTTCTCAGTCGCTGATTTACCTGTGTGGAATCGTCTCTTCTCCTGTGTGTGCCTAATTTGAAGGAAAACTAAGTGGCCGAGACTTTGGTATCATATTTAAAAAATAAAAAATAATAATTACTTTACCTTATGTGACTTCTTCAGTCATACCAAGCTGGTATCTACCTGATTATTTATAGATAAATCAGATTTGTGTTTTCTCAAACTACGGTACGCATATCAGTGCTGGTACACGTACCTTCGGATACAGATACAAGAGCTTGGTAGAAAAGTAGAAAATTATCTTAAAATCTGCATTATTAATACATAATTGTAGTTCTTATTTTAATGTCACTAAAAGAAGATAATCTAAGTGCTGTTTAAGTAATTGCATAATCATTAGTTCCTAGTATTAGGCAATATAATCATGCAATTTTAAATGTTAGCATTGCAAATCCCGTAACCTTACTAGGTGGTACGGCGAAAGGATTAACATTCGTTTAGTGGTACGCCATTCTTAATAGCTCGAGAACCCCTGGTTTACAGCTATAAGTGTAAATTGTGAGCTCGTTTTGCGTAGCTGCATACATTCAGTTTTATTGCTGAGTGTTCGTAGCGTCGAAACGAGGTCTAAAGTAGAAAAGCATTAAGAAATTCTGTGAAACTTTGTGAGGTGATCCGCTATAAGTGTTGTTTATACTACAAGCTATCATGAAGCTTATGAGTTTCATTAATAGGAATAAAGCATCTCAAAAACTTAATTTACTTCAGTACCTTGAAGTATGCTGAAAAAAAATAACTAATTTTTCCTCGCTTGAACAGTGTTGAATTTTTTGAGTGTGCTCATAGTGGAAATCCAGAGGGTATTGTGTTTGTGTGTGTGTACAAATATAGGCATGCTGGGTTCTATTTACTCCGACGAATAAATGTTTCTTATTTTCATGTCAGATAGAGACGACTGACAACCTTCTATTTTCCAGATCTTCCTAGAGATGGTTTACAATATACATGTAGAACTTTCTCCAGAAATGCAATACCGAATTCAAACCTACACACAGAAAACTAAATGCACCAGAATGCATCGATTGATGCACTAAAGTGTGTTTTATGGCTTCAACAAAGAATCAGATTCACATTTGATGCATTTGGGTGCATTTTTGTATGTCGTGAAAGAAACACCAAAGTGCATCATTTGATTATCAGTTGATGCGTTTTGATGCACAAGAATGCGTCTTTTTTGATGATGTATTTAAACGTTTCGTCTGAGCTACAAAAACTCTGTAGTTCAGATCAAACGTTTAAGTGCATCATCGAAAAAGATGCAGGAAGGTGCAACAATACGCATCAACTGATGCATTGGAAGTGCATCTCGACTGAAAGAAATCCTCACTTTACTCAAATGATGCACTTTGGTGTTTCTTTCACGACATACAAAAATGCACCCAAATGCATCAAATGTGAATCTGATTCTTTGTTGAAGCCATAAAACACACTTTAGTGCATCAATCGATGCATTCTGGTGCATCAATCCATATGATGCATTTAGTTCTCTGAGTATACACCGTCATCCTTTACCTTTAAAGGGTAAAACAATAACCCTGTCAAAGCCTTCGAGAAGGTAACATAATACGTCAATGTCCCGTCTATACTGAAAATACATTATTTTTTTGGTCAGTAACGAAAACATAACAGAGGGATCAAGTAATTTAACGCAGTAACTTTTCTTAAAAAGTTGTTGGTCAAGCAGCTGGTCGATATCGGTTGAGCATTTCATCATGCACGAAATATATATATATATATATATATATATATATATATATATATATATATATATAGTATATATATATATATATATATATATATATATATATAGCTAGGCAGTCAGTATTGATTTTTTTGTTATCTTGCTCTAGAATTCTGGCGTGATTTCGTGTTCCTTTGCTATCTAAAACACCGACAGTAGGAAGACAGAATGCATTCGGGGTGGCTTTGGTGAGAAAAAAAAACGTGCACCAATTTGTGTTACCAACTCTATTCGAGCGTAAGGTTATGCTGTAAATACATATGACACACACACACACGTACGTTTTTGTATGAAGACACTTGTGTGAATTATGGCTAACTTTTTATAACCATCATTAATTTTGACAAGTCAAATTACACTGGCAGGTTACCCAGTGATGTGTAAAGTAAGGGAAATCTACGCACGGACGAGTCCCGAAGTCTTGAAAATACTCCAAAAACCTGGGTAGGTGAGGGAAATATATTTTTGTGTACCTGTCAGAATTTTAGGACGAAAATGGATCCACTTTTTATTGTACCATTTCCTTAATGGTATACTGTATAAACATGTTTTATAGCTTATTTTTGTTTATTTATTTTGAACAACGATGAAGAGCCCTTGAATAGAAAGTGCAATTTAACACTTAAGACTTATTTATTGCCATGTTATAGCACTACGTAATGGTCTGGAAATATATTTTAAATTTTCTTGGAAAACTTGGAAAGTTGAGGAAAGTTTTTTGCCATACTAGGGTAGAAAAATACCGATTAGTAGTACTGCCACCGTGGCGGAGTGGTTAGGACATCGAACTACGACGCTACCCTGGTCTGGCCGTGGGTGTCCTTTTTGAGTGTGCCTTCATCATTCATCGCCGCTATTATCCAAAAGTAACAGAAAAGCTAAGTAAAATAAACCAAATCAAGTCTTCAGAATCTTCCTCCACAATTGAGCACACCTTGCAATAGGCTGGCTTCCACTGCAGTGTCTTACCGATGTTAAATATACCGGGTGTCCCAGAAGTCTTTTCCCTGATTACAAACTTTATTCATATCCGCTATATGCAATGTAGAGATGAGAAAGTGGTGCCAAAATGTTGGGAAACTAACCAAGTTTATTTGTTGCAGGTTTCAGTAATGTGGCTGTAGTGTAGCAGTGTCAGTGCCAAGGAATCCGGAATTAATGCTCTTGACATCGGGTGGCATCTTTCCATACAATGTTTCTTGGACTTGACAGAATTTGGGAATGAAGATAAATTCCATTTTTTAAATACCAACTTATTGATGGCAGATATCCTAGACGAAAGAATTCTGTACACTTGAAAGTTCCTCTGCACTGTTATTGGTGACCGGGTCTCGTGATACCAGAGGACATGCTGAGCTTTTTCCTGATTTGTGAACATTTCCGGTTTTCTGGGCACTGACACTACTACACTACAGCCACGTTACTCAAACCTCTAACAAAAAAACTTTGTTAGTTTTCCAACATTTTGGCACCACTTTCACATCTCTACCTTGCATATAGCGGATATGAATAAAGTTTGTAATCGGGGAAATACTTCTGGGACACCCGGTACATTTTAATATATGCAAGGTAAAATCAAATACTTTCCTCTCCGATCCACCCCTAAACCAGTTCCGAGATGCGTCAGGCACAGACGCATACCTGCATCAAGCACTGACGTCATCTTCAGCTTTAAACTGCCATCCATGGGTGCATTGTTCCATTACTGAACACTCTTTATGAACGTATATCAGCATTAGGTAGTTGCAATCTTGCTCTGACCAACACGATACAGTTGTAATTTTTAGCGCGTAAGTTAATATAAACAGAGATGATAAATGTGTAATCAAACTGTGATTATTGTAAGTAGTATTTTTCACAGTTCTCATGTGCATGACATTTTATTTTGTAGTGTGTTTCATTACTTAAGTGGTTGTGTGTAAAATACGCACTGAGAAGTACACATCGTTATATAGGGTGTCTATAAAAGTTGTTTCCAACTTCCCGTTCCATAACATGACTTTTAATTAACACATACTGTGGTTTATGCGATACACCAAGTCAAAACGTTTCTGTTCGATCAGTCTCTTTCGGCAGGAATAGGTATTCCATTTCTGTCCAAACTCGACGTAGTATGCTTCAACGTCTTGACTACCATGCGAGAGACCCGGGTTCGATCCCCGGCGGGGGATAACCGGGAATTTTTCCACCTGCGGCTCCGGCGACCACCCAGCGTCGTAGAAAGTACCTGGAGAAAACTGTGGAGTAAAGGCGGTCAGGGGCGTGGTGCTCCATCACATCACCCCCACCGACCGTGATCAAGAAAGCGTGGAGCCCTAACTCCACACCCCTTGAATGCCTTCATGGCGTGGTGCAAGGCACAGGAGAACACTTAACTGTACTTTACTTTTGTATGCTTCAATGGCGTCCATGGAATCATCTTGCGATTAGCCAAGAATTGGCAGAAAAGCAAATTAAAATAAACCAAATGAATCAATCAACTTCATTCACAGGAGTGTGGTACATTCAACCTTTGACCCCAGATAAAGTTATTCCTTTATCTGTGGTTTGACGTACTTTCCACAAAAAGTCCACGTGTATAATGTCAGGAGACCTAGCAGGCCAGCCAACTTGTCCATCTGTGCAAATCCAACGTCGAATATAGTTGTGAGTTGGAATTCTGATTAAATGCTGTACCAGTCACTAAAAGTGCATTTTACAAAGTGGACTGAACACTAAAAAATGTTTTGAGTTGGTATACATGGGCGTCGGGTGGGGGTGTCGAACGAGTCGGTGGACCCCCCCCCTGAAAATGGACATTGTTCATTTAAAGATACAAGAAAGCCGAAAGTTTTGTTACTGTTATTGTTAAGAACAGAAATGATGTCCATTTAGTTAGCAATGAAACAGAATAATCAAATTAAAAATACATTGAGTGAAGAATACAGGAACAAAGTTATATTCTAGCATTTCATGCAAAGAACAAATTACATAATTACAGTTGTAGGTGAGAGGTCACACAACACACTTTATAAAAAGAATCTCCCTAACATTTAAAGCCTTTCCTTGAACGAGACGTGCAAAGGTTAATATCAAAATGCATTCAGATACTAACTGCATAAAATGCAAGAGAAATAATGGAAAATAGTAGTGCTGGTATTCACTCGGTTGGTGAATCGAGTCTCCCCATTTACATAATAATAATAATAATTATTATTATTATTATTATTTCAAATAATATTTATTTTTGTTAGTTTGTAATATTTATTATTGTATAATAATATTTATAACCGTGGGAATAATACTTATATATATATATATATATATATATATATATATATATATATATATACACTATTCAACTTTTATCATTAGCCCGTCCCCCCTGCAAACATTTTTGGCGACTCCAATGTTGGTATACCACATAAATCACAGTCTGTGCTTTTGGGCCTCTTCGAGAATTTCACCAATGTGCATCATATTAATGAAGCAAAAGTGACATGAAAATGCGGTGAAATGTGGAACGCTCCTTGCTGAAATATAATATTTCAGAGGATCTTGTATTTTTCACGTTTATTAGGGAAAAGTCTGTGATAGCGACGGAATTTTAGATTCTCACATGTTGATATCTCAGTTTATATGGAACATTCTTGTCCACCTCCGTAGCGGAGTGGTTAGCACAGCATACTACGGCGCCAGGGGTCCCGGGTTGGAATCCCGGCCTCGGAGTTCTTTGTGAGTGTCCTTTCATCAATCTCATAATATCATCGCTCATCCTCATCGTCGCGATTAGCTAAAATTGACAGAAAAGAAGCGTAAAAGAACAGGCTAATCGAGACTGGATCTGCAGTTTAATGTGGAACCAGAAGCACAATGTATCGAACCTGGGGCCCCTTGATTACAAGGCGACAAGTATACCACTACGCCATCGGCGAGGCCAGTACAAGCTAAGAAACATAACCTCGGCTGGGGTTAAATTTCTGTCATCGATAGGTCGCCGGCTGAATGCTATTTTGTCGCATCTCCACTTTTTGTGTTTGAGATAACGATGTTAACATGTTCCGAAGCGACGTATCTGGTTGTCAGTTAGCAAATCTTATATTGAATGCACATAAATCATTTCAGATGAGTTTGTATTTTTCACATTTATTATGGAAAAGTCTTGGAAAGACTGAATGTTAATGACATATTTTCATGAGAATCATATGTTGATATCCCAGTTTAAATAGAACATGTCCGTCGACTTAATCAGCACTCCTCTGAAGTTAGTGCAGATGGACGTACGACAAAATAGTATTCAGCCGGCGAGATGCTTCTCCATCCCCTTTGGACAACTGCCTGCTGGAAATTTACAGAAGATAATGCGGGCATCCGTTTCCATGCCAATGTACACTTACCTTTCAGGGTAGCTTTGACCCTATAACATTTTGATATCCAATTTGGATTTGGGTTGATGGCAGCGTGCGCCTCGCTTTGACAGCCAAGATGAATGGGACGCCCTCATGCAAAGGTCACGTGTAGCTGTAGATTTTAGGCGAGAACCAGACGCTGAAGTGGGGGCGAGAAACTCTTCCAGAAGTTCTTGCTTAGGTATGAACGTCTAAGCTATCATGTTATTTCTTCCCTCGTGCCGCGTAAAGTTTTAGAGCCTCATTAAGGAAACTTTCGGTGAATTTCATGCCGACGAGTTTGATTTCATTAGTTTCTTTTGACGGTGTGACGCTTGGTATTCTTAATTAGATCCATATTGTTCAAATATAATGAAACTAAGGCTGGTGGGGGCCGTTCCTAAAGGTGTTACGAGAAATAGTTGTGTACTTGACCAAGATTTACCTTCTAACTTTGGTCACTGTTATCTCGAGAAATAGCCGACAGAAAATTTTGAAATTTTACCTGAGCTGTGAGAATAGATGTTTCTAGAGAACCGCTTTTAGATATGTTCGTATTTTTTTTTCCACTGCTGATTATATGTTCACTGGGGTTGGGACCTTAAGAGTAATACGGGTGTCCCAGAAGTCTTTCCCTGATTAAAACTTTATTCACATCCGCTATATGCAAGGTAGAGATGTGAAAGTGGTGCCAAAATGTTAGAAAACTAACCAAGTTTTTGTTGCAGGTTTGAGTAACGTGGCTGTAGTGTCAGTGCCCAGAAAACCGGAAATGTTCACAAATCAGAAAAAAGCTGAGCATGTCATCTGGTATCACGAGACGCGGTCACCAATAACAGTGCAGAGGAACTTTCAAATGTACAGAATTCTTTCGTCTAGAATATCTGCCATCAACAAGTTGGTATTTAAAAAAATGGAATTTATCTTCATTCCCAAATCCTGTCAAGTCCAAGAAACATTGTATGGAAAGATGCCACCCGATGTCAAGAGCATTAATTCCGGATTCCTTGGCACTGACACTGCTACACTACAGCCACATTACTGAAACCTGCAACAAATAAACTTGGTTAGTTTCCCAACACCTTGGCACCACTTTCACATCTCTACATTGCATATAGCGGATATGAATAAAGTTTGTAATCAGGGAAAGACTTCTGGGACACCCGGTATATCAATAAAATATAGTTACAGATCTGAGTTGAGAATTGAAGGGCTCTGGTGTAAAACATGGTGACATTTTGGTATTTTCCGAGTTCATTAAGAAAAAATGTTATTAAAGCTATACTGTAGATAAATTGTTTTCGTGTTGTGTTTACCAATTTCACAAGGCTTCACTGAGTCCAATGCAAATTGTATGAGATGGTAATTTCACTCGAAAATTGAAAGATGGCATATTTTACTTTGCAACTCAAAAATTACCAAAATGTCACCATGTTTTACACCCGAGCACTTCAATTATATTATCTGTACAACTTACATGATGTAAAGCAAACATACATGAAATGGAAGTGCAAAATATCTCGATATTGCCCGGTGGAGGCATGTAGTGGTTCGGATCCCACTTTAAACTGTAGGTCCAGTCCTGATTAGCCTTCCTGTGCATAAAGTGGACTTGACACACTAAATCAACAACAACATATCTCGATAGTGGGAGCAAGTCTAAAACTATTAAATGTAGTAGTTATTGGTGGAACAACAAATGCATGACGATGTGATGTAGCCATGTATTTTGAATGCATTTTTATCGATTCATATTCAGTAGCTCACGTAGGATTTTTTCGTAGAGTAAACGGGATACACAATAAAATATTGCGTAATTACAGTTTTTGACCTTTGTTTTGAAAGACAGAAATGTTAATCGGGTGTCATTTTAGCCACTTTGGTTTTGGTTTTTGTACAGTTCTTTAGTGCTTTCATTTGAAAATTTAGAAAAACATATCAAAATTTCGGACCAGAGTTGTAGTTCCATCAGCTCCGCCTGTGTACGCCAATGTTCACAGTAACATTCCGCTTTATGTATTTCACGTGTGACCTGAGCAAAGCGAACAGTTATACAGAGTGAACCAAAGTAGGTGGACAGTAGGTGGAATAGGGTTTGTGTTAGGGTTATACTATAGCAATGATGTTCATTATAACTATTGGGTTGAAATATTACACTGGGGAACAAACAAAAGATTTTATTTTGTGGCATAAAGTTTAATAACAGTTTCAGCACACAAAACAGCTGTGATTGCCAATTGTATGATTGGTTCAGTTGAATTGACTCCAGTTATAAAAATAAACACACCATGGAAAATGTAGGAGGTAAAATTACTCTACGCTTTTCTCGGTAATATCAAAATTTGATAAAAGGCTGAAATTCCCATTAAGAAACTTACTTATTTATTTGTAAATGTTGCTAGGCAACTTATGAAGCATTGCTAGGCAATATATCGGACACTCAACCAAGCTTAAGGAAGAATACCAAAACATAAAAATGGTTTTAGAAAAAAATTGAATATGCTGAACATAAGTGGCTCGTGTGTGTGCATTTGAAGATGGTGAATTTTTTAGTAGGACAGCAAAGTGGGTACACAAAATATCCCTGTTTCCTATGTTTATGGCATAGTCGTGCTAGAGAAAAGCATTGGACGATAAAAGTTTGGCCCCCACGGGAAAATATTAGTGGGAAAAGCTAATATCATTCATGAACCGCTGATAGATAGGGACAAAATCATCCTTCCGCCACTACATATTCAACTTGGTTTGATAAAACAGTTTGTCAAGGCCTTAAATACAAGTGGTGATTGTTTCAAATATATATGCCACACTTTTCCAGGACTAAGTACTGAAAAATTGAAGACAGGAATTTTTGACGGACCACCACAAATTCGTACACTTGTAAATGATGCCAATTTTACAACTTACATGTCTTACATCGAATCTGAGGCCTGGCTGAGCTTTGTGTCCGTCGTCAAAAACTTTTTGGGAATCACAGAGCAGAAAACTACCGCGATATAGTTGGAATTACGTTGAAAAATGTTGAGAACTTGGGAGCTAATATGAGTGCGAAGATACATTTTCTACATAGCGACATTGACAGATTCGCTGAGAACCTTGGTGATTTTAGTGAAGAACAGGGAGAAAGGTTCCATGAGGATACAAGGATAATGGAAGAAAGGTACCAGGGACGGTGGGATCGCCACATGATGGCCGACTACTGTTGGAGCTTACAGAAGGATTGTCCTAAAAAGCAATACAGCAGGAAATCGTATAGAAAACGTTTCACATAGTTTGTTACTTCATTGTGTACTTATTTTCTTAATTATTATGATCATAGGCCTATATAAATTTATTTTTATAATAATGATTGTAATCACAAAAAGAAATATTAAATTGTTGTTGGAAGTTCATTTATATGTATGTCTTATGTTTCCGCCATTTTGGTTTAGTTGCATTTATTTCATAAATTAGACCCAATTCAGGAAATATATTATTATATCATTATTCAGCAGCATGAAATTGCCCTAAATTAGCTCTCAAACACTGTGCCGCAATTTCACTGTTCCCCAGTGTTATCGTCCACGGCTAATTCATGGCTTCTTGGAGGATGACCCAGACAGGAGGATGAAATTTAGTGAGTTCATGCTGAACGAAATTAAGAGAAAATTCAATAATTTTGGATAACATTATGTGGACCGATGAAGCTTCTTTCAAATTATCCGGTCGTATTAACAGACATAACAGTTGGGCTGAAAAGTTCGTAGGCTGACTCATAGATGGCGTTACTAGAATTAAATCCATGTGATTTTTACTTAGTACTAACCTTCAAAAGATACGTGTATAAATTTCACAGCTGCCGGATAATTAGTTCGTGAGATATAGCATTGTGAGTGAAGCAGCTTTTGTTATTGTGAAAAAATGGATAAAAAATAATTTTGTGTGTTAATAAAGCATTGCTTTTTGGCGAAAAAAAATACTGTTGAAGCCAAGGCTTGGCTTGATAAACATTATTCGGACTCTGCACCAGGAAAATCAACCGTTGAGAAGTGGTTTGCTAAATTTAAACGAGGCAAAATGAGCATCGAAGACGATGCACGCAGTGGACGCCCCAAAGAGGCTGTTACCGACGAAAACATCAAAAAAGTCCACAAAATAATTTTAAATGATGGTAAAATGAAGTTGATCGAGATAGCTGAGACTTTACAAATATCAAAGGAACGTGTTGGACATATTGTGCATGCATATTTGAACATGCGAAAGCTGTGTGCAAAATGGGTGCCGCGCGTGCTCACAATCGATCAAAAGCACCGTGTCACAAATCAATGAAAGCGATGGCAAAATTATATGAATTAGACTACGAATTGCTTCCCCATCCACCATATTCTCCAGATCTGGCCCCCAGTGACTTTTTCCTGTTTGCAGACCTTAAAAGAATGCTCGCTGGAAGGAAATTTAGCACTGATGAAGAGGTAATCGCCGAAACTGAGGCCTATTTTGAGGCTAAAGAGAAATTGTACTATAAAAATGGCATCGAAAAATTGTATGACCGCTATAATCGTTGTATCGCCCTCGAAGGCAACTATATTGAATAATAAAATCGAATTTTGTCAAAAAAATATTTTTTACTATGTTAGCCTACGAACTTTTCAGCCCAACTGTTAATTGTGTTTTCTGGTATAGTGAGAACATGCATTTAACATTAGAGAAACAAGTAAATAAGCCTGGTGTCACTGTTTGGGGTGGTATTTCAAGTTCTGGTGTTTTAGGACAATTTTTTTTTATGGAACAGTCACAGGCGATAAATATCTGGAAATGCTAATGAATCAAGTTGTCCCACAGTTACAACTGCCTACTTCCTCCACATTATGCAAGAGCAGTCCGTGAGTTTCTCCATG
Organism: Lepisma saccharinum; assembly: GCF_977018435.1. Lineage (NCBI taxonomy): Eukaryota > Metazoa > Arthropoda > Insecta > Zygentoma > Lepismatidae > Lepisma > Lepisma saccharinum. The sequence continues at coordinate 9,465,018 of NC_139249.1, forward strand.
AAACATTTCCTGAAAAATGTCACTGTCCACCTACTTTTGTTCACTCTGTATTAGCACACCAGATTCCACAACTCTGGTATTTGAGGAAACTTAGATTTCGTTTGTCTCTTCTCAATTTTCTTTACTTTTTGGAACAGACAGTTTCTCGATTAACTCCAGGGACCATGCAAGACATTAAAATGGGAAGATGTCAACGTCTACTTTTTTTTTAAAAAAAAATCCAATTCTGCGATGCCACATTGTCCCACTCCCCATCCTCGCAACTCTTCCTATCACAGCAAGTTCGGAGTTAGTACCTTAACGTCAGCAGAAGCTTCGTTTCAGGTTCGGTCGATATTCGGAAGGCATTTTTCTTTCCCCTTTTTTTTTTTTGCGGGCAAGTGCCGAGATTTATAACAGGATAAATTTGGGTGCACTTAATGCGATTGTGCACGATTCCTGGTAGATCTACTGGGCGTAAAGTTCCACCTGCACATGGGGATGAAATGTTTCTCGGAGGGGCGTCAGCACACAGATCAATTACCTCGTTACACATGGTGGGTAGAACCCGGTATCGGGCACCAATGTTGAAGATAGACAGAACGTGTAACTATCTGTCTTTGGTAGAGCGTGGTCTGTGGAGTAGTTTGAGGAAAATTGAATTGAAGATTCAGACCACTAATGACGAGATTCATGGTGGAAAGCCAACAGAAGCTTAATTTTATCGGGGGGGGGGGGGGTAGATTAAGCAATGTAATCATTAATACCGGATAATACTGCTGATTGCTACGTTTGTTGCATAATCCAGGCTTTTATGCCTGTGAAATAATTTGTTTTGGAAGTCAGTTGCAGTGATTTATCTACACACTTCTAACACCCCTTAAAATGTTTCACAAATGCCTAGTTTATGGTCATTTTGGCTTAAAATTTACCCCTACACTCCCCTAAATACGAACTTACACCCCCCAATGGAAAATTCTGGGTAAACCCCTGGTGAGTTGAAAACTCCATTGTCAGCAACGAAGTGCCGGCGATCGAAAGTTTCTCATCATACTGCAGCGGTTCAGTTAATCTCCTCAGTTCAGTTTCTTCACACAACCCCTCGAAGTCGCCAGGGGTTTCTGTAGGGTGACCGCAAAGCCCCCCCCCCTTCCACACGACAGTGTTGCCTGTAATGGACCATATGAGTGGTGATGTCACCGGCAGACAGCTGAGCAAGATTTGTGTCCAAACAAACTCGTCACGTGGATTTTACCTATGCGATAGCATTGGAAAAGCCATCCCAAAGGCAATTTTTAAAAACTGTAATAGCGGTCATGAAACAAAATCGTATTGTGTGTCGTACATCAATCTAAAGATTATATTTCGGAGAATACGTCTATATATTACAGAGGATAAGGTGAAGAATAACGAGTAAGAGATCATGTAAAGCGGATGCAGCTGGCTGGCATCCGATCCGGGAACTTCAGGCCATGGGCGGAGTTTGAGCTTTTGCTTTGAAAGGGGGGGGCGAGACTATGGGAGAAGCATATGATATTATAAACTAGGGGATATTCAATAACCCTCAGGTACTGAATATCCCCTAGTTTATAACTGGTCCGGAGGCCTTCCCCCGGAAATTAAAAAAAAAAGAAACTTAAAAGCACTGAGTTATATGCCTTTTAGATTTGAAAATGTTAAATTTCCTCGCTTAAGTAAACAAATATTAATTAGTATATTGGTTGTCAGTTTTAAAAGAAGCAAAACAGTACGATTATTGAATTTCATTATTTTTTTATTGATACAATACTCGTACAATAGTAAGCTTTAGAAAAAATAAATTGAAAAGTTTTTTTGATGCCTCAGCAGTAACTGTTGACTCAACACAAAGTCATTTTACGTTTTTCTTTCTTCAAACTGTACACATCAATGAAATCGTCTAAGACCCGCTATTGCGGCGCAATTACCGCACGTGCCATCATGACATACGTCAAGATTTGCGGTATGGCTTCATAACAAAAATGTAGTAACTGAACTTAATCATGTGTTATTTTTTAGTCTTAAGCCTGAATCACACGGAACTGGATATTCAGTAGGAATGTTCTAGTTGACGCTGGACTGGCTACCCATTTGCTAGTTTTCGCCTCACACGGTACTTGTTATACCGTACTTGTCGATAGTCTTTCGTTCCCATAATGGCGGCCGCACGAGATGTAAACAACGTATCACTTCACATTTTTAAAACACGATAATTATTCAACCGAGAGGAATTACGCTTCGTATGAAATGGTTTTAGGTATAGAAGCATGGTGCTGATTAAATATATACTTTACAACGTTTACTATACACGTATGGAATAATATTTTAACTTTTTCAATTGTAAACACCGTACACTCACCATAGACGGTGTAACTCGACATGCCTTTCGTGCTGTATGCACTCGGAAACCACAGACAAAAAACGCTACTTTGCGAACTCACAGATTATCTTCACATGGTCAAACTTTTCTCTGATTGGCTGTTCCACAGAATCTAGTCGAAGAAAGTTTGTAGCAATTAGAACATGTCCTATTCCTCAAAACCATTCAAGCAGTCAGCCATGCGGCCATGATTTCTACCTAGAAAGTCAGTTCAGCGCCAACTAGAGCATTCCTACTAGAAATCCAGTTCCGTGTGATAGGGGCTTTAGTCTGGCCCCTCCAGAACTCCGCCTATGCTGCAGGCAATAGGCGCCGGCACTCCGGGCTTTCAGCAGCCATCATGGTAGAGGCGCGGCAATGGACCATATTAGTGTGACGTCACGTTGCAAACAATCTTCCCCCGTGATTTTGCCTTATGTGTTAACATTGGGTTTTCAATTGCAATGGGTAATTTTTAAAACTGTGACAGCAGTCACGAAACCAAACTATGATGTGTATCGTACATCAATGTAAAGATGAGATTTCTGAGAATACGTCTATATATAACACATACCTTACAGATGAGAATGTAAAGAATAAATGGAGTAGGAAATGGAGTAAAGCGAATGCTTCTAAAGGCGTCCGATCCGGAATAGCAGCCATTGGGCGGCGCCGCTGCAGTCACGTGAGGCTGCTGGTTTCCCATCATCCATAGCGTGACTGCACATGAGATCGGCGGAGCTTCGGGACGGCTTCGGCTGTGCTCGGAACTGGAATATCTAAATTTTCTTTAAAAATGCATGATTTCCTTACTCAAGTTATTCTTAACCTTATCCTCTGTGAAGTATGTGTAATGTATAGACGTTTTGTCCGAAATCTTATCTTTACATTGATGTACGACACACATTTTGTTTCATGACTGCTTTGACTATTTTAAAAGTTTCCCGCCTTGCGGTGGATTTTCCAATGCTGTCGCATAGGGTAAAGCCACGTGACGAGTTTGTTTGGACTCAATCTTGCTCAGTGGCGTCACACTAATATGACCCATTCCACTGGCTTGATGAAGTGTGTACGTCACGTTCCCCCAGACTTGTTCCCTAGGGGAAACACGAAACCGTTGGTGTACGAGGTGAAGATACTTGCCAAAGACATCCAACACATCCACAAAACCAAAATGGATGGTGATGTTCCCCTGCTTATCAGGGTACGCCCAAGGTTCCTGACACCCCCTGTAGTATTTACAATAGTATCATCCTATCGAATGGGACTTTATGGTTATCCTGTAGTGTGGAAAGGTTGCCAGCCCCAGGCAGACAGGAAGAGCAGCTACTGCTGTGTAATATCACGCAAACTGGCTCCCTCAGCCGTGAGTTTCCATCTGAGCGTGAACAACTTGCGATAGCCTCCGCGGAGACCCTGACCGATTTCTCACCAGACTGTGTGCATACTGAGATAATTTTCATAGAGATATCCTAATGAACTGTGTTCGCGTATGCAATTGGCAAGATGTAGCATTTTATCAGCGTTTTATCTACAGGAATGTAAAGTACGAAACCTGACTTGATCTTTAAGATTTTAATCCAGTGATTAAATCCCAGTGACAATACATATAAGTGACCAGCTGTTCCTTTGTAAATGGTTATTTGGAAGATTGACAGTGTGTTTCAGTTTTTTTAAAAATGGTCCAGTTTTTGTTGGCAAAGATGAAAACATGCCTCGATGGTGTAGTGGTAACGTTATTGCCTTGTAATCAAGTGATCCCAGGTTCGATCCCCAGCGGATGTGTGCTTTGAACTCTACTCCAGTCCCGAGTGCCCTATCTGTGCACAAAGTAGACTTCAAACGAACTTTGCTAGACTTACAGTGCATAAAGTGGACTTAAAACACCAATTCAAACGAACTTTGCATAGTGGTTTGTATTTATCCATGCAGGGCGGAACCTCTTCGTTTGATGGATGGATCCCACTCTAAACTGTAGGTCCAGTCTCGATTAGCCTTGGTGTGCATAAAGTGGACTTAAAACACCAAATCAATCGTTTGAAGTGTGGTTTCTGTTTAAAATCAAAGTAGTCTGAATTACAAGAAGCAACTTGGAGAATTGTCAACTGCTAAAACGAATCATTTTTAACTTTACGTAATGTGTGTAAATTGTCATGATAGAAATGACAACTATGTGGATTTTTTATTGGTCAAACTGAAAGAATGTACCCCCTCACTTTTCAAAGACAGAAATTCATGAGTTTTCAAAAAACACCGAACTTATGCACTTGTAATGTAAAATTGGTAGAACTAATATTCGTAGCGAGCAGCATTTGGATTCTGGTATCTATTATGGAATCCACTTTCCGGGGTTATATTTATAAATTATTTTTAATCACACAATGAATTACATGAGGAAATTACTGGAGAAAAGGATTCACCTCATTGAATTGATTGATTAATTTGCTTTATTTTACTTCGCTTTTTGTGCCACTGTTGGCTAATTTGCGAAGATGGGAATGAGTGATGACATGATGAAATTTATGAATGGACACTCACAAACACGCATGCCCAGGCCGGGATTCGAATCCAGGACCCCTGGCGTCGTAGCGCGATGTGCCAATCACTCTGCCACGGGGGCCAACTTCGCCTCATTGGAGTAAATTCCTAATTGATTAGGCATAAATAGTGTTTCAGTGAGCAATTTTATTAATAAAAGATGTTTACACAACACACAAGGTATCGGCCAGTCTCTGCAACGGGCTGTTAGCCGACTTCCGTGGCTGTGTGGTTAGGACGGCGCTCTACGGGCATGCAAGGGCCCCAAGACCCCAAATGTCAACCCCACTGCCACGTAATACACCCTGAACTGGACTAACTAGGCTCTGGCGTCTGGGCCCACGGCCAGTATAATCCTCCCTGGAACTTATGTGCTGCCAATGTGCGTTTGTGATTGCCATTCACATACAGTAATCCGGACTAATGAGGGGTGGGGGTAAGTTGACCGATTTAACGAAAGTCCGGATTAACTTAAATAACCTAAAATTACAGCAGAAAGTGCATTAAAACTCCGTTTATAGCATCAAAACACGTTTATTGTGGTGTATTTAAAGGACATGGGCCTAAATACACTATACAGTACAGTACAAATTCTGCGGGAAACAGAATTCCATCAGTGGTTGACTGCCTATTCTTTGAGAAGTTCTCTTATTGACTTCTAGCCACATTTAAATCCTTGCATTCATTCGGATTAAGCGAAGTCCGGCTTATCGGGGCCCGGATTAGCGAGGTTTTACTGTAATTAATCTTTTTAGCATTCATTCTCATATTCGCAAGTAGCGAAACAGAAACGCGAAGTTAAATAAATAATTCATTCATTCATTCATAGCGCTACGACGCCAGTGGCCCCTGGTTCAAATCCCAGCCTGGGCATGGTTGTTCTTTGTGAATGTCCTTTCATCGATTTCATCATATCATCACTCATCCTCATCTTCGCGATCAACCATAAGTGGCAGAAAAGCGAAGTAAAATAAACCAGATCAGTCAATCATAATGCTGCTCAAAGTCAAGTGTCTTCGGTTCATATTAGTGGTAAAGATATATTCCCCCCCACACACTTTTCATATATTGATCTCCATAGTCACTATTAATGTAGATAGAGAAGCAGCATAAAATAGTAGCATACCTGAAGGCACTGCTATCTAGATTCAGTGTCTCAATCTTGAAGATCATTCTGAAAGGATGAGCCGAGTAGTTGGTCGCCTTTACTTTCTGGCTGATCAATATCTATAATATTTACGTTCCTTCAATGAAGCCCGATTTCCAAATCAATGCGTCCTGGAATGTAGCCAGGAAGCGAACGTTTGGATGTAACTCACAATGGACATTTGTTGGGCGACAAGGAGAAGAGGGAAGGCCAACTTTGGCATTGGTTACGACTAGGTAAATGCAGAATTCTCATGTGCCACTGTTTTTCTCATTTGTATCCTTACGAAGTTCCTAATTGAATCCGAACTTCTTCCAGCATCCATTTTGATTCGAACAGAAAGCTGTATCTAGATGGATCCGGCTTTCATCATGCATAGATAGATATTTTGGGACTATAAGAAAGCAAATGAAGCAGGATCTTAGGGAATATGGAACGATTTTCGAGAAGGCCTTACGAACGTATAATGGCAGTTCTTTACGATTTGGCACACACAGGAGGTATACTACGTGGAAATTTCAGGAAATACTGCAGGCTCGGCCAGGCCTCGAACCAGGATATCTCGTATACTGTATTGCTCTACCAACTGAGCTACCGAGCAGACAGGCTCGTCGACTAGTCGGAACTGGACCTAGAGTATAGCAAGGGATCCGAACCGCTATGTGCTCTCACTGGGTATCAAACCCGAGACCCCTTGATTCCAAGACAACGACGTTATCACTATGTAATTGTGGAGGCTCTAATATTAATTGCTGCCCCTGAATGTGATGCATACTACGCGTATCTAAAAGTAGGGTAATACCTAGGTAAATCTCATCAATCTCAGATTGGTGTAAAGTTAAGTCCTGATTCGAAAGCCACGTTACTTCAAAGGAAGTTACGAAAGATCCGTTTCCCTCTCACAAGCACGCCAAGTCCACGTGGAGCCCAGTAAATCCTTCCCTCAAACCTTTCCCACCAATAGCGTCCGTTTTAGGAACTGACATTACTTGTCAAGTCCACGTGGAGTAAATGAGATGTTGCCGATCGTCTTGAATGTGTAAACACTTAAGGCAAAAGTGACAACACAGAGCTTCTCAGAAAAAAAAAATCAGATACTGGTTCGAAACCAGATTCGCGTCCGATCGGCTTCTCTCGAGCTGTGTCAAAGATACCGATTTTGTGTTCGAATCAGGACTTGAACCATACCCGGTATCTCACTCCCACGTTGATCGTTCATATTTTTAGTCAATATTCTCCCCTGTAACTTTAGTTTCCCTTCTCTCTTTTCATTCAAATTGTCAGTTTCAGAAATAAGGTGACCCAGTCTTCCCCTTCTCACTTCTCTAAGTTCAGCTCTTGGTGGACTTTGACCTCCTGTAATGTGGTTGGGACTACCAAAGGCAAACGTAAGACACTGGCTAATTAATAGAGTGGAGTAACGCTTATTCATCTTTGGAATGGTGTAAGGCTGTGATGAGAACAGTATTGTGAATCAACACTACATAGAATAACATTGGAAGGTGAATATACGAGGGCTATTTTCTTTCAACCTCCCAATAGGGCATGAAATCAAAACCACAGTGAATAGCAAAATGGGTTAATTGGCAAAAGTTACATATACGTATAATACCATCTACAATAAAATATGCCGCCTGTCTGTTGAGCCAGGTCTGCACGGTGTCCCGAAGTTCCTTTACTGGCGTGGAAGCGCAGTCGTCCCAACCACTTCTTCATCGCCTGGAAAAGGTGGAAGTCACTCGGTCCCAGGTCTGGGATGTAGGGAGTGTGATCAAACACTTTCCAGTGGAATCTTTGAAGAAGATCTTGGCTTGAGACAGCAAAATGCGGTCGGGCATTATCATGAAGCAAAACAGTGCCTGAAGACAGCCTGACTCTCAGTTTGTTCTGGATGGCTCTGCGTAGTCTGCGCAATGTCTCACAGTATGCAGCCTCATTGATTGTGCCCCTCTGCCTATAGAAATCTTATCACACTACGCACCTCGCATTTGGCGGGAGAGTCGATTGTAGTAGACATCTCTAAGGGCCCGTCGCTGAGCTTCAACTGAACGTTGGCCTTGGCAGTGGTGGTGGTAGTGGCAGGGGGGAAGCCAATCACGCTGCGTGACACCCCGCTTCCTTGTGCTTCACGGGCCACCTAGCGGCGCCATCGGAGGTTGAAAAAAATTGCCCTCGTATTTTCTCTTGATTGCGTGTCAGGGTGATTGGAACAATTGTGTTGACAACACAGATTGCTTTGCTGCATTGCGGAATATTGGTTAGTTGGTTGAATAATGCATTCGGTCCTTCGTAATATGGGAGGGGTGACCTGACATCTCATTCGTATGGGTTGAGTATTTAACACTTATCTACAACAGTCTGGATTTTAGAAAGTGACACACACGAATATATATGTAGGAAAGTAATTTTCAGATGGGGCATTGTGTTGAGTGAGAAGGACCGTTCACAAAGTACCGGGTGTCCCAGAAGTCTTGCTCTGATTACAAACTTTATTCATATCCGTTATATGCAAGGTAGAGATGTGAAGTGGTGCCAAAATGTTAGAAAACTAACCAAGTTTTTTTGTTGCAGGTTTGAGTAACGTGGCTGTAGTGTAGCAGTGTCAGTGCCCAGAAAACCGGAAATGTTCACAAATCAGGAAAAAGCTCAGCATGTCCTCTGGTATCACGAGACCCGGTCACCAATAACAGTGCAGAGGAACTTTCAAATGTACAGAATTCTTTCGTCTAGAATATCTGCCATCAATAAGTTGGTATTTAAAAAATGGAATTTATCTTCATTCCCAAATTCTGTCAAGTCCAAGAAACATTGTATGGAAAGATGCCACCCGATGTCAAGAGCATTAATTCCGGATTCCTTGGCACTGATACTGCTACACTACAGCCACATTACTGAAACCTGCATCAAATAAACTTGGTTAGTTTTCCAACATTTTGGCACTACTTTCGCATGTCTACCTTGCATATAGCGGATATGAATAAAGTTTGTAATGAGGGAAAGACTTCTGGTACACCCGGTATTACTTGGGCGACGTCCATGGCGGAGTGGTTAGTAGGCTACAGCGCGCTACAACACCAAGGATTCCAGGTTGAATTCCCGGCCTGGGCTCAGGTGTTCTTTGTGAATGTTTCTACATTAATTTAATCCTATAGATGACACGCTTACTTGATTAACGTCCAAGATCTGAAGAGAGCTGCCGCCACGAACGTGGGTGGGGATAATCAGCGGGCGAGTTGTTTTCGTCCAACCACACTCAACCTTCAGCCAATGGGCGCAGCGGTCATTCTGCTCGTCTACTCCACGTGGAGTCTGTCACGTGACTGCGGATATGCTGTTGCCGTACTTTGCAACTTCAATGTGGAGACCGTGAAGGTGCTTGTGCGCGGCGGAGAGTAGATGTGTGGCATGTGATTGTTGCAGCTGGTGGGCGCGCTACGTTGACTTCAAAGCCAGCCAGTCGTTAACGTAGCTAGCGTGTCGACTATAACATCACTCATCTTTATCTTCGCGATTATCCAAAAGTGGCAGAAAAGCGAAGTAAAATAAACCAAAGCAATCAGTCAGTCAACAAAGTATCACGTACATACAAACAACCTTACAGATTTCAAAATTTTCATTCGTTGTAATGCTGACACAGATTTAGAAAATTAATCCCAAGCTTATTTGAAAAAAAAATCACGTTTGATAAATAATGGATTTACATCATGGAATTTAGTATTGCCTGTGAATTTCGTATGAGGGTTATATCTTGTTTTATGTACCATTTTTTTTTATACATCCGACTTTTTCGAGTGGGGGGAGGGGGTCGTCGGGCCAAAGGCCACGGACAGTCACTCCACTGTACAGTGTGCTCCACACCAAATTAGTGACGTCGGGAAATAAATCGCCTTGAATCCGGCATGACGTGCATGTGTGGAAAACAAAATTTAGAGGGGTGTGAATGCGGGATGCACGTGGAATCGAGTTAGCCATAACAAGTTCAATGAGGTAACAAAGAGTCCGCCACAGTATCCTTGGCAAAGTCGTCAGGTACGTAGAAGCAGCAGAGTTGGCTGAGTGGGAAGCTCATATAAAAAATGGAACTGTTATGCAACAGAAGGAAGTGCGAGTGAAACAGGATTGTTGTGAAATGCAGTGCTTGCCATACATGTGGAATGCGTTAGGTAGATTCTTAATCTTCTTGGGCGGTTTTATTCAGACGTTAGTAGTCTGTACGGAATATTTCTGTATTTTTTCTTATTACGGCGATGAATGAGACGGATTGTTCTTCCTTCAGTTCGTGAAGATAGTCTGTCTCGACTTAATTTGTACTGCATTTTGTACTTTTTTCTGTCAATTTCAGCCACTTTTGACTAATCGCGACGGATGAGGATGAATGAGTGATAAGATGCAATTCGAACGCGGTAACTTCGGTGGCGAGATAGAAATTCCACCATTTAACGCTTTCTGTAAGGGGGTGACTCTCTCTCTCTCCGCTGTCTCTCTTCTGCTTTCTCTTCATCGAGAGAGAGAGAGAAAGTAACAAAGATATAGAGGAAGAGGGGGGGTCTTCCTCTGGCTCAATCTCTCTCTCTCTCTTTCTATACCTTCTCTTCTTCCTTCCTTTTTTCTTTCTGTAGGGGGAAGGGGGTTGAGGATCTTCTCTCTTCATTTCTCTCTCTCTCTCTCTCTCTCTCTCTCTCTCTCTCTCTCTCTCTCTCTCTCTCTCTCACCTCCCTCTCTCTCTCTGTGTGGCTGGAGAAAGGAGAGCGTCTAAAAAAAAGCAGTGCCGGGGGTGGAAAGGGAAACCGTGACAGAGGAAAGAAAAGAGAAAGAAATATGAAAGAAGAGTCCCTTCTGTTCTTCTCTTCACCTTCTTCTCTCCTCCATCTCCTCTCCCCTTGCCCTTCCTTCCGGACGCCCAGAAGAAGTATGTCGTGGGTGTTCGACTTCCCTTCCCCCCTCTCCAGTTTTCTTTCATTTGCTTTACTCTCTCTCTCTCTCTCTCTCTCTCTCTCTCAAAGAAAGACGGAAGGAAATCATTTGAGGAAGAGGTTGAGAAGGAAGAGAGAGCCTCCTCCACTCTCTCTCTCTCTCTCTATCTCTCTCTCTCTCTCTCTCTCTCTCTCTCTCTCTCTCTCTCTCTCTCTCTCTCTCTCTCTTTGTTCTTTTCTTTTTGCTCTGGGAAAAAGAAATGAAGGAAAGGGAAAAGGCAGAGGAAGTAAAACCGTACACCCCCAACCCCTTCCTATCTCTCCCTTTTTCCGAAAGAGTACGAGAGAAACTGGGGAGAGAGGGTGAGCGAGAGAGTGGGCAGAGAGGTCTTCTCTCTACTACTTTTCTTTCTCTCTTCTCCCTTCTTCTCCAGAAAGAAGAAGAAAAGTAGTGAGAGAGGAAAAGAAAGGGAGGGAAGACATAGAGAGCTAGATGGAAAATAAATATATGGTCTCTCTCTTTTCCCTCTGGTAAGGCCCCCAAAAGTAAACTTCACTTCCCGGTAACTGCTTCTTGTATTCAAACGAGGCTCAGCCGCCTGAATCCACGGCCATGATAATCCTCTGTGGGCTGCGTTGTCCTGTGTGTATGCTGAGTCCCCCTTTACAGCCTCAGCTTTTAATAGGTAAGGATATTTTATCCCTCAGAGAGAGTATAGTTTTTAGTTATTTTTGAATAATGAATGCTTTGTTTTAAACATTGAGTTAGGAAGCTTTTTTTTGTTAGGCGCATGTCCTCAATTTTGTTGTAGTTAAGGAACTTATTCCCGTATTCTGTGATGGGCAAGAATAGCCTGTGCGCTAAAATGCCCATAATATAAAAATTCGATCAATAATCAATGTGATCAGCACCACGCTTCGGCCGCTTTGATCCCCTCCAGGTACTAGTTAGAGGTTGAGTGAATCGCTGAGCCGCTCCACGCAGGGGCATTGATGGAAACGTTCCCACCCGTTCCGGGAATCGAACCCGGATCTCCCACGTGGTAGTCGGACGCCCTGCTGACTGGACCGCAGTGGCTCCATTCATGGAATTTCCTTTGGTAAAGTGAGGGGGAACCTTACATATGAAAATGAAGGTATGCAAATACTTTGCTTCCCTAACAAAGGGATGTCCATACGTTGATCACGTCTTTCTCTTTCTGGTGCCAAGATTGCGGTGGTTTCACGACATGCCGTTTATCATAGCGCGGCAGGTTTAACAATGTGAGGGGGGAGCGATTATCTTTCATCAAAGTTGCCCGCTACACCGTATCGCACATCCTGTGTGGAGGCAGAACGCATCTCCCATTTCGCGCTCGAAACAAGAAGCGCGGGTACACGGCCAAACAACAGTGCCACATCACGATTCAATTGTCAATATATCGTATATATTATTATGGCTGTAGCAGTTTCCTAGTCGTCAATATCTGGACGGACACGATCGTCACGTCGTCGCCTTGTAATCAAGGAATCCCGGTTTCGATACCCGGTGGAGGCACATGGCACAGTGGTTCGGATCCCGCTTTAAACTGTAGATCCAGTCCCGATTGACCTCTGTGTGCATGAAGTGGACTTAAAAGTTTTTAAAAAAATGCTAATTTTTTTAAGAGGTCCCGAGGTCTATTATGTATTTCAGATCTGAACCATTGCGTACTTTAACTAATTTAGCAGTATTGTTGAATTAAACAGCCCAGTTGCCATGTACTCATTTTAGAACTTAACTAGAAGATTTGAGAGAGGGGGGAAGGGGGAGACGGGGGAGAGAGGGGGAGAGAAAATTCAATCTTACTAAGAAGAAATAAGTAATAAAAAACTCTATTTAACAAGAATCTACGTTCAACTCCACATTGGACGAAAATGTGTAAAGAAGCGCATTGCGACACTACTAATTGCTTTACTTATATTTTTATTATTTAGCGTTGCTTTTCTACCACTTTTGGCTAATCTCGGTGGTGAGGATGGGTGATCATATGATGAAATTGATGAAGGGACACTCACAGATAATGTGTTTTGTCCTTATTATGTGCTGAGCGCCCCTTCACAGGCGTATACTGTGACGGGTGCAAATAACTCAAGTGTTGACGCACACAAAAAAAATTCGAACTCAGAAATAAGAAGACATGCCCAGGTCGGGATTGTTGGCGTTGTAGCGCGCTGTGATAACTAATTACTAATTATTACATGAGGTCGGTACACAAAACATATAAGGGAATAGTAATATAATTATACATTATATAAAGTAGGGAATATATAAAGTAGGGAAACAATGTAAACAGTGAAATTCAAGGACAGAAATAATATTGTGCCTCCGCGACGGCTTGGTGGTTACGCCGTCGCGGGATCCCGGGTTCGATGTCCGGTGGAGGCACATTGTGGTTCGGAACTCACTTTAACCTGTAGGTCCAGTCCTGATTAGCCTATCTGTCATAAAGTGGAATTAAAGCAAAAACTCAAGGTCAGAATATGTAACTTCAGGTTGAACTACAGTGAATTGAATTTAATACAATTGTTTGATTTTATTTCACTTCGATTTTCTTCCACGGCTAATCGCGACGATGATGATGAACACTGGTGGATGAAGGGACAGTCACGAACATGTAGGCACGACACCACACGAGCCCTGCAGAGAGTTATCTTGGCTGCAGGTCCGGACACCAGGGCCTCGTTAGTCTGCATAGTGCAGTCCAGGGCGTTAAAAATAATTATAAATACAGTAAAACCTCGTTATTCCGGAATAATGAGAGGGGATAAGTTGACCGGTTTAACGAATGTCCGGATTAACTGAACTAGCCTATGCCCTGTACCAGCCAACTGTAGAGCAGGCGACAGAGAACAAGTCTCTGCGCAAGTAGTGACGCGAGACGGTTCCACTAATGAACAGTGAGGAACGGGATTGCGTACTGGGCGACTGGAATTACCCGCTTTCCCTCCTCCTTCTCCGCCGCTATGCGCGACTCTGTTCCACAGTTAGCTGGGACATAGTATAAAAGAACAGTGGAAGGTGCATTAAAACTCCGTTTATAGCAACAAAACACGTTTACTATGGTGTATTTAAAGGGTATAGGCCTAAATACACTATACAGTACAGTACAACGTCTGCGGGAAACAGAATTTCATCAGTGGTTGACTTTCTTTTTTAGGGAAGTTCTCTTGTTGACTTCTAGCACCTTGCATTGTGCTCCCCCCCCTCACCTGTCCGGATTAAGCGAAGTCCGGCTTATCGGGGTCCGGATGAACGAGGTTTTACTGTATATGAATGCTTGAGTTGCTGAAAAGATATGCAAAATAAGAACAATATCAGATTAACTCTATATATTTCACCATTATTTTTGCTTAGTCACCTTCCTCCTGGAAGTAGTCACTGTGAAGGTCCCTGGTGACCTTGGAAACACCTTGACTCCTTCAGAAGAACGAGCGAGCCGGTACGGTTCAGTGCCGCTCGGTAAAGTCCAATTCAAAGCGGGTATGGCTGTACGCAGCCGTCACTTGGAGAGTGTAACGATCAGCTGTTCAAGCGTCGAGTAACGTAATAGTGGGCGTTTCCAGCGGGGGGCGTGCCTCAGCACGTGGTGGGGCGTCGTGGCATCGTGACCTTTCCATTCGGGGGGCGGATGGTGGTCAGATCGATTGTGTTCCTTCGTCGGTTGGCGATGATTTGTTCATGTCCTTGATGCATGCAGATGTGGCAGCTCTGTTGCCACTGCGAATTAAAATAGTGGTTGTGGAATGAACCTCTTCGTTTGTAAAAAGACAAGTTTCTGTCTCTGCCAAAGTGATTTTGTCACACGTAACTGTTGTCTCCACTCTGGTGCAGATTTTAGCCTGCCTTTTTAAAAGAATTTGCATTAAACAGTAGGTCATCATTGGGCTTAATGTTTGAAATTCATTTGGAGTGGTCAGCAAAGCGCGCTACAACGTCAGGGGTCCCGGGTTCGAATCCAGGCCTGAGCGTGGGTGTTCGTTGTGCGTTGCGCTTCATCATCGCCAGGGCTAGGAATTTCATGAATTCGCTTTTTTTTTTGGTAAGGGCGATGTGTTCCCCAAACATATAGAAATGAAGAAACTAGTTAAGTTAAGGAGCTTTTTAAGCGCATATTTTGCAATTTTTGCGTATTTTGATGTATTTTTGGTCATATTCAGCATATTTTTGAATTTCCAAGAAATATAGTCATTTTCCAAGTGGATTCATTCTTACTCCCATGTTTACTCGAGAGGTTTTTTTGTTTTTTTTACTAGCAAAATCTTTTTCGTTTTTATTTGAAAATTTAGAGAAAGTATTCATTGTGCACTGCAACTCAGGACCCATAAAGTGAACTAAGAGTAGTACGTATGCGGAAATATCTCAGCATATAGATATTGATATTTGAAACAGTCCAGTTATAAGGGCATATTTTTCAAATTATAGTGCATATTTTGTAAAATTGTAGGTCATAGGAGCATATTTTATTTTGCATATTTTGGTGATTTTTAGGTCATAAAAATCCTAGCCATAATCATCACTCATCCTCATCTTCGCGATTAGCCAAAAAGTGGCAGAGAAGCCAAGTAATATAAGCTAAATCAATCAATCAATCGTTTGGAGCCTGCTGATGCAATTTTATAGTCCCTACAAACATGTTCCTTGTGCATATTTTGCACAATCTTGCAGGAAACTGCTTTCTTTCGCTACTGTGGGATGCAAAGGGTGATCTCCTGAGACAGCACCCTTAGTGAGCAGGTCAACGAGGTTATGGCGCCTGGGCCCATAGCAAGTATATTCTCTGTGGGAGCGTGTTACCCCGTCTATTTACTTTACGTATGTCAGTGTTCCTTTACAGGTGTAAGTAGAGTGTGGAGATATTATGCTCTTTTAAGTATCCCTTCATCACTCATCTTCGTCTTCGCTATTAGTGAAAAGTGGCAGAAAAGAATGCAAGATAATTCAACCATTTCTGGACGGCATTGCTTGAGTGGAACTTTTACCTTTTCTTCCAGTGACATTTTCGAGTATTACATCTCAAATACCCACCCTGTTTATATAAATTTTGAAGAATTAGTTAATATAGCATTTGGAGAATATTCGTGTTGTTTGGAATCACCTTGGTTTAATATTAGTAATGAAGAAAATAACTTATATAGACAACTGCGCATGCAATCCTCACACGAAGAAGCTCTGAATACTTGAGGTATTCTGGACAAATCTAATTAGAATATTAGCTCTTTCCCTTCCCCACAAACATCTGCAGTTTGCGGCTTCATTGATGAAATTGCATTCTGTTGAGGGAAGAGTCTACCGCCAACAAAGCCAAGGATTATCAGGTGTTGTTTTGTACTAGTTCTCCTACACCTGCAGTTCAACAGCACCCAGGTGGCAAACCTGTTTTTCATGGCTCCATTCAAATCTTTGCATATGTAAAGACACCATATGGCGGAAATGGAAGCGGATGGATTCCAGAAGAAACAAAAGGAAGTTAACCCCCTCCGCTTCAAAAAGCCTGGAAGAGCGAGTGTGATACATTGATGAGGTGAAGCACATAATTTTATTGGTTTACGTTGGTAAGGTAAGGATAAAGTTCCCTGTGTATATAGCACCTTTCCATAAGGAGTTCATCGAACTATCCGGGTCTCCGCTATGGCAGTTCTAGCGTCGTTGCCTTGTAATGAAGGGGTCCCAGGTTCGATAACCGGTGGACACTCATATTGGTTCTGATCCAAAAGTAGGTCCAGTCTCGATTAGCCTCTGTGCATAAAGCGGACTGGAAAACAAGCTCAGAAACAACATATCCGTGCATGTAGAATGATTCACTACAGTTGGTAACATAACCTCGCGAAATCAAGGCCAGCTACGGTTGGCAACTCTGTTTTTACCATGCAAGGTTATATATAGTTTTCAGAGTTGCCACCTATATCCGTGGAAGGGCACGGGAATCGAACACGACGCCGTTAGGTCCCTTGATGAAAGTATGGTCCAGCGGATGGGAAAGACAAGAGTGAGAAATTAGTAACGAGATATCTCTGCGACTTGTTCTTCCTGCAGGCGTACCTCTTGTCATATGGAGTAAAGAGCTTTTTTCATAATTAAACACTGGTTTAATGCTTTCTCTTTCACAAGCCTTAATGAGTAGGCGCTATTATTTATTCTTTTCATTCTTGCTGCCAGGAGCCATCGGATAATGTCCACATTAGGATGTAGCCTTAATTGAGCCTTATCCAGTGTTTCCCCTCCCTCCTATTCTAAAACTGCGTTTCCAGAGAACAGATGTGGTCAGATGAACCATTTTTTTAACCCCTTCCACGAACATGCAATGATAACCTTTTCATGATTACCACTACCCTCGAAATCCCTGGAAATTCGGGGAATTTTGTCTGGCCATACCAAGATTAGAGATCCGTAAACACGTTTTACCTTTTTCCTCCAACGGGGTTCTGATTGGAGACATTTTTTAGAGCAGTGTTAATATTAATAAACTTTACTTACTTGAATAGTATGCAAAGTTAAAGACTTATCACTTATTTAAAGCATTATGGAGTCAACCTAATTATTTTAAAGTACCTGGTGGCGTACGCAGGGGTGAGCTGATGACGCCAGAATTAATCAATTTCATTGCATTCTCATATTCGCGATTAGTCAAAAGTCGCAGAAAAGCGAAGTAAAATAAACCAAATCATTCAATCGATGTATAATGACCCCAAGTATTTTCATTTTTGCTCGTTACTCAGTTTTCACAGATTGTCAACGTAGGTTTAGTGACAAGTAAATACGCTATTGAGTTATATATTAACTTCCTCCGGTTGTGGACTTGACATCCCTATTGTGATATTGATATACGTATTTTTCTATTATGCAACACATTGAATTTATTAGTTTCCTTACGTAATTTATCCAGAACAATCAGACAATCGATACTAGTGTAGTGTTGCTTTTTACAGGTTGAACTTCGGTATCAATACATCTTGAAGGCAAAGAAAGGAGATGATTCTAATCACGTGCCCTTCACGCAGTACATGTTGCATAAACAATGTCGCTTGTGAAAAAAAAAACTCCGAGTGTAATATATTTATATGGCGCACAAACGAGTTATGTAGACTTCACATTCCAAGCGAGCAAGTTAATTTGCTGGTCACGGATGTCATGTTTCTTTCGAGTTTCAAACTTACTTGGAATCCATGTCGACAATTATGGATCTGTGGTGTTTTGTGAAGAGTTCAACGATCAGTAAGCTGCAACTGTGTCTTTTTTTTTCAAGAGTTCGTAGTAAGGGTTTAGTAGTCTTGACAGGATCGTACAATACGTCAGCAATGTTTTTCTCCCTGGTAGTCGGGTTCGGTTCTGGAGGACACCCAGATTTCTCAGTATTGATCCAACTCTTTGAGATGACATTTCGTGAGCTACTTAAGTACGAAGACGTAGCGGGCTTCGATCTGGGAAAGCAGTAAAGACAATGATGGCAGGAAACCTGCTATGAGATTTCCCGTACTCGTATTGAATTGGGCGAAACTATGGAGGATCTTTTCCTTCTTTGACGTTCGCTGAAGAAATTCCCTCAGGGACCTTCGACAGCTAGCAAACTGAACAGCTCTCACAAAGTTCCGGCTTCTCGAAAACTTTGAAGTGCTTCCTACTAATCCGAGAGAATCTATTCAAGAAAATAGAAATCTTGCTTTTGCAATGTATGTGTTAAGAGTCTCGCTTGAGTGTACCGCACTCGCAGTGGAATGAATGGCAGCTTTTGTCACCATGCGCGAGATCGTCCCGTATTACAGAACCTCGAGTGCGCGTCAACTCTCCTGCATATGGCGATAGCCAATAGCAGTGCACTGCAGCGGTGCCATGTGGAAATCTCACACGGAAAAGAGACAGCGTGGTTGAGCGAAACGCCTGGTCACGGAACTAGGCAACGCCGCACGTCTGTGATTCGCTGGTGCTATTCAGCCGTTCAAGGCCATATGCAGGAGATTTGACGCGCACTTTAGTAAGCATCACTGTCTACACAAACCCCTACATGGAAGAAAATTACTCCATATAATTACAATTCTAAATAGTAAGTCCATGCATTAGAACGAGGTGTATGAGAGCATTCAATATATACAGACCGAATCGCAAATTGGAATGCTGACAGACGTACCTAAGCAATTTAAAAAATATATTCTATCACAGTGCATCAAATACCTGTACATCATTGTTCACTACGAAATAGGATACTCGTATTCTTTGAAGTACAGTAAACCCTCGTTAACACAAACTCGCTTAAGGTGAACACTCGGTTAACATGAACAAAGTATTGGTCCCGGCACGGATGTATTATATTTTATAGACAGTTTTATCGGTTAACGCGAATTTCGGTTACCACGAATTACGAACTTTTTTGTGTCCGTTACGTCATTAGATCTCATTTAACACTAACTTTCAAAGTTTTTCATTATTTTTTTTGTCGTTCCTCTGCTAGCTATGTAAGAAATCGCTCAACAATCTATCATCTTGTCAACAATCAACTAATACAATATTGTAACCAACAGATTCAGATCAACAATGTGTTCAAATGTGTTTTTCAGTTCTTTAAAACATAGCCAGTACGAGTAATATCAAGATTAACACTTGGGTGCAATTGCTCGACAATCGCGATCATCGCGTCAACAATGAGCTTATACGTATTTAACCAACAAATTCAGTTGTGTGTTCAGATGTGTTTTTCTATTCTTCAAAACGTAGCCAGTACGAGGAACATCAAGTTGCAAGCAGTAAGACGGAAGTCATGGCCAAGAGGAAGCAGACAGGCATAGATCTGCAAACAAAACTGAAAATCCTAGAGGAAGTAGACCGTGGTGCATTGAACAAAACGACAATTGCTGAACAGTATGGAATTGCCAAATCTACATTACAATACATAACATACATAATACGTATTGTAAATGGTTAATGTGTAGAAAGAACTGTATTGCAAAAATAAAATTTGAGTCTCCGGTAAAAAAAATAAAAAAGTAAAGTGCTCCCCTGTACATAGCACCACGCCATGAAGGCGTATAGGGGGTGTGGGGGTTAGCACGATTTTTTTTTAACTCGAACTCTTGATTTTTCGGTCCCTTGGTATTCGTGTTAACGAGGGTTTACTGTAATAATGTAGAAATATATAGGCTACATACAGGGAGTCTCATAAGTAATAGCGCAAACTGACAGATTTACAAGATAATAAAGCAAAAAAGTCTCATAAGCATGAGTCTGCAAACGAGCCGTTCTCGAGATAATCGCGAATGTGGTTACAAGCCGCCACTGACTTCATTGTTTGTAAACGTCGTCCTAGTTGGTAAAATGCTAATAATGTGTGCGAATGTGTGGTTAAAAGCCGTCATTTGTTGTATTTTGTAAACACCGAGTGGTTTACTCCTTGCGCGGTCAGAGGTTTGCTCTTTGTTTACAAAACAGAAGATTTCTGAGAGGTGGCGTTGCAATCACACTGGATGGATACAATCAGTACACAGTTTTACTATGGGAGTGACGTCAGTTGTGTTGTACTGCGTAGTGAAAATCGAACCTTACAGCAACGAAGAGTATACGGATATGCATTTCATGTAAGTTTGGCTAACTGCAATGTACGGGAGGCTGCACGTTTGTACCAAGAAAAATACCCTGCTCGAAGGCACCACGAGAGTCACACATTTACAAGGGTAAATCAGCGCCTCGGAGAACATTATTATTACCGTATTATTAGCATTTTACCAACTAGGACGACGTTTACAAACAATGAAGTCAGTGGCGGCTTGTAATCACACATTCGCGATTATCTCGAAAACGGCTCGTTTGCAGACCCATGTTTACTGAGACTTTTTTGCTTCTATTATCGTGTACTTTTACCTGTGTCATTTTACGCTATTACTTATGAGACACCCTGTAAATGTAGCCGTGGTAGTTTCATCCCACGATCGTCTATTTCATTTTCATATATCAGTGTGTTGCTAAGGTGGGCTAAAATGGAGATGAATATGTTCGGCTTCAATTTCACCGAGTCTTTGAATTCACGATCCATATTTGAGGGTTCACAACCAGACATGACTGTTACGTGTATACTACCGGGCTTCGAGTGTATGCCGCTCATTTTGCCTGATGCAGCGGGTTTTTCGCTCGTGACGTCATGTCGAGCGAAGATCTCTCAATTTCATACGCCATCTCGCCTCGTCTGTGCGAACTATTGGGCGCTCCAGCGAAATGATCTCGGTCTAACTAGAGTTGACGAGCTGTATCTGCGGGTGACCTTGACTAATTCGCACAGATGCAAATCCGTATATGCTACCTACTCGCCGTTGAGTGGTCGACTGCTCTTACAAAGTTAAAGGAGAATGACACCCATTGACTAAGGCAGCCGGTAGCTCCTCCCCTTGCTACTGCGCAGCCAGTCGTGGTCAAGGTTCACCCGCAAAGATACAACTCGTGCACTCTAGGCCGAATTCAAGACCGTCGGAAACGTCGTTTACATGTCATTACAATGAATATATTGTTCAGACCAAGTTTATTTGTGTGTTCGCGACGATGAGGATAAATGATTGACGAATAGTTAAAATAACACTCCATGAATGAGATTTGAACGCAGCCTTATATTCGTAGTTAATTATATCTCCAGGTTTATCGCGTTTTTAGCGTAGATTTCAGATGACAAATGCTGAATTATCACTCGCCGTTGTTTAAAATTTAAACCTAGTAATGGAATTAATGTAGATCTTATGTTCTAAGATCGAAGGTCAAGATGTAGGTGAAGAAAGCAGGAAGTGAAGAACAGGGTTGGAGCAGAGTGGTAGAATAGAAGGTGGAGAGACTTGACATTGACTTCCATGCCAACCTAGCCAAAGACTGGAAACGAATGATGATGATGGTGGTATTCTCAGAAGAGAGAGGGAGAAAGTATTTTACAAATTTAGAAACTTCGCTGAGGGAGCGCTCAACGACTCATGTCATTGTAGGCTCTAGGTTCGACTCTCCTCCTGTGTGTTCGCCCATCTCTGTGGCGGGTTCGAATCCACGTGAGTGCCCCTTCTTCCGTTTAATCATATGATCACTCATCCTCATCGTCGCGATTAGCCAAAAGTGGCAGAAAAGCGACGTGAAATAACCTAATTCAATCTCCCCCGTAAATGCAACTCTATCCCGGGAATCTGGAGCAAGGTCGCGCATGACGGTAAAGGGGGGAAAGCGAGTGGGCGGAGCGAAGCAGTGGGCACTGCTGCCAACAGCTGTTAGTTGCAGCCGCAGTTTTCTCTTCATGCACTTACTCTCCCTCGCACGCATTCATTGGCCGAACAGACTTGTTTTCATTCGCGGGGTGTTAAGGGGTGACCTTCCACGTAGTACACTCTGGACTGCCTTTTGAAGACTAACGAGGCTCTGGCGACTGGCACTACGGCCAGTATGATTTTGTGTGTGTTGTCTGTTTTTTTTTTGTCCTTGTGTGTGCGGAGTGCCCGTTTACAGCCTCAGCTTTTAACGAAAGTCAGAAAATTTTAATATTTTAGTAATACGACACTGCAGTTTTGCTATTTTAGTTATGGTAAGGCGCTGGACCCCGTATAATGTGACTGGTGCGAAATAGCTAAGTGCTGACAAACCCAAAATTTTAAAATTCAAATTTGAAAAAAAAAAAAATGCTTTCGTTCGCTTGCTCCAGAGGTTCCCGGGAGAGAGTATAATTGTAATTCATTCTCATCGTCACGATTAGTCATAATGACGGAGGAGATCCGCAGAATAAGAGATACACTTTCAGAAATGTAGATGTGGTAAATGAATAATAAAAGAGGATGGATTCAGCGGCTTCTCCCCTTCTAACCCCCTCTTAATTCGAGCATTAATCCTGGTCCTCGTAAGAATTGTCGATGCCATAGCACTCAAAAGCTAAAGGCGGGCAACATTTCTGTACACGTGCCACTGTTTTTACTTTTATGATTTTTTAATGTACCTTGTTACCTCTGCATTACATATTCACCTTTTCTATTTCCCCAGCTTCGTAATGCTCGGTAGTTTATGAAGATGTTTTCAGTTTTACGGCCTATAAAAAGAGCTTGACCCACCCCATAAAATTTGATAATCTTTGCCGACGAATGTTTCGATGTTGAAGTTAGCGTACTGAACGTTTCATGCTGTGTGGATTGTGATGTAGGTTTCGTGTTCTATTTGTTATTTTACAGTTTTTCTAGATCTCTAGCTTAATCGCGACGATGAAGATTCTTGTAAAAGCACAGTAGTATTGCTCTCCCCTTTGGTAAGTTGTAGGAATGTCTGTTTCTCCCCCCTCCCCCCTAGTAAGTTGTAGGAATGTCTGTTTCTCCCCCCTCCCCCCTAGTGCCTTGCTTTCTAATACTAATACAGTAGAGGATATTTCGAAGTCCTAACCGAGACTATCTGGAATAAGAAAATGAAACACTTCGAACTATAACCTGACAAGTTAAGTCCCAATATGCGCAGATCCGTGCGGAGCACTTCCTATTACGTCATCCTCCCACCACTCTTCTACGTACTGCTGTGGCCTTGAGAATACCAGTGGTGCGAACTCAGCAAAATTAAGCTAAAACAAATATGAGAAACTAGTGTTACTGTGTAAATTGACGGTACCGGCTCATATTATATCAGTTTATCAGTGTTTCATTTGATTTAATCCGATCTTTGAAAAATGCGTGCGGTGCGCGGATCAACTGTAGTATTACGCACGCGCGTTAAGGTTTATAACGAAGAGAAACTACAGGGCGAATGACTTCATTTTCTAAATGCGACATCGAACAGTGGCCTGTTTTTTTTCTTTTTAAGCCGAGTGGGGGTTCTTTTGTTTATCGTACAACAATCACTACGAGAAGGCGATCTGATAACACGCTTGCCTGTGTTCTTTTTTAAAGCATTGAAATGTTCTTGCTCTTTACTCTTGACTGCATATTTTTGAAATGCAAAAATCAAATCATGCCGGGTCCAACAACATCTACAATCTGCTCTGGAAAGCCCCTTAGAGGACAGGCCAGGTAAATTGTTTACAATGTTGCAACATATTTGCGAAATCTAAACTTAAATATAATGTTGTCGAGTCCACAAGCGCCGCCACGGGAGTATCTAAATGGATTGTTTATCAATTTTTAAAAGAAGGAAAAGAGTCGTTGGCGAAAGGTGAGCTGAATTTCTCTACTCCGACAGGTAGAAAACAGCCTAGGAAAAAACTAATACAAATTTCGTTGAAAATCAGACCATTCCGCTCCCTCCAGGTTGCAACACTGCGAACCAACGCAGCCTCGGAGAAGGGAGTGGGGAAATGTGGTGTGAGGTGTGCAACAGCTATTTGCAGCATCTTGTTTTAAATTTGTCAAGTTATAGTCGGAAAAACATTAGAATGATAGATTTGGTTTATTTAACTTCGCTCTTCTGCTACTTTTGGGCAATGAGGATGAGTGATGATATGATGAAATTGATAAAGGGACACTCACAAAGAACACTCATGCACAAGCTCGGGTTCGAACCCGAAACCTTAGGCTTGTTAGCGCGCTATACTAACCAGACAGACGTTCTCAGTCATGCTGTATTTGGACATGACAACAGTGCAGCAAACGTGAAAATGTATTTTCGTAAAGTGTTCGAGATAGTACTTTTTATTTAATCGGTTTCTCCCCAGGATGTCAGTGTCATAAAAGATTAGTTTATCGCTTAAAGCTTGACGTTTAGCATTTAGTTTGAAATGTGAACAGCTGTACTATGAACGGAAGTCTCAGCTGGCAATATATGTTAATATAAACAACGATAAGGTACCTGGGATTTTTATTAAATTCGTGGACGAAATGATTTTTTTATAAATGAATGGTGAATTATTTCTGAGAGATATGAATTCAAGATTTTGCTGTCAGAACATATTACATCACAAACAGCGTAAGATGGGCTCCCGGTGGTAGAGGTAATGGTCACGCCTTGTAAACAGGGGATCCCGGTTTCGATCTTCGGCGGAGGTACATAGCACAGTCGTTCAGATCCCAGTTTAAACTGTAGGTCCACTCCCTTTTAGCCTATCCGAGCATTAAGGTAACTTAAATTTTGACGGCGTAAGAAGTATGGTAAAAAGGAAGTGCAATTCGGGATTTTCATGTAGCTTCTTTGTGGTTGAGAGAGCACCTTTATATAGTACATAGTTGCTTCTGGATTGGGTTCTGCAATATTGGGATACTTGTGTGAAGTTGGTCAATGCTTTGCCGTTGTTTCTTTGCGACTTGGATGGTGGTTAAGGTTTACTTCGCTTTTCTGCCACTTTTGGCTAATCGCGAAGATGAGGATCAGTGATGATTCGGGTTTATCCAGAACTTTCCACCTGGTAGGGGTATATTTGGAGTCAAGGTAACCATAAATTTGGCCTTTGTGAAAAAATTGAGGAAGTGTTAAGGAAATTTGGGAATGTGTGGATAAATGAGTGATGATTTTGATGAAGTGGCGTATAAGGGGTGACCTTCTGGTAAGATCAACCTCACCTCCACGTGGTACACTCCGGGAACTGCATTTTACAGGCCAACGAGGCTCTGGCGTCTGGAGCTATGGCCAGTATAATCCTCTGTAGGGCTGTGTGTGTGTTGTCCTGTGTTTTGTCCTTCTATGGGCCAAGTACCCTTTTACAGCCTCAGCTTTTAACACAGGTGGGGATATTTTAGTCCTCAAGAGACGTGTTTATTGGTAAGGGGATGGGCTCCGTATAATGTGACGGGTGCAAAATAACCTAAGTCCTAAGGCACCAACAATTTCCAATTCAATCAATCAAATAACTCTAAAAGGATACCCATACCCAGGCCGAGAATCGAACCCCTGACCCTAGGTGTCGTAGCGCGTTGTGTTAACAACCCCGCTATGTATTATGTAATTCTTCTTTGTATTTTAATTCTTTTGTTTTTTGTTTCCTGTAAGAAAAGTAGATGGTTAAGTTTAAGAAAAGGCAAAATAGCCTTAACTTCGCCATGTATGTAAATAAGTAAAGTGTTCCCCTGTTCTTTGCACCAAGCCATGAAGGCGTATAGGGGGTGTGGTGTTAGGGCCACACCTTTCTTGATCTCGACCGAACTGGGGTGATGTGATCAGCACCACGCCCCTAGCCGCCTTTACCCCCCAGAGTTTCCTCCAGGTACCCACTTTATACGACGCCGGGTGGGCGCCGGAGCGGCTTGAACAGTTTGAAAATATCCTGGTTCTCCCCCGCCAGGGATCGAACCCGGGTCTCTCGCATGGTAGTCAGACGCCGTAACGACTGAGCTACCGCGGCTTCATGTATGTAAAGCCGAAGTAAATAATGTGAATTGGAAAATGCACAATGGACCAGACTAAATTCAAATGAATGGAATCAAATTAAGTTACAACATTATTTCTCAGTGTAAATTGAACACCCTTAGTTAACCAGTAGATAGGGAAGCAGACTTTTTGCAAGTCTACAGTTTCCGTGTATCGATTGATAGAGACGTTTGTGCCTGCATTTGGATTTACTTTCCGCAAGGTTACCTTCCCAACTTGTCAACCGAAGGAGGAAATGAGTTTCAGGCAATGACGGCGGATGGAGCGTGAAGCAGTGGAAGATAATTTCTAGCACCTCACAATAAGGAGGGGAACTTAATTTAGCAAGCACAGGAAGCCAAATTTCAATTTCGCCGAACGCGTTGTAAGATGGGCCTGATAATCCACAGAGCCGCTGGAGTTCAGCGACTGGAAGGGATCTCATATTTCCATAAGAGAATAACGGCAATTGTTCTGAGCGTTCGCGCTCTTAGCGTGATTTTCGGGAGAAACCTCATCTCGTCGGCCAAAATTTAATTTACCCTATTGACAACCACGTTCAATGAATGGCAAAATCCGCTGCAACACGCTCCTTGAGGAATTCCACTTTCGAGTACCTATGCGCACAACTCGCAACACAACATTATTTTATACAAAGAAACCTAGACTACAAATTCAAAAAGATCCCTCTTTTACAGACTTGACACACAATACAATGACCTCCCATCAAGAATCGATATATTTTCCTCCGATTTTGCCTTTCGGTCGTCTATTCGAAGAAATGTTTGTAAATAATATCAAATAGTGCCATCTTTTGCTTATTTGTTTGTCAATTTGCTATTCTCTTTGTGTTATTTTATTACTTTTAATTATTATTTTTTAATATCTTTGTGCTTATTATTATTATTATTATTATTGACAATTTCAGTGTAAAATGGGCCACCTGTGCTGTATCTGGAACTTTCTCAATAAATATATAAATAAATATTTGTTTATTTGATGATGTCTAACACGGAAGACGTGCGGGTTCAACCACTCATGTCGCAATCGTTCCCTTAGCAGGGAAACTGCACCAAGCGTTTTGAAACCCTCGACAGATATTCATACCCGTAAGAACGCGATAAGTCCACGTATACTTTTTTTTTTGGCCAAAATGAATTATTCGCAAAGCATCTGGATGAATTGTTTAATTTTTTTTTGTCAGGCAGGGTGTTGCATGATTTTCATTTTGGAGATGCATTGTGTCTTATGTCTCAACTTCCGTGACGGAGTGGTTAGCACAGGGATCCAAGGTTCGAATCCCAACCTGAGCATGGACGTATTTTGTGAGCGCTCTTCCATCATATCATAACTCATTCTCATCTTCGCAATTAGCCACAAGTGGCAGAAAGATGGATGGTATGTTTTTGAGCGATTAATTTCAACTTTATTTCATCTGGGCATTGATTGAATAACAGCCAAATGTCGGGTACACCTGGTGCTGCGCTCTGACAGGACCAGTATCGCCAATTTCGAAAAAGAAGACATACTTTTTATAAAAATGTCATAATTAACCCTGTAAAATCGTCTGTAATGCGTAAATTTTTTTCGTTATTTTATCAAGTCGATAAATAACCCACACATACCATCAACATTTTTTGCAAGCGACTCCACATCTGCCTTTCATAGCGTAGACAAACTTTTTACACGTTAGTAACTTCTTCCCCCCCCCCACTGATCGTTCACGTAGAGCATGATTTTCTTGATTAACGTTTAATTATATTAATATATCCCGATATAATTAGTTAATGCCGGGGTGGATTTATTTAAATCTGATTATTTTTATTTAAACCATGTACATAGATGTTTTTTATAGAAAGGTTTTTTCTAGTAAATGTCCCTGTAAAATATTTGAACAGTTTGATCCTAAAGCAAATAAAAAAATATACATAAACATGCATTTTTATGTTTCTGATACTGTAATTACTATGGAAATGTTTGTTGAGTGTGAATGAAAGTAATAATAATTTCAGTAACTTTTCTTCCAGTGAAGATGTTCTGTATAATTGTAACTTAAAATATTAACTTTGATATTTTTATTATCTTTGTACCTGAGTTTTGGAGATTTTTTAATGATAGTTCGAAAATTATCAGATTATTTACAGTTTAATGTTATTGACACTATTTATGGTTTAACATGATTAGTATTTTGAATATTTTTCTACACAAAATATTTGCAATTTTTGCCCATAAAATTATTGAATTTTAAATCGAGAAATTTTGTGTTTACATTTCTTTCGTATGAGCTTCACACTATCAGTACATATATTTTTTTCCTTTGTTTTCCCATCTTAGAACCTAATAATCACTATTAAATGATTACGAGAGTAATGTAGTTTCACGAAAAGTGTTTCTGATATCTACAAAATCCTTATGTGCATTATTCTATAAATTATTTATTAGAGTGATTAAAATCTCATTTTTTTTTAAAAAAAAATCAGCTGATTTAAATCAACCCACCCTGGTTAATACCCAGTGTACGTTTCATATATCTATCGGTTTTTGTACCAATTTTACTTATGTTCAAAATCTTAGTTGCGTGACTTTTCGGACACACTGTAGTTACTTGTAACTTAGTTTATATATTTTCTCCCGAATTATTATCTTTTCAGACAGCCTCCTTTCCTTTGATTGGTCACACAAAATTATAATTTTCCATAAAAAGAAATAAAACAAGAAAAGCCCAAATAACTTGTGATGCGTGCTTGCATACATACAGGATAAAACTGCCGTGCTTAGGGCTCGAAGCGTCGACACGAAGCCTCCCCAAAAAACATCAAGAAAAGGTGTTCTCCTTGATGCACTCTATACGCACTGTCAAAGTTCCTTGGTGTTGTGCGGAGACACCCTGTATACATGCAAGCTCCCTACCACCAGGTCTGGCAAATACATTGCACGTGACAAACACGTTTTCGTGTTCTTTTCGCATGTAATTCAGAGCTACGAAAACGTAATCGGCAAGTAATTAACAGACCTTTTTTAAACACGCTATCGCGAATAAGCTTGCAGATGTTGAAGCACGATCTAGGCTTGACTACTAAATTTCTCAATTAAGTTCTGGGAGGAATGTAAGAACTCATAAGAAGGGGGGGGGGGGACTACAGTAAGGGCAAGTAAGAAGACTGGTGACGGAGCGGTCTCGTAGGGATGACGTGACTGTTCAGTAGGCGACCTCAACTCTCACTTCAAGTAAACAAACACCGGGTAGAGTCCGCGTGCATTCGGAACATCTCCAGCTGACTGCGCGAGTCTAGCCAGCGAGCCTACGAGCAGTGTACAGAGTGAGCAATAGAGTTAGCTATAGGCGCAGAGTAGAGATGACGTCAGCCGTTCACTTCTTGATTGGAGGCGTCGGGAGTTATGACTGGCTCCCAAGGTGCAAGCGCAGAACGGCCAGAGCTGTTACGGAAATAATTTCACTCTACATATAAGACGTGTTATTGCTTGGTGCTGCCTCACTACTCTGGCAGTTTGTTTCCGTATACAGCGTATTTTTAAGAATATAATTCAACCAGTATTATTTGTTTGCGATAAAACCTTAACTTCTATACCTTCATGTAATATAATTTTCGTTGTTGTTGCCGGCCCCCGTGCCGCGCTACGACGCATGGGGTTCCGGGTTCGAATCCCGACCAGGGCATGGATGTTTGCGAGTGTCCATTCATAATTTCATGATATCATCACTCATCCCCATCTTCGCAATTAGCCAAAAGTGGCATAAAAGCGAAGTAAAATAAAGCAAATTAAACGATCAGTTTTCATTGTTATTAATGAAGGCGAGAGAGAAGCGTTATGAGAGAATTATTTTGAACAAAAGAGAGGAAAAAAGAGATGGATTATTATAGGGAGAGAATGAATTGAAAGAGACAGATAGTCCCCCCACCCCTCATCTGTCTTGAATCATCAAAACTCTGGTTATGAATGGCACATCTCAACCAGGGATCATTATTTCCAACCCACTGGATTTGCATCGCTTTAAATCATATTTCATATATGAGCTCCAATTACAGTTTTAAACCTTCGTTTTAGACTTTATTCAAAGATAAGAATGGTTATCGGGTCTGGTTTTAACGGGGGTTTGCACCTAACATTAGGTTTTCCCGATTTTACTACTTTCTTTTTTTTTCTAAAAATTTCGGAGGTGGAAGAGCTGTAGCCTCTTCAGACGCCAGTGCCTCGTTGCCCTTCAAGAAGTAATTACCGGAATTGACTACTTGGAAATAAGGTTGACTTTTGGCTATCTTACCAGTAGGGCGCCACTTACACCCCGACTGGCAGTTGAGGTTGTCTGTATGTAGCGGGGTATAGTAGATTAAGGGTATATTTTTCTTGGTATGCACTGCAAAGACACTTTGCATTAATTATGCAGGGTGATTCACAAGTCTCGACATTTTGATCACAAAGCATTTTATTGACAAAGTTGACAGTACTGCTGGAAGGTACTCTAGAATAGAAAACAAAGTCAGTACATTTCAATGTGGCGGCCCTGTAAGTCTAGTCATAGCACCCACCTGTCTTGCGTAGACCGGAACACGTGCTCCAACATAGCTGGTGCGATCTTCCCCTGTTTCTGCAGCTATTCGCTGTATCAGTTGCTGTATGGTGTTGATCTTTACTTAATGAATCCCCAGACAAGAAAGTCTAGGGGAGTCAGGTCTGGAGAGCGAGCCGCCCAAAGTCTTGGTCAGCCACGGGCGAACCACCTATCGGGGAAGGTGTCAGCGAGGTAGTCTCGAACGGTTCTGGCAATGGGGTGGTGCACCATCTTGCTGGTGTATTTTATCCCATTCTGAACACCATTCATTAACGATGTAAGGGAAATGTCGAGACTTTTGAGTCACCCTGTAGAAGAGATACTTTTGTGAAGATAAGTTGAAATGTACGTAACTCTGCAGGATGGAGCTGATGCCGAGCGCAACACTGCCAGTGTTGTCATTGGAGAACAAATATTTGTTATGTGAGATTCTTACCTTGAAGATCGACAGCCAGTTCATTAAATTTTGAGATGATGAAGCCGTGGAAGAGCGGATGCAAAATAATGAAGGTTGTGAAATTGAAACTTGGGATCGATGGAGGCAAGCAGTTGCCTCACTCCACTTACCACACCGGAGTTGCAGCCGATTGCTTCTCCGGCTATTAATTAAATATCGTAATTTAAAATTGATAAACATACTATTAAGTTTTCCTGATCATGCTGTTTCCACGACACCGTCCCCAGACATGTCATGTGACCAGAGTTGTACAATATGAGATGAACATTATCGTGAGAGTCTCGTTACGATTATGCCAGTGAAAATGGTTGACTGATTGATCTGATTTATTTTACTTCGCTTTTCTGCCACTTGTGGCTAATCGAGAAGATGGGGATGAAGACACACTCACAAAGAACACCGATGCACAGACCGGAATTTGAACCTGGAACCCTTAGCGTAGTAGCGCGATGTGCTAATCACTCCACCACTGAGGGCGGCAATGAAAATGGATTCCAGGCAAGACGTTAAGCTTTTGTGAAACCTTTATGACCTAAGTCCGCATTATTTTTCCCCCCCACACATTTTCCTGAGCCGCGGTAGCTTAGTCGTTATGACGTCTGACTACCATGCGAGAGACCCGGGTTCAATCCCCCCGGGGGTGGGTGGATTTTTTCCCACCTGTTTAAGCTGCTCCGGCGCCCACCCAGTAGTATAAAGTTGGTAGTTGGAGGAAACCGGGGGGTAAAGGTGGCCAGTAGCGTGGTGCTAATCACATCACCCCCACCTTCGGCCGTGATCAAGAAAGCGTGGGCCCTAACTCCACACACCCTATACGCCTTCATGGATTGGTGCAAAGCACAGGGGAGCACTTTACCTCTGTGCGCTACACCTCCCCTCTTTGACCTTGTACGTAACTCTCTGCGCCACCGCTGTTGTCTGGCTGATCTGCAATGTATTCCCCGTTCGCCACTTCCCTTGCCAGCAGGAGGGACGCCCGCCGTAAGTGTAGGAAAGCCCTGTAGTTCAGAATATTTGATTCAATTTTCATTATTTAACGTCGTTTTCAGTCACTTTTGGCTAGTCGCGACGATGAGTGATGACATGAAATTGATGAACATAAAGAACACCCATTCCTATGCTGAGATTCGAACCTGGGACCCCTGGCATCGTAGCACGCTGTACTAACCACCCTGCCACGGAGGTAGTCATTTTTATTGTAGAAATGACTTCTTTATTGTAATATGCCTCTTTTATGCCAATTATGGTTGTCATCAGTACCCACCACATGACATATTTTGTTGTAGAAAAACAATGCTTTCATACATATGTTTCATGGAAACGTTTGTCCAAACTTAGCGTATACTACGGCACTGGTTATAATGTGAATGAATAGATACATATGTTATGTATATAACTTGGAGCAATATGCTATATTCTCGGACACACTATAGTTTGAATTACCCCCCCCTCTCCTTCCCCCTTAACCCCTCGCGCTTTCGGGAAGTAACAATGCATTAAAACAACAACGATATTCACACAGCCAACAGCTCATGCTTGACTGCGTGTGGCGCATTCTGCTGAAGCTAAAACGGTGGTAAACTCAATTTTATGCACATTAGCCCTTTGTATTTTAAAGGATATTGCAAACCGAATGAATACGCTAATCTTTTGTCATGCCATACCGGCTGGAAGGTGCACCTTGACGTTTTTACGTCAGGCTTCGTGCCCTTTTATAGCAGTAAAATATCGATTCCGACTTCTCTCCCTCTCTGCATAACTTGGCAGTAGTCCCAGCCATGCTGCACGATGACATAACGAGGAAGCGAAAAGTTACGAAAGAGGCTTTTAAAAAGAACCCTTTTTTATGGCGTTTTGGCCTTCAACAAAAATATTATATTTAGCTCCCGAGCAAAGGGTGTGTGTCGCGGTGCGTAGGTGTTGGCGTGGACGTCTTGAAGAGAATTTATTTAACAGTTTTTGTTGCATTCGAATTAATTGGTGGAAGACTGCCGCGGAGGTCGTGGAAACGATGCTACTGCTACTGCAAGTATTCTGCTTATTTTCTTTCAGTGTCTTTTGAGTTAATAATATATACGATTACTGGATAATAGGGTAAAGAAGGGGAAGTTCGCCACCAAAATGCTTTTCATTTTTTTTCCTTCTAAACGAATTGGAGAAGGACAAAATTTATACGATACAAAAAGTAGTCATTGTGGATTATAAGGAATATAACATAAACACTGTGTTAATTATACTTATGACGTAATAATAAAAATACTAAAATGAGAAAAAGTGGCGAAATTCCCGCCACATGCTGGGAATTTCGCCATACTTATTTATCTTAACTTATTTATCATTTTATCGTCAGTTTAAGTGTACGAAATACCAAGTTGTAGCCAATAACTCGGACAACAAAGTGTAAAAGACCTACAAATGACAATACAAAACTGCTTAAAAAGATACAATACAAACTAATTTGGAAGGTCTGTCAATGGGCACTGTTCTCCAGAAGAAGCAGAACCTGGATTGGTTATTGGCTGTGAATCGGAACGTTGTGTGTTACTCTGGCGAATTTACTAGCAAATGCATAGTCGAAAGAAAACAACTTATGTTTACTTGTAGGTGCACACTTTCCAAAGCAAATCTTTTCACGACATTCTTACGGTTTGAGGTTACGATATCAATAATTAAAAGTAAGAAAAATAATTCTTTCCTGCCACGAAATGACAATTGCCAACGTAGTATTGAAATTCGGCACCTTTCTTTGTCCTCCGTGTAGACGCAACTGCGCATTCCAAACTGTACTGCTTGCTTGCTAGTTCGCTCACCACACTGCAGATTTCAGTGGAAACAAGGCACATGCTACTTGATTTTTTATAGGCATCAGTGAGTGTTTCCAACTTATAGTTTTTATCTACGATTACAAAAACCACAAGTGCGGTGAAATTTCCAGCATGGCGAACATCCCTTCTTTTACCCTATTTAGGCTATTACACAACTTTCTTAATAATTTGTGTTTAGAATCTGTGTTGGAAAGGATCGTACATTTGAGGTGAAGAAAATGGTTATTTTAACTTTGTATCAGGTATGAGGTAAAGGGTTAAAATCCCCCTCCCCTCCTCTCTCTCTCGCCACGATCTGAATTAAAGACTTCTTAAGAGATTTTCACAAATATGCAACGAAAGATCACTGCAGTTTGCGAAGTGTAAAACCTCAATTTTTATGCTTGTCTGTCAGTATTCAGTCTTATATTTACAATTGTAACATTTAGCATTTAATCTCTTTTAGCTCTGCAAAACAAATTGTTTTTCTTTCATGCTGCCATACTGGCTTATGATCTTTTAATGAATTCGGTCTCTTCGTGCACTGCAACGAGCGTTGTTGACAACGATAATGTTGTCATGTGCTTATCGATCAAGCCGCAGTATTCTGAACGGTTTATTGCATTGCGGGTTATACACTGTACTTCAAAGCTTGTAGCAATAATTTGTTGACTGTTTCGCATAGCCCTGATATCTTTTAAAATGGAATCTTCTGGCTTCAAATGTCCAGAATTGTTTGAAGTTCAATAGGCATTGCCATACTAGCTAGCTTCAGTCCCGTATCCAAACTTGTAATTATGGCATAATGCAAGGTATTTAATTTTATCTAGGATCACTGTAAGCAAGTAGAAGAAGACGATTAAAATGTCGAGCATTCCCAGGGCTTCTCCGATGGCGCAGAGTTGTAACGTCGTTGCCTTGTAATCAAGGGGTCCCGGGTTCGATACCCGGGAAAGGCACATAGTGGTTCGGCTTCGGATCCCACTTTAAACTGCATGCCCAGTCCCGATTAGCTTTTCTGTGCATAAAGTAGACTTAAAAATAAGAAAGAAGGTGAAAGCTCCACACGTTCATGATGTCGACCATTGTCGAGCTGATGTTAACACTTGCATTATTTTCGTATCGGGTTTATATTTTAAATGGATGTTGTTCCAAAGACCATGTTTGTTATGCACAATAGAAGCAAGGGGTCTATTGATAAGATATTACTTATCTGTGATAAGAAATCTATATAGACGGATATCTGATCTCGGCAAACGGCAGATGCACCCACAAGATGTATAGACTCTTCAATTTATAACGTAATATGAAGCAATAATTGCGTTAAAGCCTTGCTGTTGTTTTCTTTTCCAAAGAGTGTGTTCTTTAGAAAGTGTGTATTTTAAGTATAAATATTTGGTATTTGCCAATTGCAACTATTATGTATTTTGGAAAACATTCTTTCTCCTGGCGTGGCCATCGGTGTTTCTTTGTGGGTGTCCCTTCATCGGTGTTATCTCATCGTCGCGATTAGCATAAATAGGCAGAAAAAAGCGACAATATATACTATATGCAATAAAGTGCAATACACTGTCATATTTCCGCTCTGAAACTATACTGTAAACGGAGTTAAAGTAAGCTTAAAAACCTACTTCCATGGTGGATTGGTTAGCCAGGGACCCCGAATTCGAATCCCTGCCTGTTTTTTTTAGTGTCCCTTCATCAATTTAATCATATCAGTCATCCTCATCGTTGCGATTAACCAAATGTGGCAAAATAAATCAAATCAAAGTAAGCTTTGAAACAGATTAAAGAGTTGTCCTCCGTGACGGGGTGGTTAACACATTTACGACGCCATGTTTTCCGGGTTCGAATCTCGACCTGCGCATGGTTGATCTTTGTAAGTATCATTTCATCAATTTCATCATATCATCACTCATACTTGTCGCAATTAGCCAAAAGTGGCAGAAATCAAATCAAAACAAAGCTTTTAAAAATACAAATATCGTTGTGAAATGTATTTGAATATACCTGTATAAATCGGGGAATTTATTTTATCATGTTTCGTTTAGGCTTGTGCTCAGTATTTTTAAATAAAGTTAGCTGTACGTGTAAAATACATTATTTTAAATTTGTCTCCCGGACCCCCCCCCCTTTTCTCCCCATTAGACGTAAACATTTTGACACCAGCACCGTGCACTGTGCGTCCAAAACAGCTTGATCTTTCCATTTTTACAGCAGGTGGCGCTGATGTGACATTCACAAGCCTAAATCACTTGCTAATGTTGTGGCGTGGAGAAGCTCGAAAGGGTGAATCGGGTACTGTGCAGTCAGAATTCCGAGGGCTGGAGTTCCGCCAGGGATCAATATAGTGAACTTGGGCGAGGCTCTCGAAAAGGGCGGGGAGAGGGTTGTTCACTGTTGTAAGCATGAACCGATTTCACAGCAATTCGAAAAAAAAATACAAGAAAGTGAAAACTAAGTAGTGTCAAGCCAGGGCTTGAAATGGAAATTTCCACGAAGGGAACGCTTTCCTTTAGTTAACGTGGTGTTGTTTTTTTATCTCTAGATCGAAAAGATAAGGAGTAGTGAAGCGATACGCTATATTATAATTAATAATAGTTATTAAAATATTTACATGAACATGAAACATCAAACAATATATATTGGACACGAATCTTCTCGATTTTTTCCCCATTTTTAAAATTTAAACAGCCGGAAATCATGGTACTCGGCTTGCCCAACACGGGATTTTTGTAAAAAAAATTAAATGTACATATCTTCATTACTCCGTTTTAATAATACTTATTTGGACCGGCCTCCTTGGCGGAGTGGTTAGCACAGCGCCCTACGATGCCAGTGGTCCTGGGTTCGAATCCCGACATGGGTGATCTTTGTGAGTGTCTCTCTCTCATCAATTACATCTTATCATCAGTCATCCTCATCTTCGTAATTAGCCAAAAGATGCAGAAAAGCGAAGTAAAATTAGAACAAATTCGAGAACCATAAACTACAAAAAGATGAAGACCATATCGATGCCATGAGACACTCACTACTAAGCTTCGTCGCTGCAACAACTATCTTTACGTAGATGGGGAGCTTATGTTAAAGAGTATTAGTAATTATGTTTACACTGCAACTGAAACCTTAATGAAGTATCTAATATACAGGGTGATTCAGAATCCTTATTACACACTTCTAGGGTTTGTAGAGGGGACTTAGTAGATCATGTTTTGATAAGGATCACATAATGGTAAATCTCCCGCTTCACGGTAGGCAACCCACATTGACGGAGAGCGACGTCTTCAGTCACCTGATGTCATGTTGCTTCCAACGTCCTCTGTTCACAATATGTTTACACAGCACATGTGGTTCCAACATGATGGCGCACCAACACACTTTTCCCATGACGTCCGACAATATCTCAATCAAATATATAGGGACAGGTGGATAGGTAGCGGTGGGCCAACTCCTTGGCGACCACTATCGCCAGATCTAACTCCACTTGACTTTTTCGTATGGGGCCACATGAAGAGTATTGTTTATGAGACTCCTGTAGTGTCTGAGGAAGACCTGGTCGCAGGAGTTCTGGCTGCAGCAGACACAATTCAGCACACACCAGGTATTTTTGAGCGCGTGTATGGAAACATCCTTCGGAGGCACACTGTTTCCAACGAACTTCAGGGTCGCCACATCGAGCAGCTCTTGTAGAGACGCAGGTAAAGCGGGAGATGTGAAATGATGTCATCTTGTCATCTGTGTAGTACCAAAACGGTAAGTTTCCGGACATGGGTTCCTTATGAAAAGTTGATTTTCTAACTAAGTCCCCTCTACAACCCCTAGAAGTGTGTAATAGGAATTCTGAATCACCCTGTATGTATATTAAACTAACCGAAACGGTCCGTTGCCATTTCTGATGAAAGGAAACTGGAAGGTTCGATTTATTCACGAACTGGAACGTCGTTCCGGTCCGCTCCGGTTCATTTCGAGCCCTGGTCAAAGCTTTATTTATACCTACGAAACGTCTGGCGGAAAATTGATAAGAAAAATTCACTCGCGAATAAGGGGGATCGGAAATATAAATAAATATATTGTTCGTATTATTTAGTAAACAAGGAAAATGGTAGCAGCGTTATGTAACATTTGATGTGATAGCGAAAGTTGGAGTTGTAGGTAAGCACCAAACTGCTTATCGCTAAGAATGATAAGAATAATCGTGGACTGTGTTGTTCTGCTGCGCAATTATGCCACTGTACGGGCAGCGAATGTAAAAATAATTACTTTCCCAGTGCTTTTTTTTTTAATATAAACCTAAGAAGAACAGTGTTCGCAAAATAAATATTATTCTTTGTAAATTGCGAGATTTATTTGCGATCTTTTTGCAAATCATTGTACGGGTTCGATACCCGGTGGAGGCACATAGTGGTTGGGATTACACTTTAAAGTGTAGGCCCGGTTTCGATTGACCTTACTGTGCATAGTGGACTTAAAACACCAACTCAAGCAAATCATTGTAGCGACACTTGCAGATGTTTGCTTGTGTTTTATTGCGATATCCGTCCGTTGTTCATTATTTATCTTTAAAATTCGTCACTATAGTATTTTGATGAAATATCCATCAAGTAACTGAGAAAGAGGACTTCTATGTCTTCGATTACCGGTATTTTAAAAATCTACTGTGGTAGAAAGACGGATCTGTATCCAGACAACTTAGAACAGAACGCATGTAAACCTGATAATTCAAAGGACAAAGGCTGACATCCGTGGCTGAGCGGTTAACATAGTGCACTGCAACACAAGGGTTCCGGGTTCGAATCCCAGCCTGGCCATGGATATTCTTTGGGTCTTATCATCAGTGTCATCATACAACTACTCATCCTCATCGTCGCTATTAGCGAAAAGTGGCAGAAAAGACAAATACAAGGTGTTTCAAAATAATTCTTCAGATTTCAAATGGTCGTATGTTTGGCGTTTACAAGGCTAGAGTTGCACGTGATACGTCCATCTGAAGGAAAACTCATGGCGAATCATATCATACCTTACAAGTGCTCTTTTTGACTTCCTTTAGTTAAATAACATCATTGTGATAGAGGAACTCGTGCCATGCTCGCTCTAGCATATCTGTGGAGGACACGGAAGTTATTTCGGTATTTTAAATGTGATTGTGTGCATAAATAGTGTGCTTTATCTTTTTAAATGTGGGATACTCCACTTTTTACATTGGCGCCAAGCATTCTGACACTCTTCAAGGAAATGTCCTGGCATTGTGCTAAACGTGAAAGGGTCAAATTTAATACCGTGTTACCGCCATAGAGAGAACGAATGCGACAGGGTGTCTACCAGCCTGGAAGTCCTGAAAATGTCAGGGAATCGCCATGTTTTGAACTTTTTCAACTAGAAATCTACAAGAGCAAGTGGCTATTGGCATTTACCACTTTCGTGTTGCAATTTTTAGGTTTTGTTTGGTACATATTATAATGCATATATATTACTAAATTTCACTATAATTATGTATTATTTGTGCTATAATTTCCAATACGTGGCAAGTATTACGTAAAAAGCCCACCATTGATGCCCATATCCAACAGTCAATTTCTGTTCAGTTTTCCTTCTTCTTGTTGCTTTTAACTTCGTTTAGTGAGCTTCTAAGGAGGGTTCGAAATCAAGGGGGGACAGAGGGGATTTCTCCCCCACCAACAATCTTGGCAGGGGAGAGTTCTTGTTATAACAACAAAGGATAAGCAATTAGTTTTGACTTCAAATTTACTTTACTAAGAATAATATCGAAAACACACACAGTAGTGTGGTTGGGAGTGTTGATGTTGAAGTAAAACAAAAATGCAAGACAAAAATAACTGTGAAATCTAATTTATTTTTATTAATATAAAGCAAAAACTAAAGAAAACTTATGCATAATAAAAACCATTTCAACTATTTCGTAATTTATTGACCTCTATAACCAGTTAGCAGTTAGTAAAGGAATTAGTTTGCTGCGTTATAAATATCTGATAAATATAAAAGTAACAAATTATAATTCCTTTATTTAATAATAATAATAATAATAATAATAATAATAATAAAGCCTTGAAATTTTGTTGTTATCAAATTGTAGAAACCCTGAGCGAGCACTCGCAAGAGCTGGGAACAAACAAACAGGCGACAGTCGGAACAGGGCTGTGAAAAATTTAATAATCGCCACATGTTTTCATTCGCAGAACAGACAGAAGACTCCCCGAACCAAACTGCTGCCTTCATTAAATTTGCATCGTCTTGGTGAAGGTTAAATAGTCGTGGCGCTGACGCCCCGACCGTTTCTGGCTTTCTGGGCGTTCAAGTCCAACGCAATTCCTTCCCTCTTTGATCTCTTCGACAGAATCCTCTCTAGTTTCTTGTCTCGCTCGTTCGCTAAGGGTTCTCAAAATTAGTGTTTCGTGCTTGGATTGAGCCTTCGAGTCGACCATGCTTTGACATTTGAGTATGGTGTCCTGTCGAGAATCTTGGCGCTTGTGATGTTCACGTTCCATAGCAAATGTCTTCGTGCTATGCAGGAATGGAAAATAATCAGTAAAAGCCACTGAAAGTCAGTTTAAAAATTATAGTTCTCTGCCACAACAAAAGCACGAAACTTTGCACGCCGAATCTACGTCACTCGTTTCTTAGCCTGACGTGGAGGTGTGTAACGTGGCCCCCGCCATCTTGAATTTTTTGCATCGATATTTCTAAGATCGTTATTTTGGGACCCAACGTATACATTTTAAGAGTTGTTCGTTTAAAATGCAGGATGTCTTTTTATTGTTATACTTAACATTAAATATAATTAAATACATTTAATCTTTGTTTTCTATAACTAAAAGTTGAAACTACTTAAAAATATACCTTTTCATCGGAAAACATTTTTAATAACTTCTTAAACATATACGTTTGAATTGAAGGCATGAAACAGAATTTAGTTCGAAATTAATGGAGTTAACAGCCGTAAAATTCACGTTTATCACATTTATCTGGACCCTTAGTGAGTAGCGTTTATGCAGAAAAATAATACTCGAATTTGGGATCCGGAACCAAGTACCCAATTTTCGGTTCCCGAACCAGGTTCTCGACTTTTCAGATTCGGATATTTTCCGTACAAGGTAACCCTGATCCGAAAATTTCTAGCCATCCCTACGTAGATCCAGGCTGGCAAGGAAACGTCACAGGTGATGAATATTTGAGAATGGAATGAACCATGAGGACAAGAGCATCATAAAATGCGTAAGTGGCTTAGCTTTACGACCAATTCCAGAGGTTTGGGAGTACTGAATGTGAAAGAAAGGGGTGTAGTACAAAAACATCTTGCATATTCTTTAGATCTCTTGCTTCATATCTTAGTGCATGATAAGGGATCCTGGGTTCGATACCCGGAGGAGGCACATAGTGGTTCGGATTCAACGTTAAACTGTAGGTCCAGTCCCATTTAGCCTTACTGTGCATAAAGTTGACTTAGAACACCAAATCAATCAATTAATTAATTAACTTAGTGCATGATATTCCTTGAATGTAGCAGTTCTTTCTTATGGAAGTTTTTTTTTTATATAATTTATGTTAATACATGGTTGGTTTTATTACCTGTCTAGGGAGTTTTCCTTGATGGTATGCAACCCGGTATGTTTGAGCGATATGCGGGTTGCCTCTCTACTCAGGCATACCTAATGGTGCGGATTGAGGGTGGTTTTTTTTTTTTTTTTTTTGCACAGAAACCCTTTTTACGTCAACTGTAAGAGAGGTTGTGAAGTAATGAAGTAAAATGTTTACTGGAGAAGTGACTGTATAAGACCGTCAATTGCTATTTAACTGCCGTAAAGAATGACAATGACCATTTTTAAAAGTATTAATGGTCATTATACAGTTTACCTAATTAATGTAAGTTTACTGATTCAGTTTTTTTTAATTTATTTATGGTGCAAGCATCTGTAGTGTATAATCATTCTCTATCTTTATGCATGATAAAGTATTAAATTTTTTTATAAAAAAAATCTATTGCGTCCCGTTTCTGTAACAGTAGACTTAAATTTTAACGGTGGAATATTCTAAATTTTATGGTACGTTCTTACAGTATAGGGTGACATTGTATTTTCGCAGAATTCATCCTTGCTTCACAGAACACGGTCTTTCATTGCCATTCTGTTCTTGCAAAATATCGGACATTTATTATTTTATTGACAGTCGATTTTGCTTCAGTCTCTCATTAGGCCTTCGCCTGTTACGTGCTGCTCATTCATTCATTGTCAAGGAGACAGTCAAGGTTACTGGCCTTACCATATGCGCCCCCTCTCGCTACTAGAGTTAATACACTTGAACGACTTAAAATCGAAGGAATACTTCCTTTTATTTGCATGCTGGACGCATGTTATTACAGAATTCGGCGCACATGCTTTAAGTGTACCCTTATTTGGCTTCATTTCAACATTTTTCCAGTATCTGCAGATGCTGTACAGTGGGATCCATGGGTATTACCGTGCAAATTGTCCATCACCATGTTCGTGCACTTTATTTGATCCAATAAGAGCTTCAAGAATTAAAAGAAAACTCAAAACAAGCTGTTGTCAACTTCTGGACCAGCATACATAAAAATCCATTGCTAAGAACACACAGGATGTAGGAGAAAAATAATGAAAATAGTTATGGCCAATTTGCACGGTAATACTCATGGATCCCACTGTACAACACTGTTACTTAACCGCTTGGCCGCGGCCTGGTACCATATCCTGGCCTCGTGTTTCTCTTTTCCGAAGACAAGAGTTCTTTGAAGAACGATTGCACCGGCCGCGAGAGATTCTCTGAAATTTGTCCCAACCATTACTCTTTATGATTGCCATAATTTATTTATTAATATTTTATTTCTACATATTAATTAATGTAGACGTTCACGAATCACTAGCTAGTGGGGGGAGGGGTGTTTCAAGGAGCTGCACATGATGGGTGTGGGAAAGGGTGAAGGCTGCATACCTGAAAACAGAATATTTCTGTTCCCTACGGCTCTCTCTCGATAACTGCTTTCGAATTATCCAAATGAAAGGTTTGAAATTTCGAATTACAGGTGAATTGTTAACAGTGGTTTCAATAGGAATTTCAAGGCAGATAAGCTTGTTCGAATTACTCAATAATTCAAATTAACCCAGGTCGATTGATTTGTTGTGTTAAGTACACTTTTTGCACAGAGAGGCTAATCTGGACTGGTCCTACAGTTTAAAGTGGGATCCGAGCCACTGTGGCATGTTCCTCCACCGGGTATCGAGCCAGGGACCCCTTGATTAAAAGGCGACGACGTTACCACTACGCCATCGGGAAGGCATTGAAGTTCAAATTAAAAATAATCCACTGCATTATAGTCAGCATTGCGGATATTAAAGCAATCTCAATTCATGTAATTTCTGGGTTATTATAATTAAAATCAACTTATATCGCTTTTAATCCAATATATTATTACATTAGATAGTTTGCATTATGTTATAGGAACTGTAATATAGATTTTACATATTTCGAAACATTACATTTTTAAGTAAGCTTATTTAAATATTCGTTTTACCATTGTCTTTTCATTCTTAAGGTTTTAATAGTAATTTCTTAATTAACTTATCATTGTTCTCTTCCTTACAGGTAAGCCCAGCTGGTAATATGACTAGCGAATCTGATTCAGTGAGTAATGTTTGTTTTATAGGATAGATTGTGCTAGTATAACATATTGTCAGTCTGAACGGCAAGAATACTAACACACTAAGTGAATTTTATGCACTTGGAACATACAAAATTAATTACGGCAATGGGAATGGAAATTTCTTAATGCTAGTTGGAGATAAGCCGTAGTACTTTTATAGCTATCATATCTGATTTGCAAGTCCCTTCGTATTAATTCTTTGTATTTTATCGAGCATAGGTGGTGATTAACAAGCTCGTACGTTGATGGTAGGTTAAAGATAAAAGCACTAATACTTTGGTGGTAAAGTACATGGGATTACGAGAGAATGGCGGTGGTGGTATCATCGATGATCGGTAAGAAGTAATGAAGAGTTGAGCCGGCGTAGTGGTTAGCACTTTGAGCTACGACGCCAGGGTTCGAGTCCTGGCCTGGTCATGGATGTTTGTGAGTGTCAATTTCATGATATCATCACTCATCCCCATCTTCGCAAATTAGCCAAAACTGGCATAAGAAGCGAAGTAAAATAAAGCAAATCAGTCAATGAATGTAGAGTTGAGGATGGTATCGCTGCCGACTTTTTAAAATCGAGAAATAACTGTAAATAGTTGTATCATATATAAAATTAAACTGGCGCAATAACACTCCTGGGACGACTTTTTCGTTGAGTGGTCAGCGCATCGAGTCCCACCGCCGCTGTTTTCTGCCTTTGGAGACCGGAGACCGCTACTTCTTTTCAAGTAGCTCCCCAATGAATTTCAACCCCTGACACATCTTCAGACCAGAGAAATCAGATCACTGGTCGCTGTTC
The DNA here is from genome assembly GCF_977018435.1 of Lepisma saccharinum. Lineage (NCBI taxonomy): Eukaryota > Metazoa > Arthropoda > Insecta > Zygentoma > Lepismatidae > Lepisma > Lepisma saccharinum. The sequence continues at coordinate 9,509,543 of NC_139249.1, forward strand.
TTCCTTGGGGCAGTGTGCACACTGCCAGTGGAGCGACCATGTTTAATCTGTAACGAAAGAAAGATAAATGGAGCGACTAAGATCAAACCTCGGCCACATGACCACAAAAGTACAACCTTATAGCACACAAGCGCTGAAGGCAGTGTGGCCAACCTGAGAAAAGTTGTGGCAAAAGTGTAGATAATTTTTGACTTACCCTCGTATATGTAAAAAATACGCACACACACCCTTACATGCGTATGCTTTCAACTGTCAATCCAAATTAGCCAGGCCTTTTCCCAATTTCTGTAACATGTGCGTTCCGTGCGTGGCCGTGTGCGCAGGCGAGATCTGATGCAGAAGCAGATTTAGGGCACGTGCACTGCCGAGATTTCTCTACGGATTGATCTCGTTGGAGTCCGACCTCATTGGCGACTTTCGCGAATCTATGTTTACCACCAAGGTACGATATTTCCCCATTCTTTCTTCCGCGAGGTTCGTTATATTGCTAATCTTGATTGAAGCCGATGCGGGTTTGCTTGTGGAAATGATGCACCGGATTCTGTGTGTTTTGTGGAGTTTGGCGTTGCGTTATGCGAACTATATGGTGTGTGGGGGAGAGTATTACATAGCCCATGTCATAAACGAAAAGCATTTTCTTGAATTCGAACCCAGAACTTTGGCGTATCATGCCACCTACGCAAGAAATTTTTTTTTTTTCCGATCCATTTCGTACTTTCATTTTCGTCACTGTTCATTGATATGCTTTACTTTACTTCGCTTTTCTTCCACGTTTGGCTAATCGCGAAGATAAGAATTAATGGTGATGAGATGACTGAGGGGGACAATCACAAACACAGTGACGAGTAGGGCTCGGAAGTTGAGGAAAAATCCTTTTTTTTTCCCCTTGTGTCCGAAGACGAGGCCCAACATAATATATGTTCATTTTGGGTCATTGTAGGCCAGAAAAAGGTGGGTTTTATTTGTCCTCTTTTGCCTTTTTCGGCGTTTTTTAGCTTATTGGTTCTTTTGTAGCCTTTTTTCAGGTCTTAACGGCTTTTTTTTGCAACTTCACCTTCTTTAGACTACGTTTTTACTGCCCATTCTCAATTCGAATCATCATCAGTTCATCACCTCTTAAACATCCTTTCTGTAGTAACAAAATAGAAAGAAAGAAATATATTTGAACCATCCCTGAAACGGGAGAAAAACATTTTTGGACTGAAAGAAGATGCATTTCATTCATGTAGTTTTTTCGCACTGTGTGTTTCATACCACCAGAATTTTGTATTTTTTTTATTCATTAAATATGTAATTAAAACTGAAGTTATTAATTAATTTGAATCGCATTTATACGTCCTTTTTCCGTTTTTTGGTCCTTTTTTTATATTTTTAGGTTTTTGGCAATTTATAGGTCTTCAACTTCCGAGTCCTAGTGATGACACAAGGCTCACAGAGGATTATACTGGCTGTGGGCCCAGACGCCAGAGCTTCGGTAGCCTGCAGGAATGTAGTCCAGGGTGTACTACCTGGAAGAAATTTGTAAGCACCCCATCTCTTGTACCCCAAGATGAGTAATGATTAGATGACATTGATGAAGGAACATTCACAAAGAACATTTACGCACAAGTCGGGACCCGACCAGATCGACCTAATATGTGCTGCTGATACGACGCCAGGTGTCCCGGGTTCGAATCCTGGCCTGTGCATAAATGTTTGTGAGTGTCCATTCATCAATTTCATCATATCATCACTCACTCCCACCTTCGCAAATTAGCCAAAAGTTGCACAAGAAGGGAAGTAAAATAAAGCAAATCAATCAATCAATGACATGAAGCTAGAAAATAATTCAACAGTTTTTACTTTTTTTTATGTACACACCTATAGTACAAATCGTCAAGGAAAAATATTCCTTTTGTGGCAGTATTGTGTCGCGCCGTGTCAGATATTGGTATGTCAGGAAGTACCGCAGCTAGAAAATTGGGGTAGGGAGATGTAAGTTTTTGAAAATTCGGATATCGGGTTTTAACCTTCCTTTCTCGCGCCAATTTTCCTAACACCGATGCTCGCGTAGCGTCTGACAGACTCACGCAATGACCTGCATTGAAAACATATTTTTTTGGAGGATTATTGTGATTCAGATTAACCAATGCGTGAGCAATTGTTTTTCAAACCAATATATGTACTAAAAAAATACAAAACCTACATCTTTAGTAAAAATACAAAACTCGAGCAATACACAACAAAAACACGTTATTTGTTTTGGGTACAAATGAACTCTTGTCTTATAACAGATGTATGTACGCGTGTCGTCTGAGAGACTCGGTGCAGACAATATCACTAATAACTTCCTCACCGCACAAACTTGAGCTGTCGTAGCTCGTTCTGAATAATCATTTGCTCATACCAGAAAGGTACCATGCTGGGGAGTACCCAAGCTACCTCGTTTCAGAAGTTATCATTACTGATAGACTCTCTGGCGTCTCGTAGACGCGAGCAGCGGAGGGTTAAGGATTCGGATAAATGATTGTTGTTTGATTGATTGATTTTACCTTCACTTTCGGCCAATCTCGAAGATTAGAATGAATGATCAGATGATTGATGACACAAACAAACATGGACACAGCGCAACACATGTGTCCTGCACCAGTCTCGTTAGTCTGCAACAATGTAGTCCAGGGTATACTACGTGAGAGAGAAGTTGACATTTGGGTGTGTTGAGAGGGCACCCCTCGGTTAATTGGGATTCGATCACAAATCCAACTAGAAAGTAAGTATACATGCAGAATATCTGACCATAACGCGTCTCCTTAAGGGCCTATTGTTTTGCTAAGCAAAATGGATGGTGTTGCAGGAATTAGACCTATTTTATGCAAAAATCCGTTTCACCTTATTCGTGAGCGCCAAACATAGGAAGTTAGCAATAACAAAGCAACTTTTACTTCTGATTACAAATTATTATCTGTAAATGTATCCTGGACATTTTACGTATTTCGATAAACATGTTTTTGTAGTGTCTACCCGATGGCGTAGTGATTGATAACTTCGTCGCATTGTAATCAAGGGGCTCTGGGTTTGATACCCGGTGGAGGGTGTTTCGTATCCAATTTTGAACTGTAGGTCTAGTCCTGATTTAGCCTATCTGCGCATAAAGTGGTCTAAAAATAGAAAGAAACTCGCCGAACTCTGTGCCGGAACGGTTATCACATCGCACCACGGCGTCAGGGGTCCCGAGTTGGAATATCGGCCTGGGTATCCCCTTTGTAAGTGTCCATCCATATTATCACTCATCTTCATCTTCACGATTAGCCAAAAGTAGGAGAAAAGCGAAGTAAACTAAAGCAAATCAATCAAAAGTACTTGTTCTTGTAAGTTAATAGGTATTAACAACACTAATTCCATGAAGGATTAAAGTTGAAAATTCTCTTCTTGTATGAAAATCTTTGGTAGGAACCATTCTACTTTCAATCGTCATCCAACGCTGGTCATATTAACCGACAGGACATGTATGATTTCGTTGTTCCACTCAAACTTCGTACGAGTCAGAATTGATGAAGCAGCCATGTTTTACCCACGCAGGTTCGTTCCGTACTTAACCTACTATTATCGGACCCAGAAAGGATTTTCGTGCTGCAGCAGTATCGTGTTCGTCGTGAGGGTAGCCTTGAAAGAAACTTTTTTTTACTGCCTTGGTTCGATTTCATAGGAATGGTACACGACAGGAACTTTTATATTACAATACTTCGAAAGACGAGATTGTATTTTTAGTGCAGCTTACGTGTACTGATTTGAAAGCACCTGCTTTGCATTTGTGTAAATTCTGATTGAAGCATTATGTAACGTTGCGGATATATTCCACCGTCGTTGGCGTTGTTTCCTGTTACATGACATTTCTTGAGGAATTCTGCAAACCTCGTCAACATACTTGGAATTGCGAGAGTACTTAGTTGTGTATTTCGCGTGTATAAACTTGAAGGTAACCAATTTCGTGTCCGAGCCAAAGCTCTGACTTTTAGCCTAATACGTAGTTTCCGTAGTGCATTTAACATAAAGAAGGTGGTTCAGATATAAGGAAGGAAAGCGTCCTATAAATCTTCTTGACAACACGATCGCAATGCTTTACTTGCTACAGATCGTGTTGAACCCAGTTTCTGTTAGCCTAGCGCATTTGAACAAAATTCTACCGTTTTACCCCAGCTTCAATAACTTTCTCATCATTTAGGCCTTCTGTAGTCCAAATTAGTGGTAATGTGTCGAAGCTATGTCAGGCCTGTATGACGGATGAAGCAAAATGTTTCACTACATCTGGAGAACTGCGCACTTGAATCTTGCAACTTTTCTCCGTGTAGAGCGGATTAAAATCTTGACATTTCATTCAAAATCTGTTCGAAAAGCTTTTAACAAATCATGCACCTTCGTCTGTGATAGATTTATCACCGAGACATCGTGTGAGGTGGCACAACGGTAAAGCTCGCAAGCTTCAACATTCCTGAACGCAGCATGTCCGGTGACACATAGTGGTTGGCGTGGGAAATGAACTAAATTGTTTATTTAGACTATGGCTGTAGTTTAAATGCATTTGCTGCAGCGGAATTCTTATAATCGATTTCATCTACTTATAAATTCATATTGCGACATTTTGCATAAATAATCACGAGATGCCGGTTGAACGAAGGTATATTGGTATCTGTGGCAACAAGTATTTGGTCTCAGCTTTTACCTAACTTCTTCTGGCCTATATGAAATGCCATATTGCATGTGGATGTACAGTCAACAGCAAAGATAATGGTAGGCAAATTGTCCACAGCTATTTTCATTACTTTTTATTCTACACTCAATGTTGTTTTAAGAAATGAAACTGTTGGTTCGGAGCAGGCATTGTCCTCTGTTTATTGACGTCATTACTTCAATTCATTATTATTACATTGTGTAATACAGATCGAATGAAAATAATGGTGGACAATTCGCCTACTGTTTCTTTTACCGTTGGGTGTAAAAAGTGGCATTTGATGATGCGAGAACGTCTGTGGAACATGTGCATGTTACAACGCCGCCAGTTACAGCTACAGCTACCCTTACTGTCCGTTTGACCCTGCTTGATGCAAAGATAACCTAATCGGACCTGCAGTTTAAAGTGGGTTCCGAACCAAGCCGGCAGCGTTACCAAGGCGCCATTGTTGAGACCCTGATATGATGTGGACATGGTGTCAAGTTTATATGCAAGAACTTTATTATCGTCTCGAAATATACCACGCGGTACGCAATTCATATAGCTATATGTGATTCTTTGCGATGTTAGTAAAATTTCCATGGTTGCCTTCATGGTTGAAGAGTCCAAGGGGGCTAACGTGTTTTTTACAAGGGAACAAATTCAAACTTCCAATGTTCACTACTCTTCCCCTGTATAGCTACCATTTTTAAACGTTCACTTTTCTCAGAACATACCAAGTTTTTCGTCTGTACATTTACACTTCAACAACAAATCAACAAAATTGGGATTGTCACGTTTCCCCCGTTGCTTTGTTGTAAATAAGGAAAGTTGTTTCATTATTTGTAATTTGTCCAGTATTATTCATAACACAAGTCATGCTTCGTTGCAGAGTCGAAACATTGGGTTGAAATATTTCTCATTTTATCATTTGTTTCGTATGAAAAACCCAGGAAGAATGAAAGCATTCACACGGAACTTGTGGAGCTTCATAATTCGGTGTGCAAGATGCCTTACACTCTATCCCCGTAATATGTGGAGCAAGGCAGCGCATAACGGCAGAGAAGGGAGGGAAATCGAGTGAACATAGCGAAGCAGTATACGCTGCTGCGACGGCTCGTAACTGCAGTCTCTCCTCCTCCCCTCCCCCTTCACGCAATCCAATTCCCTCTCACGTTTTCATTGGTGAAGCCTTCTCGCATCACTACCTGCGCAGAACTTGTTTTCGTTCGCTTGTTCCAGAGATACCCGGGACAAAGTATAGTTTACAGTTTTACCTGGACAACTTAGAGAGCTCATTCGTGCAGACGTCATCCATCTCTTGCGTAGGAGTTACGTACGTGGGGCAAATACACTTCAACTTATCTCGTTTCAAGAAGCATCTTTAGAAAATAATTTGCGATGCAGAATTGAATCGTTCTTTTTGCATTCTAACTGCTGACACAGTATCGTGTTCTCGAGAAAGAAAGAAAAAACTGATTGATACTTTAGAGCTTTTAGAAAACTTAGTTTCAAAGTTTCTTTTACTTCTCTATTAGCGGCCTCGGGAATCAAGGAGAATGTACGATTGGAGTTCCCTTGTGTATTGATCCAATAGCGGGTCCCTTGGCCTGGTTTTCCAGGCGTGTGCCTGATACCATGGCATGAATTACATCCGGCAGACTTGCATAATGGGTTTCTAATCGATGTCAAAAGTATTGTAAGAATTCCTCTAAATCTAGACAACCCTTGAATTAGCTTCTCTAATTAGATATCTGGGGAGTTTATTGTATTGAATGCACTGCGGATGTTTGCCTAGAGTATTGACTTGACAATTGACAGGGACGGAAATTATATTTGTAAGAAAAGGAAGCACAGTATTTGAGTTGTTGTTTTAACATAATAGCTGAGTATAGAGTAGTAATCGACGAGAATTATTGATTTTTAATAACATGTAAATTTGCCTCGTCTCGTGTGTTTTCTTCTCGGTCTTGTCTCGAGTTGTGAATGATTCTGTCGTTCTAGTTTCGGTTTACAGACGTCTGTCTCATTCTCGTGGGCTCTCGGTTGATTGATTGATTGATTTAGTTTATTTTACTTCGCGTTTTGTGCGTGTTGGCTAATTTGCGGAGATGGGGATGAGTGATGAAATTGATGAATGGACAATCACAAACAACCAAGCCAGAGCGGGATTCGAACCCGGGACCTTTGGCGTTCGTGGGCTCTCGAACCACATCGTACAAGCAACGTATAGGCTGGCTTTAGTGGCGGAGTGGTTAGCACAGTGTGCTACGACTCCAGTGGTCCTTGGCATGGGTTCTCTTTGTGAGTGACCCTTCATCAACTTCATCATGTCATCATAACCTTCGCGATTATCCAAGAAGTTGAAGAAGTGCGAAGTAAAATAAAACAAATCAATCTATCTATAAGCAAAGTATTGGACGTGACGCAGCACAAAGTTTCACAAGAGTACGGAACCTATTTGAAGCAAGCGACTTTTTTCTTCTTCTTTCTTTCTTCAGATTGACGCCTCGTTTCCACCCTGCGAACCCTAAAAAAAAAAACTTAATTTTATCCTGAATGTGGGCAAACATACGTTCACAGTTGGCACATTATTAATTAAGGGTAACACCATTAAGCCTTGTTTCCATGATTATGAAAAACTAAATATGCTGACCAAGGCAGCAATTTATTTTATTAAAAACATAAACTAAACGTTTAGAAGAACGTTTTAAATAACGTTTAGTTTATGTTTTTAATAAAATAAATTGCTGCCTTGGTCAGCATATTTAGTTTTTCTTAAATATGGGGTCTCGGTTCGATGCGCGGTGGAGGTACAGTGGTTCGGATCCCACTTTAAGCTGTAGGCCCAGTCCCAATTAGCCTAACTGTGCATAAAGTGGACTTAAACCAAAAATTCAGATTCAGACAAGTATTTCAGAGGGGACCATAATTTCAGTAATTATGTGTTTAGGCGGCCACAAATTTCACTCTGAATAGCAAATTCAGCCAAGTCGCGTATTCTAAGTGGTGTGTCGAAAAGAAATGTAAAATTGTATTGTTGACATCAGTGCTAGAACAGATAGGGCGTGGTCAGCATTCTCGGGGATGGAATACAAAGTAGGGGAAGGTGGGGGACTTTGCAACACTTTTCAGTTTAATTTTTTTTATTCAAAAACTGTTACAGTTGGAACAAGTTACAAATATGCTATGAAATGGTACATCTTTTGGCTACTTAAGAAACAAATATGAAATTTTAATTTTGAACCTCAAGTGAGAAAAGTCTGTTAATTTAAAGCAGGTCCGAGTGTTGCTATGTGCCCCATGCATGGGGTAAGTTGCAACAGTGTTTGGGGTACGTTGCAACAGGGATTATGCGTTGTCTGAATGACACTATTTGCAATCAATGCACACATAATAAGGATTTCTCTCCGCGCACAGCCAATGGGACCACATTTTGCATTGCTTGCACTGCACCCAGTCTTCTTCTTCTTTGTAGGATTCTCCACACACTAAACAGTGATATTCTTTGCAAGAACTTTGGAATAATGTTTTCTTGCTTTTAATTTTCTTCTTGCCCTTTTCCTTTGCACTACTCTTTTTTCCATCTTCCAAAGCCTTTTTTTCAGGTGTGTCTGTTAGAATGGCACTTCGTTTACGTTTACGATTCGTCATTTTCCTGGGTTCAGCCTTTGGGTATGGACGAACATTTTCAGGAGAGAAGGAAACTTTAGGTCTACTCACTACTGAAGACATTTGTGTGCCACTTGGACCCGGCATTTCAATTTGCGAAAGCAAATGTTCATTTAGAACATCACCTGACCTGTAAGTTTTTCCTGGATTATTCTTATGCCAAGAATCAATTGCTCGGCCACACACTTTCTTAAATGGACCAAAAACACTGACATCTAACGGTTGTAGTCGATGCGAACAGTGTGGAGGAAATGACAAAAGGGTAATATTATTATTTTTGCATTCATCTAAAGCTTCACAGCTGAGATGGGAAGAGTGATTATCGATGAAAAGAAGCACAGGGGAGTTTTCGTTAGGATTCACCTGAGAAATGAAGTGTCGAATGAATTGGACAAACGTTTCCTCAATCATCCAACCTGAACCAGTAGCTGCTCCAATGCAGTCTGTTGGGCCATCTCGAATGAAATGGTCCCGAAAGTTCTTACGTGGAAATATTAGCATTGGAGGTATAAAAGTCCCTTGAGCACTAACTGCCACTGCAACTGTCACAAGTTCACCTCTTTCTGCACTGCTCACTATGCCAATCTGTTTTGTTCCTTTTCGAGCTACAACCTTATTTGGTTTCATGACAGTTGTGACACCAGTTTCATCCATGTTCCAAATTCTTGAGGATGAATAATTGTTTCTGGACAGAACTTCGGAAACTTTGTCAAAAAACATGTGCACATTTTCTTTGTTGAAACTGGACATTCGTGCTAAAGAAGTTGATTCAGGAAAGCGCACCGAAAGATCTTTGTTTCTCTGTAGGAATCCCCTGAACCATTCAATACCAGCCATTCCGTTTACAGACCACGATGAAGGAGCACTTATATCAAACTTAACTGCACAGAGATGAGCCAATTTTCGCACTTCCTGTGGTGTTAGTCCAAACATAATCTCACTGGAACGCTGCAAGTACATTTTGAAGATATTCTCTTCTTCCTCTGAAAACACTTTCCACGGTTTCGCATAACCACAACTTATGTTCTGTCCCTCACGAGGACCACTTTCTTGTAATTTCTTCTTTTGTATGTATCTTGAGAGGGTTGAATAATGAATGTTGAACTCTGCAGCCACTTGTCTTAAGCTGACATTTTTGTCATCTTCGTGTTCCAGGACTAAATTTGCTGCTCTATTCATCACATCAGGCGGTGTAGTCCCCTTTTGGGTCTTCCTCTTGTAGTTCCTCATCTTGCAGGCTACCTGAAACAATAGAAATAATTATTATAATAATACGGCAACAATTATACAGCAATTCGACAACAATAGTTTCGGCGGAAAAATAAGAAGGAACAATCTTTTAAAAATAAATCTGCAAGACGAGAGAGACCATATCAGAAAGCAAAACAATATTAATGTTTCGTGCTGCTAGTAGAAATTACATGCACATGATTATAAACAAAAATTTATTCACAATTTATCTAGCACTACTTAGTGAAATATAGTGTTTTCTTGCCCTACTGACGTGCGTGTAATTTTGTATAAGAATAAATAAGTGAAAATTCAAAATGTGTGTTGGTTACTGAATATAGGACTAAATATATGCGATCACACTTTCCTTTTACTTGAAAATATTGTAAAATTAGTAAACAATAAACCGTATTTCGATTTATCACATTCGGGACAGTGAACAATTACATTCAATATCTTATTCAAGCGCTGGTCTGTCATGGGGCAGTTTGCAACATTGCGGGCTTAGTTGCAACATCTGTTGCAACTTGCCTCACCGACATGTTTGATTACGAAAGCTATTCTTGCCTCCACAAAAATTGCATAACATAAAAAGCAATATCACTTTCCACACCTTCAATAAACATGCTTTCAATTGACCACATGTCGCAGGCTGTGGTCATTTATAGGAATTGCGTATTAAAAATTGTAAGAGATTCTTAAAAATTACTCACCGTTCTCAAAATTCTTCTTTCTTCCTCCACTCTGACAACATCTGAAAAACTGTTGTAACGAACGGTTCATCAGAGACACCTACCAACGTGTGTTAGAACGACAGTAAGCGCAACGCAGTAGAGCCATCCTACATAACAGAAAAAGCACTGTTGCAACGTGCCCATGTTGCAAAGTGCCCCACTTTCCCCTACTTGTTTACTGGAATCTCGTTCGGTTCCAGGTTATTTTGGACAGGAAGACCTGAGAAGGAAGAAGAAGAAAATGGAAAAAATATATATTCTAGGGTCGAACCGGGGACACGTCGTCACCATCACTACTCCAGAGTCGTTATTCAGGAGTGAAGATTTCCAGAACAAGAAGAATATGCGATGAAAACTTGTTTATTTCTTTCTCCGCCGCCTCAAACCTACTCAGTTGATTTTCTTCTCACGTTTTGATTCATTCGTCGTATTTTTTTTTTTGGCTAGACTGAAAGCTGTGATCTGGTGAGAAATATTACAGCAAGGTTCAAGATATGGGCTTGCGGTTGACATATGATAATGGCTTGCAAAGGAATTGCAATTTTCGTTTGTTTGTTTTTATTGGTTTGCACGTCACTTTATTGTGAACACTGTAATGGGTGTTCTCTTAAATCAAGTCTTACATAACAGCTTTTCTTTCAAACTGTAACATTTATATTGCCTTTAGGATAGGATCCTGTTGTCGCCACCTTGGTGGCAGAGCTCTTTGAGCACTTACGTACGTTCTTGCTATCGAAGTCCAGGTTCAGATCCCGTCCTGATATTTGTGTTCGAGTCCCGTCCTTATCAATTTAAATTGTCCTCGTCGTCGCGGTTTGCCGAAATAGGAAGAAAAGTCTGCGTAAAATGTGTACGCGTGTATCTTACAATTTTGCTGTTAGTTTCAAATACTGTATTATGTGCACAGGACGGCTCCGAGCCGACTAACACGTTTCAAATGGCCATAAACAATAGAATGCAAAACAAAAAAAAATAAGTGGAACCACCTATCAATGAATGTCATGCCATTTATGTGAATATTACCCAAAGGTTACAAAAACCTTTTTTTTTTAAATACTTCGGAGAGATGTGAATTTTACCAAGCGTTTCGAAGACGTCGCTTGGCCTTCTCGGTCACCCGATCTTACTTTCACGGAACCCTTTCCTGTGGCGATTCTTAAAAGACCGTGTTTTCCTGTCCGGAGACGCGTGACACTATTCAAAAACGCAAGTTATTGATGGTGAACAGCAACGGCAACTTTCAGAAACGCTTGCAAAAACAAGCGGACTTAAACGTAGGCCCATCTAATAATTTCTTGAACTTTGTTGTAATGTACGGCGTATTTCAACCCATTGATAGGTTGGTTCACTCAATTTCCCTGTTTCTGCATTCCTTTATTTGACTTTCTCAGACGTGTCAGTCGGCTCAGCACCATGACTTGACTACATTTGTAAAGTTTGCCAGTGTCGTGGTACTCCGGAGAGAACCAGATGGCTTCGTGTTATTGCCCAAAGTGGATTGCAAGAGGTATTTCGAAGTGCTCAATTCGCTTCCAAGCGATCATTCGGCCCTAGGGTGCGTCTGCGTCGATCCAATGCTCCGAACTGTATCCGAATGCTTCCTAGAAACAATCTGAAGAATAAACGCTTCGGATTGAATTGCAGTGGTCATTTAGAAAAATGAACCAGTAGAATCGATCCCCAAAGGGGCAGCAGCCCATAAGAAGTGTGCAGGAAACTATAAACAAAATAATAAATAAGAGAAGGGGGTGGCGGCGGAAATTTAGTTTCAACACGCGATGATATGGGTGGCAAGTCGGCGTGGGGGCCCGTCAGTGTACTGCCTGAGCTCGCATGAAGACCATAATTTTTACCATTGACGAATGTGTGAATTGATATTGGCCAACATGCTGCTGTTGTAGTCAGGCTGTATACAATGATGGCATGACAACAGTTTTTCAAAGCTTGCGTGTTTGTGTTGAACTATAACATAATAAGAATTCCAGCAGTAGGTCAATCGTAGTAAGGTCAGTGGGGTAATAGCATAATGGAGATATTCAGGATGTTAGCAATGATCAATTATCTAGAAAAATAAACTCGGGGATAGTGTATACTTTCAGTGTATATAACTAACCAAAATTTTGGAGCCGTGCGTCAACTTGAAATAGTTTTTTGTACTCGTATCATTATCCACTGTAGAGGTCGGTTTGCTTTAATTTGTTTGGTTTTAAAGCATTCCGACTAAATCTATCTTGTACAGTCACGTATATCCTGAAATGCCCGCTTTCCTGCAAGGCGTTACGTGTGTTGCCTAACTCGACGGCGGTGGTAGGAGGTGCCATTGAAACTTCGCTGTTCATAGCCTTTTATCGCTAGGACCCCTGGTGTTGTAACACTTTGTGATAACCACTCCGACGCGGAGGACGGAGGTCAATCTATCTTATATATATATATATATATATATATATATATATATATATATATATATATTTATATATATATATATATATATATATTTATATATATATATATTTATATATATATATATATATATATATATATATAAATGGATGCGTGTGTGGGGGGGTGTATATTTGTTTGTTCCGGGATAACTCTCGAAAGCCTGGAGGGATTTCAAGCAAACTTTGTACACGTATCACTTGCAATCTGGAAATAAATACTGTGGGGGTAAGACACCCCTGGTATCCCTAGGGGTGTGGTGGGAAGGGGTGACATGTAAAAATAATAGAGATCCACCGATATTACATTTAGCATAAACGGACACTCTTGACTCTATGCAATCCGCACAAGGATAGTGTTTCTCGGGTTGTCTAACATGCAAGCTGTGTTGCGAATGGAATCCATAGTTTTCGTTACAGCGCCTTGATAACGTAGTGTGGAAAACGACCCAAGAAACTGGTTCCCCGAGACGATGACAAGTAGATGGCAGTGCGATCGACCCAGGTGCTAATTTTGTTATGAAAGTAATGCGGCTTAGTTAGTTTTTGGAATATATTGTGTAGATTTGTTTCTCTAGAAAGGCGGTAAGTGAATTGATGGAAACAGTTATATTTGTGGAGTCATTTGCAGTCACGAAATGGCATTAATTTGGAAAGAAAAGTAAAATAAAATTAATAAATAAATAGCGTGCGTAACACAAGAAGAAACATCGCAATGTGATTCCGGACGTCAGGTCTTGTGTATTAAGATTTTATTTTTCTATGTTATTAGAATATAAATAGTATCCTGAGAGATATTTCATACCGAGGCGACAAACCACAAATGCCGCTTGAAAGCGAGCAGTCGGAAATCAATGCAGCCTTTCGAACCGTAGGGACAAAAGCTCTGACTGCACCGTTTCCTCAAGGAGATTTTACACCAAAGCGACACGCGACAAACGATACGAGGATTTCACACCAAAGCGACACGGGTCATTCGGTTCAATGCAACTTTCATACCGAAGTGACACATGTTGCTTGGAAAGGAGCCAATCAAGAGCAACATTTCACATAGTAGCGGCATGACGGGAAGCACAGCCCAGCGTTCGGTTGGTGAAATCCTCAAGCGATAAGTGTCGCGTGCCGCTTGTCGCTTTGGTGCGCAATCTCACTAAAGCAAGGTACTCATTGCATCGCGTATGCGCGAACAACAAACCACGGCAACATGTTGCAAGCTGTTGAGGAAATGGACCAGTTTGAGCGACGCAGAAGCGACAAAGCGACACGTGTGACTTATCGTGTCGCCTAGATCTGTTGTTGTAATGTGCGGTTTATAGTGTCGCTTATCTGTTATTCGCAAGCAACGAACGCTTGCTAATAGACTGAAGGCACCATGTCGCTTGTCACTTAGTTGGGAACTCCCCCTGTAGCGCGTCGCTTCGGTCTCAGCACTCTTCCTTTAAGGAGCTTTCCGACCGAAGTAACAAGTAGCACGCGAATACGCCATATGAACGTATCGTTTGCTGTTTGGACCCTCATGTGCAATGAATGCTATTTTACAGTCTGGAAGTGTGTTTCACTAGTGTGACAGTGTGAACATCCCGTGTCGCTTGTCTCATTGGTTTGAAAGTTTCCTTACACTCATGTTGATGGCACTAAGAAAGTTTTGTGGGGTTTCCCTTGTCGTTTCATGCAATCATCATTATCATCATCGCCGCGATTAGTTTAAAGCGGAAGAAAAGAGACAGTAAATATCAAAAATACAAATGCTTCAGTGTGTATATCTTTAAAAGAAATGATGATGATGATAATAATAATGAACCTAATTCATACACAAAAATTTAGTTGCCAAGAACATTCCTCGCGTATTTTTTCTCCCGTATTATTAACGAAAGTATGACGATAACAGGACGTGGTCGACTGTCTAGAATGTTCGTTAATATCTTCGCAACCACTGTACCAAATATCATAGCAATTATCACATTCATAGAAATGCTTCATGTAAGAGAATCAGACTTTGCATCGAAAACTCCATTTATTTCCATTATAAGCAGTCGAACACCAAGCACCGGAGTCAACGCCAGCGCCTCTAGCGGATCATTTTCGAGTGGAACCAGCCAGAGAGCGCAGAACCATGCCGTTTTCCACACTACGTTATTCTAGGCGCTGTAGTTTTCGTGACACTCCCAAACCCAAGTTCATCACCTATCGGAATGGGGGTGAAAAATAAAATGCCAAAAATGACTTAGATTAGTGTCGAATCCGTAGTTTTCGGAGTCGCTAAGCTAATTGATGACATTCACGATCACATTTAAAATTAGTGACATTTTACACTATAGTTAAAATCCATTGTTTTCCTGTCTAATACAAGATTGGGATAAATAAATACGCGAGCAACGCAGGGTAATCAGCTAGTAGTTAATAATTGATAGGAAGTTACACTACAGGGTGCTTCAGCATTGACGCTCTTGAAAACTTGTACCTCTTGGCTGCCACTGTCGTCCCTACGCAGAAAGCTGCGGTTCCGAAAGAACCATCACGCAAGATGAAACCTTGAAGAGAAAGTTGGCAGAGTGCCGTTGGAGTCAACAATTGCAGTTTTTGTCAATGCACGGGATGAAGAGAGATCGTTGGAATCTTTCCGAAAAGAACCCCTGTTCCTCTCATTCGTCTCCAGACGGCAAGGAAATGAATAAGCACAAGGCAGCAGAAGGAATTCCTCATGATATCCCCTCCGTCGTAAGTCCGGAGTTAACAGCCTTAGATTGAAACGGGGCTACCCAGGCAGCACGCGAATTGTCTTCTTATTCGCAAAAGAGAAAGACTCTTGAATCCGAGAAGAAATGCGAGGGCGATTGTAATTTGCATTGCTGATAACGTGGGTGGGGGCTTCGAGTGCTGTGCGTACCGATCTCACGTTATTGACGGGGTAACAAATTCTAGGAATCGCATGACCGCCCTCGGAAGAAGGCATTTTTTCGCAGCCTGGCGTTGAATTGGTGGGGGTCGGACATTGCGTGAAACAAGCTCCCTTCGCTATTGATTTTGGTCCCATGTTGCAGACCGTTGTTTCATGAAGTATTTTTTTTTAGGGGTGGCCGCTCTGAATGGACAACGTTTTCAGCGGGGTTGGCTCATTATCCGCTTTTCATATGTTAATTGGGGAAACCCCTTAATTACAGGTCCGCGGTACTTTCTGGTTGCATGCGAAAAGTTGATCAGTCACTCGATGTTTCTTTAGTATCGTTTTTTTATCGTTCTGGCGATAATTATCGTAATTAGAGTACGCAGAGGTCAATTAGATTACGTTTGCATGTGTTTCTATCGAAATATCTGGTTCCAGTAATTATTTATGTTCTTAAAATTGCCAAGTTTTTTCAGTATATCCGCGTGAATGATTTGCCTTGTACAGTCACGGATACTTCTGGGTTGTGTAACACTACCATTAGCTTTCAATGGAATCATTACAACCCAGAAGTGTCCGTGACTGTACGTCTCGCAACTACATTGCAAGTGAATTAGTCAGAGGAATCAACACTAGCAGCTTTTGACTTACCGTATTTCACCGCATATCAGTAATCGTCGCATATTTTATGTAATTTTTTTAAAGCAAAAAAGCGAGGTTAAGCTTTTTTTTCTTTTAAAAAATTCTGCTTGTATTACAGGTACTTAGAAATCATTTCTTACTAGGTCTTTGGTGCAAGATTAGGATGCACAGAATACTCGTGAATATAAGTTAAAATTGAATAGTCCAAATCGACGTATATAATTTCTTCGTGACTGTTAGCTAACACGTGTCCGCTCCTAACCTAAGCTCCAATAGCCGTCCCTAGCAGCTCGTAGAATCAACGTCCACCTATCTAATAGGCATGGTACTGAAGACGAGGTTGCAGTCTGTCCACTGCAAGAGCAATGTCTGTGTAAATAAAGTAGTTGCTTCCCTATTGGTTCTTGATTCAACTCGTCCGCAGATATATATTTACAGTTGTTATATTGAGTTGTGTGCCTAACTTATGTACCGTATTCCTAAGTGCATATTTTTTGTCAAACGGCTACCATCTGAATTGACCAATAGAATTTCCCTCACCGCAACTCACGTGCATGTATTGACATCGACATTGGGTATAGTTTCATCTCGTTGAAGAATGAAATGCTCCCTCCGACCACAGAAAGCGCACTGCGGCGCGATATTCCTCGATGGTGCATTCGTGGAGTGGTGCGTCCATACGTGTGACCTTTTTGTTCCGCGACACTCGACTGAATGGGGGCAGTGATGGATACACGTGGTGACGTCAGACACGCCCAGTCTTCGTTTACTCTTGCGAAAACACAAAATTGCCTTTGGTTTTTGATATACCCTCGTATATGGTAATTCGCGCAGACGACCATGCCGCTGACATACTCCTTTGCTGAATGTCACCATGGCTACGTTCTCCACGAGTAACGGCGTCCGTCATCGAACGGCACGTGCCTAGAGCTCCGAACGTGCACGCGTGGTGCTGATGTGACGTCATCGATCCGTGCTGCAAAGTTGCAACGTGTGAGGTAGCCCTTAGGCGGAGTGGGCAGATTTTATGCACATTTTTGGTAATGAAACAACCGCGTTCGTATCGCGACATGGGTGTTTTTTGCGAGTATCCTTGCATTATATCATCACTCATCCACATCTTCTGAAAAGCGAAGTAAAATAAACTAAATCAATCAATCACGAGACAACCGTATATCTAACTAGTGTGTCCACTGACTTGAAATGCATTTTAAAATTGATAGCCAACCTCCGTGGCGGAGTGTTTAGCACAGATTCGAATCCCGCCATGGCCGTCCTTTGTAAGTGTCGCTTCATCAATTTTATCATCATCACTCATGTTTCATCGTCACGATTGGCGACCTCCGTTGCGGTGTTATTAGCACAGGGCTACAACGCCTGAGGTCCCGGGTTCGATCCCGACCTGGGCACGAGTTTTTTTCCTGTTTGTCCCTTCATCAATTTTATGATATCATCACTCATCCTCTTTTTCGCGATTAGCCGAAAGGTGGCAGAAAAGCGAAGTAAAATAAACCAAATGAAGGAAGCAGCTGCGTGAACAGATCACGTGGCTTCTGTCGCCCATAGCCGGTTCCGTCGAAGTAAGTCTCAATCAACCGGAAAACCGGTTCAGCCGCTCTAGAATTTCTACCTCATTCCTCCCGAAGCTTGCTGGGAGCCCTGCGTTTTATCCAAGGTCGAGGGAAGTTTTATCGCAGCGATAAGCGCATACAGCTGTTTGCTTTTGTCGTCATCGCATTTACACTCGAACCACGCCAGCAAAGACAAGTCAGTTCATAAGGAACTTCCACCTCCCCCCCTTCCCCTAAATTTTGCAATTGTGCAAATAAACATGTCGACACTCAAGCCCGCGAAGTATGTAGGTTGCAGGTGATAATATGTCTGTTGATGTGTGTTGTAAGTCGGTAATTTCTACAATATTTTCTCTGTCATGAACAATGATATGGTCGAAAAAGTAGTTTATCCACGTGCTTTCTTTGAATACGAGTGTTGCAATGCATTACTTCGGTTAAGTAAGACCGTTGGTGGTTGGGTACTAGAGTATTGCATAGGACCACTTTCGCTCCCTCGTACCCGTTCTAGTCTCCCACCCACGCTCGAGCGTTTATAATTTTTATGTAATAATAATAATAGTACACACATGCATATGTAAAATATCCGCCTTGGTCGTTTCTGCCCACAATTATCTATTTCATTTTCATATATCACTCACTGTGTATTGGTAGGATAGACTAAACTACATGTTAACATGAAGATGAAGCCTATGTTCACTTAAGTTTCAATTTCAGTGCGTCTCTCACTTCACGATCCATATTTGAAGGCCCACTACCACAGACAAGTTACGGTCATACGTGCAGGACTGGGCTTCGAGCGTATACCGCTCGTTTTGCCTGTTTGAGTGTTATTCGTACGAGAGAAGAAGCTCTCAATTCCGTACGCTATCTAGCATCGTCCATGCGAAATATACTATGTACCAAAAAGTAATTGGGCACGTGTACAGAATGGTTGTCTGGTGGTGCGAACCCTGTTAGAACCTCGTGGAGCCACCTCTTGCTGCTATGACAGCAGCCACCCTGTCAGGCATGCTCTCGACCAGTTTGTGGAGGACGTCCATTGGAATGCGTCGCCATTCCTCTTGCAAGATTTCACTCTGTTGGCTGGCCGCATCTCCCGATACGTCACCCGCCGGTCCAATGCATCACAAAGGTGTTATATGGGATTGAGATCAGGACTCTGTGCAGGCCAGAACAATTGGTGAACATTGTTGTCGGCATACCACTGCATAGTAGCCTCCGAAACATGCCACCTAGCATTGTCATCCTGGAAGTAACAGGGGTCCATTCCGTAAAAACGCCACAAGGTTGGGAGCATTTCATTGTCTAATATTGTACAGTTAGTGTTGCCCACGAGACGAGACTTTGGCCTCTCTCGTCTCGTGGAAATGCTGTGAAATGCTGTCTCGTCTCGAAAATATTCGTTTGTCAAAGGGACACGATCAATCTCGTCTCGAATTTTTAAAAGCCTGTCCCGTCTCGTCCCGTGGGCAACACTATGTACAGTGTGCCTGTGAGTTCATTGTGCCACGAACAACCACCAGTGGTCCCACACCGTAGTACGAGAAACAACCCCACACCATTACTCCACCGCCACCAAATTTCCTGGTAGGCACTATACACTCTGGTAGAAGCCGTTCCCCGGGTAGCTGCCACACCCATACACGTTCATCAGACCGAAACAATGTGAATCTCGACTCATCACTCCACAGAACCGCTTTTCACTGCTCCAGTGTCCAGTTGCGACGGTCCAAACACCACTTGAGACTCTGAGCTTTATTCACGTTGGTGATATGTGGCTTATGTGCCGCTGCTCTTCCGGAATATCCGAGTTGTTGGGCCTCTGTTCGCAATGTTCCAATGGAAACTGACTCCCCTGTTGCTGCCGTAAACTCCTGTCCGATGGAGCCATCGGCTGTGTCCTGTTTTTCACAATTTCACGTTTTAGGGTTCTCCGATCTCTGTTAGTCAGTTTTTTTGGTCGCCCGGAACGTTCACCATTGTCACAATGTCCATGCACCTTCCACTTACGAAGCAGAAATGCTATTGTTGATTTGGGCCTGTTTAACTTTGCGGCTATGGCCCTGCTAGACAGCCCACTGAGGTGGCAACGCACAATTATGCCCTTATCAAAGTCTGATAGCTCTGCAATATGCGCCATCTCTTTCACAAGTGGTTCTCTTGCTCACAGAACAACATGAAGGACACACGAATCAAATTAGATTCTAAATTAACCACCATCATAGGTGCCCAATTACGCTCGTGCGAAATCCTCTCCCTCCAGCACTCTATTGGGTAAAGTCAAGTTCACATTTTGGCCATTGACACCAACATCCACCCTTTAAAAAAATGAATAGTTACCTGGTAGAAGCACGTACCGAGTGCGAGCTCCCTGGATACTTTATTTCTCGACGCTGTTCTACCCCTTTTTAACTAATCGCGACAATGAGGAAAAATAGTGATCACGACGAGATGAAAGTTATGAAGGGACAAACTCAAACACACATGGAGCAAGGTACAACGGTGGTTTTTATTGACCTTCTGGCGTCAGATCCTCATCATCCTGCAAGAATGACGTTTCTAGACCTGAAAGAAGGCTTTCTCTTCAGGCAGGTCCCCTTACACATGGAAATTGAGTTCGAATCTGTTTAGAAAAGTAAGAAGCTTGGGACTCGTCTGGAATAAACCAGTCTTGTATCTAAAGAACACATGTCGAAAGCTTCATTTATGTAAATCTGTTACTGTTAAGAAATATTTCTTAACCAGCATCTGTCAGAAATGACACTGTCTACGATTTTTTTTTAAAAAAAATATTAATATTTTTCTCTAATGGTACTCGTGGTACGCAGAACACTTCATCTTCCTTCACTAGAAGGGCCTCCCCGATGGCGCACTGGTAGCGTCGCCGCCTTGTAATCAAGGGGTCCCGGGTTCGATACCCGGTGGAGGCTCATAGTGGTTCGGATCCTACTTTAACTGTAGGTCTAGTCCCGATTAGCCTTCCTGTGCATAAAGTGGACTTAAAACACCAAGTCAATCAATCCTTCACTAGAAGAACTAGAGTAATCAATTATATTTATTTTTATTTAGCGTTGCTTTTCTGACACTTTTGTCTAATCGCGACGATGAGGATGAGTGATGATAGGATAAAATTTATGAAGGGATACTCGCAAATAACACCCTTCTCAGGTCGAGATTCGAATCGAACCCGGGACTCCTGGCGGCTTAGCGTGCCACGGAGATAGGCTAATCAATTATCTCTTGCCACGCAGAAACAGTTTTTGAAATCATTCTGTGTAATGTAAAATTGCTCAGCGTAATCGAATCGTGCATCAGAAGTCGAAGATGGTTGGGTGATAACAGGAATAATGGATTGTGGTGATGTTATTAATTTCCTTCCTTTGTAGAGGTTATCGACTTTCTTTTCGTTGTTTTTTATGTTGCTTCACCCAAATTTAAAGAGGATACGTTTCTACGATTTGCTTTCCGAGTTATTTATTACTACTCCTATCCTGTTGACTTTCTATTACTCATTCCGTCATGGTGTATGTAAAGACGCCCATTGAGTCCCGATTGTGCAAGTTTTCCAAAGTAATTTGGCTTCAAAATTTTACCTACATAGCAAAACACAAAATTTATCCGAGAAGTCTACGTAGTATATCTCCTGGGTATACCAAATAAGGTAATGTACAATTCTACTCTGGGAGAAACTATACATTGTTGACGTCAGCAGTGTGTCAAAGGCAACAGATCCCGTTGCGGTAGCACTGACACAGACAATTCCCCACAGGAGACACAGCAAGAGCGGAAAATCTGACGAAACCGGGGCTGACTCGGTAGAGCAATGACACGACATGGCAAAGTCCCGGATTCGAGTTCTGGTCGAACCTGCATTTTTCGCTGAAATTTCCACGTAGTAATGACATTTCTCGAAAGTGCTCAGTTTTGTAGGAAATACAGAATCCGGCAGAATGATCTCTTTTTGAAACATCAATAAAAATACCACGTAGATCCTATTCCAAATTTTATTTTACCATCACACAGTGTAATGTTTGCCATTTAGTCACCACTTCGTTTTGAAGATTATGGAGTCCAAATGTTTGTCCTCACGAGCAGTACTCTCCTGAAGCCTCATCCCGAAGTTCCACATTGCTCGCCCAGTCATTGCCGCTGGTATTGCTGCAATGTATTGCGAATGACACCGTTCAATTCCTCAATTGTCTGAAGCCTGTTTTTAAAGACTTCAGCCTTCAGGAATTCACAAAGAAAGAAATCACAAGAGGTATAGGTCTGGTGACCGAGCCAGCCATGACATGTCACCATTTTTAAAATAGGTTTCCAGCACGAACGCACGATTTTCACCAGTCAACGCCTTGATGAAAACTAGAAAGGCATGTTCTGTGCTGCTCAAAGATATTAAGACTCTATCGTCCACTGTTGGGGCATTGGTAGCGTCGTCGCCTTGTAATCAAGGGATTCCACTTTAAACTGTAGGTCCAGTCCCTATTAGCCTTACTGTGCATAAAGTGGACTTTTTAAAACACGAACTCAAACAAACTCTATCGTCCGCTGCCAAGACAGTGAACACGACTGCCAGATCAAATCGGGGGGATCATTCTGCCGAACCCTGTAGTTTTTTCTTTAACAGTTACTCTACTAAGATAATTTAATTGGTTTTCTTGTGTTATGTTTGTTATGTTAAAGTTCTTGATTGATTTGTTGATTTTTACTTCTTCGCTTTTCGGCAACTTTTGGCCGATGAAGGGACGACAGGCATGTATCTAGAAATATATTTCGGGGTGGGATTCCGAACCAATTGTCTCGGGAATATTAATAATAAATTAAATTGAAATGATATTAAGTATAATATTCAAATAAATTAATATTGTATTGTTGTTATTAGATGAATAGGTAAAAACACGGTATATAAGAGCACGTATTCATTATCTAGCTTACGTGTAGCTAAGAACCCCAAAATTTATACAAAACAATTGCCCTTTCAAGGAAATTAATATCAAATAGATAACGCATTGACTATTTATTGAATAAAAAAAAGGATGTTAGATCCAGTTCAGGAAAGTACAGTTCCTGATTAATATTTTATGCATATTAAAACAAGAAGTAATGTCCCTAATTCTTCTTTCCTACTGTCCTTCAAAGCTGTCCACTAAAGTTCTATGTTCTCAATCTAATCCTTGCCAGCATCGATTGGAACAAATGCCAAAACATTTATATTTCATTATTTAATTTTAATAGGTGAGTGTTTCGAGGGGTCCTGAGCCCTTGGACTCCCCGCCCTAAATACGTCCTTGAGGGACGATTTATAGGAACGACTTAACACGAGCCCCACAGTGGATTATACTGGCTGCGAGTCCAGGCGCCAGAACCTCGCTAGTCTGCACAGTGCAATTCAGGGTGTAATACGTGGAAGTGAGGCTCGCCCCGTACACCCCGTCAAGTTCTTAAAATCGCCTGTTTTTGGATTAGAAATTGAGATTAAAAAAAACTCAATGGAAGTAGGTTTATTTTAACTTCAAATCAGCCCAAATACTAGACATGTCATGAAAAATGGCGTTTATTATGGATATTCTTCTCAAAGCTTATATATATATTTTTTATGGTTTGTTCCTTCTCAGCTGCTTACAATTGTAACGACATAATTAGTCGTTTAATATGTAAACGACTCGGGGAAGTAAAGTGTTGTTATCGTGTATTACGCGATTACTTCAACACGAGCGAGCTCATTTTCCTATGAATGAAAGTGAGCGTGACATACAAAAGACTCTTCAACTTGCACTTTTTTCCAGTTTCCTCTCCGTGAAATTCCCCCACAATGCAATGCTTTGTTTCGTTTCGCTTACGTTGCGTTGGCGCCGCGAGCAACGTTGTCACCCTCGCCTTTCTTTGACACTCTTCTAATCATTGCCCACTGGAAGAAAACATGTAAACAGGCCAGAGAGGCAGTGTAAAGATTTGGCCACATTTGTTGCATATTTAATTCTTTAGTAGACCGCGCTCTTTCATCAAGTGAATCGTTTATGTAATTTTTCCCCTTCAATACGCTCACTCTTTTCTCTGTATTTCATGAGCGGATCACGTCAGAATCCAGCATATGTTTGAAATATTAATCTTGGGCATTTGGCGGCATTGGAGGTAACCTGTTACGGACATAGAGAAACAAAACCTCGTGGCGGAGTGTTCCTGCATAAATTTCATCATATCATCGTCGTGATTAGCCAAAAGTGGCAGAAAATAACAAAAGACACACTCGTAACTTGATGGAAGGTCTTCTTTATTTCGTAAGTTTGAAGACTATTCTACAGGGTGGCCCAAAAGTCCTGCACCTTAGACGTATGACCATAAATGTACCATGTTGACTACTGGGGAGCGGGTAGAAACCAGTCTGCTATGTGAACGCAAGAGCTTTTAGGTAGCCTCACACTTCAAAATCCATTGGATTCAAATCTGGTGATCGGGGAGTCATGCAAGACGAAAGTGGTAACAGTGTGAAAATAAGGGACAAACACTATCTGTTAGACTGTGTGAGAGAATTGCTTCTTAGTGCCGGACTTGGTGACCCATATGCTGCGAGCGATGGGTGTCCGCCTACAGTTGTGTTTTGACAATGGTGGCCAACACATTACACAAATATTCTAATACAGCCTATGGTGCGGGACTTTTGGGCCACCCTGTAGGCATAATGAGTAGTCCGTTTCCTTTTAATTCGAACCAGAAACTAATGTTTTCATTTGGCATTTTTTGAACATTCATCATTCGTAGTAGGCAAGTTGTTGTACCATGTTTATTATTTGGATAGACCGGACTTCGGCGATGAAGTGGAAGGATTGATTGATTTGATATATTTTACTTCGCTTTTCTGCCATTTTTGGCTAATCACGAAGATGATGATGAGTGATAATATGATGAAATTGATGAAGGGACATTCACAAAGAGTACTCATACCCAGGCCGGAATTTGAACTCTGGACCCCTGGCGTCGAAGCGGGCTGTACTAACCACTCCTCTAGAACGTGTGTGGAAGTGTGAATTGAATATTAGCTTTTTGGAAGTTACATGTTTCTCCCATTTTATATAATTCACTATATTTTGCTACGTATTTCATAAACTTAATAGTTCAAGGAGCTCTACTTATAACAATCTGAACTCTTCTCCGGCCGCCGTACCAACCGGTGTCCATTCACAGCGCAGAGCGGTTATTTTGAGAAAATCCTGTTTCCCTACTGGCTGCAGTGGGAGGGGAATTTTTAATGTTGCCGAGCCTTCTTGCCAAAGCGCTATGTATAATCGGTTGTTTGACGGCGAGTTCCTTCGTAGGCAAATGCGGCAACAGAGGGTCACTGCCATAAAGGCAGTCTCTGCACCTGATCCTATATGTATCCTGCATTGCATTCCCTATTATCATGTTTTCCAGTTTCATGTGGAAGGCAACGTGTAAGTTGCCCAGATGTTCTTTAGTTTGCTTTCTCTTGTTTGATTGCGACCATTTCAAGTTTCCTAGAACATAAGCATTGGGAAGATAAACGCGAAACGAAATTCCTATACCTCAATGTGCTCAATGCTGGTACCGCTCCCTCCACTCGGTGGTCTGTTGCGTGCTGGATAATCTTGCCAGCCATCACGTGACTGCTTCCATCCACTGACAGAAGCGCTGAAGCACGTGCTTTGCTCTCTAACCAGCCCGAACTCGCCGTTCCCTTTGAGAGGGGAATTGGAACACTCGGTTGCTACGTTCACATAGCAACAGAAAAAGGCGCAGGTATTTCAGATGCCCCCTATAGCTCTGTTCTTTCACATATTTTTACAAATTGAGGAACCAGTTGCACATAACTTAACAATTAACAACAATTTATCTGAATTGGATTTTGAACAGCTTCAAATTCCTTTCCCTTGCGTATTGTACACTTGCATAGGCTAATTATAATGTGAATGAGCACATACAAATTTGCAAGGAAAGTTTTTTTTTTTCTTCCAATTGCCATATATAACAGAACAGAACAGAAGTTCATATGAGGAATCGTGAACTCAAATCAAATAGCTAATTTCCGTAAGTTTCTTAAAACAAAATAATTCCCAAAAGCACCCTTACACGCAAGGACGCTGCGTGAACAGTGCATGTAAAGTTACATGCTACAAGCCGATTGCGGAACACACGTAACCATAACACGAATCGTTAATCACTTGCCGAGTCATCGCAGCACGTTTTTCCCGCTCCGAAGTACTTCCGGTATGGACAATCGACACGTCTTCTTTTTTCCCAAGCCACGGTAACAACTACTGTTGATTTTTCGATGGTCGCATTATGTGCGTGGACAGTGTTTTCTCACCGCCAGCATTCCCATGCCCTTGGAACTTCTGCATCTGGGTTATTGAGCAGCCATCCTATTGTCACGCATTGCTTACTTTATGGGAAATTCACAAACCCTGATTTATTGCTAGAGCCGTGATTTTTAAGGTAGCCTTAACTTGCAAAGGATGCACGGAAATATGTTGCAATATATGACAAACCGTGTATATAGTTTCCAAGAATAGTATTTGCTTAATGTCCCCACTCACATTTTATGTACAGTCACCGGCAATAAAAATGCGACACCTATATTCTGCAATACTGGCTTCCCTGCGAGGCGTTGTGTGTGTTGCCTAACTCTACGGCAATATTATAAGTTGCTATTGAAAATCTTCTATATATACAAAAATGGATGTACTCGTATGTGTGTGGGTGTGTAGGTATGTTTGTTCCGACATAACTCTCAAACGCCTGTAGCAATTTCAACCAAACTTGGTACACGTATCACTTGCAATCTGGAAATAAATACTGTGGGGGTAAGACACCCCTGCCACCCTTAGGGGTGGGGTGGGGTGGGTAGGGGTGACATGTAAAAATAATCGGGACCCGCCGATATTATATTCCGCACAGACAGAGATCCGTGACTCTATACAATCCGCACAACGATAGTGTTTCTCGGGTTGTCTAACATTCAGGCTGTGTTACTTAAACGATCGATATTAGTGTTTAATCCATAGTCTTCGTGACACTCCCAATGCGGTTCAACTTCATCACCTATCGGCATGGGGGTGAGAGGGGGTGAAAAATAAAATGCCACTAATCTATGCCACAAATGACCTAGATTAGTGTCCAATCCATAGTTTTCGGAGTCGCTAAGCTAATTGGTGACATTCACGATCGGATTTATAATTAGTTATATTTTGCACTATAGTTAGCATTCATTATTTTCCTGTCTAATACAAGATTGGGATAAATAATACCCGGGCAACGCCGGGTAATGAGCTAGTGATGGTATTAAAAGGGACGATTCAAAGTCTTCCCGATGTTGTAGTGGTAACGTCGTTGCCTTGTAATCGAGGGGTTCAGGAGGCACACAGTGGGTCGGATCTCACTTTAAACTTAAGGTAAAGTCCCGTTTAGCCTATCTGTAAATAAGGTGGACTTTGAATTCAAGCAGGACCAGATGAAGTTTTGTCATGTTTAGGACTCTTGTCCTATATAAATCCCCATCTTGTTCTCGAGGGGCAGGTGTTGCCCATATCGAACCACTTTTCAAAAAGAATTAGGCGAACTGGAAAATTAACGGCATTATTTATGTACCTTTTTGTAGAGGGATATGTTTTAAGTTTCTTGATTTAATATATATATGTATATATATATATATATATATATATATATATATATATATGTAATATATATATATATATATATATATATATATACAGGGTATCATTTTAATGGCGCCCACGGACCATAGATTCGTATAGAGGACATCAAAACAAACAACTTTTCTCAGTAACATTTTTCCCGTTGGTGCATCATTTCGCCGCTACAGCCGTTCAAAAAAGACCGTTTTGCCGCCTGGATGCTGGCAACCACACACAACATTTAATTGCATTTGTGACGTCATATCCCGTCCTGAAGCGATGCGTTCCAGGGTTGCCAGGAACACTCATATTCTGTGAAAAATGACATAGCTACAATCAGCCACATTATGTACCGTAAAAGAAAACACGTTCTTTAACCTAACAGGAAGTAAACAAACGACACGAAAACTGGTAGAAAAAAAAACAGAATTCAAGTGGAAGTGGTCATATCGAATTTTGTCTCAGCTTACATGTCAAATATTTGCAAATCTAGTTACCAAGTTGGCATCTACAATTTAGTCTATCCACTTCGTCCTTCTGATACTAGTTGTCTGTGATACACTGAACAGATGACAAATTGGAAATGAAAGAACTCAAAATTCCAAAGGTAAGCAACACATAATATAATGTATATGCAGGGCATTATGAGGCAAGTGACAAAAATGGTTGCAAAGACAGGGATATAAGTAGTAGTAATACAAGCTCTCCGACGACTGTGTTTATCTATGCACTGGATACACATGTAATGTAATAGTTTGCAACTGTGAACAGGACAGCATATTCGCTACTGATTCATAATTAGATTGTTACTGTGGTTGTACGTGTTTTAGCCGGAATATAACAACGTGAACCTCAGATACTTCCGTTATCAGCACAAAAGTACCACAAGGCATCTGGACACAAACAACGAGATTTGCAAATATTTGACATGTAACTGGGCGTAAACAGCCACATGTAAGCTGTAAGTCCAATAAAATGTATTGTTGTTGATATTTGACATGTAGGCTGAGACAAAATCCGATATTGACACTTCATTTTGAATACGTTTTTACCATTTCTCATATCGTTGGTTTATTCCCCCCCCCCCCCCCCCCTCTGAGATGACTGCTAATCTTCTGGCAGTCAGAAGATGTCTGGCTATGATGTTCGGTGTACTGGACGCGTTTCTCGCTTCGTTTTACACTTAATCATGTGGTTGGTAGTTTGTCAATTTTCACAAAATTTGTGTGTTCCTTGCAACCCTGCCGTGCGCTGTTTCGCTGCAGGAAATGACATCACTGATACGATCAAATGTTGTGTGTGGTTGCCAGCATCCAGGCGGCAAAACGGTCTTTTTTGAACGGCTGTAGCGGCGAAATGATGCACCAACGGGAAAAATGTTACTGAGAAAAGTTGTTTGTTTTGATGTCCTCTATACGAATCTGTGGTCCGTGGGCGCCATTAAAATGACACCCTGTATATATGGTAAAGGTTGGTATTATCGTGATTTAGGTAATATCGTGATAGTTTCGTTTTAACGTATACACGTCAACAAGTGTGTTTCTGCCTGGCGCCATTTTCCTCACTTACTGGCAGGACCTTTACGAAACACGTACAAACGACAGGCAGTTATTTCGTGATACGTCAATACAAAACTGTCACGATAATACCAACCTCTACCGTAGGATTGTAGCATACATAATCATTAATATATTTTAGCAGACCTCGGTAGCAGAGTGGTTATCATAACACGCTACGGTGCCATGGGTCCCGGGTTCGAACCACGGCCTGAGCATGGGTGTCGTTTGTGAGTGTCCCTTCATCAATTTCATCACGTGACGACTCATCTTCATCTTCGCTATCAGTCAAAAGAGACAGAAAAGCGAAGTAAAATATACGAAATGGACAACGACATTAATGTATTGAGCTCATTAATATTTCTTGCATCAAAATATAATTTCTAGTTGTTAATTTCAGTATATTGAATTCATAAATCTCAAACCAGTCAAATGAGAGCGAAAATGACTGCGCTTGTCCATCATAAACACTAACAGTTTTCTTTGGATTAATTAAAATCCAAGAAAGTGAATTGCTCTTGTCTAACGCGTAATCCACAAAGTTCATCACTTCTCTCTGAATGTTTCCCATTTCTGGAACAGATGCGTTTTCCATCAACTCGTGGGTTGTTTTCACGAGGGCTTAGAAATGGAAAGTAAACAGTAAAGGCGTTCCTGTCTCCGCCCATATTTGCATTGGAAATATGGTTTTGTGCATTATTTGAAAATGAGCTTTTGTTCCGTCTGGTTAGCACCGTAATTGCGCTTCTAGGCTGGATCTGGATTTTCTCGCTCTGTTGGCAGAAGCGGACGCTGCCTACTCGATGAGGAGTGTAATTGAAACTGGGAATGGCCTGGTTAATTTTCGTTGCTACTCTTTTTTTTTTTTTAGTTCTTCACTGGCTTGCAATGTACTGAGTATGTACACTCACCGGCAATAATAATCGGACACCTAGATCCTGAAATATTCGCTTTCCCTGCGTTCTGTCGGCGGTGGTAGAAGTTGCCATTGAAGTGTTGGTGTTAGAATCCACTCGTCGCCGTAGTTAGGCAACACGCATAACGCCTGGCAGGAAAGTGAGTATTCCAGGATCGAGGAACCCCAATTTTATTGCTGGTGGGTGTACAGTGTTCGAATGGAACCACTTGTAGAAGAGTGGTACGGTGGTGATATCGTCGCCTTGTAATCAAGGAGTCCCGGTTACTATCCCTGTGGAGGCAGACTGTAGTTGGATTGATTGATTTACTTTATTTTACTTCCCATCTCTGCCACTTTTGGCTAATCGCGAAGACGAGGATGAAATTGATGAAAATAAGCTATTTTGCTTTTGGGGTGATGGGGGGTGCGCACTCAGTGGCGTATTTGTGATTTCAATTTTGGGGGTTTGAAAATTTGTGTTCGTTACCAGTCCGTAAACTAAACAGTTACCTTGTGGTTCTACGTATCTTAAGAACATTACTTCTGAGGATCTATCGAACTAATAACACTGAAAACTTGGACCAAATTGCTGTTGCCAAGGTCGCATTTAACGTCCCTCCAACATACCTACAAGTTTCTTGTGAACGCATTAAAAGTATCAGCACTATGTCATGAAAACTTAAGTGGAGAGCAGCCTCCTGTTGTCTCGGCACGGTGAGTGGCCAGTTGCAGAATGGTGTCCTCCTTTAATCCACAAGGCTCCATACCTTTTCGGCAAGGAAATCTTTGATAACTGTACTGGACAGTTAATGGACACGATCGATTCTTTTATTGTGTTTGTTACATACTTAAAAGATTGTATAGTTTTTTTCTTTCAGTTCCATTTTCCTTGAGGGGGATACAAACATCACTGGTAGGATAAAAGTAATTTTCTTCTCTCGGGGATAATTTCTTAGGGCGGCAGCATTCCCCCGGTAAGGCTCGACTGGACGGACCTTTGGCAGCCGAAGCGGCGATTTTTTTTTCAAATTTTCCTCTTCATTCGAAAAACCGATGTGATATTCCAAAATATGTAACATTACATGCGTTTAGAATTCCTTCTAGAGCATTGACGTGAATTTTCGAGCACTTGGCTTTCGCTGTTATCTAGATATTCCCAAAATGTTTCGCGATTAGGTAAGTCTTATTAAACTATTGAGAATATCTAGATAACGGTTAAAGCAAACCACACGAAAATTCATGTGAAGGCTCTAGAAGGAATTCTAAGCGTAGGTATGTATTTTTTTCGTATTTTGGAATATCGCAGCGTTTTTTTTTTTTTCGAATGAAGGGAAAAATTTGATAAAATTTGCCCTTTCGGTTGCCAGAGATCCAGCCGAGCCTTAATTCGCTCACTACAAGTGCTATTCACTTCCATTGCGCATCGTGATTGCAGATTTGTGATTATCGTAGGCTCTGTGCCCGACTAAACTTTAAATCGCACCTGCTTTTCTTCTTATATCAGTTTTTTCCTGCCACTTCATTTACTCATGCTGCGGAATCAACCGAGTGCTGTACTCAGTAGCGAAGATTTTTCTTTCTCTCGAACAAAAGCGGGAAAATCAGAAAAGAACAACCGTAAAATTGAATTTCAACAGTACCGAGCTGGCTTCATTGTTTGAGACTCGATGAAAAATTTACTTCAATCACAATGGCAAGAACTGCTCACCGGCTGATTGAGTTTCCTTCAAGATTTTTATATTTTCGCTGCATTGCAGTGCTACCAGATTATTCGCTAGTTTAGCAAGTGAAAAATTGATGGTTTTCCCTACATAAATATGCTACCGCAACATTGTATATAAAATGTTTACGGATACATGCATGAGTGAGTTTGTTATGCTCGTGTTTTAAATTGTAATCGTAAAGTACCAAGAACATTAATAGGTTGTTTTTTGTGTAACTGCGTACCTATACGACAGATGCATACAATGGGGGTTAAAGGGTATTCAGTCACTCTTCTTTGTCCAAAATTCGGCAACATATGGTGTCACTGTATCATGTATGCATCATTTATAATGTTGATTTAAGTGTTTAAGTTAGTTTAGTCATAACGGTTTTACACTTTCATTTGTTCAAATTGCGTCCTTATGTCACTGTACGCCATGGAAGGTTCCAGGATCAATTCACGTTCTTGGTATGGGGTTCCTTTGTATGCCCCTTCATCTAATCATTCTCGTTGTCGCGATTAGAAAAACAACTTTGCAATAACGCGACGTAATCTAAGAAAAAGAGCTAAATTAAGTTGTTAAACTTAGTTTCATTGAACTTCGAACTGTTTATCAGTTTTGAAAATTAAACCTATTGTCATTCATGAGTTAATGTACTAAACGAACTTAGTATGATGTCCAGCAGACAGGTGTCAGTGTGATTTGCACTCATGAATTCCCCCGTTTCCTTTCTTTCTTGTCGCTCTTGTTAAACTGAAGAATAACTAGCTTGTACTTACTTACACTGAATACTCGTAGTGAAACTTCGGTAAAATTTAAGTCCTCTTTGTGGAAGGAAGAGAGGCTATTCGGGATGAAAGTACTTTTTACACTTTTATCCACCTTACTTTTCGGACAACCCTCGTAGGAAATCGCAGTGACGAGAGCAAAATTGAACAGCGTTTTGTATGGCACTAGCCTTTGCTTCATCATTAACATCACAATGCATGTTTTTGTCTTAACATATGCAAATAACAATGACGGTGTATGTACTTAAGTAACGTTCCCGATTTCACTTTCACATAGCCGAGATTATCATACGTTTTACACTGTTTTGTTTCCTCGCAATAATATTCTTGAAGGATGCAGACGATGAATCGAAAGTGAATCCGCCATGAAAAATGTTCGCAAGTGTGTGGCCATGACAAGTTACCAAACACCACCTTTGCGACTCGGTAATAATTTGTGTCGAACGCACGGCCAGTTGCAGCAACTCGGTTGGCGAGACGACACGTCCCTTGCCTACGTGTGGATATAGCCAGAAAGTAGGTCAGATAATATTGTTATTGCGAGGCTGCCAGAAGGTGGCAGTATAGGTAAATTTTTCTGGAACGTGGCCGAAGCGTAGAGTGCCATTTCCCGTTTCCTTCAATGAATAACAATTGTTTTCGCTTTCGTTGGGCTTTTGTTCGCTCGTTCAAAGAGCAAGTGCGAACAAACAGATCAAAGTTCTGCAGCCGCAATTAAGTGTAATTATATATTGATTTGGGCTTGGGAACTGTTGATTACTGTACTGTCTGTTGTCTTTTTATTGATATATCCC
This sequence comes from Lepisma saccharinum, assembly GCF_977018435.1. Classification (NCBI taxonomy): domain Eukaryota; kingdom Metazoa; phylum Arthropoda; class Insecta; order Zygentoma; family Lepismatidae; genus Lepisma; species Lepisma saccharinum. Next base: position 9,542,796 of record NC_139249.1, read on the forward strand.
TATGTTTTCTTGAGTTAATAACTTTCTTCAGTCGCTCATTTAGTGTATATTTTATTCCTCTAACAGTTGTTTCAAATCCTTACTTCCTTCTGCTATTATTTTTTGTTTTTAATTTTATTCCATCCCCTATCAGCAGTTTCCCTGTTGATTTTTTTGTTTTATGTCCACTTTATGCACAGTAAGGTTAATTGGGACTGAACCTACAGTTTAAATGGGGATCCGAATCACTATGTGCTGCATCCACCGGGTATCGATCCCGGGATCACTCACTCCCTTCTGTCACTCTTTTAATTTGCTCTTTATTTTTCTTTCTTCCACCCTCAATAAGCTTTTCCAAACTTCCCCTTCTTTCCGTCTATGTATTGTCGTTATTTTCTCTTCGTTTCTTTGCTGTTCCAGTATCTGTTCCGAATGTTTATTTTCCGTACTTCACTCTGCTATCATTTGCTTGTTTTCATGGGCATTCGCAGGGAGGTCTACTTGACCCCACTTGGATAAGAAATATATCTATCTATCTATCTATATATATCTTCTTTCTTTCTTTCCGAGAGAGAGAGAAAGAAAGAAAGAAGAATAAAGAGAAAGAGAGAGAGAAAGAAGGAAGAAAGAAAAGAGGAGAGAAGGCTCTCTTTATCTCTCTTTCATTCTTTTTCTTCTCCCAAAGAGAGAGAGAGAGGAAAGGACTCTCTCTCTCTCTCTTTTCTTTCTTTATTTTTTAATCCTCTCTCTCTCTCTGAAAGAAAGAGGAGAGAGAGAAGTCTCTCTCTCTCACTCTCTCTTCTTTCTCTCTTTCCTTCTTTCTCTCTCTCTCTCTCTCTCTCTCTCTCAGGGAGAGGGGGGAGGGAGAGACAGACAGAGAGAGAGAGAGAGAGAGAGGAAGAGAGAAAGAGAAAAGAAGAATAGAGAGAGAGACTCTCTCCTCTCTCTCTCTCTTTCTCTCTTTTCCCGCTCTCTCTCTCTCTTAAAAAGAGAGAAAGAAGGAAAGAAAGAGAGAAGAGAGAGATAAATAGAGAGAAAAGAGAAGAGATTATATATATATATATATATATATATATATACACACACACACACACTATTCTTATCTTCTACCTTTTATTTGTATTTCCATTCTGTTCTTCTATCCCGTATTCTCTTTCTAACTTTGTTCCCTCTCTTAGTATCTCTTCCTGATTTATCTTTCTATATTTGATCCCCCCCTCTCTCTTTCTCTTCCCCTCTCTCTCTCTCGCTGTGGGTGTGTGTTTGCCCCACTGTTATATTTACCTTATTTTCTCTTTTCTGTCTATCGCTTTCCTTTTGCCCCCCCCCCTCTCAATTAATCTTCCTTTCTCCCATCTCTATCTTTTCTTCCATGTTTTCCTTTGTCTCTTCTTTAATTTTTTTTCTGATAACACGTAATCATGACTCCAACGTACATTGAAGGACGCAGATTTTCGATTTTGACTTCCTTTCCCTCTTTAAAAATAATTTCTGCGGCGCCAGTCATTAATATTTCCGTCAGAATTTGCATGTCGGTATTGCTTTGAACCTTTACACGACACGTACCTCAATTCTTCAGGCTTAATTTGGTCATTGTTCATCTGCATTTTGCTTCTCAGCATTATGCAGTTATTAACGTTTCTGTGCCCAATTAAATCAACATTGCTTCATCTGCGCACGCATTAATCTGTGACATACACACAATTCGAACAATCTGGAATAAATTTGCTATCGTTTTAGATATCAAAATTAAACAAACCGTTGATTCATCTTGGAACGGTTGCGGATTTCCAAGCAGATTTGTATCAGTCAACCCCATTCAGGAGAACAAACACCCATGCCTACGGGAGCTTTCTGACCGATGTCACAAGCCGCAGCGAACACTAGTGCACCCTTACAGGACGCATATCTGAAGCCATCACACAAGTCAGTCGAGAGATATGGTCGGGAAATGACCGTGGAGTACATTTAGATAAAGTATAATTGTCATTGTGAGTACATTATTTTATATGTAAGGGGTCCCGGGTTCGATACCCGGTGGAGGCACGTAGTGGTTCCGATCCCACTTTAAACTGTAGGTCCAGTCCTAATTAGCCTTACTGTGCATAAAACACTAACTCAACTATTGTATGTAAGCTTTCATTTGACCTCTCTTTCAATTTAAATAACTACAAACTTCTTTTGCAATAAAGGTTTAGATCTGTCGACTCGGTGGCCGAACTCATTATGTCGTCGACCTTCGATCTCGCTACCGAAGTTCCCGGGTTCGAGTTCCGGCCTGGGCATGAGTGTTCTTTGTGAGTGCCCCATCACTAGTTTCATGTAATCACTCATCCTCATCGTCGCGATTGGCTAAAAGTGTCAGAAAGCGACGCTAAGTAACAAAAACGTTTGTCGAGATAATTGTGAACAACCCTGTAAATATGTAAATAATAATTATTTTTATATAAAAGCCTTTTATTAAGGTTGTGGTACTTTTAATGTGATTCTGTAATTAGTAACACCATATAAGGCTTCGAAGCGGTGCTCAGCAATTAAAAGAAACCAATAAAATACGTGATCGTGGTGTGATTGTGTATTAAGATTTTCTAATGAAAACTGTGATGATTTAACATACATGCGCGCGAGCAAGTATAATTCACGTGTTCCCCGCTTCGACTTAAAAAAAATCAGATAATAAGTGAATAGATGCATAAATCCGTCTCATTTGACGTATACATTCTTGTGTTACATAACGAACATTCCTCTTTTTCCTCGCCTTGCAGCGCCATGTCCACGTCAATTCTAATGCGATGTATGCATGAATAATATCTGTTTTGAGAATTAGCTATGCCATACTAATTGGGCATTCGTTGCTTTCTGCGAAGTCCCCGCCTCCCCCTTTTCCGTTCGTATCGCCAAAATTCTTGTTATGCACCACGTGCCATGATAACTACTCCCCCACCCCCTCTGAAGCACCCCTGCGTCGAGGCTAGCTCCAACGATGCAAGACAACTGGTGTATTTGGTATACGTGGATAGCGATAAACTCACACAAAGGGTCGCGTGAAAAATGAAAGTGAGGCTCGCAAAGCGTGTAAGTATTGTTCAACTCGGGCAATTAATGCTCAGCTGGGTTCTTTCCCGGTATCGACACTTCTTTGCCATTTTACGCTGTTCGTTATTGCAAAAAAGAGATTATTATTCAAGACATTAAAACACTTGGATGTTCTTTTCTGCCGGCAGCTTGTTTTACAAGCATTACTGTTCATGTCTCGTGCGCAGGTTAGAAGGAAGTTTAAAGTCCGACGTTGCGGATATTGCCCCACCCACTCAACGGTATTAGTTGCGCATGCTCAGAAAGCCACTGCGCAGCTAATTGCGCATCCTTGAACACGCTATAGGCTCTCTGACTGAAGTTTTATTTGTCTTGTTGCCTGTTTTACTCCACAACTACGATACATTTATAATGTTCTCCAAAACCATAGCGTACTAATTCTACTTAGGTTAAATTAATACTTGTTAGTCATCTCAGTTGCTGATCAAGTTGAGTGACCAATACACGACCTCGATACCAAAAATTCCGCGTTCAAATCTTTTCGTGGGCATGTAAGTTTCGTTGTGGGTGTCACTTTCATCAATTTCATCTGATGTCCACTCATCCTCGCAGTTACGATTAGACCAACGGAGCAGAATGATGACGTAAAGAAGAAAAAGTTATAATTCCAGTTATATGTTTGTGTTGCGGTCATATGTTGCATACTACTACATTTCACAATACTAAATAAATAAATCCATTTTGCATAATCTCTTTGAACATCATCTAGTTGAAGGGGATATCTGACCCCAAGGACCAGTACACCCTTGCTGATACTCGCAGTTCGGATTTTGAGACCACGGGGAACAGTTTCAGTGTCCAGTCAGACGCGAGGTTCTGGAAAGACCCTAAACAGCACCTTTACCACCGACCTTTCCTGCGGCGAGCTGGAGAATGAGAGATCTGTGCCCTTGATGGTTGTATGTACATTGGTCGAGTAGCTGGAGGGAGTAGGGTCAAGCGAGCTACTTTCCCCGTGTAAACAACTGGGAGAGCACTGGGGCCAGTACTCGCTCCAGTAGTCAGGACACTCCAAGGAGGACAGCGACTCGACCAAGTTGCTTCCTCTCCCATCGATTTTTCACTCGCGCGTAAACTCGACAGACCACTCGGTCAATGTAAACTCTTTCTGAGGACAGTATAGAGTCTTATGATGTGTGAGTGTCCAATGTCCATGGAATTTGTGTCGATTATAGGAACAAACAAAATAAACTACAGGCCTATGAGGCTATAAGTGTAGGAGATGAGACTTGATGTATTTGGCGTAGGAGAAGTAAAATTAACAATAAGTAATTTACGTTCTACACAACCACAACCAAGAACGATCGAAAATAGAAAAATCAAGGAAATCGGTTTTCTTTCCAGACATGTCCTCGTGCATTATTGTATAGATCCACCAAGACATTTGAAACCCTCGCGTGGAGGCAGTGGCGCTAGTGTCGCTACTATCCCACAGCTACTCGCCATAGAAGGTTCGAGTCGAGCAGACAGACCAGTAACTCTCCCGCTAACTCGACCAATGTAAACCAGCCTTTAGCTTTGCGCTTATGGGAGTATTATTTTATTTGTTCTCCGATGGCGTATAAAAACACGTGAACGAGAAGAGGATAGGTTGAAATTTTTTTTTGGGGGGGTGGGGGTCGAAACTTTAATTTGATTAGCAGTAACTTGAAATTGTTTCTCCATAAGGAATACAAGGGATTCTGAAAATATTTACTCATCATATTTTTGACACATCGTATCTAGCTTAATAAAACAATTTAACCAGTCACTTACGGGGAGAAACTCAAACTCTCCTTCTTGTACATTTTTATTTATTTATTTTTTGCTAGTAGCAGTGCCCAATTCGACGATATTGAAACAAATACACGCCTGGTGAGAAACTGTCACTCTTTGCGTTAAATAAACAAAATGTTTTGTAATCGATCGCTGAGAAACAATTCATTTGTGAGCGTGTACATTCCACCGGTTCCCCTTTAAAGGCAAATCACATATATTATTTACAAACCCTTTCTCTGTTCCTATATGCCTCGGAAACTAAGAGGGGTGCGACGTAATCGAGTGCTTTAAGTTTTTGTTTAATGGCGCTATTGTTTTCAATGAAGTCGCTTGTTTATCTTGCGAATTACACGCATTGTTTTCAGCCGCGCGCTGTAGCGGCTGCAGAGGGGAGAGAATTTGTCCGACTTAATGGTGGTATACATTTCCTAACCCCTTCCTCCCCCGCCTCCCTTTGTTTAGTATTCGCTCTTGTTAATCCCAAAACTCTGTGCACATATTTTACCATCGTTAACGACCTGGATTCCACTGTTTACCCGGTTACACCTGGTGAAGGAATGAAAGAAGTGTGCTCCACATATTCTAGACCTCACCAGTGGATCTCCGCATTAGGAACGGTATCTAGACGAGACTGTATTGTCTCGGTCTCGGAAGGACAGGTGTCAGTCTCGTCTCGAGTCTCGAAATATATAGTGTATCACCACGTACCAGCCGACCTCAGCAACGGAGTGGTTAGCACAGCGCACTACGACACCAGGGGTCCTGGCTTCTAATCCCGGCCAGGTCATGAGTGTTCTTTGTGAGTGACTCATCAATTTCATCCTCACCTTCGCGATTAGCCAAAAGTGGCAGAAAAGCAAAGTAAATGAGGCAATCAATCAATTTTACAGCAAGTAAAGGTCAGTAAACCAAACAACTTTTCTTGATGGTGGTTTTTTGTTTGACACCAACAACACCCGAAAACAGGATTTATATGCTACATATACAATAATATGTTTATAGCACGAAAATTTCTTAATATATTGCCCCTATTTTATTAACTTGCCCAGAATAATATATGTACTCTGATTAAACCTTTCTTACAACCCACCTCTTAAATCGTTACCACATTACCGCAAACACGATACCTACCTCATTTAGAATTTTTACAGTTACCATTGATCATAATTTGGAAATTTGGGAAATTATTTATTTATGGCCTGAACGTGCACGATCAAACAAAAAAATCAATAGATACAAGTATTCAATTACATTTATACCTAGGAGCTCATGAATATAAGTAGCGGATTTCGGTCTCGGAAGCCAGAAAACATCGGCAATGGGACTCGATGCGATGAACATGCAGTACCAAAATAAGTAGCTGCTTGGCAGGCTATGGCCCTCAGAGGGCTGTTTCACCATATAGTTTAGTTTTTTTTTAAATTTCAATTACTAGCACTATAAAATAGATAAAAGATTACTCGATCACATAAATCAAAAGCTATTAGTTTCTAATGAAAACTCATGTGTTTTGTTTTAACTTCAACGTAATCATGTTTCATTTAGTCATACGTACTGAAGCATTGTCCCTGCTCAGCAAGAAATACTTTAGTCGCTATCCTTTTGAAACTGCTGTATGCAGATTACCTCCCCCATTGGCGTAGTGGTAACGTCGTCGCCTTGTAATGAAGGAATCCCGGGTTCGTAACCTGACGAAGAGAGACACAGTGGTTCGGATTTCACTTTAAAGTGTTGGTCCAGTACCGATTAACCTTCTGTTCATAAAGTGGACTTAAAAACTCATATCAATATGCAGATGTGGCTTTGAAGGAATTGAATTCATCAGCCACAACTGTAGGTCCGCCGGACCAGGAACAGACGCAGAGACCGCCTTTATGGCAGTGACCCTCTGTTGCAGAGTTTACCTGCGAAGGAACTCGCGGTAAAACCGCCAATTACGCCCACCGCTTAGGCAAGAAGTGACAACGTTAAAATTCCGCCTCCCCAAAGCAGCCAGTAGGGAAACAGGATTTTGTCAAAATAACCGTTCTGCGCTGTGATTGGACACCGGTTTGTACGGCGGCTCCACTGTAAGCATTATACTCAATCCCTGGAATCTCTGGAGCAGCCGCGCATAACGGCAGAGAAGGGGAGAAAGCGAGTGGGCGGAGCGAAGCAGCACATACTGCTGCAAACAGCTGGTAGCTGCAGTCTCCTCCAGTCCCTCCGCACGCAATCCCGTTCGCTCGATCCAGAGATTCCTGCGACAGTGTAGTTGTCAAAACTATCAACGCCGGACACTGCGGCTGAGTGGTTAGCACATCGCGCTGCGACGCCAGGGGTCCCGGGTTCGTATCCCGCTCGGGCATGGTTATTTGTGAATGCCCATTCATCCGTTTCATCACTCATCCCCATCTTCGCAAATTAGCCAAGAGGCACAAAACTCGAAGTAAAATAAAATCAATCAATCAATCAACGCAAATTCACGCACTACAGATGTACCGTGACAACACAAGTACCTGGCGCAGAGTTTCGATTTCTTATGAAATGAACCCCATTAAAACATGTGCTTTGAGCTTGCTTTCTCTATCTCAGTGACACAACCTTTGGATCTATAATTTCCCTCACTCAAGTACATGTGTGATGGAACATAACATTTATATTGCTGGTAATATCAAAGTTTTACTGACACCCACCTACAAGGTTATCGGTCTACAACAAGGCAAGCCAGGATCGATTTCCAATAGAGGAATTTGACACGCTTTGGAACAGTACGTGCTGTTCGTATCTGTGCACACAGTGAAGGTTAATTTCAAGCGAATCAAGTAGACTTTCACAAAGTTGCAATTTCAAATCGTTTACTAACTCATCCTTTCGGATTGAGACTGACCTTCGCAAACTTGTGCATTGCTAACACTTTCAAATGCTGAAAGTTTGAAAGTGTGATTGATAATTCAGTTTTGTAAACTTTGCGTGTTCGTATACATTACCAAGTTTCTCATTGATCATGTATATCGCGTAGGTCAGGAAATATTAAATGTGGTTCTTCAGTGGATATGGTTGTTTCATATATCCGTAAATAACGTTTCGTACATGTGTTTCTAATGCAATAAGAAATGTTTATAAGTTGTTTCTGGAGCTAGCGTTTAATATTTTTTATGTGACTTTTTTATCGACAGTCTTGCATGGTCACAATTGGTCACACCGGAATATTTATCGACCGAAATTTCCGTGAATTTCTAGCATTTTACGGGAATTATTGACACAAGGAATTTGTGTAACATTTTCTGCGCGAACATGAAAATATTACGGCACTTTCGCATTAAGAACGTAAGCGCATTATTGAGATCTGATTGAGTTTCTTGGAGGAAGGATTTAAAATAAATTCATTATTTGCCAGGGAGAATTCATGAATTATTCATAATTCACAAAAAATAATCATAACGATTTGTAAAAACTTACTGTGACATACTGGTCCCCTATTTTATTTTTTTTAAATAGAAATTTTCCTTTTAGGCATTTTGAAGTAAAGAAGTCGAGAAAGTATTTATTTAGAGATCATTGCATTCAGTTTGCAACATCGAATCAGGAAAGTGGTCTAAAAACTTTTCGGGCTTATAAATGCCATAAAGTTGGTTCTATTTTAGTCTAAAATATTAAAATTCAGGAGGAAATGCATTTTTGGATTGCTCTTTTCGAAATTTGTGGCTCCAGTTTCTAAACGTATGACTTGATATCATTTTCATTATACTGTAATTACAATGTAAATAATGTGTGCGCGTTTAATAATGTTATTGATACATAGAAAGCAATTTAAAATTTATATATAAATATGTATATAACCAAATTTGCCTCTTCTGCATTCATTATTTCAATTTTTCGTGTTCATTTAACATGCTTTGTGTACTACACCACATCTTCTGGTAAATGTTTCGTACCAAATGTTAATAACAGTTAAGTTTCAGTGCAAACATAACATTTCGCCTTGAAAACAGGAATTATGCTAGAGTTCACTGTGCAACCATGAACGATCAGAAATAATGATGACAAGACTTTGGGGTTATTAGTTTTAATGCTCAACCGGAAATATAATTTCTGACGATGATGCCTAAACGCTTTGTAACTACACTTCTGGCCCGGTATATATTGCCCACGTTGAGATATTCCCTCATATAACCTATTGTTGTAATCTCTTGGGACGGGTTCAGTGACACATTTCGAAATAAGACGGGAAAAACGCAGCAGATATTTTGAGCATCGGGGAGTCACTGTGGACTGATAAAACGATTGTGTTCCTTGTTTTATTGTTTTAGATTATTCTTCCCCTTTCATCCTTTAGTAAAAAAAGGTTATATGAACTTGGCAAACAACATGGCTTCTGACACTATGATAACTTCTCTGGATAATAGTCTCTCTTCACAGCTCCTTGAGTGACGGAGTATAGTGGAGAGTTGCAAAAAAGCAACCGAGCGATATACTCGGGGCTTTTCGTCAGCCATCCTGTATAGTATGAAAACTTGAAATCGCAGCGACAATGATTGTTAGATGAAGTCAAGGCACGCTCCAATCCTGAGCAGGACTGGAATCTTCGATCGGCTACAGGGACGCTTTACAGTGACGGACACTTTTGGATTGTAAATATTACTGTTAACGTCACTGGGATTGTTACAACCCAGAACTGTTCGTGACTGTACATACTGGGATCGAATAATAAATTCTTTGAACTGTGGACAGAACTATGCTGATTTTGCACCTTTGACCTCGCGTTGTTAACGCTGGCGCCTTGTAATCAAAAGGTACAGGGTTCGACCTTCGGTGGAGGTACAGCGCACAGTGGTTCCCATCCCAATTTAAAGTGCAGTTCCGGTCTCCGTTAATCTATCCAGACATCCCGTGGACTTAGACTATACTCCATTAGTTTTGACTGATTGATTTGGTTTATTTCACTCCGCTTTTCTGCCACTTTTAGCAAAGGTGAATTGATTTAAATAACTTTTAATATATAATTTATAGAATAATGTAAAGGGTTTCCCAATAAGAATGACATGGTTTTGGAATGAACTGGCAACTATGCTTCAAATGTTATAACTGTCACTCGTTGTCATTTGTGTTTAGTATACTGTGACGATTCATCATGGCTAAATACATGCTTCAAGAACGTTTGGTTATTATCCAAAATAATTATGAAAATAGACGTTCTTTTGTGAATACTCAACGTGCACTTCGCGAAAACTATGGTCCACATAATCACCCTTCTGTGCTTGCTATTCGTTGAACCGTTGAAAAATTAAGGGGTTTTACTCTTCACGATGCGAAAATGCTAAGAAGAGGTCGAAATGCAAGAAGTGTAGAAAACATTGCTGCTGTAAGAGGTAGCATTGCAGAGGTTCCAAATGTATCGATTCCTCGTCGTGCTCAAGAATTAGGGCTTAGAAGAACGACAACTTGGCGTATTTTGCGAAAAGACTTGGGTTTACACCCGTATAAGATTGTGTTGACCCAAGAACTGAAACCACTGGACCATCGTAAGCGCCGTGACTTTGCTGCTTGGGCTTTAGAGCAACTTGAAACGGATCGTAATTTTGGGCAAAAAATTATCTTCTCAGATGAAGCTCATTTCTGGTTAAGTGGATATGTTAACAAACAGAATTGTCGTTTTTGGTGTGAAAACAATCCACAAGAGATTCACGAGAAGCCCTTGCATCCGCAAAGGTCACTGTATGGTGTGGTTTATGGCATGGTGGCATCATCGGACAATTTTGTTTTCCAAAACTAGGTAGGAGATTCAGTTACAGTGACTGGTGAGCGGTGCAGATTAGCAGATTTTTTGTGGCCAAATTTAGATGAAATTGATTTGGAGGACATGTGGTTCCAACAAGACGGTGTCGCATGTTACACTGCTAATGCCACTATCGGCGTATTGCAAGAACAGTTTGGTGAAAGGATAATTTCAAGAAATGCAGCTGTTAGTTGGCCTCCAAGAAGTTGTGATTTAACTCCTTTAGATTGCTTTTTGTGAGGTTATTTGAAATCTATAGTCTATGCAAACAGACCACGATCCCTTGATGCATTAAGATTGAACATCGAACGCTGCATTCGTGACATAGGCCCGAGTTATTGCATAAAGTCATCGAAAATTGGGTTCATCGAATTCACTCGTGTGCACGAAGTCGAGATGGACACTTAAATGATGTGTTATTCAAAACAGAATGTAATAAACTATGCTTCATAGTAATATAAAAATTTTGGTTGTATCTGAAGTAGTTTTCATTTTATTTCATTGTAAAATCACCTCCCTTTACATAAGGATTTTGTAGATATCAGAATCACTTTTAGTGAAAGTACATTAATCTCGTAATCATTTAATGGTGATTATTAGCCTCTAAGATAGGTAAATAAAGGAAATAAAAGATATGTGGTCATGGTGTGAAGCTGATACGAAAGAAAAATTAAACACACATTTATCTTGATTTAAAATTCAATAATTTTGATGGGCAAAAATAGCAAACATTTTGTGTTGAAAAATATACAAATACTAATCATGTTAAACCATAAATAGTATCATTATCATTAAACTGTAAATAAACATGGCAGCTTATATTTTTCAAACTATCATTAAGAAAATTTCCAAAATTCAGCTACAAAGACTTTAAAAATATTTAAGTTAGCCTAATATTTTAAGTTACAGTTGTAGAGTACATCCACAATGTTTTAATTTCACTGGAAGAAAAGTTACTGAAATTATTATAGTTTCATTTACACAATCAACAAACATTTCCATAGTAGGGACAGTATCAGAAACAGAAAAATATTTATTTATTTATTTATTTACGACTTTGTTTACATGGCGAAGTTAAGGCATTAATGCCTTCTCTTCCACTTAACCATAACAAATATATATTTACGTACATTTTTTATTGGTTTAATCAAACTGTTCAAATGTTTAACAGGGTCGTTTACTGAAAAAAGGCTCTCTAGAAAAAAAAATTATATGCATGGTGTCAAAAAAACATACAAGCAATTTTAAGCGTTTTTTAAAAAAAAAATCAAAACAATCTGATTTAAATAAATAAAATCAACAAAAATGATTTTTTAAATAAAAATCATGATTTTTTATCCACCCTACTTTTAGCTAATCGCGAAGATGAGGATGATGGAATAGATGAAGGGTCACTCACAAGGATCACCCATAACCAGACCGGAATTCGAATCCGGGACCTGTGGCAAGGTAGCTCGCTGCACTAACTATTGCACCACGGAGGTCGGCGTTACTCCATCAGTACATTTAACTTTATATAAATTATTGTGACGTCATTCACTTCAGCATTTTCAGCTTCATCTGCCTTGTGGAAACATTGAGTTTAGTTCAATGTAATTGTAACTGGTTGCAGTTGAGAATGTTGATGCCCTTCTCCCACACTATTAAGAATCACAGCTGATACGTATAATTTAATTAGTTATAGTATTAATAGATTAGTTCAAACTTAATAGGGAGAGTGCTGAAGTAAATTTGTAGTGTATAAAAATAATTTTAACTTCATTTTTGATTTCGTTCCTTTGCTTTTAATAACTCAGAAACAATGGAAAAAAACTTGCTCGTCTGTTAAAGTTAATGGCTGTCTTGGTATATGGAAGTTTTTTTTTCAGTAGAGTGAAAAGATGGAATTAAATAGATTAGAATAGGCAAATAGAATTGAGATTGGGTCATTTTTCTACCTTCCTATGATTCCATTTCGTCTGCACCACCCCAAGTTTCGTCCTTACATATTTATGTTTACGTAACAACGTCCCGATTTCGCACTTCGAAAATATGGTAGCTCTACCCAAAAAGCATAAATCGTTGATTAATCCTTTTCCCGGCTTTCTTTCCAGATGAACACCTATTAAACCTGTTTTATGTTATAAATTGTACATCAGTTTTAAGGTTTTGTTTTTGAATATTGTGTTTTTTAAATTTTTTCCAGGATCGGACAATGGGAAATGCAAACGGCACCAGCCCATTGGACAACATGAGAAGTTTAGAGCATTACCTGAACGACATAATGCGAGGGGCGGGAGATTCGCAGGAACACTTAAAAGGTACAGTAAAACAGAATTAACATAGTGTGTGTCTCACTTTGACTGATAAATGAAAAATATATGCAAAAATTATGATTTTATTACAATATACGCATGGAATTGACGATCGAAACTTCATTAAGCCAAGCAGAAGCTTTTTCTTGGGGGTTGCAGAGGAAAAAAATATCCCCACCCAAAGGTTTTATTGAAACCACATGAGAATGAAAACTAACCTAATTCTATTGAAAACAAGGACACAGTATTTTGTTATTTTATTATTGGATTAAAACATCTTATTATATTTACACTAAGTTTTATAACGTATCAGATAAGGGGTGCTTAAGGAGGCGCGGCTTCGTGCCCCCCTGGCGCCGCTACTGGTTGTGCATTACCCTGTGCCATGAGGCACGTAGGAGATGTTATGACTATAATAGCACCACTGGTTAGAGACTTTTACCCTTAGCGGTTTCCTCAATTTATGAAAGGCTGACAATGTGTCCCAGATCGACTTACGTAGGGATATAGATGGGAAAATTCCCACCTAAGATTAACGACCCTGAGAGTCGAACCCGGACTCCTGTCTTGTGGTCACAGCCTCTTATAGAACGCAAAATGTTGTGACAAATTCCACAAAAATTGAAAAATATAATAGATAGTAGAAGAAGAAAATTGAGATAAATAGTGTAGAAAAAAAGCTTTCTTGTTTTCAATAGAATTAGGTTACTTTCCATTCTCATGTGCTTTCAATAAAACCTTTTGGGTGCGGATATTTTTTTGGACCAAACTGTATAACAAAGCGTGTTAAAGCGCTATGATCAGTATTGCAAAGATAAAACCCTGCAAGCGAGAAAACCTTATTTGATTCTTCTACTGTACCGAAAATCTGAAAGGAGAGAACCACACTTGCCATTTCTGAAAGGCTGTGATATATGTGCGTATATCAGAAAATGTTTTCGCTCTGGGTATTCATAGGGAATATTCTAAGAAGCGTGGATTTGTTCATTCGTAATTTCAATCCGGATTTTTCCATTCGTACTATCAGTGCTTCCCTTGATCCACGAAAAACAAACTTAAAACTGGAACTTACGTTGATCAATATGCTACCTTGTAGATACTTTCGACGAGTTCTTGGAACACAGTTCCTCTTTTAGAGAGAAGCAGTGTGTTCAATCGGTTGAAATGCGCTCAAGTTAACAAGTAATAATGATTTTTAAAAATCACATGATTTAGCGAAGCATCATAATACGGCTGTGCGAAAATGTTCGGAAGAGGAAGCTCGCAAGTAACATTAGTTTCTTTTTGGCTTTGTTGTTAGAAGGAAATTTTTGGCACCTTTACCTTCGTTTGGCACCTGAAAGGAAGAGGCATTTATAAACATCTCGGCTTAGCGCGATGCAGTCTCTGGTGCTCGCTAAAGGTTAACGGTTCAGCCTTGGCAAGTTAAGAAAGAGGACTTTCCGAAAACTGAACTTGTTCTTGAAAGCCCTAATGCTTCTCAAACGGTCAGGCCTCTCACCGATGGTGTGTGTTTGAGGCAATTTTGAGGAAATTGCATTGTTGTCATTAACATTGTAGCCTTTTATTTTGTACAATCAGAATTGAAACATATTTTCAAAGGGTACAAATTCATAATAATCTGTATTGAATATTTTATTTCTTAAATGGAATAAGAAGGAAATGATGTCAATATTCTTCAGAGTTCCTAAATTCATTTTACTTTATTTACTTCTGTGCAACATTTTCTCAACATTTTTAGGTTCAAAAATAATACCATTGATTAATGTGGTAAAACTTATAACCGGATCACTTGTCACATACTATTCTCATTATTTTTGTTACCGGTAGTTTTAGTGTAAGTATAGGTCGAGATTTCAGAATCTACAATAACGAGGGCCTCCCCGATGGCGTAGTGGTAACGTCGTCGCTCTGTAATGGGTCCTGGGATAGATACACGGTGGAAGTTGTACAGTGGTTCGGATTCCACTTTAAACTGTAGGTCCACGCCCGATTAGCCATTCTGTGCATAAATTATCCTTATAGCAAAATTCAAACTAAGTACAATAATGAATAGTGTTGCTACTAGGATGGTGTAACCGAATTTCGACCTACTTATACAGCATTTGAGCCGTAAAACAAAAGGAATGATTGGGCGACAGCATAGTTCGCTGTTTTCATTACAAATTGCACCCAATCTTTTAGCTTTCGCGAATTTTTCGCGGTTCAACGTATCCGGATCAGGAGTGGCTGCTGCAGGAGGCCTTGGGCATATTTTTCCTTTCAAAAGCGCAACTGCAGTCTGAAATGTCAGAGGCACATTTGCTGCAGATTGACATTCAAGCACAACCATGCGCATCCAGCACCAAATTGCGTACTGGCCCATCACGCTCTTTGGGCTTGCTTCGGATGCGATCATATTTGCTCAGTAGCTGCATTTTCGAGTGCTTGAAAGGGGAAATGAAAACTGAAGGCTGAAATCTCAGTCGCATTATGGTGCTTTCGCGTGCGCTTGTATACTCTGGTTTAAACGCGAATCTTATAATTATTGCTTAATTTCTTCGTTATATATATAAACTTCTTTGACAAGTTTGCAAAATCATTTCCTGATTCAATTGCAAAAATTGTTCCAAGGTTGACCATTTTCATCGTTATATTTCCCCGACTAATGCATTAAAGCGTAACATTGTGAATAATAGAAAACCTTAATTTCAAATTCCATAGCATTAATGATCAGCAACTTAAACAGATTTGATATGAACAGAAACAACAATGTTATTTATTGTTTTCATAATGGGTAGAAGTTTACAGTTCTGTTTTCTATTCTAACCTTTTTCAATTTTTTGTTTTTCTTTATTTTACTTCGCTTTTCTATCACTTTTGGCTAATCGCGAAGAAGAGGATGAACGGTAATAAGATGATATGGTAGAAGCATGCATATTTCGTTTTTGACAGAAACTTGAAATGTGAAGTAACAGACTGTAATGTTCATTTTCATGTTTTTGAAGGGTGTCAGGTGCATTTTCCTACCATGTTTTGTCACGAAATTGTCCAAGGAGAACTGCATTATGAGAAATAAACTCTTAAACACGAAGTTTAGAGGTTATTTTAAAACCGATGCGACACTTTCTGTAGTATGAATTACCCTGTAAGTTATGTAATCCACGGAAAATTGATTAATTGTGCTGTAAATATGTGAGAAGCCAAAAATTGACTCCTTTGCACAGGAATAACTTAATACTGTGCCACTACATAAATGTACTATTAGAAGAAAAGTGTTTGCAATAAGTGTGGTTTTTAAAATGATTTTTTTTTGTTATATTCACCTTTTTAACACCGAAATGCCTTTTTTTGTTATATTCACCTTTTTAACACCGAAATGCCATTTTTATATGCCGCTTTTGATCCCGATATGTGCCCCGTTTTTGTACCTAAAACTTGATATTTTATGTGATATATGTGGCTCTCATGATGAGACAATCGCAAACATATAGGGACGACACAGCAGGAGCCCCACAGAGGATTATACTGGCTATAAGCCCAGACGCCACAGCCTCGCTAGTCTGCAGAATGCACTCCAGAGTGTGAATTGAGGTTGACATTTGGCTGTCTTCGGGAATAGCCGTCCTTACACCCTGTAATGCATAGGGTGCAATACATTGTCACGTGTGGGACACACGGACTACATTTTTTAATTTAAAGTAACTATTCTACTGATAGTTAAGCAACATTTATCTTACAGTTTCTGTGCAATCTAATATGAAACTTAACAGTGTTGATTAAAAATAACTACCCTCAAAGTACCTTCCCAGATTTGTAGCTATGAGTGAAAGAAATTTGTGTCAAGGGTGGGACAGACGAAACACTGCGTCTTCACTTATTTTAATTTCTTTGGTTTGTTAAATTATGAAAAATAAATTATTTAAGACAACGACAATAGGTAATTGACATTTGAATATTCTAGTGGAGTTGAGGAGGAAATGTAACATTTAAATGAGAAATTACTTGTTTTTTGATGTCACGGGCGGGACCCAATATAAAACAAAAGTAAATCGAAAAGTTAAATAAACGATCATTAATTAAAATATTCTATCTTCTAACTTAATTATGTATAACACGTGGGTGAATCAAAACTTACACCCTTTAAAAAAAACACATTGAATAGAAAATAATTATTGTACAAAAATGCATGAACATTTAACTTTTTTCGACATAGTCACGAAAGTATTCCAAGGACTTTTTGAATCGTGTGACCAGTTCTTTTATTTCTTGTGTGTAAAAATTCCGTCCAATTTCAATTGAGTTGACTTTTGTGCTCATCGGTTAACAATCGCGGCACCCATTGAGAGCACAGTTTACGATACACCCAACTGGTGATGAATCAGCATAGACACACTATCGTAGGATATGCTCAGTTCACTTGCAATCTCTTTTAATTTTCACGTGGCGGTTGAATGCCTTTGTGCCCACAAAAATAGGACGACGGAGCGCACCTCAATGTTGGACGCCACCTCAATACGACGCGCCATACTCACACTGTGACTACTCGCATACTAAATCAGCTGAAGCACGGCTGCTTGTGGTGTGTGAAGAAAACATTCCAGACAGTGTTGCCACCAAGCGTTATTATTTTATCTCTCTTCGTACAGGAACACGGGTCGGGTGTAACTTACTTTTTGATTCACCCTGGTACTTGAATTTTTATCCAAATGACAAGTTTTACTTTGCTCAGTCTCAAAAAATTGAGGATCAATGCCACTTTCACTGGAATATCGCATAGAAGCACCAAGGCACTGAATGGGTACCCTCTGACGGTTTCTCTCAGTCCCAAATCATTTTCTTTCGTTTTAGCACTTCGACTTCCAGTCCGACTGGCTTAACGTCTCGAAATGAGATTCAGGGAGGGCAGTGGCCATCCATTTGGTCCTCGCACTGAGTCTCCCGGGAATTAATAGAGACCTATGTTTGATTCCGAGGCGTCGGTTTACATAAATCTGCATAATTTAACGTCGATGCGGATAAGCGACCGTAGCAGGAAACCTTCAATTTTTGAAGGCAATTCGCTGCAGAAATGCTGCGAGTCCAATCTAGCCATATGCCTGTAGTCTTTGAATCTTGTCTTCTAGCTCTTTGTTTTGCCCAATCAGAAGCGAGACAGACTATTTGTCTATTGATAGGTTTTGGTTCCAGGTTGTATGCGGCGTTGTTGTCTCTGATAGGAACGTGCTTGGAAGATGTGTACGTTTGTTCCTATTCTTGGCGGAAGCTAGATATGAGGGTAATAGTGTTGCCACTGCCCTGGAATATCATGGAGACGACTTACGGTTGAAAAGGTCACGGAATTGCATTAAAAGAATATCCAAATACCTGCGAGTGAGTCATGAATTATGAAATATGGGTCGTACAGGTCATTAATATATTTTTATTTGTAATGCTAATGTGCAGCGAAAGATGTTCTCATGTAAATACAAAGGTGTTAAAAATCGTGTCTGCAACTGGAGATGGACTATGTTAAGGTTAATTACAGGATGGTGTGGAAATCGATTTTAAAAAAAAAACACCTTAGAAAAACATGGAGACATCAGGAATTTCATTTTGCTAATGCAAACAAGGGAGTATGGCAGTAGGGCCACAAAGATTTACAATCTCGACCAATTGTGGAAGTGGTGTGATCAATACCACGCTCTGGCCGCGTGGAAACTAGGCGTTAACGAAAAAAAGTTGTTAGCTTTCATGCCTTTTATACGCTGTGAAAATTTTGATCACCTCAAAGTGTTTTTTTAATATTTTTATAAGTCTACGTTATTCACATATAGCCTAATCGGGACTGGACCTACGGTCCACGACTAAATAATATAATATTTTGACTATTACCCCCATCACTAACTCTTCTTTTATCAGGAAGAGTTGTAGGAAGTGGTGCAGGAACAGGCTGAACGGTATATCCCCCCTATCTGCAGTAATTGCACATGCGGGGGCCTCTGTAGATCTATCAATCTTTTCATTACATTTAGCAGGAATTTCCTCTATTCTGGGGGCAGTAAACTTCATTACAACAGTAATTAACATGCGAACCATAGGGATATCTATAGAAGTAGTACCTTTATTCGTATGATCAGTAAAAGTTTAAAGTGTGATCCGAACCACTACGTGCCTCCACAGGCGCTCGAACCTTGGACCTCCTTGATTACAAGGTGACGGCATTATCATGGGGGAAGTCTCCATTGCATCGACCGCTCGCGCTGCTGCCAGGTGGTGGGCATGGACAATCCCCTCCCCCCCCCCCTCTTAATTGTCATTTCGGTTATTTCACGATCAGGCCCGTACTCAGGAATTTTTGGAGCGGTGTGGAGAAGATCCCGAATGCTATTCGATTGACTGAATTAGGTTATTTTACGTCGCTTTTGTACCACTTTTAGTGTGCTTTGATAACCACTCTGCCACGGTGCTCGGCGAAGTGCCATTTTAATAATTGATGTGATCAACAATACTATGGTGGTATTGCAGCTAGAGCTGAATTGTAGACGTGCAATATTATGGTCCAAGGTAACGGAAAAATTTCAACTTGCTAATAGACCTCTCCCCACCCCCCACCCCCTCCCGACACGACAATCAGCAACTCTGTCGCTTTCGCATACAAGAACAACTGAACAACCATCATAATTCATGTGTAAACAAATAATATATTTATAAATTAAATTATACGTGTTAACAATGATTATTAAAAATAAAGTACATGCCTAAATGTGAGAAAGAAAAATTGAGGCATCCCGATGGCGCAGTGGTAGCGTCGTCGCCTTGAAATCAAGGGGTCCCGGGGTTCGATACCCGGTGGAGGCACATAGTGGTTCGGATCCCACTTTGAACTGTAGGTCCAGTCCAGATTAGCCTTGCTGTGCATTAAGTGGACTTAAAGCACCAACTCAATGAACAAAAAAGAGAGACATTTTCACATCACAACTACAATTCGAAAAATGTCGGGACAGGGATCAAAAAGAATGGAAAGTCCAGAGTGGATGTTCGGTTCAATGGTTATAAAACTAAATATTACCAAATATTCCACACTGCAGACTTCTGAATCCTGCCTATCTCGACAACAAACCCTTTCATTTACGCAAGAACGAAATAGAAATTCTTGCAAAATTTTTTAAAAAAATTGTCAAGGTTATTTTCGGGTTCACGATAGTATTTGTGCCCACTCTTTGAATTATGTTCCCATTCAGGGTTCCATCAAATTGGCTACGCTATTGATTCTCACATAAATTTGCGTCTGCAATAAGCATGTAATGGAATCGCCTCGTGCAGAGTGCGCGAGTACTCTGCTTTGATTGAGCGACCAGGAAGCTTTTGTCAAGTATATCACGTGTCGTCTGTGATTTGTATAATATTAATCATTCATATGACGTTCGCTTGCGGTGTGTAACCAGAGTTCATGTGTGGAAACAAGGCATGTGTTTTTTCCCCCGGTTGCCATTGTCAACGAAATTGACACACCAGTCGTCCTTATCTTTTGGCACAAATCAATATTTCTGAACTATTCCTGCTGCTCATTGTTTCTGACAGTGGGCTCGAGCTGGACAGATTAGTTTGTCGATACAAAACTGATTGCATTATAATATAAAAATTAATATAAGGAAATTTTTTTGCTCCAAGCACAATATAAGCGAATATCTCGTACATTTTTTAAAAAAATCATACCATTAATGCGTTCAAGGACATAAACATTCCAATATATTAGCCAATATTATAATATCCCAATTATATTAGTGGTTGGCACAACGTGCTACGACGCCAGCGGTCCCGGGTTCGAGTCCGGGTATGGGTGTTCCTTGTGAGTTCCACTTCACCAATTTCATCATATCATCATTCCATCCTCATCGTCACCATTAGTCAAAAGTGGCGAAATGCGACGCCAAATAACAAAAATCAGATCATTCTCATTTATTGATAAAAGTTTTTCCCACCTCGATAGAGGGAATTTTTTTAAAGGTTAAGAGGAAATTGGATCGCGAAGCGTGTTGTGTGACCTTTCTCATAAAAATTCCATCTGTAATTTGGAAAGAATTATTTTTATTAAGTGGTAATTTCCGGGCATGAAAACGTCCGATTTCTACACATTACAATAATTTGTTACTTCCATTATTATGCTGGAACTTTAATTTATTTATTTTATCTACTATCACAAACGTTAGGTTTTTGTTTCTTTTATTTGAAATTAACAGTGTCAATTTCCAGGGGAGTGACTGATGGGTTAACGCCCATGTTGCACGTGACTCTTGTGAACCATCACAGATATTTTTTTCACTCATGTCATAAAATTGACTACTTGAACACTATACAGTTTGAATAAATTCTGTATAGTCATCTGAATATTGAATTTATTTAAGTTTGATCTTCACTGATTAATACGTGGGCCGCTATAAAACAGGCTAATATTTCTGTAATTGGCGAATGTGAAGTTAACTTCTGTTGGCTTATTATATTACTGTGTATCACGTTTTGATAAATCCGTTTTTATCACTGCATCTCAAACCGTTAATTGTTGTTATTGTAAAAACGTCAATGTTAGAGAATATATACACGTTGCACAAGTTGCTGCAGCCTAATTTACTGTAACGAAACATACACATTTAAAGTTGAAGAAATAAATGATTGAGATGTTTTAAATTTACAATGAAAACGTAAGAAACATTGATTTGTGCTGTGTTAGAAAACGGTCACTAGTTTTATATCATTCAAGTTGTCAATTTTATGAAAAGAAACTATTTCTGGTGGGCAGAAGAGCAACGTGGACGTCCCCATAACAAAAAAGTGACGCAGGAAACTTTATTTGTACTGAAGGAACTGAAGCTAGGTACGTGACGTAATAAGTGATGTGCAGATAGGCACAAAAAAAATTATGTAGTGATGTCAAGCCGTGGCTGGGACTCGCAGCAAGTGGTATTTATAGAGCATGCCTTTCACTTGGCACCAGTCGTTTTTCCAATTTTATCTCAAGTCCAAGTCAGAAATAGGAGATAGACGAGCTTTTCTCCACGGGAAGAGAACTGCTTTCGTTTGTAAAATATTCGTGTTTATTGTTTACCTTTTTTGCATGTCCATTGTCTCCTGATATTTCGTATTATCTTTGTGAAACGTGCTCTGTAAGCTCGAAAAATGTCGTTTTCATTTTCCATATTTTTACATATATCAGCGTTTAGAACATATTTTACATATTTTTATCATTTTTACATACTTCATGTTTCCAGTCATTTCCGGATGCATATTTTGTATTCATACTAAATGCCAAAGGTTTTCTGTTCATCTGTATCCTGTTCGTTTTGTATTCTCTGTTTATTTTAAGTCTTGATAATGGACAATGCACCTGTTATTCTAATTTCTAATATTATCAACAATAGAGAATGCAAGCTCAAGCTTTCATGATTAAATCCGTTGCATATTTTAAATATCCTACATTTCATGCGATATTGAACACAGTTTCAGTCAATATAAATTTGTCATGAGGGACAACAAGAGGAGATTAATGTTTCAGCAATGAAAAGAAAGTTTGGTAAACCATTGTTTTGAAAACAAAAAGTAAATGACATTCTAATTTTGCGTTATATGTAAGCCTAATGCATTTTATTTAGCTATCCGTTAGCTATTTATTCCGTTCCCTTATACACTTACTAGCTGATTACCCAGCATTGCCCAGGGTATTTATTTATCCCAGTCTTGTATTAGACACGAAAATAATGAATTCTAACTATAGTGTAAAATGTAACTAATTTTAAATGTGATCGTGAATGTCACCAATTAGATTAGCGACTCCGAAAACTATGGATTCGACACTAACCTAGGTCACCCCCCCCCCATGCCGATAGGTGATGAACTTGGAGTTGATCCGCATTGGGAGTGTCAGAAAACTATGGATTCAATTCGCAACACAGCCTGAATGTTAGACAACCCGAGAAACACTATCGTTGTGCGAATTGCATAGAGTCACGGATGTCTGTTTATGCTGAATGTAATATCGGTGGTTCTTGATTATTTTTACCCTTCCCACCCCACCCCTATGGCTGCCAGGGGTGTCTTACCCCCCACAGTATTTCTTTCCAGATTGCAAATGATGCGTGTACCAAGTTTGGTTGAAATTGCTGCAGGCGTTCGAGAGATATGCCGGAACAAACAAATATACACACCCACACACACGTCCATTTTTATATATAGAGAGATTCTTCATCCACTGTTCTGGTGTTTCTCCCTTCATCCATTTCATCTTACCACCTTTCATCCTCATCTTCGCGATTAGCCAAATGGGGCAGAAAGGCGAAGTAAAATAAAGCAAATCAAACAATTAGTAGTCCTCCATTCTCTATACGAGTATCACGATCTAAAAGGTCACCAAACTTTTATAACGAACTCCATATTAATAGAAAACACTATCCGTTACTACAAGTAGCTTTCCATCTTATAGGTATACCGTACAGTCGGTTTACCTGGTGGACAGAATTGATGTTCCCCTACTCAGATCCTTCTTGAGGCCGTTTAAAACATCGGATTGCGGTGAAACTTAGCAGATAGGGTATGGAAACAAAGGGGAAGTGAATGCTGACGAAAAAAATAGTTCAAATTTTTACCACCATTTTCAAATGTGACACTGAAATCTGGTGCACAGTGAACAACTTCCCGGAAAACACTTCGCTGTCTTGAGACTCTGGTGGTGAAAATTTCAACTATTTTTTCGTCAGCATTCACTTCCTCATTGTTTCCATACCCTATCTACTAAGTTTCATCGCAATCCGATGCTTCAAATTTACTCCAGAGAGCTCTGAAAAGGGAAACTTGAATTGTAGTCACCCTGTATTTGATCGACCGAAGCGCCACATACGACACCGTTGATGAACCCTAGAGCAGCTTATTCGAGGACATTAACGAAGCTTTAACTTTTAGTTCGTAACAAATAAATACGTGAGACCACCAATGATAATTTGGATCCGCATGTTGTTAACAGTAGTGCAGTATATTTTAATGTAAACAAGGGTGCAAACAAAATGCGCCTAATTGACAAGGAAGAACGTTGTTCGTTCGTTATCCTGTTACGGAACGCCGTTGTTCTACTTTCGCAACTCATTTGAGGTTTACTTGCAGAGCATAATAAGTGTCAACATGAAACTATGTATTCAGCGCTGTATTCAGGAGAAGTGTCAACATTCAACCTTTTCTCTGATAATTAGTTCTATTCAAAGGTATCGCTCGTTAGGCATCTATGATCCCAAATTCATAGTCATATTGTTCTCTGCGTCGTCAAAGTCATCCAGTTGATGATTAACGTCACGAGAGCTTCCTGCAATGGATTAAACTTTTGAAGAAAACTGCAAACTGTGACTTTTAACAGTGTATTAAACGAATTTAGAAAGATATTATGTAATACGAGCATTTGTATTTAGTTCTGGTGTATGTCTCTTCATCCATTTCATGTTATCACTCCATCCTCATCTTCGCTATTAGCCAAAAGTGGCAAAACAAGCGAGCAAATCAATCAGTAATCTTCCATTCCTTATTCCTCGATCGAAAATACCACTAAACTTTCATAACACACCCCATATTAAAACAAAACACTATCCATTATTAACAGCAGCTTTCCAACTGTTTATTAATGTGTTCAGATTCGATCGACTTAAGGCTCCATATTTTGTTTTCCTCGCCACACGAAATGAATCAGGGTGTCTACCAATCTGGAAATCTTGAGAAACGTCAGGAAATTTACTGTGTTTGTGGAAAAATCAGGATTTTTGTAGTAGTGCACTAACAATGAAACAGAAGCACAAGGAAGACATTTTTAAATTTGTTGTGGGCAAACTATACAGTAAAATTGCATATTTTAATACTCTAGGAAAGGGGTTATGATTTTAACTACTGTATTTTCAAGTATAAATCAACGAAAGTAAGTGCCTATTGGCATACACTTTCTTGTTTCAATTTTTAAGTTGAATTTGGTCAATATTACTATTAATAAATGTTACTAAATTTACTTTAATTATGTATTATTTATGCTAAATTGTTATGATTTGTTAGAAAGATAAATCTTTATTTACCATTGGTGAACATGCAGCAAGTCATACATAACAGCTCACCCAAGATGCCTCGATCCAACAATTATGCTCTGTTCAGATTCTCGTATTACTTTTAATATGTGAAGTGAATATTCTAAAAACTTGCTTATGTGGATTCTAAGTCTGTGTTTAGCTACATATTTATTTAAATACATGAATTGCCGTAATGACAACCTCGAAAATCTGGAGAAATTTTGTTTTTACAAAATGATATACACCTTGTTGAGTATCTTCTCTGTCTCCCGTTTCCCCCCATTTATTCATTTAAGATATGTCTCCTACTTTAGGAGTTTACCCTGGAAATTGATTGCATGATTTATTGATTTGCTGTAGCGGATGGCCAGAATTAAAGTTACTCAACTCAGAGCCCTCTGTAGCCTGTTTGAGGCATCGTAGAACTCTGAAATTTGGTGAATCCACTATGCAGACCATGGGGAAGAGGATGTCGATAAAAAGAAATAGTTCAATTTTCCGCCACCAGGTTGAAATGTGGCGCTGTACTTCCATGATGGGTTGTAATAATGACGTAAACTGCTCCAATTGATTATGGATTTGCCTTGCAATCTTGCAATAAACGAGATATTATTTTTTCGCAACTTCCAGCCACTAACAAATGTCAGCTATATCACTTAACGTGATTATTTGTACAACCCATCACGGAAGTACAGCGCCACATTTCAACCTGGTGGCGGAAAATTGAACTATGTTTTTTATATCGCCATCCTCTTTTTCATGGTCTGCATAGTGGATTCACCAAATTTCAGAGTTCTACGATGCCTCAAACAGGCTACAAAGGGCTATTAGTTGGGTAACTTTAATTCTGGCCACCCTGTATTTTACTTCGCTTTTCTGCCATTATTCGCTTATTTCGAGAATGAATTGTGATCGGATGAAATTGATGAAACGGCAATCACAAACGCATAAGGACACAACACAATTCCTACAGAGGATTATACTGGCTTGAGAGTCCAGACACTTGAATCTCGCTAGCTTGCAAAATGCAGTCCAGGGTGTACTACTTAACGTGAAGTCCCTGGTAGTTGCTAAGGTGCAGCAGACACCACACACTGTCTAGGGATTCTGTGGAGCAAGGCCATGCATAAAGGTAGGGAAGGGTTATAACTCAAGTAGGCGGATCAAAGCAGTACATGCTGTTGCAAGCGGCTGTAGCCGCATTTTCCCCTCCGTGCACTCACTTTCATCTCGCGCGTCTACTGGTCGAGAGAGGCAGAGGCTTGTTTTCGTTGGCTTGCCCCAGACATTCCTGGGATAGAGTATAGTTTATGCACCGCGTGACTGCTTATTTTCGGTTGCATGTGCGAGTTACTTATGAGAGAAGAATGGAACACAATATAAACAGGGAAAGAATGGTGGGTGGCAATGGCGTACGCAGGGGAAGGGCTGATTTTCCCTTCCATTACCTTCGAAATGAGCCCAAAATGTGGTCTAGAGTTTCTGAATTATCTGTTTTTAAAATAACCATATACGTATAACTTGTATATGGAGGACGAATTTTCAACCCCCCAGATGAAAAATGTTCTGCGCTACCTATGCACCATCTAAGTTCACAAGTACAGCTCCACCCCCACCCACCCCCCCCCCACCTGCGTACGCCAGTGGTGGATGAGGAGTAAAAATCTTCGAATGGTTCAAGAGAGAGAGAGCGAGAGCTTGAACATTGATTGATTGAGTTGGTGTTTTTAAGTCCACTTTATACACAGTAAGGCTAATTGGGACTGGACCTACAGTGTAAAGTAGGATCCGAACCACTATTTGCCTCCACTGGGTATCGAACCCGGGACCCCTTGATTACAAGGCGACGACGCTACCACTGCGCCATCGGGGAGAGCTTGAACAAACCAACCCTGGTATCAATCTAATGAAAATGATTTCAACTATACGTAAATTTCTGTGTATGCTTACACACAAGCTCACACATACTCATACTCTGCAGAGACTGCGCTTTATGATGGGATGGTTGCGCAGGCACTGAGGAGAAGAGACGAGGACGTGTTACGTAAACAGCTTGATGACATTGACAAATAGTTTCCGATGGATAATTGAAATGCAACCATGTGTACATAAAGAGATTGGGCGTTACAGTTGAGGTATTCGCTCATCTTGGCATTCCACAAATGAGCGAGTCAGTCATTCGAGAGCAGGGAGGAGTATAGCAATGTCCTTCATCTGCAATTCACAAACTTTGTTTTGGCACCCGCTAGTATTTCCATTGCGTAACTTCGACACAAAGGAACAAGTTTTCATATCAAGATTTCCAGATCCCACATATTGACTAGCCGATCTTCGTGGCGGAAAGGCTAGTACAACAACCTACGATGCCAGGGGTTCCGGGTTCGAATCACGGTCTGGCCTGGTTGTTCTTTGTGAGCGTCCCTTCATCATATCATCTAATCTTCGCGATTAGCCCAAAAGTGAAAGAAAAGCGAAGTAAAAAACCAATCAATCATCTTACCGTTTTGGAATAACCAGACCAGAATTATATTTTCTTCTCGCACATGAATAAGTAGAACTATCT
The DNA here is from genome assembly GCF_977018435.1 of Lepisma saccharinum. NCBI lineage: Eukaryota > Metazoa > Arthropoda > Insecta > Zygentoma > Lepismatidae > Lepisma > Lepisma saccharinum. The sequence continues at coordinate 9,570,291 of NC_139249.1, forward strand.
CAGTTGGTGATTAATTTCTAGCGCAACCGCCTTAAAATTGCGCGTTCGAAACCCGGCCTGATCATGGATGTTCGTTCGTGAGTGCCCCAGTTTCATCTAATTATGATTCATCCTCATCGTAGCGATTAGCTCAGAGGCGGAGAACGACGTAAAATTAAGAAAAATGCTAAAATATACTTTTCAAGTGCCTGCATCTTGCCTATGTACTTCTTCAAGGACCTTTTGCCATGGGATTAATGACAATAATTGTGTTAAATTTTCGCTATACTCCTACGTGAGTTGCAAATCTAAGTAGTTTCGCTTGAAATGTTGTGTAGATTAAAATGTGCAAGTTTATGGATTTGCATTAATCTGCTATATTTAAAGCAAATTAATTTTGTCCAGTGAAATAAAACCAAATTTATTTCCGCATATTTTGAATATTTTTCCAGTAAATTCAAATTTGGAAAGAATAAATTTAATTCAGTGATAAATCCCCGTAGGGTGAAGTGCCCATATTTCGGATAGGTTCCTAATTTCGGATACCAAGAAATTTCCACCTTAGAACAGCAGCGCCGAAGTGCAGATAGTGCCAACTAACACGCTACTTCGTCCCAAAGTTTCACCCTTGTGCGTGACCTTGAGCAATGTTTCTTTAGTGTGTGGCTGATATTTCTGACTTTTCCGGAGTTTTGATGTAATATTTCACCATTCAAACTTAAGGGCTTCAACTCGAAGATTAGTATTTACTCACTTCTGTCTAAATTTTATATAATCTTGAGAGATTCAGCAAACATTATTACGTAGTTTCAGTCACATTATTTCAGAGGGGGAACGCACAGAATCGCCATATTGAATATGCGACTGGGTTTCCTAATTTCGGATGCTACACGGGTACTTAATTTCGACTATCCGAAATTGTGCACCATTTCCAAATACTCATTAGTAACCCTATCCGAAATTAGGAAATACCCTGTCCGAAATTAGGCAACCTTTTTGTTAGACTAAAAATATGCATACAATTCTTTGTTTCATAAAATATACCAAGTATTTCTTATATATGTTAATATAACTTTCAGAAACATTAATAAATATATGTTCAATGTTTATCAACACATTTATGGCTTATTTTGTTTACATTTAGGTACTGAAAATCTAATTTGAAATTAAGTATCCGAAATATGGGCACTTGACCCTATTATCGTGCAGATGAAAGAAAGTAAGCTTATCCGAGCCATGTGTTTATATTATGGTATTATATATGTATTTTGCGTCACTTTCTACCACTTTGGATAATCGCGACGCTAAATGACAATAATCAAATGAGATTAATTATTTTGTTTCTCTTGGCCGTGCGAGTATTAGTAGTTTTACCCTGTAAACCTCTTCGATCGGCAATGAAATTAATACATAATTGAATTTCGATGTTTCCCTCCATTTATTTTGGACATGCTTTTTCTTATTTCCCCACTTTGAACATCTGGCAACATTCCCTCGTAAGTATCTTCGAAACCGTAGGAACTCCACAAATGTATTTGGCAGGTCAGGGGCAGTAAAAAGTGAACGCGATCGTTAGAAAGACTGCACCGTGCGGAAAAGTAAAGAAACTTAGCACCGTCATTAGTGTGAACGACATCGACATGCACCTCCACCGCTCCTCTAGGGCCTATGACTGGTCACAGCTGGGTTACCCCAAATCAGACTGCTCAGTTCGGCTAACAGGGTAACAGATGACCAATCCCGAACTGGTCACTGGTGTCATATGTATACCTTTCTTTGGTTTGAAATAAAAGGTTACAGATATTTCTTCCAATAAAGTCGTATTTATTGTTCTTCACACAAATACAATGAATCTTTATCACTGGCAATCCTGAATCGAGTTGACCGATGCAGATCTGCTTGCAAATCTGTAACGGGCAAACCTTCCAAGATTAATACACGGTTTGTTAGTATCGAAAGCGTAGGTTTGTGAGGAACTGCCAATTCCGCCCGAAGCTATGGGTAGTCCACCCTACAGGGTTAACCTGTGATACCAGCCTTACGGCAACCGTATAAAGTAGGCTGAAAAGTTCACAGTTTGATCCCTTTTTATGCAGAAAACTTGACAAAATGCCAAGGTAACTTGTCCTATATTTACATGTGTCTATGGTTTTGCATAATTACATCATGTTATTTAGACTTTCACAATATCTACATAAAATTACTAATCATGGAAACAACGTGCCTTTTTATAATATTTTTCAAATGCCAAAATATGTCACAAAATAATTAATTTTGATATCTAAAACAATTGTAGATACGTTCCAGAATGTTGGAATTTCAAGCATGGCACAGATTAATGCATGCGCAGATGCTGCAATTCTGTTTTGGAATGTGTGCATGACGAGATTCGATTGGGGCGACACAACTTCCCACTGCCAATACAGCGCGCGCGGCGGCCAAGTTAAATCGGGGAGATTATTCTGTCGGACCCTGTATATATGCAAGAATCGCTTAACTTTGCCGTGTTCCCGAGTCAGTGCCCGCGTAATGGAAGCCATCGCACGTTCTCAATTATGAGGAGCAGAATTTCTGCAGCGTGATTAACCGATCCTTGCAAGGGGAACAACACGTAGCTTAACCATTCTTTGATGTGAAGCACCACATCACAAGAGGGCTGCAAGCGGGCTCCTGTGGCAGGTTTGTCGGCTGATTGTTTAGGAAGTGGGTAATTTGCTTGTGTTAAAGCTCGAACCCGTGATGTCCTCATTGCGATACACGGATAATTTCGTTACGGACTCAGGACATGCCTTCCCCCTCTGTATCTCCCTTGCGTATACACACACACACACACGAGAGAGAGAGAGAGACATTCCCCCTCGGTAGCTTTTGTGCCAGCTTCCCTCATTCTCGCTGCCCTCCTACCTCAATTTAATCAATGGATTGCGTCACGGACACCAGACTATTTTTCACTCTAATACCCACCCTTCAAACGGCCGCCATTGCTGGACACTTTATCGTCGTGGTACAACGAATCTGTTTTAGGTCATCTATGGTTCCGTTGGATTTACGTTCTGCCTCTGGAAGGAAAATCCTTTCATCGAATGTGCCATTCGAGTCTCTTGATAACCATAGCGGCGCATATTAAATTTGAAGAATGTCCGTATTACGTGTAAGGTAGCGCTGGCAATCACGATACAAAGCAGCATTTGCGGCTTGAAATATGGCGGCGGTCGGGGATTTTTTTTTGCGAGGTACCCAATGGGAATCGATTTGTAATGAATTGTATTCAGGGAAGAGATAACTGAATGCAAATGAATGGGATGTGGTGGCGGCTCGAAAGATCCTACCGTGTGTGAATATATGTATGTATTGTGTGTTGGGAATGATGGAGTACTTCGGTAAGGAATATCCCTCCCTCACCGTGAAGTCGGGGAGTCTTAAGTTGGAATGAGCAAGGCACGAATCTTATCATCTGTTTATTCAGATAAATTGATTTGGTTTATTTTACTTTGCTTTTCTACCACCTTTGGCTAATCGCGAAGATGACGAGTCAACGCACAGATCGGTATTCGAACCCGGGACCCCTTGCGTCGTGCTAACCACTCCGTCACGGAGGTTAGCTATCATTCCGATAAACTTACAGATGTAGTAAAAGTACGTAAAAATTAGATAAGGTTCTGTTTCAAGTTGTTTCTTCGCATTTTTGAAACTTTGCACTTCTTTTGTCCGCCTTTATATATACATATATATATATATATATATATATATATATATATATAAATATAATAACACGTTTTCTTTCTTGAATGATTTGGTTTACTTTACTTTGCTTCTCTGCATTTTTGGCTATTGCTCCAAGTCTGAGGTAGTTCTCGTTTTTGTACGTATGAAAGAGAGAACATGAAAATTTTTAGCTGGTGAAGCCTGTCATTTAGTGCCATCGATAAAGATGGCGACTTCTGGACTGGTCCCGTACACCAGGAGGTATTATGCCGGTATTGGTTGGGTGGGCCTACCTGCGGCAAAGAAATCTGTAGGCTATTTACAACTGGTATGAATGGCTGCCTCCCCGATAGCTTACTGCTAACGTTGTCGCTTTGTAATCATGTGATCCGGGTTCGAACGCCGGTAAAGCCACATTGCATAGTGGTTCCAATCCCACTTTAAACTGTAGGTCCAGTCCCGATTAGCCTATTTGAGTAAAAAGTGGACTTAAACAACTGGCATAAGAAATTCGTCAAGACAATTCGGGTTCATAACCCACCATCTTTGCAAAGTAGCAACTGAATAAACAACTTTGTTTCCTGTTTCGTCTGTTATTTATGAATAAGTTAGACCTTCAGTTTTTGTGCAAAAAATTATATTTGAATTGTGTCCACGTCATTTATAAACACGTTTGATATGTATAGAAATAATGACACTAATTCGAAAATCCTGTTACTGCTGCTAATTCCCAATTACCTCCAACCCTTTCATAAGCAGTATTATAAGGTACGTCCGTTGACTGTTGCCTGTTCTTGCGATGGTGTTTTTTTTGTGCTCCGGAAGAAACTGCCGGCAAAGTTTGGCAGCAGCTGGCTTGATGGCGGTCAACACATTAATCCAAAGGTTAATTATTGCAAACACCAAGGATTGCTTCTGGAGGGCGAGGCAACTAGCATCTATAAATGACATCTCTTTGAGTAATAAAGATCGTTTTTCTTGTTCGCCCGGTTGATTCTGTGAAAAGGTATCTTAATGGTACACCCAACGGCAAAAGCATTACTAGGAAAAGTGTCCGTTACCATTTTCATTCAGTCTGTTTTCCCCCAATATGATGATGACAAATCGAAATTTAAAAATAATCGCCAATAAGGAGAGGGTATCTACCACCACTCCTTAAAACAACATAGGATGTAGAATTTTTTTAAAAAAAAACTTATGAAAGTAGCTAATACAGATTATCTGGAATTTACGCGCATTTTGAAGTCTTCAAGAGAAAAAGTTACAAAATGAACAAATGGTTCATTTTCCCTTCCGGATTCGGTTCTTGTAATTCCACTCCTCAAAAGAGATCCAGTTCAGAAACCTGTTCCTCTCATTCTTACCATTCTCAGTCTGGTACAGAATTTTGGTTCCCTCAAATTTCGGTTCTACTTAGACTGAAATGAATATATTGTAGAAAATACTGCTTTTTTTTTTAGCGTACCTTTGTAAGCCCACAACATCTTTAGAATTTTTTGTTCCAAGTAGAATGCAAATCTCCTAGAAAGTGAATTTTTTTTTTTTAGGATTTATGAACTTTTTCTGTTGTTTTTAGATCGCGGACGTGTGTCATGGTGAAATAATTTACCTCTGTTACTTTAGTCTGAAAGCCAGACTCAAGTGATTATGGGGGTGTAAGGGGTGACCCAATTGTCAACCTCACTTTCACGTAGTACACCCTGGACTGCATTTTGCAGACTAACGAGGCTCTGGCGTCTGGACTCGCAGCCAGTATAATCTTCGTACTACTGTGTGTGTGCGTCCTGAGGGCCTCAGCTTTTAACCGAAGTCAGAATATTTTAGTTACGACACGATATTACAGTTACGTTATTTTAGTTCTGTTAACCTAAGTCAGAATATTCTAGTCTTCCAACGTTACAGTTATGTTATTAGTTAAATTTTAATTCAGGTAAGGGGCTGCACCCCGTATAAAGTGACGGGTGCAAAATAGCCTAAGTGCTGATGCACCCAAAATTTAAAATTCAAATCAAGTGATTATGGCACCAGGTACATTTCATGCGTAGTGTAAATTTCATATTATTATTCGAATTTTCAAGTGCTTTTGAGCGTGTAGAATGAAATTTGCTTTTAAAAAGTGGTTTCGATTAACCGACCTTTAAATTTGATTGGAAACACAAGTTTCAAAAGCAAAAATCCTGATGATAAATATGCTTGGAAAGTTTTCATGGGGAAAAAAACCCTGGAAATGTCAGGGAATTTTATAACAACAAAAATCGTAGCAATCATGTAAATACTTTGCCTACTATGTCTTTGGCTGTATGACGTGTGCATACTTATGTCATTTTGCACAGAAGTTATTATACACAAGGAAAGAATCCACCAAAGTTTAACCTTCGTCCTAATTAGGGAGTATAATTATAAATCGAAACCACTTTTCGATGCTAGGTTGCCCGGTTGATAAGGATAAAATATATTCGAGCATCAATTAATCTTGACACCGTTGTCAGAAATCTCCAGAGACTGGAGAAGAAAGAAAGCTTCCCGTTCCGTTTTATTTTTGGAATGTGCCCGCTTTTTCGTGTACCGGCCGAATCGGTTCAGCCTTCCTGGGAATTCTGTTTTCCTTCCTTTCTCTGTACTTCGAGGGTTATTAACTTCGTTCTTGTATGCTGTTTCCTTCTTTTTGAGCGATGATTTCGGCAGCAAGTCTTTGACCTGAAGTATCTACTTTTTGTGTCATTAGCTTAAAAACGGATTTTCAAATGAACTCGTTGCTAGTCTTGAATTAGCATCTGCCTCAAGCCTGCAATGCTGTTATCAACACCGTATTTTTCGCCTATTTACAAGGGTGCAGTAATCTTATTGGCTTGTCATGTTCTAAAGCGAACACTTCTTTATTTCATAGATGTACACTCTGTCCATGTAATCTATGGAGCGAGTGAGCAAAAGCAAGTCCTTTACGCAAGTAGGACTCGGGAAGGCCCGAGTAGGAGGGAAAGTGGTTGCATGGAGGGGAAAACGCGGCTGCAGCTATAGAGCGACCACACAAAAGAACATTCGACCAACAAACTTCGCGCATCCATCTGTTCAGCCTGGGCCACTGGAGGCTCCACTGTGCCACTCACCTCCACAAGCGAGTACGATGCACAGGACACGCGGTTTTGCCCAGACTATTTTCTTTGTGGTCGCACTATACCAGTAGTTTGCAGCAGCGCGCACTGCTTCGCTCCGCGCACTAGCTTTCTCCCTTTTCTCTATTGATGACCTCATGACTATTGTTAGAGGCATGCATATTTCGTTTAGGACGGAAACAGGAAATGTGAAATAACACATTGCTAATTTTTCATGTCTTTCAAAGATGTGCGGTGCATTTTCCTACCATGTTTAGTCAGGAAATGATGCGAAATGCGAAATATACTCTTAAACACGAAATTTAGAGTTCGTTTACCGACGCAACACTTTCTGAAATCTGAATTATCCTGTAAGTTATGCAATTAACGGACAATTGATTAATTCTGCTTTTATCCATAATTTTTAACACCGAAGTGCCAATTTGTATATGCTTTTGATCCCGAAATGTGCCAGTTTATTGTACCGAAATCTTGATATTTACCACCAAAAACATATGGCTCTAGCGATTGCATATTTACTCGATACAACAACTTGTACAAATCTATTAAGCAAAGTATGACAGCGAGTTAAGAGTTGCATTTGAGCCATATAGCAACGTTACTCCTATAGTGTCGTAGGAAGTGAGTAAATGGGCAGCCAAGTAATGTTCTTCCTAATTCATCATCCCCGTCGCCCCAACGCTAACACGTGTTTAGAGAAATCAACCTAGAATTTTCCACATTCACAAGTTGGAAGCTCGCAGCCAAGTTTTGTTTATTTTGCATACTTAATGACCGCCTGCGTATGTGGTCCGCGAGATAAGAAACGATACTGTTAATCAAACACTGCAGGAGTCAAGCATTTTTAAAGTCATAATATTTTACGAATGAGAGAAAGAGAGAGGCTGTCCTTAGAAACGGGATGATGACGACAGAGATAAACAGTCCCGCAATGTCGTTAAGGCCAAAACTCGCTTGAAGTATAGGGGTGATTTTAGTGGCTCAGATAATAGTGATTACTAGCCTTTGGACTGCGTAATTAGGCTTTAGGGAAGAGGTCACGCTTTGGTGAATGCGGTGTCACAAACAGTTGGTGCATTAGTGTCTGGCATCCAGTGGTCCCTGAGAAGAAAATCGGGTGTTTTGTACTGCCTGTTCAATGCCATAAGACGTATTACAAGAGTGATGTTGGATTGATAAATAACTGTGATGCTACCATGTTGTTTTCTTGCAAAGATTAATATAAGCGGTTTCCTCTGTCCTGGTTGCCTAATTTCTGTAGTAAATCATAAGGTTTTGATAATAGAAATTAGTCTATAAGAAAGTCAATTCTCTGGACAAAAGTCTGTCCTTTGTATTTAAAACTGGTGTGCTACTTGTGAATATTAATTAATTAATCTAGTTATATTTACTTTTAACTATATACTTGATTTAATTGTAGTTTTCACCAGCAAAAACTAATTTCACTACATCGTTATAAGTTGCCGTAAAATTTAAAATTTTCAACCATTATAATTTGACAATCTGATTTAATTTACAAAAATGGAATTTGCAATTCCAACAATATCGTTTTCATATTTTATTTTTATTTCTGTTAGCCTTTTACCTTCGAACTATAGGAATTTATGTATATAACATAACTTCACCTAACCTAAATTATATCTAACGTAACTCCGGTTTCAATTCTTGCACAGTTATTGAGTGATAGTATATGTGTGACATATACGCGTGTATATATATATATATATATATATATATATATATATATATATATATATATATATATATATATATATATATATTTCAAAATCAAAAGTCCCGCCTTTGAGAAAATGGCTACCCAGGGTGGCGACAGACCTGGAAAACCTGGAAAACCGGGAAAAGTCAGGGAATTTGAGGTGTCAAAAAAAGTCAGGGAAATGTCAGGGAATTTCGTCTTCATTGACTTTTTTTAATTATTATTTATTTATTTAAAGATATCGTTATGGAACTCTGCAGGGGAACAGGAAATCTCGTTCGTAAGTTTCGGCCTCAACTTTTAGGCCCCTTTTATGCGCAACACAACCACGGCGCCAGTAACCAGTGATGGCAGGAGGAGAGAGAGAGAGATTTCTCTCGCCCTGGCTTCTCGGCGGGTATTTTAAATTCGAACACACTTTGGAGGAAAATTGTTATAATTCGGGCACTATGGGAGCAATCTACTTCGGATAACTTTTGTTTTTCAGATAAAACATCATAGCATGCAACCGTGTACAATTCAGATTGCCGAACCGAGGAAGGGGGTTTGGGGGCGCGACCCCCGAATTTCATCGGAAAGAAACATAATAATCTTGAGTTTGCCCTCTCTTCTCCCACTATTTTGGAGGGCAGCCGCGAGCTTTAGTATTCTCTTCAAAGAATGGATATTTCTCAAGAGAATGAAAAATGTTTCATGTTCTTGGGTGCCATACAAGTTGAATAATAAGCCAAAATATGTTGTTTTTTTTAACGAAAAATAGGTAATTTGCAGTTTTTGAGGAAAATTGTTATAACTCAGGAACTATTGGAGCAATCTACTTCGGATAAGTTTTTTTGCAGCTAAAACATCATAGCATGCAACCGTGTACAATTCAGAACGCCTGACCGATGAAGGGGGATTCGGGGGCACAACCCCCGAATTTCAATGGAAAAAACATAAAAATCTGGAGTTTGCCCCTTCTTCCCCCGCTATTTTGGGGAGAGGGCGCCAACTTTAGTATTCTTTTCAAAGAATGAACATTTCTCAAGAGAACTTTCATGTTTTTGGGTACCATACAAGTTGAATAATAAGCCAAAATGTGATTTTTTTTACGAAAAATAGTAATTTGCATTTTTGGAGGAAAATTGTTATAACTCTGGCACTATGGGAGCAATCTACTTCGGATAAGTTTCGTTTTGCAGCTAGAACATCAGAGCATGCAACCGTGTACAATTCAGAACGCCGGACAGACGAAGAGGAGCTTGGAGGGGGGCAACCCCCGAATTTAAATGAAAAAAAATCTGGAATTTGCCCCCTCTTCTCCCGCTATTTTGGCGGAGAAGGCGCAAACCTTAGTATTGTCTTCAAAGAATGGACGTTTCCAAAGAGAATGAAACATGTTTCATGTTTTTGGGTGCCATACAAGTTGAATAATGAGCCAAAATGTGAAACTGTTTTTTACGAAAAGTAGATAATATGCATATTGCTCAGAAAATTGTTATAACTCTGGGAGCAATCTACTTCGGATAAGTTTTGTTTTTCAGTTTTTTCAGAATGCCGAACTGAGAAAGGGGGGTTTGGGGGCGCGACCACCGAATTTCAAGGAAAAAAACAAAAATCTGGAGTTTACCCCCTCTTCTCCCGTTATTTTGGGGAGAAGGCGCAAACCTTAGTATTCTCTTCAAAGAATGTACGTTTCCAAAGAGATTGAAACATGTTTCATGTTCCTCAGTTCCTGGGTGCCATACAAGTTGAATAATGAGCCAAAATATGAAATTCTGTTCGGAAATGTGGCATGGATATGTTGCGTAGAGGAGGGAAAAAGGGGGGGAGGTTGGTCATCAATATGAATTTTCCAGGCTTGCTCCAGACCTGCTCCACCCAAACATAAGAGTATGAAGGTCCAAGTATCATCGGGCGAGTAGGACCTTACTCTGATGATACCATATGGTACCATCGGGTGAGTAAAGGTTAAGCCTCTAAATATTACGTGGAAAATGCATTGAATTATCATTTTTTCTTGTCCGTATGGGAGTAGTAAGGGGACTTGTCAACTAATGGAGGGGATGGGAGCGGGTGGCGCCGTCCGATGGTTGTCGGACGTCGTAGTAAGGCATTTTGTTGGGCAAACTGAAGGAACATGGAAACAAATAGGTTCCATTGATACATACGATTTTTGTCGAATATCGCCACCCGACAAAGTACCTCACTACAACATGCGACAGAAATTGCAGGACTGCAACATCCAACAAAAATCGCATGCATAAACAAAATAGGTAACTTGCTGCTCGAGTTTTGTTACTCTTCTGGCTCACTTCACCTTATTTAATGTAGCAGTGCTTACGAAGCTTTTCTTTCATCATCCTGACGTATTACTGGTTCTGCACAAGTTAACATACGTTTACAATGACATTGCACTATTCTTAGATATCAAGAAGAATCCAACCAAATGAATATATTGAATACTATCACGAAAAAGTGAAACATAAATCTGCATTGGTGAACGTTATAAAAATTGGTAAGTGCATGCTCCCAGCCTCAAATTTACTGCAACACTAGTATTGCAATGAAATTAACGCCACTCTCTGTCCTGTCTGTTTAAACTCGTGAGAGATGGTCGTTAATCTCTCACTGAGTAAGGTTAATGTCCAATATTATGAAATAAAATACTAATAATAAATACGTAAATATTTTAATATCATATTTACTCAAATCATTCAATCATAAAAGCCAAGACCAGCCCTGCTAAATTTTCACTTTCCATCTACTGATTTATACGAGGGGTGTCCAGAAAGTAATTTCCAATTAGTAGGGACATTGAATTTTTCGCAAACGCCAAAACCGTGAAAAATGGTAATTGCTGCGAAGTTATATCGAAATAATGCGAATTTGGCATAAAATGCGAATTGTTGGCGTTTTTAGGGATTTTTTTTAAAGAAATGTCCTAAAACAACGAAAAATTCCATGAAATCCAACATTCTTGTCTTTTCTAGGCCATGTTTGTGTACATAGAACATGCAAGTTTTCCAACATTTTACTCAAGAGTAAATTATAGAGTTATACGTACATGGAATAATTCCGACAGCCACATTAAATCATGTATTTCCCACGATTTTTTCAACTTCTATCAAAACCATTTGCATCACAGAGCAAAATGGCAGGGTTTTAACACGAGATCGGGTGCGTATCTACCGTCACACGGGAGCCACATATTTGTATTTGTCGCACGAGATATGTTTTGAATTACCAAGCTAAGTGCGCACCATCGTCATTTGTCGAGCGAGTAATAATGGAACTGTCATTAGGGCATCTGACTACTATGCGAGAGACCCGGGGTCAATCTCCTGCGGGGGAGAACCGGGATGTTTAACACCTATTCAAACTTCTCCGGCGCCCACCCAGCATCATATGAAGCTGGTACCTTGAGGAAACTTTGAGGGATAAAGGTAGCCAGGAGCGTGGTGCTGATCACATCACCACTACCTTCAGCCGTGATCAAGAAAGTGTGGGGCCCTAACTACACACCCCTATAGACCTTCATGGAAAAGTGCAGGGGAGCACTTTACTTTAATTTCCTCAAAAATCTGTTCCAACATATCAAACTGTCATTAAAATACGTAGACCATGTGACCTACAATTTAAAATAATAGTTTAAAAGCACATTGGAGTATTACGTTTCGGTATATTTGGTAGATAAATGTTCTAAAACAAGAACGCGAATTTTGGGAAACGTAACACTAACAAGTCAAAAAAGATAATGCCAATTTTTGGTGCCATAATATATCGGTATCTGTCACGTGAGATTGATTGATTTTAATTTTTTGGGTGCGTCGCCACTAATGGTCATTATGCACCCTTCAGTATATATGGGGAAAATTCCATTATCTAAAATTCTTACCTTAAAATTAAAAAAGGGGTATGGAAAATAACTTTCCCAAAATAACTTTCAAGATATCAAACTCTCACGAAGAGGCATAAGCCATGTGACTTACAATTTGAAACAGTAGTTTAAAAACACCATGAAGGTATAATTTCAGATATTTGCCAGAAAATGCGCTAGAATGAAAATGTGAATTTTGGGAAAAATAACACCGTATAGTAAAAAATAAAAAAAATAAACCAATTTAAAAAAAATAACAAAATATCAAGCTCCCTACCGATTAGGCATAAATGAAACAAGAATATCAGTTGTAATTTGTTGCATTAGTAACAGTGAGTCCTAACCTAATTTTTGGCATAATCACCACCATTGTTCTGGCATTTGTCGTAGCATGGCACTAAATTTTGTATGCCCATAGTATATGTGTCTGACAGCAAAGACTGGAACTATCTCTACCGCAGTGTAGCTGTCAAATCCTTGCCCTGCCAGAAACCTCTTCAGTTAAACAAAGAGATGAAAGTCGGCACATTCAAGGCCAGGGCTGTACAGGAAGTGGTTCAAGATCTCTCACCTGAAGTGATGCAAAAGGCCCGTGTGTACTCCGCTGTATGGGGTTGTGCACATTCGATTGGCCTTCCGTGAATTGTCTGCACCATCGTCTGACCATACTATCACTCACGACGTCCGGTCTGCACACCTCACACGATTGCTGGTGGCTCTGTGCCAAATTCTGAGCTTGCAATGTAGGCTACATCGCAGTGGGTGGGAGACTGTATGGGAGCTGCAATCTTTAACCTAGAACTGTCCTAAAACGGCTGCATTGCAACTGTACCAGATTACAGTTACATGCCACTTCTTCCTGCCTGCATGTGTGTGTGTCGCTCTCCAACCACTAGTGTTGCGTATAGGCACCATTGGAGCTTTTTTCAGGATTCACCTCGTATATGAACTTTCAGAAGCTATTATTATTATAATTAGAGGATTCCTGTTTTAATGTGTTGGTTAGCTAAATCAGGTACCTATACAATGCAATTTCGTCAGCATTAATGGTATAACTGCATGTTGTCTGTTTCACAGTACTTCACTTGGATATACTGTACTGAAGCAGAAATCCCATTGATAATGTAAGGAAATATGACACTTTATTTTGTTCGATTCAATTGTTTCACTTATATGCAAGAGTTAAGTTGTGTGCTTCACAGAGAAGAGAGAAGTAGCTTTATGCATTGAAAAATGAATCCGCACTCATGGTTCTTGCAAGCAAAGGATTCCAAACCTCAGTGGAAATATCAACATATAATACCGATAATGCATAAGGAGACTGATAAATTACAAATTGCATTTCTTAATCATTCAATCTTCACTCTTATCTCACTTAGTCGTAACTTTAAAAATAATCAAGTATTTTATTTTAAACTTACAGCGTATGACAAAATTCCGTAATCCTTTCCTAGCTTGTACATTGTAATAATTTTCCAAATTCACTATTTTGCAGTTTGAATTCAAATCATAGAGAATAGAGAAATTAAGTCAATTTCATAGAAGATAATATTGGTACTTAACAAAACCATAACGTGGATCTGTGCGAGTTTATTATTTCTATTTGCAAAAACATCGATTTAGTTTAGTTTGTAATTGTCAGGGAAAAATGTAAATTTTGTCCTGGAAAACCTGGAAAAGTCAGGGAATTTTATTTCTGCTTGTTTGTAGCCACCCTGCTACCCAAATGTTGATTATACCACCTTTAAAAAAAAAATCCCTCAGACATAGGCATGTAATGTCCCGTGAAGGATCTCTTCAGACCTTTCCAGCGGCGTCTGAATCATTTCTATAGGTACCCTCATGGTCGAGATATTGCCATTCAAAATTAGCATGATGGTGAAAATTTTGCTATAAATCGCACATTCTGCAGCTCTATAATTTCGTAAATACAAAAGTTATGAATCTGCAACTTCACATAGGTTCCTATCCCAGGTGGCGCCCTTTCAGTATGACAAATTTCAAATCAAAATATGTGAGGTTGAAAATTGCCTCTTCCTTGGATGTTTTCATATGGAATGACCCTAAAGAACTACAACATATTTTTATCATTTGTTATTTTTTAAATTTTTAAAGTGCTGCATTGGTTCTCATAATCATAAAGAACTTGAAACATTTTAATTCTGTAATATAAAATTCTAAATAAATTATATTATAAAAGCAATTTTGTTTTAGGGAGAATGGGCATCAAGCATATTGTAGATATGGACGCATATGTGTTATAAAGAACAGGATATACATGTTCCAGTTACCTTTATTTCTCCATCATTAATCCAGGTTTTATTTTGTGATTTCATTCATATGCTCATTTAGGTGAACCCTGTCTTATAGTCTATTTTGTCCTTCATCTAAGATGTCTCGTGGGTGTGCATGCATGCTTACGATTAACAGTGGTCAAGCTGGTAGCTTTGATCAATTTTAAGAATGTACAATCGTTGCTTCGAAAATGTATGTCCTGTGTAAATTTATTCCGAATTAATAATACTCTGCGGAGTCATTTTATGGAGGTATCGCCTGTGCATTTCGTGCCCTTGAGATCCTTCTGTGTATGATGATGTCATGTGCATTTATCGCAGTGCGCTTGTTTTGATGCGTACTCATTATGGTCACCGTGTAATTGCAGCCGTGTGTTCGTGGTCACATCGATATTGAGCGGCCATGTTTGGTCAGCGTGATAGCATGTGTGGTCGATTGTCTTCCTAACGACTTGCTTGCTTGAGCTTGTATTTTAATAGCAGGCAGCGCTTTGGTACGATAGTAACTGACTATACCCTGATAAAAACAAGTCTCTCAAGCTTTGCATGGACTTGCGTTGGTAGCAACTCTGCATACACAAGGAGACACTTTCGTCCTTCAAATCACCGATATCATTTAACAGTTTTTATTCTAAATAAATAGAGAACCGTACATGCACAAGAATCAAATGAAAACCTTACAAGTTCCAATAACCTTCTTACAACCTCCAATAAAATTTGTAGAGCAGACTGTATACAGCTCAAATTTACATGAGGTATCAATTTTATTTACAAAACAACCTCACTAATGATGTAAGCTTCAAAACGCCATTTTCGTTATTTTAAAGATGGCGCCTCCTACACATACTTGGTCCAGTGAAGAGTACTGGCTTCTTGCCCTCTGTCAGCCTAAAACGTACAGAAATTTCTCGGCAAATGAAAATTCAATATATCTGTCCATGCTTACCACACTAGCAAGTTTACTAATGGAGGAGAAGGTTCGACAGTGGCCTCAGTTCACAGGCAGGTGAACGGAAAGGCCTTTGCAGTGGCTCATAAGTAGAGACCGGATGTTTAGGCACTAAAAACATATAAAATAGGCAGGCAAATAAGCACTTATAATTTTCAAAATAGGCAGTAAAATAGGCATTAAATACAAATAGGCAATAAAAAAGGCAATTAAATTTAACTCAAACTAATGAAGATAGGCATACAAAAAGAAATAGGTGTTTCTATATTTTTTAAACACCTGTACATTCTTTATAGTTGCTTAAAATAAACCAGAAGCTCATCATTAGAGACAGCAGTCCAATATTGTACTTAATAAATCACTGCAAACAGGAGTCACGTCAGCCCAAAATTTTCCATTGTATAATATATACACAATAGTCTGACAAAAGAAATTGTTGGCTACTTCCAACCAGTACGCAAATTATTTAAATATACACTTTATCACTGCTCACAGGGTTATTTCAGTTAAAAAATTTACACTATATATTCCACACAGCAGTTCGAACTAAGAATCTGTTTAAATGCATTTCAAGTTTGTACTGTACGGTTTGGCAGTCTCTGAATAAGAAGCACTAATTGCGGTTGCACATCACAAACAGGTATTTCTTCAGGTGATCAACCGGCAAGTTATGTCTGCAATCGTACAACACATTTTTTAGAATTGAAAAAGATATTTCAATCTCCACAGATGTTACCGGAGCATACTTAAGCACGCGAGAACATGTGGATCTAACTCAGTTTGTATATTTTCACCTTTCAGAACTTGTTGAATTGCCCTTAATTTGTCCAAGTCCTTATTAGCTGCAAAAACTCGCTAACTGTTATTTTTAAATTTCTTGGAAGCATCGGAAACTAATCCTGGGAACAGGAAATTGTATGCACAGAGTTCAGTCATGTCCCAATTTTAAAGAAAATGCCTAAAATAGGCAATATCTGGCATTTATGAAATAATATAGGCAATATCGTATGAAATAGGCAAAATTAAATTGCCTTTAAATTAAGCTAATCCCTCCCCCGTGGCCTTCGCAACATTCGTTTTCATCATATCTCTAACAGGAAAGAATAGGCATTTTGCCTAACATCCGGTCTCTACTCATAAGTGACTGCACGTGGACCCCAAAGACTTATTCTTCTTAAGGTATACAGGCACTACAGCAAAGTTGAACATACATGTAGATCAGCAAAAGGTCTGTGCTAAAATACAGCAAACTTGTGCAACCCTACATACAGAAATCTACTAGATAAGAAACAAAAACAAATAAAGGTTTTCAATTGGCTCTCCCTTGTATATCTCTCGCCACAACAACTATTCGTTTCGTGAACAACCTCAGTTGACAATTGATGATACAATGTATGTATTGAGATAATTTCAGACACAGCACAGATGGCCATTTCACACTGAAATTGTCAACAACAAAATTAACAAAATAACACAAAAATAAATAACCAATTAACAAAAATTAATAAAAAGATAGTATTATTTGATGTTATTTACAAGCATTTCTTCTGATGGAAGACAGAAAGCTATACTCTGAGGAAATTAGAGCAATACTTCAGGGGAGGTCATTATATTGCCTGGAAAGTCTGTAGAAGGGAGATCGTTTTTGAATTTCTAGTCTAGGTCTTTTTGTGTTCATGGGTACTCGAAACTGGAATTCCTCAAAGAGTGTGTTGCATGGTATTTTGCCATTGACAATTTCGAAGTTTTAACACCCTAGACTCCATTCTTGTAGACTAACGAGTCTCTGGCGTGTAGATTCACCGCCAGTATAATCCTTCTTGTTGTCCATTTGTGTTTGTCCTTTCATCAATTCCATCCCATGTTCGCGATTAGTCAATGATGGCAGAGAAGCAAAGTAAAGTTATTCAAATCAATCAGTCAATTTCAAAGTTGTAATTGGTTGATTATTGTGGAGGCAGACGATTGTATCTCGAGAAAGGATTTTAAAACCGGATATTCTTCCCGAATTTGTTTGTAAAGTAAGTTTTATTGTTGCACGCAGTGTTACATTATTCATAGCTGAATGTTTTGAATCCTCACTGTTTTTTTTAAAATTAATTTGTCTCGTGGCAATTTTGTATTGTGTCTGGACGAAATGTAGAATGAGCCATGAATTTTTGCCAAAATGAGACAGGGATTTTGATCGATATAATTTTACAATACAACAAACGGTTAAATATAATATTCCGACTTTGAGACTATTAAATTTAACATCAAGACAAATGTACACTTGTAGATCACCTCATAAGCTTTCAAATGATGTATGAAATATCCATGCTCACTTAATTGAAATGTTCCTTCTGTGGTTGATATATTCGTGGAATTACAGAAAGATATGTGTATATTGTATGTATTTACACACTGTTTTCATGTATAGATGTGTGTGCATGTGTCAATACAAGCACGCACACACATTGGCCCCACAAATTAATTCAAATCTGCGCCACTGGGCTTAGTGAAACATCTTCCAGGCTTGAACTTTGAAAGTTTATGATTTGCTCATCTTTCTCCGTTGCTAATCCAATATTTAGTCTTCTCATTTCTTGGAGAAACTTTCGTTCTTTTTCGGCAAACAAGAATAGATAGAAAGGATTTTTTTTTCGTGTTTGTTTATATTCGACGTGGAAACAGAGCACGGAAGAAACAATGTTGAAGAGTAAAACTGGAAAGTTCGTTTCTGCTAGTCTCTTCTTCAATGCTGCCTTCGTTTTTTGCCTTTCATCTTCCTGGATTGAAAAAATTAACGTTGCGAAATAACAAAATTTCCAGTAGAAATCGTGTAAGGAGAGCATTTTATGTGTGCTACCACAAAAATAATGGCCAGTCTTGAATTTTCTTTTCAGCAAAGCTGTCTAATTTAATGTTCCCTTTTTCACACTGTTAATAAGTTGGTTATTGGACAAAATAACAAAAGCAATTGCTAGTATTAGCATACAATTGTAATTGGAGATTATCCATTGTCTTGTTACCTATTACGTATTCTTTCACAACGTTTCTATAGAGCGCCTATTCTCTCGTAACCTTGTGATAAAGTATATAATAGATAAAGAGATTGTCAGTGGATCATGACGAATTAAGTTTGCATACTACTACTAATAATAGTAATAATAAGGAACCATTGTCACGTATCATTCAAATATAGCTATAGTCACTGACGTTCTTCGATCTGCCTCTCCCGAAATTTTGTGAAAATCAAAATTTTCAAATGGAAGCAGGTAAACAATCCTGGAAAACCAAAGTGGTAAATGCAAACACCCTTCAAATGATCCCCGATTACAATTTTTGTCTGTCAATAATTTTGAAAACGAAGGGTTAAAATGGTCATTACGAAATAGTTTATAATGTGTCCCGCCCGTACTTATAACACAGCTATATGATATCCATCCGTACGCTAGTGACCACACTAGCATAAATTATCAATATTTTCTGCCTATTTTTAAAATTGTAGTACATACTAGCTGATTACCCGGCGTTGTATTTATTTATCCCAATCTTGTATTAGACAGGAAAATAATGAATTCTAACTATAGTGTAAAATATAACTAATTTTAAATGTGATCGTGAATGTCGCCAATTAGCTTAGCGACTCCGAAAACTATGGATTCGACACTAATCTAGGTCGTTTGTGGCATTTTGTTTTTCACCCCCTCTCACCCCCCCCCCATGCCGCTAGGGGATGAACTTGGAATTGAGAGTGTCACGAAAACTATGGATTCCATTCTCAACACAGCCTGAATGTTAGACAACCCGAGAAACACTAACGTTGTGCGGATTGCATAGAGTCACGGATGTCTGTCTGTGCGGAATTTAATATCGGTGATTCTCGATTATTTTTACATGTCACCCCTTCCCACCCCACCCCTAGGGGTGCCAGGGATGTCTTACCCCCACATTATTTATTTCCAGATTGCAAGCGATACGTGTACCAAGTGTGGTTGAAATTGCTCCAGGCGTTCGAGAGTTATGCCGGAACAAACATACACACACACACATCCATTTTTATATATGTAGATAGATTTAGCAACTTTTATAGCGTAAATGAATGTATTGATACAATTTCTATACGATATTCCACATTAAAATTATGAGAATAGCTATCGCTGCTATATTCACATGTTAATATTTTCGCTGCCTATTTCCAAGCCACTTATTTGCTATCCCTTTACATGGAAATTAACGAACCTTGCTCATTTGAACTGTACCTTGGTCCACTTCATGCACAATCTGTTCAGATCTGGGGACCTGCTGTTTTAGATTGGGTCCGATCCGTTAATTAAGTGCACCTCGGGGAATCGAACCCCGACATTTCATTCCACTGATTCTTTCTCCCTTGTGACTCACTTTGCTGAATGATGGAGAACCATAGCCGTGTGGGTATCATTAAATATTTTCTGGGATCTTTTTTTTGAATGCATGCAATTTCTACCCACACTGTTGATAATTTTTAGAGCAATTCCGGAAAAATACCTTTATGGTCAAAATTATATATCAGTGAAGAGCAATGTGCTGTACACTGCTTTAAAGGAGAACATATTTAGATTGCGAATATGCAATACATGTGTTTCTAAACTCTTTAAGTTTTGTCTGTAAAACAAGTACTGTTCCACTAACTTTGATTCAGAAAATCTAGAATCATAGGTTTCCAATTGTGTCAGTCTGTTATCTTAGTGCTGGCAGAATACATTTGAAGTTATTTTTCTATGCAAGAAGCAAGACAGTAAATTTCCTTGGTTATATTTTTTTATTATGTTTCATGAATCATACACAAAGATATAAGTATCAGAGGGACAATTCCCCTAGGTCGTCCTCTCTGCGGCAGCTGTCGATCATTGTTGCAGCTTCGCTCTTTTGGAGCCAGATCTGGCTCTTTCTTGCACTCGTTTGGCTGTGAACTGTGGCACCCGCCCCCTGCCCCACTATGATGCCACCACTGGCTCCGGCCCACAAATACCAACTTTTGCCATGAGTGTACATTTTGCACGTGACGTTATATTGTTATATTGGATGCGTCACCCTTCCCAGGTACTTTTATATAGCGCCGTGGCTAAGGTGATGACAATATTGTTATCCGGGAATCCTTTGTTTTCGATTTCATATGAGCATCACGGATTATTGAGATGGGTGATGCCGCCAGTTCTAGGCGGTGAAAATAAAGAATAAATTGTCATCACTTTAAAGCTAACGGTAATAGTAGTGCCCCCACTCCTCTGACACCTAAAATTACCCTAGGAGGAGGCACTTTATCCAGCCTTCCTAATTCTAGCTGCTTGAAAGTCATCTTTAGCTCTATTTAAGGTGAAATTTAGCTCTGTTCTGCACATGAGGTTTGGCATGGCCGTAGGAGGCAAGGAGAAATACCTTACGCTTATGGGACCATCATTTCGTTCGTTCTCTCGCGAATATCAAACATCCAATGACGTAGAAAAGTACATGGACGGAGAAAGGACACGTTGAACTGTATCATAGTAGTAAGAAAAGTCGAAACTCCCATTTGATTAGGCGTAACTTAAAGTTTATTTCCCATAAGGAATGCATGGGATTCTGTAAATACTTATTGATCATATTTTTCAAAGATCGTGTCTAGCTTACTAATCAACTTGAAAAACTGTTTCCACTTGCAACATGGAGAGAAATTCATACTCTCTTGCGTACTAATCCTTTTTTTTTTTTTTTTTAATAGCAGCGCCTAATCCGACGATATTGAAATAAATCCGCAACTGGTGCGTAATTGTCCCTCTTCGCCTTCTGGGATCGCTATTTATATTTACATTAGTAGGTTTCATGTACTGATATTTATTGTCTACTTTGTCGTCCATTTGTAAGCACGGCAGACCTACAGGAATCATTCTTCTTTGTATGCATGACTACTCCTTAATAGTCCTAGTAATTACTTGTATTTGAAAGTTAGACATGAAAGAATGCCCAAGAACAGGGCATCCTTTCCAAAGAATGTTGGTTCGTAACCAAAATCAAACCAGTTTTACCAGAACACGTAGGCAATACTCACACCAAATTGCGACCCCTCTATAGATAGCATTCTTTCTAACACCCAGATCACACACAAAACCTTAATATGGCAACTGATGCAACATATCTGTTTATAATAATGCGATTATATTGATACTTTTACGTTGCTGTTGAGTTTGGTTTCTTAAGTCCACTTTATGCACGCAAAGGCTAATCGGGACTGCGCCTACACTTTAAAGTGGGGTCCCAATCACTGTGTGTCTCCAGTGGGTATCGAACCCGGGACTGCTTTATTACAAGGAGGCGATCTTTACCACTCCATCTACGAGACCCGGTACTTTTACTGTATATACAAAGGTCGGTCAAAAAGTAACGCACAATCCACTGTAGCTCGGGAATGGTAAGGACTAGAGAAATGAAATTTTGTAGGTAGAAGCATTGGTCCTTTGGAAATGTTACTCAATGTATGATCCATGTGCTTCACTGCACTGCAGCCATCTTTGTTTCCATGACAGGAATGCACGTTCGTAACACTCTTGACGTTGGTCTTTACACCACTTTTTCACACTCTTTCACACACGCAATGAGCTCGTTGTCATCTCCAAACCGTTTCCCACGCAGATGAGCCTTCAGTCGCCCAAACAGCTAGAAATCCGATGGCACTATGTTAGACTGTATGGGGGTTGTGGCACCACATCCCAGATGGCCAATCTTCTGAACTGTCATGATTGCAGCATGCGGTCGTGCGTTATCGTGATGCAACCTATATATCCCGATTTGTTGGATTCTTCTCGATTTAGGTGTTGGTTAGGTGGTAAAGGACCACTGCTTGTACCTACAAAATTTCATTTCCCTAGTCCTTACCATTCCCAAGCTTGTGTTACTTCACTTTTCTTCCACTTTTGACTAATCACGAAGGTGAGAATGAGTGACGATATAATGAATTTGATGAAGGGACATCAACGTCCGAGCCGTAGTAGTGAGATTACCGTGGTGTTGCACAAGCATACTTATTGTATGTTTTCCCTGTGTGGCGCCATACATTTTAATCTGAAAGCAAAAATACATTAGCATTTCTAAACCGTATCCATATATAACGTCTGGCTATTTTGCTCAGGTATTTCACCCCTATGACTTCATTGATGTTCCTTTCATGTTCTCAACTATCGCTCGCCCCACAACCTAGTACATGCTTCCGCAATTCTAAATATTCTAGGAATCTGTAATTTGACCCAGCGTTGTGCAAAATGCAGTTTGCCAGTCCGGCCGTATCTGTGGAAGAATCGAACATCTGCGCCGAATCGAGGAAGGTAATATCGTTGGAATCCCGGCCCACAGCAGCTTCACGTGGCTTTGCCGAGGAATAAAAAGTATTTTACGTGAAGCGTACTTGGCGGTTCGTGAGACATGCACCCTTCTCTTTCTTAAGATGAATCGTTTCCGCGTGCAGCATTCCCTGACACACTGAACAATCTCATCTTGGTCGTGCGGCTATTACACGTCGAGTGTCCTCACGCTCTGAAAGAGACCTGCTATATTTTTCGGTACCGTATATGCCGATAATAGAGTGCGAGAAAACTGCAGAAATGGGTGTAATACCCCCTTCCTTTTGGCCCACGAAAATCCTGGGCACGCCACTGAATTAGGCGTAATTGTCAGATCTCGAGAAACGGAAATATCGCGGGTTCGAATTCCGGCATGGACATGGCTGTTCTTTGTCAGTATGCTATCATCATATCACTAATCTTCTTCGTCGCGAGTAACAAAAGTGGAAGAAAAACTAAACCCCATGCTCAACAGCCCTCTAAGGACCGAGGCCTAGAGCAGCTTTTTCCATTGGGTGACGCCTGGTCAGCACATCGAGTCTCACCTTCGCTGCTTTCTGCCTTCGTTACTTCTTTCAAGTAGCTCCAAAATTTTTACGAGGGTTGTTCCGAAAGTTCGTGGATTGGCAACACTGCGCCGATTCTGTGTAAGCCAAGTCTGTGATTGTTGCACGTGAAGATAGCCTGAGGTGTGCTTTGTTAATGTACGAGTGAACCAACGTGCAGCTGTTGTTTGTTTGTTTGCTCGCTATAAAAGTTGAACTGCAGAGTGTATTACAATGGCGGATGAGAATGATATACCGATAATTACCAGACAAAGGATCGCTATTGAATTTTGTTACGCAAGAGTGGCCAGGAAACGTTTGAGATGATCAAAGAAGCTTACGGTGACGAAGCAATGGGCAGATCGGCCGTATTCAATTGGTGGTAGCATTTTGAGGAAGGTAAACGCAATGTTCAAGATAAGACGAGAAGTGGGAATCCATCAACATCAGTGAACGATGAGAACATTGTGAAAGCAGAGACATTATTCAGAGAAGATAGACGTTTATCGATTCGTGAATTGGCAGCTGAACTGAATGTTGATGTAGCAAGATGTCGCGAAACACCTGAAAATGTCTCGTGTTTGTGCAAGATGGCTGCCACGTTCACTGAACTGCTTCATGAAGAATGGTTTCTCCTGCAGAATAACGCTAAGCCACATGTGGCACGGCAAGTTATGGCAGCGTTGGAGAAAATTGGTGGGCAGTCTCTAGACCATCCTCCATACAGCCTAGACCTCGCACCCTGCGATTTCTGTGCATCTCCAACACTTAAAAAAGAGTTACGTGGAAGGAAGTTTAGCTCGGACAAAGAAGTGAAAGCTAGTGCATCGCTGGAATCTGTGTATAGAGTGTGAAGGGCACTATTTCAAAGAGGAAACTCACACCAACCCTCGCACTGACTCGGATTCCGAATAGTGATCTCAGTCCATGAACTTTCGGAACAAACCTCGTACATGTGCAACGAAGATACATCCTTACACTATTTTTCGACCTAGTCACTCCTCAAATCCCTGTCAATAGAAAATTGGATCTTGACCGCGAAGCCATGTTTGCACGTCATGCTTGATGTCATCCATTGATTGGAGTTTGAATTCAATTGATGTTTTTAAGTCCACTTTATGAACAGATAGGCTAATCGGGACTGGACCTACAGTTTAAAGTGGGATCCGAAGCACTGTGCAATGTGCCTCCATCATTGATTCGAATCGCATGAAACGAAAATGATGTGAGATTTTGTTTTGATATTTTGCGAGATATTAAACTGTCTTGAAGTGACACTCGTTGATTAGCCCTCAGAGCCTTCTCAATTGAAGGACCACACCTTCTGACGTGGAAGGACGTTCGCTCCTTTCCTCATCTTTCACACACACGCGGCCATAACTGAATTCCCGACTTCATTTGCTGTTCATCTTGAATTTCTACTGGTGATGTCCCATTTGCCCCTAAAAACCGAATAATTGATCGCACCTTAACGTACAGTGTAGTAGCCATTTTGAATACGAATTATTCAGAATGTATGTGGAAGTGAAACCGTAAACTCCTGCCATATAGACGTCACGTTACACACAAAACTCAGTCTGTCACTTGACACAAAAGTGCATCATTTCTTTGACTCCCATGATGCATTTTTAGTGTGTAGGATGACACGTTTGTGTGTGTCAGTTTTTTTTTCCTTTTTTCGCTCATGTGGGTTGCATACCTGCAAGGGAAAAGTTCCAATACATTTCTCCACTAAAAAAATATTTCACTTTTCAAACACTTTCTTGAAACACTTCACATTTTAATGTGCTTGAGGAGAGTTGGAATTGCTGAAAAAGTGATGGAAAGGAGTATTGTCAATATTAAAAACTTCCCCAGTTCTTGTTTTAAAGTATTTTTCTATTCAATTTTGAATTTGGTTAGTCTATTCCGCGGGAGTTCGGGCCCCCTGTATCACCCCCTTAATACGTCCTCGCGAGTAGCCCATCCGAGCACAACGCGAACTCAGTTTGTCACGAGGATCGTAGAAAAGTGACGCAACCGCGAGCATACACTCCAGTCGTTTTGTTTGTGTAATAACGTCTCCCAGAGAATAGTCGCTAACGGCAATGCCAGCGTCATTATGCAGTTCCAAAGTTACATCATCATTCATCCCAGATGCAGCGGAGGAGGATATGCATGCAGCACCTGGGAAGTAACAAGTTTTCCCAGGTTTCAGGAAGAGTATTTTCCCGCTGTTGAATATGCAAGGTGGAAGCGGCGACGAAAACCGGCCCAAGGTTTTAAAATCTATTTTTAAGGCATTTATGAGACCAGCCAGAGGATGGGCGAATGAGCAGGGGATTTGGAACCAAAGTGTCTTTCCGAGTTTGCAAAGAACGTGTAAACACAAACTTTGGTTCGGGGAGTCCCGTAATTGAAACTGAGGAATAATTTGTTCCGTTTTATAAGTAGATTTCTAGGTATCCCTCTTTTGACACGCATTAGGTTGCCAGAAACAGGAAGGACGGAGATATGCATTACGTTTTCAAATGTAAACTTGTTCACGATGCAAGCCTAGTTCTTGCTTTCTTACGTCATCAATGCAGTCCTTGATAACACGTTTGACAAAGGAGGAACAGGCAGAATGTGCACAAGAAATGTATAGCAATTCAGTACCGTATCTTAAGTATTTGTTATTCTTTGGCCAAAAAAAAAAAAGAAAGAAAGAAAACGAGGCTGGTATACAAATAAATTTCAAGGGACAGAAGATCTAGATTAAGTTTCTAGCTTAATTTTTCGCATTTAATCCTTGTGCAGGAAGACATTTGAATCAATTTTATCGGTACAAGTGTATTTTAATTTAAATGTTGGGTCTATAAAAATATCTGAAGGCGAGAATAGATGTGTTGTACAAAATTCAATAACATAACTAAACTCGGTGGCACAATAGCCCTTTGAGCATTGGGAATGTCACGAAAACTATGGATTCCATTCGCAACACAGCCTGAATGTTGGACAACCCGAGGAACACTATCGTTGTGCGGATTGCAGAGTCACGGATGTCTGTCTGTGCGGAATTTAATATCAGTGGTTCTCCATTATTTTTACATGTCACCCCTTCCCACCCCCACCTCTAGGGGTGCCAGGGGTGTCTTACCCCACAGTATTTCTTTCCACATTGCAAGTGATACGTGTACCAAGTTTGGTTGAAATTACTCCAGGCGTTCGAGAGTCATGCCGGAACAAACACAAACATACATCCATTTTTATATGTAGAGAGATTGTTCTGGATGTCCATTGATTTTTTTTGTTGATAGATACGACTCTTATTACTATAAATAGCTAAACTATTTTCCAATGTTACATGTATGGTTATACACAAACATAAAGACAATTGTGGTGCCTCCCCAATGGCGTAGTGGTAACGTCGTCCCCGTGTAATGAAGGGGTCCTGGGTTGGATGGAGGCACATTAGACAGTATTTCGGACACCACTTTAAACTGTAAGTCGTGTCCCGATAGCCTATCTGTGCATAAGGTGGACTTAAAACAACAATTCTTCATTCATTATACCATTTTTTTAAATTCATCATTTGATTATTAAGTATAAGTAGAGTTGTGTAAATATTTAACTGCAGTGTCATTCTCGAGAATGCAGAATAGAAGACATGAGTTGGGGTGTATCTAGTGAAAGCCGAATATAAATTATAATTTTCGTAGTGGAAAATCAGAGAATTCCTTGAACTCGTAGAGAATGCTCGTCCCAAATTTACCATAGTGCATCTATCATACGCAGTGTGTGGGGTGACGCCCCCGAAATAATTCATGGAAGGCTGTTCTGGGGGGCGTTGGGCGAGTCGAGAGCCACATGAGTTATTTCATATATCAGATTGCTTTGTAATGGCACTGGCATGTTCCAGGATTCATACACTGAAACTGGATATCTGCGTTAAATGTTCTCTGCACACAAATATGTATTGTGGGTGTGTTTGTGTGCGTTGTCCAATCCGTGTGCGAGTATTTTCTTGTTGCCCTTGGGGTCACTTTGTTATCAAGCAGTCCCGGTTTTGATACCCGGTGGAAGCACACAGTTGTACGTATTCCACTCAGGGATTCGCGCACCCAAATTGTCAGTCACTTCATTCATTCAGTTTGTTACACTGTTCGCCTTATAATCAAGGTGTTCCAGGTTCGATTCACGATGGAGAGACATTGCATTGTGGTTCTGTTCCCAATTTAAACTGTAGGTCCAGCCCCGATTACGCTATGTATTGATATATTTCCCTCAGAGTGTACCTAAAGGTCTTCCATCAGAACAAATGCTGCCAAATAATATGAAATAGTGCCATCTTGACCTTTTTGTTTTTAGTGTTTTGTATTATTTTATTTTTTATTTCATTGTTGACGATTTCAGCGTAAAATGCCCACTTGTGCTGTACCTAAAATTTTCTCAATAAATAAATAGTGTCACTCTGCAACGTGACGTTATCATCCTCTATCACGGCCAGAAGAAAACCATCCTCTGTAGGGGCACAGGAAGTAAAAGACAAGTAAGTGACGATAGCAAGCGACAATTAGTGTTCACATAACTTTAAAAACTTGAGCGTACTATATGATTCAAGCGTTTCTAATTTGTAACAAAGATATCTACACCTTCAAATGATGAACTTTATACTCGTTTACAGAACCAAAAGATAAACCAGTGTATGTATGGTGTCACATTACAAGTTTGTCTTACCCATTGACCTTCAAGAGTTTTCAATTGCAGAAATTAATAAAATCATATTATACATTTATAACATTCATATACATACATACCCAACATATACACTCTCTTTCACACACATTCACATATGCATATTATAGAATATCTTGGATGAATGCAATACAAAGAACCGAAAATTCACATACACAGAATGATTATGAGCTGACAATGAAAGCACATAGTAGAGTTTACCCGTCACACGCCTGTTGCAGCATTTCATGAGCCTCATAGCTATTTCCCTCCCCAACATAATCAAAATTTTATCACTAAATCCCTCGCGTCAGAATCGATCCCCTTGTCAGAACTCGGGGCCATTGTTGAGAGGGGATGATAGCGCAAGTTCCCCTTGTAATGGAGGTACCTACTGCAGAGTGGCTTGCAAGTTGGCTAAGCACAGCTTTCATCGTTAATAAGGCGGGAGGGAACCGCAAGAAATACTGTCGCCACGTTTTCCACGTTGCAATGTGCAGGGGAAGTATACATTTATATACACTCCTCGCAAAAAAATTGGAATATTGTTATATTAGGCAATAGGTGAAGGCATTGTGGCATATGTCGCCGAAAACACAAGAAAGTCCAGCAGACAGACATATACCATGTGTTGTTGCATTCCAAGTCTGTTCCTATCATCTAATGCCTTCTACAACAATATTCCAAACTTTTTGTGAGTATATATAGTATTAATCTTCATATGGATTCACATGGTGACTTAAGAGAAATTTGTAGCCGGCCCCTGTGGCGGAGTGGTTAGCACATCGCGCTACGCCGCCAGGGGTCCCGGGTTCGAATCCTGGCCTGGGCATGGATGTTTGTGAGTGTCCATTCATTAAATTCATCACTCATCCCCATCTTAGCAAATTAGCCAAAAGTGGCACAAAAAGCGAAGTAAAATGAACCAAATCAATCAATGAATTAGGAGAAATTGGTCGCTCGCAAATATAGTATATTTACGAATGTAACCACTCTTTGTCCCCATTCCCGTAAATCTTCATAGTTGTAAAAATTTCAATAGGTATACTTGTACTTTACACTTGAATCGTCCAAAATATAAGCTACTAGCTGATTACCCGACGTTAGCTGATTACCCGACGTTGCCCGGGTATTTATTTATCCCAATCTTGTATTAGACAGGAAAGTAATGAATTCTAGCTATAGTGTAAAATGTAACTAATTTTAAATGTGATCGTGAATGTCACCAATTAGCTTAGCGACTCCGAAAACTATGGATTCGACACTAATCTAGGTCTTTGTGGCATCTTACTTTTCACTCCCTCTCACCCCCTCCCCCATGCCGATAGGTGATGAACCGCATTGGGAGTGTCACGAAAACTATGGATTCCATTCGCAACACAGCCTGAATGTTAGACAACCCGAGAAACACTATCGTTGTGCGGATTGCATAGAGTCACGGATGTCTGTGCAGAATTTAATATCGGTGATTGTCTATTTTTACATGTCACCCCTTCCCACCTAGGGGTGCCAGGGGTGTCTTACCTCCACAGTATTTATTTCCAGGTTGCAAGTGATACGTGTACCATGTTTGGTTGAAATCGCTCCAGGCGTTCGAGAGTTATGCCGGAACAAACATATATACACACCCACACACACACATTCATCCATTTTTATATACTCATAAATAGAAGAGATTTACGAATGTTAACCTTTTGCCGCCCAAGGCCTTTTTCAGAAGTAAGCCTCGGTTGCCCAAGCCAATTTTGAGCAAAATGCAGAGTTTCAATTAAATGAGTGTAGATCGGAAGCTAATTGCCCTAGAGAGATGAGTGATATACCGTTGTACGCGGAATGAACCAGAGATTCAGACTATATAAAATTTTTGCAAATTCGGCGTATATGTGGCGGGGGGAGGGGCTAACTCTCAAAATTCCAAAATTTCGGGGGTTAGAAAATTTCCCCCCCCCCCTCCCCTCAAGCAAAAAGTACATGACAGTGTCGACATGCACATGGAAATGATCGCTAACATGTAAGGAACACAAAAATATTTGCATTATTATCATATGACCAATGTAACTTGAGTTATACCCTAAAAAAGGAATGGTCGGGACGCCACTGATTCAAGCTTCAAAATGCAGCGGTACCTTGAAATGACTATAGCTCAGAAACTAAATGCCCTAGAGATATGAATGATATACCGTTGTACGCAGAATGAATCACAGATTTAGACGATATATAATTTATGCACATTCGGCGTATATATGGAGGGGGAAAGGGGGAAATCCCCTGAAAATACTTTTTTTAAAAAATGGGGTCTCGCCACCCCGCCCCCAAAAAAAAAGGATATGAAAAGTTCAAAATGCACATAGAAATTATCGCTGGCATGTAAGAAACAGAAAAATATTTGCATCATCAGGGTGGCGACAGACCTGGAAAACCTGGAAAACCGGGAAAAGTCAGGGAATTTGAGGTGTCAAAAAAAGTCAGGGAAATGTCAGGGAATTTCGTCTTCATTGACCTTTTTTTATTATTATTATTTATTTATTTAAATATATCGGTATGGAACTCTGCACGGGAACAGGAAATCTCGTTCGTAAGTTTCGGCCTCAACTTTTAGGCCCCTTTTATGCGCAACACAACCACGGCGACAGAAAACAGTGATGGCGGAGAAGAGAGAGAGAGAGAGCGAGAGAGAGAGAGAGAGAGAGAGAGAGAGAAATATTTCTCTCGCCCTGGCTTCTCGGTGGGAATTTTAAATTCGAACACTCTTTGGAGGAAAATTGTTATAACTCGGGCACTATGGGAGCAATCTACTTCGGATAACTTGTGTTTTTCAGCTAAAACATCAGCGCATGCAACCGCATACAATTCAGAACGCCGAACCGAGGAAGGGGGTTTGGGGGTGCGACACCCGAATTTCAATGGAAATAAACATAGTAATAATACCCCTTCTTCTCCCACTATTTTGGAGAGAAGCCGCAAACTTTAGTATTCTTTTCAAAGAAAGGATATTTCTCAAGAGAATGAAACATGTTTCATGTTCTTGGATGGCATACAAGTTTGATAACACTGGTCAACATGAAATTTGTTACAAGGAATGTGAATGGTGTTCTAAGGCAAGTCGATGGTGCTGAATTCGAAAATGAAATCTGTTTTTTCCTATCGGGCTCAGTTTTCTTGTTACACACTAACCTGTACCTAATGCAATCCATGAAAATTCTGCCTATTGGGCTGTGGCTTAACCTATATTTACTCTACATATATTGTTGAATAACAGTCATTATATGACCATAGAATGACCAGCACGTTCCTAAGGCCAGGGACCTTCCTCCAATTGCAACAAACCAAATCGTGAATAAGAGAGAGGCATGGCAACACTGTCGATGAGTCATGCCCGAACACGTAGATTTGCAGTGTTGTTTGTTGTCACGTGCATCTCAGCATTGTGAGTTCTGACAGAGTGGGAAGTGACTCGAAGTTTCAGAAGTAGTGTGTAGTGTTACTGCATAAGAAAATGCCTCGTACCTGTGTAAGTAGCCCCAATTCGTTTTGTTATATATGTGGAGAGTTGACATTTAAGTCACAAATGCGACGAATTACCCCTCTTATAAAGAAGTGCTATGAACTTTATTTTGGGTGTAAAGTTGGGGACCAGGACAAAAAATGGGCCCCTCACATATGCTGTTTGACCTGTGTTACACTTCTGACAAGCTGGTTAAAAGGATCACGTCACATGTCGTTTGCTGTTCCCATGGTTTGGAGGGAACCATCAGATCACACAACAGACTGTTATTTCTGCCTGAACAAAATAGCTGGAATCACGTCGAAAACAAGGAACACTGTGCAGTACCCAAATTTACTATCAACCATGAGACCTGTATGTCACAATGAAGAATTGCCGGTACCAATGCCTCCTGAGAATGTGACTGTGAATGAAAATGATTGTCGTGACCAACACGGGGAAGAATGTGCAAGAGGTGAAGAAACTGCCGACCCAACATTTAAAGTGTCCGGTTCATCAATGGAGCCACACTTATTGTCACAAGGGGATCTGAACGACCTTACGCGGGATTTAATTTGTCTAAGCAACAGTCTGAACTTTTAGCTTCGCGACTGAAAGGTTGGAATCTCCTCGCTTACGATACGAAAGTGTGTTTTTTCGTGACCATCATACTATTTTCGCAGAATATTTCTCCCATGAAGGAGACATGTTTTTTTTTGTAATTACATCTCATCCGTTATGGATTGTCTTGGCCATGAATACAGTTCACACGATTGGCATCTTTTCATCGATTCCAGCAAAGTTAGTATGAAAGCTGTACTCCTCCATAATGGAAACAAATTCCCATCAGTACCAATTGCTCCTGTTAACATGAAGGAGACTTATGAGAACTTGAAACAGCTTCTGACAAATATCCAATATGAGAAATACAAATTGAATTATATGTGGAGATCTGAAGGTAATTGCAATTCTGCTTGGCATGCAGCTTGGGTACACAAAGCATTACTGCTTCTTATGCGAGTGGGACAGCAGGGACAGAAAAAATCACTATTGTGGGAAAAAATGGCCTCTTCGTAGTGAGTTAGTGCCTGGACAGAAGAATGTGGCGAACACTCCTCTTGTTGACCCCAAAAATGTGTATCTCCCTCCTCTGCACATAAAATTGGGACAAATTAAAAACTTTGTGAAAGCCATGGACAGAACTTCACGTGGATTCATGTACTTGCAACAGAAATTCCCAAGAATCAGGGATGCCAAAATTAAAGAAGGAATATTTGTAGGACCTCAAATAAGGGAATTGATGAATGACGAGAATTTCATTCAACAATTAACAGATGTTGAAAAAATGACATGGTTGTATTTTACAAGTGTATGTAAAAACTTTTTAGGCAACCATAAAACAGAGAAGTATCGCGATATTGTACATGGACTAATTAGATCATACCAACGTATGGGATGCAACATGTCCCTAAAATTACATTTCTTGAATGATCACCTGGACTTCTTCCCAACTAACCTTGGTGCCGTTAGTGACGAACACGGGGAACGGTTTCACCAAGACGTTGCTCTAATGGAAAGTGGTATCAAGGCAAATGGAATGCCGCAATGCTGTCCGACTACTGCTGGACCTTACGAAGAGATGTTCCTGAGGCAAAGTTTCGTAGGAAATCGGGAAGGAAACATTTTTAGGTATCTTTATACACTTTCATGTTACTCATTTACTTCATTCCTTTGTATACTGAAACAGATTTATTACCTTTTACGTTTGTAGCACTTTTGTGAAAGCGAGTCCTTTCGACCAATACATATAGAACATAGGCTGAGGTAGGAAAATACAAAAAACATTTTCACGGGAAATCTGAGCCCGATGGAGAAATTCTGAAATCAGATCTGCATTCAGGAGCTCAGCAACTTCTATAAACAGCTTGATTTGTTCTTGTAACATTCACAAATATTTTTTTTGTAGACCAGTGTAATAAGCCAAAATGTGTTGTTTTTTTTTTACGAAAAATAGGTAATTTGCATTTTTGGAGGAAAATTGTTATAACTCGGGCACTATGGGAGCAATCTACTTCGGATAGCTTTTGTTTTTCAGCTAAAACATCAGCGCATGTAACCGTGTACAATTCAGAACGCCGGACCGAAGAAAGGGGGTTTGGGGGCACAACCCCCGAATTTCAATTTAAAAACATAAAAATCTGGAGTTTGCCCCCTCTTCTCCCGCTATTTGGGAAGAAGGCGCGAACTTTAGTATTGTTTTCAAAGAATGGACATGTCTCAAGAGAACGTAACACGTTTCATGTTCTTGGGTGCCATACAAGTAGAATAATAAGCCAAAATGTGATTTTTCTTTTTTACGAAAAATAGGTAATTTGCATTTTTGGAGGAAAATTGTTATAACTCGTGCACTATGGGAGCAATCTACTTCGGATAAGTTTTGTTTTGTAGCTAAAACATCATAGCATGCAACCGTGTACAATTCAGAACGCCGAACTGAGGAAGGGTGGTTTGGGGGCGCGACCACCGAATTTCAATGAAAAAAACAACAAAAATCTGGAGTTTGCCTCCTCTTGTCCCGCTATTTTGGGGAGAAGGCGCAAACCTTAGTATTCTCTTCAAAGAATGGATGTTTCCAAACAGATTGAAACATGTTACATGTTCCTGGGTGTCATACAAGTTGAATAATGAGCCAAAATGTGAAACTCTGTTCGGAAATGTGGCATGGATATGTTGCGGAGAGGGAGAGAGGTTGGTCATCAATATGAATTTCCCGGGCTTGCTCCAGACCTGTGTCAGAGTCTCCACCTAAACATAAGAGTATGAAGGTCCAAAAAGCACATTCATTTCGTAATCAGCACCATGATACCATATGGTATCATCGGGCGAGTACGACCTTACTCTGATGATACCATATGGTATCATCGGGGGAGTAAAGGTTAAGCCTCTAAATATTACGTGGAAAATGCATTGAATTATCATTATTTTCTTGTCCGTATGGGAGTAGTAAGGGGACTTGTCAACAGATGGAGGGGATAAGAGCGGGTGGTGCCGTCCGATAGTTGTCGGACGTCGTATAATAGTAAGGCATTTTGTTGGGCAAACTGAAGGAACATGGACACAAATAGGTTCCATTGATATATACGATTTTTGTCGAATATCGCCACCCGACAAAGTACCTCACTACAACATGCGACAGAAATTGCATGGACTGCAACATCCAACAAAAATCGAATGCATAAACAAGAAGAGCTTTAGACTGTAAATATGCTTCTGGAATTCAATTACTCTTCTGGCTCACTTCACCTTATTTAATGTAGCAGTGCTTACGAAGGTTTCCTTTCATCATCCTGACGTATTACTGGTTTCGCACAAGTTAACATACGTTTACAATGACATTGCACTATTCTTAGATATCAAGAAGAATCCAACCAAATGGGATATATATTGAATACTATCACGAAAAAGTGAAACATAAATCTGCATTGCTGAACGTTATAAAAATTGGTAAGTGCATGCTCCCAACCTTAAATTTACTGCAACACTAGTATTGCAATGAAATTAACGCCACTCTCTGTCCTGTCTGTTTAAACTCATTAGAGATGGTCATTAATCTCTCACTGAGTAAAGTTAGTGTCCAATATTATGAAATAAAATTCTAATAATAAGTACGTAAATATTTTAATATCATATTTACTCAAATCATTCGATCATAAAAGCAAATCACTTTCTTCAAGAATTGACTTTTCTCTGCCAGCCCTGCTCAATTTTCACTTTCCATTTACTGATTTATACGAGGGGTGGCCAGAAAGTAATTTCTAAGTAGTAGGAACATTGATTTTTCGCAAACGTCAAAACCGTGAAAAATGGTAATTGCTGCGAAGTTATGTTTAGGATGTCTGGTGCAGTGATGTCTGGACACATTTTTCGCCCGTTCGAATATCGAAATAATGCGAATTTGGCATAAAATGCGAATTGTTGGCGTTTTTAGCGATTTTTTTTAAAAAGAAATGTTCTAAAACACCGAAAAATTCCATGAAATCCAACATTCTTGTCTTTTCTAGGCCATGTTTGTGTACAAAGAACATGCAAGTTTTCCAACATTTTACTCGAGAGTAAACTATAGTTTACGTACATGGAATAATTCCGACAGCCACATTAAATCGTGTATTTCCCACGATTTTTTGGATCCCCTGCGGGGGAGAACCGGGATGTTTTCCACCTATTCAAACTGCTCCGGCGCCCATCCAGCATCATATGAAGCTGGTACCTTGAGGAAACTTTGAGGGATAAAGTTAGCCAGGAGCGTGGTGCTGATCACATCACCCCTACCTTCAGCGATGATCAAGAAAGTGTGGGGCCTTAACTCATCACACCCGTACTAGACACCATCATGGAAAAGTGCAGGGGAGCACTTTAATTTTACTTCCTCAAAAATCTGATCCAACATATCAAACTGTCACGAAAATACGTAGACCATGTGACCTACAATTTAAAATAATAGTTTAAAAGCACAATGGAGTATTACGTTTCGGTATATTTGGCAGATAAATGTTCTAAAACAAAAACGCGAATTTTGGGAAACGTAACACTAACAAGTCAAAAAAAGATAATGCCAATTTTTGGTGCCATAATATATCGGTATCTGTCACGTGAGATTGATTGATTTAAATTTTTTGGGTGCGTCGCCACTTATGGTCATTATGCACCCTTCAGTATATAGGGAAAATTCCATTATCTAAAATCCTTACCTTACAATTAAAAAAGTGGTATGGAAAATAACTTCCCCAAAATATCTTTCAAGATATCAAACTCTCACGAAGAAGCGTAAGCCATGTGACTTACAATTTGAAACAGTATTTTAAAAACACCATGAAGGTATAATTTCAGATATTTGCCAGAAAATGCGCTAAAATGAAAATGTGAATTTTGGGGAAAATAACACCGTATAGTAAAAAATAAAAAATAAGAAAATAAACCAATTTTTTAAAAAAAATAACAAAATATCAAGGTCCCTACCGATTAGGCATAAATAAAACAAGAATATCAGTTGTAATTTATTGCATTAGTAACAGTGAGTCTTAACCTAATTTTCGGCATTATCACCACCATTGTTCTGTCATTTGTCGTAGCATGGCACTAAATTTTGTATGCCCATGGTATATGTGTCTGACAGCAAAGACTGGAACTATCTCTACCGCAGCGTAGCTGTCAAATCCTTGCCCTGCCAGAAACTCTTCAGTTAAGTAAAGAGATGAAAGTCTGTACATTCAAGACCAGGGCTGTACAGGGAGTGGCCCAAGATCTCTCACCTGAAGTGATGCAAAGGGCCCATGTGTACTCAGCTGTATGGGGTTGTTCACATTCGATTGGCGTGAATTGTCTGCACCATCGTCTGACCATACTATCACTCACGACGTCCGATCTGCACACCTCACACGATTGCTGGTGGCTCTGTGCCAAATTCTGAGCGTGCAATATAGGCTACATCGCAGTCGGTGGGAGACTGTATGAGAGCTGCAATATTTAACCTAGAACTGTCCTAAAACGGCTGCATTGCAACTGTACCAGATTACAGTTACATGCCACTTCTTCCTGCCTGCATGTGTGTGTGTCGCTCTCCGACCACTAGTGCTGCGTATAGGCACCATTGGAGCTTTTTTCAGCATTCCCCTCGTATATGTACTTACAGAAGCTTTTATTATTAGAGTGTTCCTGTTTTAATGTGTGGTTAGCTAAATCAGGTACCTATACAAAACAATGCAATTCTATAAATTCCTTGCGTTAAATTTCTAATACCTACATACCCTTTTCGTCAGCAATAATGGTATAACTGCATGTTGTCAGTTTCACAGTACTTCACTTGGATATACTGTACTGAAGCAGAAATCCCATTGATAATGTAAGGAAATATGACACTTTATTTTGTTCGATTCAATTGTTTCACTTATATGCAAGAATTAAGTTGTTTGCTTTACAGAGAAGAGAGAAGTAGCTTTATGCATTGAAAAATGAGTCCGCAGTCCGCACTCATGTTTCTTGAAAGCAGAGGGTTCAAAACCTCAGTGGAAATATCAACATATAATACCGAGAATGTATAAGGAGACTGATATATTACAAATTGTATTTTTTAATCATTCGCTCTTCACTCTTATCTCATTTAGTCGTAACTTTAAAAATAATCAAGTATTTTATTTTAAACTTACTGCGTATGACAAAATTCCGTAATCCTTCTCTAGCTTGTGAATTGCAATAATTTTCGAAATTCACTATTTTGCACTTTGAATTCAGATCATAGAGAATAGAGAAATTAAGTCAATTTCATCGAAGATAATATTGGTACTTAACAAAACCATACGTGGATCTATGTGAGTTTATTATTTCTATTTGCAAAAATATCGATTTAGTTTAGTTTGTAATTGTCAGGGAAAAATTTAAATTTTGTCCTGGAAAACCTGGAAAAATCAGGGAATTTCATTTCTTTTTGTTTGTAGCCACCCTGTTCATTGTCATATGACCAATGTAACTTGAGTTGTACCCCCAAAAGGAATGGTCGGGACGCCACTGATTCAAGCTTCAAAATGCAGCGGTACCTTGAAATGACTATAGCTCAGAAACTAAATGCCCTAGAGATATGAAAGATATACCGTTGTACGCAGAATGAATCACAGATTCAGACGATATATAATTTATGCACATTCGGCGTACATATGGAGGGGGAAAGGGGGAAATCCCCTCAAAAATACTTTTCTTAAAAAAAATGGTGTTTCCCCCCGCCCCGAAAAAATGTCAAAATGCACAAAATGCAAAATTTATGCAAATTTGGTGTATATATGGAGGGGGAAGGGAGAAAGTCCCCAAAAATTATTTTAAAAAATTTGTCTTCCAGTGTCGGCAAAAAATTGACCTTGAAAAGAGACGCAAAAGAGAAGTCCCTTTTCCCGCCTTTCCCCCTCCATTTTCATGAAGACAAAAAAAATGCAAAAAACCATTTCTGTTAAATACATGTGTTAGGAACAATATAAAAAAATAAAATCGAAATTCTAGTCAAAAATAGAAAAGTTATAACGTAAAAACTACGACCTTGACACAGCGTCTCGATCGAGACGCTTGGTCCCGTGAGGGTTACTTTTGGGTATCTCGATCGAGACGCTTGGGCAGCAAAAGGTTAACCACTCTTTGTCCCCATTCCTGTACAACTTCAGAGTTGTAAAAATGTCAATATTTATGCTTGTACTTCACACTTGAATCGCCCAAAATATAAGCTATGATATATTATAATTTTGAAAAATACACTGTGGATTCTTTACAACATAGCACATCCTCGATTGATTTTTTGCAGAATAAGAAAAGCTTTGGCGCCTGGACTACCAGCCAGGATAATTATATGTGGATCTCGTGTCGCTCGTATGTTTATGAATGGGCCCCTCATCCATCTCATATTATCGCAATTCATCCGCATTCTCGCGATTAGCCAAAAGTGGCATAAAAGCAACGTAGCGTAAACTAAATAAATAATTGAACTCAAGGTTATTGTTTTACACCACACACATTTACGCAACGCCGTTCATATGTGTGGCACGTAACTAATGATCTCTACACGCGTGAACATGAAAGGATATTTACATGTTGGCATGGAGAATTTTGATGCAGGAACATGAAGTATTTATTATTCTTTAAAGTTGTTCACATGGGTAGTTTGATTTCGATAAGTTAAAGAGTGTGCCTTCTTTATGTGCACTTGTTCGCATGTCGTCAAACATTGGGTTTTGAAGAATTATAGTTATCACGATTACCTCTGAAAATCTGCCTAAGCAAAGGTGGAGAAACATTGGCCTATTAATTATTATTGTATCGCATACAAAACCTGGAAAAGTCGGAGAAATAAATCTGAGTGAAAG
This sequence comes from Lepisma saccharinum, assembly GCF_977018435.1. Classification (NCBI taxonomy): domain Eukaryota; kingdom Metazoa; phylum Arthropoda; class Insecta; order Zygentoma; family Lepismatidae; genus Lepisma; species Lepisma saccharinum. Next base: position 9,609,863 of record NC_139249.1, read on the forward strand.
AGAACTGGTGTTTTGAAAATACATCCAAACAGCTGGAGAAGTCTTGGAATAATAAAGTGGTTTAAATTATCTGTATTATCTCGAGTAGCAAGTGCATTTTTACACTTAAAACTTGTTTGCATCTGAATGGTCTGTAAGTTTAGCCAGAACAAGTGGGAACCCTGAAATAACTGTGGTACATTTGTGGTGAAATATATATGTGGTGTCAAATGCCACCTTGATATCGAGGCCCAATTTCCAACCCTTTTACATAAGGACATTGTTCAGTTTTGTTTTTAATCACCTCCCATGCCTTTATCATTCCCAATTTTCTCCAATGGCGTGAAAGGAACCACTGCACGATGTTTTTGATCAGCTGCAATATCCTCTCGTGCCGCTTTCACATTAAAGATGTCTCATCAATCATTGGCAATATCTGTGAACTGTCGACATCCTCTGGCACTCAAAGAGGAAGCCCCTTTCCTTGAACAATGTCTCCCAAGGGAACCCCGCACCAAAGTTTGACAGTGCAATGTACGATCATATAACGTCCCTGTGGTTTTGCAGTATTGATCCCGGATTGCATAAAATTGTTTTAGCTAACACGTTTCACCCTTTTTTTTACCCTTCTTTCGTCTTTGTGCAGTCTACAGAAAGTGTAGTTGTTACAGAAATATTGAGAAACATTGAAATTCTTACAACTTGCACTGTAAAGTGAGAAACAATCTTGCATAGTGAATTGTCTCATGATGTTTACCTGGATTGTCTGCCAGAAGACAAGATTACCGAACCTGCACGGCAAGCTCCACGTGTCTCTTTTCGCCTCGGTCTGTTGTTTGCGAATACGCGGTAAATTTTTTCCTTTAAGGAGATTTCACACTTAAGTGACAGTCGTCGCTTGAGGATTTTACCAATCCAACGCAGCCTTTTGCAACCTGTCATGTCGCTATACGATGAGAAACGTTGCTGTTGATTGGCTCCTTCCCAAGCGACAAGTATCGTGTGTTGCTTCGTTCTGGTTAGGTATGAAAGCTCTCGTAGGGAGATTTCAGATCGAACTGACAGGCGACAAGTAACACGAGCCTCTTCAGTATATAAGCAAGCATTCACCGTGCATGCGCGAACAAAAAACCGAGGCACGTCGTGTCGCTTTGCTTCGAAAAGTTGCATTGATTACTAAGAGTGTCGCTGTCGCCTGTCATGGGTCGCTTCGGACTGAAAGCTCCCTTAATGTTCTCCTGACTGCGCCAGCATTGCATAAATATACTGTTGCTTCTAAGGCACTATACTTCTCATTACCTTACCTTAATTAATTTCCCACTTATTTACTTAAGAAAATAAACATTTGGGTGATTCCACGTCAAATCAGAAAAGCGTTGCCCTTGGTCTTTCGGATTTTGACCAATTTTCGAGAACTGTGTGGGTCCTATTTTTTTGAACCCCTCCTCTCGTACAAAGATTTAGGGTAGAAATCAAGTTTAATTTTTTTTCAGTGATGTAAAATTAATAGCTCATTTACGAAGCATGATATTCTCAAATGCATATATCTATGCGACAAATAACGCTAGGAAGATGAAACTTTTCTTACTTTGAAGATAAGGATTCACACACACACAATATTACGTACTATTGTTTGGTCAAATTGGTAGTTCGAACATTTTTTAATGAAGTGTGCAATTTTGAATAGCAGAAAACACCCCCAATCGATTCTTCTCATTGTCGGATATATTGAGCTTCTACATCCCATTATAATTTGATGATCGTGTTTTTCCATTTAAGGCAGAAAATGTATTTTGAAATTTTCATTACACGCTCTCGCCGGTTTGCGGTTGTGACGAGACCGGATTGTGCCTCGTGTTGCATGCAGCTATTCATAACGAAATGCTGTTTTGTGTTAGGCAGAAATTTATAAATAAGTTATGAGCGAATGCAACACCACTTCATCTTTTTAACCCCTTCTACATTCGAGTTTGAGTTTTGTTTGTGTAAATGCAAAATACTATTTATTTATCATTGATTTAACACAACCTCCAAACAAGTTTTCACAACCCGTCAATGATTTATTCACTATCCTTATTTTTTTATATATAATATGATTTACAGTGATTGTAAACCAAAATTCACCTTTCTGTCCTAGAAATATTATCACATTCCTAGAATGTAAATTTTGAAGGAATCCAAGTCCTATACTACCCAATATCATACTTGAGAATTTTCTTAAGACCTGGTAGCAAAGGGCATTTGTTGAATCGAAATTTACATTCCTGGTATTTGATAATTTCTAGAAGGGTGGAAAAGTAAATTTGAAATTAATTCTGTACATTGTTGAATAAAATTCATTCACTGGAATAGCAAGAGCAATTTAACACTTAAAAAAAATGTTATTGGCATATGAAAGCACCACAGAATAGTGTGGAAGTTTATTTTAAAACTGGCTGAAAAATGGGGGAATGTGTTTTGCGAAAATGGGCGAGAACTCTTGGCGTCGCCAGAAATTTTTGTAGATGTAGGGTCAGGGAATTCATAAAACTTGAATAGTAGATATAAGAACTATTATAAAACTAATAAAATCAAAGAAATGTTGTTCAAAATTGATTGTTATTATTATTATATTGTTGGGAAGACTTTTCTACTCGATCAACCAAATAAGTGAATTTCCAGGACAACTGTTTTTTGTTATGTACTTTATATTTCACACAGTTAGTGTACCGAAATGCATATACGTGGGCGAATCAAAAAGTAAGTTACACCCGAGCCCTGTTCATATACTAAAAGAGATAAAATAATCACGTTTGGTGGCAACACTGTCCGGAATGTATTCTCCCCATACCCAAAGCAGCCATGCTGCAGCTGCTTTAATAGAGTAGTCACCGTATGAGTATGGCGCATCGTATTGAGGTGGCGTCCAAAATTAAGGTGCGCTCTGTTGTCCGACTTTTGTGAGCACGAAGTCATAATCAGAGTGAAGTTGTCGAGGTGTATGGTGAGAATGCAATGTCACACCCCACGATCAGGAAATGTCAGATCTTCGAAGAGGAAAGAACAAACGTGAAAGACGAACAGCGTGTTGGGCAGCCTGCAACTGTGAACACTATCGACAAAACGGAGCGTGTGAATGCAATCATCCTTGCCACCCGCCACGTGAAAATTAAAAGAGATTGCAAGTGAACAGAACATATCCTACGATAGTGTGTGTGTATGCTGATTCATCACCAGTTGGGTGTATCGTAAACTGTGCTCTCACTGGGTGCCGCGATTGTTAACCGATGAGCACAAAAGTCAGCTCAATTGAAATTGGACGGAATTTTTACACACAAGAAATAAAAAAACTGGTCACGCGATTCAAAAAGTACTTGGAATACTTCGGTGACTAAGTCGAAAAAAGTTAATGTTCATACATTTTTGTACAATAATTATTTTCTTTCTAATGTGTTTTGTTTGTTTTATACAGGGGTGGTGTAACTTAGTAACTTACTTGATTTTGATTTAGTTTATTTTACTTCGCGTTTTGTGCCTCTTGGCTAATTTGCGAAGATGGGGATGAGTGATGAAATGATGAAATTGATGAATGGACATTCACAAACAACCAAGCCCGACCGGGATTCGAACCCGGGACCCTTGGCGTCGCAGCGCGATGTGCTAACCACTCGGCCACAGGGTCGGGCTAGTAACTTACTTTTTGATTTACCCTAGTATAGTCTATTTTGTTATTAACTTTACATACGAAGTTTTAAAAAAAAAATGCTTTAAAAGTTAGAAAATTTTATCCCTCTCACATAAAATCAATTTTTTTTTTTAATTTTAAAAACCGTAAAACCATTTATTCTTTGCTTTAAATGACAGAAGATGAAAACACAGACGGGCTTCTGTATTTTACACTTAATGTTTTCAATTTAACGTGTTTTTTTACTTTGTTATGCTGTTCGCATAACTAACTCTACACTTTATTTCTGTTACGAACCATAAAAGTAGCAAGATTTATTATTATTATTATTTTTTATTTATTATTATTATTTTTTTATATATAATGAACGATGCAAATTTCCAGCACATGGGCCTGTTCCGACCCCCTTTCCCGACGCCCATGTGTGTGTTTCGTATTGGCCTAGTATCTAAACCTTACTCGTACTGTTATTTGGGATGAGAGGATTGGGCTTTACGAAGCTCCAGTTCACATCGTTGTATAGGCATGCTGCACACATTTCAATCTTCCGTACGAGTACATTCCAGCGTGCACTGGTTAACATTATATCACGGCTCGTTCAGAGTACATCATGTCGTTGGCCATTAGCGATAACATGGAGTACAAGAAAATCCTCGCTCGCTTTTTTTTTGTCTTAGTTCGTGCTTGTAACAAGCAAGGGAAGAAAGATAGTGATGCTGACAAATCAAGTAAAATGACTTGTGTAACGAAATAAAAATTATAGTAAACAAGTTTTGAGATTATGAAACATCTAATCCTGCAGTTTGGACAACAGGGAATTTTCCTTATAACGTGTGGTTTTCTCGTAGATGTATTCTCTCCTTGACCTTGTAATTTCATGAGCAACTGCTAAGGATGTTGCTTCGACTTAAGAAAAAAAATGTGCTTCGTGTCTGCGTTGGAAGGATGGCAGGTTCTAGGAGTTCGTAGGTGCGTTGCGTAACTTCAAATTATATTTACCGGGAAGTATGAAAAAAAAGTTTCATGGCTACAAGAAAGTAAGGTCATCTTTTTAGTCCCCGACTTGGTGGGGGAAGGGGGTAAAGGTCTGTTTGCCCCCATCCTCAAAGAGACTAGGTAATACATTTCAACACATTTTATATACAGTAAAACCTCGTTAATCCGGACTAATGGGGTATAAGTTGACCGGATTAACTGAAATAACCTAAACGAACAGTAGAAAGTGCATTAAAACTCCGTTTATAGCAACAAAACACGTTTCTTATGGTGTATTTAAAGGGCATGGGCCTAAATACACTATACAGTACAGTAAAATGTAAAGCAATACTGCTTAAAGCAAGGGGAGTCCGTTACGGAGCAATATGACGAATGCGATTGTTGACTTCTAGCCAAATTTAAAACCTTGCATTCTGCTTCCTTCCCCCCTTTTGCCTGCCCGGGTTAAAAGAAGTCTGGATTAATTTAAATCAGGTTGATATAAGTCACTTTAAATAAATAATTTATAGAAGATGTACATAATTGTTTTGTAGATTTCAGAATCACTTTTGGTGAAAATATATGTACTGATGGTGTGAGGATCATGTAAACACATTTATCTTGATTTGAAATTCAATAATTTTTATAGCAAAAATAGCAAACATTTTGTGTAGAAATATATACGCACTACTAATCACGTTAAACAATAAATAGTGTCATTATCACTAACTATATGAACATGGCAGCTGATATTTTTCAAACTATCATCAAAAGAATCTCCAAAATTCAGCTGCAGAGACTATAAAAATATTTATAAGTTAATATTTTAAGTTACAATTATAGAGTACATCCAGTATGTACAATGAAAAATTAGTGAAATTATTATGGTTTCATTAACACACTCGACAAACATTTCCATAGTAGGTACAGTATCAGAAACAGATAAATGTATATTTACGAATATTTTTATTTGCTTCAATCAAATATTTTGCAGGGCCGTTTACTAGAAAAAGCCTTTCTATAAAAAACATATGTATGGTGCCAAAAATCAAACAAGCCGTTTTAAGCGTTTTTTTTTTTAAAAAAATCTATTTAGATTTAAAACAATCCAATTTAATTTTAAAAAATCAACAAAAATTATTTTTATCCACCCTGGCAGTAAGTTCATTATTAGTCGTCTGTTTATGTTTCAAGTAAATGTATGTGTAAAACTCGTGCATATTAGCCTGCGCATACACAACAAGTATATTGATGATTGTAAAGGGTTGACGACGACTAGGTTTCAGTCCTTGGATCCGCCGCTGGGTGTATGCACGTTCGATTCTGATTCGATTTCATGTTCTCGATTGGCAGCCTCTAAAACAAACTTTCCACTGTTTGGCTTGAATTGAGTTGCTTCCTGCCATATTTCTCCGATCGATACATCAACTTTAAGCTGTAACGAGCAGTATTTCTTTCCGTCTGACATTAATTTCCTTCCGTGAGGCAGCCGCTGCTGCTTACCAATGCAGTTGGAGTCATAATTGACTGGGAGATGGAAACTGCAGACTTCTCTCTCTCTCTCTCTCTCTCTCGCTCTCTCTCTCTCTCTCTCTCTCATTCTGCCTCCCTCACTCCCCTTTCCTCCCCACGTGGACTATGGCAAGTCCTCTAGCGGGTATTACAGTAGCTAACCTCTCGAAATAATAGCATCAAAGATTTGGCTGAATATACAATTCGATTGGGGAGCCGCGGTGGTCTAGTCAGTAGGGTGTCTGGGCGAGAAACCGGGGTTCGCTTCCCGGGGTGGGTTATCTAAGTCGGAAATTTTCCGGGCTTGCCCCTACATAAAGTTAAGTCCATCCAACTTCAAATAAATGGGTACCTGGGGGAGTAAAGGCGGCCGGAGCGTGGTGCTCATCGCCTCACCTCCAAAATCACCTTGATTGAGAATGTGTGCGGCCTCTAAATGTACTTCCATGGTGCAGTTCTATACACACATGGAACTTTACCTTACCTTCAGTTCGATTGATTGATTTAATTAGATTATTTTAAGTTATTTTTCTGCCACTTGTGGCTAATCGCGACGATGAGTGTGAGCGATGGTGAGATAGATGAAGGGGCGGGCACTCACAAAGATGATCCAGGCCGATCTCGAACTCAGGATCCGTGACGTCGCATTGTGCTGTGCTAAGATATACATTTCGAATTGGATTTGAAGTGTGTTAATGTAAATATCGACTTGTAAATCTTTGATACTTAACAGACATGCCAGTTATTTGCATTCATGAATTCTCATAACTATTATTATACTAAAGACAACCTACTCTATTCGACGTCAGTACAGTGTAAGGGCCGGCTGAACCTTTGGCCGCGCCAGGGCAGATGTTTTCAAATGTTTCCTCTCGAGAAACCGCTATCCTATTCCAAAATCTGAAAAATTACATCAGCGTAGAATTCCTTCTAGAGCATTGACGTGAATTGTCGGGTGGTTTTCTTTCGCTGTTATCTATATATCGTCAATAGTTTCGTGATTATTGATTGATTTGGTGTTGTAAGTCCAATTTATGCACAGTAAGGCTAATCGGGACTGGACCTACAGTGAAATCCGAACCACTATGTGCCCCCACCGGGTATCGAACTCGGGACCTCTTGATTACAAGGCGACGACGCCACCACTGCGCCATCGGAGAGGCCCTACTTTCGTGATTACGTAAGTCCCTTAAACTGTTGATAATATCTCAACAACACCGAAAGGAAACCACATTAAAATTCAAGTAAATGCTCGGGACGGAATTCTAAGCTGATGTAATTTATCACAATTTGGAATATCATATTGTTTTTTCGAAAAGAGAGGAAATTTCGAACACTGCTTCGCTGGCGCCCGCCAAAGATCCAGCCGAACCTTAACGACCACCATGTGTTGTTATACCCTGTGCGTAATGTAGTGTAATGCAAAGTAATTTCCATTAATGCGGCTCAGTTCATCTCCGGATGGTACACTTTACGATGGCATGTTTGCCGATTCACTCAACCCACAATAGCCGTATACTGGAGTCCTGCGCATTTACACCTTCCGTGTAATGAAGGCCAAGGTCAGACATCACAATGGCAGAGCATCATTTCCGTGAACTTGGTAATGGTTGTGTGGAAATCTGAGAGGATGGGTTCTGTGCTGCCATTGTTGCCTGTGATGGCTATTATTTGCAACGGTGGGTTTTGATATTTCCCGTCGTTGCACGAATCCTGAAAGGGTGCCGTGTAAATCATCAGTTATTTGAAAGATGCGGATTTCCTCAAACCGACCTCCGTAGCGCAATAGTTTGTAGGGATCCCGGGTTCCAACCCCTGCTTTGTCCATTCATCATATTATCACTCATCCTCATCGTTGCGATCAGCCAAAAGTGACAGGAAAACGACGCTAAATAACAGAAATAAAAAAAACAAGGATTTCCTCCAAATGAATGAAACAATCTTATTTTTGTTGAGAAGGGCAAGTCAGTTCAAGGATAGAAGTATAAACAGCAAATGCATGTATTTGGTAAATAGTTATAATTTATAATAACAATAATCATTACTGATAATAAATAGAAAAAGGAGTAAATGATTAACAAATTTAAGGCAGTGCTCGAAGTGGAAATTACTAGTTTGGGGAGCGCTTTGTTGAGTTTGGAGATGGGAAGGGAATTCTTGAATGATTCACCATGAAGATAAAGCAGGTGGGAGGAGCTTGTTATTTCTTGAATGCGAATTCTAACCGCTGCGCTCCTTATTTACTTTCTGTGTATCGAAATACATGCTTAAGATAAAGATTCATTTTGTATAAATGCTGGCAAAAAAATGCTGTATATAATACATCTCCTGTGTGTGCCAGATGGGAAGGTAGAATTAATTTTACCAGGAGCGTATACCTATTCTAGGCTACCTAAGCTATTTGTGAAGCCTCGCGTTCTGAGAATAAAATTTAGAGAAAAAGAACGATTAGGAAATGTGAATAAAATTGTTAATATCAATTCTGGAGTTATTAACCTGATTTCGAGCAGTTGGTAAGCTGGCTAGGGGCCGTTCACCCACTGTACCCCTTCGAGAATTATGTTGAATTTATTTGTAAAAACAATTGGTGTGCACACTTAAAGTAGCGAAAGAACACGTCGAAAATTGCTAGTAGCTCCAAACCTAACGACGTAAAATTATAGCAGCTGTTGTGGAATGTCGTTTTGGGTGCCATATTCACTTGCGCGAAGGATTCGGGCTGTTCTGCTTCATGGTAAAGCAACACGTTAAGGTAACAGAGATATTTTACTTCATAATAACACATTTCCGCGAGCTAACAGCTACTGAAAACGTTCATAAACAACATAATCTTCATAAACCGTGCAAAATATTTCACTTTCTCGACGGGGTCCGGAGGGTGAAAGGTACCGCTGGCTGCAGTTGACATGTCAACGTGGTCGGTTTCCTTGAAGACGCATGGAATTAGCAAAATGGGCGTGTCTAGCCACGTATACACAGTGTTTACACGGGCCTAGTCTTCTTCCTTCCTCCATAGACTAGGACCACGTGTCTTAGTGAGAATTCAGATCTTGGACTCGGATACGCAACTGCATTTCACTTTTATCGACGTTTACTCTAAATCTTTCGGTCTCGTAACTCCAACGCCGTGCAGATCTCTGGCATATCGGTTTACGTTCCTAATCTTAGGAAAAGCGTGGTCATAGAAAAAAGCTTTTAAGTGCACTTCGAGTCAGCAAGAGAAATCATAGATTGGAACGCAGAAACCAATGAATCGGCGGCAGAAGAAAAAGGAAAGTGGTGTGGTGAGAGTCGGAACAAAAGCGCCAACGAAACTTTTGAGTTCATTCTGCACCCCCCCTTCCCCCGGCCTCTTTCGTTAAGAACTTTGTATTTATAATTTGAAGGAAGTTGTAAGATTAGCATGCGATAGCTACATTCTGGAGCCGTATATTCTGAATTTAATAGTAAAAAATATCCAATCAAGTATGGGATTAACAATTGATTTATGGATTTGGTTCATTTTACTTTTCTTTTCTGCCACTTTTGACTAATCGCGAAGATGAGGATGATATGATGAAATTGATGAACGGACACTCACAAAGATCACACATCCCCAGGTCGGCATTCGAACCAGGAACCCCTGCCTTCGTAGCACGCTGTGCTAACCACTTCACCACGTCAAAATATGTGAAGTGACCTTCATTGCATACTGTAATAGTTGTTTCGGAATTACATGCTGTATTGGTGAAATTAATTTAAACTTGCCCTACAAGCCCATGTTCGATACCCGTTGGAAGTACGTTGCACAGTGATTCAGAACCCACTTTAAACTGTAGGTCCAGTCCCGATTAGCCTATCTTTGCATAAAGTGAACTTAAAAGAGCATTTCAAACATCAAACAAGCATATCATTTTGATTTATTGTACAGTCACCCGCAATAAAAATGGGACACCAGATCCTGAAATGCTCGCTTCCCTGCATGGCATTATGTATGATGCCTAACTTTACGGCGATAAGTGGATCTTAATAGCAAATTTTCAATGACAACTTCTACCACCGGCGCTAACTGTACATTTGCTGTCTCCAGTAGTGTTTTGGATTCACGCACACACCAGGGTGTTTACAAAAGACCTCGGGATATCACACGAAATTTGACACATGAGAAAGAACAAAGTCTACTTACGAGTACATTTATAGATAACATGAAAGTTTGAAGTTCTTTGGGGGATTTAGTAAATTTCAATGTAAATTTTAATTATTGGAATGTTGAGAATTTAAACATTGATGAGATAGAAGTCCATACTATGTCCGTTCATTTGTGTGCTTCCCGTTTTCCCTTCCTATATTCTAGGTGAAACTTATTCAGTATCCAGCAATGTAAACGGTGTTTACATCCCGTAAAATGTTTGTGTTACAAGGTGGCTGTAGTCGTGGCTGATTCTTCGACGTGGCTAGGTTGTGAGGCTAGTGGTGGGTCAAGTTGATGTATCAATCTCTCTTAGATAGTTTAAAATATTATAAAATTGATTGACTTAGTCGTATACATATGTAGATGTCACCTACTAGGAGAAGTGCTTTCTCAAAGGCGTAGTAATATCGAGGCCGCCATGTTATGAAGGGGACTTCGTGTTCTATATCTGGTGGGAGCACATAGTTTTTGGGGTCCTACTTTAAACTGCAAGTCCGGTCCCGATTAGCCTATCTGTGCAAAAAAGTAGACAAAAACTGAAACACAAATTCGTATATTGAAGCTCGGAAAACAGCAGAGATCCTAAAACAGCACTTCTTAAGAAAGATGGAGTAAGTTTTATTTATTTATTCAATTACTGCCTCAACAGAGGTAAATCCTCCAATTACAGAAAGCAGATAAGCAATCTTACAAAAGATACGTTTATAAACACATACACACACAAAAAAAACCTAAACAGAACAAATAGATTAGGATACATATAAACATACATAGACCGATAGTACAAGTAATCAATTACATAATCGCAAATAATCAACTTAAACAATCGGTATCTTTCAGTTAAATTTCACCATACAAGTACAAATTAGTTGTAAGTTATATTGGATATAGTATTTGTACATATTGATTCAATCATTTTTTTGTAAAGTTTGAAAGGCAAAGAGAAATCTATGCTCTGGTTATTAATTGAAAGCTTATTATACAAATCACACATTCTACTTAATGGACTGCTCGTATATTTTTGAGTTATATGTGTCTTAGGAATCATTAAATTTGGCCCACGTAAATTATTTTTCCTCGTATTGGATTGCAGTTGGTTGAGAAAATAATTATTGTCTAATATATAGTTATACAAGTATAATTGATATATAATTGAGTTGAAAGTGTAGTTGAAGTGAAGTGTTATCGTATGATCACACGTACACACAGATGTTATCATACGATCATATTACTCTCTACAATTCTCGTGGTACTTGGTTAGAATTGGATAAGTTAGTATTTTATCTTTTTTCTTCATTGCGATGTTTAACGTATAGTAACTGAGAAGCGACATTATCAGATCAAGATTATAAATATACTAAATAAAATGCCAATGTATGCAGTTCAATTGTTTTTGACAGTGTTGCTATTTATCCTTCAGTCCTGCTACAACTTCCGTCGCGATGCATGAATACCAAGCATAACCTGACAGTTTTGAGTGAAGAATAACAGCACGTATCCAGTAAAGAAATAAGGTATTTGTCGTGGGTGGAGCAACTTGAGGATGCCTCGGGAGGATTTGCTGAGGGACAATTTGATCAGAAAGGCTAGAATCACTCCCTGATCGTCTCTGCCACCCACAATCAAGAGGCATCGTCCGACACGCCTTTAGCAGTTGGATCAGGTATTGCCATTTGTTTCCAGCTGCCCTCTTCCCAGAGGCGGCAAATCGTGAAAAGATGGTGAACGAGAGAAAAGTTCATGCCGAGGATAAAACCGCGCATCTGGGAAATCAGGGAGGTCCATGGACGATCGGAAGAAGTTTTGGGAGAATTTCGGAAACAGTGCTTGCTTTTTATGGCCTCTGTAATAACTCCTTACGTGTGATATTTTCCCAAACTTGTCAACAATAAGTTAATTGTAATTATAGTACATCATTTGCCGTACTCTTCAAATTACCGGGTAACGCTGTTGCCTTGTATTTAAGGGGTCCCGGTTCGATCCTCGGGCGGAAGCACAAGAAGTTCGGATCCCACTGCATTATACCTATACTTATATTAATAGTATTCAGTATGTATTTGTACACCCTATCTGAATCACTACCCCACTACAGACTATTGACACAATTTTAATGTGAAAAAATATTACCTCGTGCGCAGAAATATTAACAACTATTATATTATAGAGAGATTTGTTTATTCATTACGTTAATCGCAAGCCATAAAATATATGGATTGCGTTTCAGATGGGCCTCTAGAAGTAATTAAATAATTATGATTGAAAAACAATACGAACAAATTACTAATTAATTGAAATTACTAATAATGCTTTCGCATTGTAGGTCTAGTCCCAATTAGCCTATCGTCGCTTGTATGCCACTTTTGGCTAATCGCGAAGTTGAGGGTCAGTTTGAAGGGACACTCACAAAGAACATTCCCAGGCCGGGACATTCCGGGAACCCTCTGCAACTGTTCTGTCTTCCTCGTGGCATTCGAGCACCCCACCGTTTGTAAAATAATATCTTTACTACTGCTTATGTGACAGCGATTCGCCCTAATGCGACGTGTTTTTAACACCAATTGACTCATCTGTGATGTCAGTTCACAACGTTGAACGCTCGAAATGTAAATGCAGGACTGGAAACACCTCGATATTTTCATGACCCCGCGTTTGCACAATCATTGTTGCGAGGATAAAGAAGATCCCAACGCTGTGGAGTCCCCCCAGTTCTGGACTTTCCTGTCTCTCGGGTGATATATTCGAGATGTTTACTGAACGCCATGGAAGTGTTTTTTGAGTATGTGTTTGGACTTTGGTGAGTCAACCATAGGTTATGTTTAAACAACAAATATTGTATTACGTTCAGTCGGCGTAAAAAACAATAGTTGCAGCTCAGAGATAATGGTTAGTCTCGTATCACTTATTGCTCTATAGGACGCTACGTTTTTTTGGGTGATGTGCAATGTGGTATATCTGCAGTGAAATTTGTTTTCTCTGCCTAGAAGTTCTCATAGGTATGTATACTCAAGCCTTTACTAGCGACTCTGGAAACTTGAATCTCTGCTTGAGTGAGAACCTCCATGAAAGATTCTGAGACTGGAAGAAACTTTGCTTTAAAAGTAACAATAGAGCCACTGTAAAGTGGAGGACACAAATGACTGACCGAACACCGTTGTATATAAAAAAGTTTTCCAATAAGAATGATATGATTTTTAAATGAACTGGCAACTATGCTTCAAATGTTATAACTGTCACTAGTTGTCATTTGTGTTTAGTATACTGTGACAATTCATAATGGCTAAATACACGCTTCAAGAACGTTGGTTATTATCCAAAAAATTTATGAAAGTAGACGTTCTTTTGTGAATACTCAACGTGCACTTCGCGAAAACTATGGTCCACATTAGAGTACTGCATTGGACCACTTTCGCTCGAAAATACTCGACTCAAACTCCCACGCTCGAGCGTAATTCGCTCGAATAGATAGAATATCAAATATCTTTTTAATGGGACAATAATCGTACAAATATATGCGTAAAAATCCGTCCTGGTAGTTTCAGCCCATAATCATCTATTCACTTTCATACATTGCTATGTGTTGTAAAGATGGACTAAATTACATTTTGAAATGGAGATGATGACTATATTCACTTCAGTTTCAATTTCACTGCGTCTTTCACTTCACGATCCATGTTTGAAGGGCCAACACTACAGAAAAATTACGGTTACACGTGAACTACTGGGTTTCGAACGTATACTAATCGTTTTGCCTGTTCGAGCGAAATTCGCTCGTGACGTCATGGTGATCGAAGAGCTGTCAGTTCCTAACGCTATCTAGCGTCGTCCGTGCGAACTATTTGCCGGTCGAGCTAAAAACGATCATTGCAGCACCTGTCCACATAATTGCCCTTCTGTGCTTGCGAATCGTTGAAAAAATTCTGGTTAAGTGGATATGTTAACAAACAGAATTGTCGTTTTGGTGTGAAAACAATGCACAAGAGATTCGCGAGAAGCCCTTGCATCCGCAAAAGGTCACTGTATGGTGTGGTTTATGGCATGGTGGCATCATCGGACAATTGTTTTTCCCAAAACGTAGTAGGAGATGCAGTTACAGTGACTGGTGAGCGGTACCGATTGATGTTAACAGATTTTTTTGTGGCCAAGTTTAGATTAGTTTGATTTGGAGGACATGTGGTTCCTATAAAACGGTGCCACATGTCACACTGCTAATTCCACTATCGACGTATTGCAAGAACAGTTTGGTGAAAGGATAATTTCAAGAAGCGTTAGTTGGCCTCCAAGAAGTTGTGATTTAACTTCTTTAGATTTCTTTTTGTGAGGTTATTTGAAATCTATAGTCTATGCAAACAGACCACGAACCCTTGATGCATTAAGATTGAACATCGAACGCTGCATTCGTGACAATAGGTCCGAGTTATTGCACAAAGTCATCAAAAATTGGATTCATCGAATTCACTCGTGTGCACGAAGTCGAGGTGGACACTTAAATGATGTGTTATTCAAAACATAATGGAATAATTTCGAGGCATGTGCCGTAACATCATCACGTAATCATATTATTTATTGCAGATTACTATCTCTCCTACTCGTATATATTATATAGTTCCTAACCCAAGAAGAAATTCTTCTTTCTGCTCGTAAATATCTCCAAACCTTAAGGTCGCCAGCAGATCAATTTTCGAAAATTCCTCTCCTGCCGAGAAAACTCTGTAATATTCCAAATTCTGAAAAAAATACATGTGCTTTGAATTCCTTCTAGAGATAATCACGAAACTGTAGATAATATCTAGATAACAGAAGCAAAGCACTCGAAAATCCACATCAATGTTCTAGAAGCTATGCTTAATTTTCGTGTGGTTTGCTTGTGCTGTTTTCTATGTATTCTCCATAGTTGCGTGGTTACGTAAGCTTATTTTCCATCACAGATGTCTAGACAACAGCGTGGCGGAGCGTTTATCATCACAGCGCGCTACGACACCAGGGGTCGCAGTGTCGGATCCAGGCATGCGTTCGTTGTGAGTGTCCCTTCATCAATTTCATCGTATCATCGCTCATACTCATCCTCGCGATTAGGCAAAAGTGGTACAAGAGCTAACTATACTAAGGCCATGCTAAGAACCGGCCTCTATCCACAGCGCAGAACGGTTATTTTGACAAAATCCTGTTTCTCTGTTTGCTGTTTCGGGGTGGTAAGGTTGCCGCTTGTTGCCTAAACAGGGTGACTGCCATAAAAACAGGGTTGTTAAAGGTCCAGGAATTTTAAGTAAATTCAATTTCGGTCCAGGAGAGAAAATCAAGCCTAAATGGGTTCTGGACCGTAAAGAACCTTTTCATATTTAAAGTATTTCAATTCGGTCCAGGAACCTTTTTTTCCGGATGAATTTAAATACTGTTCAGGAACCTTTTTCTAATGAAACAACACACAACTTGGACCGAATTTAAATTGTGTTGTGGAATCCAATAGACCCGTTAGAATTTATTGGTTTCGTGGACCTTGTACAACCCTGCATAAAGGCGTTCTCCGCGCCAGCTATTGTTGTGGTTGTATTCTAAATCAATAAATAGATGAAAATCCATCATTTTTTTTTATCCAAATGTACCAGTTACTGCCCCATCGCTGAGGCCCGAGACACAATCTCCAAAGAATGGTTGTCGACTTGCTCATTTGTATGACAAGGAGGTTCTGCTGTTTATCAAGGCCCGTTCGCAAGTCGTGCGTCGCCGTGGTTTGTGAACTCCCGTGTCAACAGCTCTAGCAAAGGGCGGAACTGGGGCGTGTGTCGAAACTTTTGCATCTTTGCTTGTCGTGCGGCGTCCAAAGCGGAAGCCGAACCGAGCAGGAAGGAAGCCCTGAGAGAGAAACCTCCCATGCTCTCCCCTCTTTTTTTTCCACTAGCATGCCTCCCCTCGTGGTTAGCGTTCCGAACAACCTTACCACTTTCACCTGTTGGCCTCCGGGGAAAGGCGGAGATGGTGTTGGTTTGGATGCCGGCGTGCAGGCCCCCTCCAGCAACAGCCTAGTCCTTGCCGTGATCTCCTGCCGCAACCAGTCTTTGCCTTCTCCCTGGAAACGATTTTCGGACTTCGACCGCAACGGGGTCCGCCGTCTGGAGTCGTCTCTGTAGCCGTGTGCGTCGGTGTGGTGTGTGTTTTTTGAAAAATTGTCCGGTCGTCTGTTGTTGTGACGATGTTTCGTGCCTTTGGAACAGCCCCGGAGACGTCGCCGGCCGCTGCAGATGTGTTTCCCTGGGGTTTCAGCATTTTCAGCAAAGGTGAGGGACGTTTTGGTGATTTTTCGTGACTTTTCCTTCATCTGTCATATTGTCAGTAACACCGCGTTGTGTTAAGTATGTGTGTACCTGAAATTCTCCAATAGCCTGGTAGCCAGCAATCTCCTTGTTCGATTACCGGTGCTGGAAGTACAATTGGAGTCATCTGCATCCAACTTTGAAATCTAGTTATGCTGTTTTCAGAACATATTAGCCGACCTTCGTGGCGGAGGTGTTATAACGCAGGGTCTCGGGTTCGAATCCAGGCCTTGACATCCTTGTAAGTCTTCATCAGTTTCATCACGCATCCTCATCGTCGCGATTAGCCAACAGTGGCAGACGTGCAATACCCTAATTCAATCAATAAATCAAAGTGGTGTTGAATCAGAGGCACTGAGCTTAAGGTTCGTTGTCCCCCGCCAACGACCATTTTCGAAATTTTCCTCTCCGTTCGAGAAAAACCACTACAAATTCCAAATTCTGGAAAATTACATCTGCCTAGATTTTTTTTCTATAGCTTTCACGGTAATCTTGGTGTGGTTTGCTTTTACTAGTGTTTAGATATTCGCAGTAGTTTATAAAGTAGGCTTACGTAGACACGAAACTATTCCGAAATCAGTCCGCACGGCGATTCACATGAATGCTCAAGATTTTTTTTTTTAGTCTTTTCCCAGAAGACACCTAATTTCTTAGTGCGTTTCGCCTGTAAGATTTCATAGCTACTCATTGACGTTAAGGATGCATCAGGGGGAATAGTCAAGATAATAAATAGATTTGAAAAAAACTGTAAAGGTACCCACCCCCTGCGCATGTAACATTTTGTGAAAGCGTATTCTGGAGCATGTGATAGTGATGTTATCAGCACCACATCCCGGCCTCCTTTACCCTATAGTCACCATTTATGGCTTGGTGCCAGAACCGCTCCATGGAGAGACGCTTGAGTTGGTGGTTTAAGTCCACTTTATGCACAGTAAGGCTAATCGGGACTGGACCTACAGTTTAAAGTGGGATCCGAACCACTATGTGCCTCCGCCGGGTATCGAACCCGGGACCCCTTGATTACAAGGCAACGTCGCTACCACTGCGCCATCGGGGAGGCCCACAGAGACGCTTCAAATCACCACCCTGCAAGATAATAAATAGCGATTCCCCAATATCGTGACCTGTCTTAAAATTGAGATTTATTCGTGTGCCGATGTGAACTTTGATTGTGCACATGACATCTCTGGTTTGAGTCCCTGCTGTTTTAAACTATGGTGGAGGGATATGCTGAAAATGTGGAGCTCATCACGCAAGTTTATCTGCAGCAGGCTGATTTTACGTCTTACGTCAAGTAATGGCTAATAGCTCGGAAACTACATTCAATAGAACAATGCTGTTGATTTCAAAATGAGCTACAACTCTCCACGTTTATATGCCAACCATAATTTTTCAACAAGATGGGGCACCCCCCTCATTGGTCCAAGGATTTTCGAGGTCTTCTGGATAGGCATTTCCCTGGCAGGTAGATAAGCCGTGATGGACCTATTCCCTGGCCACCGCGCTCTCCTGATATCACACCCTTGGATTTCTGCTCCTGGTGGTATGTCAAAGATTGTGTTTACCGCACTCCTATTCCAGATTTTGCTACACTTCGAAGAAGAATAACTGAGAGTATCCTAACTGGTACTGGTGATATGCTGGAGCGTGTATGGGCAGAAGTGGATTACCGCCTTGATGCTCTGAGAGCAACTAGTTGGGCGCACATTGAGGTGTATGGTATATAAACGTGGAGAGTTGTAGCTCATTTTGCAATCAACAGCATTGTTCTATTGCATGTAGTTTCCGAGCCATGTTTTTTTGTGATGGTACCAGGACTTTATGAACACCCTGTATAATGTTGGGGAGCGTTTTGTTTGTGTGTTCCTATGTGTAGAACAAGAATTTGTTTCACTTGTAATCAAGCGTAGGCGAGAATGCTCTTCTGAAGACGCCGACCTCTTCATCAACAACAGAATAGTGACGAATGAGAACCAGAGGAAAGTAACTCCAAAAATGCGGATTTCAGTTTTGTTTAAATAAACTGCTCTGAAGAACAACTCTACTTGGAGTCAATTCTTCACTTCTAATCCTTAGCAGTAAGTAACGTATCTCCAGTTTACTGGTCCCCCCCCCCCCAGACATATTCCTAAAAATATATTACTTCCTCTTCTGTAAATTTGATAAATTGTAGTTGCGCCCCTCTAGTTCTTACACGACAACATATCCCTGCGATGCCAGCATTTATATCGTATTTTATTTTACGGGAATGAAGTAGCATAATGCTATAGCGAACACTATCAAAAGAAGCTGTGAAAAAATAATTCTTTGCAAAATGTATAGTTTACCGTAATTCGTAACAAATTCAGTCCCGTTCCACAGAAAAGTCTTGTTCTCGAGTAGAAACAAGGCAAAAGACAATTTTCCAATTCGCATTGAAAATTTGCCTAATTTAAGAGGCAGATAATACGTCATCTCGCAACTGTATCCGATATGCTTTATCTCAGGAAGTGGCTTCTGGCTCGTTTTTCTCAGCGGTGCATCGCTCGGAGAAGAGCATGCAGATAGATGCGCTTCCTCCTTCTCGGTCTCTTGCGTGAAGGAACACGGCGTCGTTAGTTACGGTTAGTTGCCGCACTCCGTTTTCCGTTGGCTCCTTTTTTCCACGGTAGTTTTGCAAGTTTTCGATCTTTGCGGAGGATTATCATCCTTATCCTTGCTACTTACAGAAGCAGAATATTTACTCCAAACCCTTGCTCCTTGTCCAAAGGAGTGGCTAAAACATTTTTTTCTTCGAGTAGGCCTTATATTTTTTATCGTCTTGGGAACAAAAGAAGGGCTGGTTTTTTGGAGTTTTGCAAACGATCGGTCTCGTTGGAATTCTATAAATCAAAAGCGGATTTTCCGATGGTGATGACATTTTGGTGTGGTGCAGGCAGAAAGGTTTTAAACATAAATCTTAATTTTCAGATTTTTAAAATTTATTAAAAAACAGTTTATCATCAATTTTTGCGAAACAACTTTTTCTTAGTATTGTGTAGTCGTACAAGTACAACATTGGTCTTGTTTGGAAGCTTTTTGAATCTGTTTTTAAAATGTATTATTGTTGTCAATTCACATTGAGAAATTGATTTTATACAGATTTTTATTCAGCGGATGAACGTGACAACACGGCACACAACGATATCCGTTAAACCGTGGAAACTGCAGGCTTTCAAAATGAGCGATCTTTTGCAAAACTAAAAAAAAACTGCTCTTTTTTCGTTCTCACGACGCTAAAAAAATATAAGAAATACTCGAAAAAAATGTTTATCATAGGTTAACGCAGAATTGAATAAGCTAAATTTTGATGTAACTCGTTTTGTTGTAGGTTTACTGGTTAATTTTGCAGTCTAAGCTCGAGTATCTATAATTTTTAATCCGATAGTAGTACCGCATCCACTTACCGACTCGAGAGTGGGGGCGATTTCTGCCAGGGAAAATCAATGACAGTTGCAGCTCGTTAAGCAACCGTAACAATTATTGTTCGATACATTATCCGATAAGGAGATGACCATGTCCAATTCTGCTCCTTTTCTCTTTCTGTACAATTTGGAATTGGATGTCGAACATGTTGCAAAAATGTACAGAAATTCTACCCGTAAAAGTGAAACTTGGACACTAAAAAAATCTGCAGAAAAATCCATTGTTGACTTAGAAGTCGCGTTCACTGCCTTAGACGTAAACTCTCATGACCTGAGGTGAAAGGGTCGGGTGCTTAGACTCTCTAAACCAGTTAGGCACCACAATAGCCACCAAAACAACTACTTAAAGTAGCACTAGAACCCTGTTGAAAGATGGTACTAAAATACGTGGTGAGGTTGGTACCAGGTGGTTAAAAATCCAGGAACCCCTAAATTCTAATGGGTTCTATTGGGTTCCGCAACATGGTCGGAACCTTTTTTCTCTCGCACAATTTAAACTCGGTCCAATTTGCGTAGTGTTTCGTTGAGAAAAGGTCCCTGGACCGTATTTAGATTGATCCGAAAAGAAGGTTCCTGGACCAAATTGAAGTACTTTACAGATAAAAAGGTTCTTGACGGTCCAGAACCGATTTTCGCTTGCTTATTTTCTCGCCAGTATCGGAATTGAATTTTTTTTTAAATCCCTGTATCTTTAACAACCCTGGTTGATACTGACGTATCTTCCTTGTATTTAGTGACAGCGTCGATAGCAACATGCGTGTACCAAGGTGTCCAGTTGAGAGTTGTCTTTGAATGTTTGCTCTTCCGTTTGCTTCATTGACAAAGCTGTTTATCTCCTGTTGGAAGTCCCAGTGAGAGTTTATCGGTCTTAACAATGCTGCCAATACGTGCTAAAGTGCCAGGCTCCTTGTTGCTTGATATGTTTCGCCAATTCATTATTCATCCTAACCGTCCCTTTTACCATACTTGTCGGTTAATATTTAATAAAAATCATTGGGTAACAATGCACTCGTTTAAACAAACATTAGTAATACGTGAACCCTCTTGTAATCCATAGCAGCTGGTAGCCGAACTCGTTAAGTGGTCGACTTTCCAAGTTCCTAGGTTCAAGTCCTGGCGTGTGTGTTCTTTTTGACTGTTGAATCATCACTTTCATGTAATCATCACTCATCCTCATCTTCACAATTAGCCAAAAGTGGCAGAAAAGCACCTTACGAGGGGGGTTCCGGATAGAAATAATTCACGTAGAAACACAAACTTGTGTAAGTTGAATAGGTACAACCTTGTGTATGTTATGTGCCAAATATGACTGTAGTTGAATAATTACTGTTTCCGTGCCAGGTGTTTCAATGAATGAAAGTGCGACAATGCACAAATTTGAATACAGAGCCATGATCCGATTCCCCTTTCTGCAAGGCAAAGCTCCCAAACAAATCCACGAGAAAATGTTTGCTGTATGTGGTGAAGAGTGTCCATCCTACAGTGTTGTTGCTGAAAGCAAAGAAAGTTCAAAACAGTGGAAGCATTGTGATTCCCCCCTCCTTCCTAAAAAGGCAAAGGTCAAAGTGTCTGTCAAGAAGGTGGTGTTATCTGTTTTTTGGGATGAACGTGGTGTTATCCTCAAGGATTACCTTCCGAAAGACCACACAATTACTGGGGACTATTGTGCAGACCTTCTGGCCAAATTGCGTGAGAAAATTAAAATTCGCTGGCGAGGAATGCTGTCTAAAGGTGTGCTCATCCTGAAATGACAATGCACCTGCCCATGCATCTCATCGTGTTCTCGTCAAAGTACGGGAGTGTGGCTATGATATTTTGCCTTATCCTCCATATTTCCCGGATATTGCACCTTCGGATTTCTTATGAAGAAGTTTTTGCGGTTCAAGCATTTTCAAGATGACAATTACGTCATATCCGCGACAGAGGCGTGGTTAAACGCCCAATCTCCAGCGTTTTACAACGATGGTATTCGCAAGTGTTTGCAACGTTGGGGTGTGTAACATTGGGTAGTGACTATGTAGAAAAGACAATCTTTCTGCTCAGTTTCAACTTTCTCCGACATTTTGAACTAGGTGAATGTGGAATCTTTCTGAACTCCCCTCGTACAATAGGAATGGAAGTACAAATTCGTAGTTACACTGGTTACAAGTAGAACATCACGTGCATCATCCCCTCACTGAATAAAACTACCTTTCCCAAAGGAAAACTGTAATCTCTTGGATTTTTTCGTATTCTGCTCAATTGTTACCAACCTCATAATTTCTTCTCTCTTGCGTACCATCTTCAGGGGTGTAAGGGGTGATGAATCCTTAATGAAGACACCCGGATGTCTATCTCTCTTCCGTGTAGTACACCCTGGATTGTATTTTGCACACTAACGAGGCTCTGGCGTCTGGACTGTCAGCCAGTGTTATCGTCCGTGGGGCTTGTTTTGTGTCGTATGTTTGTGATTGTTCCTTCATCCATCTCATAACCATTCATCCTCATCTTCGCGATTAGCCGAAAGTGGTGGAAAAGCGATGTAAAGTCAATTATAATCCCAACTTCAGTTCGCTGTTAATATTAGTAGGTACAGTCAGCGGCAATAAAATGGACGCCTATATCCTGAAATGCTCTCTTCCCTGCAAGGCGTTATGTGTGTTGCCTAACTCGACGGCGATAAGTGGATTTTAATAGCAACTTTTCAATCGTTTATTTCAGGATCTAGGTGGCACATTTATATTGCCGGTGAGTGTACATGATTTGACCGACCCTGTACCTGTATACATGGATTATTACAACCACGTTTTGTTACTGTATGGTATTAAGCTTGAGGTTTGGATGAAATCATGGTACCCTGCTGTGGAGTCGCATAGTGGTTAGTTCTATTTTTTAAGTCCAATTTTTCGTATATATAGGCGAATCGGGACTGGACCTACAGTTGGAAGCGGGATTCGAGTATGTGTCCACACCGGGTAACGAATCTGGAGTTTCTTGATTACCAGGTGACGACGTTACCGCTATCGAGGGTCCCACTTTAAACTGCTGGTCCTAAAGTGGACTTAAACGAAAATTGAAAACTAAAACTTAGATTTTGCCTTATTTTCAAACCCTAATTTTGTGAAGGATAGACTTATCGGGTTTTAAACAAAAAATGTTTACTTATATCCCCATTGATGACGTTTCATTTGCAGAATCTTTTGTAATTCGAGGAAGTTTATTTGGAGACAATTACAATATTGATCCAATTTAGTTATTCTTTTCCTCAGCTTGTCACTTTCCCCATGAAATGGAGAAAGTAGTTCGAAATCAGAACGGAAACCTTTCTTTTATCAACTGGACGTGGTTTCACAAATTTTGTCCCTGCATGTGTCCGGTTGTCCTTTCGTTTTGTAGGAATGTTGTCCGTCGTCTTACTAGCTGGTTTGTTCAAATATATACGCAAAATATACGAGTTGAAAATTGGAATTAATGTAGTAGTAGAAGTAGTATGTACCTTGAAACTTCGTCGTTAATTGTTGTTATCAGTGAACGATCACGACATATCGTAGATAAAATAAAAAGACTGTAATTGATGGAAGGATAAGTCTTTGTGCTGCGTTTAAGAATTCATTTAACAATAAAAACCTCGAAAATTATTAAATTATAGACCAAAAGGAAGAGAGATTTATTAAGGCCATTTCGATGGAATGATCAATTTTTGTAGTCTCAGAACGGTCTTTGGTTACCCAGACCTGCAAGAGGAGGAGGATTTAGCAATGAAAAGAATCCTCGTAGGCTTTCTTTCATCGCACCTATGCAATTCATTATATCTAGCCTGTTTGGGAATAAGCACTAAAGTCTTTGTTTATTATTTAAGTAGCAAACATTACAGACATGCTGTAAATGTTGGATCATCACTGGTGAGAATCTTTACATATGCCCAATATAAAATTATATTTATAATATTTTCTTCTATTCATTCAGTGTTACTTAAATGGAAGCAACAGTTTGTGACTTAGGTACCTTTTCCCGAACGGCCTAGATACATACAGGATGACTCAAAAGTCCAGCACCGTAGGTCAACTCCGTTATTGGGGCAGATATCGAAAAGAGGAAAAGTTAACAGGAAACGTGTGGTTTTCAATCTAATGAGCTTAAATTTTCAACATAGAATTCACTGTTGAAGCTGTACACAGGCAAAAGGCACAACGAGCGGTATACGCTCGAAGCCCAGTAGTGCACGTATTTTCAGTGATATGTGAAAATGAAATAGATCGTGGGCTGAAACTACCAAGGTGAATATACGTATGTTGAATGATGTTCAAATGTAGCACGCGCTAGGGTGGGAGGCTCGAACGAGTACAAGTGGTCCCATGCAGTACTGTAATATACTGCAGTACTCTATGTATATATATATACACACATATCTCGTTCAAATTGTTAAATATTATAAACTGTTTTCCACTAAATTAATCTAGTCCCTTCAAATTGAGTACAAGGAGGTTTAAAGTTAACTATTTTGTAAACTAAATGTGTCTGGTTCCGCTATCATTTCGCATTTATGTGCCCCCATATGGGCCTTCTCCAGTAATGGCGTCAGAATAAATGGTACACAGAAAAAACTGGTTTGTTTGGAACTACCAAAAAAGTTTGGTTGAGGTGTTTGGTTATGCTTTTTGTTACCGATAACCAAATGTTGCTTGTAATTACTAGATCATTTTGTTTAAGAATACCAAAATATTTGGTCAGACGAAATATGGTACTCGTAAACAAAATCATATATATGTAAGTAAGAGAAACAAAATGTTTGGTTAAATTTACTAAATGTGCGTGAGCGTGATCTCGCATTTGAAATAACGATTGTGCAGTTTCGTCGAGTGTAGTATGAAAGTCCCTTGTCGAAAATTGAAACTCATGTATATAGATAATTACTGGAAGCGAGTCTTCATGATGTTGTGTAGCCCTTGTAGCCTAATGTGCTGAAGAAACAGCTCAGGTTATGCCGATGATTCCTTGAATGGCCGCTAGATGGAACTGTCAAAAATGTGTAGAAGAAACATAAGTTTTTGTACAACAAATAACGATACTTTTGATTGTAATCATAGTGAAAAATTGTGCTTTAGCACCATTCGAAAGATGTGTGAACAATAAAGCTACAAGATAGAGAAGAAAATGTAGTGTAGTGAATAAAAGTGAATCTCCCATGACCAACCTTTTTGATTCCAGACTATATAACTAGGAGCTAATTGTTCACCACTATCTTTTTTTAGTTAATCCAAAGAAACATTTTTCTCTGTGTATGGAAGGCAGAATATTGGAGGGAATATTTTCTTCGGTACATTTGAAACCAGTTAGTTCTTCAGGTGGCTAGTTATATACTAGCAATGCATTTTTGGCAAACTGAGTATTTGAGGTCGCATGACCCGTTGCTTATATTTTTTTTGCCCAGATACCTTTCATACATTTTTGCAATTTCATAACGAGATTAGCAACATGTCCGGGCGTGCGGACCTACATTTGAGGGATATTGATAAATTGCAAGAGTACGTTCGGCGAAATGTGCAATTTTCAAACTCGCAAACTGTGGTTTCGTGCCGCAGTCATCGGGCAGAAATTGCTGCATTGTGAAGAAGAGTACACCGGTGTTACATAACGCTTCGGCGCTGTTAGTGAAAGTAGAAATTTTTCTCACTGTGCACGCAAACATGGTTGCAATGTTCCCGCGTTTTCGCCGAACAAAACACGTTTGGAATCGCGCTGAATGGCAGAAAGTTGTGTGTTGACGAGTTTCCTTTGCCTCTGTTTACACATGTTGTATGTTTATGTGGAAGACGGTCCGTTATTTTATTCTCTGGAACAAGCATCGCGTTGAGCATTTTGACAGACATGGAAGCTTAGACTTGCCAGAGGCAAGACAGCTTTCATACTCCATTTAATATTGCCATGAATAGCTGTTTTGAGTGTCTTCGAGTGTATGCAACAATGATTCTTCCTTTTATCATAAGTAGGAGTAGGATTTTGATGACTATGCATATTCATTCTGCTTATGTCGACCTCCATGGCAAAGTGGTTAGCACAGCGCGCTACCATCATATCATCACTCGTCCTCATCTTCGCGATTAGCCAAAAGTGGCTGAGAAGCGAAGTAAAATAAACCAAAACAAAAATCAATCATATTTAGGGGACAGAACACCTTAAACGTATGAGGTGCCTGGGCCCCACCATTTTGTTCTATGAGAAAGTCATACGAAAAGTTGGCAAAGTGGTTTATATATATATATATGTGTGTGTGTGTGTGTGTGTGTGTATATATATATATATATATATATATATTTGGAAATGAATAACTTGCAAGACAGATATGCTCTATCCCCAGAATCTCTAGAGGAAGGCCACACATAACGATAGAGAAGGAGAGAATGCGAGTGGGCTGAACGAAGCAGTACATTCTACTGCAAAGAACTGGTAGCTGCAGTCGATTTTCACGTGACCCTCTCGAGTCACTATTTGCGCATAAACGTGTTTATTTTCGCGCACTCCAGAGCTTCCCGGGACAGAGTATAGCTGTAAATGCATTTAAAACGTAATTTAATAAAATATTAGAAAGAACATGGAAAAGTGTAGGAATTTGCTTTGACAAAACAAGTATGAATATTTATTTTTCAAATTCCTAGTTGAAAGAACCGTTTGCAATGTCGGTCAGCTACCACACGGAATTATTGAAATAATTGACATAGTGAACAATGCGTGCACACCACACAATAAATGTGCCAAATGTAACAAGTTGGAGTGATTACGTATGCAAACCTCTGCCATCATCTGTTCAGCTGGAACTTAAAATGCAGCGGTTGCTTCTCATTCATTGATGTTGTGGCGTAGATTGCATCAGACTTCGAAACAAAGGAAAAGTCCTCGTATGAGTTCATGCTTCTCGGAATCTACGTTGAGAAAAGCTCAAAGTTAGCAACGACAAGGTTGATGGGACCTGTAGGTATAATTAAACCAAGTGGGGACACTGCGTTGTAATTATAAATGCTTTTTCAGCACTAACGAGCCACCTATCATTAAAAGTGAAGACAGTAGGTAGACATATTAGATCCCGGATATTTATGTAATTGTATATTTTGTTAACCTCGTATTTAGTTGCGCAAAAAATTAGAATATTGAATAATGCTAATGTGGCCTTCATCAGCTTGTTATTTTACATATTCTACATGAAAATTAACGATCAACCAACCAATGAACACGTGAGAGGGAATGAGATTGCATGGAGGGGAAAGGCGACTGCGGTTACCAGCCTTTGCAGCAAAGTGTACTGCTTCGCTCTACCCACTCGATTTCCTCCCCTTTTCTGCCGCTATGCGCAGCCTTGCTCCAGAGATACTGGGACAGAGTATAGGTTTTTGGTGATTTCTAGTTATGGTTATGTATATCTACCAAACCTTGTAATGGATAGGCCTGTAGTAGGAAATGTGTCTTAAATTAGTTGTCAAACCACTGGATCTAATGGTATCCTCTAGCAATACCATTAAATTATTTTGATAAGTGCTGATTTTCATTGGGATATTGTCACCGAAAAATCCCAATTAATACTAATTTTGAAATCGATGATTTATATTATTACTCGTGAAACTGATAACTATAGTATTATTTTGATTTTAATAATGTTGGTTGGAGAAAAACTGTTTCAGAAGAATTTCTCACCATCGGTATAATTGAAAAGCCGCGCGGTGGTCTAGTCGGTAAGGCGTCTAACTGCCGTGCGGGAGACCCGGGTTCGATTCCTAGGGTGTGTGAGCTAAGGTGGTAATTTTTCCTGCCTTGTTCCCGCATAGAGCGGATCTGGGTCTCATTACCTCGAAAATGGCCGAGATCGAGAATATGTAGGACCCTACCCCCACATTACCTGGATGTGCACGGGAAACTTTACCTTTTAGCGGCTGAGAAACGCCAGAGACTAAAGAGTGAATACAACCTGGGTAATATTATTTTTGGAAAATCACTTCCACTTTTCTATAATTCTTTTTTGCTCAAAATTCTCCGTTCATATGGAAGATGATAACGGTGCTTCATGAGTTGGACATTGAATTCATCATTTGATGATACAGATCGAATATAATCTGACCCTTCATGCACGACCTGGAAATCGTTTCCCCTTCCCGAGAATATTTAATTAACTTGATGTAACACTTGCGCTGAAACTCCTCCAGTTCCGTCGAGCGTAATTACGGTTTACTGCCCACAAGTTGGTTTCACTTTTTTTTCTTTTGCGTAATCTTCTACAGTTATTGCAAGTGTTATACCGGTAATGCCACGTTCTTGATTTAACGACGTGTACTGTCGAAAGTTGCCATAGTTGTTTAACCAATATGAGGCTCTCAACTCAAATTGCTTTTTACGAGCTTGTAAACATTAGGGCCTTTAAAGCCATGTGAATATTTGTGTGCCCGTGCGTGTGTGTATGTATATTATGTATGTAATATCATGAATCGGGATGTAAAGTATGGGCACGTAATACTCGTGTACCCTGCAAATTGCATTCGTCCAGGCTGGTGCATCTCTGTCACCTCAAGACACAACCAGTAAAATCCTCGGGGGGTTTGTATTCTCTAATGTCATGGTTACCATTCATTCATTCTCATCGTCGCTGTTCTATGACGGAGTGATTATCACGGCGCGCTACGAGTTCGAATCCCGGCATGGGTGTCCTTTGCGAATGTCGCTTTTTGTCCATTTCATCATATCATCACTCATCCTCATCTTCGCGATTAGCCAAAGGTGGCAGAAAAATATTTTAAACAAAATATTATTATTCTGCACATACAGTATTAACAGTGAATTTTCGAATGCATACATTTGTAAACATTGTAAGCTTAATTTTAAATTTTACCATATATTCGCTTAAGTATCAAAATATACTTTTTAAGTACCCTTACCGAACTTTCCATTTTAATAAAGTGGCAAGAATCATCCCCTCTTACACGCAAGTTTGGAAAAAATTGAGCTAGAATTTATACTTCCTATCCATACTTGAATACATTGCGATATTTTCATAGTGGTAATCATTTTCGCATTGAAATATTTCGTGAGAGATGGCGTGAATATTTAATCTATTCGGGAAGATTTTATTGATCTTGTGAAATGTTTCTTAGTGTTGGAAACGACTTGGTAGCGTTGTGAATTGTTTCATCAAAATGTGCACAAAACAACCGAGAAGTGTATATATACGTTGAACGCCATTGGTACCCATTTTAGTATTTTAACTTCCAAAAGTATCTTCAACATTGGCGTCGCTAGAATTTTTTGTAGGGGAATCAGCCCATTGATAAATTATAATAATAATAATTAATATTGTTATTTTACAACAATTATTTTAAAGTAATAAAAATAAATTTCAATCAAAATTAGTTTATAATTATTGCTATTACATAAATGTTGAGACTTTGCTACTTGATCCACCAGATGAGTTAGTTAGTACCCAGCACAACTGTTTTCCATTATTACTTTTTTACTTTCCATACATTTAGTGAACTGAAGTTCAAATTTATTGTATTATCTTATTAATTTTTACACACCTCGTTCAAGAAAAGTCTTAAAAAGTTATGGGCAAATTTTATTCATAAAGTTTATCTTGTGTGAACTCTTCAGATAAAAAAGGTAAAAAAAAATAAAAAGGTAAAGGGCTCCCCTGTGCTTAGCTCCACGCCATGAAGTCTTCAGATAAAAATATTATTTTTTTGGAAACTGGGAAACCATTCATTATTTGGATTGAATGGTAGATGAAGAGATAACCTGGTTTCTGTATTTTACAATAAATTATTTCGATCCAAAGTTGTTTTCACTTTGGTTATTCTGTTAGAATACTAAATAAATTAACTTTATATTTGTTATTAACATTAAAAATAAGAAGCTTCTGCTTGTTACTTTTGTAACTTGGAATCTTCCCCCTCCCAACGCCCATGAGCTTCAAATGTATAATGTGCTTTTTCTTTCATTTTGCAGGCTTCATCAATTGTAATACAAACGCTCTTCAATCTCTTGCGCAGCTGCACGGTAAGTCAAGAACACTCACTTTCTTTACTGAAGGAGCTAAATTAGTGATGAGAAACGTTTTGCATGTCTTAATGTAAATTGTAAGGGAGTTGTGTACTGTCAAATTTACCTTTGTTTGTTTATACGCGCGGTAAGAAACTTCGGTGAAGATTCGTTCTAAGTGCCACAAGTTTACATAACAAACCTTTTCCATAGTTCAGCCAGATGGATATATTCCTTGTCATCGTACTTCGCTTGCTGTGTCAAATCTTTGGACACTTAAAAAAAGATTTTACAGGGCGACCCAAACAAAATTATACCCAACGAAGCGAAGAGTGTAAGTATGTTTGATCCAAGTACATCCATGTTAAAACTTGGGCAAATGCAGTCACAAGAGTGCCACATGTTCCCCTGCCAAGGCCAAATGTTGGAAGTGGGCTTGTGTCGGTTTTTCTCCGAATGTTTTTTTAATGTAACTTGAAGCTACTGGTGTACAATATCGCACCTGCAGCTGAGATTTGAAACGCTTGACAAATTTTAAAGGATAAACCAAAACACGTCACTCAAGAAGTCTCTGACTACAACTACAAACACATTCTGATGACAAAGGATTGGCTTATTACCACCTTTGTTTTTTGGTAGTTTTATTTTGGCCACCCTGTAGTACTGGTAATAAGTTATAATGACGTACCTGCAATGGTTATTAACAGTTTTTATCGAGTCCTGTTCCGTTTTTCCTTGTGCTGAATGCTTTGTTGTCCATTTGGAAATTCGCGTTTCGTATGCACCGCAAAGAGCAAAGCGTAAAAATGAACACGTGATCAAAATTAAACTAACAAAGTGATCTTCTGATGCACTATCTAGCGTGCTTGAAAATTGAATTATGTGTTTGGAATTTTATAGTTTGACAAAATATTCCTTTGGCGATTGTTAATTTATATTTAGGAGGTCACGTTATGTGGGGAAACGGGAGAGTTTTTCCAGGCGTATTTTCACATATTCAGTGAGCCTCTTTATATTTTTATAATATAAGTTCATTTTCAACTTTTTTTTTCGGATTTCGTGGCGTGATATTTTCCCCCTGCGTAGTATTCCCGCCTAATGTCTTATTTGTGCAACCATAACCGGTTGTTTCTAAAACTAGAACCGGATATTTCAACCCGAAATAATATATTTCTGCTCAGTTGTTTATTTTTAATTTAGTGTTGCTCACGAGGCGAGACAAACACATATTTTCGACACGAGACGAGACAGACCCAAGTCTCTTCTCGTTTTGTCTCATGGGAAACACTATTTTAATTTCATGAATTAAGTAAGATAAACATTGTCATATTTTTACATAGAAATTGAGTTTAATTTTTTAAACGGGTGGAATTTTTAAATATTTAAGATTAGTCTTTTTATTAATGCACATTTTAATTTAAACTTGTATTTTAACGGTAAGGCCATTCATTGGCGGACAAACAAGGCAATTTTTTTCAAAATGGTACTGTCTCCGTTTCAAAACCTTCTTGAATTTGTAACCTTTACTATCCTACACCACAAGTCTTGCTTGTGATTATAATCGGTCCCTGCAACAATGATTGAATGTATTGTCATTAATGATTGATTAATTTGCTTTATTTTACTTCGCCTTTTGTGCCACTTTTGGCTAATTTGCGAAGATGAGGATGAGTGATGGCGTAATGAAATTGATGAATAGACACTCACCAACATCCAATGCCCATGCCGGGATTCGAACTCGGCGGCCGGTGTTGTCTTTAAAATGAAATTGTGATGTAATCAATTTTTGACCACTCGTCTCTCGCTCCACTTTCCGGACAGCTTTCTAAATTCCATATCAAGTTATTCATTAGATCTAAACACAGGAAAATGTTTCAAGTTCAGAATGTTCTTCCAACTACGGGTATGTCAAGAGATTGCTGTTTCCACTGTATCTTTCTCGTACCGTAAAGAATGGGACTCTGGTGGATATAGTCGAAAGGGTTCCATGTTTTCTGAAAACCTCTCTCTCTCTGCAGATTCTCTGAATTACAACGGTGAGCGTTAAGAGTCTTCTGTCGCTAACGTCATCTACAACCCCACAAATTAAATTTTGCGCTACTTCAAGCAGGTTAATCTTTTCGCCAGAATTAGCAGAGCAAACGCTGAACCAGGGTCCTGGCTTGACGTAGACTAAGCTGGTCTCTTCTTCCTCTGTGTGCGCAGGCCGCTTGTATTCTGCCGAGGACTCGTTGGTTTCGCCAGGGTGAAATCTAGTTTCGGGGTGCTTCCTTTGCAAGTGGAAGAATATAGCTCGCTGAGCTTAAAGGGGGGTTGACTAGCATGTGTGTTTTGTCAGAGATTGCTCCGGGTGTGACGTCAGCGGTAGCCAGTGCGCCAACAGCGTGTTGCAGTGTCCGCTCGGTTAAAACGGTGAACCGAAGAACGTCAAAGAGCAACAGTTCAAAAAGACCCACTGTTGACAGTCACGACTTTGATTTCTCACCAGCACTGCCCGGTGAACCCCGAACGAAATGGCATCTTTCCAGGTGGTTGCCAGCTGGGACTGCAAGATGCTTCACCCTCCCGGCCCTAACATGAGAATGGCCACATAGATGTAATTCAAACTTCGGAGTCTCAGCGCTTTTGGATCTTCAACGGCACTGACGAGAATGGATATCCTCTTTGGATATCCTCTTATCGCTGGTGAGCCCCGAACGAAAGGTCATCTTTCCAGGTGATTGCCAGCTTGGGCTGCAAGTTGCTTCACCCTTCCAGCTCGAGAAATTCCCAACCGTTGCAATTCAAATGTAAAGGCTACACGGGTGACAGCCCCTCTCAGCGACTTAGATTTCCCACCAGCACAGCACTTTCCACGTGGTTGCCAGCTCGGGCTGCAAGTTCCAAAGTTCGGAAGAACCTCTCTCGGCCTGGTATAATTGACGCCATGTCCCGGTACCTGATCTTCTCCAGCCTTTCTCATTTACGCTGTTCAGTATTATTAAGTGGGCCTTCCCTATTGTGCAGTGGTAGCGTCGTCGCCTTGTAATCAAGGGGTCCCGGGTTCGATACCCGGTGGAGGCACTTAATGGTTCGGATTTCACTTTAAATTGTAGGTCCAGTCCCAATTAACCTTACTGTGCACAAAGTGGACTTAAAACATCTACTCAAACCAAAAAGTACTATTAAGTAACATACCCATAGATAAAAGCAACAAGTAATAGTACGTCATAATCTTACCCGTGTAATATTCCAGCATCCGTGAAAGATACTGTATCTCTTGTCCTCAAATACGCTACTATGCACTTTTTTCTGCAGTTGTTACAATTTGCAAGTTATTGAGCAATGGGGAAAAACTGATACTTAAACGATTTTTCCAAAAATAATACCCCCCCCCTTCAAATTCAGGCATGTATCTAGAACTATATTTGGGGGGGAACCAAGTGTGTCACATGTAATAATAATAATAAAATAAGTAAATTAATTATTGTTATTCTTGCATGGACCGATAAAAAGAAGCATGTATTTTATCTGCCTTATGTGTAGTTAAGATCACTAACATTTATGTAAAAATAGTATCTGTTCTTCCAAAGAAATTAATGTCAGATTTTTTTCAAAGATTAGTTATTTATTGAATAGCAAAAGGTTGTTAGGTCTACATGATGAAAACTAAAGTTGTGTAAAGTGTGTATTCTTATTATTATTATTGGTACACATACATTTTCACAAGCACTGTTAACGCAAAGCTGTATATTAACAAATTAATCCTTCCCCTCTGTGTAAGTTCTGCGGAAATAAATCAGCTGGGTTATACAACAGCAACAAGGATTTTGCTTATTTAAATTTAGACGTGGTTAGTCTTTCGGGGGGGGGGGGCAGACCCTCCGAACCCCCATACGCCCTTGCCCAAATTGCATTCACTCTAAAGAGAGTTAGTTCTTTCTACTTTCTCTTGTCTTGGCTTACATCGCCAAAATATTCTTTTAAGTGTAATTTCAGGCTCATGAATGTCTACAGAAGTGTGCACAATCTGTGCTACATATTGCATAGTTATTATACGCGGAAACCCCCCTCTTTATGTAACCAACGAATCGTAATGCGTGCTAGTACTTTTACGAGACAATGTAATATCTTTCTGTCGGCGATATCCCACTAATATAGCAGGTTAAAAGTTTGAAATGGCTGCGTTTTCTTTCTTTGGAGCAACGAGTGAGGGAAAAACTTCGCGTTTCTTGCGAGCAAGAAAAGTGTTTCCTTACAGAATATGGCGCGGTTTATAACTTCCGGGGAAAGCTCTCTCTCAGTGCAGCTTATATGTCGCTGTTCTCGTTTAGTATCCCGAGTGGGGTTGTTTCTGTAGTTTCAATGCGTTTAGTCTGGATTTTCTGTATGATACCCATTCGAAACGTACAAAATATTGTTTGAGGTGAAAATATAATGTTGGAAACCTGTGCTTGTGTCCAGTATGAGTGCTTAAGAGAGAAAATGTCAAATGAAAAAAATGTGAAAATGAGAAAATGAAAATTGGTTCTCGCGCTATATACAAATACAAATATTTGTTAAACACTGAAAGACGCAGAGGCGTAGTAGTAACGTCGGTGCAGTGAATGGAACTTTATGTGCTAAAAAAACTCCGAAATATTTTTTTTTGTGTGTTATAAATGTTGGAAATATGTGATAAAAACAGAAAAATATGTGACAAAATTAAACATTTGGTAACAAAAACAAAATATTACATGCATTTTAAACACCTGAAATCAGTTTCTAAATGCTTAACTCTTAGTGAGCTATTTCTTGGAAGAGTTGCAGTGGATCACCATAGTTTCCAAATTCTCCATTGTAAATCTGTGACGATTATCTCTAAAAAGCATCTTATATTGCGAGAAAGGTCGCTCCACGTCACAAGAGACAATTCTTGCATATTTGAAGCATGAAATGCCACTAACGCTGAAGTTTTCCAAAGCTTCCTCTACTTCACCTGCCAAAACACGTGCAATTTGGCACAAAGTTTGAAAACCTTGATTTTTCCCAAAAATTTCTGTACATTTAGACATTAGCACTTGAGGGTTAGATCCAGTGGGGGTAATATTTTCCCCCAATAGGATCGTAGGCGAGGCGCCAGAAGTCTGCCAGCGAGCGTGGACAAAACAAACCTACCACTCTCGATATGAAAGAGGTGCGGAGAATAAACATTTTTCGATGATTTCGAGGTAGCTGAAGTAAATGAGCGATTTTATGTATTTAAAATGAAAATTCGAAAAATATGTATTTACATACGGAAAACTGGAAAATATGTGTTTTTATGCAAAATAAAATTTGCTGTGTTGACATATAAGGCTATGATCAGAATTTTGGCAAAAACGAGGGTCTCTATCTCATCGCAGAATTCTGTCTACAGTATCCAAGTGAAATTTCATCTGCTTTGCTTCCTTTGTTGTCTATATATGCATGGGTAGTAGTTTCTTGCAGTTTAAAGTGGGATTCGATGTGCCTCTATCTGGTATCGAACCAGAGACCCCTTCATTACAAGGCGACGGCATCACTAGCAAGGACAAGGTACCTGTTGTTCTTCCAGCATATTATTTGCTAATGCGTTTTCATTGTTAGTTTATTATCTTACAGTGATTTCTGCTGTATCTTTGCTTATGATCGGATGATCACGTTTGCTTTTCCTTATTTACTAACGCTAACCACTACACGATGGAGATAGGCTCGAACAGTATTCTTGAAGTCAAGCAGGGTGCTTACCAGTCCTGAAAGTCAAGACAAAGTAAAGAAATCAACAAATAGGTCAAGATGTCAATAAATAAGGTCAAGAATTTTTGTATCACAATAACTGACTGATTGATTGATTTAGTTTCTTTTACTTCAGTTTTCTTCCCCTTTGTTTAATAGTGAAGATGAGGATGATATTGCTAAGATAAGATATATATGGACAACGACACGAGCCCAGCATAACATTATACTGGCTGTGAGTCCAATTACCACTTTCCAACTTTACCTAAGTAGTGGTAGTATAAATAAAGGTCAAAAAAGATCATTTGGATTTGTTATTTTGGTAGTCTAGGAAGTTGGCAGAAAGTTGAGTAATGAAATTCTCCTCCATTTGAATTTACAAAACCGTTGGGAAAAGCTGCGTTAACTCTTGCAGTGAAGTTTCGTATGCTCAATGCGCGCAGGATGTTTTTGCGTGCACGGTTGTTATGCACATTATTGTCATCTCTGTTCCGGAAGGAGTTTGGGACCTACAGTGTTATCCCCTCAGTTTCCTTAAATGCACATACCTTAATTAGAGAAGCTTCTGGATTCTTGTCACGCGTCTGAGAAAGCGACCGGTAGAACAGGAGAAGAGCTTCATGCAGTCTTAAGTAGCGAATGCTCCGACACTGCTAAATCTTGTTCATTTTGTAGAAACAACATTCGTTTGTCGCTTTTCTTCTGTGGTATTCTCATTCAAAGTACGTGCTTAAATTTCCCTTGGTCGGCGGACTACAAACAGACATACAGCTCAATCCCTGAAGATAAGAGTGACGTTAGCTCTGCAAAGGTCTGAAGCCTATCCGGAAATCACCTGCTTGATATCCAGAGAAAACCTCTTCATTATTCGCCGCCAGAAAAGCTTCAAGAATTTACGGTTCACCTACTCAATAGATACTTTGGAACTCGGAGATCCCTTTCAAAGATAGGTTTATGCCGTTTAGAGAAGTATATTTTAGTCATGTTTGTTGTGACGTACTTATCTCGTGTTTTTCGAATTATATTTATTTTGTCCCTGTTGAATAGAGACGTGCAACTTATGCGTGGCACTTAATTATAGCACATTAATTGGGTATGTCAACAAGAAAGAATATTTCACAGTGGTTCGGATCCCACTTTAAACTGTAGGTCCTGTCCCAATTAGCCTATCAATCTCAAACCAAGAAGGATTATTGTAACATAAAAGGTGCCGATTACAACTCCAAACTATTACACGGTATTGTTTCTCGTAATCTCCTACGGCTTTTGTTTAATAATAGGATGATATTGTAACAAGTTTGTATTTCTTTCCGTCCATTTTGAATTTTTTATACAATTTGAGATAGAATGTTACTCTTTCTTGTACTGTTATTCAATCAGTCTTCTTAAAAATACAGTTCTTCCATAACTTTGTTCTCTATCTCTTTCTATCTACTTTGTTCCGTTGAGTTTATACGTTTTCAGTTATATGTGTATGTATGTGTGAGGGAAGGAGAGAATAATTGAAATCTGAGTACCTGATAAATGTTCTCGGAGCAGTCAAGTTCTGTTTCATACTAAAAGCAGAGCGTATAGAAGGAATAGTGTGTGCACTCCCTGAGTTGCCGTGGTCCACCGCCTAGATGGCAGTGGTGACGTTTGAGACTGCGCGGAAGATGCTCGCGTTGCTTACATAGCTAACTACATAAGAAACAAAAATGCATGTTACTTACGTTTGGAGAAGAGCTCAGCAGCTGGATAGTTTGGAGAATTTCGGAGGTGATTTTGCTGTCTTCGAGGCACTTAATTCCTTTCCTATCTCCTTGGTGCGGAAGAAAAATTGACATTTCAGATAGTGAAATACCAGTTTAGGTAGCATACGCAGCACATGATCTTCACAGCATCCTAATTGCGAAGTTTTTACAGCAATTATATTTAAATTGTCCAAACACTCAAAAAATATATCACCCCATAAACTATTAGCATGATAATTTCTCTGCAACAACATCTTCCACTCGTAACAGCACATCATAAACACTTTTCGATGCATAGGTAAGGTATTTACAGCTGTCACCCGAACCATAGTCTTGGACAGGGGCGCCGACTTGTAAAAATTATTTGGGGGGGGGGGCTCTGATCACTGAAATAAATTAATGAATGAATCACTCTCCCTTTTTTAAGATTTGGCCTCAGTGTTCGGAATCTCATAAAAGCCCATGAATTCCTCGAAAATATCAATTTTAACAATACTCATAATTGCATACTTAGTATATAATAATAAGTCATGTGTTTTGCTGTCTCTGGTCATAGCCCCCCCCCCCCCCCAAAGTTGATGGTTTAGCGGTCTCAGCCCCCAAAAGTTGATGGTCTAGAACATTTCAAATGTGAATTTAAAGTTAAGTTCAGCCCCATGGAGTCGGCGCCTATGGTCTTGGATTAGCGTAAGTGAGGCAGGTACGTTAGTTGGTTCCCCGTGCAGAAAAGTTGTACACAGTTTACAATGTGTCACTTTTGAAATATACCGCACTGTGTATCCTGCCAAACGATACACCAAGTATTCTTTACCAACACTTTGTTCATTTAAGTACGGTATGTTGTTTTCCCAGTCCGGTATTTGAATTTCATCTTCAACAATGGAAATTTTTTCCCTTATTTTATTTTCAGGTTGCTTCTTCACCGAAAGATTTTTATTTTCGGTTGCTCTTGCCAGAGTTCGCATTTCATTAACAAAAGACGTCAGAGGAGATTCAGTCCTGTATTCACAGTTTCCGC
This sequence comes from Lepisma saccharinum, assembly GCF_977018435.1. Taxonomy (NCBI): domain Eukaryota; kingdom Metazoa; phylum Arthropoda; class Insecta; order Zygentoma; family Lepismatidae; genus Lepisma; species Lepisma saccharinum. The sequence continues at coordinate 9,648,377 of NC_139249.1, forward strand.
CCGAAAATAAAGCAAGTTTTGCTGGTACGTAAATTGATTGCACATATGTAAGTGCAGAAAATCCACAGTGGAGGGATGATCATCACAAGTGAACGACCGCAATATACCACAATGGCGTTCTAGAGGATCTTGATTAAATTTTCCTGTCAAAACGTACTTGTAATTGTTCTTCCACAAATATTCGGACACTTCTAAAGTACTTTCTAAAGTCACTCTTAAGGAATCTAGCGTTTTTTTTCTGAAGCGAAGGAATTTCGATTATCTCTAAGGACAGCATTCCATTTTATTAAAGTTGTATGTGCTTCTGATCCTTTATATATTGCCTGTGCAGGAGTCATATCCAGATCTACAGCCGGGTACGAAACACGTAGGTATCTTGTAGTTTTCGCTCGCTGCTGTCTCAAACACAATAATAATGCGTTGAACACAACACAAACTAGTCACAACGGATCAATCACAAATCTAACGACACTAAACTCAATAACATAACAACGTTGTCATTAATAAAAGTACACAATGTTATTCTAGCACAACAAAACACAACGCTCTACATAATGCGCAGCCGCACTGCAAGCAGAAGACGCTCGTCGCAAGCGAAGGTGCTGCCAGTGTTTCGGTGGGGCACCGCTCTATTCACTTGGCTTACGGGAAGAAACCGAAGTGCGCACACTTCCTCTTCTATACGCTCTGCTAAAAGTAAGAATATTTCAAGTAGCAGGCATACTCTAAAAGAGAACAAACTAAAAGGGAAACCAAACCAACTTTCCATTTGTACATCACAATAACAAGCCTGCATTTTTCCTTCTTTGCATATAAACACGTGCAACATATACATACATATATTACAAATTAAATAATTTTAATTGTACTAGGGACGATCAATATATAAGTTTCCCTGTGCTATAAAATATTGTATAAAGCAATGGCATTAAAAAGAAGCACATGGTTGACAAGCGCCATCCTTCGTCTACAAGGAACAACAATCGATTCGTTATCAGACGTGAAGGCGCATGCGCTCAAGGGCGAAAAGTAAATGCTTGTTCGGGAAACGCGGACTCGCGTCATAAGGAGTTCAGAAGCATGGATGCTAAGGGCGTTAAAAGTGGACTAAAATACCAAATCAATCAATCAATATATTGTTAGAATCTTTAATTATCCCTTCTCCCTTGCAGTTTCATGTAAACATGTGCTATGGTTTAGCTGTTCAGTACCCGGATTCGAGTCCTCTGGTCGAGCCTGCAGTTTTCGCTGAAATTTCTACACACCGTCCAGGGAATTTCTGGAACAAGCTAATGTAAACAAGACCTCTGCGCAAATAGAACTCGAGAGAGCTCGACCACTGAACGATTGAGAGAGAAGTGAGTGAATGAAGGGGTAAATGCGGCTGCAGCTACCAGTCGTTTGCAGCAGCGCGCGCTGCTGTTCCGCCCACTCGCTTTCTCCCTTCCCCTACCGTTATGCGCGGCCTTACTTCTTCGACTCCCGAGACAGCGTACAGTCAGCGACGATAAAAATGAGACACTTAAATCCTGAAATACTCTTTTCCCTGCAAGGCATTATGTGTGTTGCGTAACTCTACGGCGGTGGTAGAAGTTCCCATTGAAAATTTGCTATTGAATCCATATTTCGCCGTAAAGTTAGGCAACACACAACGCCTTGCAGGAAAGATATTCTCTGTCTACCAGGAGCGTATATTCCAGGCTAGCTGGAATATAGATTAGAAACTGAATACAACTAATTTTCAACAAGAAGATAATGGCGATTCTGATGTTGGCAACCTGAATTCTTAGGAGTTGGCAACCTGAGTTCTTAGGAGGTGGCAACCTGAGTTCTTAGGAGGTGGCAACCTGAGTTCTTAGGAGGTGGCAACCTGAGTTCTTAGGAGGTGGCAACCTGAGTTCCTAGGAGTTGGCAACCTGAGTTCCTAGGAGTTGGCAACCTGAGTTCTTATGAGTTTGCAACCTGACTACCGTTAGGATGGCAGCGTGGCTTCCTTAAAGACGTCAAGAATGAACCTAGTATTCTCATTTGCTCCATAGCCTAGGACCAGGTGTCATAGTGAACTAGTCCAGGCCTTAGGCTCAGCATACGCCACTGCTGTCTACATTGACTATACTCTGTCCCATCTATCTGTTGAAAAGGCGAACGAAAACAAGTCTCTGCAAGTAGTGACGCGAGACTGCTCCGCCAATGAACACGTGATGAGAGAGAGCTGGATTCGTGGAGGGCGAAAGCCACTGCAGTTACTAGCCTCGCAGCAACGTGTACTGCTTCGCTCTGCCCATTCGATCCTTGCCGCTATGCCCCGCCTTGCTCCACAGAGTATAGTATTTCCCAATCTCGGTGTCCCATTTTTATTGTCGGTAACTGTACATAGTACTCCTCTGTGTGCCAGATCGTAAGACAATATCAGAATGAGTCTAAACGTACGGACCAGTTCCAAATTACAAGTGGATCAGTTCCTTGAGGGGTGCCGTAGAAAAGTAAGTCGAATCTATTCAAGTTTCAAAATTAGATTACTCAATCGCATGGCACTACCGATAGGCAATAACTTTCCACTGTATCGACGGCGGAAATATTCTGCGGTGACTCAACGAATGAACGAGAATAACCCGAACGTGGGAGAACAACGCTGGCACCTGTTGGCGGTTGACCCACTCCCTCCGTTTACACCAGGAATATATGTTAGGCGGCTGCATGCAGCTTGAGACATGAATAGCAGACGCTGCCTCGTCTTGGCAAGGGATCGTGGTGGAAGCAGAGCAAGAATCTCAACAGGGAAGGAAAGTCCCAAGCCATAATCATCGTAAATACATGGCAACGCGGTTTCCAAAGCAAGTCTCGGTTTAAATGTTCCCCTAAATGATCCGATTTAAGATTTATGTCTTTGCATTGAACCTTATCTTAGCTATACTCATCTCCCGTTGTTGGTTATTCGCTGGCCATGAGTTAAAATGCAAGTAAAGTACACTCTTCAGACCGAAGCGACATGAGAAACTGCAATTGTCGCTCGTTTTCTCAATGTCGTGCATCGTGTCGCTTCACAATTGTAGGTTCGGTATATTATTAATTGGTAGATTAATTTCATTATTATTAACTAACTCTCTAGCCTTTTTAAACCCGAAGGTTCATAGCAGCAACACAGGCCTTCCATCTGTCCCTATCCTGAGCAAGATATATATACTCTTTTCCATCCCTACCAATTTCCTTTAGGTCCATCTCAACGTTATCCCTCCATCTTCGTCTTGGCCTTCCTACAGGTCTCTTACCATCAGGTTTCCCAACAAGAATCCTGTAAACTCTTCTTTCCTCTCCCATTCGTGCCACATGGCCTGCCCACCTAAGTCTTCTTGATTTAATCATTCTAATAATATCTGGACGTGAATACAAATTATGTAGTTCTAAATTATGTAACCTTCTCCACTCACCTGTCTCATCCCTTTTAGGTCCAAATATTTTCCTAAAGATCTTACTTTCAAATACTCTCAATTTATGTTCCTCTTTCAATGTAAGGGACCAACTTTCGCATCCATATGAAAATACAGGCAAATTACTGTTATGTATATTTTAACTTTTAGTTTCTTAGATATTAAACGAGAAGACAAAAGTTTATGAAGAGAAAAGTAACATGCATTTCCTGAATTAAGCCTACTTTTTATTTCCTCTTTAATATCATTTTCATTTGTTAGTATTACTCCTAAGTACTTGAATTTGGAAAATGGTTCAAACGAGTTGTTATCAATAATTAGATTTTGATTATTACCTAACACTTGGTTTCGGCCTGTAAGCATATATTTAGTTTTCTCTTTGCTAACTTCCAAACCTCTCTCTTTAGCTGCTTTGAAAAATATTTTAGCATTATTCTTAATTGTATTTATGTCATCCCCTAATAAGTCTACATCATCTGCATATGCTAACAACTGAGTCACACCGTTTAATTTTAGTCCTTCGTTAGTTTCTTTTACCTTCCTAACAGCATATTCTAAGGCAAAATTAAAGAGCAATGGAGATAATACATCTCCTTGTTTTAACCCATCATGAATTGTAAATTTGTCAGACACATTAATACCCACACGAATTTTACTTTCTGCTTCATTGGTGCATACTTTTATCATATTAACAAGCTTCTTAGGTATTCCAAGCTCGATTAATATATTATATAATTTATCTCTTTAGACCGAATCATATGCTTTTTTTTTTAATCAATGAATAGCTGATGGACACTTTGATTATATTCCCACTTTTTCTCAAGTGTCTGTCTGATGAGAAAACTTTGATCTGTAGTTGTAGTTATCAGGAATAATAGTTTTAATTGAAATTTATTTTTAATGAATGGAATATTATAATCTTACATGGTTCTAATATTATTGTAACAATGATGTTTGATTGAATATTTTTATTTTTATGGGGCTGATAATATATAGTTATTATAGAGAAGGTGTCTATAATATAAATCTCGTTATTATTTTAGTTCCGTTATTTGCAAGGGTACTATTGTTTTTATTATTATTATTTATGCTAATATTATTAGAATTCTTTTGGGATGGGATGGCTCAACTTAGTTTAATATTATTTGATAATTTATTATCAAAATGTTCGTTCATGTGGAAGGAATATTAACTGCTGTCTGTTGTTCGCGCATGCGCGGTGAATGTGTTGCTTCAGACCGAAAGCGTTTGTCTCTCTTGTCGCTTCGGTCTGAGAGCTCCCTAAGGGAGAATTCATATTCAAGCGACATAATTCAAACCTGGGACATGTTGCCAAGAAGCGATGAAATTCTCATGCATGTGTAAAATTTATGTTTGTGAATGCATGTAATTTACATATTCTACCAATAAAAGTTACTAGCATCTGCAACCCATATGCTTCACAGACAAATGTAGTCAAAATTTGCTATATTGTTAGTGTCACTCACGTAACGCACTTTTGTTAATGCTTTTCATGCATTCGTCCTATTCCATCATACTCAAGTTTTTTTCATTTGTTAACAGATACCGCAAAGTACTTCATAATTCTATGATATAAGCTCATTATGAATATTTTAATCCAGTCTCATGTCTAGAACCTTCAGTTTTATGTGCAAAATGTCATATACGTAACGCTGGAATGTCCTAGTAATTAATATTGTTATTTATTAAATTTGATTACTTTAGGTGAAGGGAAAAATGGGTCCAAAAAGGGAAATTGTGCTAACACTGGGCTGTACTGCGTACACCAATGACGTCCCGTTCTGATTTTTAACTCTAACGCTGGCTCCGTTTCCGAGCCGTGAAGTTGTCAAAAGCGTGAGTTTCGCGTGCCTGAGAAGGAGGGGGTTTGGGGGGAGGGGGCATGCTTTCTTTTCCTTCCCTGCTTCAGCACGCCATTCATTGCTTGCGTGTTCTTCACCCCTTCGGCTTTGCCTTCATGCCTTTTCCTCGAGGCTCTAGCCTTTTTTCTCATCCCCCCTTAACAAGAGGTCGCCGGGCATCGGAAAAATAGGGAAATAAATTTCCCAATCTCTCGTCTCTCGCGAGCTCAAATTACCATTTATGCAACTCGCGATATGGCATCGGCCGTGGGCGGGGCGGGGCGGCATTTATAATCTTTCTGCTTCGCTGGCCTGCCCCTTATTTTTGTCGATATATCAGACGTGGCTGCAGGATCCTTTCTGTTCTGTTCAGGTGCAAATAGAACTAGCTGTAGATTTTGGGAAGATTATAATTTAAGAAAGCTGTAATTTTATTCTTACGTATGACATATATTTTATTTTCAAAAACTAAAACAAATAAATATATTTCTAGTATTCACTCTGTTTTCCCTGTTTCTAAAATTACACCTAAATTCATACGCGGCGAATGGGGAGGAGGGGGAACGAATCAGTCAACCCCCTGAAGAGTGATATTATTAATTTTAAATTCTAGAAAAGCAACAAACTTATTATGTTGCTGAGACAGAAACAGAAGTGACATTCAGTTACCGTATTTGCCAGCGAATAAGACCCCGTTTTTTTGTAAACATTTTTTTTAGCAAAGACTTTATCGTTGAATTTATAATTAATTTACAGTATTTCAAATATAAAGTAATATATAACTCTACTTTCAACAAATAACTTACCTAATCTAACAAGGATATAATTCATTTTAATCTTCGGAAGGAATCTAGAAAGAAATCGTCCAACTCGGAACAGAAAATTTCCAGAAAATCAGTATCGGCGTGTAAGAGGCACCCTGTTTTTCAGACCTGTATTCGTCTTATGCATCGGAAAACACTGTAATTGCCATTCTAGCAGATTATCCAAAACGAAAAGAATTAATTGCAAAATGTAGAAGCCAGGTTCGAACTCTTATTCGACCACTTCATCAAAAAAAAAATATTGGTTCTATGAGTTTTAAAAATTCCAGAAATAAGATTCTGATTTTAGGTTGCAGAATGTACACTTATTGACTAAAATTTCTCACTAACTTCTAACACTTTTCCTTGAACGAAGCGTGTACAAGTTAATAATAAAATATTTTTGTGTCTGTTCGGCTTGGGAACAAATTAGGGCTTGTGTATTTGTTGCCGGACTATAATATGTAGAAAATGAGCACATGATAGTAGAAAGAAATCATATGCGTAGACTATATAGCAGATATACAAATGAGAATTGCAAAAGTTGGGCAGTATTTTTTGTAGAAAAGTTGTTATTCACTGTGTGTGTACAGACTATGAACTGCGCTTCGTCAATAAAGACAGACAACGGTGGAAGTTAATTTCCTCTTGAGGTGAGAAAGAAAATTCATGCCCCTTGTCTCTCTGCAACCTGGTAATACGGGACCGCTAATTGGGTTGCATAAGTCGGCTGTTTTGCTCTGAACGCTCTAACTTCTTTAAAATATTTGGTTTGGAGATAGGAAGGTGCAATGCTTGTAGTTTCTCTGTATTTCCTTCACAAAGAAGCATTTTGCCCTGTTAAATTCATTTTAGATTTGATACTCCCGTGTAGAAGAGTAGTAATTAGGGGTGGACGATATCGGAAATTTGATATCGCTGTATATCATCATACACGATACGATACGATATTTTTTCCGTATCGTGATATCGGCGATATATCGTCTCGACGGCAAAATATCGTGACGATATATCGCCGACACGATATATATCGTGACAATATATCGTCTAGTTGATATCGCGTGGACGTTTTTTTTTGTTTTTTTTTCAATATCGCAATATGTCGCCCAATACTCGTAGTAATACGACCTAAAATACATAACATATTCATCAGGTGTGTAAACAGTGACCCCTTTCTCAAGACACCAAAATGTCATCTTTCTTTCTACGTAGTACACCCTGAACTTCATTCGTGCAGACTGGCGAGGCTCTGGCGTCTGGACACACTGCCAGTAGTTTCTCTGTATTCTGTGGGATTCGTGTTGTGTCGTCCGTATATGTTTGTGATTGTCCCTTCACCCACCTCATCTTGTTATCATTCATCCTCATCTTCGCAATTAGCCAGAACTGGCAAAAAAAAGTGAGGTAAAATAAACTCAATCAATACAAACCAGATTGCAGCAAAACGCCATGTAGAACCTTTGGCAAGAATACGCTCACGAGATATGTATAATCTATTGAAAAGTAAGGAAATTGAAGTTGGAATGTTTAATTAAGATTAGGAACTTACTTTACAATTTTGTATGCCTTAAAAAATCACAATGGTTACGAAAAATTACATTTAGTAGAGCGTGGAAGCAAATAGTATGTGAAGAATAAAAAAATAACACGATATCTCCAGAAGTATGCGACAGGAATTTTTATCCACGTGAAATTTCAATTTCCGACGGGATAATACGAAGGTCGATGCAGGATTGGTTTCCGCTGAGGCGTTAACTCCCCCCCCTTTCTCCGTCTGGAATTTCAATGCCAATTTTTTACCTTTTGAGTTGGCGTTAAATTCAAGAGTCAGTCACCCACATTAACATAACGAATGTGTGGTTTCGGAAATAAGGCCAAATGATTCGACCTGTGTAATGTTACACGTTTGCTTGTACAGTCACGGACACTTTTGGGTTGTAATGATCCCATTGGAAGTCAAGGGGGTTGTTAACAACCCAGAAGTGTCCGTGACTGTACATCTGCATATGGCACGCGCGTGCTCTCGGAAACAAGCGCTTTTTATTACGTCTTCTGGGAAAGAAACAAAATTCTTGCCAGGCTGCTTTCTGGAAACTTACAACGAGAGTGTCCCGAGTTACTTCAAAATATCTTGCTCAGTTGCCACCCACCTTCGAGCCAGTATAAGTACAGTCAGCTTCAATAGAAATGCGACACCCGGATCCTGAAATAATCGCTTCCTCAAGGCGTTATGCGTGTTGCCTACGGTGGTGGTAGAAGATGCTGTTGAATATTTGCTATTAACATCCACTTATCGACGTACAGGCAACACGCACAACTTCATGCAGGGAAGCTAGTATTTCAAAATCTAGGTTTCTCATTTGATTACAAGGCGACGACGTTACCACTACGCAATCGGGTCCTACTTCCCTTTTGGTTTTGCATTAATTTGTATTTCTTTCCCTTTATGCGAAAATAACAGTAAATATTACTAAAGATCTTGTGTGACGCATACTTTATTTGTGCGATACTCCGTGGAGGCACAATGATTCGGATCCCACTTTAAACGTAGCCAAGTGAGTCCCGATTAATCTATCTGTGCATAAAGAACTCTAAGAAACGCAAATTTTATGTAAGGAGTTTCCCAAAAGCGAGCTGCTTGTGTCTTTGTAACCAGAGGTCCACGGGTGTAGAGACACATTACACAGTGGTTCGGATCCCATTTGAAATGTCAATCCAGACCCGTTTAACCTATCTGAGTACAATATGCTCTTAACGAACGTTTTATACTTTACTTTTTTAGTTTTAAGTATAGTATTAACGGAAGTGTAAGGACTGCCCTTCCACGTAGTACACACACCCTGGACTGCATTTTGCAGAGTAACGAGGCTCTGACGACTGGCCCCATGGCCAGTATAATTCTATGTGTTGTCCTTATGTGTACTGAGTTCCTCTTTACAGCTTCAGCTTTTAACGGGTCAGAATATTTAGATTTTTTTATGCGACACTATAGTTTTGTTATGGTAAGGGGCTGGACCCCGCATAACGTGACGGGTGTAAAATAGCCTAAGTGCTGACGCACCCAAAGTTTTAAATTAAAATTAAAAATTCAAATAATATTAACGGTCATAATTGCGTAGTTACCCGCATTAATGATTCAGTTTTTAACAATATATTTATCTTTATAAATGATATAATTTTCACATTTAGGTAAAAGAAAAAGGTTGCATTATTTTGTAAAATAACAGGCAGACTGTTCATTATATTGTAACGGTAACTTCGGACAGTATAGCGTCTTAGCCTTTGTTTTCGGAAATAATACAAAAAGTTCAACGTAGAAGAAAGAATTATTTGTATGATTTCTTTTTTAACGGATTTTGGAAGTTTCTATGACAAGATCGCCGTTGTAACAAGTCCCCTTGGATTGCGAACACTTTTGTCCCAGATAGAATACGCATAAATATGCAGAGTGGCCAGGTTCACTTTCGCTTCTCCCCACGTACTTGCAACGCAAGCAAGGTCGGGGAAGAAAGTTGAAACGGCTGTTCTTTGCCAAGTCGAGCTTCTTGTCCAACGTGCATCATAAAATCAGCAAAATGCATAACAAGTGTTAGAAGAGAAGGGCGTTGAAGGCAGTAGTCATAGGCAATATGAAAGCGGGATCAAATTACAAATATGCTTGATCCACGTTTAGCGGTAGTATCGCTTCGGCTGCTGAAACTAGCGGGAAAGTAAAAGTTTCCGTTTTTGGTGGAGGTGGATTAGAAATTTATTGCACGTCCACGACGTCACTTCGACAATGTTGATGGCAGCGCATCGGCGCCACCTACGGTACCGGGCTGGAATGAATTGGCTTATTTTACTTCGCTTTTCTTCCACTTTGGTTTAAAGTTGGCTACCGGGTATCGAACTCGGAACTCCTTGAATTACAAGGCGACGACGTTACCACTACACCCTCGGGGAGGTACAATTTTGAAACCTATGACTTTTGCATTCAAGCGTACGTATTATTTTTATTTTATATCACGTAACAGTTGCAATTCAACGGAAAATGCAATACAATTTACACCTCAAAAGATAAATAAATCTGAATTTGGAACTCTCAAAATAAATAATTAATCAGTATTTCTTTATAACACTGAAAAATATGCAACAAATTTAGCTGACCAAAGCAGAAATGTATTTTATATTAAAGCATAAACTAAACTTTACCTTTCAACCTTCTAGCAATGTCTTCAGACTCTGTACCAAATACAAATGAAAAAAATTAATGAAATTAGAAATTAATTTGTATTTGGTTTCAGAGTCTGAAGAAGACCTTGCTAGAAGGTTGAAAGGTAAAGTTTAGTTTATGCTTTAATATAAAATAAATTTCTTCCTTGGTCAGCATAGTCAGCATATCGTAACGAACTCCTGTTACGATATTTAGTTTTTGGTTATCATGGAAACAAGGCTTAATGGTGTTAACAAAGTTAGGCACTCCTTTTGGTGTTAATGCGGAATTGATATTGCGAAGCACCAGCTTTGGTACGTAGAAATTTTCAGCGAAATGTGCAGGCTCGACCAGGACTCGAACCCGGGTCTCTGGCATACCGTGCCATTGCTATAACCACTGAGCTACCGAGCCAACCTGGCCTCATTTTCATTTTTCGCTGAAAATTTCTACGTAGTACAACTCCTGTGTGTGCCTAATCTACAATTATTACCATCTTTGGTGTCATGCCTTCAAAGTATTGAGATTTCTAACACCCTATTAGGTATTGTGTTTCACCAATTGTGATGTTACACCAGTTTTGGTGGCAACTCAGTTGCATATTTTTTAGAGGTGAGCGAGTTAACATGTTCTGTGACACATTCATCTTAAATTATACATTTTAGAAATGATAACATTGTTGCATTAAGAGTTTTTGGACAGGCTGGAAACAGCTAAGAAGTTTATACTGTTGATATTTATAGTATGTACCAACTTGCGTTAAAATGGAGAAAAATCTTCTCTGAAACGTCGTTCCAATTTTAGCATTGAAATATTAGAAATTTCACGTTTAAAACCTGAAATTCTATTTGAATTTTTATCTCCGTCTTAAACTTTGTGCCTCCACATTTCTTACTAAAGGCAAGAGTTGTACATTGCATAACGTTTTCATAAAGATGGTTGTGCTTGACTGTCTTCTTCATCCTCTGGATTCTTCGGTCCTTTTTTATCTTTCTGAAGAAACCGCACGCGTTGAGTAGAACGTTAAAATGAGCCATCTTGACGCCAATCACGTGGACTGAACGTATCCTTTCCTCGGGCCCAGCAGCGAGGAGCCGGGAAATCACACGGGGGCAGTCCTGCTGTTATGGATCAGGCGTTACCATAGAAACCTCGGTCTCCGCTTCTGCTCCTGTATCTTTCCTTCAAGAGCAGTCGGATATTAAGGACAGAGAGAGATAACATTGTCGCTCTTCAGTTCGAACCATTATTTGAAAATCTATAACATATTAGGTTTACGTTAGTTCTGATTGCCACTGGAATGAACGAAACATATTCAAATTCAGTAGTCTTATTGCAGTTATCATATTTTATGAATTAATTTTGAAAGAAAATTTCCACAAATATGTGCAGTTGGGGCATTCCACGAAAAGTGGTCCTACTCCATATAAGTAAGAAAATGAATTAATGTGAAAATTATTAGCGAAATGTTTGTGAATGCATATCATTTGTACATTTCACCAATAGCATCTCTAGCCTATATGCTTCACAGACAAATGAAGTCAACTTTTGTACATTTTTAAAGCGTCACACGCGTAACACGTTTTCAATAATGCTTTTCATGCATTCAGGATATGTCATCATACTCGTTTTTTTTTCATTTGTCAGCAGATACCACGAAGGACTTAATAATTCTATGAAATCAGTGAATATTTTAATTGAAGCACATGTCTAGAACCTTACATTTTGTGTGTTAAATGTCACGCTGGAATGCCGCAGTTGAGGACTATAAGTGAATGCGCTGCTCGTGTAAATATCGTTTTGTTTGATCGCTTAACAGTAATCTATCTATTAACCGTTATGTTATTTACGGTGTGGTGGTAACAATTCAAAGAGAGTCATATCCTGAGATCACATCTTAATATTCCCAACTCTTTGCATTCCATATTGAGAGCTTATGACTTTATTTTTCAATATGTTTTTAGAGTTTTGAAAGCGAGGAGGGTTCTTTGCGCCGTCTATGAGGATATGTTTTAGTATTTCCATACATTTTTAATGTGTTACATGTTTGTCATGTGTACTGTGTGGAACTTAGATAAGGGCCCTACGCATACTTAGAAGGGTGCAAACACTGATGCACGTAAACATTGCGACACATTCATTCATTCAGTCGAAATGTAAGTGGTGATAACCATTCCGCCACGAAGAACTTGACGAAACATCATGTAAGTGCCAGTGTGTAAGCAATAGTTATTCTGAACACTCCCAGCTAGTGCCAAATAAATTGGATTGTAAGAGCTACCGTTTTGGAGTGACGTGACTGTATGTGTGAACATGCTCATTGTGGTTTAGTTCAAAGAATTTTCATTATGCCAGAGTTAAGTGGTTGGACAGCTCCAGGACACCCAAAAATCTCTTTGGAATGCAAAACTATCCGTGTATACGCTAAAGTATAATCTGGCTTCATTCTACCATGAAGATGCCTGCATAGGAAAAAAAAAGAAGTCCATCTATTTTCATTGTGTTCGTTTTATATACTGTGACCTTGCACGGGATAAAATATTGCTAATTCCGTCAGAGAAAGTATTTCTGCTTTATTTGCAATTTGTTTCCACCATCGAACCCCTTATTGCTTGAAACGAAGCGATTGAACATAGTGAACATGTCATTTGAAGGTCCAATTCTTGCCATTACAAAACCAAAGTCCATGGCCCAACAGCCCTTTGAGGGCCACAACATGTCAAGCTGCTTTTCGTTGGTGGTCAGCGCATCGAGTCCCATCGTCACTGTTTTCTGGATTTCAAGAACGGAACCCGCTACTTTTTATCAAGCAGCTCCCCAATTGTCCTCACGATGCTGGGTCGACACTGAAATTTTGGAGGCTCCTACCGGGACTCTAATCCAGGACCGCTCACACCAAACGCTGGTGTTCTCAATTCTTGTCATTTTGGCTTTATAAACTTGCCCTCTTCGCACCTTTCCCAACAGGTGGGAACTTCTTGATGAACCCCTGGTTTTGTACGTCTCTTGAAGGTATGAACGTTTAATTGTAGATATCACGAGGTTCGCGTTTTCAAATGTGGAGAGGAATTATCGTTATTCACTCGTGTGTTCATTGACAATGTATTGTTACTTCGGCCCCCTTCATCATAGTTTGTTTTTCAAGTCCACGTCATGCACAGGAAAGCTATTCAGGACAGGACCTACAAAAGATGGCTATTCACAGGGAATTCTGCGTGAATTTTCTCCGTAGACGTGAAAAATTGCAACTTCTATTAATCCAAATCCCATTGAATTTATATATATTTATAAATGTCCTGAGGTAAGTTTTTCAAATTTTATCTCTAATTTTTATCGAGCTGTGCAATTTTTCGTAGATTATAGTGGATCCCGTAAAATTTGTGACTTGTGTTTGTAGATGCGTTTCGAGTCTTCAGTATATCTGAAATGGCAAATGTCAATTAAATATTTTAAATATATATATATACCGTTTAATCGAATTGACCCTTTATATTGTTAATATATATGTGTATGCGTGTAGAGACATCATCTGCTTGTACCCTTGAATTTTTGGAAAGTTCGCCTTGAAAACCGGGAAGTATACTAGGATTTTATCATGATCCTAGAGTGGCCACCTTGCTACAGTTTAAAGTGGGATCCGAACCACCATGAGCCTCCACCGGCTTTCGAACCTGGGACCCATTGATTACAAGGCGACGACGTTACCATTACGCCATGGGGGAGGCTATGTCGTCATAACATCCCACTTTAAACACTAGATCCAGTCCCGATTACCCTATCTGAGCGTTAAGTGGACTAATCTTGGCAAGGGCTGTTCGTTGTTGCATTCTGAATGCGTTTGCCGCATTGTATCTCCCTGCTACATAATGCAGTCTGTCCTCAACTCAAGAGACGCGGAGTACTCGTGCGCTGTTCAGCTCAATTGTTTAGGATCTCGTGAAAGCGCTGTTTATAACGGATGGATGCAGTCAACGCGGGTAAATTCCAGAATCTATAAAACTCCCGCTCGTTCCGCAAGGTCATAAATCAGGCGCTGGCACAGATATCTTCAGCTTTTGCAGATTTGTTGCGTCACATTATCGGTTTTCGCTGGAGAGCTTCAGGAATGGCGATGGGGGTGTCGACGGGCTGCGTAAATGTAGACAAATAGCATGTTATTGTCGCTGGATCTTCCTCGTGTCGGTGTCTTTTTAAGCGTTCTGATCCCAGCGTGTGATCTTGGGTTAAAGCGATGCCGAATAATAGTGCTTTGCAACCGGGAGACTTACATGAAACTTGTTTTATGCTTCTCCCCGAAATAGATGTGGCGGTTAAGCATTTGGAGGGTATGGAGACGGACATTTGATGTTCGCTGTGCACTTGTAGCTAGATGCTTCCAGGATGTTTTTGCTTAGAAAATGTAACATCGTTGCTTTTACTAGTTTTGAAACCTGGCTTTTGATCGATTGTCGACTCACTTCCAGACAGACAGACCGAACGAGTTAATTTATGGTGCCTTTGATGGACCCATCGGTCCACCAACAAATTCCATCTTTATTTCTCTGGTAGTTCCCGATATATACATGCAACCCCATAGCTAGATACCTTGTATATTGGTGCCCTAGGCACGATTGTGGTTTGGCTCCCTGCCCCCATCCTCCTCGCACTACCAAACACCGACATTTTATTTGCGTACTTTGATATTTTTTCTTATCCCATGGTTTGTGATATTCACATCCTACTAATTTTGAAATGAGGAGATAAGGAAAACGTATTAAAAATAACATAGGATATATTTTGATATATTTTAAGATTCGTAGTGTGCATTTCGGATTTTTTTTTAAAAAAAAGTTTAGCATATTTAAAAATATGTCTTGGTGCCTGAAAACCCTATCAAAACGTACTATTACTACCACTTTCGGAAGAAGAAAATTCTGTGTTATCAGAATGTAGGGCTACAAGTAAATGGTGGAAAGAAAGGTCAAGCAACACCTTGTATGTTTTCTTTTTCCTCTTACATTTCCCAAGCGTAAATTTCTCCGTCGCATATTCTAACTTTATTGTCTTTTAAAGAAAAATACCTTTAAAATGACGACGTAGGCTGCCCCCACTCCGCTAGGCTACCTCTCGGACCTGTGGACATGACCGGAGCCTTAGAGTACTTTTTTTAATTTGCTGATCAGTACTCCAAAATTCTTTAGTTTCATTTGTACTAGAATGGCTAGTGTATTGGAGGATTTCTCTTATTGTCGTAATTTAACCAAACATTCACGAACCACTAAAAACGCTACCGACAATCGACGATTCGACGATCCATGCATTAAGGCATTTCTTTCCATAAGAAACCAGGCGACGAACGTGTCGTGGAAGAAGTCCTTGCTTCGGAAACGGAACCACCTCTTCAGTGTCCCTTGAGATGATTTTTTTTTTCAGGGGACCGAAAATGTATGAAAGTCTGGGATGTAAGGGGGATGTTCAAGCTTTTCCCAGGGAACGTGAGGCCTTTCCCACGTGGTGACGGGCATTGTCATGCAGAAGAACAATGTTACTGCTGAGCGTGCCTCACCTTCTGTTCTTGATGGCTGTTCCAAGACAACTGTGTATTACACTACCCTGCTGCTTTCCCACATAAACTGCAGTTGCAGTCGGCCATGTAGTCAAAGAAGAAAGATAACATCATATCAGACATGATATGGTTAGATCGCTCCTAATGTAAGAGAATGCTCAAATCACTGTTATATATACTTACTTTCGCCAAAATTACTACTCCGGAGATTAAATTATAGAAATATTAAAACATATAGCCTACATCCTGTGGCTACGTTTTGCCTTGTATTATCTGAACATAATACAAATAATGTGCTCTTGAATTCATCCATTGTGTGGCGTTATTGAATGCTGAAAATATCTACAGGGGGTAATCTTGATCCACTTGTTTTGTCAATGCAGTTTACAAACTGTTTCTTGGTGAAAGGTAGCTACAGGAGGCAAGAAAAAAATTAATCCGACAGGCGGAGAAAAAGAAAGAACCGGTTTTTTGTACAGCGCTCGCTTTCCACTGTCCAGATCCTTGTTACAGATTTTCATTCGACAGCTATAATCCTCTTAGTCTAAATGGAGCAGCGAGATTCCAAATGCTATAGGTAACAATTAGTTTACCAACTAACTTCCACGTCTGACAGCTTTCGTTTGACACACTGGATGCAAAGTTTCCATTAATGAACTTTTCACGATCCTCTTAAAATGTTGTTTAATTATAATGAACTACTAGTCGAAACAAAATGTTGGGCGTAAGAGCTTTGCGCGAGCAATTGTATAGTTTGATATTTAAATCTCCTAAACGAATGTGGCTGTAATTCAGTATCACACTTTTTATCCTTCCACTTGTTTGCTTTTCTACTATAGAAGCGAACTATTATTATTATAATTGGCAAACTAGAGCTTCATTGACTTTTCTTTTGTCGGTTTAAATACAGCCTTCAAACACTGCAATATTTTTTCGATATTTTGTCCGTTATTTCAACATATTTGCTTTACTGCAGTGTTAATTGGACACTTTTCGTCGTCTACGACTTCAGACGCGCATCAAGGGTGGGCCTCCGTGGCCCTGCCCCACCTTGTCAAAATGCAATCGGCAAATTTTGTGATAAAAATACAATAAAATTATGTAGCTAAGCCCCGCGACAGGTTAAGTTTGCAGCAACTTTGCGCATGTATAGACCCAAACGTGCGCTCGGAAAATAGTTCCGCTGCAATACTGTCGATTTTCTCACTGTCTACGATATGAACATCTCTGCGGTTGAGGCAAGACTGGTACGGAAGATTCTTAGCACCGTTCTCGTGTGGATTGATACATTAAAGCTGCTGCAAACTTTACCTGTCGCGGGGTTTAGTAATAAATACGATGAGAAACTTTAAGATTCGAACCCAGGATCTCTGGTTTCGGAGCACGCTCTACGGAGATTCTGAATCTCAAAGTTAACATTTTTGCAATGCAATATTTGAATTTGTGTATGTATTTTTTTACTCTCAATATTTAAATTTCCATTTTCCGTTCTGGGTGTTCGTAATAACTATGTGATTATCCCACGCGTTGGTAGTTGGAAGATATGGATCGCCTATTTCTTCGACAACCATCCACCAGGAACTCTGGAGTCGCCACTGACTACTTCTACTCTTAACTCTTCTAACACAACGTTTTGAGAGAACATCTCTTCTCTCGAACTCACCTCTTTTAGAGTAAAATACTTTTTTTTTTTTTTGGTCCGTTTACCTGCTCACTTTTACTAGAGTTGGCGAGCTGTATCTCTGCGGGTGACCTTGACTAATATGCGCAGATACATGTCCGTAGATGCTACCTACTCGCCGTTGAGTGCTCGACAGCTCTTACAAAGTTAGAGGAGAATGATACCCATTGGCTAAGGCAGCCGGTAGCTCCTCCCTTTGCTACTGCGCAGCCAGTCGTGGTCAATGTTCACCCGCAAAGATACAACTCTTCCACTCTAGAAGCTGTAGTACTAATTTGCAGGTTGGTTGACATTTCACCTTTAACCACCATACCTACTTTCAATTGTGCATAGACGCAATAACCTATCCCTGAAGACAGGGACAGATGACGTCACAACGGCAGTTGAAAACAAGTAGAGGAAGTCGGTGTCACTCAAAAGAATCAACAACCGCTGGTCAGCTACAAAACAATGAGCAATTAATTTACCAGGCCTTCCATACTTCCAACAACAAAAACAACTTTCGTTGCAATTTCTAAAGAAAATTAATGAACTTGTCTTTACTGTGTTAAGCATCTCCCAAGAAATGATATTTAGTTACTATTGGGAAACTTCTGTTTTAAATGGGCAAGAAAATTAGTGATTTCTAATTTATTTGAGCCAACTTTGGTCAGATGCGTCATAGCTTATGCATCCTGTTTATACTACGAATATTACCTTAGAATGGATTGATTTTCTTTTCACGTGTACTACAAAAACGTGAACGTAAATCCTTGTGTTCGGTGTTAGTAGAATGAGTCTTCCTCCTCGACCTTAATTACTAATGTTCCCATTAATTCATGTCCAAAGTAATTTAGTAATGTATGCAAACAATAATATGAAAAGTAAGTTCATAGTGCAGAACAGCAGTTCTTAACCTGTGGCCCTCTGGCCCCCAGGGTGCCACCATGACGGGGTTTCGCAAAAGCTTGAAGAGAAGTTATGAGCTTTTTGTACTTGTCGCGAAGCTTCCATTATTAACCTATGTTTAAAATATTCCCACCTGGTGAGAAATTAAGTTTGTGATTAATATTTTATGCATGTTTTTACGTATTATTCATTAATTTTCATGGATTCTGTAAATACGAAATTGATTCAGCTCAGTGGAATCTTATTTATTTGCCATCTCAAAGAGATTTGATTGATTGATTTGGTGTTTTAAGTCCACTTTATGCACAGTAAGGATAATCGGGACTGGACCTGCAGTTTCAAGTGAGATCCGAACCACTATGTGCCTCGAACTCGGAACTCCTTGATTACAAGTCGACGAGGCTACCACTGCGCCATCGGAAATTCCCCGTTTCAAAGAGGAAAAAAATGTCTCGAGCCGCAGTGGCAATACAACCATTTCACTTTAAACTGTAGGTCCAGTTCCGATTCGTCTATCTGTGCGTAAAGTGGACTTAACAACTCAAACATAATACTAACGTATTTATATAACTGCAGAAGAAGAAGAAGAAAATGCGAATTGTACATACCAAGGTATACATGTCCTCATGTAAGTTCGGCGAAAATAAATTAATTCCTATTACCCAACAAAAGACATGTAAGTATTTCGCTGATTTGATTTTATTTTTTAAAAGATAGTCATTTTATTTAAAAACTTAACAACTCTTTGGGGTTTTCGGATTTCCCTCAACGAAATAATTATTATAATCAGGGATGTGGTCAGATGTACACATTATTATTACTATGTGCCCACTGTGAATATTGTTTGTGTCCATTTCTAATCAGGAGATCCCGCCCAAACCCAGGAATCGCTCTGATCAGCACCGTTCAACATGATGTATTCGAACAGGAGCAGTCTCCTACGCAATGTTGCGGAAACTGGTGAAGCAGAACCGTGTAGTTGAGTGGTCGGTCGAGATAATTCTTTATCTGCATTCGCTCTGGTTGGGACAACCGGCGAAAGTTTCCAAACCAGTTCAGGTACGTTTGTTCGACTTGGGTCGACTTCGGCCACTGGTTATGCCTGCTTTACACTGCTATCGTTTCTCCTGCTTCGTCCTGGGGGTAGAAATATGTGGAAGTTTCAGGTGATGATTCAGCACTTGGAAATCAAGTATGTCCATATTTTACTCAGCGACCCAGTAGCCTCATGTTCCGTCCCAGGCATTTGTATAGTACTCGTATTTATATATGCTATTTTTTTATATTGTATGTTGCTAATATGTGTGTACATAATTGCACAAGACTTTATAATGCGAGGCTGTTATATTTTAGTATCTCGCCTATCCATCATGAACTACACTTGTATATGCGGCAAGAACAGTAAATCTATGTAGACATGAGTGGTTCGGATCCTAGGTCTAGTTCCGATTAGCCTTTCTGTGCATAAACTCAAACTCAAAGACAGTAAATCGAAGGATGTGCTCCCCTACATTATGGAATTCAAAGTATAGACCATCAAAGCATTTTTCTCAACCGAAAACAATTTAACAAAATACAGAAGCCAGTATCACCATTCTCTGTAATTTATGTGGATACTTTTAAACTACACCCGGGTGTTCTTGAAGGCACATGTACATGCAAGGTGTTCTGCTTAAATGTACAATAAAACAAAAATGAATAATAACATGAAAGTTTATTGAGATATTTCTTCCTTCTAGTTCTTTTCCATCAATATAGTAAGTCAAAATGATATATATATATATATATATATATATATATATATATATATATATATATAACATCGACATATACACCTTCAATAAGGCGACAGACGTCCAGTCTATTCCACTCTGCCTCCATGTGTCACATTGTAGGCGTCACATTCTCAATAGAAGCACTTATTGTCTCGATCGTAGTAGATAAGGAAGAACACATACTGTAAATCGTGGCGTAAAAACCCGTGAGGGCTAGTGCCTAACTACTGACTGCCAGTATGGTCAGCGCGACGAACCCCCAGTCGTTGTTTTAGGATTTATATGACCGGGTTAGTCTACTCATTCGTAGCTCCCCAATGTCTAACTCTTCCCCCAAGGAGACTCGAACCTGTGCGCGTCCCGTAGCCGGAGCCCAAAGCACCACACGACCAAGGCGCGGGACAACAACTCATATTGGTATTTGGCAAACTTGACATTTTAGAAATCGCCCCCTCCCCCCAAAAAAAAGTAGTTATATCCGGGGATCAAGGCGTCTAAGGGATAGGAAGAGCACATGTTCATCTCTTTTCTACTTCAATCTATCTATCTTCTATATATATAAAAATGGATGTGTGTATTTGTTTGTTCCGGCATAACTCTCGAACGCCCAGAGCAATTTCAACCAAACTTGGTACACGTGTTACTTGTAATCTGGAAAGAAATAGTGTGAGGGTTAGAGACCCCCTGGCACCCTTAGGGGTGGGGTGGGAAGGGTGACGTAAAAATAATCGAGAACCGCCGATATTAAATTTCGCACAAACAGACATCCGTGACTCTATGCAGTCCGCACAACGATACTGTTTCTCGGGTTGTCTAACATTCAGGGTGATATGACTTTGTGTTCCGAAAAAGACAGATATTAGTGTGGAATCCATAGTTTACGGGGTCGCCCAGATGAATAGTGACACTCCCAATGCCGTTCAACTCCCAAATTCATTTTGCACTATAGTTAGAATTCATTATTTTCCTGTCTAATAGAAGATTAGTATAGATAAATACCCGGGCAACGCCGGGCAATCAGCTAGTTTTCTAATAAAATAAAGGGATACGCCAATTTATGAAGGATATTTATAGACATAAAAGTAGAATCAGGATTCCCCTTATTAGACATAATGGTGCCTTAGTTTCTTTTTTCATAATAAAAAGCTGTTGCAAATATCTGGACACATACTTGAAGAATGATATTTTGGAACATGTATAGTTTTTACATTGGATCGGTATGGTATCGGTAAATTTGATATCAAGACTTAACTTCCTTATCAAAATTTCATGCTTGTCCATTTCTAATTGATATGTAACATTACCAGCCTCAGTGGCGGAGTGATTAGCGTAACGTGCTACCAAACCAGGAGTTCCAGGTTCCAACCCTGGGAAGGGAATAAGTGCAAGCGCCTTTGTATTTTGTAATTTTTAAGAACGATGACAATTTCCAGGGGTTTCGACTCCTATCGCGGTGCGTCATGATGTCATCATTTATCCTCATGGTAGCGATTTACCAAGATTTAGAAAAGCAACGCAATATAAACATAGAAAATAGATACAGAGGAGCGTTGTAGATGCGATACGAACGGTGTAACCGTCTTGGCAAAATGTGCAGCCATGTGACGATTCCGATCCCTGCATGTGACATGCACCATCCCAACGAGATTGATCACAACCCGCGTGCAGCGGAATGCAGGGGTGAAGGGGTGGGGGTTGATGGATATGTGTGTGTATATTTTGCGTTATCCCAGAACACACGCGTAGGCAGAAGAGCGACCTGCATGGGATGGTAGGCGGAGCCTTTGTGTGTGCGTTGCTTTTCATTCCCTGGCGTGATGCCCAGTACGTAGTAGTAACAGTGTTGCCACATGGAGGGAAATTTCCCTTCCTTTGGGGGGGAAATATCGCGAATTTTAAACTAAAATGGAAACTAGAATTTCAGGAAAATTTGAAAACCTGAGTCAGTATTAGTACAGTCACGGACACTTCTGTGTTGTAACAATCCCATTGGAGGTCAGTGGGATCATTACAACCCAGAAGTGTCCGTGACTGTACATATTATGTTAGGATTCAATTTCTTTACCATATTTTTTTTCTGTTCCTTCTTATTTCTAATTCTTTGAGTATAACTATTTCTTGCTTATTTCACTTAACTTCTGTTAATAGCGTCAATAAGGAATTATGAATTTGAAATGGGCAATAGACCTGACCAGGCTGAGTTTTATTTCTTAAAACATTTTTCACGTATGAAACATGGTCCAACGGAAATAGTACTACTACATATTATTATTATTGATTGTTTATTTTACTTCGCTTTTCTGCCACTTTTGGCTAATCGCGAAGATGAGGATAAATGATGATCGAATCCAGAACCTATTATTATTACTGTTATATGATTTCAGTGGCGCCATCTTATATGGGCCCCGCCGCCCCCCGTGGCAGAGTGGTTAGCACATCGCGCTGCGACGCCATGGGTCCCTGGATCGAATCCTGGCGTGGGCATGGATGTTTATAAGTGTCTATCAATTTCATCATATCATCACTCATACCCACCTTCGCAAATTAGTCAAAAGTGGCACAAAAAGCGAAGTAAAATAAAGCAAATCGATCAATTATATGGGCCCGTGGAGCTCGAGCCCATATAATAATTTGCCTTATTATATTTTATTTACAAATAAAGTACCCGCGCTTTAAAAAAATGTTTCGCCAGCATACACTCAAAGAATTCTCACAACTTAATTACCGACGGAGTGTTATCAAAATATTTCATAATAATGTGTTATATCTCCCGTAATGATATTTTTATTGTCCTGTATTATTTACACTATCCGTGATCACATCGTTACTATGAAAGTAAGGAAAGATAGGGGCCTATGACCAGGATGAGGATTAATATGCACTAAAATCTCTCAAAATAGGCAACCAAAAAGCACCGAAAAATACAAAGTAGACACTAAAACCGGTAAACATCGGCAGATTTTTCATAATTTTACCGGAGTAGACACTCAAAAAGCAGTCGAGATACGCTAAAGCATTCTGCACAAAAACCTTGCATTTCTCTCAGAAATTGCCCGAATCAATTTTTAAACGTAAAATCCTACATTTTCTGGCCATCGAACAAATAAAGAAACTGGGCAAGTTCCCAGGCAACTTATTGGATATATTAGTGCATAAAATTATTAAACAACTCTGCTAGTTCAGTCCATCTAATGTTTTTAAGAAGTTGGCGCCCCTGTATGTTTTCTTATATGAATGGAAAATTGGGGCGAAAAGGGGAATTTTTGCACCTTGCAAAGAGAAATTATGCCCTGAGATTGTTGCAACACTGAGTAGTAGTACGTTTTCGTGCAGCCTCGCAGCTCGGCTATTGATTTTTCATTCTTGGTGTGGCCTGCCTGGGTGGCAGCTTGCCTCGCGAGCCCAATGGTAACTAACATGCTTTCTGCGGTGCTTATCATTTATAAGCTTGGTGTGACATCCCGTCATAAAATTAAAAGAGTACATTCTAGGCCCAGCTTAATTAATTAGTGTGTGCAGATTCAGTAGTTCGGTTTTAAATTGTGTTGAATTGCACTTGAAAGTTTGCGACGCAGATAATAAATCTCTCCCTCTCTCTCTCTCTCTCTCTCTCTCTCTCACTTTTGCTATGGAACGTATGTCCAGTTCCCATTACTCTTGAGTCCCTTTCTGTCGTCCCCATTTATATATAGTGTAAATAACAAAAAAACAAATCAAACATTCACAAGGACACAAAATATTGTGTAAATCTGTTATTATCTGTATTACCATTGTCTTGACGTGACTGTTTGGTACTACCATTACTGTGACAGTAACTGGAAATGCATGATCCCTGATCTAGTAATTTGTCTAATAAGCGTTGAAGACAATGGTTATGGGTTTGAATCCCCACCAACAAAAATTGAAGCCTCTCCGCTAATTCTGTGGCCCTGTAATCAGATGTATTAAGAAATTCCACCTTTAACTGTAGTCCTGGTTAGCCTATCTGAACAAAATGGATTAAAGCAAGCCTTCAGTAAAAGACTGTATGCGTGCTCTCGCTCATTTCATCAGTTCATTAACTTCCCTTTTTTAAGAAATGCATTTTTTTAAAAAATAATTATAATAATGCAGTAAGTTTACTGTCTCCAGGCAGATCCGCATTAATGACAAAAGTCTCAATCAAAAGTCAAACCCAAAATTACAAACATATATATTCGACCAGCCGCTTTAACTCATTGGTTTGGAAACATTGTTAAAATAATTAAAATGCAAACGCAGATAATGAATGCAACATTCACAAGGAGCCCATATCCGTGGCAAACTGGTTATCGCAGCACGCTACGACACCAGGGGTTCCGGGTTCGAATCCAGAACTGGGAATAGGCGTTCTTTGTGAGTGTCCCTTCAAAGTTGTGTCCATTCTGTTGTGCTACAACATGCTATTAACCAAGTTCTAAGTCTTAAAACTGCATATGTCATTTAAAATAATGGGTGTGAGCGGTCTCGTGTTCGATTCCCGGCGGAGGCTCCAGAATTTCGGGGTTTACCCAGAACCGTGAGGATGGGGAGCTATTTAGAAGCAGAGGCGGACTCCGGTCTCTAAAACCAGAAAACAGCGACAATGGGACTCGGATGCGCTGACAACTTATCACCCAATGGAAAAAACCCATGGCAGTCATCGGCCCTCAAAGGGCTGTTAGGCCACGGTCTTTGGTTTATTGTTAAAAATAATAAAGTTTATTCAACATTGTTCAAAATAAATGAACAAAAATCATACAGATAATAAAGGTTTTTATCAATAGGCTTGTTCAAGAGAAAGTTAATTCTTTCATGTGTTCATATAAAAAACAAACTAGGGCTCAACCGATACTATCGGCATCGGAAAGTATCGGTTGTAATTTTGTGTATCAACTAGCTGATTACCCGGCGTTGTATTTATTTATTCCAATCTTGTATTAGACAGGAAAATAATGAATTCTAACTATAGTGTAAAATGTAACTAATTTTAAATGTGATCGTGAATGTCACCAATTAGCTTAGCGACTCGAAAAACTATGGATTCGACACTAATCTAGGTTATTTGTGGTATTTTATTTTTCACCCCCTCTCACCCCCATGCCGATAAGTGATGAACGTGGAGTTGAACCGCATTGGGAGTGTCACGAAAACTATGGATTCCATTCGCAACACAGCCTGAATGTTAGACAACCCGAGAAACACTATCGTTGTGCGGATTGGATAGAGTCACGGATGTCTGTTTGTGCGGAATTTAATATCGGTGGTTCTGTATTATTTTTACATGTCACCCCTTCCCACCCCACCCCTAGGGGTGCCAGGGGTGTCTTACCCCCACATTATTTCTTTCCAGATGGCAAGTGATACGTGTACCAAGTTTGGTTGAAATTGCTCCAGGCGTTAGAGAGTTATGCCGGAACAAACATACACACATACACCCATTTTTATATATATAGAGATAGATACCGGCCTATATTTTTTCGGCTTTTATCGTTCGCTGGGTCCGGAAAAGTGCCACGCAACACTTTCGCGGAGTCTTAATTACACTGGAAGTTGTACAAGATTTGAAGTTTTCATTGATTTTGTACCAATATTGTGTGTATTTTGTGATTACTTAACAGGTATTTTTATGTTCTGATGTAATTGTTTAACATTTTAAAGTAAAACTCTCGTAAAATGATTTTTATATTTGGAGTGGAACATTTTTTTTAATTGTTAGTGTTTTCGCCGGCATCCGTGGCAGAGTATTTAGCGCAGCGCGCTTCGACGCCTGGTTTGGGAATGGATGAATTTCATCATATCAGCACTCATGCTCATGTTCGCGATTAGCCAAAAATTGGCAGAGAAGGGAAGTAAAATAAACTAAATCAGCCAATTGTTAGAATTTTCGAGAATCGGTAACAGATTATAGTTATGTGTATTGGTTGAAGGTAGTATCGGCTCAGCCCTTAAAATATATATATTCCGTGACTTTTTCAGAATTTCAAGTCCAGTGGGAACAATGTTATCTGAAATTTTCAATGCTTGAAGCTCAATGTGAGAAATACTTCAACCAAACCGTGCATGCACCAAGAATACAGTATGATTTCAAGCTGTGTCAGTATTAAGTAGGTATTTGCATTCAAGCAGGGGATTTCAGCCATACCATGCTGAATATAATTACTGCCGATGACGACAGCGTTCTAGGGAGACCGGGAAACTGGCCGTGCAATCTCCTAGGTTGTTCTCCCTAGCGCCACTAATTAAAATTCGCCTGGAGCAATTACTTGGGGAAACCTGACAATCTATCCGAAACATGCTCCGCGTTGTTGATCAATGCGTATCGCGGGCGGAGTGGTTCGTCAATACTATCCACTGGGACATGGCACGAGCACCCATTGATTCCGAGAGGGATGCGTCTGCGCCCAAGTGCCCGCTGCTTTTCATCGGCACACGCACATTTCAAGCGCGAGTGTCAATTTTATAGTCCGGAAAGGACGAAGACCCCGTGACGTGGAACGGGGAGATGTTCCGAAAGCAGCGGGGCGATTGTTGAATGTATTTGCCGTTTTTCCCCAGTTAGGAAGAATGTGGTATTGCTACAATTTCATATGGAAAACTAACCTAATCTTCGATTCGCTTTTGTTTAGGAAATGCCTCATCAAAAATGTAAACTTGTACCGCATACCACTCGAGTTTCCACACACTGTACAAATAGGTGATTGCTGTATAGATAAAAATAATGATTTTTATTTAAGAAAAATATTTTTTTTTTTTTAATAACGCGCTTAATATTGCTTGTGTTTTTTTTTGGCACCGATATATATATTGAAAAAAAAAGGAGAGAGAGAGATAGAGGGATTTTTCTGGTAAACGGCCCTGTAAAATATCTGAACAGCTTGATTAAAGCAAATAAAAAATATACATGTTTCTATTTCTGATACTGTATATAGGGTAACTTAGGGTGAATCGGGTCAAAAAATCAAACAACTAATAATTTGTTAATTTCTCTTATTCTTTTGCCCGTAGCATTTAGACTTCAACTCTGCATGACCCTATTCACCCTTAAGTGTTCGGGTGAATCGGGTCACATCTGAGGGTGAAACGGGTCAGTTACCTACCTAAGATTGAAGTATACATTATCAGTCTTTAATTTCCAATACAAACCTCATGTTTAGAGGGTAGGACATTATCATTTTCTTGCTACTGCACCCAATCAACCAATTTCACAGAACAAGGGTTGTTGTATTAGTACTTCACAGATACTACAAGTTCCAAACTTTTTGCCAGATCAAAACATTTTCTTCGCTTCGTTTGGTTTTGTGTAGGGAGAGAGAATTTCAAAAGTGACCTTATTCACTTGATTCACCCTAAGTTACCCTATATGAATCTACTATGGCGAACACAAAAAACATAATTTTTAACCTGAATATATGCAGTCGCGTATCACAGGCTCACAGTTGCAACGAATTAATTTACTTTGTAATTAAGTATATACAAAATACATATTATTTTATCCAGTTAAACATATCCGTTTGGCCTCCCCGATGGCGTACTGTTAACGTCGTTGTCTTGTAATCAAGGGGTCCCGGGTACGATACGCGGTGGATGTTGCACAGTGGTTCGGATCCCACTTAGTCCCGATTAGCCTACCTGTGCATAAAGTGGACTTAAGACAATCAAATCAGCATATCTGCTTAATATGTCTGAAGTCGCATGGTAAAGTGAATTTCACTTAGGTAAAATTTTCAAACATCATGTCAAAGCGTCGAACGAGACCGATAATATCTGACACGAATTCTCGGTCTCGTCTCGATTCCATCCCCAGTGGGCAGGTCGGTCTTTTAAGGACCAAGGAACAGTTTCCACGTCCAGCCAGACGCGAGGATCCGAAACTCTTCTCTCATCGAACTTTCCCGGTGGCGTGCTGGGGAAAGAGAGGTACGTGCGCAGGATTGTTGTAGGAGGGGGAGAAAACCTAGCATTCCGCTTATTGGAGTATTGTTTTACTTGTTCTCATGGGGATATCAAACTTCCGATGGCGTAGAAAAACACATGAACGGAAAGAGAACAGATTGAAGTTTTTTGGGGGGAATAAATACATGCCTGGTGCAAAACTGTCACTCTTCGCCTTAAGAATGCAGTTTTGTGTAATTGCAAAGATGCCATATCTTCACAGTTGTCACTAATAGACTAAGTTATTACTATAAACAAAATATATGAGCTATCTTTAAATAGGTAGATATATGCTTGGTATGTCTGAATAAATTCCACAGGATTTAATTTCCATATATCTTGATTTCAAGAGGATACAATGCCATCTCTACACGATTCCCTATTACTGGAAGACCGCTGTTCATGCAAGCAAATAAATAACCACTTTCAGTGTCCGTACAAACAACTACTCTCACGTTTCGCAACGCTTTTTGTTCATGAGCTTACTTGACCACTTCACACATTCTTTGCTGACAGGGAGTGAAATCTCGCAACGAATCTGCTGGGTAAATGAACGAGTTGACGCTTTTCTTTTTTTCCTGCTTATTCTCAAGAATGAGTAAGCAGTTTTCAGCATCGGGAACGAATGTTTTTGACGTGTGTACTCCACTTGAAATCTGAATAAACTATCTTGCTGCTTGTTTCAGGAGAATATGGTGGCTTGAAAGGAATACATGACTCTTGTTAGCGGAAGGGAGAATGATGCATGGGTAGAATTTCCTGATTCCATGAGTCAACAATAAAATTTACATGCGTGCGCGCATTATGCTGCATTGTGGTGCAGAATCGAAATTATGGCTGTTTGTTAACACAAAAAAACTTCAGTCGTACGTTTATCTCTGTTGTATCCGTGTTAGCCTTTAACTTACCGATGACGCCAAATGTTGTGAAGCTTGGATTTCTTCGTCCTGTGTAGAGCAGTGTATCTGAAACGCCGACCTCCGTGGCGTAGTGGTTAGCGTAGCGCGCTACGGTTCCAGAGGTCCTTGGTTCGAATCCAGGGCTTGACATGGGTGTTCTTTGTGATTGTCCCTTCATCAATTTCATCATATCATCACTCATCCTCACGATCGACCAAAAGTGGCATAAAAGCGACGCTAAATAACATAAAAATCAAACGAAATAATCGAACCTATTGCAAGACTGCGACGCCAAGGGTCCCGGGTTCGAATCGGGCTTGGTTGTTTGTGAATGTCCATTCATCAATTTCATCACTCATCCCCATCGTCGCAAATTAGCCAAGAGGCACAAAACGCGAAGTAAAATAAAATAAATCGATCAATCAAACTATTGCAAGACAGTAGATTTCAAGAACTTGACTTTGATGTAACATTTTCGGTCATAAATATACATGGCGTGTTCGTGCAATACACAGAAGTTGCCTTCGTTGCTGTAGCAACAGCATTGTCCACAATCGATTTTTGGCGTGAGTTGTGGGTTTTCGGGTCACGTCAGCTTTCTTCTAGAAACACTGTTAATGCTCTGTAGCAGAGTAAATATAGGCCTTATTTCCTGTGTTCTTACTTGCGAAAATTTTTACCCGCCGTTGTTTGATTTGGATTTGATTTTGGTTATTTAGTGGCGGTTTTCTTCCACTTTTGGCTAATCGCGACGATAAGGATGGGTGATATGCAGTGGCGAAGCGTGACATTTTTACGTTGGTATTCGCAAGATTCCCCAAACATAGGGTCGATCATTGAACGGAGGGGCGGTGGAGGGGAAGTACAATATATCTTTGCGATAAATGTCAAGGTCATTGCCAATTTAATGTAAAAGCTCATACCACAGACCTTAAGAATACAAAAAATCACATAATTCTATCCCGTACGATGAGAATTATTAAATATGATCGAAGCTGAAATATAAAACATCTCAATTGTCGCGTTTAAAGTAAGATCTTTTATGGTCCACCGTCAATTGTTGTTTTGATAATGAAAAGCAGATTTCATATCGTTCATTGTGTGCTTTTCCCCTTAACAAGTGGAAATAGCAGACATTTGCAGAGGCCCGTGCACTTTTTAGTAGTCATTCCTGACTTCCTCATTTTGCCATCTTTTCCTGTCTTTGAGTAAGATTGTTGAGCCAAAGCAAGGGATTATGACCCTCACCAACCCCTCCTTGATCACGCCACTGGACACACTGAAGAATCTTGATGACTCCAGACCCAGACAAACCCTGCCGTGGGTGTAAGCATGGGGATGGGGCCTGAAGAAAAGGCCTGTTATGACCCAGACCTTCAAGAGTGGGGGAAAGTAGGGTTTGTTGAAACTGCCTGTTCGGAAGCGTTCGGCCATGGTTCGCCTGTTCTCGGCACCGTCAAAGACGATGGATTCGCACCTCTTCTGCGATGAGCTGGGGCTTCTAACACCATTGCCTTCAATGGGAAACATAACGGGAGGGTTCGCCGCGAGGGGTAGTACTGGGGCATCATTTCGTTGTCGAATCTCTTGCGTAATTCCAGGTGTTTCAATGCTGTCGCTTGGCTTATTTCGCACAAATATGCGAGTATGCTGACTTATTTTTTACTTCTTTTCTAAAATATATAAATTGCAATATTTTTATTACTTTGCTCGGTCATCGCGTCATCTCCCGATGACCTCTGGTGATATGATGATAGAAGTGATGAATGGATTCGCATCCGGGACTCTTGGTTACCCGCCGTTGTTAGACTGTCCTTTTGCTTATGGCCGCTGCTCGGCAGAATAGTGCAATAAAGCAAAATGAAATAAATGTGTGTAGATATTTCAGCCTACAACTCCATTACCTACAAAGTTTGTTTTGCGTCCTCTTGCTGCCCAGATGGGCAAACTGTGACTGGACTAAAGTTTTTGTTTGTCTTTAGCACTGATGTTAGGCGAACCCTTCTCCTAATAAACCTGTAGCGAATATAAAATACAGTGAATTAACAGATATTTTGTAAATGGACTCCGTGTCCAGAACAAAGTAAAGGACATCAAAGAACTAAAATCAACACCCGGGTGTTCTTTGTGAGCGTCCCTTCATCAATTTCATCATACCCTCACTCATCATCTTCGCAATTAGCCAAACGTGGCAGAAACTTGAAGTGAAATACTGCGAATCAAAATAAAATCAACACCCATTTTATAACAACCGAGGCTGTAATGTGGCATTCAGTACACAGACGAAGAACGCACAGTTCCACAGAGGATGATATAGTCCACGCGTTTACTTCGTTAACGTCGAAGAACTAAAGAAACCCGCCGCCACAAACGTGGGTGGGATAAATAGCGGGCGAGCTGTTTTCGTCAAATCACACTCAACCTTCAGGCAATGGGCGCAGCTGTCATTCTGCTCGTCTACTCCACGTGGAGTGTCAGTCACGTGACTGCGGATACGCTGTTGCCGTACTTTGCAACTTCAATGTGAAGATCGTGGAAAGGTGCTTGTACGCGGAGGGACAAGGTGGCGTAGAGTAGATATGTGGCAACACTTAACGTTGAATGTGATTGTTGCAGCTGATGGGCGCGCTCCGTCGACTTCAAAGCCCAGGGGACAGAGCTTCATTGGCCTGCAAGAATTCATTTTTCAGGGTGTTTTAAGGCATTTGTGTGCTTTCAAAGAAGGTCACCCCTTTACGCAACCGTGGACTAATGTGAGACCCGAACCACTGTGCGATGTGCATTCGCCGGGAACGAACCCGGGACGCCTTGATTACAAGGCGACAGCGTTACCGTCACAATATCGGGCACACCCTCACTCTATTATTGGCCGCTAACTTTGCAGGCTAACGAGGCTCTGGTGGTGTCATGTTGTATTGTCTCTATATGTTTGTGAGTGTCCTTTCATCCATCTCAGGCCTCTCCGATGGCGCAGTGTGAGCGTCGTCGCCTTGTAATCAAGGGGTCCCTGGTTCGATTCCCGATGGAGGCACATAGTGGTTCGAATCCCACTTTAAACTGTAGGTCCAGTCCCGATTAGCCTTAATGTGCATAAAGTGGACTTAAAAGACCAAATCAATCAACCAACCAACCTTCATCCATCTCACCTTATCACCAGTCAACCTTATCTTCACGATTAGCCAAAGATCAATCAAGCAATCAAACAAATAATTAACTGGGGTATGGAGATGTTATCCTCGGATACAGTATACCTTTAGTTGTTAATACTAGTCTTTAGTTTTAGAAATTGATTAAGGATTTTTTCTTCCATTTTTAGTTCAGGTAATTATCCACATATTGTGTGACGGGTACAATTTTACTATGAACTGACGTGCACCTAATTTTAAAAATCAGTCAATCTAGTAAATGGACAACTTTGATAAAAATAACCCTGCTTCTTGGTGAAATTGCCCCGTACCCAATTTCACTTTCCAGCAGTTACGTATTGTTTCCGAAAGGAAGTTCCCAACGATGTGTAAATATTGTTGTTTATCCGTTCGTGCTTCCGCCTGTTTCTGGAATGCCACTTCCACGTTTTCCAAGTATTCGCTTTCTATAAGTGCGGATCGAAAGCAGCAATCAATGTCCGTCCGCCCACCTTCCCGTTGCCCAACGACCTACACGCAGCCTGGGCACTACAACCGCTCTAGTGTGGCAATCGTGTGGTCATAGGCCTTCAGCGGTCTGGTGCTACAGTGGGATCCATAAGTATTACCAGGCAAATTGTGCTTTGCCATGTTTATTCTCTTTTGCTTGCTCCAAACATAGTATCGACAATCTCTACACCAGCATACGTAAAAATCCATTCCTTAATAACACATAGGAGACAAGAGGAAAAATTCATTAAACAGTAATGAACAACTTGCCGAGAAATACTTGTGCATCCTTCTGTACATGCAAAATAACGAGAGGAGAACGGAATACTGTTCGAGACTTTGGTACGACTTTCAAATATTATATCTTATCATTGACTTTTTGTTCGCTAACGTTGCTTTTCTGCCAGTTTTGGCTAATCGCGACGTTGAGGATAGGGGTGCAACGATGAAATTGTTGAAGAGACGCTCACAAAGAACTCTCATGCCCAGCGCGCTCCGATGCCAGCGGTCTCGGGTTCGAATCCTTGAAGAATCTGCCTTATTCTTTATAGATAGGTCATGTATTTTGTTTATACTAATTACAAAGACCATCGATTAATGTTAATTGTGTCGACCTAAATGGCGCAGTGGGTATCAGAGCGCGCTACGGTGACATGGGAACAGGGTTCGAGTCCCGGCCTGGGCATGTGTGTTCTTTGCGAGTGCCCCTTCATCAGTTTCGTCATATCATAACTCATCCTCATCTTAGCGATTAGCCAAAAGTTCCAGAAGAGCGAAGTAAAGTTAACCAAACCAATCAACCAACCAGATTCCACATAGTACACCCTTGACTGCATCTTGAAGACTAGTGTGTCTGGACTCTCAGCCAGTAAAATCCTATGTGGGATTGTGTTGATGTGGTTGAAAACCTATCTTACACACAGCAGCTTTTACATTAGTGTTTATTTCAAAGCTTGTCTCGTAATCGGGAAGAAGCAGACCTCCGTCCAGCGGAGTGGTTATCACAGCGCGCTCCTACGACGCCAGGAGGCACGGGTTCGAATCTCGGTATGGTCATTGGTATTCTTTGTGAGTGACTGGTAAATTTTCTTCCAAATTCAAGTGTTGCCAACTTGTTTTTTTTCCCTCAAAATAAGGGAGGCCAACTTTGTTTTTTTTCTCAAAATAAGGGAGACAGTGATGGAACATCGTAACTGCTGTCGGTGAAGAAATGTTTCCATAAGCCATTTTCTTACATCAGACAAACAGCTACATTATCATAGTTTTTATTATTATTATTACTATTATTATTATTATTTAAAGCTACCTTCCTTACCGCAATATTGCTGGATTTAATATTGCTCTCACCCGGACACTGAAATTAGCTGGAGACTTTAGAAGGTCGTCCATTCCTCTAACACTGTTCTTGTATCCTTCGGTATTAGCGCGTTAGACACAACGTGCATTAAGCGAGTGGTGCCGACCAGCGTGGCGGAGAGGTTAGCACAGCGCGAATCCCGGCCTGAGCATGGGTGTTCTTTGTGAGCGCCCTTTCGTCATATCACCACTCATCCTCATCGTCGCGATTAGCGCGTGGGTCATGCGGTCCCTTAGAGCGATACCATTTCGCTTTCCGTTTGCGATCTCGCCGGTGACGTAATCGTTTGTTTTTTTCGCTTCCTCCCGTGAACCGAGTGCCCCACCCAGAGCTCTCATGCCGCATCTCGAGGGTCGAAAGGTAAATATAGTAGTAGATCGATCGCCTCATCTTCGAGTCGATACGTGGTCTCTCTCTCAGCGGCGGCTTATGGTCATGCAAAGCGAGAGGAAAGGGTGTGTGCAGTTTCCTCGCGTAATCATTGAGGAGAGGGGGGGGGGGGCCTTTGTCGATGGCAGATGAATGGCACCCCCGTGAGCCTCGGACACGAAATATTAGTGGCTGTTAATCTTGTCGCCGCCTCGCCTATCGAATTAGCTGTTTTGACACGTTGAGTAAGGTGAAAGGCGTGAAGTTTTACTGTACCTTTGAATCAAAATAAGTTGCCCTTAAAAACATTAAGAATTAAAATACGTTGTGATATTTAATAAGCTTGTAATTATTTGGATTATACTAAATCAGTTCGCCGACACCCACCCTAGAAAATTGACATTATTATTTTGAAGTTACAAATAAAAACATGAAGTTCATTTTTATTGTTGATAACGGAACAAAGTTAGATATATCACCGTGCCATGAAGGTACATTTGGGGGTATTCGGGTAGGTCTCCACATATTCTCGATCTCGGTCATGTTGGAGGTGATCCGATCAGGACCTCTCTCCGACCGCCCAGTGATTTGAGGCTGGGTGAGCCCCGGAGCCGCTTTATGCGGGGACAAGGCCGGAAAAATTCCGTCCTTATATCACCCATCGAACTCGGGTCTCCCGCGTAGTAATCTGACGCCCTACCAATTAGACTACCGCGGTTGAACAGAGAAACAAAGTGGAAAAAATGCACTAAATCGAAAAATGAAGCCGGCCTCCTTGGTGTAGTGGTTAGCAGAGTGCGTTACGACTCCAGGGGCCCCGGGTTCTAAAGCCCGCTTTAGACGAAAGCATTTCCCTTATCATTTTTCTTAACATTTACGCCATGACCAATAAGCTACCGTGTAAAGTGAGAAATGTTATGGCTTTTCAGATGCCATGGCATATTTCATGGCATTTCTCAAGGATAGGCTCGGTCCGAATCATTTTTCGTAGCGTAACCAATCGGAAGCGACCTCTAGGTTACGAGCGCAGTTCTAGTGGCGGCCGCGTGAGATGTAAACAACGTACCACCTCACATTTTTAGAACACGATAATTATTCAACCGAGAGGAATTACGCTTCGTATTAAATGATTTTAGGTAGAGAAGCATGGCGCTGATTAAATATATACTTTACAACGTTTACTGTACACGTATGGAAGAATATTTTAGTTTTTTTCAATTGTAAACAACGTGCACTCGCCATCGTAACTCGATGTGCCTATCGTGTTGTATTTATAATACAATGCAATCTGAACAGCTAACCGAAATGTTCCATGAAATGCTTTCGTCTAAAGCCGGCTTAATCCCGTCCTGGGCATGGGTGTTTTATGCGAGTGTCTCTTCATCAATTTCATCATATCATCACTCATCCTCATCTTCGCGATTAGCCAAAAGTGGCATAAATGCAAAGTAAAATTAACTAAATCAATGAATGAATCGAAAAATTGAGTGTAAAATACAGGTACGGTCACCGACAATAAAAATGAGACATTTAGATCCGGAAATGCTCGCTTCCCTGCAAGGCATTGTGTGTTGCCTAACTCCATGGGGCTGGTAGAAGTTGCCATTGAAAATTTGCTATTAAAATCCACTTCCCACCGACGTCCGTACCCGAAATGAGTCAAAGGTCACAGGTTCGAACCCCGAGCAATCATGCATGTATCGTTGTGTGTCTGCCAGCCATCTCATCCTTATCGTCGCGATATGCCAAAGACTTAGAAAAGTGACGTAAATCACCAAGCAAGGGAACTTTCCACGCTGCAACTCCCAGACTGTTACTCATACAACTTTCCTTATTCCATAGGCTACCGAATCATTTGAGCAATCGCAAACCAAATGGATATCTTCAGGTCTTATTCATCTTTCATCACCAACCCACAAAAAAATTGTACAGTCATGGACACTTCTGGGTTTAAAGTTAATGGGATTGTTACAGCCCAGAAGTGTCCGTGATTGTACATAAGTAATACTGTTGTGAAACTGAGCTCTATTTATCTTGGTACTATTTTGCTTTGCTGTTTTCATTATTATATCCGGTTTAAAATGGCTTGTGCTGTACTGGAAATTTCAAGAAATAAGTAACCACAGTTAGAGCCATTCTTATTCCACGGGGTGAGTTTCAGAATTCAAAAGATGTTCTCTTTATGCTGGGACGGGCCGATGACCCACCTTGACCCCCTCTTGCTGAAATCGTGGCCTTAATTTCTCTCGCCCTGCCTAAACTTACCGATTGGGAGAAAATTACGTGACAAACGATGCCACGTAATCACGAACATTGTTTTTCGGACAGCTGCCTGTCTAAGCGTCGACTTTCAACATGGCAAGCTAGTCGTAACTATCACAAGGGACTATGAATTATAGTAGCAGATCTAGAGGTGTTGAAAATCTCTTCCAAGATTGGAACGTAGACACTAAGAAGACTGAATCATTTGAAAAACAAAAGAAGGCGAGAGATAGTCAACACAAGTTAGAAAAAGAAATCCAAAATGTCACCAAATAAGTGCGCCTCCCCGATGGCGTAGTGGTAACGTCGTCGCCTTGTAATCAAAGGATCCCGGCTTCAATACGAAGTGGAGGCACATTTGCACAGTGGTTCGGATCCCACTTTAAACTGTAGGTCCAGTCCCGATTAGCCTGTCTGTGCATAAAGTGGACTTAACAACAACTCAAGCAAATAAGTAAGAAAAGGACCGGCAGGGGGTGGGGTTAAGGGATGAACCTTTTTCAAGGCACATAAATGTCAACCTTCCTTCCACGTAGTACACCCAGACTGCATTTTGCAGACTAGCGAGTCTCTGGCGTCTGGACTCGCAGCCAGTATATCCTCTGTGGGGTTCGTGTTGTGTCGTCATATTTGTTCTTGACTTCTTGACTGTTCATTCATCCACTTCATCGTATCACCATTCATCTCCATCGTCCCGGTTAGCCGAAAGCGTCAGAAAAGCTACGCTGACAAACAAATCAAGTCAAATAATAATAAAGTTCTGATGACCCAACTTGTGTTTGAATAGGCAATAATTTTTATTTTCACAAATTGGACCTTTTCATCAAAATTATCCAATTTTATTTTTGGTTAAATTAAGTTTGGTTTTTCCTTGTAACTTTCACGTTTCCTGTCCCTGTCAAGTCATATCCATTTTCATAGAGTCCTTTCTTCTTGGTGTACGTAACCTTCATAAGGCCTTGGAAAGAAGAAAAAAGCAAATTCCAGTAGTGAAAACAACTTTAATGCCATGTTGCGTGCCTATAAACAATTTCCTCGCCGATTGTAGTCGCTGGAACAACCTTTAACAATCTACTGTTCTTCCAGCATCTCTTTCATCAAGTTACATCAGTGCTTTCCAAACATCTTCCTCGCCTTTGTTCTCTGGAAATAAAGTTATCAAAAATAAATGTCATGTTAATAACATCGAGCAACTATATTGAAATTACCGATTCAATCTTTACATTTGTTTTAACTGAGAAATATTCACATTGCGATATTGTATAATTTTGTTTATAATATAAGCATTTTCATGTTTTAGGTCGAGCGGTTTTAGTCTGTAAACATATCAAAATAAAAACATGTTTAACACACCCCTCCTTAGGGGGTTAAATTTAGGGAAGTCCCTTCTTATTTGTTTCTAGCGTCATAAGAACAATACTCCGCTGTCTAGAGGATTACACTGCAAACGTATCAAAATTAAAAGTTTTACACCCCTTCTCAGTAGGTGCTAAACTTTCAGGTTTTTTTTTTAAGGTCAGTGGGTTTGGGCTGTGCGTTATGGAGTCATTGAGTTAGGGCAAACTCTTATGTGTATATACACACATGTATATGCATGCGTATGTGTGTGTACACTGTCTTACATAACAGTGTTTTGGGATCTGAAATAACTTTCGTTGCCTAGGTGACTACTTTGAGACATTTCTTATTCCTTTGTGTAAAAGATGGGGAAGGAATGTTCTGCCTTCAAATATGTACTGCATTTTTCAAGAAATTCTAAATTAATAATTCATTAGAATAGTTACGTTGCCAGAACATGAGTTATAGTCGAAAATAGTAAATAAAACATAAGGTGCCGGAAGTGCATTAACATTTAAGCATCGGTGGATTTACAGCGTGTGGCATTGAAATGACGAGTGGTGATAAATACCGCTAGAAGTACTGCATAGTAAAGTGGCATGCCCTAGGAGTTACGCAATTCACGTCACTGTTTTGTATTCATCTTAACAAATCGCGTTTCAGTCTGAATTTCTGCACATGTAGGAATAGTGATAGTGCGAAATTAGCGTTTTCAAGTCGCCGAATGCTTTAAGCTGTTTGGTCGCCACTTTGGCGACTAAGAAATTGTGGCTTTTGAACATGATTGGGTAAGAACGTTGGTAATTTTGTGGCACCGTAAGTCTTATTTTCTATCACATATACCTAGACAACAGCGAGAGCAACCAACGCGAAGATTCACTTGAATTCTCTGAAAGGAATTCTAAATAGATGTAGTTGTTCAGAATGTACACTGTCATGGCGGTTTCTCGAAAAAGATATGAATTTTCGAAAACGACTTTGTTACTGCAGGTAAAAGCCCAGCGTCGCCATTTCATCTCGATCGTTTGAGATATGTATCTTAGGACATGAAATCAAGTAAAATGCAGGGGTCGCGGGTTCGAATCCCGGCCTGGGCATGGATGTTTGCGAGAGTCCATTCATCATGTCATCACTCATCCCCATCTTCGCAAATTAGGCAAAAGTGGCACCAAAAGCGAAGTAAAATAAAGCAAATCAGTCAATCTAGTAAACATACTTTTTGCACCTTTTCGTGAGATTTGTACATTTATCCACTTTTTACCCCCTCTTTGATGCTTCAGCACCTTCTTCCTTCCTTTTCTTTCATGTTTTCTTAAAAAATTGGACACAAAAATAAATGATTTTCACTTTTTTTGAGCAGGTACATGAAATCCTGTAGTCTCATTTTGTATAGCAGAACAAGAGCTATAAAGTGGTATAATATAATCTTTGCAGCCCCAATAGTTCCCAAGATAATGTAGCAAAACCCACGAGAGAAAACACGAACCTCAAGAAAACGTATTCGGCATAACCACCGTTCTCTATGCGGTCCGCGCGCATTATATACAAGAGGCGCAGAAAAGAAGAGAGCATTGAATAGACATTTTATTAGCACCTCTTTTTGCACTATTTTGAAAACATTTTCAGAACCTTTTTTTCCTCCCCTTTCCCGACCATAATTTTGCACGTTAAAATACTTTCCCTATGGTTAAAGTATTCCGAATGTGGTGGTACGTAATCTTAATTCAGGCCTGGTCAACCGCTGCATTTGTGAAGGAGCGCTTTCCTATGCACCGTGTGTACTGCACAGCTAGAAATTACGTTTTCAATGTGTTGTATGTGTCCTCATGGACATCCGCAGGATTTTTTCCAGGGAGGGGCAAGGAAGATATTTTTTCCAGGGTTGGGCAACATGGCATATTTTCCCCAATAATAGTGTTTATCCCTCAAAAAACATTGCTTAAATTTGAATTTATCATGTTCGTGCAATAATTAACACACATTATTGTGGCTGAAATTAAATTATATGTGTGAAATGTGTAATTTTTGGTTGACTTTCGTTTTCCAGGGGGGCCACAGCCTCCCCTTGCCCCCCCCCCCCCCTTCCGGACGCCCTTGTGTGTCCTGTGTAGGTCCCTTTGCATCCTTGCCCTCTCAAGGAGCTCTTTACACCTTTTTTTACATTTAAGGTAAGGTTTTCAGTTGAAGATTATTCCTCGTATACTATAAAGAGTGGAAAATGACCATATGGGCCGACGCACCCAAAAATGTTAACTCTCATTCATTCATTTTGTTCAGGACGAAACGGGGGAAGTGAAGGAGGGTCTGGGATACGCCTAACTGAAATAGAAATGATGGTTTGTGAAACGGTGCATAGGAAACAATGCCACTTCTGCTTTAAGCAGTCTGTCACGCGTCCAGTTTTTGAAAAATCAATCAGACGAGGATGCAGAAAGGACGTGAGCAAGCATGAGATAGGCTTCCTTGTATTCTCGCTAAAGGAGGATTTCCAGTAAACTAATGGTTCTTCGATCGAGCTTCTGTATGTTTTATGTTGGCGACCCAGTAAGCACGCATCTAGACTGTATTTTGTAACCTCGCTGGATAACAACTGGTGCTCGAGTTCGTTTATCTACAAACAGCAAAATGTTCAGTAGTATTCTTCACTAAATTAGTAAAGCTTTTGCCCCCTAACGTACTGAGAATTCTGCCACAGGTTACTAACAAATAATGCATTGTAATCCATAGATCTCGGGTTCGATCCCCGGTGGAGGCACGTGTGGTCTGGGTCCCCAATTTTGACTCGTCCAGATTAGACTAACTGCATAAGTGAGCCAAAAACAAGCTCTACAAACCAATTAACTAGAATAACTAGCCCATTACAAGCTATATTTTGCTGATGGATTGACGTTTCTGCACTAGTATTCGTCTTTGATGTCCAAAAGTCAATTGTTAGCTCAGGAGGAAAAAAACCTTGGGACGAAAAGTCCCCGCGCAGCTTTCCCTTTGTGACTGACCCAAAGATGTTCATTTATTTCATGTATTATTTATTGTTTAATTTTGTGTTTAACATGCATTATGATATTTATGTTGTTATCAATTAC
Organism: Lepisma saccharinum; assembly: GCF_977018435.1. Lineage (NCBI taxonomy): Eukaryota > Metazoa > Arthropoda > Insecta > Zygentoma > Lepismatidae > Lepisma > Lepisma saccharinum. The sequence goes on from NC_139249.1 coordinate 9,689,426, forward strand.
TATTTTGTTATGTTCCAAAACGTTGTAGAATTAATAAGATGTATAATTAATTATTGATAATGTGAAATTGCGATGTATAAATTACTATACATATTTTGAGCATCGCAACGAAAAACAAAAGAAAGTAGTAGATCAATAAGTGAAAAAAAAAATATTGAAATTATATATAGTGACGTCCGAGTTTTCTTTGAATTTAACAAACTGTAAGTAGATTTGGATAAAGATAAATACTAGGATGTTTCGTTGAAGTGTGTGTGAAAGACTTGCTTCAATAATTTGGCGCCTACAGCCAGGATTGAAAAAAAAGGACAATCTTCTGATGCGTGGTGAGAAGTTTGCGCAATGGTAGTTATAGACAGGCCCGTAGCCAGGAATTCTTAGTAGGGGGGGCAAAGTCAATCACAGAGGGGGGAAATTTTTAATATATTGTGTCGCATTGGCAGATATTGCAGGGTGCACTTGCCCCACTCCCCCAAAAGCTATAAGTAACAGGAAAGGGATGATATCTTGAAACTCCAACGAACAAAAAAAGTTCGAGGAACATCAAATAACAGTATTTCGAGAATGACCTTTCCAGGCTGCCAAAGAATACAAAGATAAAGTCTAGTCGGGACTGTATCTACTTGATATTTACAGGTCAATAATGTTAATAGACGATTAATATGTATCAACAGCTTTGAGTTTCTCTGTAGAGCTGATTAAGGGAGCTTTTACAAATCGTGCTTCATAATGTTTCCCTCTCCAGTATGCAAGATTTTTACGCACAAAGGAATCTAATGAGAATCCAACTACAAATTTTGTCGCTTTTTAACCAAAATAATAAATGTGAAACACTATCACATTTTCATCATGTTTGATACTAACTAAGCTGTCCTACATCTTTCACCAGCCAACCTCTAGGGTGGGATGGTTACACAACGCACTACGAAGCCAAGGGTCCCAGTTTCGAGCCTGGGCATGAGTGTTCTTTGTGAGGAGAGGCGCAACCACTGGGGTACGCTACAGCCCCCTCATAAATTTTGAAAAATTGACATTTTCAAGTAAAAGCACCATAAACTCTGGAAAAACCAGAGTGGTAAATTCAAGCCCTATAAAATTATCCCCAGGTGACATTTTTGAGAGTGGAAAGTTGTAAATATACGATATATCTTATTGTGTATGCCGCCCACTAGAAAGCAGTCAGGGATGCCAAATTTTGAAAAACATTGGGTTCTTACAAGTTTCAAAAATCTCAAATTCTCCCTTCCACGTATTATGATATTAATACGCACCATACTCGCTATTTTAAAAATATTATTTATTGATTTTAATACGAAAATATATAACAATAACAAATATAATAATAATAACACGACAAATTCTTAGGTGAAATATGTTCCCACGGACCCCTATAAGTTTGCGTCACTGAAAGCATCCACCTATACAATTCCAGCCCCTCCAGAAAAAAAAATCCTGCGTACGCCAGTGGGTGCAACCACGAATTTTTTGTCTGGAGGGGGACCAGTACCAGGACAAACATGCAAATAATAATAATTTTAATATAGTGGTGGTAGTAGTAGTAATAATAGTAGCATCAAAGATGTTATTAAAAATCGCGCAAGAAGGGGTTAGAAGTCTGTGCTAAAGCATTTGTGATGGAACAAATGATTTGAAAATGTTTTTCCAACACGTTCAATTTCACATTAGCTAATACTGGAAAACAAGCACACAACTGTACTTTTGAAAGACACAAAATGCATGATGAACATAATCCTATTTGTACATATGACATGTATTACTTTCATGTAAAACATATATTTTATTCATGCAACATGGTACGACGTAAAATAAGAAAATACATAAGTATGCAACATGTTAACGCTAAATTGTGTATGCATTCAAAGTTTTTTTAATATATACAGTATATTATTTATGAGAATACATTAAATACATTACATAATTAATTTATCCGCCTCATAACAAGTCAACAGTAAAAATAATACAAATTTTGTCTCTTTTTCCTCAAAAGAATTATTCGTGCATTTGAAACAAAACTATTTATCAGCAACAGTCTGAAATTTGATCTTACTTCTCTCTCGGGTAAATTAAGAATGCATTATAGAAAACAATCATATTGGGATCGATGAGAGCAAGACCATTTTTAGATCCAAATTTTTCAAACTGAAAACATATTGACTCATTAGGGTGCAAATAATTTCACAGGGCACCATGGCACTTTGTTTAACACATTTTTTATTTCATTTAGACCGTTTTGGCCCCATAGCTATGACTCTGAACTTGGACTTTAACAATAGCAGATATTGCGAGCGAAGCGAGCAAGAAAATTTTATGAAAATTTGAAACCAATGGGGGCAATTGACCCTCTGTGTCCCCCCCTGCAAGTTCCCTTACCCGTCTGGAAGAAAAAACTAATTCCATCTTGAATATCCATTTGTCCTACTATTCTTAGATTCTGCTAGTCTTGTTTTTTTACTTAAATGTTTGCCCCCCTAGAATGGACTTCCGTTCAAGGTTGGGGGGACAATGCCCCCTGCCCCCTGTGGGTGCGGCACTGTTTGTGAGTGCCTCTTCATCAATTTCACGTCATCACTCATTGTCGCGATTAGCTAGAAGTGGCAGAAAAGCAACGCTAAGTAACAAAAAATTAATATCCATTCCCTCTCTCTACTGCATGAATCACTATTACCAAATGGTAGACTTGGGAAACAAAAAATTAAGTAGTTCAAACTTCATAGCAACACATCCAAGAAAAACATTCAAACACATTAGGCACCTTTAATATAAGACTTCTCAAAATGTCGTAAGTGTTCTAGATACTGAAAATTACGAAATAATTTCCCGAAGTCTGAATCAGGCAGGGATTCCCCGCCCCCCCAATCCTAGTATGACATTATTAGGAATCCCACATACTTAATTAAACCACAAAATCAATAAGTGTCTTTGTTAAGTTGCTACAGTAATACAGGATATAATTGTAAAGATTAGTGAGAATACCACTGTATATTTCACAGGGGGGGGCAAAGCAGGCTCTCAGGGGGGCAGTTGCCCCCCCTCTCGCTACGGGCCTGGTTATAGACTTTTAAAATTGGCGACCCTAAATATTTTATTTATGTTTATTATTATTCTGTGCAATCATGGCAGATAAATCTAAGGAAACGAAGCCTAGACATTCACGTAGGCTAAAATCTAATGTTGCATATGAAGGAACCTACTTAAATAGTAGTAATTCTCACGATGGTGATATTTGTGATGTACAGTCAGGTAAGATTGAAGGAGTGACGTGTTGTGATAAGCTCGATAATGACCTGAGGTATGTGCAATGTTTTGATTGCCGTTCGTGGTATCATATTTCATGTTTGAAGCTTTCCGTCACACATTGGACAATTTATTCCACCACTAAGGAAAAATACTGTTGTAACAAATGTGATTCCAGTTACGATCCTTACCAATTGCCAGTGTATTTGGAAAGTATAAATCCTAATTTAAATGACATACTAAACAGCATTAGTAGCATACAATTAGCTGTTGTAAATGCTAGTCAGGAACTTAAGACTCAGTTTGAACAGTCCAATCAGGAACTTAAGACTCAGTTTGAACAGTCTAATCAGGAACTTAAGACTCAGTTTGAACAGTCTAATCAGGAACTTAAGCCTCAGTTTGAACTTTCTAATCAGGAATTTAAACAGTCTAATCAAGAACTCAAACAGTCTAATCAGGAACTTAAGACTCAGTTTGAACAGTCTAATCAGGAACTTAAACAGTCTAATCAGGAACTTAAACAGTCTAATCAGGAACTTAAGACTCAGTTTGAACAGTCTAATCAGGAATTTAAACAGTCTAATCAGGAACTTAGATCAGAATTAAATCTGTCTAATGAAAATATTCAGGTTAAACTTGACGTTATATCTTTAAAACAAGCTGAATTATCTAGTGCACATACACAGTTATCTTCACAGCTTGATATCAAATTTGAAGCTGTTAATCATGATATTAGTCATGTTAACAATCGGCTCAATATTTTAATGTCTGAATTTAAGGACAAAATAGATGCGGTTAGTACATCGTGTTTACAATCAACTACAAGTCTTGAATCTGTGTTTGATAATAAATGTCGTAATGTTGATGTCAAACTATCTGAATTTGAAAATGTACAATTATCATTGAAAGAACACGTTCTTGATTATGACCAACGTTTAGATAATCTCAATTCAAATTGTAATGAATGCTCTGCTAATATAGTTGATCTTATATCTAGAGTCACTATTTTAGAAAGTAAAAGCGATGTTAATGCTGATGTACATAAGCATATTTCTCATTGTACAGAAAGGTTCCAACAGTTTAATTCCCATATTGAAGGTATAGAACAAAATATCAAAAAGCTTCAAGCTGATGGCAAGGATTTAACAGCCAAGGTTAACGATAGTGATGAAGGTAGCGTAGCCCTTACACATAATTCCTCTGCTCATAATTCTGTTGTTACAAATAGTAATAGAACAAAATCAATTGTTGGGGATAATACAGAATCTAATACATGTAGGAATGGAAAAACTCAGTGTGATGTTGTACTCAGTACTTCGTCTAGTGATGTATCAGATGATTCTTCTAGGACAGTTTCCGGTAAGAAGAATGTTACTAACACTCGTGCTCGTAAACATGTCCGTTGGAAGCACAAGTATAATAAATCTGTAAGATCTAGCTCTGACGAAACTTCCGTAAAGAAATTCCGAAGTGACGACTCAGAAGGTCCATTCCAAAAACGAGAGTTAGGTGCTGAGAAATATAACTACACTAACGCTTGCTATCAACTGTTCGGTACAAATTCACATCCTACTTCTAGTTTTGTGCTTACTAAGAATAATGACAATGTTAGTAATGTACATAATAATCCACATTGTCATCTGGATCAAAGCGTTAAGTCTCCTTGTATGTGGTGTGATTTTAACCCACAAATATCAGAACCTAACTCACAAAAGGATTGTGTTAGTAATATATATCGTGATGCAAGTGTACCATGTTCAGTTTCGAACAATCACGATGATCATCAGTCGTCTGTAAAGGTTCTAGATTGCATAATTATGGTAACACAGGGTTAAACGGAGCAAATCATATTTGCTATAATCGACCGTATAGTTTGAGAGGAAGTAGTGATCATCCTATAACTAGAAATACATGAAATGGAGAAGGAAATGCAAGAAGTGGACGTTTAAAATTAAGTGAATTATCTCAATTGCCTAAGTTCTCGGGAAAGATAGAGCAACAATCAGCGAGAGAATATATTGAACAGCTGGATAACATATTAAATGTTGTAGGAGTACCAACAGATATGAAACTGCAAAGTATTCAACAATGCTTCATTGGGAGAGCTGGTTATTGGTTTCGGACTCATAAATATTATTTTAATTCTTTTGATCAGTTTGTACAAGAATTCATTAATCAGTTTGCTTCTTCGGAAGTTATCCAATCACAACTCTCCGTATTGAGGAATCGCAAATACGATCCCAGTGTACATGGCAGTTTAGAGACTTTTGCTTTAAAAACTCACTCTAGTTATTGTAATTTGGTTGAAAATCCTCAAGATATAGATGTTGTGCAGTTAATATTTAGCCAATTACCTGATAATATTGCCAGTCACATTACTTGTCACGAAATTCGTTCAGTAGATCAACTGACTAGCATGTTAAGAAGATTAGATGTAATAAAATTTAGTAGAAAGGGGCTTGTTGTTCTTCCTAACGAAGACAACGAACGTGAAAATATTCCAAAGATTTTTAAGAACTCTGAACAAAATAGAGGCAAGTTAAATGTGCGGCAAGTTAACGTTCGACGTTCGAAGACCACTAGTGTTTGTACTCAGACTCCAACTAGTAGTGAGTTAGAAGCCGATGCTGTTATCAATCAAGGTTACGAAAATAGGCAGGGAAACAATCTTCGAGGTCGATATTTCAACAATTTTAGGCGAACCTCGAATAATTATGGACATCATGGAAATTTTACTGCACGAAACAATTATAATAGCTTCAGATCTAGAAACTGAGGACAATTCCGAAATAATTACAGGCAAAATAATTCTCGTTCACCTACAGGACAATTTAATGATGAAAATTTGCTCAATCAATCGCGATTCTATTACAGGAATGAAAATCGCAGTGCTGATAATAATACAATGCCCTATCAGTGTTTTCCTGCAAATTCAAATTCATTACATTCTCAACCTGAAGCAGCAAGTTTGGTATCACAAATTAATTCTGATTCTACAAGAATGGCAAATCGTGAACAAAATACTTCGCGAATAGATCAAGTACAAGGATCGATACAGCAACAAATTCCCAACTCTGCATCTTTAAATTAGTTGCGCAGAAGGAAGTGCCTCAATCCCTCTGCTGTCCTGTTAAGAGGCAACGTTCAATTGATGATAGTGTTAGTGAAGAAGATCATATTAATGTTGTAAATAATGCGAGTTCATCTTTCAAAACGTTTGAAATAAACTTTCTGTTAGAATGGTTCGACGACGAACCCGACTGGACTTTTAATGAGGATGTGTTCCTATTCCTGTAACGGAAGTTCCAATCATACATGGGCTCATGTGTAAATTACCTATTACTTGTATAATAGACTCTGGAAGTCAAGCAAATGTTTTAAATTACGAAGTTTGGTGCAAAATAACATCATTGATTGGTAATCTTAGATTAGACAAGGTTGAAGATATTAGATTGTCTGGATTTGTTGGAAGTAAAAGGTGCAAGATTGCTGGTTGCAAAACGATAAGCCTTCAAATTGATGATGAATATTTTCCTATGGAATTCTTTATTATAAAGGAACTTAACGCTGATGTTATTTTGGGAGTTCCATTCTTACGAAAGTATAAGGCTATAGTAGATCTCAGGTCACAGCACATAAGTTTAGTAAGTTCTTCAGGTAAGGAAATTTGTGCTTCATTAAATAATGAAGATTCTAATTTGTTACACTCTAAATGTGATGAATATTGTAGCTCTACGATTAAGAATGAACCTGAATCCAAAGCAAATAAATTGAAGTGTTGTGGATTGTTAAATTATGTGCCTGTATCAGATATCGAATACATGCCTTCTAAGAGCGATATTTACAATAAAGTTTTTGAAATTAACGACATAAATGAAGTACAAAAACAAGATTTACTTTCACTTTTATGGAAGTATCATAACCAATTTTCCGATAGACCAAGACATGCAAATGTAGAGGTATATAAGATACAATTGGACACAGAAATACCTGTATCTACTGCACCATATCCCATTCCGATTTCTAGAAGAAAACCTTTGGAAGAAGAACTTGCCAAATGGGAAAGTTGGGGCATAATTTACCAAGAATCTTCGCCATATTTAAATCCTTTGCACATAGTCCCGAAACAGGGGGGGTCTGTGGAGGCCAGTTGTGGATTTTAGGAATTTAAATAAGCATGTTATTAGTCCGCAAGTTAGAGTGGAACCAATCAATGAAATGTTGCAACGCTTTTTGGGAGCGCAGTATTTTTCTTCTATTGACTTATCTTGTGGATATTTTCAGATCCCGTTAAGTCCTGATTCATATATTTATACTGCTTTCTCATATCGTGGAAGGCAGTATCTCTTTCGATATCTTCCTTTTGGTATAAAATCTGCAGTTTCTGTTTTCCAAGACAGAATGAATAAGATATTCACAAGGGAATTTAATGATTATGTTGTTTGCTACTTGGATGACCTCTTGATCTTCAGTAAAACTTGGCAGGAACATTTACGGCATATAGAAGCTGTTATTCAGAAACTCAAGGAGGCTAATATGTCAATTAAGTTTTCGAAGTGCAAATTTTCATGTAAGGAAATTTCTTTTCTTGGCCATATAGTTTCTGGAAGCCAAATTAAAGTTGATCCAAACAAGAATTCTGCAATAATAAATTTTCCGACACCTAATAACAAAAGAGCTCTTCGTAAATTCCTTGGCTTGGTCAACTGGAGACGAAAATTTATAAATAAATTTGCAGAAACTGCTCAGCCACTTTATGAACTTCTGAAATCTGATGTTCCTTGGATGTGGAAGGAATTGCATTCAAAGGCATTTGAGAAGTTACGTGAGTTAGTTATATCTCCCGAGGGTTTAGCACAACCTGATTTTTCAAAACCTTTCAACATAAATGTAGATGGCTCGAATAAGGGGATCGGTGCGGTTTTATGGCAAAATGGCGACACTTCAGAAGAGGATCTCAAAATTATACAATATGCAAGCAGAGTTCTTCGCGGTAATGAGGTGACTTATAGTACGCACGAGATCGAATGTTTGGCAATTCTTTTTGCTTTTGAAAAATTTTATATATATGTTGCTGGAACCAAAGTTCATTTGTATACTGATCACAAATCATTATCATGGCTGGAGTCTGCGAAGTCATTAAATCAGAGACTCAACAGATGGTCCTTAAAACTACAAGGATTTGATTATTCCGTGCATCATATACCTGGAACTTGTAACCAAGCTGCCGATACTCTTAGTAGGTATCCTGATTTATCTACAGGCGTTCCTCTCATCAATGAATTATACATTAATTATTTGAATCTAGATATTGTTGATGAGGACACAGTTGACTTTTGGAAGGAGAGTCAAAGACTGGATCAATGCTGTTCTGAAATTATATGGCATTTAAAGGAAGGCAATACTCCGAAAGGATCTAAAGATATTTACACATTCCATGACGGTCTTCTGTTTCTGAAGCACTTTCCAGACGATAAGTGGAAACTGGTAGTTCCAAGGGAGTTGGTACCTAAAATTTTACATCGACTTCACGATAAGCAAGGACATTTTGGATATTTTAAGGTTCATAATAAATGCAAAGATTGTTTTTATTGGCCAAAAATGAAAGATACTATTAAGGAATATCTCAGAAACTGCTTAACATGTGCAAAGACTAAGCAGGCAGTCTTAAAAATTGATAAAGAAATTTTGCATGTACATACTACAACCCCTCACAGTATGCTTTCTATAGACCTTATTGGACCTTTACCGAAATCACAAGGTTATAGCTTTATTATAACAATAGTGGACGTTATGTCGAAATTTATAATGGCCTACCCTTCGAGAAAAGCTACAACCAAGGAAATTATAAATAAGTTCCAACTGCAATATTTTTATCACTATCCACTTTCTAAAGTAATTTTGTCTGACAATGGATCTCAATTTCGATCATCTGAGTGGAAGAGTTTTGTGGAATCGAATGGAATAAAACATGTTACAACATCAGTGTATTCACCTTTCGCCAACCCAATTGAGCGATACAATAAGGAAATAATCAGGCTACTAAGACTATACACAAAGGATAATCATCAGCAGTGGTTTAAACACTTAAGTGTAATTATTGGACTTTTAAACAGTTCGGTATCTGAGGTTACAGGATTTACGCCGAATGAATTGTTTCTTCATGATAATGTCAAGAATACAGTATTTCATCAAATTAATTGGCCATCTGAACTGGAGAAGGTGACGTGGCAATATAAATGTCTAATGGCTAAAACAAGAATGAAGAAAAGGGCTATAACCAAAACGAAGAAAGAGGATGGAAGGAGTATCACGATCGCAGTCAATGATATTGTTCTTGTTAAAAACCACGAGAAGAGCAGCTTCCTTAATAAGAAAATTCACAAATTTCTGGATTAATGGTTAGGTCCTTACTTAGTTAAAAATGTTAAGAACAATTATGTGGAACTTATGTCTCTAGATGGGAAGAAATCTGTAAATAAGCAAAATTTGTCTAATGTAAAGAAGTTTAATTGTTCAGCCGACAGGAAAACAGAGTTGCTTAAATTTGCCTAAATTATTCTTGAATGTAGTTAGGTTAAGGTAACTACGGACACTTCTGCAATGAAAAATGTTGGATATTTGCATAGTCAATAATATTGTTTATTCATTTAATGTACTGAATTCATGCAACTAAAACAAAATTAAGAATATGTCAGTCAAGTTTGATTCACGGAGATCATAGTGAATCGAATTATTATTGTTTGAAAAAAAAATTATGTTGTAATTTTAAAATGCAATGTTCACAAGTTTGTAACTAAATGTAAAATTTTCGATATTTACAGAACTTAAATAAGTCGAAAATTTTCACCCGGAAGGGGTGCGTATTGTGACTGACCCAAAGATGTTCATTTATTTCATGTATTATTTATTGTTTAATTTTGTGTTTAACATGCATTATGATATTTATGTTGTTATCAATTACTATTTTGTTATGTTCCAAAACGTTGTAGAATTAATAAGATGTATAATTAATTATTGATAATGTGAAATTGCGATGTATAAATTACTGTACATATTTTGAGCATCGCAACGAAAAACAAAAGAAAGTAGTAGATCAATAAGTGAAAAAAAATATATTGAAATTATATATAGTGACGTCCGAGTTTTCTTTGAATTTAACAAACTGTAAGTAGATTTGGATAAAGATAAATACTAGGATGTTTCGTTGAAGTGTGTGTGAAAGACTTGCTTCACCTTCTTCCCTCCACCTCGGGCCATAAGGAAGCACGGTCCACTCTCCCCCTCCCCTACTCGCGGGAGTACGGTGGACAGGAGTCGCGGGTCTGCGCAGGTTGTTTTGCTCGTGGTTCCACTATACTTACAGAGATGTATGTGTATTGAAATGTTTGTGAAGTGGAGGAATGGAAGCAACGACTATTAATGGGTAAATGGGTCGTCATTGTGACATTGGTTGATTTGATTTATTTTACTTTGCTTTTCTGCCACTTTTGGCTAAAGCAAAGATGAGGATGTATGGTGATGACATGGGTGAAGGGATAATCACAAACATATATGGACGATACAACACGAGCCCCTTGGAGGCTGTGTGTGCAGAGGCCAGAGCCTCGCTAGTTTGCAAAATGCAGTCCAGGGTGTACTACGTGGAAGGGATGTTGACATTTGGTTGCCTTTGGAAAGGGTCACCCCTTTCAACCTAATATGTACCTCATATCATATTTATTGCTTCAGCTTGTCCCTACACACTGTATCCTTGAAATTGGCAGGCTAACGATGTGCTAGCAACTGGATCCATAACCACGATATTTGTCGTTCATGTTCAGAGGAACCCTTTAAGAACCTCTGGTTTTACTACGGGCATGGTAAAAGTTTTTATGTCCCTTATATCTTAGCATTGTTCAAGATCATATTTCCATTACCTAAGATACTTAGATTAAAAGTTCATCCATGTCTTGTAAGACGCTTATGGGAATTTGAAGGTTGCAAATAGCCTTATTGAATTCCAGCCACTAATTTCCATCTCATGTAAAGTGAAAGTAAACCAACTGGCCCACCCTTTGCAACACCACTATCGAAAAATGCGTTGCATAATAGATCAGTATTTCTCGTCTATCTCTTTGCCTGCAGCTACCTATTACTGCTGACCATGCAAACTGTAACGAACTACATAATATACATTAGAAAAATTCCATTAATATTCAGGACTTAAATTATCTTTTATAACTGTCGCGCTCTGAATTACAATAACGATACCTAATTACACTTAGCGAGATAGACGGTGGTGGAGTAATGTGTGTGGTTCCGTAATTAATTTTGGATTCTGGCTTGGCTCCAAGCAATGTGTGTGTGACCCAGATCTATTTGTAAAGGTAGAAAAAAATTAAGCTTTATTCATACGGTGCATCCTAAACTTTTGAATGTTTGAGTTCCACCTTGTAAATGCAGGACGATCTCATGTAACATCTACGTCAATGTCATTGTCTTTCCCAGAAGAAGAAATATTTCTTACCTTGTGTTTCTTGAACTAGTTAATTTTGTTGGCCGACGTCTTGGGACCTTTCAGGCCGAAGCGACAAGCAAGGTTGGACAAGCGACACGGGCCACAGTGAGTTGGCACGATACGCGCTATTCAGAAAACAATCCAGTCGAAACGATACCTGCAGCATGTCGCTGGAAGTTTTCAGACCGAAGCGACAATAGACCAAGGCGACATGATGCACTGTATTGAGGAAACGAACCAGCCATAGGGAAATGCAAACGACAAGCGACGCGTGCAGCTTTGGTCTGAGAGCTCCCTTAGCGTTCGGATTACCATCTTCATTGTTGCTAACTATGGTTTATTAAATGTTCAATTTGAAAATAAAAGTGATTAAATCTGTGAAGTATATGTGTAATATTTTATAATAGCAGTTTGTATTTTTGTTGCTGAGCGCAGCTTCTCAGCCACTTTTGGCCAATCGCGACGATGAGGATGAGTAATGTATTAGATTAAATTATTGAATGAACATTCGTAAACAACACACATGCCAAGGCCTGGACCCAAACCCGGAAACATCGGTGACGAGATCGAGTATCTTGACCTCTGGCCGAAACCGTTCTCGAAATTTCTTCTTTGCAAAAACCACTATGATATTCCAAATTCTTAAAAATTACATCGGCTTAGAATACCTTGTAGAGCTTTCACGCAAAACTTCGTGTGGTTTGCTTTCGCAGTTGTCTAGATATTAGCAATAATTTCGAGGCGGCAAACTGGTATATGAAGCCGCTTCCTCCTCGGGGACTGCCAGTACATCTCCATGTTAACTCTAACGTAAGCACTGCTTCCACTTCCCTCCCTGCTAGGCCCTTGTCAATGCTAAAAAGCGGTTTGCATTGAACGCAGCCCAATGTACGGTGGCGCTGCTAAGTGGTAGAAATAGAATGCTCTCACTATGACGGCGGCCACCGCGTATAAACATGCGATTACCGAGAGAAACGGTGGCCTGCCATGTAACGAGTCCGTTTCGCTTGTCAGTAAGTGCGTGTTAGTTTAAGTTTTCGAATCGATTCCAAGAGTTATTTGTTTTCTGGCAGTAAGTTATATAATCTGGTGTTCTGAATGGTAAATCGTACAAGTGAAAATTAATAATTGAATGAAAGACCACCGCATGGAGTTCATCTTCAAATAGTTAAGGTATTATATGAATGCAGCCGTCCTAACAATAAGTAGCATGTTAAACTATTACAAATATCTAGACAACTCGGCCACCAAGCCGGCTGTTTTTCTGAACGTATTCCTCCATCATGGCAGGCAACAAATAAAAGCGACATTTCACAAGGTCAGACTCGCTGTCCGTCTTAAAATCCAACCATTCAACAGAGATGTCCTCTTCACGCTTCGTTCCTTGTTCCTTCCGTTATGCAACGGTAAACAAGCGTCGCGGCTGGCCCTTTCGGAAAAAAACAAGGTCCTAAATCAATATTCAAGGTGAGAAGCATCCACAACCGCCCTATTTGAAACGAAAAAATCCTCCAGCACGTGACGACATGGCTTTATTACCAAATGCAGCATCCGAGAAGCGAAGACATCAATATTTATGCTTCCATTCAGCCGAGGTTTTTCTGCCGTATTATCATTTCAAAGTAAAGGCGTCTCATTGCAAAGGCAACACGGTTCTTCGCTCCGGGCCAATATAAGATCGAACTATATGTTGTGATTTACGGCATCAGCGTTCGCAAATACCCCTCCCTCCCCTCGAAGGCGTTAAAATTCAAAAGGCGATATCGGGAACCAAGGTGAACCGAGTTTTTCACTAGCTGCTGTGCAAATAACCAAGGAGATGTAGTGGTTCTCCAAAATGAGCACTTGCCGGTTTCATCTTTCGAAGTTGCCCTGCTGTGTGAGACTGCCGTATTAGCATGCAATCTTCGTTTAGCAACACGAAACGTTTTGTTAGTGTTTAATTTTTATTACAACAATTGTTATTAATTTTTTTGGAATTTTCACCTTAAAAACGTGGAATCGTATAGGTAAAGGTAGCAAATGCTGACTACTTAAGGCCACGAGGAACAGTTTCAGAGTCCAGCCAGCTGGAAGCATCTTAAACCGCCCCTTCCCCACCGACCTTTCCGCGCGGTGAACTAGAGAAGGATAGGTCTGTGCACTGGATGGTTGTTGGAGGGGAAGAAACTTAACATTAGTCTTGTGGGAGTATTATTTTACTTGTTCTCTTCCTAATATTAAACTTCCGATGGCGTAGAAAAATGCATGAACTGAAAGACGGCAGGTTGAAGATTTTGTTTGTGGTGGGGAAAGTCGAAACTTTCATTTGATTAGCAGTAACTTGGAAGTTGCTTCTCCGTAAGAAATGCATGGGATTCTCGAAATACATATTCATTAAATCTTTTAACCATCGTATTTAGCTTAAAGTAAACTTTGAAACTGCTTCCACTTGCAACATACTCTCTTGTACGATGCTACTCTTCGTGTTAATACTTTTGGTTTGGGGGGGACCCTGTGTCATTTTTACAACATAACGAAAGCTAGAGTCGACCACAAAATGCCCTGGTCCAGCGAAAAAGAACAGCCGACCGAGAGAGTGTACTTCGCATTAGAAAGCTTAATTATGAATGGAAGGGAGAGGGTTATTGTGACTTAAGAACAGCATTTGGTTGCTTAGCATGTAATGGCCACCTCTCGCAACAAGCCTCAGCCGGAACAGCGCCGACACGTGAAACGCATTCTTCAAAACGATAAAAGCCAAAGCCACACGCAAGCCATCAGCCATCCCTCAGCTGCGTAATGAATAACCACATTTCACGCACAGCGAGGGAGAGGTTGCAGTGCGTGATTACCCCGATACACATGCTCCACACGCCGTAGACCATTGAATCCCTAATTTTCCACGGACGATGATAAGTCGTACGAAATAAGTCTGCGGCATTTTTCAACAACGTGTCCCCATCTCGGGAGACATAACGGTGAAGCACTTGACAAGGACACACTTTTCCTTTTAACCAGAAATGTAAAGGCTGGTGCTTGTTTTGTCGACCATCGACGCGACTGCGCATGCGCCAAGTGGACGAGTCCAGTGCCCAAATAGGGGTGACAGCTGCGAGTGGAACGCGGACGGGGAAGCAGGTTCTGTGAAGATCGTCTTTGATATGCTTAGAAAGGGTTGTTACAAATTGCAACATCCATCAGAAACGCAAGAATTGAGCAATAAACAAACAACCGAAGGTATTCAAGTGAAATACCGATATGAAACCCACAGATATCTCCTGCCCTCTTCCCCACCTCGTTTTGATTCTTCCACTTGAGTTAGACAAGCCTCATCGCTAAATCATTCTACGCACTGTTGCTACAACATGAGAGCACAATTTCCATTTTCCATGTGTAAAATCTTTCTTTCCCATTAAAGTTTCCCTTCTTAATACAAAAATCGGAAATTCTCGCCCAGCTTCAAGTAGATTTGAAACTGGGAAGGAAACATTGGCTACAGGAGGTGATGTGCCCATTTTGATTTTTTTAACGTGTTTAAAATAGATTTAAGCCTTTAATCCATAAACAAAAGCTTCGCTCACCAAATCCAAAATCCCCGCCTCTGTATCCTTCTGGTGTGAAACTGAACTTCCTGTACTTTTCAGATGCCTTTTTTTAAAAAAATATTACAGCTGGACGCACTGTATATACCTCACCCGCTAAGAGAAACATAAATAATGAATATTCCACGCAAGCTAAAATAACACTAAATCAGTAACCCCCACATATCAACGTTCAAAACAGCAGTCGCTTAGTAACCGTAAACCTACGGGTTAGTCAACATCCAATTTTTGAAATTACGAAATTGCGTCATTACTTGAATTGACGTAACACCTGAACAGTATTTTGTTGTGATCCTAGTATTTTAAATGCAGGCCTGTGCGATATCGAAATTGTTTGAATATCGTTACCGACAATGCCGATATTATTAATATATCGAGGTCAATATCTTCACGATACCGACGTTTTAATGTTTTAAAAATATCGACTCATCTAAATATCCCACAGCTCTGACTGTCCGAAAGATCCAAAAAGCAGTCTTCAAGATGGTATTGTCGGAAGTGGCGTCACCTAGTGCAGTTCGAGCCATGGGGCGAAATCGTAGTCTTCTTTACTAGACTTCTACACTCCTTGTTCATTTGTTTGAAATCGTGGAAGTCGAAATTTCAGCCAGATGTTGGTTGTAGTTTTTCTAACGTGTGGAGATGTAAGTACGAATCCCAGCCTGGGCATCGTTATTCCTTGTGAGTGTTCCTTCATCTCTACGGCTAGGTTCATGGCTTAGCATATTTATTTTGGTAAGGGTGATGTGTTCCCTAAATATGTAGAAATTCATATTATGAAGAAACTAATTAATTTTGGGTGCTTCTTATGGGCATATTTTGGCATATTTAGCCATTTCTGCGTGATATAGCATATTTTGATGGATTTTCGGTCATGTTCAGCATATTTTCTCTTTTTCAAGAAATATACAGTCATTTTCGAAGTGGATTCATTCTTACTCCCAGGTTTACACCGAGGTTTTTTTTCCTTTTTTTTTTTTTTTTTACTGTAGAAAAATCTTTCATTTTCATTTGAAAATTTACAGAAAATATTCATTGTAGATTGCAACTCAAAGCCCATAAAGTGAAATAAAAATAGTACGAATGTGAAAATATCTCAGCATTTATATAATTGATGTTTGATAGTAGGTCATATTTTTCAAATTATAGTGCATATTTTGTGCAATTTTAGGTCATAAGAGCATATTTTGATGATTTTTATGTCATAAAAACACTAGCCCTAATCATCACTCATCCTCATCTTCGCTATTAGCCAAATGTGGCAGAAAAGCGAAGTAAAATGAACCAGATCAATCAAACAACCGTCCTGTGTAAAATAGTAGGGAGTAAGCTTTTAAAGACTGTTGCCAAAAAAATTGCAAGTTTAACATAGGAAATATGCATACAATTTGATATCTGCATACGTGTGTTAGAATTTGGCAACTTGCGGAAGGTACAGAAATGTCATAGTGGGCCTGCTGCGCTTTCCATACTCGAATGTATCCTGATCCAGACAAACCGCAAGGAAAACAACAAATGTTTTTAAGGTCAAACCCACGCATCAGAAAACAGCATTCAAACTTCTCTTCCTACGAATACGCAAACCACACCGTCAGTCAGGTGCCAGAAAAAGCTTTTAAAGTTCGCCTTTACAAACTTTCTCTTGTCTAAAGGGCAGGGAATCACCTTTGATTGCACTGTTGTACAGTATGCTGTGTGGCAGCGGGAAATGACTTACGATTCTCCAGTCACATATTGTTGTCAACTTCATTCAAAACACACGTCGAAAAGCTCACAGTTTAACGGGATACTAGCTTTCTCTTGTGGTGGTTGCGTTATTGTTTTTAAGTGCGAAAACTTCTAGTGGGGTGTGTTCGAATCCACCGTCATTGACAAACTATCCAAAGCTGTTTAAGAGCTCGTGATGTGAGGCTTTAGGGACAAGTTGTCTTGATAGTGGTATACTTGCCCGCCCCTCCACCCCCTCCGTAAAAAAAATTGAGGTTTGGAGTTTCTCCGCCGGTTTGGCATCTTGAGATGTTATCTGGACGTAAACGTTTGGGTAGCTGTTCTGGCTCCTGTACATAAATGTTTTAACCGCAATTTTCAAAATGAGGTAGTAGTATCATTGCAGTTCAACTGTGCCTGCTTCCCGCCAGGCACTGTCTGGTTTGCTGCACTCTTTGACACTATAGTGCGCATGAAATCTCCTGCATATGGCCTTGAACGGCTGAACAGCACCAGCGGATCACAGACGTGCGGCGTTGCCGTGCTCTCCTTGACAAGACGTTTCGCTCAACCACACGCTGTCTCTTTTCCGTGTGAGATTTCGACATGGCACAGCTGCAGTGCGCTGCTATTGGCTACCGCCATATGCAGGAGATTTGACGCGCACTCTAGTCTAGGTGTGGTGCAGATGTATCCAGGTATCAGGCTGGTGCAAGGAAATGACGTTGAACCAAGTAGACGGATAGCGGTGTTCAAGTTCAGAAGATTGAACATATGCCTGTGTGCTGCTTCAAACATTCATTTCATTAGAAGTAAGTCTTGGAAGCTTTCCTGGCGACAAATGATAAGATTCTCTCCGGCTATCGACCAGGTGAGTTGTGGAAAAGATTCCAAGCTTTCGAGGGCTGACGTCACTCTCATCTACCTTCTACCCTGAAGATGAGAGTGACGATAGCTCTCGAAAGCTTGGAATCTGTTACACAACTCACCTGGTCGATAGCCCGAGAGAATCTTTTTCATCGTTCATTTGATTAATTAGCACGCACCACGTGACCATACACCACACACTGCACCGCTCCAGAACATGGTGCAGACACCAAATTCACTACTTGACACCAAATCAACGAATTTGCACCGTGAAACCATCTAGACGCGCGTGTGCAAAGAAAAAAATGCAGCGACTAGACTGGGCTAGCGTGGGGCTGTGTTAGCGAAAACCAACCACGTCATTAAACCAGCCCCCACCGTTGCCACACTTCTGTTCAAAGAGCCAGTGAACTCGGTAGGTTGTTTTTTTCTAGTGATTTTTTTTTGTGAGTGTCTTTTCATCACTCATCCCCATCTTCGCGATTAGCCAAAAGTGGCAGAAAAGCGAAACAAAATAAGCCAAATCAATAAGTCCCCATTATCTTATGATAAATAATAACCCATGGCGCAACAGCCCGTGAGGACCAGGAGACTGCCAACCTCATTCCCACACGGCCCGGCAGAGGTGCGCTATCCTCCAACCAGTTACGGGGTAACATGTGGTCAGCACGACGAACCCCCAATCGTCGTTGTAGGTCTCCAGGTCCCCATTATCCTACCTAAGCATAAAACAAGCACAATGCTTTTTCGACTTCCAGCCCTGGAAAACAACAGTTGCGCCGAGTTTCCAGTTCCATGTCAAGGTATTGCAGTTCTATTCTCCGTTCATTGTAAGAACGAAGTTAGTGTTAACAAACCCGCGTAACTTTCGTATGTGTCAATTCTGGTGTCATTTTGCCCATTGATATATTGATCGTGATCCCACAACTTCAGTATAGAAGCTGCGTTTAGTATTATGGTTATGGCTTTTTCACACGCACTGTATTCCTACGCGCAAGATTCCAACAGTCAATAGAATTTCTCAGAAGAAATAGTTCCTTTCATGTGTGTTAATTCTGTTCTTATTTTGCCCATGAATGAATTAGTCTTAAATGTAGCTCATTATATTAGGTCCCACAACTTCCATATAGCGAATGCTGTGGCTCTATGACACGCACTGTATTCCTACGCGGAAGCCTCATGACAACTGTCATTCGAGCAATACCAATAGGATTTCTCGCAAGCCACGCGCGCATTGCTTACATTAACTTCGTTCTGATGAGCACGAAATGAACTTCAAAACAATCACACTTCATTTCACTCCGTAGGTACCGTTCTCCCCCTCACCCACAATCCACTGCGGCATCTCTGCGTGACGTCACTGCATTATTCAACCGTTTGGCTTTAACGATTATACAGCCAACCGCAACGAGCACCCCACGGTGTATACCTGCACGTTGCAAAAGACTAAGTCTTTTTCCACCCCCTCTTCAAGCTCTTACGCGAAATGAGGCCCAAGTGTAAAGGTGCACACGTGCACGGTAAAAGGTGGTGTATATTCACTTCACATTATTTTTGGTTTCTGAGCGCTGCCTCTTGGAATGAGAACGGACGATGAAAAGCGTGATGCGGTCCCATTCCAAAACTGGTGCCGCGGGAGCTCTACGTCACATGGTACGCCACTGCAGCAGTGCGTCTGGCACGAGAGGGAGATGGGATCGACGATAAGGAAGAGGTGGAAGGCCACGAAATCACCACCTTACATGCACGAGGAGAATTACGTCCCTAGCGCCTGCATGGGCAATACGTAACGTGGAGTTGGAAGTGTATAAATAACGCCTCGTTGAACAGACTCAATCATTAACATTGCTTCATCTTGAGATCGGAAAAATATTGTAATTTCCCCGTCTTGGAATTCGCAGTGGCTTTCGTGGAAATCACAGCTACTTTCAAATGTCCGTGTTTGGAAAGTAAGCTGTGAGGGTGGTGGCTTTCATTTGATGTTTGTTACTTAGCGTCGCTTTTCTTCCACTTTGGTTAATCGCGACGGTGAGAATGAGTGATGATTTGATGAAATTGATGAAGTGACATTCACAACTCGCAAATAACACCCATGCCCAAGGCGGAACCCCTGACGATGTAGCGCGGTGTGGTAACCACCCCGCACACCCTCTGATACGGGAGGGAGGCAATGCCTTTTATGGAAGTTCAGTCGGAGGAACTTTTTACAAAATCCGAATTGATGTATACAAGACAGGGGTATCTAGGGGGAGTCCGGATCCATCGTTTCCAAACTCGGAATTGATGTATACAAAACAGGGGTATCTAGGTGGAGTCCGTCTCCATCGTTTACAAACTCTGAATTGATGTATTCAAAGCAGGGGTATCTAGGGAGGAGTCCGGGTCCATCGTTTACAAACTGAATTGATGTATACAAAGCAGGGATATCTAGGGTGAGTCCGGGTCCATCGTTTTCAAACTCAGAATTGATGTATACAAAGCAGGGATATCTAGGGTGAGTCCGGGTCCATCGTTTACAAAACTCTGAATTGATGTATACAAATCAGGGGTATCTAGGGGGAGTCCGTGTCCATCGTTTACAAACTCTGAATTGATGTATTCAAAGCAGGGGTATCTAGGGTGAGTCCAGGTCCATCGTTTACAAACTCTGAATTGATGTATACAAAACAGGGGTACTATCTATGGTGAGTCCGGGTCAGTCATTGAAAAGTACAAACCTTTTACACTGTTATCAAAGGACATTTTTAGTCCTTTAGCTTTTTAATGTGCTGTGTATGTCTTGTACAGGTCCCCTTCACAGCTTTGCACTTTTAACCATTCTTAAGGGGCTTTTTGCACCCCTTTTTAACTGTATTTCACAAAGATACCAAAATACGACTAAGCAGAAATGGTACTTTTTGTCATTGACATTAGCAGAAATCGTGTCCAATCAATACGCCATTTCGTCAGAGGATAACTTGGTAATACTTGATTGATTTTTGGTCTTTAGCAGCGCTTTTCTGTACTTTTGGATAATCGCCACGATGAGGAATAATGATGATAAAATTGATGAAGGAACACTTACAAAGAACATCCATATCCAGGTCGGGATTCGAATCCGGAACCCCTAGTGTTAACCATCCCGCGGAAGCGACATGTCGCTTTGAAACGAGACAATCAACAACATTTCAAACCGTAGCGGCATAACAGACCGCGCAAGCCTGGGTTCGATTGGTGTCGCTTGTCGCATTGGTGTGAAATCTCTCTAAAACTGTAGCTTAGACCGTCATTTCCCCAACAAACTTATTTCAATATGCTGGACATAATTTGCGTCTTCTCAGGTTCAGTTAAATCTCGCCGCATAAAGTGGGGCTTGTGTGCAAATTGACCGAAGCTCCTGAACAAAGATTGCATGATAGAAAAAAGTACAAAGAGAGTGAAATCTACCCGTATCTCATTTTCCTTTCAGCCGTGAAGACAGTTTCGAATTTACACGAGAGCAGCTGCAACTGCACGAGTTTCCCAAATCGAGCAGCGGGAAGAGTTGACACGGTCAGTTGAGCATGACGTTCGTGCTAATCTCCCCCCCCCCTCCTTTAAGCCCTACAGCTAATCTTCTCCGGCTAACGGATGAAATGAATCGCCTCCCTCCTTTTTTATATAAAAAGAAAGATCCGCACCAATTTTACCGGAAGAAGGGTCTAATAGAATTCGAAGTACCCGAAGGAAAGTGTGACTAAAGCTGGGAGAAGAAATCGGAACCCAGCCACTCCATGACTCAAGCTTTTGTAGCTTCCGATGTTTGTTGCCACTAGAGCAGAAAAAAAGTATTTAATGTTTCTCAATTTCACATGTGTCGCTAAAATTACTATCGGATTATAAATTATGGCTACCCGAGTTTGGACATAAATAGAATATTAACCTGTAGGCCTAAGTATGTAAATTCGAGTTAGTGCTTTAAGCTCCGCGAAATGTTCCAATATTTTCACTGAAATGGCATTTACTCGTTGGTCAATGATATGATTGTTCCAAATACGTGCTTATTTACTACTTTCAGTACTTTCTGAATTTGAAATACAAGCAACCTAACCGCACTAACTGAGCGTTGCAAGGTCTTGAAACACAAAGGGCGCCGTGAAACGAAAATGTTTGGGAACCTCTTAGCTATGATAACCATTTGTTTTTGGTATGCCTTCGATTTTTTTTCGTCGTGAGAATAAGAAAGTTCCGGTCTTTTTTTTTTTTTTTTTGTTTTCCAAACGACCGCTTTCTTTCAAATTCTATAAATAAAAAAGTTGGTCAAGATGAAATTTAAATACAGCGCAGATAGAAAGGTTTTTAATACAATTCTTAATTTTCAGATTATTTAAATAGGACAGAAAAAATGGATCTTATCAAGTTGGTGAAGCGTCCTACAAATACGATCTTGGTCTTGTTTAGAAGCTCTTAACAGCTGTTCAAAACCCATTATCATTGGCAATTCAAATTACGAAACCCATTTATCCCCTCCCCCCAAATGAAAAACGTTCCCGCGCCATTGTGCTCTAGTACTTGAATGCCGGAAAGTATCAATGTAAAGCAGTTTTTGTGAAGGGCGAGATTATAAAGTCCGATAAATCTTACGGTGCTTCAGTTTTAAACAAACTGCAACCAACTGGCGACCTAATCATTTCCCCAATGAGCCCTGGAAACTGAGGCAACTGCAAGTTAACGAGGCGCAGGGGACTTGCAACACGGTGGATTCATCACGTGCACTATCTTCTAACTGCTGCTTATTCCTTGCGTGTAACGAGCCATGTTTATGTCCCCAGATTCACGAACTTTACACAGCTTTCGTGTAAGTACTATAGATCTTCTTTGTATCTACCGTCTTATGCACCGCATATTTTATAACATTTAGGATTGGTTGATTTGTTTATTTTACTTCGCTTCTTGTGCCACTTTTGGCTAATTTGCGAAGATTGGGATGAGTGCTGATATGATGAAATTGATGACACTCGCAAACATCCATGCCAAGGCCAGGATTCGAATCCGGGACCCCTGGCGTTGTAGCGCGATGTGCTAACCACTCCGCTACGGGGGACGGCTATAAGAGTTATGGTCCAAAGTATGAATTTCATGTTACGTATTAGCTATTATTATTACAATAAAGAACATGTCTAAACGTGAGTTAAAAAAGTAAGAGACTTTTCGCATCACGACTGCAGTTCGAAAAAAGTCGGGACAGGGATTAAAAGTAATGGACTGTCCCGACTAACGGACGTCTGGCAGCCTTACATCAATGATTATAAAACTAGAACTACCCAATATTACAGACTACAGACTTCTACACAACAAACAGATTCATTTATGCAAGAACAAAATTGAAATTTTTACGAATTTGCAAAATCGTCGATGTTATTTTCGTAGCTTTTTTGTAGGTTCATGCTTAAATATTTCATGGTTCGAAGGAAGAGGCATGGGTGCGGGCCTGTAACATTACGTTTTTATCGATTGGTTTGGTCTATTTTACTTCGCTTTTATGCCACTTTTGGCTAATCGTGGAGATAGGATGAGTGATGATATGATTAAATTGATGAAAGGACGCTCGTAAAGGCTCCTGGCGTCGTAGCGTCGAATTTTCAACCCCAGCCGAGCGAGGGAAGCGCAATCAGCCGCTTGCCCTGTATTCCTGCCCCTGCGTTGCCAAAATGTGCGGCGTTCTTCAACACATCATCGTCATCTTTATTCATTGCCAAGTGTTTGTATCACCACGTAGGGGGAAAACCGTACGCGGCTAAATTAAGAGACGTAATATTTAACGTTGTTGTATTGGCATCGATGCAAGGGAAGGGAAGTTATAAATGTGGCAGTACGGGGACGCTCGGCCACAAGTGAAGTCGAGGTTACAGTGGAAAACAAATGACTGTCCACTTTAGTTAGTGAGGAGTTTCAGGATTTGATTCATTTTACTTCGCTTTATTGTCACTTTTGGCTAATCGCGAAGGTGAGAATGAATAGTGATAGGATGAAATAGATGAGAGGACAATCACAAATACAAAATGACAGCACGAAACACGAACCCTACAGAAGACTATGCTGGCTGTGAATGCAGACGCCAGAGCCTCCATAGTCTGCAAAATGCAGTCCAGGTCCACATGGAAGCACTGGCGTACACAGGATTTTTTTTTATGGATGGACCGGAATTGTAAAGCAGGAAGGTTTCAGGGGGGGTGTACACAATGAGATATTTCGTATATTAAAAAAGTTTCACTCTCAAAAATGGCAATCGGGGGTCATTTTAAGGCGAATTTGCGTTCACAGGGTGGCTACTCACCGGGAATTCCTTAAATTCCGGGATTTATGCGTGCAACTTTATATTTTCTGGAGATAGTAACTTAGACATCACAATGACAATTTTATCTGTTTTCCACATAATTATCAATTCGAGCTCCATTTAAATCAATGCAAGGCTTGGAGACGTAATTGGTTTTCCTTCTATCTGTTCGTGGCTTACCAGATTTTTAAGGTCTGAAACACTTCCGGTTGCATCTGCTCAATACTTAGGCGACTTGCTGCCATTCTAATCAACATCCACTTCTTCTGCTACGTCGGTTAGATTATACATACGTGTAAAGAAAGATAAAAAACAAAAATACTAGCTCTATTAATACAACAGTTACAGTGACAAAAGGTGCCCCCTTAATTCGTGTCCACCCTGTATTTGTGTGTGTGTGGATGGTGAGAGGCGGTAATACGTAAGATTCAAATAGAGAAAACATCTGCTAGTACCCTTGAATTTTTTTAAAGTTCGCCTTTGAAAACTGGGAATTATACTTGAATTTTATCATGGTCCTAGAGTGGCCACTCTGGCTTTTTCCGAGTTCTTCACTGCATTGACTTGAAAATTGATTTTCTCAAAATTTCGGAGGAGGTTGACATTTGGGTGGATTTTCAGGAGATCTACCTTCAGCCATTCTCGTCAGATGAATTAATTCCTCCATTACATTCCCCCAAATATTACCTTCCCTTCCAGCCGCCTTGCCTCTTCGGAAACAGCCTCCAGTAATCCACGCTTAGCAGAATCCCAAAATATTTGCATTACTAATCAAACACTGAGCTCGTGCATAAACGTTGAAGATATGGCTGACAATTTTAAAATTGAACGGCTTTTATTGAACATGAGGACGGTTTTATTTCTGCTTCGCTCTGGAGCTGTAATTAATGAACAAAGATTCGATACTGACATGGAAGCAATCCACTCCAGTTATTGATTATCGACCTAAAAACAGCAACGCCTGCTGCCAGACCGGCTAATTAGTGAAGCAGAAGGATTTATATGCGTATCCCAAAACAGTCTACGGATTGAAGTCCAATTTTCCGCTGTTGAGGCAAATCTCCAGCACCGATTTGGAATATATGGATTTTTTAACCCCCGCCTCTTTTCCTCTTTTGTTTCTGAACACGTGATGTGTGCATTTAATGTGACGGTAATTTGTTTTCTTTACAGTAGACTCGATGGTTCTTATATTTTTTGTGATTCCACAGCAAAGCTGTGTGTTTGAATGGGAGAAAAACATATGGCCATTTAGCACCCTTCAAAATATACGAGGAAAAATCTTCTTATATAAAACCCTTTAACCTTAAAATAAAAAAGGGGTGTACAAAACTCGTTGTGGAAAAAGGAACCTTCACAGAACATACGCAACGCATTAAAAATGTAAGGAGGAACTAAGAACTTCGTCAGAAACAGTGTAAGAGGTCTTGTCTTCTCAAAAAGCTAAAAAACCTTTCTCAAAACACTTGTCATCATTAGGGAACGGATTTTAAGGTGGAACACCTTTCCAAAAATATAGTTGTTTTCATACCCATCATTTGAGATATGTATTTTAGGACATCAAATCAAGTAAACACACTTTGTTGCACCTTTTCGTGAGATTACAACATTTTTATCCTCTTGGCGTTGGCCTGCAAGAACCAGGTACCGGGTAACAGTGTTGCCACATGAAGGGAAATTTCCCTTTTGCAGGGAAATTCGGACTGAAGTTTTAGGCAAAAGGGAATTTCGGTGAAAAATATCACAATTTCAGGTAAATTTTAAGACTTCTGACTATATTATTACAGTTTATGTCAAATTCCAGTTTCATATTTCTCTTAAGTTTATTGTACGTCCCTTTTCTGTATCTTCGGATAATTGTAACGATTAGAATTAACGATTTAATGGAGCGATGAATCTTACATGTATGTGAAAAATTTGTGCAACACTTTTTTTATTCATACGATCATGGACCAACGGAAATTTTACTACTACTACCACTGCTAATAATAATAATTATTATTATATTTGTGTAGGTGAAGGGAAAAATGGTCCAAAAAGGGAAATTTTGCCCCTTGGAAAGGGAAATTGTGCCCTCAGATTGTGGCAACACTGCCGGGGAAGTGAGCTTGGACCATAAGGTCACCCCATACACCTCTACCGAGTAATGAATTCGGTTTCAAGAAGAATGAAAAGATCCATAGAGTTAGTATAACTACGATTAAATATTGGCAAATGTTGTACGAAATTAATTGTGCAACGTAGTGTTTAATTTAGCTTCCATCTCATTCTTGCAGAAAAGTTAAGGAAGAGAATGCGGCGGTTTACATGCTGAATAAACCTCTGCAACATTCTAATGCACACAAGGAATCTTACATCCAGCGAACAAAAGAAGACGCACAACAGGTCCCTGCACGCATCCACTTTAATCCGCTGTTTGCCTGTTTCAGCTCTTCCGAAGCGATCAGCCGCAATTCAATATTCCGGGCACGTCCGTCCACTTTGTATATCTTATGGAGATGTTATGCGGGATGTCTTCCGAGAGAGGGGTACGCAACAAGACAGCAACACCGCATTTACTCGATTGAAGACGTGGGTGCAACAATTGAATTGGGATTTATAAACACGCGCCTAAAGCATATTTCATGGTTAACTAAACTAAAAAGAGACTGAGGTTTCTCCCCAATGTGAAGGAAGTAAGTGTTCGAAATTTGTTCTCTAAAGTAGCAAACTTCGTGGTCGATGTTTGTAGGATAATTAGAAATGGATTTCATGCATGGCGGAGTGGTTAGCACAGTACGCTACAACGCGAGTTCGAATCTCGGTCTGGACATGGTTGTTCTTTGTGTGTGCCCCTTCATGAATGTCGCCATTCATCCTCATCTTCGCGATTAGCCAAAAGTGGCAGAAAAGCGAAGTAAAATATAACAAATCAAGAACAAATCAATCATCTGCATTTCTTTAGCCGACCGTATAACCAAAATATTTAGAGATCTGAAAAGATCAGATTTTTGTTTCTTATTCAGAAGTAGAGGTGTCCTATATACACTATAAACACTGTTACAATTAAACAATTTATATAATTCGTTTTATTACCCAAGAGTAATAAATAAGCAGACCGTGTTGAAAGTTAAAACCAAATGGGAGACTAATCAAAGTTTCTGAAGTAGTGTTTCTTTTCATTTCTGATGCACCACTGGTGCGACGTTCATTGCATTTAATTACAAAACTGGATGTATTCAATATGAAACTATTATTATACCCATCAAAGTGTCAGTTTTTAATCATATCCATCATAATTAATTTTGTTTACGTTTCATTGAATTTTGGCGCTGTTGTGAATTGAGATTATTTCAAAAAAGTAATATTTTTACTTGTAAACGAATAGTATATGTTAACTATTTTTAACACGATTTTTATGTACTGCTTTGTTTAGAATATAATGTCAAAACAATACATGTTTAGATAGTGTTCTTCACACGATATAACTTGAACAAATCTGAGAATTTGTTTTCAATTAAAAAAGAGAGAACTACATTTAATGTGTTGTCTTTCGAATTGGTCTCGAGGTGAAAGATGACACGTGGTATTGTGCCGGAAACACTTACAGGAGTAGCGAAAATGGAAACGACGCAACGTTTTGCAAAAGCATCCGTTAATGTAGCTAATTTGCACATGGCTGGTAGGCCCTTCCGCAGCTACAAGCCATTCATCTGCTTTCCACCAGCCGTACAGTTCCGTACCGACAATTACCTAAGTCGCACTGGAAACTAACCAACGTAATTTAAACAAAGACCATTATTTGCCGATGGAGAGCGTGCAGCATCATCGCAACACCATTGGACTGGAGGGAGCGACTGTTAAATGTACCGGAACATTTTTTTCTCGCACAATTTAAATTCGGTACAAGTTGCGTCTGGTTTCATTGAAAAAAGGTTGCTGGACCGTATTTAAATTTATTCGGAGAAACAGGTTCCTGGACCGAATTGAAATACATTACAGATAAAATAAAGAGGTTCTTTCCGGTCCAGAACCCATTTACGCTTTCTGATTTTCTCTCCTGGACCGGATTGGAATTTATTTAAAATTCCTGGAGCTTTAAAAACCGACTTAAATGAAGGCGACAGAAGATCGCAGTTTGTGACTTATGCACCTTTTCCCCGAACGCCGTAGCATGCATCCTTGCAATGTGTCTTTTCTGTTATTAATTCCTTGAGCGTAAAATATGGCAAGTGCGGATTGCATGACTACGAGAAATCCTGGTCTAGGGCAGTTCCTTCTGCGCTGTCGCCCCGCAGTGCATTTTCCTCTTTCACCTTGGAGCCCCCCGTGTATCGTGTCCTGTGGTCGGAAGTCGATACTGGCGCATGGCGCAGCGTTGCCGGCAAATTTGCGTCCTAGTTGTCGGACGGAGCGATATGCTTTCGACCTTGAACGTTTAATTGCATTATCGTGGCCAGCACTCCAGTTGGAACATGAACAGGTCGAATTGTACTTGTTAATTGGCCGGTATTATGCATGGTAAAATATTCTTTAGCTGGGATGCCCTGTTCCGTAGTGCTTGAGATTGAAGGATGATTGCTGGGAATGTGTGTCGTCTCGGATTTAATTTTCGAAACAAAATTGTGCCTGCATTGTGTTGTTAGAGGGTAACAGCAAGTCCAGACTCGCCGCCGGGTTCGAATCCCGGCCTGTGCATGGGTGTTCTCTGTGTCTCTTCATCTAATCACTCATCCTCACGTCGCGATTAGCCAAAAATGGCAGAACTGCGACGTGCAATAATATAAATACAACAACCGTAACAACAATTCGTTACTCTGCGCTGCTCAATAAATTCAGAACTGAAGGATGTTGTGTTCTTTTAAACTTGTTTGTGTGAAGAAGTTACACTGGGAGCATGTTCCCTACAGAAGACACGTGTGATCATGGGCGCCCGCAGGGGTGCACTTGCCCTCCTGAGATTTCTGGAGAGAGTTATTGTAATTCGAATGGTGAAATTAGCAAAAAGTATTGTTTTCTGTGACTTTCAGCAACTATTATTATTATTATTTGAAGTAGTGTTACATTTAAGCTTACGGTCTATTTTACACTGATTTTCTAACAGCTTGTGTCCTACATGAATTAATGCTATGTATACAGTTATGCAAATTTTATATAGATATACAGAATATGAAAATTGCAAATGTATGTAATTTTAAAAAGCATTAGTAGTAGTAATGTAATAATAATAACAATAATAGCAATAATGATAATAAAAGTTTCTGTGACTGCCCCCCTTGAGAAAAATCCCGTGGGCCCCCTTGCGTGTGATACTTTTGTGAACAGTTGAATGTGTTCTTACTCCTAATTGTATGACAAAGTAACAGTAATGCTTATTGCGGGATCTACAAATTTTGGGCCCTCCCGGAAAATATTACTGAAGGACCCCTTCTATATAATATACACGTTCTTGTTAAGCGAAATGTCAAAGCTTTTGCTGTTTTTCAGTTCCTTCATTGTGTGTAATTTGTTTTTCTCCCACTGTTGGCTAATCGCGACGATGAGGATGAAATTGATGAAGGAATACTTATAAAGAACACTTATGCCCAAACCCTGGATTCGAACCCGATAACGCGCTGCGTATGTCCCAAGGACCTTAAAGCGTCCGCAAGACATGTAAGGCATTGAGCGTCCTCCAAATCTCTCACGAGTTTTAAGTGGTTAAGAAAGTTCGCACCAACTGCTCCATCCAAACGTTGTCTTGTGTTGAAGTGGGTAAACTTATTTAAGTGGCTCAAAAGTTAATTTCGTTAATCCGCGAAACTCACGAAGGTGTGAAACTAGGTTTACGTCGTGAGCATCGCATGATCCTGGGAAATATATCGTTGTCTTAAGCCTACTCGGATTCGAATGGGGGAGTGGCCTTGACATTGTTTTTAGCCGACCTTCCGTGACGTAGTGGTTATCACAGCGCGTTACTACGCAACAGATCCTGGGCACGGGTGTTCTTTGAGAGTGTCCCACTTATCTTCATCGTCGCGATTAGCCAAAAGTGGCAAAAATGAGACTGCAAATAAACTACGTAAATCAAAATATGATTTGTATTATTTAGCGTCGCTTTTCTGCCACTTTGGGTTAATCGCGACGATGAAGATGAGTGGTAATGTGATGAAATTAATGAAGGGACACTCACAAAAAAAAATGCCCATGCCCAGACCGGGGTTGGAACCCGGGACTCTTGGTGTCGTAGCAAGCTGTGTTAACCATTCCGCCACGGAGGTCAAAATCAAACCAAGCATATGTGAGGAAGGCAATGAGGCACGAAATCGGTATTCATATGTTATTTTTTTAATTTGTTGTTTAAATTTGCGAACACTTTACTTGCTACAAGTAATACGGTTTTTGGATACATTCTCATCTAAAACTATTAAGATATATACAAAAGAAATATGCAAAATTTTTCCTGTCTTGTTGTGGAAACTTCTGCTTGGAGAGTTTGAGTTTTTGGGTTCGCTTTATGCACAGATAGGCTAATCGGGGACTAGACTTACGTTAAAACTTGCATCGAACCCGGAACTCCTTGATGACAAGGCAACGACGTTGATGGACGTCCGCAGGATTTTTTCCAGGGAGGGTCAAGGAAGGTATTGTTTTTCCGGAGGGAGCAAACAAGTCACATTTTCCCCGAAAAGAGTGTAGTTCCCTAAAAAAAACATTTCCTTAAATTTGAATTTATGGTGTTAATTCAATAATTAACACATATTATTGTGGCTAAAATGAAATTATATGTGTGAAATACATAATTTTTGGTTGACTTTCATTTTCCATCCCTTGCTCCCCCCCACCCCCCTTCCGGATGCCCATGACGACGTTACTTGCACTTGGAACGTTAGGATACGCTGGGTGCTATATCGTGACATATCGTATTGATATAAACGTTGCTTGCATAAATTAATGAAATTCGGTGTCTACACAGAGAACTGTGGAGCATCCTTGATAATGTTACAGGAGTAACCTTCCATTAAGCTTCGCAATAAACGGTAGCAGCGTCGTACATTATGACAATACTGCATTCATCTCACAGAAAGGGTAACATCTCTTTTTCATGGTAGATTTCATTAAGTAACAGTCGTGCGCTTCGTTCCGTGAGCGCCACAGCTGCCTGTCCTTTATTGGCTTTTTTCTCTAATTAAAACCACGCCCAAATCAAGAACTCCGTGAAAGTGCCCCAAAATTCACGTTTGTTACAGAGTTCACGAAAATCCTTCGGTTCCGTTTACTTCAGCTGGATTATTGAGCCTTAATACTTCTTTAAAGTTGCACTGTTAGATCGAGTTTTGACTACTGAGGGCCCCTTAGTAGCGGATTGGTTAACGCTCTCGCCCTTGATGCAAACGGTCCCGGGATCGAGGCCCCAAAATTTCGGCGTTGACCCAGTTTCTTGAGGATAATTGGGGAGCTACTTGAAAAGAAGAAGTAGCGGGCTCCAGCCTCGAAAGCCAGAAAACAGCGGCGATGGGACTCAACGCGCGTCACCCAATGAAAAGAGCAGCTCTGTCAGGCCTTGTTCCCTTTCAGGACTGTCGCGCTATGGAGTTTCTTTTAGTGTTTTTTTGACCGAGTTTTGAAATTTCAGTTTTTGAAATGTAATAATGTTGGGGCGATTCCATTTTAGAGAAATGAGTAATATGTTGTTGCTGTTTGTCGAAATTAATCTTTTATCACTGTTTTGTCACCTTACCAGTTCGATGAGAGGATGTATGGTTTTGTAGGTCAATGTGCAATATACATGTCAAGAATATTGTTACTAGTGGCAAAACATAACCCCTTTTTCTTACTTTTTGGTGGAATGTTGCGTATTAACTGTTTTGGGTACAACTAGCAATTTATCTTTGAATTCCACACTATCACCAATTTTGCAAAGTGATTTGGTGAGTTTCTAGGTTCTGATGTAGCTTCTCTCATTGAACATTACGATGTTAGAACAAGTTATCGAAAGACTTCTTAAATCCTTCAAGTGGAATTATATTGTGTAGTTATCCTGACAAAAACTGCAGTTGTAGCATTAGTTCTCTTCTTAAGCATTGCAGGCTAGTTGTGGATATTTGGGAATGTGGAGAGCAGCGTCGACTTCATGTGGTCTTCGGGGGAAGAAAGGGATGGGACATTACTCAAGAGAAGGATTTATTCTGAATCTTTCCCGTGTCAAAATTGCACTGAATCAATCTCATTATTCACAGAAGTGAACAGCAGACATTCACACATGAATCATATTCCACTAAAATGTCTATATTATTATTAAAGAACAGCCTCCACTTACGGGCAGGAGGAACAGTTTGTGTCCAACCAGACCCGAGGACCCTAAACTTCTCCTCCCCCACCGGTCTTTGCCCGTGGTGAGCTGAAGAAAGAGAGGTCTGTGGGGAATATCAAACTTCCGACGGCGTAGAAAAACACATGAATCGAAAGAGGAAATGTTGAAGATTTGATTTGTCGTATCATATTTTTCAAGCATCGTGACCAGCTTAATAATCAGCTTGAAAAATCGCTTCCACTTGCAACATGGGGAGAAATTCATACTCTCGTGTATGGTCGAGTTTATTTTTAGTAGCTGTGCCCCATTCCGACGATATTGAAATAAATGCACCGCTGGTGTGAAACTTACTCTTCACCTTAAGTCAAGAAAAATACAAGTTTTTATAGAATAACGAAAAGGTTGTTAGATACACTTAACGAAAGGTGAAAATCTCTGATTATGCATTAAGTTTCGTAGACCACTTCATCCCAATTGAAACCTTGTATTCATGTAAAAAGGTCTTCAAACATTTCATCGTTTAACTGGATTTGAAAGCGCCTTATTCTAAAAGTCACGTTGGGGTTGCAAACTTTGAATGTGGAGAGGGCGGATTCGTAACAGCATATCCTGCCAGTTGGTGTGTGTTGACATGTCAGTTGTAACTATATGTAAAGGATTTTATTTTAGATCTAGAGCTGTTGCTTACAGCTTCGTTGGAATCTAACCTGGGTGTTTTCTTTCATGCAGCAAGAAGTTTCGGACGTAAACGAGGTAGAGGCCAGCACTGATTTTAATTAATATAATTAAATACAGATTGCCTTGTTTCTGATATCACGTATTTTTTTCAACATCTAGATACGCCTTATGAATGTTCAAACTTACTTTGGAGTCGGTCGAAGTCAATTGTTTATATTGTCAGTTTTGTAACAAAGTAGGACATGTTTAAACCATGCAGATTTATTTTAATGAAAGTCAGTTTTCTGTAATTATATGCTTAGTGTTATTGAAAGCCTTGCTTGTACTTGTACATAACTGCTGGTATTTTGAATCACATTTTCTCTTCATGTTTTCGTTGCTTTCCGCCGCTTTTGGCTAAATCTCAAAGATGAGATAAAATTGATTTAGGGACGCACACAAAGGGACACTAATTCCCAGGCAGTGACTCTCGCCACCGAAGGTTCCGGGTTAGATCGTGAGCACACGTCACTCACTGCTAGAGTTGACGAGCTGTATCTTTGCGGGTGAACCCTGCCCAAGCGCGGCTGCGCAGTAGCAAGGGGGAGGAGCTACCGGCTGCGCGTCATTATCCTTGCGTTCTGTCCTTGCTGTCGACCATCCAAAGGGCGATTAGGTGGCAACTACATAAACATATCTCTCTCACACTCTGCGCGGAGTAGCCAAGGCACCCGCAAAGATAAAGCTCGTCAACTCTAGTTACTGCACTTACTTGTTCGGAGTACGCTCCGCCATGTTTGTCACGTGATTAAAGCCTAGTTCTTACTGGCTACCCCCAGGAGTCAGTACCAAAAATAGGACATGCCTAGTTAGCAAATTTATTTTGGTAACTAGTTACAGAGCAAGTAGAAATACCCATTTCCAGTTAGACAGCAGGACATTTTCATTCTTATGTCAGGGTAAGTGCCATATTTATGAAATAAACATTGTAGGTAAACTGCACATGAAAACAATTGATTTCTACCGACTCGGACATACACTGTAAAAATAGTCAAGCAATCAAAGATTACAACCATTGTTTTGTAAATAAAGATCTGCAAAATCAAATGTGCTTTGTTACTTTAGAAGCGAATTCGAATGGTAATACAAAGTTTTTACAGTGTATATAAATAATATTCATATTTATACGTAAAAATATTCCAAAAATTATCTTTTTTGCTTGCCTTTGCGGCATTTGTGCCCAAACTTATGGCATGATTACACCCGCTTGTTACTCTATCGATTGGATTGCAGCGAAGAACACGCTGTGCTCACTTCTACTGCAGGAGTTGATAAAACGGCAGATTACTGGCACACCAAGCCTTTGTCACCATCTTTATTCTCTGTCTTTATCGTTTTCTCTATTTATTTTACCTATCCCGTTGCATTATTTGTGAATAGATCGTAAACAATCGCACCATTTGTGAACACAGTTGTTGCGAGCACATTCCCGCCTTTAGCTTTTCTATACATTCTGTCTGGTTTCAAGGCATGAGATCACGTTGGCCGTTAAAGAAAAGTTCACTTTGACCCACTTCCCACCCACCACGGTCCGTATTCAAAGCATGACATCACCGCTCAAACGTATTGTTATTATCTTTGTGTACTTGGAACTTGGTTATTGAAACAGTTTGCTTAATGCAATTCGATGCACTATCCTTGAGCAATGTGTATAGTATGTCTATTGCATCTAGTATAAGATCTTAGCATGATAAATACCACTTTTTAAATATTTCTTTTTAATATATATACAGTAAAACCTCGTTAATTCGGACTAATGGGGGGATAAGTTGACAGATTTAACGAAAGTCTGGATTAACTTAAATAACCTAAAAGAACAGTAGAAAGTGCATTAAAACTCCGTTTATAGCAACAAGACACGTTTATTATGGTGTATTTAAAGGGCATGGCCTAAATACACTATACAGTACAGTACAAAGTCTGCGGGAAACAGAATTTCATCAGTGGTTGACTGCCTTTTCTTTGGGAAGTTCTCTTGTTGACTTCTAGCCACATTTAAAACCTTGCATTCTGCTTTCTTTTCTTTTGCCTGTCCGGATTAAGCCAATTCCGGATTAACGAGGTTTTACTGTATTAATAAAATGATATTGTTGTTCATGCATTGTTGGATTTTGTATGGATTTGAAACATGTGTGTTTTGGATTTTGATTGCACGTTCCTATGATTGTTTACGTGTTCTTTAATTATGAACTCAGATTCAATTAAGTAACATTTACAAGAGTAAACATTTGCATTAATTTTTGTATTGGATGTGCAGACATTTTCATTTGAGACCATATTCCTCTACTCAATTGAATGTAAATTTATTTTATGCAGTTCGTTTTGCTGTCATTATAAGGTAGATTAATGTTTTTCATTGAATAGTTAGGTTCAGGTTGAAACTTTATTTTAATAGGTTAAGAACAATGATTTCACTTACTTGTGATGCTGCTTGTAGAGTTTAATTTACCTTGCGATTCGGAACACGCAAGCAGGCTCGACCAGGACTCGATCCTGGATCTCTGGCATACCAGCCCTGGCTTTGCCTGATTTCTCGCTACTGCAACGGGATATGTTGCCTTTGAATCACTGCTGACATCGACTTCGACAGTGTCTAGTTTCGCCCATAATCAAGAGATCCAACGTTCGATTCCCAGTGAAGGCACATTCACAGTGGATCGGATCTCACTTTAAACTGTAGGTCCAGTCCCGAGTATAAAGTGTAACTTACTTAGAAACAAACTTTGACGAAGATAATTCACAAATTTGCGTAAAAGAAACATCCAGAATTTCGGTCCGAAAATTAAGTAAGTTCTCGGATACAAGGAAGAGTTTCCAGTTGGGGAAAGAGAAGGTGGGCGGGGCTTTTGAATAATCGGGGAAATGTAAATATATATCGCTCTTTAAAATTCCACCATGTATGTAAGAAGTGGTAGTTTATAATTAATATACATTTTAAAACAGTTTCTAGGATTAGGAATGACTATGCTTGATAAAATTGAACGTACATAATTGATGTAGAATTTTTAACTTTGTATTTTGAGTCAAACAACACGTGCCTCAATAATATTTCTATGAATGCATATGCCAAGCCTTCGTTTATTGACAGAGGTTGCCATAAACCATACTAATAACATATCCTTCGTTCTGTGATGTAGTAGACTGCTAAAATGTAGGCACTACTTTTTTCTTCTTGTTATTGATGACTTTGACAACACAAGGTTTCCGAGAACTTTGAACAAGAGATAATTAAGAGCTAAAGCTATTATTACTTAGGAACAAATTCTCTGGATTATACTATCAAGAAATCTAACAGAAAAGACACAAGAACGTTGGTCTTATTGCAAGGAAGATGTGAGGAGATTTCATTGTTTGCTATGTGTGTATGGATTACATATACTGATAAGAACCTTGTGAAATTATTGTTTTTCTATTATCAAATTAATTGTCACCTAAATTACAATGATTGTCTTTACTATGCAGCTCATCCTGAGTGTTTCCAGTGAAATCATTGATCTTAATTTTTTAAATGATATTTTAAGATATTTTAGTAATTATTGAATTTTCATAGTTCATTCCCTGGTACTTTAATTTACATTGACAGTATAACCCGATCATATTCAGTAGCGATATTATTAATGTTTGATATATATAAATGCAATGTGGTGACTTTGTTAGTGTATTCATGTATTGTAGGTTGGTTCCTGTAAACTATTAAAGTAATTTTTCCAGAACACCCATGGATTACACTGA
This sequence comes from Lepisma saccharinum, assembly GCF_977018435.1. Lineage (NCBI taxonomy): Eukaryota > Metazoa > Arthropoda > Insecta > Zygentoma > Lepismatidae > Lepisma > Lepisma saccharinum. The sequence continues at coordinate 9,726,358 of NC_139249.1, forward strand.
ATTCCAATTGGTGATCACTGAAATTGTTGAGAAATAGAAGATAGAGCCACATAAATTGTGTTTTATAATAGTAACTATTGTATCAGTAAACTGTGTTACAATGGTTTACAGTAGGAAAGTTTCATATTAGTATTTGTACATTTAATCTTATATAAGTGTAAATATAATTAAGTCAGTATAAACATTAAAGGAAATATAGGGTGTTCCGTATAGGATGCCGAATCAGAAAATTAAATAAAAATAGGGAAAATATCATTAAAAAAGTTATATTTCACATATATGTAAGCAGTAACATCTCCCATTTACGTATGAAAGACAATGTCAGGCATATGTCCACCCCTACTGAGTCTGCATGCATTTATACGCTCCACAAAATTATTGATAACCTTCTCCCAGATGTCTGTCCCGATGCCTCCAATCGCCCGTATGATTTCCATCTTCAGTTCCAAAAGGGTTTGTGGTTTGTTGGCGTACACCTGTGATTTCACAAACCCCCATAAGAAGAAATCACAGGGTGTAAGATCACGCTCCTGGAGTATTCGAGGATTTTCGGAAGAAAACCACAACAAACGAGTCAAAACAATCAAGGCTAAATTAATTGACATCCTATACGGAACACCTTATATAAATAAGATTATAAATATTCTGGAATATAATTGTTTCTGAATATTAGACCTAGATCCATTATAGATAAAAGTTTTGAGATAAATAGTTCCATGAGGGGGAAAATTATTTTGATCACTTCATAAGATAGAAATTCTTCAGAATTAATGATTTCTACCACTGAATTCCTATCATGGAAGATAGGAGATTTTAATTTTCAATGTGTACTTAATAAAACTATATTTCATTATTTTGCTCTATGGTTTTCAGGACATGTATGTAAAATTTCCACTTGCATGATTAAAAAAAATTGTATAGCTTCATATTAACAGTATTTCTTTCAGCACTGTAAGGTGTTGCTAGAAACTTCACATTATCCATTATCTCTGTAGTCGCATGGACAGGTAAATGGAATTTTTTTGTTTATTTTCTGAGTTTCTCCATATTGGATCAGGCTTACAGATTATTGTTTGTGTGTGTGTGTTTTTGATCAAATATCAAATATATGTGTGTGTGTGCACGTATGAAGTAGAATTTCATGAAATATATTTCTGTTTTCCAGGAAAATCTCCTTTCTTTCCTGGTTTGGAGGAACAAGCTGGTTTGCTGGAAGATCCCGCACCACATCTTGTGGACGGACAGGTCCTACCACCACCTGCTCCACCCCTTAGTTCTCCTTCACGGTCATCTCCTCACAGCCAAGGGTCAGAGACTGGAGAGAGATACTCTAGAAAAGTATTCGTAGGTGGACTTCCTCCTGATATAGATGAAGGTAAATAGATACTGTGGTAACGTTTTCTTCACACCTGTTGGTAAATTTGTGTAGTCGTTTCATCTTAGGGTTTGAAATTAGTGGTTCCGAGTCGCAATCATTTGTGCTTGTATAAGGTGGTCCAAATTTCTTGTTACCCTATGCAGAAAAATTTACAAAGTTACCGATCCAGAAGGTCAGTATGACTTCCACATCTGCATGTTCTGTGTTTATTTATTGAAATTTTCCAGTACATCAGAAGCCATTTTAAACCAGAAAGAAACAACAGTAAAACAATAGACTAAGATTATAAACACAAAAAGAAAGGATAACATAAATTAAACAAGCCAAAACAGTATCAAGGTAAACAGATCAGTTTCACAAAAGCATTATGTACAATTTTTTCTATGTTGTGATAAACGATGAATATGGACTGAATATATCTATTTGGTTTGAGATGCTATTGAACTGATTCGGTAGTCTATGGAATAATGAACGTTGTATGAGTGAGAACCTTGGAGTTGCAGTGTGGAAAGTTTTCGTTTTTTATGTCTAGGCACTCGTGAGTGAGAGTCTGTGGGTGGGATGTTGCATCTTAAGTTTCCATTTATGATCTTGTATAGCAATTTCATATCTGCAACATATCTACGAGTTTCTGGAGTATTAGGGTTATTGATTTCGGTGAATCTGTAAAGTAGGCCTAGCATATGAATTGCCTTTTTTGTGATGGTTGATATGTGATTATCGAAAGTTAATGTCTGTCTTGGTTAGGTCTATTTGTTAAATCTTGCAATAATGTCACATTGCACTTTTCTTATACTTTTACTGGTCTGTGGCCATTCATGTGTCCGTACACATGCTGCTCGCCATTCATCCACACTATAGTTACTCGTGGCAGCCATCTGAACAAATGTAATTAGCTCCACTGTGATAACCAACTTGGGGTAACAAGATATTCAGACCACTCGGTAGACTGGTTGCATCCATTCATTTGGTATCACAAAGTTCACTGCATTTATATCATGTTATTTCAGATGTAATTACTACAGTTTCAGTTCCTTTGGACCACTTGTAGTCGACTGGCTGGAAGCCACTTATGAATGAGTTGAAAGTTTAGATATAATGTTAGAACATTTTGATTTAAGGATGATATTTGTTATTCGTTTACAATTCATTTTTCAGAATTCTTTCCTCTGCCAAATGGAATTGAAAGTATTTGGTTGTGTTGATAAGTGACACATATCTACACAATGTACAGTTATTTACTTCTTCTCCCACAAGCCCTATGGGAAGAGAAAAAGAAGTGTACTGGTGCTCTGACAGGTCCTATCATTCCGCTTCATTGATACATTTCTTTTCAGTTCCCAAATCTTGCATCACACAAAACAAATCAAATTAATGTGACGATGGATAATTTGTAGTGCTGAGCCAATACCGATGCCGAAGTATTGGTATCGGAAAGTTTTGTTTGGAATTCATCTACCGATAGCAGCCGATACTTTTCCGGCATATTAGTCTTTCACGGCATCCTCAAAAATGCTGCGTGACATTTTCGCAGAGTTATCGTGGGAATTATGCCAAATTGAAACTTTCATTTTATTTGCACGAAAACTGTATTTTTTAATTACATAACATATTCTGATATAATTCTTGAACATTCTAAAGCAAATTTCTTGGTAAATTAATGCATATAATTGGAGAAGAATATTTACACATCAATATTTTGAACAAATTTTAATTATTTCATTTTTCAAGGTATCATTATCGGTGGGCATCGGTAAGAGTATCAGCATCGGTATCGGTTCAAAGTGATATCGGCTTGACCCTAATAATTTGTCTAGTCTTAAATTTGCCAGACTTATATTATTATTTTGGTGGTATTTGTTTTGATGTTGAGTAGTCGGTCGACTTGATATCTCTACCGAAGATTCCAGGTGTAAGTCTTTGTCAGTGCCCTGTCCATAGTTTCATGTAATAAGTCTTTCTCCTTATCTTATCCTATTGACTTCCAATCAAATCATATTCTGGCAACTTACCTTCTCAGATCCTTCTCCTACATCCTCCACACATTGTTTCTTTGCCTTTTCCTGATTTCCTCTTCATTCTAATTTTCCTCTTAAAATAAACTTTGTGCCTGCTCTGTTTGTATCTGTCCTTTCTACGTGTCCTGCCACTATATCGTGGCTGGTTTTATACTTGTGACAATGTTCCATGCAGGCCAAAGATTTTCCTTAATATTTTCCTCTCCAAGATTAGTAGCAGTTCCGAACTTTACGTAAGTGTAATTCAATATTAAGGTCCAATTTCAAATTTTGTTTCAGTCATAGTATAATGAATGGAGTGGTTATCACAGTGTTCTACAATGCCAGGGGTCCTGGATTCAAATCCTGGCCTGGGCATCGATTTCTTTCTGAGTGTCCCTTCATCAATTTCATCATATCATCTCATCTTCGCGATTGGGCAAGAGTGGCAGAAAAGCGAAGTAAAATAAACCAAATCAATCGGTCAATAAATAATTGACAAGCATTCTAGGTGATAGTTTTCCAATCTTAACCCTTTTTAATTTAATATTTTTAAAAATATATCATTGTTATAATTAAATATGCTTGTAGAATGGTTGCATCCATTAATTTGCTATCACAAAGTTCACTGGATTTATCTTGTGTTCTTTCAGATGAAATTACTGCAAGTTTCAGACGCTTTGGGCCACTTGTAGTCGACTGGCCGCATAAGGCTGAGAGCAAGTCGTACTTTCCTCCCAAAGGTTATGCCTTCCTCCTGTTCCAGGTACGTTGCAATGGACTGAATCTAGATTATATTCCGTAACGAAAACTATTTTGGAGTTAATCTAACATAGTTGCACACAAAATTATTATTTTTACCCTAGGTCACAAGCTCTATCACAGATTTTGAGGGAACTAACTAACTATTTAGTGGTTTTAGTATAAGTTGCTGAGGAATGTTGTTTATTTAAAATAATGAAAAGTTGTGGTTCTGTAGAACTTGAAAGCTAGGATTCTCTACCATTATCCAGCCGATAAAAATATCAGCTGTGGTGACGCAAACATTTTTGTTTCATTGGAGAGCATGCTGCACCAAAATGCGCAAATTGCAATATTTTCTTAATATTTCTCAGTGACGTCAATGTGTGCCAACACATTTTAAATATGCTGCTCAGTAGCTTTGTACACTTTGTGTATTTTGTATTTTTTCATATTACAATAAATTTTAAAGCAAGTAGTAGACTTGAATTTTAGCACTTATATAACTTAAGTAAGGCTTTATATACTAGTCCATCTTCAACATTGAAACCCCCACTTCTATGTCATTTAATAAAATCAATAAATTATATGCTTCAACAACATAACATAACATTTCATTCTAATTTAGCTAAGATATGTTAGTATTGTGACATGCATAAAGTAACTTGCTGTGAATATATAAACTTTGGGGCTAAGCTTTACGTTTGCAATTGTTCTAGATTATAGGCGAGAAAATGGTTAATAGTCAATGGCAATGAATGTTTTTGACAGACATAGCATGTACATATTACCATGTGAAGTAGGCTTGGTAGCTCAGTTCATTGGAATACCGGAACGGAATGTGAAAGTTTCACGTTCAAACTGTGGTTGAAACACGATTTTCTATGTACCTTTCAATATTTGATCACATTTTACTAGTTTTTAGTCTTATTGACAGTACGTTACATTGTAACGATTTTGAGATATTCTTTTCGAGTTAATTGTATTTGCACATCATTGGATACATTAATCTTTTTTCTCCCCAGGATGAAAGTTCTGTTCAACAACTTATTGATGCTTGTATCCAGGATGACGACAAGCTGTACTTATGTGTATCATCCCCAACTATAAAAGACAAACCAGTGCAGATAAGGCCTTGGCGTCTGTCAGATGCAGACTTCGTTCTTGATGCCTCAATGCCTCTTGATCCACGCAAAACAGTTTTTGTGGGTGGAGTTCCTCGTCCTCTAAAAGCAGGCAAGTTGAAAATCTACATGTTCAAGAACAATGCTCTATTTTGTGTAGGTAAAATGAATGAATGAATTTTTTTTGGTATGTTGGCACATATGGCCATTTTACACCCTTCAGTGAATGTGGAGAAATATCTCATTTTCTAAAAATCCTTATCAGAGACTTAAAAAGACCCTTGAGATAAGTTGAAAGTGCAAGGTTGTGAAGGGACTGCACAGACAAACACAACGCATTAAAAAGGTAAGGATAGAATAAAAACATCCTCAGAGACAGTGGAAAAGTCCTACTCTTCGCAACATGCGATGATAAATGGTCGGGAAGCTTAAAAAACTGTCTGAGGAAATAAGAATCGGCAAATTCAAGAAGGACGTGCCAAATTCATAGAAGATCACTAAAGGCAAACCCCATTTACTATGCCATAACATACCATTTATGTTAAAATAGTAGAAGAACTTGTAGCATTTTGTTGCTTAAATCAAATCTGGAGCTGTTTGTTTGAATGAATAGAGATGATATTGTATTAACGTCCGTGCCCCCTTCACACAATTACCACACTCTAAACACTTTAATTAGGAGGATGGCAAAAGTCTACCCATAAGTGCTAACTTCTTAGCAGTCGTTGAACACAGACACAAATATATCAGGGCTTACTGGGATACAAACTAAAGACAAAAAGGTTAAAAAATAACAACTTACGTGTGTGAGTATGAGATTTTTCGTACGACGTTTCGGAGGTTACACTACCTCCTTCTTCAGGTTAGACCGATGTTATTCAGACACCTAACATGGTGCCTCGTCGTGAAAGTGAAGGTTAAGGATTTAGGTTAAAATGTTGTGTGAAGGACACTTTCTAAAAAATAAAAGGAATGTAAATTACACATCTAAAACCGCGCAATCCCATAAAAAACAAAAGAACGTCCCATGCTGAAGTCGTTGAACTGCCGACCAATGCTCGGGGTAGGCGAATGCACGGTGTCAGCCCATAGCTGAGCTTTTTAGATGTGTAATTTACATTCCTTTTATTTTTTAGAAAGTGTCCTTCACACAACATTTTAACCTAAATCCTTAACCTTCACTTTCACGACGAGGCACCATGTTAGGTGTCTGAATAACATCGGTCTAACCTGAAGAAGGAGGTAGTGTAACCTCCGAAACGTCGTACGAAAAATCTCATACTCACACACGTAAGTTGTTGTTTTTTAACCTTTTTGTCTTTAGTTTATATATTTGTGAGTAATTCGCACATTATCAGCATGTTACTGGGATAATAAAAGGGTACACCATCTTTATATATATATATATACGTATATATTGGTTTATTATAATCTTAATAAAAGAATGTCTGTTAGCACACGTGTCTTTACCTGGAACCCGTACGTGCATTTACTTGTACCACACACGTTCTTTTACCTGTACCACCTTTAGTCTCGAAGAGATAAGGGGGGGAGACAGGGAACATCCAATTTATTCCTCGCAGAGAGGCACCAGGGAGAGTATAGGGACCTAATTTTATTTAGGGCTTGGCTCGCTGCTGACGTCACGGGCTCCCCTGTAAGAGAAAGTAGGAGGCACACGGTACCCCCAACCACAGCCGGGAACTGGCTGTAGCCAGTCGGTACCCCCAAAGAGCGGGACGCTTGGGTGGTAGGATCAAAAGATGCCGCGACACCCCCCGGCGTTAGTGGGGAATTGGCAAGCCAACCAGTGTATCCTATGCAGGGATGGCAGGTTAGGAAGGGAAGGTCTTGGTACTCCCAGTCAAGCAGGGCAGGTAGAACCTGAGTACCTATCAGCCGAAGTGATTGGATCAGGTAGGTAGGTTGCTGCCAGGCTCTTCTTCTTCTTTCTTCTTCCTCCTTCCTTCTGGGATGGCTTCTAGTCTTCAGGCTGGGAGGCGTTTACCCTGGATGTTTGCCTGTTGACATCAGGGAGCCAACTCAGCTCCGGGCCTCGCTGTGCTGGTTTTATACTAGCGGTGGCGCATAGGTGGTGAAAATCCTAACTAAAAGTACACGTTGCCAACTCACGTTTTGATTACATTTTGCAAACTCCGTACTGAGAATTTTCATGGTTTGACATCGAGAAATCACTGGTGGAAAAATCACAAGATTCACGTGTTAACATTTAGACAATACAATTAACAATGAGTCGGTCAGAACTCTGCATTACTAACAAAGGGTTTAAAAAAAAAAAAAAAAGGTAAAGTGTTCCCCTGTGCATAGCACCACGCCATGAAGGCGTATAGGGGGTGTGGGGGTAACGCCCCACACTTTCTTGATCCGGTCGTGAGTGGGGGTGATGTGATCAGCATCACGCCCCTGACCGCCTTTACCCCCCAGGGTTTCCCCCAGGTACCCATGTTATTCGACGCTGGGTGGGCGCCGGGGCCGCTTCCACCGTTAGAAAAGTTCCCGGATTTGAACCGGCCGGGGATCGAACCCGGGACCTTGAGCATGGTAGTCAGACGCGTTACCGACTGAGCCACCGCGGCCACAAAACAAAGGGTTTAACAATGTAAAATACAATTATTAACGTTTATAGAACAAGTTGGATTTAGAAGCAAAGCGTATGCCTTGCAGGGACATTCCACTCAACACTTTCAACTGAAATGTTAATTCAAAAAGAAAATAGCGACCATGCAGGGTCTATTATAATAAAGTGGCGACCACCACGGATCGTTATATGGTCCAGTAGTGTGTGAAGTAATTAGAAGAATTTCCATTATACACATATTGAATCCTTATATTTGAACAGGAATGCATGGGCATTGCCAGAATTTTTTGTAGGGAGGGGGTCATACCATTGATAATAAGTTGATTAGTGGAGATGATAATAACAATTATAATTGCTATTTTACAATAACTATTCTAAGTTAATAAAAATAAGCCTATTTTATTCCAAATTTATTATTATAATATAAATGAAGAGACTTCGCTACTAAACAAGGCATAACTTAACCACATGCCATTCGTCCACTTAAGAGCTGAAATCCAGTTTAGGCATTTACTTACTTTTCAGTTATTTAAGCTTTCGCCACATCATGTCAGGAGTTAGGACAAGAACAGTCAAAGTTTAAAACACGTGAAGGTAACTGGAATCGCATTCTGCACTGTCTTTTGCCGTCTATTTTTAACCTTTTTTAACCTAACTTACCTTTACAGGGTGACTACTCACTGGGAATTCCTTGAATTCTGGGAAATATGCATGAATTATTGCCCCCGGGAATCATGCATGAATTCTATGTGAATTTTTCTCCGTAGACGTGAAAAATTGCAAATTTTATTAATCCAAATCCCATTGAATTTATACATATTTATTAATGCTCTGAGGCAGGTTTTTCAGGTTGTTTTTTTTACCGAGGAAGAAAAAGAAAAGAAAGCTGCATGGGAAAAAGACAGAATTCTCTCAATCCCTTTACTTTGTTAGTGTCCTTTGTAGAACAATCTATCTCACAGACGGAAAATTAATGCAAGATATCTTGAAGTTGATAGGTAAATTTGAGTTTGCAATTCTTATACAATTAACATTTTATGGCAAATGTAAAATACGCACCTTAAATTAAGTATTTTAAATATATGTACCGTTTAATTGAATTGAATTAGAATTTTTGGATAAATTGGAATCGCACAGACTATTGCTAATATATTTGTGTGTGTGACTGTGTGTACATGGGCGATGAGAGGAGGTAATACGTAAGGCTGAAATAGAGAAAACATGTGCTTGATATTTGGATAGTTCGCCTTGAAAACCGGGAATTATACTTGAATTTTATCAACATCCTAGATTAGCCACCCTGCTTTTCATTTTTTTTAAACGTTGACTGTTCTTGTCCCGACTCCTGAAGGAGCCACATGATGTGGAGAAATCTTGAGTAACTGGAAAAGTAAATACATGCCTAAATTGGATGTCAGCTATTTTAAGAATACCAGTCCCAGTTAGTCTGAATGTGCATATAGTGGACTTAAAAACTCTAAACTTCGAGCACTGCTCTGTCATTTTACATTGTTGCTTGTGGCGATTTTATTTGACAGATGCATCTCCGGCATTTGTAATGTCCTGTTTCATTCATTTCAGTGGAGCTAGCAATGATCATGGATCGCTTATACGGTGGGGTCTGCTATGCTGGAATTGACACGGACCCTGAACTGAAATACCCCAAAGGAGCAGGTCGCGTAGCCTTCAGTAACCAACAGAGCTACATTGCTGCAATTAGTGCACGATTTGTTCAACTACAGCATGGAGACATAGATAAGAGAGTGAGTAGATGGTTTTCTTAATGTAATGTTCGTTGTTGTTACGTTCCTCATTACTGTTACTCTTTCAGTAAGAAAGGTGGCTTGGAAATGTTGTTCGTAACAGTTTTTTTCAGTTCAGATCCAAACAGCATTTTCTTGTGGAAACTTGGGTTTCTGACTGTGCGAGTGAGTGAGGATAGTTGATTTTTCATACTCTGTGAAGGTGGGAAAGAAATACTTACTTTTCCTTACATTTATTTATTTATTTCTCAAAGGATTCCAAATGCAGCATTAGTAGAGGTACATATTTTTGGTAAATAAAAAAGCAAAATTTCGGTACAAAAACCAAGTCAATTTCGGGTTCAAAAATGGCAAATAAAATAAAATTTTGCTTTTATATTGGTGAAAAAGCGGTATATAAAATGACATTTTAGCTTTAAAAATATGAATATAATCCAAAATTTGATTTAGAAACTGCACTTACTACACAAAATAAACATATCCTTTCTAATAGCACATTTATGTTGTTACCAGAGTATTAAGTTTATTCCTGAAAAAAGGGATCAATTTTTCTTCTCAAATATTTACAGCAGAATTAATCATTTTCCATGAATTGCATAACTCGCAGCATAATTCTGACTTCAGAAAGTATCGCATCGGTAAATAAACTCTAAATTTCGTGTTTAAGAGTGTATTTCACATTTTGCAGTTCATTTCGCATCATTTCGCTACAAAACATGAAGGAAAATGCACATCTCGCCTTTCAGAAACATGAAAAATTAACATTACAATGTGTTATTTCGCATTTAGTTTTTTTCTGTCAAGAACGAAATATGCATGCCCCTAAGCATTAGCCATTACATTGAAATGTAATAACAATAGAAAGTAACAATAAACAATAACAACGTAAACTAAAATTGCATACATGTGATAAAGTGGCATATATATTTTTACACAACATCCTTCTAAAATGTGCTTGGTTTTAAAAAATGTCGATTCGGTTTGTTAAATTGTTTTATGGGCTGATAGTCTGTGCAACCGGGTATGCTGGATGAGTCATAATTTTGGTTTCTGACACACAAAAAATTGAGTGCTTCTTCTGGTGCAAGACAGCACTCGAAAGGGAATTTCCTGGAGAAGAGAATCAATTCTGATGTTCCCATTGACTATTTTTTTGGAGGAATATATGGTCTGCCAGTCTGTGTCTATTTTTGAGGAGTATGGATGTTTAATATTTTCAGAATGATGGGCTTTTGCAAGTGTTTGTGGATTGAATTCAGTGACTGACAATGGCCAGGAAGAAATTTAGAATGGAATTTAGTGAATCTAAATTTGAGAGAACAGTATTCAATTTTGGGGGAACGAAAGATTTGTAAAAAGTGCTGAGAACGTACAGGTTGTTTATTTCAGTAAAACAATAGTGTAGACCCAGCATATGCATGGATCTGTTAGTGACTGCAGAAATGTGCTCAGAAAAGGAGAGTTTATCATCAACGTAGGTCCTTCTGTATGAAACTCTTTGAATGCAATTAAATATAGTGCCCTTACACACATGTTCATGTACATTAATTGCCCTAGTGATTTAGTTTGGAAAATGTTTTGGTCTCAGCGAGAAAAACCTTGAAAAGCCAGGAATTTTGTTTTTATGAAATTGTTGACACTCTGATCCCAGGGGGGCAGATGTGACTGCACTGCAGGAAGTATTTGCTCAAAGGCTGAAGAATATTCTGCCTGTTGATGGTTTGCCCCTTTCGTACAGGATCTTGCTTTTGTCCCAGAAGATGGCACAAAGAAGTTTCGCATTCGAAGAGCTGGTAAAATTTCTTGGGCAGAGGGGAAGAAGAACATTTCCACTGTTTGGACTATATTTTGTTTATATATAGAAGAGGGAAATAAAGGCTTCATCCATTGTCATCAGACTCAAACACTTTTGTCAATTGGTAGCATAGTTTTTGTCAGAAGACTACTGGAAATTGTCTTGTGGGAAGCCGAGCTGCCGAGCGACCTCAGAACGAACCATGGACAACTTTAAGTGTTGCGTAAAATTCTTTGCACAGTGCCACAAGAGAATCCTGTAAGGTTACAAATAACCTCAACGGCTAACCTGCTGTCACCCATACCAGGACCTCAACACAAGCAATATTTATCGTGGCACAAATGGGGTGGCAAGACCTTGGCAAATCTTCAGTAAATTTCACAAATCCACTTCCAAACAGTACAGTCTGCAATGGCATTGGCTCCACAAACATTTCTCAACTATGATGGATTTAGACTTTTTCACCACATGCAGACAAAAACTCAATCATAGCATGTTGCTCCTCCACAATGTAATCCAAGATGACCAGACAATGTAACAATGTAATGTAATCCAAGGGACTGTTCCGTATTAGCTGGGACAGTCACTTTTTTGTGACAATGACTTATGGGCATAGAATTACTGCAACAATGCACCTTCTCTACTATTACTATGAACTATGGCATAGTAACATTTTGGTCATTCACATCTGACTACAGTGTGTTTTATATTAGAGGTCTGGGGCCTCCCCGATGGCACAGTGGTGCGTGGTCACCTTGTAAGCAAGGGGTCCCGGGTTCGATACCTGGCGGAGGCACATAGTGGTTCGGATCCCACTTGAAACTGTAGGTCCAGTCCTGATTAGCCTTCCTGTGCATAAAGTGGACTTAAAACACTAAATCAATCAATATTAGAGGTCTGCGCTGCTGTGGATATGTGGGAGCATAAGAAACGATTGATGTGCCAACTTTCGTTGCTCTGCGTGCTGGTAAGAGGAGACTGTAAACATACTTAGCTAACATATAGCGCTTTGCAGTAGAATATTGTCTTCAAACATTCGTAACTTTTCTTCCTTTATGTAAATGCCGCCAACAATTTGAAATTGCAAATGCGTATTTTTCCATTGCAAGGAATTCAGTGCAAGTGTGGGTCTGGTATAAGATGGTCCATTCCTCAGCAAAATATCAATGAATGACTTGTAATTCTAAAAGACTGCTTGGTTTTAATGCAGTGTACATCACTATGTTATGCTAGTTATTTATACAGTATTTATTTATTTTTAATTAATTTTCAAACATCAGAGTTTATGACAAAACAGTTTTTATATTAAAATGTGTACATTTTGCCATCCTCTGGAAAATATGAAAAATGTCCCATTTTGTTTTGAAAATCTGGTCACCTAAATGCAATCCATAGTTTGAGGACAGTGTCAGAAACAGCTTTCCTTCACAGATGGACCCGGATTACAGTTAGAACTTTGAAATTTTGCATGATTATACTGTAGTTAATTCACACATAATGATATTTATCTAGTCCCAGTAGTTTTCGAATGAGAGGAAAATGGTACAGACTTTTGGTATGCACCTCGTATAACAGGGAAAGTGTTGATCAAACTAGCAGTGGAGCACTGTTTGACGTAAATAATAGTGCTTGAATGTCTACTCCTGTACACCACTGTCGTAGAAGAGTGCAAGCAACTTTTCTCAATATGTGGTGTGGATGTAGTACTAGGATATGAACAGAGCTTCAGTATTGTTTGATGTGTAAAAATGCCATATCCAGGCAAGACAATAATTTTCTTTCTTTCTCGAAGGTTGAAGTCAAACCCTATGTCCTAGATGACCAGATGTGTGATGAGTGTCAAGGACAGCGATGTGGAGGAAAATTTGCGCCATTCTTCTGCGCCAATGTTACTTGTTTGCAGGTAGGTGCTATAAAAAGTACTATAGAGAAACATTATATAACTAATAACCCTTATTCCTCCTCCCCGAAACTACCCACCCACCTTGCAGTAAACACTGGTGAAAGTAACTTTGTTTTCTATCTACTGTTTCTGACAACACTGACGGTAGTGATGCGGCGTCAATATTCTTGCCTCTACTCTTTGTAACCATGATTTCTTTCTTCTCCGTTGACAATGCGACCTAGGTTGCAAAATATCAAACTATTTCTTTTCGTGTGGTAAGTGTTTACTGTCTCCTTCATTATTAGTGTTTATCCACCCTTATGGCACTCTTTCTCATCCTATTCCTGTGTTTATTACATATACGTTCATATATACAATGTAAAAATTGAAGGAAGATGGCAAATGCACACACAAAAAATTGTCAACTTTGAACCAATGTCGGACCCCTCACTGATTCCCACTGGTGTATTGCATTGCAACAATTAAAAGTTGTTTAGAATATTCATACTGTAGCCACAGTAGCTCAGTCGTTAGGGCATCTAACTACCGTGGGAAGAACCCAGGTTCGATCCCCAGTGGGGAGAACCAGGATTTTTTCCACCTGTTCATGTGGCTCCTGCATCCACCCAGCATTGCATAAAGTGGGTACCGGGAGGAAAAACTGGGAGGTAAAGGTAGCTAGGAGCATGGTGCTAATCACATCACCCTCACCTTCGGCCATGATCAAGAAAGTGTGGAGCCCAAACTCCACACCCCCTATATGCCTTCATGGCGTAGTGCAAAGCACAGGGGGAGCACATTTTTTTTTTAGAATATTCATGAATGTTTATGAAATAAAGAAGCACGATATAAAAGTCATTGTTGCGAGGAAGACAAACCTATTGGTGGCTTTCAATAATATGTGTTTTCTTGATCTTTTTATTTATTAAGCTTTCCTGTTTCTTCAAGTTTGGTCTTGTTACAAGATTAGCAACAGAGTTGCCTGAAACGTAGAGAAACATTCTCTCCAGCATGTGGTGTTAGAAGCTATCTACCGTTCAACTGCAGCAGACATGTCTACCTTGATTGGGTGAATCTAAACATGATTGCCACATTATAGTCCCACTCCCACATGTTTTGTTTGTGTCTTGTTGAAGAAGATTGTATTGTAAGCATCATGATGGTTAGTGTGGTGTTATCTTAATTTGCGTATCTTAATCGCAGCCTGACCTCTGCTTCCTTCACTCGATCTACAGCGGCAACACTGCGTGGTTTCTGCTAGAAATTCCAATAATTGACAAACTTAGGAAATGTGACAGGTTGTACCAAACATGGTTTAATTGAGTTCTGCACCTTGGCCATGTGGTCTAAGGCATCAGGCTTTGGGCTGATGTCTCCTAGGGGAAGCATAACAACTTTTTTCTGAGATTTCAGCCAGTGTATGGAACCAGTGGCCATCGTGAGGAAATTGGGGAGCTGTTATGAGAAGCATAACCTAGTCATGCGAACCTACATCAACGGGGGGTTCGTCGTTTTGACCATACACCATTGTGTAACTGGTTAGGTGGTTTTGCCAAGGGTGTAGGCTAATTTCATGATGAAGCTGTTTAGATGAAAAAACAGAAGAGTCAGCCTCTGTGCTGAAATGCTCAGCTCAATGTGCTATGAAGCCAAAGGTCTGGTTAAGGCATGGATGTATCATTGTGTTTATCCCATCCTCTTTTTCAACATTGCAATTGATTATCAATAGTTTAATAGACTTACGTAATCGCGAAAGTTTTGAGAATATCTAAATAATAGCGAAAGCAAACTACAACAAAATTCACATCAATGCTCTAGAAGAAATTCTAAGCATGTGTAATTTTTCATATTTTGGAATATCACAGCGGTTTTTCGAATGAAGAGGAAAATTTGAAAAAAATTGCCCTTACGGCTGCAAAAGGTCCAGTCGAGCCTTAACCAAAAAAATAGGAAAGCAACACAAAAATAACGGAAATAGAAAGAAATTGAAGAGCCATTCACAAACTAGACCACCAAGATGGCTCGTAAGAATGCAAGGTGGGTGTTCTAGCAAATGCAGTACTTCTCTCTGCCAACTTGCAACTAACTCATGTTTTCTTTCCCTAGTATTACTGTGAACACTGTTGGGCTACTATTCACTCTCGGCCTGGTCGCGAGTTCCACAAGCCCCTTGTGAAGGAAGGTGCAGACCGCCCCCGCGCAGTTCCTTTTCGTTGGTGTTAACGCCGGCATGGCCTAGGTCTCAGCGGCCCTGAAGACAAACTGGGATGGATCAAGAAAGCAACATGAAGTAGCCAATCACCTTGCAGGAAGGGAGAGAGATAGAGAAAAAGGAAGTAAATTTGTTGGATTTTTAATAGAAATTCAATAATGCTATAATTGTCACTCCACATGAAAATTCACCACCACCATAGGCTAGCTGTTTTTATCGCTGTTTATATATATACATTATATATAATTATATATATATTATATAATCACAAGTTCTTAACGTCTTTTAAGAATGGGTCTTTTTGAATTGTAACCTGCAGAATGTGTTGTTGACATTGATTCCTGTTATTAATACATTGAGGCATTCTGCAATGAAAATACCTGTATGTTGAGTCACTGAATATCATACGTACCAGTATGTAGCAAATGTTAAGATGTGATCCCTTAGCCTCTCTGCCAATACTTTACACAATTTTAGTGAATTTTCAGGGTATTTGTAAATAAGCATTCATAGTTCAATATACTTTTGTATCAAACATACGAAAGACGGCATGTAAGGATGTAAGCTTTGCTAATTCCACGTTGTCTCATATTTTTCCTTGACATGTAATTTTCGTACCTCCTCTGTGTAAATAGTTGTTGTTGTAAAGATCCAGACGTTGTTCAAAATATTAATTTGTTTCATATTGAGAAGTGTATCTTCAATATTTATTTTTTGGTCTCATTTTTGTATATAAAGAATTTTCGCCACAGACATTACCTTTATCAAATCTTGTATTACTGTCTGCCACTTGACTGGCACAAACTAACTTTTGATACATTTCCTAGATACCTAACTTAAATATAATTAATATATTTGTACTCTAACTGAATGAAAGCATTGGCAGAGATACTATATTTAAACGGTTCTTTTTTGTAACTTTGTTGTGCACATGTTTTTAAAACAATTCTTGGGTGGGAAGTTTTCTCGAACTTATCTTCATTATCTACTTGCCCAGAGGGCTGACTAATTTCAAATACATGATAAATTTTGTAGTGACACGTAGGTAGATAAAAAAATAAGCCTTGTAGTAAATGTTAGGTCTTTTCAGGACCGACTTTGAATACATAGTACAGTAACCATTTACTTCATGGCTAATTTTGATGACAAAATAATAATATTGAGGCAAATGTTAGTCTGTTTGCTTGATGTGAACCTATAGAAATTGCTCAGGCTGTTTCCTTCACAAATGTAATGTAGAAATGTGCATAATAATTGTACTGTGGGTTTACTCTTGCCAACTGTACCTTTTTTTGGAAGACTGGTACTAGTGCACTTGTAGTGAAACCTACTTTTTTGGATCCAATGTAGGTAAAGTGTACACTCTGTAACTTTGCTCATTTTGTCGCTGTGTTATCGGAAGGAATTTTTCAAATTATCATCTAGGTCTTCTAGCAAGTGTGTTTTAATGACCGGGAAGTATTTTTTGGTCGTGTCGTCTGTGGCCACGGGTTAATGTTCGTTTCCTCACCATCCCCTCCCCCTCTTTCTGAACCAGCAACCTCAATGACGTAGAGTTGTAGACACATGCAGTGTTACCTCAGAGAATGCGCCCGACACGATGAAGGTGCATGCCATAATTTACTCCTTTTTAACTGTACTAGCCCCGTGGAGATGTAAGTGTAAACCATTGTTTGTCAAAGTAGTTCTTTTTCTCCGAACAATGGTTGCCGTTCCTGTTGTAAAGTCTTCTCCCCTTTCTGTGTGTGGTTCTTTCAGCAACCATCCTGTTGTCCGATAGGGTTCGTTGTTCATGGGAAATGTTAGGCGTAAGGGCACTTTTTTGCGTAAAAGAAAGCCCCTTTCTTGTAATTTGTGTGATAAAAAATAATTGATGTAGGTACTTTGCACGAAAGTAGATTTTTCCATAGATTTGTATTTTTGAGTGTTGAAGTTTTTTATACTCCTGTTGTTATCTTAGTTGAGGGCATATGTAAATGGAAAAGTGAAAAAAATAAATACGGAGGGAAACTTTTGATTGACATAAAAGCGCATGAAGAATTCCCTTCTTTCTCATTTTACTTCCTGTATATCACTGTTTTATAATACCAGGTCAATGGATTGGATTTTTGTAAGGAATATGACCCCTTAGGGGAACTGCCCATATCTACAAATATCCCTTACAGCTAAGGTCAAACCTTGGCTTTCTAATCCATTCGACCTAGGGAGCATTGCTCATGGTGTCAGACAGAATATATATTTAAAAAAAAGCAAAAAAGATATAAGAAAATATAGGAATTACTTTCTTTCCCTCGTCATGTTCAGAACATTTGCAAGTGATCTCCCCATACCAAAGAATTTGTAAAAATAAAGTGTGAGAACTGCTGCACTACCTAAACGGTAGGATATTATACTTTTTCCCAAGGCAAATTGAACTCGTATAACAATTTCCTTTTTTTTTAATTTTTAAATATTAATAAAAGTAAATTTACAATGTTTCCTGTAGTTGTTGTTGTATTACGTAGTTGAAGACAGTTTTTAATAAACAACACTATATTAGTCAGGTTTCAAGATGTGGTGCACATATTTAATTAGCAAAGAATGTTCAGTTTTTTGGGCTCAAAATAAATGTGCTGCTTAGAAAGGTAATGGAAAGATACATTTTTAAAAAAGAAATGAAAAAAAAAACCTTTTTGGTCATAACTAAATAAGGTTTTTTTGAGACTCTTAGTGTTGTTTTTATTCAAATTTCTGCAGTTGAAAGAAATTTTTCATAGTAGCACCTGCGCACTTGGGATTTGCCTGGATAGATTTTCTAGTCATATATTGGGATTGTAGAGTGTCTAAAAACAGTCTTACTGTAGAAATACAATCTGGTTCCTACCATGGGTTTATAGGTACAGACTGCAATTGACTACCATTTTGGTACAAATAATTATTGATTTTGTAACACATTGTTTGTAAAAGAATAACAAACATTTTTCCTTTTTGTACTATTTATAATGCTTTCAATTGCCCTGGATGTCCCAAGATTTAGAGTGTAACAAAGGATCTAACTTATTACGTAGTGTCCCAGGGTTTTTGACACTTGCAATAGCGTTACTAGCTATTGCCAAATTTGCAACTTAATGTTTAAAAGAGAAAGTAATTATTTTTGTCATTTGGTGCCATCAGTCAGGTGTAGCAAGATGTACAGGATTTTTCTTTTTCATTATTTTTTTAATTTCCTAATTCATGGAAGGAACAGGCCTTAATTTTTTTTGGTTTCATTTTTTTTCAATATGAAGTTTTTCGTAATGGTGTTAAATGTTAGATGGTTCCCTGTGTTTTGAATATTTATTCAATACTTTGAATTTTTACTATGCTTAATAGTATTTCAACTTTTTATTCCTAGTTGTTGTTTCTTTGTTTTCTCTTTTTTTTAAAAAAAAGGAAGAAAGAAAATATGAAATATGTTTTTTAATAAAGGTGAGTACCTTTTTTTTCATTCTTGTTTGTTTCATATGAAATACAAAAAGCCTCATTG
Source organism: Lepisma saccharinum (assembly GCF_977018435.1). Classification (NCBI taxonomy): domain Eukaryota; kingdom Metazoa; phylum Arthropoda; class Insecta; order Zygentoma; family Lepismatidae; genus Lepisma; species Lepisma saccharinum. The sequence goes on from NC_139249.1 coordinate 9,745,357, forward strand.
TATGCATGGCAATATGTGATCCATAGAGTTTATTTGTAGTTGCATTGTACGCGAGTGCTGCTAAGCAGTCAGTTTCATGTTGTTGTTGTTGTTTAAATCTGCGTGTGTCAGCTAGCTGCTCACCGTGAAATGCAAAACAAGAAACTTGAGGCTGACGAGGTAGTAAACGTTGAAATAGGAAATAATTCTCCCCTCGATATTATATATATAGCACATAATTTTGGCTTCAATTATTTTTATTTTTGTGTACATGTGGGGGAAATTTCCTATTTCTGTATGGCACTCTTAAAAAAAAAAATTACAGTGAGTAGATATATTTTTTCTTGCAAGTTTACGTTCAGCAAGTCACCTGCCTTTTCAAGTTAGTGCAAAATTAAGTCAGGAGATTTGCTGACAAAATATCTTTTCTTAAATAGAGTACCATGTTTAAAATGTTTAAAAAAAAAAATATGAAGAAATGCAGTTCATGTTATGTGATAGTTCTATTTAATACCAAATCTACACGTGATTATTTTGTAGCCCTGGGTAACTTATTTAACATTAGCACTATTTAACATTTTAATAAGACTTCGTAAACTGTATGAAAATATTCCAGTGTGATAATTCCATGTATTAAACTGTAATTGACTTTGTCAGATAGTTTTCACCTCAAAGTGGTAGTTGCCTCGTCACGAACACCAAATATACCTATCAATATCTTACCAGTATGGGCTTTTAAAGAAGTTTAAGGGAAAAAATAACAGAAGTAATTACTTATAAGCCTGAAATTCTTAGAACCTCAATTAAGCCTGAAATTCTTAGAAACGATAATTCATATATAAGAAAAGGTAAATATTTTAGTAGAAGCAACATATGCTATCTTGGAGATGAAATTAAATTAACATTGCTAGTTAAAAAGTTTTATCACTGGGCTTTCCTTGGCACTCAATTTTTCAAATAAAATAAAATATTAAGAAGCTTTGCAAGTTAATCAAAGTGTAGAGTGAAGGTTTAATTCATAATCCTGTTATTAGTTTAGGAATATAACAATCTGGTTTGTGTGTCACTGTTTATAAACAATTAATTAATGAAGTCTAATGTTTGTCGTGGCTTCACTCAGATCCAATGTTTCGCATTGGAGGGGACTGATGTTTTGGCCCTTTACCACTTTTTGAAGACACATATAATACAGCAATACATTTAAAGAAAAATCAAGAACTCCTTTTTTAAAACAAAAAGAGAATAAATGGCTTTTATAGTAAATTTTCCAGATGTTGTAATCTAAAAAAAAAAATTGTCAGGAGAGAAGTGTCATTTTTCAATATTTTCAGTCAAATCCGTGTATTTGTAAAGTTTAGTCATGGAATGAATGGTTATTTGGAGCTGGTTGTATAAAAGGAAGACAAAAAAAATTATGGTGCTGTTGAATCGTAAGGAAATGGGAGTTCTGAAAATTATTTGTAACAAAAAGAAAAAATAATAACTTGAACTGAACGATAGTTTTCGAAACATAACTTAAATTCTTGAGCAAAGAATTAGTGCATCGGTGTGTCAACACTTTGGCTAATTATAATAATAATAATAATGGAAAAGAATAATTTAATTGGTATAAACACTTGCTTTTCTCTACTTTAGAAACAGACAATTCCCATTTCCTTGCGATTGTAACCAAGTGGTTTGCATATCTTCTATTTACAGTTCCATGATTCTCGGTATTTGTGAATATCTATTTTCTTATTACACAAAAAACAAAAAAATTAAGCAAAGTAACACTGAGTGCAACAATAATACACACTTTTTGATCCGTAGCTACCAACAATGGACATAGATTTCAAGCCCATGATTATAAATGTCCAATATATATGATATATATATATATAAACACTTAATATATATAATATATGTTCTGTGCGTTTCTATATAATGCGGTGGTTGTATTACTACAAAATAAACTACATGGTGCTTCTTTTTTAGATTGTTGCAATTATTTTTCTGTGTAGATTTGTATAAAAATTCTCTTGTTTATGTAAAATTCTTAAAATATGGAGTACACAGTAAGCATAATTGTATTTGAGTGGAGCATTGTGAGAATATTAATGAATTTTTCTGTTTCGGTTACAGATGCGTTATTAATGTACAGTATTATTATGTACTGGAATATTCACACTTTTTCAAACAGTCCCCTTTCTGGGTACATGAAAGTTTTTTGTATGGTTTGCAGTGTTTCTATCCTAAAGTAACGCTGTGTAAAGTTGACACCCATCCCTCTTAGAGAAAATTTGTACAAATTCTATCCTCAAGCCACTTGATTCTGATCGCAATTGTGGATCGCAGGAAGGAAAAATAAGAGAGACTCAAAATTGAAACTAAAAGAGGAACAGTAGGGTAATGCGTAAGAAGTTGCACACACTGCACCTCACCATAAAGTTATCTCTAACAATTTTATAAAGTAGATTTTTTTATATATATGCATGTAATTTTTTATGAATACAAAAGATATAATTATTTCTTTGGGGTTAGAGTAGCTAAAATAACAAATAAAATTTACAGCAATATTAAGATGCTAAGCACATTTTTTACTCTAGTCAGGATGTACGAGTTTTTATAGAAACTTTATGTAATAGCAGTAAATTCAGAGTGGCCTTTGACTGTTAATGTCTTTTTTATTGATCTGTGATAGTTCCATGGTTACTAGTAGCTGACGTACATTAGCTTGTCACAATAGCCTATTAATTTCATTCAGGTTTGTATGTAGTTAGTTTCATATAACATTTCGTAAATTAATATTATATATAAATGTATACATACACAATTTTTTTTTAAACTATGTATTTTTCAATTGTAAATTTTTGTTCTTTTGTCTAATAGTAGCATGATTGTAAACATTTTTTTTTCACATTTGTAATTTTGTTTGCTAGAATGGCATAGTAGATAAACAAAAAAACAAAAATTCTTAACCATGCTCAATCCTTTTACTAGGCATCAGAGGAACTTACTGGTTAGCATATTGTTTAGATCATAAATTTCATACTAATGTGATAAACATTTATTAAAAATGTGGTGAGGATCAGATGTAAAGAACTCCCCCCCCCCCCTTTTTTTTAAGAAGAAAAACTTTCATCGACATTTCTAGGAGAGGATATTCGCTGTGCATTTCCAACGCTTCCGCAAATGATCAATTGGTTTGAGGATAGAATAGCACGGGATGGAAAAGTACCCCCAAATGTAGTATTGTATACTTGATGAATTTTCTGGTTAAGCAGGGTTTTGCATGGAGTTATTGTTCTTTTTTTTTTTTTTAATTTATCCAGATCTTCTCTTGGAAGGAGAGAAAAAAATTTTTACTTCCAAGAGTGTTTCATAATGTAAATGGTACACTCAATTTTTTAGGAAGGCACTTGTTAGTATTCTAATATTATAATTAATGGGGTACTTTGTGTGCATTTCAATCACTATTTTTATGAATTTTTGTACATTTTTCTAATTTTTGTATGACATGTCACGGGTAGCAGGAAGTGGTTTTGGGACGTGAGGATTAACTTGCCGCTTTGGACTTCCCCACGTTGTTGTGCTGTGGGCTCGTGTCTTTCGATAGTCAGACAATGAAATCAAAACAAAATTAATGTGTATATATGTGTTCCTCTCTTAAATTATAATAAACAAAATTTTAAGCAAATAAGCCACTTCCTGTTTTCCGGCACTGCTTATTTGTATCAGGGGAGTTTTTCCTAGTTATTTTGTTGGATATCAAACTTTTTATGTTTTATAAATAATTATAAAAAAAATGTGAACTGTGTTTATTTGATAAACATTAATGTAAGTTATTTATGGATGACATTTTTCATACAATATTCCTTTTTCCACCTACCTAACCTTTCTCCTGTATCTTCCACTGACATTTCCCTCCCTTTCTCCTTATATTTACTATAACTTGCGATCTCTTGCTCTGCTTTTGCTATTCTCTTTAAACAATCCTATGTGATATCCTCCTGTTTCGTCTAAAAGCTCTGCCAGAAAAAAAAAGAGGCTCTTGTACTAACAGTTCTTTTCCAATGTAATTACAGTAGTTAAATAAAGCAGGTGATAGAAAACTAACAGACTACCTTACTAACCTTGACTTCTCTGTGTTTTCTGGTCTCTGGTGGTGTGCTTTTTGCTGTAAAGTAGTTGCATTTTAACCGTAGGTACAGTTCAGTAGGTATTGGTATCTTTTCGTAACGTCAACATCAAATTAGATCTTTTCTAGAGTAGTGAGTAGAGGGTGAATTAAAATTAAGCAAAATATACATGCATCATAAACAGAAAATTTACAAGCAGACTTCCACGGTGAAGTGGTTAGCACTAGGGACGGATGATATCTGAAATTTGATATCGTGATATATTGTCAAGAAAATATCACAGATGATACCATACAATTTTTTTCCCTATCATGATATTGGTGATATATCGCTGACACAATATAGATCATTAAAATATCATGACAATGTATTGCAAATGTGATATATATCACCAAATATTGTGACGATATGATATATATTGTCAAAATATCATGATAATATATCATTGACATGATATATATCACCAAAATATCATGACTATATATCATCTAGTAGATATTTTTTCAATATCGCAATATATCAGACGATATATCGCCCGACACTAGTTAGCACGACATGCTACAACGTCCTAGGTTTGAAGCACTGTCTTCTCATGGATGTTCTTTGCGAGTATCCCATCATGAATTTCATATCATCACTCATCATCGTCACAATTAGCCAGAATCGGAAAAGCAATGCTAAATAACAAAAATCAAGAGAATTTACATATAATTTTGAAGATAAAAATTACTCAAGCAAAGAATGTTTAGAGACAACTATGACTTTAAGGTATTGTTTATAAGTACACTATGCCATGATGTATATAGGGGAATTCTATTGATCTCTACCATGTTGGAGGTGATGTGATCAGAACCACGCTCCAGCTACCTTAACTCCCCCAGTACCGATTTAGTTGAGGCTGGGTGAGCCCCAGAGTCGCTTTATGCAGGGACAAGGCTGGAAAATTCCAACCTTAGATCACACCCTAGGAATTGAACCTGGGTCTCCCGCATTGCAGTCAGGCACCCTACCGACTAGATCACCATGGCTCCAAAACAAATTCTGAGGCTCCAAGTTTAATGTAGATTTTTGCTGCCTGTCAAGAACAAAAAAAAAAAAAAAAAAAAAAAAAAAAAAAATGATTTCATTCACTTTGGGGAGGAGGTCTGTCTAATTTGAAAAATGTTCCAGTTTTAGAGATTTTGCCCATGGACAAGTGTAGACGCAAATCCAGTACAACCAATTGCCAGAGCTTAAGTGGTGGGAACCTGCTGTAATACTCTGAGAAGAAATAATTAACCCAGCTTCACCCTGAAAGACATTTATATGCTTAAAACCTGTAGTCTTGTCAGAGATACACACAGTATCTTCTTGTATGCAATAATTTACTTTTCCAACATCTTAAATGGATTACCCTGTACTGATAATGAGCAATCTTTTCCCAAAAAACGTATTTAAACATCTATGCAAATGTATTTGATGATAGTAATAATTATTATTATTGAGCTTTGGCTATTGTCTCTGGAGTAGAGAATCAATTCTGTTACAACTTCTTATAACAAACAAAAATTCAAATTATTACCAACAGTAATCCATTAAAATCTTTGTTTCTGCATGCTCAGTAATATTCTTCGGCACTGGCTGTGCTGATTTGATCCAACTACCTTTTTTTTTATAAAAAAAACATATGAAAAGTATGCTAAAACCTACTGTTCTGTTGCACTTTTCTAACCCACGTAGCACATTAGTATTAGTATAATTCTTTAGTGCTCTACTAAAAATTTTCTTGAATAGAAGGTTGAAACTAATAAGTAGTTCTGTCTTGTTTGAATTTAAGAGGTGTTGTGTAGAATTCTGTAGAGCTTAACATTTACAGTTCACTCTCTGTAACTGTAATTATTGGGTTTCTTCGGTAATTGTATGTTTGAATTTCCTTCTGAAGAGCTCATGTCCTTTCCCTCGAAAGATGCGGTGAAGTGGTTTCTACAAGATGGTAGTAAGTAATTCTACAAGGGTTGGATAAAAAAAAATAGTGGCAACATGTCGACAGTTTCAAATGATTTAATATCAGATCAGTTTCATCAATGTGTTCTGATATTACCTTGTTGGGCACACACAGAAGATGTAATATGGGCTCGACCAGGACTCAAACCCGGGGTCTCTAACTTACAGTGCCTTTGTTGTTTTAGCTGTATGGAGCTGTCTCTTCTCAGTGCTCTTGCGACAGGATCTGTTGCCTTTGAAACACTGTTGATGTCGACATTACGTAGTTTTTCCCAGCATAGAGATGTTTGGCCCACACAGATATACTATGTATAAATTTCAGCGTAGAAGAAATGACACTGTATGCCATAGACCCAGGTTCGAGTACTGGTCGAGCCTGCATTTTTACAGAAATTTCTGTGTTCTAGTATGTTTAGTATGGTCAAGTTTTTCTTGCAATGGTGCCATCAGCATATCAGAGATCCTAATTGCATGGTCTCGTATTCATGAGTGAGCATAGAGGGTGTTCAATTATCTCCTACTTCCAGTTGGGGAGATTCTTGATGTAGGCACCTTATAAAATCTTGAAGCAGAATAGCTAGTCTCTGTTTTTTGTATTTTTCTACCACTTCTGACTAATCACGATGATAAAAGGATGAATGATGATTGGATGAAATTGCTGAATAAATCCAGTGTGGAACTCAAACCTGGAACCTTTGATGGGTAGATCGTTAATCAACTATTACACATGCTCTTGTCATGAAGGTGGCTGTGCCCTGAAAAATTTTCCTGTCTTTACTGAACACTTGGATGCCTAGATAACTAGGCAATGTTACATCATCACATGCTTCGTGCAGTCCCTGCATATATGTATTGCTATTTCATATCCAATCCTTTTAATATCGATGTCTATGTGATGGAAAAAGTATGAATTTGCAATCACATAGAAAATGTTTTATATTTCTTCAGACATTGCTGAACTACTAAAGGGTTGAGCCAGATGGGGAGAGGAGTGGAATGGCCGATGAGACCAAATTAGTAAGAATTGAGAATGTCTGACAAGATGAGGCAGGTCTGTTTTAGTAACCAATCCTATACTTTCCCTACAATTTTCAAGTAGTTCACCTAATACAAATGGAGATTCTTTTAAGACAAGCAGAGTACAATTGAACTCTGTAGAGCATTAAATGGATTGAATTTAATAACTTTAGTTGGATGTTGTCCCAGACCATATTTCTCTGCAAATAATGTACACCTGTTTTTGGTCATCATTAAAGACTCTCTCTAGGCACTAAAAATAAGAAAGGCATATTCTGTGCATTAACTTCTAGTGTTGCAAATAGTGAAGAACCCAAAATATATAATTGTCAACTAAAATTCAATATTTCTATAACATTGATGACAAACTTCAGAACAGGGACAGAGTATTGTATGTCTTGGCATTAACAGAAACAGTATTTAACATTTATTGGTTTATCAAACAGTTGTTTTTAAAAAAATTGTTCTAAACTAAACTAAACTAAAAAAAAAGACACATTATATTTTATATCAACAATAGTTTCTAGCTGCGCTGCAGTCATGTTGCTAATATCTATCTCCATGTAGAAGTTTCTGAAGAAGTAAATTATATTGTGTATTCAAAATAATATCTATGCTCACTTATGCACAAGGGTTAATCAGACACACAAACACAGTCAAACATCACATGCAGAACAACACAGAGTTAGACAATATTGATTGACAATCTGGATATCATTTAATGTCTGAATGAGTTATGATTGTGAAAACTCCTCACTTGGGTCCACGAATTGCCAAGAAACCGCAGCAATAGGTGGCATGTGGACTACAGGTGGGTAGAATTACATCACTTGTGTTCAATGGAAGATGATCATCACATCAAAGGAGCCAGCATGGTTCTTGTGGAAAAAGATGCAGCTGCTGCAGATACGAGACTCGGTGCAGTGTTGATGCAGGTTCAAGTTGCACAACAGAATTTGGTTGGTTGAGACTGAAGAGTTCGAGAGTGCCATCAAATCTGTACACAAGGGAACTAGTGCCTGACATCTGTGGCACATCAGAATACTGCCTAGAATTGAACATGTCAGGAACATTGTTATGGTGGACAAGCATGTACACAAGACCATGGAACAGCTTTTTATGGATTACAAGAGGCGTTCAGTACCCTAGTGTAACCCTTAACCCGAACCATGATTTTTTGATGCGTAATCTGAACCACCCAGTCTGTCAGACCGAGGCACATATTTTATTTTTTTTACATCCAATTTATTTATTTTTTGTTAATGAGCAAAATATTTGTTCTGTGAGCCTTAATTATCAACTTCCAATTTTTTTATCTGTGTAAGGTTCAATAAATGAGAAGGAATATTTATTCTTTATTTAGAACACAGTGCAGCCTTTTTTGAGAAGATGCATAGCATATTTTCATGAGCGAATTTAAAAATTGAGGAGTACAAAAAAATTATAAGAGATGTTATTTTGATGAGTGTGACGATGTTTTGGCTATTCAACACTTCTCCGTGTGTATGGGTTGCCTCTCGTGGTGCCAAACTAAAACTGCGGAACTGGCAGAGGGGCATCTGACACGTCAGGTGTAGTTGGCTCTGGCGGAGAACAGGTGACGAAACGAGCAGGAACTTCATAGTCGTCCAGAATCAGTTTTTTTCATCGTCACTACTTGTTCCGGAATCTCCACCATCCTGCGACTCGGGAGAATAAATGAGATCAGCATCACAGTTGTCGACTGTCATCCTAGAGTTCGAACTCTGTTTTCTAATAGTTCCTTCCCTATAACACCTTCCCCAAAATAATCGTCTGTGACTCGGAAAATAGATTGTTTTCTTTGTTGGGCCATGGAAACACTGTTCACAAAAATACTATGAGAGAAACAACAACAAACACACTCCACAAATGTACACATCTTGAACCACGTGGTATTACAGAACAGTGCGATTCTGACATAACCCGAACTACCCATTCTCACAGACCCCGTATCCTCACAAAAAAGCTACCATGCCGATCGGTATTCAATAAGCGATTGATATGGTTTCGCTCGTTCAGAGGTTAACACATTGTGGGCGAAAGGTACTGGAAGTTTCAGGGTGCAGAGCACAACAGTGTTGCCACACGAGCCCGATGAAATTTTCATGCGGTCTGTCGGACCGATAGTTCGGTTTAAGGGTTAACATTCCTAGAAAGTAGATACCTTGTAATGATTGTATGCAAAAGTGCATTATGTTCTAACATGCATGTTAGCTTTCACAGCTTGGCAAACTAAAGGTGGTGAAAATGGAAAACTGCGAAGTTTGTGCTGTCATCAACTACTTGAAAATGAGTACCTTGAGCCGAAAGAAATCCATGAGGACTTTGTACAAACTTGAGGGCAATCTGCTACATCACATCATACCATTGGTAGGCAGTACCATGAGTTCAAATGTGGCAGGGAGTCACGCAAAGTGACCAGTGACGGTGACCACCCAACAAAACACTTGACAACATTCATGATATAGTAGCAGAGAGACGAGTACGGTGCACAATACGAGGGTTACAGCAAAAGTCATGGCAACCATTTTTCCCATGATAATATGGGTCAGGCAAGAAATTTTAAAATATACAGTGGAGACCCTGTCACATGCAATGTATTGTGATGCCACTAGATGGCAATGGCTGCCAAGACATTGAACTGAGGGAAGTGGGAAGTCAGTGCGTGTTTAACAGTCGTGCAGGATGAATGTGACCCGGTGTGAACAGCGTTCTTATGTGAAAATAGCAGTTCTCCATGGAAGGAATGCGAGAGAATGTCACACTGAGCTTGTGGGTGGGCAGCGGCATCCAGGCGTGGAAGAGAAGCAACTGACGACATGCAACGTTCAGGACAACCCACGTATTTTGTCTTTTTCTCTATCCTGATACAGATCGTTATGTTGTTCAAAAATTTATACATTAAACGTTAGCATATTCCAAATGTATATTTTACAATTTCTTGCCTGACCCGCATTAACATGAAAAGAAATAGTTGCCATGACTTTTGCTGTAAACCTCGTATATTAAAAGTTTTTGTGCTACAAAAGTGTCTGAAAGATGAGACTCAAAACCTGTCCCGTAATCAGAAGTTGAGCTTAGTGGCATGTTAAAGGAAACATTTAGATGTATCATGCGAATCCACAAGACTTTTTATCCATGTAACAAGAATCCACCACTTTGATCCAGAATCCAAATAAAGCTTGATGCAGTGGAAGCACATCTCTTCCCCAACCCCAAAGAAATTTCAAGTTCATCCATCAGCCAGAAATGTTATGGCAAAGGAATTCTGGTAGGCTACAGCATACTGCTATTAGATTATCTGGGACATGGAGTCACCATTATGGGCCAATAATATGCTGATCTGATGTCAAAATTGCAAGCCACAATCAAGAACAAGAGTAGGGAATATTGACCTGTGTGGTGTTGCTTCACCAGGATAATGCTCCTGTCCACAGGTCAGGTGTTGCGATGCTTGCTGAATTCAAAATGAAGTAAAATGACATAAAAATAACCTAATTCAAACACACACTTTACTTGCATTTCCTAGTAGCAAAAATGATTTATTACCCCTGCCTAAGAAATCGTCGTTTTTTGTTAATCGCTTTAAATAAATAATTTATAGAATGTACATAAGGATTTTGTAGATCAGAATCACTTTTGATAAAAGTATATTAATCTCGTAATCATATAATTGTGTTTATTAGGCTCTAAGATAAGAAAATAATGTATTGATGGTGTGAAGCTCATACGAAAGGAAATGTAAACACAGGATTTCTTTGATTTAAAATTCAATATTTTTTATAGGCAAAAATAGCAAACATTTTGTGTATAAAAATATACAATATACTAATCATGTTAAACCATAAATAGTGTCATTATCATTAAGGCGGTCGGACTTCAACAATTTGTAGATTTCCCCACAAGACGAACAGAAACTCTCGACCTGTTGCTGTCCTCGCATACAAAGGTCAAGGCCACTCCCATGAATGCCGAATTCCAAGTCCCTGGAAAAGCCCCCAGGCCGTCTCCTTCCTCCAGACCAGTCTACAACTGGAAAAGAGTCAACTTGGAGCAACTTTCTATTTTCACCAGCCTCATTCCTTGGACAATGATGGAACCCCTCCCCGTGGAAGAAGCAGTGGAGTTCCTCGTGGACTGTGTGCAGGCTGTAATTAAAAATCACGTGCCCCTAAGGAAAACAAGAACATCCCGATTCCCTGTGTGGTATACTGAAGAGACTAAGCTTGCGCTGAAGAACAAAAAGAATGCGTGAATCCTGTGGAAACAAATTCCGAACGTTCATACACTGAACACTTTTACTTAGTTAAGGAAGCATAGCAAAAACTTAATTCAAAGGGACTATAATAATTATATTCAAAGTGTAACAGAAAGTGCTGCTAAAAACCTTAAAACATTCTGAACGCTAATTAACTCATGCTGGGAACATGACCGTATTCCCCTTCAAGTCTCCTGGAATGATAAGTCTGCTACAAAGGATGAGCGTTGATCGCTTTTTAACTCTTACTTTCATAGTAACTTTACAAAGAACGCTGCTGCCACACTACCGGAAGTCAGGTCCATTATTCCTTACACTCTCTCTCAAATCTCAACTAATTGCAATTAAGCCCAAGAATTATTAAAATCTGTTTCAAGTTCCAAAGCTATCACTTCTAATGATATTCCTGCGATATTTCTGAAACATTTAGCCCATATTCTATCCACACCAATAAGCACAATCTTTTATAAATGCTTCTCCGAAGGTGTGTTTCCTCGTACATGGAAGCAAGCAAATATAGTCCCTATCCTCAAAAGATGAAACAAAGCTCATGTTACTTCCTATCGCCCGATTTCCTTACTTCCTGCACTTGCAGTGCTAGCCGAAAAAATCATTTCTAATCGTATCCTTGCACTTTAACAAGACAATAAATATTGTGATTTGAAAATAATAATAAGAGGTGTGAGATTGATTAATCTATCTCTGCTAGACTAGCTACTCCTCAGTGCATGTCACTGACAGGTTCTAATTTTTTGATAATTTGAAATTTCCCAACTGTTTGATAATCCCGATAAACCATTTTCCAAACTCTAAATCAGAATGGGAAACTTGTCCCTATTGGAGATTGTACTCCATCTGGGTTAACTTCAGCTATTAGTACTACTTCTCTCTCTGGGTTGAGTGGGTGTGGATTTAGAAAAAAAAATAGTAGGTGAAGAATATGATAGCATAGATGATAGTGCTCATGTAATGGGTGGTGGAATTAAGAGTGTGAGATAGATAGATAATTTCAGAGAAGTGTCCATAAGCACATTTTAACCCTGGCTATTGCCCATTTCTGTGGAATTTCTGCAATATTGAGACTGTCAAATCAGTTATATTTTTTTCCCTCGAGTCTTTCAAAGGAGCAGCCCCCCGTGGGTCCCTGGTTGAAAACCCGGATGGGCATGAGCGTTTGTGGGTGTCTATTCATCAATTTCATCATGTCATCACTCATCTCGAACTTCGGAAATTAGCCAAAAGTGGCACAAAAAGCGAAGTAAAAAGTGCAAATCAATCAATCAATCTTCTCAAAGTAATTTTGTTGTAAAAAATGCAGTGGAAGCTAGCTATGGAAGTACTGTAACGTTCTCAAGTTGTTTGACACAAAATGGACAGAAAAGTAGGGGTAACTGGGATTCCAACCGGAATCGGGAAAAAAAAATTCCCGTCCCGATCCCAACTTCGGGAAATGAATTCCCGACTTTTCGGGATCCCAAGCAGTCGGGAAATACCACTTCGGGAAATGAATTCCCGACTTTTCGGGATCCCAAGCAGTCGGGAAATATCTAATGGTCATTTTTAAAAGTCGTTAATTCTCGACGTTTTCTGCATTGTAAATGTCTGGGCCTTATCGGAAACTGTTAGTTTTTGTACCAGAAGTGCAAAAACAAGCACTTAAGAAGGAAATTACGTGTAGAATTAGAGATTTCAAGAGTTTTGGGAAATTTCGAGCATATCCAGTCCCGAATGTCGGGATTTGAAGAATTTCCCGTCCCGACTCAAGAAATTCTGTCCCGCACACCCCTACCCTAATCTCCAAACGGAAATAAACTGTCCTTGCCGCCACTGTACTCATAGCTATGCTCATAGTAATGAGTATTTTTTTCTTTAACAACTTTTACTGGGAAAAGGTTGACTTTCTTTTGTTTAAAACATGTTTTTTTAACTCATGTTTAAGACTATGTTTAAAACAAAACAAAAAAAATTGTTTTTTTTAAATAAAAAAAACAAATTTTGTCAAACCTGGTCAGTATTATATCAATCACGTAAAAAAATGTGTTTTTAAAAATAAAAAATAAAAGTACTGTCGCGCGGAATTATTATGTATTATTCCTTACCGGATTCACAACAATAAAGCACTTAAATTGTGAATATTGCAACTTGCAAGTAACGTAAACAAGTGCTGTGCAAATTTTAAGGCTTGTTTGAGATCCGATATATTTTCTGTTGTTGACGATGATTGTCTTTTCAAAAATCTAAATCTTATTTTTACAGTACTGATTATTCAACTATCATGTTCAGACACAATTTCTGAGGTTAAGATGAAATTAAACTTGCAATGTAATGTAATAACAGTACCTTCAGTTCAGCATCAAATTCCCCATGTATTTAAATGGGAGAACAATTGCCCATCAAAAGCGTGGGCTGACCAGCTCAAATTTTTCACTCGTGCTTACTGGTTGTGGCAACAATGCAGAGCGCGTCACATTCATGGTAGTGATGGGCAGAATCGTTCAGTAAGTTGATCCGGATCACGCAGATCGGGTCACCAAACTGATTCGTTCATTCGACTCGTTCATTTCGTTCATCTCGTTCACGGGTCTCAATGACCCACGGTTCCCTTGTGAACGACTGAGCCATAGAGATCCGTGAACGAGTGTGTTTTTGGAGCTTAGCGGATCTCTCGGTCAGCGTGAACGAAGGATCCGCAATGCAAAACGAACGAAAGAGGCTCTCAGCTGTTAAGAAACCTTTCACGCGCACTTCGCTTGTTTCTCAGAAAGAAGAGGCGAGGCAGTAGTACATGAAGGAACAGCTTTGGTGGATGTGACTACAATGGAAATACATTCATCCTTTTGCCTTTAATCGAGAGTTATAACATGTTAATAACATTTTTTGGCCTCTGTTATAAATAAAAACGTGAACCTACTCCCGTGCCACGAACTCATATAGAGGGTGTGGAGGTCCCCCCCCCCTCACACACACATTCTCGATCTCGGTGAGGTGAAGTGATCAGCATTATGCTTCACGCTTATCCCAAGGCATATCAGAGGTTAGGTGAGCCCCAACTTTATGCAGGGACGTGGCCGGGGAAAAAATCTAAGCCGTTATATCACCTTTCCCGAGAATCGAGCTCGGCTCTCCCGCGTGTCATATTATACCTTCGGTTTTCGTAATCCCAACACAAAAAGGTACGAACTGTTATAAACTAAATGTAAATATGAGCTGCTGGCTGTTTTCAAGGGCAGAAGGGACAGTGTTTCGGTGCGTTCATAGTTTACAATAAAGAGCTATTATTTGTGAATGTATTTTTAAAACTTTCGGTCGGCAAATTGTCCTATTTTGTAGATGGGAAAGAACAAAATATCTTGCCCACATCTTAATGATATGTTTGACAACCTCTCTCGCTCTCTCTTTGGTAATTAACAAGGTTCTTGAAATTCTAAACAAATAATAATAGAGATTAAAAAAACGAGTCAAGATCCACCTTTTGGCTTAATTTTCTTCAAGATTCACAATGTTTTAAAGCAGCTGAACGTCATCTTAAAAGTTTCTGAACTCTGTTTCCTTTCTGTAATGACTACGAGTACAGTACAATCTAAGAGTAATTTATAAACTGAAAACTTTTACAATTTTAATGGAAAAATAATGGCTTTTTTAAACGAATTTAAAGAAGCACCGGTAACCAACAATACACAGTTTATGCAAAAGCGAGAAATGTAGAAATTGGTGGTGCACAACAATCTACCAACAATCAAAATCACATATTGTTTGAAATTCTATATACGTCATGATTAACACAATTGCCAAGAAAACCGATGTAAAGTAGGTAAAACATTATTTTACGCGAATTTAATTTATTCCAATGGCATGCACAAAATAAAACTTTTCTTCCAAAACAAATAACACGGACAAGCATAAACATTAGTTTTTTTGTGGAATGACGTTAACAGGTTTGCCTTGGTTCTCCGTCAGGTCATAGTTTGCTTTTTCCATCCCCTTTTCTTTTTGCCTCTGAATGCCAGGCAGCCTGTTAGTCCCACCCCCACCCCTGTAATTGGTTTCAGCTTCTCGTCGCTACGCTACAACTTCCTTTCCTTTTGGCTGCGGGCTATGTCGACCCGTTCCATTCCACAGAGAGGAGGGTGCGCGCGCAGTGATCCGAATCTTAAAGATCCGGACCCCAAGATATTCTGCCCAGCGATGCCAACCCTAGCATAATGGTGCTAAACCTAGCATAATTTAACCGTCGTTGGCAACTAGCATCCTGTGTTTGGCATAACAACCAAATCTAGCATAATCAGCAACCGCTCTGAGCGGTAGAAGTTTAACTCAAAGGAAAGTTTTCTGAAGAAGTAAAAATAAAAGTACCTCCACAATCCACATCTCTATTTCAGGAGTGGACATGTTTCCAACAAAAGAGAGTAAACCGGCACAGTGATCCCGTCCCCCACCAACGCCTTTCATCTCTACCACATCTTCCTGTCGTAAAATCGTAGAAGATGGTGTAGGAGGACCATATGTATATTTTAGCATGTGTGTCTGTGCTTATTTTTTTCTGATTTTTTTTATTTGTGTTTGTAAATATATTTGGAGAAATTTGTAAACATGAGTACTAACACTCTTTGGTGCGCATCCTGTACAAAGTACCACTTGCCTGGAAACGAAACAATTTTGAACCAGTGTAAACAAGTCTAGATTTCGTGTACAGTGAGAGTGGCAGTTTTTTATTTGTTCTTTATTATTAATAATAATAATGTTCTAGCACCATTGAGTACCGTTTTGGCATAATTTCACTGTTCAATCAGCACTTTTCGCAGCTGAGAGGTTGGCAACGCTGATTCTGCCGGTCATTTGAACGAGTGACCCGTGGAACAAAACGGATCTGTCAGTCATCTCGGACCCGTGAACGAGTCGGTCATCGTGAACGAAATATCGCTCGCGCATCGTTCACTGCGCACAGTTTGGCTGATTCGCGTGGTGAGGTTATGGGGCTGAGACTGGGAGAGGGGAAGAGGGAGGGAGGGGGAGAAAGAGAGAGAAAGAGAGGATTCCGTAGCACGAGAAAACACCAGCTTGTTAGTTTACGTGCTTTCGTTGGTGTTGGTTAATTATGAATGACACTCATTATGCTGCATTAAACGGTAGTCTGTATTTTGAAAATAAGTTTCCATCTTTCTTCTCAAAAACATGTTCAACAAGCGTGTGTGCAGTGGCGTGCCCAAGTCGGGGGTTGGTGGGGGTTATAACCCCCCTTTGGCCCAGAATTCCTAAAAACAAGAACGTCAAAAATAGTAAAATATGGCAAAATGAGGACCGACTACCCAAGAAAAGTGTACGTAACCCCCCTTTTTCAAAATCCTGGGCACGCTACTGCGTGTGTGGTATATAATAAAGCTGCTTTCGCCTTTTTCCGTCACGGATAATCTGATATATATATTACATAAACTTTGTTTAGATACTATAAGCACAATTTATAGTAATTAATGTATATTTTAAAGTGATATGCGATTTCAACCTGTCAGGGATAATAATAATAATATATATTTTACAACAATCAAATTCGTCCCCCCCTCTTTCCCCCTTCTCTCTCTCTCTCTGTCCCCCTTTTTTTGTTTTCCATTTTTTCCCTACCTCCCTCGTCCTTTCCCCAAATCCCCCCTCCCCACTTGTTCCCTTGTCTTGCTTGCGCTTTATTCCAACATAGACGGTTCGCTACTACATTTCCCGACACAGATTCATATATTGTCATCAAATAGTTTATTCAGCCAGCGAGAATCAACATATATATTTGCACTACAGTTTTTAATGTTGTGTCCAGTTAATAATGCTGCTTAAACAGGCAGGAAACTGACGTAAATTAAGTAAAACTTCATTTTGCTCAGATTTAATGTATTCCTGTGATATGTACCTATCAATATTTTCGTTCCAAAATTAGAATTCCAAAGTGAATATATATATTACATATATATCTGCAGCAAGAATAAAATAAATAAATGTCAGGGGTAGCGTCGTCGCCTTGTAATAAAGGGGTCCCGGGTTCGATACCCGGTGGACGCATATAGTGGTTCGGATCCCACGTTTAACTGTAGGTCCAATCCCGATTAGTCTTAATGTGCATAAAGTGGACTTCAAAGAAACAAAAATAAATCTGTGAGATAGTTGAGGCTAGCCTAGCGGGGCGTCTCCACATAATGCACCGCCACCATCCCAACGCCAGGCAGCCTGTCACTACGTGCTAGTGGTCAACTTCCTTTCCTTTGGCTGCATGCTATTTTGTCCGATTTCTGCATGCCACAAGGAGGGTGGGCGAGCCGACGCCGAGACCCAAGGATCCGGATCCCGAGATTTTCTCCCGGTCGCTTTGAACGAGTTAGCCGTGAAAGAAAACGGGTCTGCCAGACATCTGGGATCCGTGAACGAAAGATCTGCACTGCGCAGTGAATGAGTTTGGTTGATGCGCGGAATTAAAGCAGTGTTGCCAATCTCCGAATGCAGGATTTCCCTTTTACCAGTGTAAAATTTCCCTTTTTCGACCTAAATTTCCCTCGATTTTCAAAAGGCATCTGAAGCTGTATCTTTGTATTACTATAACTGTTAATCAGGACCGTATATAAGGGGGTTTAGTGGGTTCAAACGCCCCATTAAATAAAATACTAGAAACTGATCATAGTTTCATAATATAATTATCCTAAAATAAACATTTGAATTTTAAAATAAAACACTAATGTATTGAAAATATCCCCAAACCAAAAAAAATTCTTCTGCGGAGCAATGATTGTCGGACTTTGAAACCAACCCATTGTCAAAGCTTGCTAGGGGCCTGCTGTTAATATTTTTCTTTTGACGCCTGTTTTGACTGAGGAACAAACTCTATTATTATTATTATTATTAAATATTTATGAAAATCATAAAAAATCATAAGGCTATGCACCTACACTTACACTCGTTACCTTTAACTGGTTGTAGCCAGCCTTTGAACTGCGGGTCTTCCTGCCACTCAATACGAAATTTTTTCACAAGTTTCCCAGATATCTTTTCATCCGCAGATAAATCCCCACGACGTTTTCTAACCTTTTTGGGAGTTGCGGGTAGCTTCCTATCAGTCACCTCTTCCATTCTCCCTGCATCGACACAGGACACACAAAGTCACACACACAGCCACTAAGACACGTTCTGAAATGATGGATGGAACAAAGAAAGAAGTTGAAAATCGCATCGCAAATTCTTTCCAGGTGCAGCGCGGCTCGTGCCTTGAGGCCTTTCTGGGAAATGCGACAAATATAAGACTGACCGGTCAAGGTCCTCTATAACAGGGAGAAAGAAAGCTTACTGAAAAGTGTCACTGTTGCTAACTATTCATTTGGAAAAAGTACAGGCTGAAAAAAAATATTTTCGAACTTTTGAAAAGAATGAAACGAAAATGTGAGTTTAAATTTCCCTGTTTTTTAGGTATTTTTCATTAAATTTCCCTTTTCACCCTCAAATTTCCCTGTGCCGAGGGAAATTTCCCTGCTTTTGGCATCACTGAATTAAAGGTCGAGGTCCAGACTCGAGAGAGTGGTCTTGTGATATTTAGCTTCTCTTCCCTTTCACCCCCCCCCCCCCTTTCCGACCTTCTGCTGGCTTTCAACTTCCCTCCAAAAACGCTCCCGTCTGCTTTCTTTTAATTTCGCCCAAGGCTACTTCGACCAATGTTCAACGCCAGAGTAGTGGAGGCAGGGTTGTGGCTGGCTTTGTGTTTGGAGTGACCCGCTTGGGATCCGTGAACGACTTCGCTTGAAAACACTGAACCGGATCTTTTCGTTCACGCGACTGATTCGTTCATTTCGAACGGGTCGTTCACGAACGACACATCTCTAATTCATGGGGAAGGAGAGAAAATGAAGCATAATATGTGAGTAATTGGCTTAGTTTCAATTGATTCAGTTTCATAGACAATTTAATTTGAACTATTCGGTCTTTTCTTTGGTACTAATCTGATATTCCCCGGACAGATGTCTTCATTTTTACAGAAGAAACTACTTACGGTAATAAGTTCATGTAGTATTGTCTAACATCTGGAAGGTGTTTTGTGTGATGTGGGGCAGTGTTGCCACAATATGAGGGCACAATTTCCCTTTCCAAGGGGCAAAATTTCCCTTTTTGGACCAATTTTTCCCTTCACCTAAGCAAATTATATAATAATAATAATAATTAGTAGTGGTATTCGCAGTATTATTGGGGTGGTGGTGGAAGCAGCAGTAGTAGTACGTAGTCAAGTATTCCGTTGAATTCGTTATTCGTTTGAATAAAAAATATTTTTAAGAAATTTCACATTTCAGTTTTATCACTTTCTGACCAGATGTCCCAGGTTTGAATCCTGGTCAGGAATCCATTTAATCGTTAATCCTCATGACCTCATTGTCACTATTTATCCAAAGATGCATAAAAATAACGTACAATAAACTTAAAGGAGCAGAAACAAGTAGGAAGAGCAAAATAAGTATTTATAAATAACATAAAAATGTGGATATGAAATTCGAAATTAACATAAACTGTAATAATGTAGTCAGATGACCTTAAAATTTCCCTGCAATTGTAGTATTTTTCATCGAAATTACCTTTTCCCTTTTGGCTAAAATTTCGGTCCGAATTTCCCTGCAAAAAGGGAAATTTCCCTTCATGTGGCAACACTGATGTGGGGATGTTTCATAGCGGAAATTCAACCATTGACGCATAGCCCCACGAACGATTTCCGGTAAGGTTAGGTTAGGTAGGGCACAGAGAAGATAATTTTATATATAAAATTATCTTCTCTGTGGGTAGGGTCAGGTATAGGTTACAATAGTTAAAAATTGGTTTCGAGAAAAATATGCGTAGCCCCACACACCATTCTCGCATTGCCCCACGAACCATTTGCGGAAACGTAAGTAACCATTTGCGGAAACGTAAGTTCTTCAGTTACAGAAACACTCAATTTTTTAAAAAAAAAAATTGCAATTACTTTGATCAAAAAAACGTGAATACACGTTAAAGAATGTTCCGCGAAGCAGATAGGTAAGTACAAATGTCAAAAATTGACAAAACGAAGAAGTTATAGGTGTCCGGGGAATATCAGATTTTTACCTTTTCTTTTATGTATCTGTAAACGGTAACGCTTTACTATACCGGAGACGGATTTCTTCAAATTTACAGGAGAAAGTACTTACGCAAATCATTTTCTGTAGCGTTGTTGATGTTCGGGAATGTAGTTTTGATTCATTTTAATGCGAATGCATGTGGTTTTCTACGAAAATCTATTTCCGACGCGCTATTGCTGCTGCCGCCATTTGCTTTCTGCACGAGAGCACATTACGCTCTCGTATTGTCCGTATATGCTAAATTGAACGAAATGAGTACTAATGGAACCTAGCCTAACAGGCCTACCTAACCTAGTAGGCATACCTCGTCCCGTGATGGTTTGTGGGGCTATCGTGAATTTTTGGGCTAACGTCAATGGTTTTTGGGGCTACCCGTGGATGGTTTGTGGGATATAACGAACAACAGTAAGTACTCGTTAATGTAAGAAATAGACATTATTTTCGTTAGAAATTCATTATTTCACCTAAAGAAATGTTCCGCAATGCAGAATAGTACGTTAGCAATGTAAAAAATTGTGAAATAAATCATTGATAGGTGTCTCCGGTATAGTAAAGTAGTACCTTGAATTGTTTTATGTGGTGGTGATCTAATTTTGTGCTTTTTTCACTGGATATTGTAATTTGTCACTGTGTTGCGAGAGATTCTGTTTTTGCACTGGTTCCGTATGTGTCTTGTTATAAATTTCCACGTTAATATGTAGGTGAGATAGGTTAACTGCTCTGTAATAATAATAATATCGGAGTGACTATCTTCACCAGGTGGCAGAGCTAGCTTTTGAGCTATTTTCACCAGATTTTAAACACTTCATGATCATGATCTACAATCTGACCTGGCCTACTACTTGAATGTGTCCGTGCTTTAGTAGTCATTGTGTAATTATGAAGCTTGCGTCGGTGTGAATTTATTTTCGTTCAGTAGAATAGTACCTTTTTTCTCCCCTCGCACTATGGAGTTGTTAAAATACTGCAAGGTGTGCTGCTAACATGCAATATTACTTAAGTATGAAGGATTATTACGTTCCTAAATGATTTCATTGTTAGGTAGGCAGGTCAGGTTTAGTACTACTTCCCATCACCTGATGATGAAAAAGATGAAAACTGAAGCTGTACGTTAACAAGAGATTTAGACTTTGCTTTAATTATAAATGCATAATAATTTCTTGACTGGTAGACATTCTGCATCGTCTACAATCTGATCTGCCCTGCTATATGTGTGTATTTTTTAGTTGTTGCTGTGGGGGCTGGTGCCCTCAAAACTTCCAACTTTTTTCTTTCCAATCTGCACATTTCGATGTTTTAAGGTGCCTGAAAGTGATTTAAACAAAGAAATAACTGTGGATATCGAAGGATAATGCGTAATTACTATCACCATGAAAAAGGTGTAAATTTTAAAAAAATAACGTCTGCTACACTTCACACATTTCTTGTTCTTGGCAGCTCACAAATGTACATGCAGGCTCACTATTGAAGAAATCGTAAATTTGAAGTATCGTAGAACATGATGTTTGCTAGCACACTTTCCACTCGCAAACTTCTGTGATATTTATGCTTAAGAGAACCAAACCTAACCAGCCTAACCTAACAGTGTAGGCATTCCTTGTGCATGACATCATAAATCATGCCTTATAATATAGCTAATTATTAGCTTACAACGCATCTCGGCATGCTAAGAACAACAAGAAATGTTCATATAAATAACAAACTTTCCAACCTGCCAAAAAGTTTCAAGTTTCTCATGGTGGTATGGAGAGTCACCATCACTGTGATGTGTATGGAGCTTAACGTCTGTGTGCATTCATTTTCGTGCAGGACAAAATTCCTTTTTTTTCTGCATACCATGGAGTTGGAAATATACCGCACGGTGTTCTGATCTGGACTGGTTCTGCTAATATGTCACATGACAAAAGTATGAAAGGGTATTACATTCCTAAATGATTTCATTGTTAGGTTAGGTAGGTCAGGTTTAGGGTTGTTAGCATTAAAATTACCTCTGTAAATGCTTTCCAACACCTGACCATGCAATTTCTAGTCTTCAGCACTTTCTGCTATTCTCACTACCTGGTGACAGCAGTAGACCCACCCATTTTTAATTTAAAATTTCTTCTTAGCAGTAATTTCAGCAATACTGCCAATTAATATAATAAAATAAGATAAAATACAATGTCATGGTATAATTCAGGTAATTACTTTTGCTGGTGAAAATAGCCGTACATGCTATTCTCACCACCTGGTGAAAATAGTCACGTAGCCATAATTTTACATAGTTAGGTTTGGTACTGATAGTTATTTTTGGCATGTTCTTTTGCTATTTTAGTGTACATACAAACCAGTGGCGGCTGGCCAAGTGCAGATGTTTTCACCTAATTTTCAAATTAATATTAACATTTTTCATTTGTTTGTAAAATTAGACTATTTCCCAGCAGAACACACACGATAATACTCAAATAATACGCCACTCTCCGCTACGCATGTGAAGAGTTTGTTGTACCATAAAGAAACCAAGGGCAGGCCCCGCCAGGTTGCGGAAGACTTTAGCCGGTTGTTATGGCAACGGTGATGTCACCTAGCATTGGCCTTGAACGGGTGTCGCCTTGTAGGTGCAGCAGTTCTCTCCTCGAGAGAAAACATTGCATCCAGTGGTTGTGGCAAAATTGTTGCGTTTTCGCGAGATCTTGTTCCGCGTGTGTGTTTTGCGTTTCCTATCGTGTGTTATGTGTTGAGCTGTTGTTTGTACAATGAACCCAGTAAATGACTTAGTGTGTAATTTGTTACAGACACCATTTTCCAGATGGACGGATGAAGACAAGAAAGACATTTTAAATTGTGGGTGGCCCACTGACATTCTTCAAATATCAGTTAAGCGAGAGAACAAAAAGGTAGGGAAATCGTACAACATTAACTTTAAAAGTTCCTGGTTTGTCGACTTTCCTTGGTTGTGTAGTAGTCGATATTTGCAATCGTTGTTCTGCTGGCCTTGTTTACTGTTTAGCAACAAATACAATGTGTGGAATAAAGAAGGGTATAACGATTTTGTCAATATAACGTGCTCTCTGCATAAGCACAATGATTCGGTGGAACATTTAAAGTGTAAGTTACAATTCAAAGTTTTTGAAAAAGAAACAGGAATACCATAGCAGATGCCCTTCCAGAAAATAGTAAGGTTTTAAATGTACGGTCGAAACAATACCTTCAACCAGTGCATCAGTGGAAAAGAGTTTCTCGTGCCTCAAGAGAATAAAAACCTACTCAAGAAGCGCGACATCACAGAACAGACTTTCATCTTTGGCGAACATTTCAATCCAAAAGGAGCTCTTGAACGAAGTTATTGAACGTCGCCCCTTCCATGAAGACATTATCCATAGATTTGCAGCCCTGAAGGATAGATTTGATATACAAAAAGGAGGTGAGTCAAGCATGATTCAGTTCAACTTACTATTTGTTTTTTCATTGCCTATAAATGCACTTCTTCACCTGTTATTTTAGGCACGAGCCGCTACTGATACAAACAGTTTTTACTGACAAAAAGCAGCGAAAGTACTCCGAAATTGCAGGTTTTAACTTAGATGGGCCATTCTTTGGGATCAAATGTTATTTGTGCTTTCCTAATGCTGGAACCACTTTTACATTACGTAAAGCATTGAAATCTGTCGATTAAAAAAAGTTGACGTAATTCTTGAAGGGGGTACAGTGGGTAAACTGCCTGACGAAAGGCGTAAGACAGAAAGGAATGCACTCGGCACTATTGAGAAAACTAAGCCTATACTACAAGGGCTGTAACACCAAAGTAAGAAGTAATCTTTATTTTTCCATGCTGTACTCTGTGATTGGTGAGAGTAATTTTAACATACGGAGCATTGACAGAGTGTGAAATATCACAGCATAAGTACTTAATAAAACCATGCCAGTGGAAATAGCTCAGTGTGGTAATACAGGGTGTATACCAGTCAAGAAAAGGTGAGAAATTATTATTACGAATTTTTTATATCTTTTTTACTGTACAGTGGATTTATATTTTTATATACCAGTACTGGGATTTGATAATATTGAATATTTGGAAATCTGAAATTGTATTGAGTTGTGGTTACGAGTTTTCATTTTGTTTCTTAAGAATTAAATTCTTGTATGCGTAAAGTTTTCTAAAAATATTAAAGTAATGTAGCCATGCCCCATCCAGGATGAAGTCTGGAGCATTAATTTTACATGCATTAATAATTAAAGCAAGTCTAAATCTCTTGTTAATGTACTCAGTTTTCATTATTACTTCCCTATGGTCCCAACACCTCTCAGTTGTTTATTTTGTCGTTTTTAACATTCGTACTTACATATTCTGCATTGCGAAAGGTTCTTGAAGGTGGGATTTGGCTTCTTTCACGAAAATAATTTCAATTTTTCACATTACGAGTAATTATTGTTCTTCCTTTTTTCACTTCCATAACACACAATATGGCGGGCGCAGCTTGACTAGCGTAGTGGATCATCAGTGGGTATGCAGTGTTTCCAACCTTCGTAACTGAAAAATGCCTCACAAACCATTCATGGTAAGGATAAATTAGGTTAGGCAAACATAGTTAAAATTTTGGGTCCTTGTAATATCAGGAATATATATTTCGTTTCTTCATCTTCTTGCAAAATAACAGTGTGTTTGGAAACACTGACAGGGGGTTACATCATCGCAACATCCAGTTCACGGAAGCAAATAAGAGCAACAGCAATTGTGCGTCGGAGATATATTTTTTTTTAGAAACACTTGAATTTCCGGTCAAATACATTCCACGACGAAAGAAAATACCTACACGAACTTTCAAAATGCTACAGAAACTCATCCACGTAAGTAGTTTCTTCTGTAAAAATGAAGAAATCATTACCTGTTTCCGATCGGCCAAACACCTCTCACTCGTTTATTTTGTCACTTTTTACAGTCATACTTACCTATTGTGCATTGCGAAAGATTCTTTAAGGTGTGATTTAGCTTTTCTGACCAAAATAATGTCAATAACAGTAATTATTGTTTGTCCTTTTCTCTCTTGCGTAAGACACAATATGGCAGGTACAGCTTCAGTAACGTCAATGATCAGTGGGTATACAGTGTTTCCAACATTCTTAAAAGAAAAATGCCCCATGAACCATTCCCGGATAGCCCCACAAACCATTCACAGTAAGGTTCGGTTAGGTTAGGCAAACAGTTAAAATTTGGGGTCGTAGTAATATCGGGAATGTATATTTCATTTTTTCATCTTCTTGCAAAAAACCTCATCATTGGAAACACTGACAGGAGGTTACGTCATGAACATCCGGTTCACGTTGAGCAAGCAAGAAACGGCAATTGTGCGTCGGAGAGATATTTTTCGTGAAAAACACATGATTTTCCGCTCCAGCAGATTCTGCGATGACGGAAAATACTTCCACGAAGTATCCAAATGCTAAAAAAACTCATTCCAGTAAATACTTTCTTGTGTAAAAATGAAGAATTCCAATCGGAAACTTACCAAGAAATCCGTTGGGACCATACGGAAGTGTTACTCAGTTTTGATCTTAACTAGCTGTGTGGTGGATGGGTGGGTGGGGGGGGGTCATTGAATAAATGTTAAGAAAAAGGAAAGAAAGGTCACGAAAAGTCAAGAATTTTGGATTTGTTATTTTGGTAGGTACCCTGTAAAAGTATTGATGTAATTTTCATATTTTAGGGAAGAAAAAAGGATGCATTCATATGTACAATTGGACTGGGCACTGAAATAACTGGGATGGGAATTCTAGTATCAAGTTCAGACAAAACATGAAATGTGGGAAGTTTTAGCTATTTTTTTAAAGTAATATTTAGATTGCTTCATTCATTGCTTCATGGTCATGTGACAGTATCTACGAGGTCAGCCCAAAACATCCAGAAATGCCATAAGGAAGAATGTAATTGTGAATAGGATTTATGCAGCAATGTTGGTTTGTTTGGAATACAGGAACTCCAGTAGAAGTGACTGCAAGCATAAGGAATAACATTCCACATGTAAGTAAAGCTACTTATAGTTTGATTTTGTAATATGCGTGAAAGTGTAAAGTAATCCTTGCTTCTTTCAAGTGAAGTCAGTTCATCAACTGGCATACCCTTGATGAATGTTTTCCTATCAGTGAAGAATCATTGGTGAAAGTAGATGCAGCCATATTACTTTTACCAACTTATGAACTTTTTTTAATTTTTGTACTGTAAAATAGGGGGCAGCATCAAACTTACTGGTTATCCATGAATCATGATATTGCACCTCAACATATTTTTCTCAGAAAGGTGCTAAGTAACTATTAATTGATGTTGCTGATGTTCAACTGTTGAACATTTTATTCAAGTATTCTTACTGCTATGTATCATTTTTCTCTCTCCAGTGTTAAGGCTATCAGACATCCTGATTTATTCAGAATGGTCCTTTCTTCTGAGTTCCTGTCCTTATTTTTTTTTCTAACTGAAGTTTGTGTGCGAAAGTGTCCCAATTCTTTAACTTTCATTTGGTATGTTAGTTTTTTGACATAGTATGCCTCTCTCCCTCCCTCCTGTGATCCATACCTATCTTTAAATTCTTAAAGTATGTGATAATTGTGTTTATCCAACCGTACATTAATTTCTAAACATTGTTAAATTGCGAAAGTCAGCAAGCAGACTTGTTGATAGGTTGTAAAACAGACAACTGCAAAGTCCTGATTTCAAGCTCTGAAACTATGATAGCCTTAGTCTAGGCATCTGTTGCAACATCATTACATTATGTTCATACTAGAATATGATGTTTACACATTCTAAGAACTTTTGATATGGCTTTAAAACATTAATACTAAATTGAAAAACAAGAGTTTCTAAAAAAATCAAGTGGAGTTTTCAAGACATTGAAGTTTATATTTTTTTGGGTCCAACCCACGACATATTCACAATCAACTCGTTAGTGCTGAATTTCAGATTCTTTTTATAGGAATAAATTGAAATGACTTAAAAGCCTTAACATTTTATTGGAACATTAAACTATAAATTGTACAAAAAAATATTAACATTAATTTCTAAAATCAATCAATTAATTTTCAAATGTTTAATTGAATAATACATTTTCTGATGTTTAGGAAGCCTCTCTGTTCTAGGTAGCATTATCTGTTAGTTGACTCAGTTGTACTTTTAATTAGACATGACTAGAGCCCGGAAGTTCAGGCATTTATTTTCGTTAAAATAGGCAGGCAAAAAGGCATTTACAATGTGGTAAATAGGCACTAAAAATGAAAAAAGGCAAAATAAACCGAAAAAAGGCACATTTAGAAGTCGCTTACTTTTATGTATAATTTCTGGCAAAATGTTAAAATCTAAATTGGGAAGAGCATTTCAATTTTCTCCGTCTTGATTGCACATAAATACAAGGTGCTTTTTAAGTTCTAAACATTCATTGATAGAATGTTTTTCATAATAGAAAATGATCTTTCTACTTCGACAGAAGTTATTGGAGCATACATATAACAAGCTAATGTAGCTGGACTCATTTTGGTAACAGCATTTTCACCTTTTAGAATATCACAAATTGTTTTCAATTGTTTCAAGTCCTCATTTGCACTCACTACCCGTTAGCACTTTTCCGCAACAGCTGACCCCTTTTCTCCTGGCACTTCCATCATCTGCTGCATAGATTCCTCGAGGATGGAATGCTATAATTGTAATTGTCTCTGGCAATGCACCATAATGTGCAAAAGTAAAGTTGAATAGCACAGGAGTTTTTTCACTTCACGAATTGAAGCCGCTTCATTTTCTGGAAAAGCATCGATCACCTCACTGATTTTTTGAAGGTTGTTAGCATAATATATAGCTGCTGATATCCAGGTTCCCTATCTCGTCAAGACTGGTTGCTGAGGTAAACTAAGCTCAATCGCAACTTCCTGAAATTTTCGGGTTCGAAAGGGAGATTTCAGAAATATTTTCTTTGTGTTCGAAATCAACCTGTCCACTTCAGCAGTCAATCATGCACAAGAAATGTTAACCGAAAGGCAATATCCTGCCTCAGCATGAAATACTTTTTTCTCACACTTTTCTCCTTCAGCAATGTTGAAACATGCGTGAGTTCAATATTACTTAAATAAGGCGAAAATTATTCACATAATAAAAGGAAGAAAAATAAATGCCAACAACGTTTTTTGGGAGAAAAATAATTTACATACACATTTTTTTTAAAAAATGTCAAATTTCATTGAAAAAGGCAAAAAAAGGCATTATAATTAAAAATAGGCAGTGGGGTCCCAAATAGGCAAATGAAAAGGCTTCCAAAACATTCGAAACAACATAAGAAACGTATATCCGGAAAAATTTTATCAATATATGCAGTAGATAAAAAGAGGCATTTTGCCAATCTTCCAGGCTCTAGACATGACTATTTTTAGAAATGGCTTGTTTGTTTTAATAACAGCATAAAATTCACAACATGAATGTTGTGAATTAATTTTAACTTTCAGCAGATGTTTAACAGTGGATACTAGAAGTCTACTGCTTTCTGCAGACCAAATATTCCCCTTGACTGAAAATACTCTCTCAACTGGAGCAGATGTTCCAGGCAAGGACATAGCAAACTCAACCATTTTAGAAATGTTGTTACGTGAAATATCAGTCTTTTGAAATACCTTAAAAATTGCTTGCCACTTCTCTTCAATAGCATCTGGTACTTTTTCAGAACTTGAACCACAACCTACCTTTTGGTTTTGAATTACCTTGTTCATCAAATAGGTTATCAATATTTATGGCATCTTTTACAATTGCATTAATAACTTGTGCACTCTCTTGTAAATCAGAAAAGGTATAATCGATCTAATCAATCCTTGCCGGTCATAAATTTTGGTCGTGAATATTCTATACCGGTAGCTATTTTCATGTTCAGATTCTCAAAACCTCTGACATTTTGCAATCCCGGACAGCTCTAAAAAACCAGGACTGTGCGGGCTAATCCCGGAAGTATGGTAAGCCTAATTATGGTCCTTTATTTTTATCAAGGAAGGAAAAGAAAAGAAAGCTGAATGGAAAATGAAACAAAATTCTCTCAGTTCGTTTGCTTTGTTTGTGTCCTTTGCAGACCGTTCTGTCTGACAGACTGAAGATTATTGCTAGGTAAGTTGATTAGGTAAATTTGAAATTCTAACAATTTTTGTTCATTACTATATCCCGTAACATTTGTGACTTGTGCTTGTATATGTATTTCTAGTCTGAGTAAGTGAAATGGCAAATGTAAAATCTGCACCTTAAATTAAATATATATATACAGAATTAGAATTTTTGGGTCCATTGGAATCTCACAGGTCTTTACATTGTTAATATATTGGTGTGGTGTTGAGGCGGTAATACGTAAATAAACAAATAGAAATAGAATAGAAAATAGACAAAACATCTGCTTGTACCCTTGAATTTTTGGAAATTTCACCTTGAAAACCGGGAATTGTACTTGAATTTTATCATGGTCCTAGAGTGGCCACATGGCTTAGGCAAAATTGTACTTCATATTCTTAAGCTTTAAATAAATTATACTTGTGTTCTTAGCGTTTCGTAATTTTGTTTCATAATAACTGTACAAATCCACAATTTGATGTTACTTGTATTACGATGTCATCAATAGATTTAATTTCTTTGTTTCAGAAATTGCTGCCTTAACCACTAGATGGACATGTGACTCAAGCTTCGGATGTAGTTCTTCAGTCGAGCTGTGGAAGTTGGATTGGAATCATCTCACCCTGCAGAAGACTCATTTCTTTCAAGAGTTGGTAAGTGTGGTTATATCATCTTGTAACCTAGCCGACCTCCGTGGTGAACTGATTAACTCAACTTGGAATATTATTTGTGAATATTCCTTAACCTTTATGGGACGGATAGTCAATATTTCGACCATGCGGAATTTCCATTGAGCGTGGACGGTTGATATTTCGATCAGCATCACACAGCAGCAATTAAAGTGCTGCTCTTGAAAACTACACACAATATTTCAGTACTGTATTTTATGTTCGTTAGTCTACACATGAAGGTTAGACATACTTGAATACTTGTTGTTGTTGTTAACAAGCGAAGATTCAAAATATCCTTTGTTTTCCTTGTAAATTATGGGATATATTTATAAAAAATCACAAACTCTTAAACCACTGCATTTTTAAGAAAGACCCATACTTTCCGTTGTTTTTGTTGTCCCTCCAAATTTGGTCCATCCAGCATCCATAGAACTGATGTTACAAGGAAATTCCAGATTTTGTTCTGTAAGCTGACAGCACTGGCCCTCTTATACATTGTTGTTATTTTTTATCCAAAAAGTATGTCTATTTTCAACGAAACTTGTGTGGTTGTGGGAATGTATAGTTCGACCACAAGGAAAAAACCTTCCGTCAAAAGCATTTGCGCATCTTCCCTGCCATTGTCAGTGCTCGGGACAGTGTTGCCAGGTCAGACTTGAAAAAATCGGGAGATTGGTCCTTGGGAAACCAGAAGATCTGCTACAAAATCCAATGATCTAATAGTAGCGGATGAACGACGTTTTTTGGGGTGAGGCGACATAGGCGTGCCCACTGGGGGACAAGGGAACGTCCGCAGATTTTTTCCAGCAAAGGGGAAACAATGTATTTTTTTTATCAGGCGGGTAAACGAGGCATATTAACCTGTAATAGCGTTGCCCTCTCAGGAAACACCACTTGAGTTTGAAATTATCACGTTCCTATTATAATAATGGATGAAAATTACTGTGACTGAAATCAACTCATATCTCTGAAATAATAGGTACTTTTATGTCAACATTCATTTTCCAGAAGAGAAGGGAACGAGATAGGTTGTGGAATAACCTGGAGTCGCCAAGCAAAGGGTCACAATGAAAGCCCCCTGCTGCAGTGGCGCGCATTATTTACGGTGTAAACGTCACAGATACTTTTGTAACAATGGTGCTAAACCCAGCACCCTGTGTTTGGCAAAAAGAAACCGAACATCTCCATTTTAGGAGTGGACGTGTTTCAAACAAAAGAAAGTAAACCGTCTGAGGGACCCGAACATTTTCTTTCATCTCTTTCGTATCTTCCAGTGGTAAAATCTAAGAGGGTGCATGGAAAGCACCCTCAAGTTTGCCCTTTCTCAGCACAGACACAAGCGGTCTGCCATGCCTCTATTTTCGCAAAGAATATTTATGACAGTAAATCGTAGAAAGTTGTGTTCGTTGTCGGCGATTTTCCACAATCTTTTAAGTCGAATGCTAACAATAAAAAATTAATTTGCCTTCTGCTGGTGTTTGGTGTACAGGTATCATTAGGGGTTGGTACGCATCCTGGGGTGGGATAAAATACAGCCATCTAAAAATAGTAATGTAGTAAAAAATAATAATTATGTCCTAGCACAATTGAGTAGCATTTGGCATAATATCACAGTTCAAACAACACTTTTCACGGCTGAGTGGAGTTCGACTCTACCTCTCCCCTCCATGTTCAAATAAGATGAGCAAGAAACATATTTTTGAGCAGGCCGTTGGAGGTTCCATAGCAATAGTTTATTAAGGAATTCTCCTGAGAAATCAATAGGCCTGGCAACACTAACGTGGGCTGTACTGAATGTTCCTTCCCCCTGCCCTCTCCCACACCCGCTGGCATGATGTGGTTCTGTGCAGGTTTTTTTGCTTGTGGTTCCACTATACCACTGCTACATTCACTTATGTCTATTTGGGCATGCAATTTAAAAAAAAAATTAATGCTTCCTCCTCTTCCTTTAACATTAATTATAAATTTTACCTCTACTAAAAGCCCATCTTTAAAGAGAAAACAAAATCAATTCAATCTCTACAACAATTAGTTCTTGAGCTACGAATTTTTTTTTGTACTTCATGGTAAGTTTGAAAAGGCTCTGTCTCCAATGAGTTTACCCTTGGATCAGGCTCTGCTGTGTAAAGGTTAATCAATTTCATTATCTTCATGTTCGTGATTTGCCAAAAGTGGCTTAAAAGCGAAGTAAAATAAACTATACCAAATCAATAATCATCATGTCGCATACATATCTTCATTTGGTTGTCCAATCAACTTTGATGTGAAAATTTATAAGACAAAATGAAAGATTTAATTCTTGAAAGTTTCCTGGCATTGAATGAAGATGAGATTCTCTCTGGATATGATCTAGGTCAGTTCCAGATTTGCTTCTGAGAATTATTAATGGTAATGTAAATAATTGCTGGAAAATGAAATTAAATGTTGAGTGAATTTTTAAGAATAAAAATTTGTAATATAACAAAGATGTTTAAAATTACGAAGTGGTTTTGTTGTAGAAATGATATATGAAATAAATAGTGCCATTAGTAGGGCTAGGAAGTTGATGAATGATAAACCTGATGGAACCAGAAAACTGTTTTTTTAGTTTGGCACTATTAGCGTAATTTGAAAGCATAATTAGCGAGAATGTAAAAAGAAAAGAATGTTGCTTGTATAGAAAAGTGTTTGAAGTAGAAGTACTACATTTGCTTTTTTCTGTTTGATAGAGTATAAATTAAGGTTTTATTTCTAGGTCATGAATTTGAAGCCATTGTTAGTGAGCAGGAGAGCAGACTGCTTTGAAAGTGAGAAGTACAATTGAGAGATGCATTACATTGAATGTAAGAAGGCAAAGCACAAAGATTTGGTGGATGAAATGTGAAAACAGATAAGCAAGTCAATTTACTTACTGTATTTAAATTAGGAATTATATTAGGTGGTAATGTATTTTTTATTTTAGCACATAATGAATGAAAAATTGTATGTGTGTTTTCATGCCCGTATATGTCTACCCAATTGTCTATATTACCTGTGTGTATTAATTCTTGTCTACCTAACTGTCATTAATAATTATAATGGATGTAATATTGTATATAGTAGGGTTGATGAAAAAGTTTTCATAAGTCAAAAAAAACCTGGTTTTTAAAGTTAATAAAAAGAGTGTATGGTATGAAAATAAAACATTTAAAAGATTTGTATTGAATTTTGATTCCAGTGGAAATTATGTACTTGGAATTGAGTTGTTCAATTCAAAGTATATAGTTGACAAGAGCATGCATACTTTACTATGTGACTAATGTAAAAGAGGTTCCATAACAACTTTCCTTAGTTCTTCATTGCTGGCATCAATTTAAGTGGTGAGAAGTAGTAGTCTTTCTTGAAAATCCTCAGATGTTGGCATCTCCTATACCTGGAACAAAGAAATTCACAATTAAAGAGAAGAACAGTGAGAGAAGGAAGGAATATCCCTCTCTCGAAGAGATCTCGGAAAGAGATAAGAAGGGGGAGGAGATGGAAAGGGGGGAAGAAGGATAGCTATTTTCCTGTCTCATACTTCTATCTTTTTCCTTCTCTTTCGCGACCCAAGAAGAAAAGAGAGATAGATTTCTTTCTTTTTCTCTTTTCTTCTTTCCTTGTTGAGAGATGAGAGACCTGTTTCTATCACATCTCTTTTCTTCAGTTTCCTTTTTTTTCTCTCCTGAGAGAGAAGTTCTCCTTTCCTCTTTAGAGAAGAGAAAGAAAGAAGAAAAGGGAAAAGGTAAAATCTTCCTGGGCCTCTCTTTCTTTCTTCTTACTCTCTTTCCAGAAGAGAAGAGAGAGAAAGAGAGTCAGACTCTCTCTCCCCTCCCTCTTGTTTTCCTTCTCTTTCTCTCCCTTCTTTCTTCCTATACAGAAAGAGAAGGAAAAAAGACAACATCTCTCTCTTTTTCTGCTTCTTTCTCTCTTCTTTCATTCTTAGCGAGAGAGAGAGGGAGTAGAGTTTCCTCCACCACCCCTTGACTCTCCTCTTCCTTTTCTCTCTCTCTCTCTCTCAAGAAAAGAAGAAGAGAGAGAAATGAAAGAATAGTAAAAAAAAGCAGAGAGCGGGAGATAGAAGAAAGAGAGAAAGGAGGAAAGAATGGTCTCCTCTTTCTCATTTTCATTCTCCTTATCTTTTCTTTCAAAAAAAAGAAAAGGAGAGAGAGAAGGAAGGAAAAAGAAGAGAGATATTTTCCTTTCTCTTCTTCTCTTTTGTTCTTTCTTTTTATTCCGTCTTTCCTGAGAGAGAGAGCGAGTCTCTCCCTCTCTATTCTTTTCCTGGAAGAAAAAAGAAGAAAAGAAATAAGAATATTCTCTTTCTTTCCTTCTCTGCTTCCTGCACCTTTTCCCACTCTCTCTTTCTTAAGAGAGATATCTTTCTCCTTGTTTTTCTTTCTCCCTGTAAGAAAGAAGTGGAAAATGAAGAGAAAGATCTCTTCCTCTGTCTTCTCTCTTTTGTTTCTTCTTTCTTCCCTTTCTTCTGGGAAGAAAAGATTCCTTCCTTCTTTTCTTCTTTCCACCTTTCTTTCCAAAGGAAAAAGAAAGAAAGAAAAACTCTTCTTTTCTCTCCCTCTCTCGAGCCTTCCCCTTTTCTTTTTCCTTCTTCTTCCTCAAAAAAAGAGAAGAGAGGAGAGAGAAAAGAAGGGAGGCCCTCTCTTTACCAAAAGAGAAGGGAATCTTTCGGAGAAGAAGAGAAAAAAGGAGAAAGAGATACTTTTCTTTCTCTCTCTCTTCCCTGAAAATAGAGAGAGGGAGAAAAGAATTCCTTTGTTTTTCCTTCTTTCTTTTCTTTGAAAAAGAGAGGAATCTCTTTTCCTGCCCTCCTCCACCCACCTTCTCCTTTCTCTTCTCTCTCTCTCTCCCTCTCGAAAAAAGAGGAAAGGAGAGGAAGTCTCTATCCTCTTCCTCTCATTTTCCTCTCTCTTTATATATACAATATAATTTTGCAAGAAACCCAATAAACATACTTTTTGATCTATCCAATGTTGCAAATTTATAGATCCACCAACCCATCTGAAACCCTGGCACAGGAGCAGTGGCGCTAGTTTAAGTTACGGGGAAGCCTGTAGTTCACATATTTTCCGAGGTTTCATAAAACGTGGTGGATCTATACAACTAATGTGGGTACTGAACTTGAAAAATCATCTGCAATGTAGATCACAAATGAAATGATCATTTTGGCAGCTTTGCTAAATTGCATATTTTATGGACAAATTCAATATACAGGGTGTCATTTTAATGGCGCCCACAGACCACAGATTTGTATAGAGGACATCAAAACAAACAACTTTTCTCAGTAACATTTTTCTCGTTGGTGTGTCGATTCGACGCTACAGTCTTTCAAAAAAGGCCATTTTGCCGACTGAATGCTGGCAACCCAACATAACATTTGATCGTATCTGTGACTTCATTCCCTTCTGCGAAACAGCTCACGGAAGGGTTGCAAGGAACACACAAATTTTGGGAAAAATTACAAACTACCAACCACATTATTAGCTGTAAAACGAAGCGAGAAACGCGTCCAGTAGACTGAACATCATAGCCTACCACCCAGAAGATCTGTAGTCATCTCAGGGGAAGGGGGAAGTGAACCAACGATATGAGAAATGGTAAAGACATACCTATTCAAAATTAAGTATCAATATCGCATTTTGTCTCAGCCTACATGTCAAATATCAACAACAATAAATTTTATTGAACTTACAGCTTGCATGTGGCTGTTTACGACCAGCTACATGTCAAATATTTGCAAATCTCGTTGCAAGGTTGATATCTACAGGTTTTTGTCAAGAGGGCTAGTGGTACTTTTGTGCTGATAACGGAAGTATCCGAGGTTCACGTTGTTACATTACGGCTAAAACACATACAACTACAGTAACAATCTAATTATGAATCAGTAGCGAATATAATGCCCTGTTCACAGTTGCAAACTGTTACATGTGTATCCAGTGCATAGATAAACACAGTCGCCGGAGAGCTTGTATTACTACTACTTATTGTCACTTGTCTCATAATGCCCTGAATATACATTATACGTATATGTATTATGTGTTGCTTACCTTTGGAATTTTGAGTTCTTTCATTTCTATTTTGTCATCTGTTCAGTGTGTCACAGACAACTAGTATCAGAAGGATGAAGTGGATAGACTAAATTGTAGATGCAAACTTGGTAACTAGTTTTGTAATTATTTGACATGTACGCTGAGACAAAATTCGGTATGACCACTTCCACATGAATTCTATTTTCTTTCTTCCATTTTTCGTATCGTTTGTTTACTAACTGTTAGGTTAGAGAATGTGTTTTCTCGTTTTGTTTCACGGTACATAATGTGGCTATGTCATTTTTCACAGAATGTGTGTGTTCCTGGCAACCCTGGAACGCACCCCTTCACGACGGGATATGACGTGACAAATGCAATCAAATGTTATGTCTGGTTGCCAGCATTCAGGTGGCAAAATGGGCTTTTTTGAACGACTGTAGCGCTGAAACGATGAACTAACGAGAAAAATGTTACTGAGAAAAGTTGTTTGTTTTGATGTCCTTTATACGTTTCCGTGATCCATGGGCGCCATTAAAATGACACCCTGTATAATTAGGTCTCTAAATTTGACATAAAATACTGAAAAACTCCTACAATTGGAGCAGTAAATTGATTTCGTACAAAAATTATGATTTTGTGGTTCTGAGTATTCCAAAAAGGTTTTGATGGCACAAAATATCAGCCCACTCACCACCTGACTTTTATATACAGTATTGGCTTTGTCACAGCCCTGATTTTAAATGAATGGAATAAACCTACATTAAAAATGACTTACCAGATTTAGTTCTCTTCCAAAGGATGCATCACACGACATGGATGTAACATCTGCACTTGACTCCAGGCTTCCATCTGCCACTCCTTTTCCATGCATCCAATCCAACACCTGTAATGAACAATTATTACATGTAGATCACAGAGTTTTCAACCAGGTAAAGAGTATGAGTGATTTGTTCCATATAATCGGGGAATGTTCTGAAATATGTATATTTCAGAACATATACTCCATATTCTCACAATGGTAACATGTCCCCGTGTGACCAAAAGAGTTCTGTGAAATTCTTGCGAATAACTGACAATACCGAAGCGAATTTAAACAATTGTGTTAATTACAAGTTTATTGTTTTGTGTAATCCAATGGTTTTTCTCAATTTTACACCTCCCAACTGTTTCCCTTTGCTATTGTAAAATGCTTCAAATTCCTGTTTTTGTTGTCAACAATAGAGAATGAGGTATCAAGGATCGGCTCTTGGTAACAACGACCACCCATGGCTCAACAGCCCTGGAAGAGCCTTGGCCTATCTCCCTCCTGCAATGCTACCTATAACGACGCACGCTTTTAGAAGCGATATCGGGTGAGGCCACGCAGAGGGTGTGCGTGGCAATCAGCCAATGGCAGGAGTGCAACGTTGTACAGTTAGGAGACTGCGGTGCAGAAGATAAAAGCAGTGTTCTGTATTTTTCTTGCGCGCAAGAAGTTTTCATAAAACTCACCACTTTAAGGTTCATCATAAGATGGAGAAATACATTTTGAACCTGACTGTCCAAGTGCCATGAATTTCCATCGCCTACAGCCGGAGTTATCGTTTCTTGAAGAAACAAGGGAAACATCTTTCATTTCCTTCCGTCTGTTTTTTCGTTGCCACCGTGTTGACGCAGCTGAGTTGTTGTGTCTAGGGAAAACTGTGGGTGTTAAATTCGTCTCGATATAAACAATGACCCTTCATTGTTCTGGGCGTTCTCGAACATTGAAAGTCTGGGTTCAGCGTTTTCGTAGCAAGGCTGGTGTAAATTATTCGCGTATCGTTCACTCGTGCGCCACGAAGAACAGTTTGTGAAAATATTAAATACAGCCCTTTCGTGCAATAGTGTGTGTTCTTTTTATTTTAAATAATGTCACTCTCGAAACCTAGCACCAATAGTACAGGCACCAAGGGTGTAAAATCTAATCATTAACCTTCAGGAGAGTGACTCGGAAATGAGTGAAATCAGTGACACGGAGATCGAGGAAGACGACGAGAGCGGTGATGATGACCTGGCAGTTCCTTTACAATAAATACCTTCAAGCTTCTTTCAGGTATGGGTTTCTCGTATATGCTACAGTGATATGATATTATAATCCTGTGTAGAAATATTCACTATATTATTTCACTGTACTCATATATACTGTCCATCCATTATCAAAATAATGGACACATCGCGAAGCGAATCTTCTGTCCTTACCTTGCGCTAGCAGTTAGTTTGGCAACAGCGAAGTAGCACTGACTGGGTAATGGCCGAACTCATGTTCCTTCTAAAAGTGTACGCCGTATAGATGTGTGGAGATCTTCGACCGGTAATGGGGTGACTTGGGGCCAGCATGTTGAACCCCCAGCCCTTGTAGGAGGTTTCAGAGACTGGATTACACTACTCACTCATAGCTCCCCAATTTCCTCACAACAGTGGGTTGCCACCAATTCTATACACAAGCTGTTTTGCAGTTGGAGCCAAAAGCACACCTTAGAACACACAGAGGAGGACTCCTTGTTTTTACAAACATTATTTTGCTCAAGTCAAACAGCCCATGGCTAACCACACTAGTTAAAAACACATTATGTATTGCGTTACAATTAATGTCAATGTAATCATACTGTATTTTATGTATCTCGTGTAGTGTCATTATTGAAAAGGTACATTTTTACGATTTTAAGTCCATATTTTGGTGAAAATAACTAAATATGTATTTACATATTAAGAACATTTTTACTACATACGTATAACAGAGCCCATTCATCACTTTTCAATATTAAGTCATCTGAAAATACAGTTGGGTGACTTCATTTCAAATCTTGCAGGTCGAATTACAAAATTGGCTAAAAAAATACATAAAGCCACTGCCTCCAATAGCACTACTGAATTATTCATATAAAGTCTGTCTCTAATATCTGTACTTAATTTAATTCAATGGTGTGTACAAAGTCTCCGTCTCTAGTATTTCTACTGAATTATTCATATAAAGTCCCTCCTTTTCCTGAATGGTGTGTATAAAAGCAAAGCTTTTTCTTGTATGTACGCATTGCTTGCATGATAGAATTATTTTCCTGTAGTTTACGGTTATTACAAGCATAAGAAAACAGTTTTTTCTTTGTGACGTTTCAGGAGAACACACGCTCCTTTCATCAGACATTTATTTTCATTTTGACTAAAGATACAGTTATAACAATGGTTAGTAATTTTTAAACAAAAAGAATCTGTTATATAATGGATGTTGTCAATGTATAATGGATGTTGTCAATGTTACATTGTTGTAATATAGCAACTTAACTGTGAAAAAAGCAGTCTATTTTATTTTTATGTTAGATTTTTTTTTTTTTTTACAGATGCATTACACAGATGGCTTATTGAGATGAAGGTTAACCCAGTAGAATCATGGGAAATGGTTCGATGGTTTACTGTATGTGCAAATTACAATTACTTTATATTTGATGGCAAAATCTATCAGCAAAATAATGGTCTATCAATGGGAAACCCAGTATCCGGAATCATCTCCAGCATTTTCCTTCATTACATAGAATCTCCAATTGTTAATGCGATAGGTGCGGATATCAAACTCTACATCAGATATGTAGATGATGTGCTAATTATTGCTAAAAATGAGAACACCATCATGGACGTATTTAAATCGTTAAATGAATCACATCGTCGCATAAAATTCACTTGCGAACCCATGAATAACAATGTAATTTCTTTCCTTGATCTGCAAATTAAGACAACTGACTCAACAATTCAAACATCAGTCCATAGAAAAAAATTAGCGGGGGAAAAATACATCCATGCCAAATCAGAACATTCGCGTATAACAATGGATAACATATTTTTAAATTTTTTCCTGAGAGCACAAAGACTATGTTCTAATAATGAGGATATCAAAAATGAAGAAGAAAGGCTCTTTAATATAGCAAAAGAAAATGGCTTTCACACTAACAGAATAAACCAAATCAAAAAACAAGTTGCAAGAAAACTAAAGGAAAAGAGAAATACAGACAAAGATGAAAAATCTGTTGAAAAGAAATTTGTGTGCATTCCATTCCACAAGGGATTCTCACATAAAATTGCAAAAATTTTTAGAAGTTTTAATTTCAAAATTGTTTTTAAATCACCAAGAAGTTTGGAATGTACATTTAATGAATTCAAAATGAGAAACTCGCTACCAGATGTGGAAACCACAGGAATATATAATATAAGTTGTTCATGTTCAAAAGATTATGTGGGACAAACAGCAAGGAAAATGGCAATAAGATGGCACGAACATGATTTGGACATTATAAATCTAAACCCAAGAACAGGTTTGTCAACTCATATCATCGAAGAGAAGCATTTGATTAAAAAGAGAAGGGTTTTAAAAAGATTAACGGGAAACACAGAGTTGAATGTCTGGGAAGCCTCGTTCATTGCAGAAGAACACTGGAATAAATTAAATAATGAAAATGGTAACATAGATCCAGTGTGGAGTTTTCTTTTTCACAAATGGAGTAAGCCACCATCTTTAAAATTTAATGTAACAGAAAACATCAAGAGACTTTGTGAAAACAATGATGAATTTGAATTACCTGATGATATTTGGGATTCATAATTTTTTTAAAAAAAAAAAAAAAAAAAAAAAAATCTAAAATAAAAATAAAATAGACTGCTTTTTTCACAGTTAAGTTGCTATATTACAACAATGTAACATTGACAACATCCATTATATAACAGATTCTTTTTGTTTAAAAATTACTAACCATTGTTATAACTGTATCTTTAGTCAAAATGAAAATAAATGTCTGATGAAAGGAGCGTGTGTTCTCCTGAAACGTCACAAAGAAAAAACTGTTTTCTTATGCTTGTAATAACCGTAAACTACAGGAAAATAAAATCAAAGCTTTTATTGAATTTTGCATACAAAGTTCCTTACAAAGTTCCTCCATGTTCTCAATGGAGAGTACAAAGTCAATCCATCCAATATCATTACTGAATTATATATATATATAAAGTCAGTTCATTTAATATCTCTTCTGAATTAAGTGTACAAAGTCACTTCTCAATGATGTGTATAAAATCAATGCCTCTATTGAATTATGCATACAAAGTTCTACCCTGTTCTCAGTGGAGTGTATAAAGCCTTTCCATCCAATATCTCTTCTGAATTATGTATATAAAGTCAATACCTCTAGTATCTACCGAATTCTGTATAAAGTAAATGCCTCTAATACCTGTACTGTATTATGTATATAAAGTCTCCCTCTCTAATATCACTTCTGAATTATGTATAGAAAGTCATTCCATCCAATATCTCTACTGAATTATGCACATAAAATCATTCCATCCAATCTACTGAATTATGCATACAGCCCCCCCCCCCCCCCCCCCCGGTTCTCATTGGAGTGTATAAAGTCTTTCCATCCAATATCTCTTCTGAATTATGTATATAAACTCAATACCTCTAGTATCTACTGAATTCTGTAATTAGTCATTCATTTAATATCTCTTCTGAATTATGTATATAAAGTCAATACCTATAGTATCTATTGAATTCTGTAATTAGTCATTCATTTAATATCTCTTCTGAATTATGTATATAAAGTCAATACCTATAGTATCTACTGAATTCTGTAATTAGTCATTCATTTAATATCTCTTCTGAATTATGTATATAAAGTCAATACCTATAGTATCTACTGAATTCTGTAATTAGTCATTCATTTAATATCTCTTCTGAATTATGTATATAAAGTCAATACCTATAGTATCTACTGAATTCTGTAATTAGTCATTCATTTCATATCTCTTCTGAATTATGTATATAAAGTCAATACCTCTAGTATCTACCGAATTCTGTATAAAGTAAATGCCTCTAATACCTGTACTGTATTATGTATTTGGTCTAGGAATTTAATTTGTGCGCCTGGACAAGAGATGGCGTAACGAGCGTATCGTCCCACAGTTCCGTGTATCCACACATGCGTTGAAAACTCCTGTCAGCGCGCATCGTTCGTAGTATAGGGCAGTTGATTGACGCGTCAACAACAGCATTTTGTAGTCAACTGAACATGGCACAGTTCGTGCCAAATAAAGTGTTTTTGCGGGGTGTTCTGCTTCATTACTTTAACATGCAGAAAAGTGCTACCGAAAGTCATCGTATTTTGGTGGAAGTGTATGGTGACCATGCGCTAGCTGAGCGAACGTGTCAGAAGTGGTTTGCACGGTTTAGAAGTGGTGATTTCGGCCTGGAAGACCAAGAGCAACCTGGACAGCCAAAAAAAATTTGAAGATGAAGAATTGAGAGCATTGCTAGATCAGGATTCGTATCAAACGCAGGAAGAACTTGCAGAAGCATTAGGCGTTGATCAAACAACAGTTTCCAAACGCCTCAAAGCCATGGGAATGATTCAAAAGATGTCACATTGGGTTCCACATGAATTGAAAGACAGAGACGTTGAAAGACGAAAAACCATTTGCGAATTGCTGCTTCAAAGACAGAAAAGAAAGGGGTTTTTGCATCGCATTGTTACTGGCGATGAGAAGTGGATCCATTA
This sequence comes from Lepisma saccharinum, assembly GCF_977018435.1. Lineage (NCBI taxonomy): Eukaryota > Metazoa > Arthropoda > Insecta > Zygentoma > Lepismatidae > Lepisma > Lepisma saccharinum. Next base: position 9,788,197 of record NC_139249.1, read on the forward strand.
CGAGAACCCGAAGCGAAAAAGGCCTGGGTGAAGCCAGGTGAACCAGGTCCATCACAACCGAAACAAGATATTCACTGTGCAAAGGTTATGCTGTGCATATGGTGGGATATGAAAGGTGTGGTGTACTATGAGCTGCTGCAACCGGGTGAAACTATTAATGGAGAACGTTATCGACGACAATTAATGCGTTTGAAGCAAGCTCTGGCCAGGAAACGACCGAAATGGGAGAACAGACATGATAAACTTATTTTTCAACATGATAACGCTCGCCCACATGTTGCAAAACCGGTCAAAACCTATTTAGAAAATGTCGGATGGGAAGTTTTACCCCACCCGCCGTATTCACCAGACGTTGCTCCTTCGGACTACTAATTGTTCGATTTCATGAATAACGATTTGATTGGACAGCGGTTCACTTCTTCAGAAGATATCGAACAATGGGTCTCTGACTGGATCGCTTCAAAGGATTCGCCACGGAATCCGTAACTTGCCTGACAGATGGGCAAAAGTGGTGGCTCGCGATGGACAATATTTTTCTTAAGGTATTTATGTATTTTGTGTTTGAACTACAGCTTCAATGTGTGCGTAACAACCGCACGAATTAATTCCTAGACCAAATATATAAAGTCTCCCTCTCTAATATCACTTCTGAATTATGTATAGAAAGTCATTCCATCCAATATCTCTACTGAATTATGTATACAAAATCATTCCATCCAATCTACTGAATTATGCACATAAAGTCCATCTACTATTCCAACTGAATTATGCATACAGCCCCCCCTCCCCCCCCGGTTCTCATTGGAGTGTATAATGTCATTCCATCCAATATCTCTACTGAATTATGTATATAAAGTCAGTCCCTTTAGTATCTCTACTAAATTATGTATATAAAGTCAGTTCATTTAATATATCTACTGAAGTATGTATACAATGCCTCCAACTTCTCTTCGGAATTATGTGTACGAACTTGCTTCCTCTTCAAAATGATGTGTATAAAGTCACTGCCTATAATATCTCTTGTGAATTATGTATATAAAGTCATAGCCTCTAATATGTCTTCTGAATATGTATACCAAATCCCTTCCTGTCCTCTGTGGAGTGTACCTTGTATTAATAGTGGGAGTTACTTTTTTATGAATAAAGTCACTCCATCCAATACCATTACTGAATTATGTATATAAAGTCATTCCGTCTAATATATCTACTGAATTAAGTGTGCTAACTCCCACCCTCTCCAAAATGGTGTGTACAAAATCAATGCCTCGAATACCTCTATGGAATTGTGTATATAAAGTTCCTCTCTCTAATACCTCTTCTGGATTATGTTTAGTCAATCCCTCTAATATCTCTACTGAATTATGCACACAAAGTGGGCCCCTGTTCTCAGTGGAGTTTATCAAGTATGACACTTCCACAGAATATAACTATACTTGATTGTTTTTGCAACAGCATTGTAGAGATTACCATTTGAGCGTAAAATCCTCCGAATGTTGTTTCGCCCCATTCAGTCACAAGCAGTGTGGAGAATTAGATATAATGACGAACTTTATAAGGAAATACCTCTTTCCATATACGTAAGAATAGACTAAGCTGGGCTAGCCATGTAGCTAGAATGGATGAGCACTGGATCCCGAAGATAATGCTAGGAGGAAACATTGGAGGAAGAAGACCTCCAAGATGACCAAGGATTAGATGGGAGGATAGTATCCAGAAGGATGCAGACTCCATCCTTCGCATCAGAAACTGGAGAAGAGCAGCCGAAGAGAATACGTTTTGGAGGAAGAAACTTGGGGAGGCCATAGTCCAAAAATGAGCCAAAGTGCCATATGTAACAGAGCTATTGTAGAGATAAATGAGTTTCATGATAATCATCTCATGAAGTAATGACTATTTCTAATATGCAGAGATGAATTTAATGTGTCTATTAACCCCTTCCCTGCGGCGACATTGAAGGGAAGTATGTACGACCAAAAAAAAATCATCTACATATGGATGCAACTGCATGTTCCACATTAAGTAAGGTTCCCGCTGCGTACAGCAAATTTGCCATTCAGGCACATTTAAGGTATCTGAGGGCAGGGCCCCACTACATATAATCAATCTCGGCAATTTTGAAGGTGATGTGATCAGCACCATGCTCTAGTTGCCTTTAGCCACGAAAAAGTGTTGTTTCTAAAAATGACTTTGCAATACAAGAATTGATAATTTTCAAATATACTAGGTTTGACAAAAAAAACTTAATGAATTTATATTTCATAAATGGAAGCAGATGCAGTAAATTGGCTAGTGTTGTCTTGAAGCACCATACCTTCCCTCAGTCTGCATGAAGTGTGGACTTGCTCAACCTTAGCAGTTCCAAGTGAGGCATCTTTCCGTGAACACATGTAACCGTGCTGTGGCGGAAAATGGCTAGTTTGAAAGTAGAACAAAGGATTAACATAAAGTTTCTTGTGAAACTTAAGTTGCCAACAGACAAAAATCCACATGCTGACCGAGGCATATGGTGATACGTCCAGAGTACAAGTCTTTCAGTGGCATAAACGTTTCTCAGAGGGGAGGGAAAGTGTTGAAGACAATGATCGTTCAAGCAGGCTGCAGTGTTCAGTTACTGACACAAACATCAACAGAGTAGGAGAAGTGACCGAAGATTGAGTGTGCTTGCACTGGCTGAACTAGTGAACTTGAACAGGGAATCTGTTTGGCAGATTATTGAGGTTTTGACCAGACATTGCAAATAAAGTGAGGAGAAAGAGGCCTCAACTGTCAAAAAACTGATGGATTTTGCACCATGACAATGCACCAACCCATAAGGCTCTGTCTGTCAAGCAATTTTTGGCGAGTGAAAATATTAGTCATGGAACATCACCCCCCTCTTGCTGGATCTGGCACCATACAACTTTTTCTTTTCCCTAAACTAAAGTCTGGCCTCAAGGGAACACGTTTTGACTCAGTTGAAGAAGTCAAGTCGAAAACCGCAGACTCACAGAAAATGGCTTCCAATATTGTTACCAACAGTGGCAGCAACAAATGCAGAAGTGTGTGAATGTCGAAGGGAACTACTTCGAAAGTGATGGCCACAACAGGCACTAATGCGGTAAGTGCCAGAATGTGTGTGTCCAGTACGGATTTCTTTTGTGTCACACTTCGTATATATAGATCCTCCACAAAAAAAGGCCCAATTTTATAGTCTAAATATAGCTCTGCCACAGGGAATGGGTAAATAAAATACAAATACAAAAACAAATAAATGGATAAAAGACAACTTCACGTAAGTGCAATTCAAATTACTAGAATTGCTCTCAGAACAAGGTATTACTAATTATTCAATGCTGCAGTTAATTTAACTTGTTTTAACCAATTATTCTAATTATGGAACAATGGCCTATTTCCTTCATACTATTTCAACTAATAAAGCAGAAAATCATGATATTTCCAAATTAAGTATACAGTTAATGCTGCTCAGCACCAACAATCAGACACCAGTGAGGACCTAGTCATCTTTTACCCTGACAGTCAAACTGAGAAGTTCAAATTGGAGTAACCCAGTTGTGACCAGTCACAGGCCCTAGAGGACCAGTGGAGGTGTGTGTGTATCTGAAAGCAATAGCTTTGTAATCCTTTCTAACAGTGGCATGCCTAGAAATTTCTGAATAGCCATCCGTCATTCCACCAAAGGGGGATAATGTTATGGGATAGATTTATATAAATGGCTAACTTCTTTTGAAAAAATGAAAATCTACATGTAATAATGAGTAAAAAACAACATCAGACAATTAAGGGTACAGGGAAACACTGAGGCAAAGGTCCACCAAGTGTAGAAATGCAGGTCAGGCAGCTCTACCCAGTTACTCCAAAGCCCTTCTCCCCTTCAAAATCAAATTAGTACACAAACCAAACACCAAGCTGACAAAGTGAACAAACACAAACGGTACTTCCTCTCCCCCCTTGACAACCCAGATGTGTAGATGTGTAGGATGCAGCAGCAAAGCACATTACATTGGAAGATCTATCAATGAACAAATCCAGCACCATCTAACTGAAGCAAAAAAAGCCCAATCCACCACTGGACTTGTCAAGCATATCAAATACAATAGCCATAAAATCCAAATATTACATGTTAAAGACACAGCGTACACATTCATAGATACAAAAATAAAATAAACACATGCCATCATGCACTTCTCGCATCATTCTCCTACTGTGGCAGTTAACATAAAATGGTAGATAACAACAGCACAACTAGCAGCAATCGAAGAACTAAAAACAACAGAAGCACACCAAGCAACAAGTTCCAAGGACGGTGGCAGTGGTCACCGAAATTAATACAACAAAAAACAGCTTCGCACAAAAGTGAGTACTAAGGTTCTCTGTGATTACACATAATCAGAAACGCAACACACTGCCAAGAGAGGAAGCAATCAAGACTAGTAAAGAAAAAAACCCACACCAAGTGCAGGTTCATACTTCATGCCACAATGCAAATCTTCTGAACAGTTTTTAACCGTGAACAATGGTGTTAAACACATTCTTCTGACTCCCTTACAACAAGCTTGTGTCAATATAATTTCTAGTCTATGTGAAATGGCAAATGTGAACTCCTGCACCTTAAATTAAATACAGTTTAATTGAATTGAATTACAGTTTTTGGATACATTGGAATCGCAGCAAACCTTTTTATTGTAAATATATTTGTGTGTTTGTGTTTGGATCCTAAGGTTGAAATAGAGAAAACATTTCCTTGAACCCTCCAATTTTTGGAAAGTTTGCCTTGAAAACCGAGAATTATACTTGAAATTTATCATGGTCCTAGAGTGGCCACCCTGATTTGAAGCTAAATTAGATTATTAGGCTGTTTTTCAGGAGACAGGGTGGCTACAAACAAGCAGAAATGAAATTCCCTGACTTTTCCAGGTTTTCCAGGACAAAATTTACATTTTTCCCTGACAATTACAAACTAAACTAAATCGATGTTTTTGCAAATAGAAATAATAACCTCATACAGATCCACGTATGGTTTTGTTAAGTACCAATATTATCTTCTATGAAATTGACTCAATTTCTCTATTCTCTATGATTTGAATTCAAACTGCAAAATAGTGAATTTGGAAAATTATTACAATTCACAAGCTAGGGAAGGATTACGGAATTTTGTCATACGCAGTAAGTTTAAAGTAAAATGCTTGATTATTTTTAAAGTTACGACTAAATGAGATAAGAGTGAAGATTGATCTATTAAGAAATACAATTTCTAATTTATCAGTCTCCTTATACATTCTCGGTATTATATGTTGATATTTCCACTGAGGTTTGGAACCCTCTGCTTGCAAGAACCATGAGTGCGGACTCATTTCTCAATGCATTCGCGTTCAGTTGGTGTTTTAAGTCCACTTTATGCACAGTAAGGCTAATCGGGACTGGACCTACAGTTTAAAGTGGGATCCGAACCACTTGTGCTTCCACCGGGTATCGAACCCGGGACCCCTTCATTACAAGGCAATGACGCTACTACTGCGCCATGGGGGAGGCCCATTTCTCAATGCATAAAGCTCTCTTCTCTGTAAAGCAAACAACTTAACTCTTGCATATAAGTGAAACAACTGAATCGAACAAAATAAAGTGTATTATTTCCTTACATTATCAATGGGATTTCTGCTTCAGTACAGTATATCCAAGTGAAGTACTGTGAAACTGACAACATGCAGTTATACCTTTAATGCTGCCGAAAAGGGTATGTAGGTATTAGAAATTTAACGCAAGGAATTTATAGAATTGCATTGTATAGGTACCTGATTTAGCTAAACATACATTAAAACAGGAACACACTAATAATAAAAGCTTCTGAAGGTTCATATATACGAGGGGCATCCTGAAAAAGCTCCAATGGTGCCTATACGCAGCACTGGTGGTCAGAGATAGACACACACCCATGCAGGCAGGAAGAAGTGGCATGTAGCAGTAATCTGGTACAGTTGCAATGCAGCCGTTTTAGGACAGTTCTAGGTTAAAGATTGCAGCTGTCATACAGTCTCCCACCGAGCCTAGCCTACAATGCACACTCAGAGTTTGGCACAGAGCCACAGGCAATTGTGTGAGGTGTGAGTGATAGTATGGTCAGACGATGGTGCAGACAATTCACGGAAGGCCAATCGAATGTGCACAACCCCATACAGCTGAGTACCCACGGGCCCTTTGCATCACTTCAGGTGAGAGATCTTGGACCACTCCCTGTACAGCCCTGGCCTTGAATGTACTGACTTTCATCTCTTTGTTTAACTGAAGAGGTTTCAGGCAGGGAAAGGATTTGACAGCTACACTGCGGTAGAGATAGTTCCAGTCTTTGCTGTCAGACACATACACAATGGGCATACAAAATTTAGTGCCTTGCTACGACAAATGCCAGAATAATGGTGGTGATTATGCTGAAAATTAGGTTAAGACTCACTGTTACTAATGCAATAAATTACGTACAACTGATATTCATGTTTTATTTATGCCTAATCGGTAGGGACCTTGATTTTTTTTTTCAAATTGGTGTATATTCTTATTTTTTATTTTTTACTATACGGTGTTATTTTTCTCAAAATTCACATTTTCATTTTAGCGCATTTTCTGGCAAATATCTGATATTATTCCCTCATGGTGTTTTTAAACTACTGCTTCAAATTGTAAGTCACATGGCTTACGCCTCTTCGTGAGAGTTTGGTATCTTGAAAGTTCTTTTGGGAAAGTTATTTTCCATACCCCTTTTTTTAAATTTAAGGTAAGGATTTTAGATAATGGAATTTTCCCCGTATATACTGAAGGGTGCATAATGACCATAAGTGGCAACGCAAATTAAAATCAATCAATCTCACGTGACAGATACCGATATATTATGGCACCAAAAATTGGCATTATCTTTTTTGACTTGTCAGTATTACGTTTACCAAAATTCGCATTTTTGTTTTAGAACATTTATCTGCCAAATATACCGAAACTTAATACTCCATTGTGCTTTTAAACGATTATTTTAAATTCTAGATCACATGGTCTAGGTATTTTCGTGACAGTTTGATATGTTGGAACAGATTTTTGAGGAAGTAAAAGTAAAGTGCTCCCCTGAACTTTTCCATGAAGGTGCATAAGGGTGTGGAGTTAGGGCCCCACACTTTCATGATCACGGCTAAAGGTGGGGGTGATGTGATCAGCACCACGCTCCTGGCTACCTTGATCCCTCAAAGTTTCCTCAAGGTACCAGCTTCATATGGTGCTGGGTGGGTGCCAGAGCAGTTTGAATAGGTGGAAAACATCCCGGTTCTCCCCCGTAGGGGATCGACCCCGGGTCTCTTGCATAGTAGTCAGATGCCCTAACGACTGAGTTCCATTATTACTCGCTCGACAAATGCTGATGGTGCGCACTTAGCTTGGTAATTCAAAACATATGTCGTGCGACAAATACGAAAATGTGGCTCTGGTGTGATGGTAAATATGCACTCGATCTCCTGTTAGAACCCTGCCACTTTGCTCTGCGATGCAAATGGTTTTGATAGAAGTTGAAAAAATCGTGGGAAATACATGATTTAATGTGCCTGTCGAAAATATTCCATGTACGTATAACTCTATAGTTTACTCTTGAGTAAAATGTTGGAAAACTTGCATGTTCTATGTACACAAACATGGCCTAAAAAAGACAAGAATGTTGGATTTCATGGAATTTTTCGTTGTTTTAGGTCATTTCTTTTAAAAAAATCGCTAAAAACGCCAACAATTCACATTTTATGCCAAATTTGCATTATTTCGATATTTAGAAAGGGCGAAAAATGTGTCCAGACATCACTGCACATTCCTAAACATAACTTCGCAGCAATTACCATTTTTCACGGTTTTGGCGTTTGCGAAAAATCAATCGGAAATTACTTTCTGGGCACCCCTCGTATAAATCAGTAGATGGAAAGTGAACATTTAGCAGGGCTGGCAGAAATTAGTATTTTATTTCATTATATTGGACATTAACCTTACTCGGTGAGAGATTAATGACCATCTCTCACGAGTTTAATCAGACAGGACAGAGAATGGTGTTAATTTCATTGCAATACTAGTTTTGCAGTAAATTTGAGGTTGGGAGCATGCACTTGCCAATTTTTATAACGTTCACCAATGCAGATTTATGTTTCACTTTTTCGTGATAGTATTCAATATAGCCTATATCCAGTTTTGTTGGATTCTTCTTGATATCTAAGAATAGTGCAATGTGATTGTAAACGTATGTTAACTTGTGTGAAACCAGTAATACGTCAGGATGATGAAGGAAAACCTTTGTAAACACTGCTACATTAAATAAGGTGAAGTGAGCCAGAAGAGTAATAAAATTCCAGCAGCAAATTTTTAGTCTAAAGCTCTTCTTGTTTATGCATACGATTTTTGTTGGATGTTGTAGTCCAAAGACATCGAACAAAAATCATAAAGAGTCCCATGCATGCAATTTTTGTTACATGTTGTAGTGAGATACTTTGTCGGGTGGCGATATTCGATAAAATTCGTATGTATCAATGGAACCTATTTGTTTCCATGTTCCTTCAGTTTGCCCAACAAAATGCCTTACTACGACGTCCGACAACTATCGGACTGCGCCACCCACTCCCATCCCCTCCATCTGTTGACAGTTCTGTCTCCTTACTACTCCCATACGGACAAGAAAAAATTATAATTCAATGCATTTTCCACGTAATATTTAGAGGCTTAACCTTTACTCCCCCGATGATATTATAGCTATGGTATCATCAGAGTAAGGTCGTTCTGGCCCGATGAAACCATATGGTATCATGGTGCTGATTACGAAATGAATGTGCTTTTTGGACCCTCATACTCTTCTGTTTGGGTTGAAACTCTGACACAGGTCTAGAGCAAGCCTGGGTAAATTCATATTGATGACCAACCTCCCCCCCCCCCTCTCCGCAAGATATCCATGACACATTTCCGAATAGTTTCACATTTTGGCTCATTGTTCAACTTGTATGGCACCCAGGAACATGAAACAAGTTTAAATCTCTTTGGAATCGTCCATTCTTTGAAGAGAATACTAAGGTTTTCGCCGTCTCCCGAAAATAGCGAGAGAAGAGGGGGGCAAACTCCAGATTTTTGTTCGTTTTTTTCATTGAAAATCGGTGGTCACGCCCCCAAACCCCCCTTCCTCGGTTCGGGGATCTTAATTGTACACGGTTGTATGCTATGATGTTCTAGCTGAAAAATAAAACTTATCCGAAGTAGATTACTCCCATAGTGCCCGAGTTATAACAATTTTCCTCCATAAATGCTAATTTCCTATTTTTCGTAAAAAAAAAAAAATAAAAAAAAAATCACATTTTGGCTTATTATTCAACTTGTATGACACCCAAGAACATGAAACATGTCTCATTCTCTTGAGAAATGTCCATTCTTTAAAAAGAATACTAAAGTTCGCGCCTTCTTCCCAAATAGCGGGAGAAGAGGGGGCAAACTCCAGATTTTTATGTTTTTTCATTGAAATTCGGGGGTCGCGCCCCCCAAACCCCCTTTCTCGGTTCGGCGATCTGAATTGTGCACGGTTGCATGCGCTGATGTTGTAGCTGCAAAACAAAACTTATCCGAAGTAGATTTCTCCCATAGTGCCCGAGTTAGAACAATTTTCCTCCAAAAATGCAAATTACCTATTTTTCGTTAAAAAATCACACTTTGGCTTATTATTCAACTTGTATGGCACGCAACAACATGAAATATGTTTCATTCTCTTGAGAAATGTCCATTCTTTAAAAAGAATATTAAAGTTCGCGCCTTCTTCCCAAATAGCGGGAGAAGTGGGGGCAAACTCCAGATTTTTATGTTTTTTTCATTGAAATTCGGGGGTCGTGCCCCCCAAACCCCCTTCCTCTGTTCGGCGATATGAATTGTGCACGGTTACATGCTATGATGTTTTAGCTGCAAAACAAAACTTATCCGAAGTAGATTGCTCCCATAGTGCCAGAGTTATAACAATTTTCGTCAAAGAGTGTTTGAAGTCAATGAAGACGATATTCCCTGACATTTCCCTGACTTTTTTTGACACCTCAAATTCCCTGACTTTTCCCGGTTTTCCAGGTTTTCCAGGTCTGTCGCCACCCTGGGAGAAAAACACCACTTTGTACAGTCCTAAATGCGGTCAATGTCCTCTTCTGATGAATTTTCAACATTAAGAAAATCGAATTTATTAAAGTCAATTTATACACCTGACTTTTGCCAATTCCAATATGACAAATTAACCTGATATTCAAATGCAGGGTTTCGACAACCTTTTCCAAACAAATTACCAGAATTCTCAAAATTATTTTTCCATATCACTTTGTAGTGTTTTAGGTCAATTGAACTCTGTTTACAGTACATTTTTAGAATAGAAATATGGAGCCACTCACTCCTGTTACAATAAAATTAATACTGTTAATGCACATGAACATCTGTTTCTGTTGCAGGAAATTATAAATTCCACATTCAATGCAGGTCGGGCCCCAGGTGAGTGGAAAACCTGAGATATTGGCCTCTCCAAGTCCACAATTTCAAGTTGTGCATTAAAGATCACTTACCGTAATTTAATTCATAGCTCTGCATCACAGGGCATCGGTGTAACATCTTTCTTCCCCACTGGCTTCGTGAAACTTGCTCTTCTACAGGCTGCTATGTGGTTGCATTCCCACATCGTGTTTTCCCCGGAGATCTTGTTGCTGTGGAAGTACAAGATGTTTTTTTTAGGATACATCTCTAACTCACTTGCAACTTGGTCATACTCATTATATCAAAATCAATAAAAAACCAATACATGCTAACACCTCCTCAATCTTGAGGTATATGTACATCAAAGCTTGAAATGATTCATGTGTCGCACATCACAAACTATGCCATTGTTTTTTACAACACTTTAGGGCCTTAATGAAACATGGATGTTTACTCTGTTGCCTGTGCCTCATATACACCTAAAATGAGTTTTCAGGTAATAGTGAAAATGAAAGTAAATTAAATGCAAGGCAAAATTTATTGTTTAGAAAATATACACTAAACGTAATATTCCACCCTCTAATAGAGTTTATCCGAATCTTTGTCTGAACACCCTGTTAAAGGTTGGAAACGTTACGTCTTTAGTATATATATTTTATACAATAAATTTTGCCTTGGCCAGCATTTGAATGTTTTATTATACCTGCTGCAAAATTAGTTTGGTATTGAGGTGTGAAGGAACACGCGTTACGGTGTTGCCATATCATGCAGTACGGTACGCAGTGCAGCCGTCTGACGCTGTGTCGAGGAACACGTGTTATGAAAAGAAACAACAATGATGAAATGTGTTACTATCTTCTCTCTTCACTTGCATTTCCCTTACAACATGAACGAATTAACGAAACGAGAATTGTTTACAGGTTACCTTGTCAATCCATTCTGAAAATATTAAATATATACACTTTCAATAATCATTTCTTTCCGAAGTCGCCGTTAAAGTCTGCCCATCTTTCAATTATACCCAACTGAATTGCACAAAGTCCAGTTGGTGGGGCGTCTCACTTTCACACGGGAGACCCGCAGTGGTTTGTGGAACTTTTTCAAATATCCCGAGCGGCTCCGGGGTCGACTCAACCCAAGTGAATACCTGGGACAAACCTGGGGTAAAGGCGGTTGGTGAACTGCATCACCTCCATAATATGGCCTAGGTCGAGTTCGAGAATGTCTGGAGCCCTACCTCCACATCCCCATATGCCTCCATACTTTAGTTTATTTTGCGTCCATTAATTTTTTGTATGAGAATCCCAGAGATTTTATGACTGTCCTTAAAGATGTTTCCCCACCTTGAAAAAGTCCCGAATCTTTCAACGAAACGCGCAGTTTCCCAACAGTGGGATGATCTTTCCTCCTATAATAAGAATAAATATGGCGACGAATAGCATCTTGCTGAAAGGTATCTATTTTGTCACGCGTTTACTGATATTCCTCTTCTTTCCTGGGGTTTCCAGTTATGAAGCCTCGCATTTATTTATTTATTTCTATCACATTATATTTTTCTTTCCCTATGGTAACAATAGTGTTCTTAGACATGCCAATAGCAGCTGCAGTCCTGTCCAGAACTTTATTTACAGAAATGTATGGACCCCCATTGTTTTTCTCTTGCTCAAATTATTTGCGTTCAGAACAAACCTACCCTACCCTGTTTTGTCACGAAATGAACTGCAAAATGTGAAATAGACTCTTAAACACGAAATTTACCGTTTATATACAGACGTGACACTTTCTGAAGTCTGAAGTATCCTGAGAGTTATGCAATTCACGGAAAATTGATTAATTCTGCTGTAAATATTTGAGAAGCAAAAATTGACTCCTTTGTACAGGAATAAACTTAATATTCTGGTAATGATTTAATGTGCTATTAGAAGGGATATGTTTATTTTGTGTAATAGTGCAGTTTTGAAATCAAATTTGGGATTATATTCAATTTTTTTGAAACCAAAATGTAATTTTATATGGTGCTTTTTCACCGCTATAATAGCGAAATTTCATTTTATTTACCGCTTTTGAACCTGAAATGGAGTGTTTTTGTACCAAAATTTTGCTTTTTTATTTACCAAAAATATGTGCCTCTACCTATTGTTCATACGCCCTTGTGTTTTAGTTTGTTAACCAACCATCTACCAAACACAACCCAAAAATTGCAGCAAGAAAGAGACCAATTACTGTGGTAGATTTCTACATGAAAATCGTTGAAAACATGGGCCTTTTCCTAAAGTATTTAACATACAACTTGTGACCACAAGTCATATTCTGTGCATCAAACTGTAGTGTAGTTTGTCCACAACAAATTTCTGGCTGATCCCATTTTTCTTTGTTCAAAACTCCACTTTTAGTACACTATTAGAAAAAAAAATGATTTTTCCGGAAGCACGGTACATTTCCCCCGCATATCCAGGATATCCACACTGATATACACCCTAACAAATCAGATATCGAACAATTGGAATAATATTAAGTGCAAAACCATTGCATCAGGATGTTGAACAGGCACAATTTGGATGGCCTGGACATCTAAGCAGAATGCCAGAACTTAGAATACCTAAACAGGCATGGGAGGCAAGAACTGGAGGACTGGGCGAGAGGCCAAAAGGAAAACAACATGGAATGTGGGGTGTGAAGGAAGAAACCTGTCAGAAGATAGGAATGACATAGATGAGGATTGGAATAAGTATGGTCAACATACGTATCTCAAAGATAGTTGCTTTATAACACTCTGCCCATAAATGAGCTGGTATTGGGTCGTCATGCTTGGCACCTCATGGGGGAAACAAATCACGGGCAGAGGGTTACATAAAGAAATAGCTCCAATTAGTCACATGAATGGAGAGTATAACTACAGGATGAGGAATTTATATAAATGGGGTTTCCTTTCAGTTTACTACTTTTGTAATTACAAAAGCAGCAGCTGCTCGAAATTTTGAAGAAAAAAAATTGGATGTTTTCAAACCAATAGGTGATTCTGGAAGTATTTTGAATGCTGGTCACGTAAATTACATCCAGTTCTTCCCATCATGTCAGGATTTTTTCCATCACAAAGTTCAGTCAACCAACCACACTATAACATTCAGTTTCGGACATTTTGTGAACGATTTAAAAAATAAACGTAACCAAAGTCCATACAATGTTTATGGACATGAGAGGTGTAAGATAGACTAAATGTTTACAATTCTATATTTACAATATAAATCAATATTTTACAACCATCTATTGGGGAAATAATGGAACTGCATATTTTATTATGAATTTAAGGCAGTTAAAATATTGCTGTTTTGTGAAAGAACTAGATGTGCTGGGTAAAAATGGATTTTATTTTCGTAATCAGCATGCTGATATTATTCAGATATTATTCTGCAAGACATCCAAACACATCTCAACCAGTGTTACCGTTAAGTTTGATTTTAGCAAAATTTATGTAATATTTTACATTTTGTTCATAGTAGGGTGGGTCCCGGGTTCGATACCCGGTGGAGGTACAAGTGGTTCGGATCCCACTTTAAACTGTAGGTCCAGTCCCGATTAGCCTTACTGTGCATAAAGTGGACTTAAAACACCAAATCAACCAACCAACCAACCATAGTAGGGTGGAATTAGCCAAAATTTTGCTCCAACCCGGAATTAAATACTAGAGAAAAGATTTTTCCCAGGAATGTTCCCCAATGTTTTCACAACTCAATTCCAAAATGCTAAAAGATGGAAGCTTGGCAAAATCATTTTATACGAGGATCAGTCAATAATTGGTGGATTTAGCAAAACTTTTGCTCCAAGCCGGAATTAAATACTAGAGAAGGAATCCCCAATGTTACTAAAACTCAAATCCAAAATGCCAAAGGATGGAAGCTTGCATCGACATGTGTTTAGTGTATATTTGACCATCACAACCATTTATTTTATTTTCTTGTTGTTTTACAGGGTAAAAAAGGCCACACCCTCCACAGTACCAAAGAACAACAGAGATCAGTAATCTCTCTTTTGTGCTCTGAAGGTGTATCAAGAACAGAAATCTACCAAAGTTTTGCATCACAATATAGAGGACTAATGTGCAGATGGTTTGCCAGTTCACCGTTAGTTACTCGTGGGTTAGAATCATGGTATGAACCTGTTCCATCTGAGTAGTGGATGTGAATCGCCATTCTGCTGCTCCTTCGAGCTTGACACTTGTCTGAGTGTTCCACAATTTTTTGAACTTCTCAATCCATTCAAAAACACTTCATCGTGGTTAGTACTTCTCCAATCTTGTGATGCAAGCAAGTGTATTTCGTTCCCTGGTAATCTCATCTCTGCCAGCCGAAGTAATGTTGTCTAAGAGTTGTCAAACTTCTCTACATGTTAAGTCACACATCTTGACCGCATTGTTCTCTTTCGACTTTATTGTTCTCTAATTAGGTCGAAATTAGATTGTGGATGTGTTATGCATGCCTCTTCTCGTCCTTCTCAACTTCACATCCTCAACGCTGTTCATCGTGCTTCGTCCCGTTGTATTTCGTACCGGTACAATCTCTACTTCTTTACGGAGGTATCGGGCACTCATCATCTCTACAAAGGCAACTTATTCTTCATTATTGCCACCACTTGCGCTCAATGCTCAACACAGTCTCTGACGAGTGAAGGTTGACTGTGTAGTGTCTTCATCCTCGTGCCACACTGTGTTCGTGGAGACGAAATCCTCAGTACTGGTGTTGATAGCAATCTGCATGGAACCCTACACTCTTTCAGTCTCTCCTCAGGAATTATCTGCATGACTCATTGACCTGTCTCTAACTTCTCTCCCAAAGGCAGACACACACATATTTTTTTTTTTTTTTTTTACATGGATGGGTCCATAACTGTTGAATCAATGGGTTGTGCCCTGTTGTCAACTCGCACAGTCACAGCTTTACCTTACCTCCTCCTTGTTCTCTACATGGGAGAACTTTAAGCAATACTAAAGGTGCTGTACTTTGGTCAAGTTCACACTTTGCGGATTCTCCCCATTTATTCTGATTCCTTCAGTGTGCTCCAGAGTCTGGACCCACTCGTTTCCAGACACCCTATACGTCAGTGAAAATATTCGATGGTGAGCGTCCTTCACTGTAAGTGTGGTTGGGCATTAAAAGCAACAAAGCAGCTGCCAAAGTCTTCCGAAGTACTTTCCACCTTATCTAGACCTTATATAGCCCAGGGACCTTCAGAATATGTTCTGAAAGTTTGAGGAGCTATAACAGACAAGTTAGAGACAAAAAAAAGTTATGTGGTTTCTCACCACCATGGAAGGATTACATGTGTCAAGTTTCATCAAAATCTGAGATCATGGGTGGTTGCTGTTGTTGAACTGACATGGAATGTCCCATAGGCAAGTGAGAATAAGTTATCACAGGAAACTATTTCAGAATTGAAGTACTCAAAGCCTATTTGAGCTTGTAAAATAAACTAATGAGAAACAACATAAGCTAATAAAGTTTGCAAGATTGCTAATGGGGATGGCTTTGAATTTTATGACCTAAAAATCACCAAAATATGCAAAATAAGAAATGCTCTTATGACCTAAATTTTTAAAAATATGCACTGTAATTTGAAAAATATGTCCTAAAAACTGAACTGTTTCAAACATCAATACTTAACATATGCTGATACATTTTCACATACTATATTTTTAGTCACTTTACGAGCCCTGACTTGCAATGCAGAATGAATACTTTCTGTAAATTTTCAAATAAAAGTGATTGACTATTGTCAGCTAGCAAGCCTTGTACTGAGAAGAGCTTCATTCTACTTCAGCTGACACAAGACAAGCATATTTAAAGTAAACAATGTAATTCTGCAAAAGTTCTGCAGTATCGAGAGAAAGTTTTTCTCCCAATAATTTTTTTGCAATAGAGCACAATGTATGATACCCAGAGGTGTGCCCTGTAACCGGAGTTGCCGCAGGTAACAGCATAATGTGATGAATTAAAAAGTTGTTTCAATAATAAAAAAAAACATTGTTAAATACGTTAACCAATAGTGTTGTCGTCGAGTAGATATTGCAGAGGACATTTTTTCCGCAGCCGACAGAAGCGAAGAGGGAGGCAGCTACCCTGAAGAGGTAACACCTTCACAACTTTCATCGCTCTGAAGGCACTTCCACTGCATGAAATTCAGCCTGTCCCTCCTGAAGGCAGTCCCGAATGATCCTGATCATGCTTTCGGTGTTGCCCACACTCACCCCGTCCACTGTGGTTTCTTCCGATTTCTGCAAGCAAGCCCTGCTGCTTCTCTTGGATACCCCTAGAAGTTCAGAAGGCAACCCCATTGGCTACGATCAGCCCCGACCATATGTTTTGGTCTTCCCGCGTTCACCCCAAGCTGCATTTCTCTGTTCAAAGAACAGAGTTCTGAGAAACCAGGGTACATGGTAGAAGTTTGAAGCTTGGAGAAACAAATTAGCATGTTTAAAGCAATAATGGATTTCATTTTAATGCTAAGAGCCATAAACCTGACCCACCAAACCTAACAACGAAAGCATTTACAATGCAATACCCCTTAACACTGCATGCATGTGAAGAGGATGACAACAGCAGTCCGTATCCAAGATGGCAGTAAATGGAAGGTTGCTCGGAAAGAATCATGTAGTAGATGGAAACATGCAGTAATTAATCACTAAGACTGAAGTATGAGTTAGCCCCTAAGGCCGGAATTTTATTATCCA
This sequence comes from Lepisma saccharinum, assembly GCF_977018435.1. NCBI lineage: Eukaryota > Metazoa > Arthropoda > Insecta > Zygentoma > Lepismatidae > Lepisma > Lepisma saccharinum. Next base: position 9,805,403 of record NC_139249.1, read on the forward strand.
GAAGTCTAACACCTGGGCAGTAATTTTAAACTCAGAAACACAGTAGATTCGCACAGCATTGTTTAAAATGCTGAATCTTCGGAACCACTAATGCAATTCAATTGAAACTTTCAACATAAGTAAAGTACGTAGCCATGGGATTATTAAACCTGCAAACATTGTTCAGAAAGTATAAATGCAATAATACAATAATTTAGTAATGTACAATACTGAATAGTCAGCACTCACATCATGTTGTTTTGTATCGTATTATTGTATTTATACTTTCTGAACAATGTTTGCAGGTTTAATAAACCCATGGATATGTACTTTGCTTATGTAGAAAGTTTCAATTGAACTGCATTACTGGTTCTGAAGATTCATCATTTTAAACAATGCTGTGCGAATCTACCATGTTTCTGAGTTTAAAATTACCGCCCAGATGCTAGACTTCTGGGTATTAAAATTCCGGCCGTAGGGGACCGCAAACAAGGGACAAACAAAAGTCATTTTTGCAAAATGACACTAGGTGACAGTAAAATACAGTCTCACTAGCAAGCAGAAGAAAATTCTTTCTCTCCCTGCCAATAGATGGCACGGAACAGGCATTCATTTAGAGCCATGATGCGGACGTATGTTGTACATCAAACTGCCCCTGGTAGAAACGTGTAGGTCAGTACACTGTACGTCAAACTGGCCTTAGGGGTTAGCAGACACAAATATAAATTGAACCATCTAAAAATGGCATGTGTTCAATGACGAGGTTGGAATAAAACAATAAGAACTTGGTCCAACATCTCTGCTACTTTTTACATGTAAAATACACTGAATTCTTACTACCAAAGTAGTTTCAATACTGTGAAAAATATACTTACCTGGAACTACAGCTGACAGTATAATCTTATGTGCTTCACATTTCCCTCTTGTGGCTAGAATCAAATCTATCAGGCTTCCACTTTGCATCCAAAAGCAGCCATCAGTGCCATGTAGTGGCTCACCCACTGGAAAGTAGTCGCAACTTCTGCCATTGCCCTGCAAATAAGCAAAACAACCAAATTCTGCAACTATCACTTAATGTAATTTTATATTTATTTCTTACCTGTTAATACAGACAACCAGGCGCGTCGCCTGATAATGTTCGCATGAGGACGTGAACACTCATGTGTATGTTCTAAATTACGTACATATTAAATGCACACACATATATTTCTTCGAACTAATACTTTTTTGATGTTCGAGTATACACACACAATTTAGTCTGATACGACGTCTTTCACGTCTGATAACTTTTTTTAGATAGTTGGTAACACTGACTCCCACTGTCTTCCACGGTTGCGATGAACACAATGGCTGTGTTGTATGTTGTGAACTGGCAGCTAAGGGGCTGTTGGCCACTATACCCCGAAAATGTCACTGCGCTGTACGAACATTGTGGTGCGAACCCTGATCCAAGCAGCAATACTTCTTACATTCGGCACCAGGGTGCAGCATATACGTACAAGGTACGTCTAGGAGGACTCGAAAAGATCGGCGCTACAAACTTTGCAACCTTTAGTGAGAAGTCGCTAAACCTGGTGTATTTTAAATTCCAGTGGGCGCTAAAATTCACGGAATAGTGACGAGCGACTTTTCTTTAGAAACTAGTCTGCAGGAGTTACATAATATCTTTCAAAGTTTATATGATTTGCGCATGTGCATCTAAGGGCAATTCAGACTGTGCAACTTTCTTCAGTAATCGACGTTTTTCATGCCAAGGAAATAACTCTCACCAACTTAAATTGCAAAGGAAAGTGCCGACTACATTTACATCAATTCAACTGCATTTTTCTGGTAACTATACCCAGAATAGTATGGGGTCGTATGGCCTAAATAGTTGTTACCGAAAAAAGTTATCAATTGATATTAGTAAATCATTTTTACTATTCTCTACGTTATTAGAATATGCTTATTGTAAAGAACAAAATATAACTTTCAGAAAACTAGAGCTGTATATTTCTTTTTTGAAGTTAGAAAGTTGAAATAATATATGCATTTAAATTATCACAATTGAAATTAAATGCATTTTTAATGTGCATATAAATGCACATACATTCAATAAACCTGGTGTAAGTTGTTCCCCACAGCATTTTTTTAAAAATACATTTTGTATTTTTCACCAGCAAATTTGATTCAGCGATTTTTAATTAGCGCATGTTGAAGATTTAGAAACTTCTGCGTTTCAATTGTTGGCAACACTGCTGCTTTGGAAGAACTGCAAGGGAGCACGTTTGTTTTGGAAAGATCAAGTACCATTAGTGTCGATGTCGAGAGGAAGATATCTATTGACAAGCGGTTGGGTGAATTTATGTGCACTGGCTTTCAGACGTGCGTGTGTGTGTAGTTTTGTGTTTTGTACACTATGAATACTGTTAGGAGTTTGAAAGAAAAGTCATTTTTGCGATTGAGCGAAGCAGAACGAACTTAAGTAAAAAGGATGGGCCCTCACCAGCCGGACCTCTACATTGTACAAGAGGTAAGTACTCCCAAATGCGTTATTAAAAGAACATTAAAAAATTACTGGTACACGAAGTACAATTGGTTATGTGGGTGCAACATTGTGAATGTGCAATTTTGATTTCCTGGTTTATTGTTTGGAGGCGGCAATTCATGGACAAACACAGGACACATCCTGGGCGTTTGTTACCATTTGCACATGCGACTCGCTTAAAAAGAGACTGCATCTGGATTGGAACGATTCGTTTCGATCAAGGATAGTAAATATGTTTGATTCATTGATTTGGTGCTGTAAGTCCACTTTATGCACAGGAAGGCTAATCGGGACTGGACCTACAGTTTTAAGTGGGGTCCGAACCACTGTGTGCCTCCACCAGGTTTCAAACTGGAACCCCTTGATTACAAGGCGACGACGGGTAAATATGTTAATGACAACCACGAACAGATGTTACTATACACTTTAAATCGGTGGTTCCCAAAGTGTGTGCCACGGCACCCTGGAGCACTTTGATAAGCTTACAGGGGTGCAACGAAATGTTCCTATATTTTCACTGAATCGTTAGTCAATGTTGAATGTTTCAAATATCTGCTTATTTAGTACTTTTTTTTTACACATAAAATGTTTCTGAACTTGTAATACGTGTTTAATTTTTAACTTAAGACAAGCAATCTTACAAGTAACTGAGCGTTGCAAGTGTTAGAGAGGGCTACATTCTGGGCACCGCGGTAAAGTCTTGAAAAAACTAAGGGAGCCGTGGAGCAAACAAGTTTGGGAACCCTTGCTTTAAATGGTCGAAAATCAATCTCTCTCTGAACCATGGCTAGGAGGAAAAATACAAAACACTAGGAAAGAAGGAATACAAGCAATGTCACATTGACTGATAATTCAATCACAAGCATCACAACCAAGTTATTGCGGGCGGCGCGAGGGGACATTCTGTACAATACCCAAATATTTTATATATACAAAAAAATATATATATATTTTCTGGACTGGACGCGACCCCTCTGTTAAGCTAACGATGCACGTGCTTTCAATGCTGAATAAATGTGGTTGGTTAACATATGGTCCGTGTAATACAAAGTAGATTGTGCAGTATATTAGTCTTGTGTTGTAGTACATACCTGAGATTGCATGTTATACTAATTAGTTTGCACAAGCCATCACTAATTGTAAATAACATAATTAAAAAGGTGTTAATTGAATAAAAAAGTATTGTATTGCTTCAGATATAGCATGATTTTGGGGGGAAATTGTTGAAAATAAGTTGAACTGTTATTCTTACTTGTTCAATATTGAAGATGAAGTTACAAGGGAGAATAGTAAATCTCCAATCCGTATAAAAGTTTTACTGTGAACACCCGTATGTGAACCACACGCGACGCCACTGTAGACAACTTGTGTTCAAGGCTCGGCTGGACCTTCGGGCAATGCTGGGGTAGCTGTTTTAGAATTTTCCTCTTTTCAAAAAAGCACTATGATATTCCAAAATCTGCTTAGAATTTCTTCTAGAGCATTCACATAAATCTTCATGTGGTTTTCTTTCACTGTTGCCTAGATATTCTCAATTACGTCTATTAAACTATTGATAATATCTGGACAAGAATGAAAACAAACCGGAGTGATTTTACAATACCGGGAATTTCTCCAATTTGTTTGAAATTTGGCATACTCACTAAATTAGGGCTCCTAATCACGAATCTGAAGTTAAAATTTGGCGCTCACGTGTCATACTTGCAAAATAAGAGGGTCAGTCATCGCAACCGACAATGCACAATTGCTCATTATTTATCGCAAGATTTTTCCGTTTCGAATACTTAAAGAACGAAATATATATATTCCTGATATTTATTTATTTATTTATTTGAGAAAATTTCAGATACAGCACAGGTGGCCATTTTACACTGAAATTGTCAACAATGAGAAAGCAATAATTATAATAAGCATAAAGATAAAAAATAAAATAAAATAAATAAATAAAAATAAATAAGAAATAATTAAGAGTAACAAAACAACATAAAAGTGAATAGCAAATGAACAAAAAAATAAGTAAGAGATGGCACTATGTGATATTAATTACAAGTATTTCTTCTGATAGAAGACCGAAAGGCAAACTCGGAGGAAAATATATCAATATTTGAGGGGAGATCATTGTATTGTGTGGCAAGTCTATAAAAAAGAGGTCTTTTTTGAATTTCCAGTCTAGGTTTTTTTGTATAAAATAACCTTGTATTGCGAGTTGTGCGCATAGGTACTCTAAAGTGGAATTCCTCAAGGAGTGTGTCGCAGTGGATTTTGCCATTCACAATTTTGTATAAGTAACTGAAATCATTCTGCAAACGTCGCTGATAAGCAGTTTGTAAGTTTAGAAAAGACAAGAGATGCGGAGATGAAAAATTGCGTAATGAGGGAACCCTGTGACGGACTATAACTAGGAAGAAGTTAAAGACTGAATCGATTCTGGAGAGGTGAGTGGGACATGCCATGGACCAGACGGGAGAGCAGTATTCTATTATTGGGGAGATGAATGATTTCAAGTACAAAGTGAGAGCTGAGATGTCACTAATTTCAGTGAAACGGTAGAGTAAACCTAAGAGACGCATGGACTTTTTTGTGGTGTATAAAATATGTTCCTCAAATGTGAGCTTTTGGTCGAAAACAATGCCTAGGTCCTTATGAGAGGATACTGCTTTGATGTTATTGCCAGAGATGGAGTAAGATGACTTTAACAGATTCTTCTTGAGAGAGATAGTGAGAGTAGTACACTTGTCAGGATGTAATGTAAGGTCCCATGTCAGGCACCAGGAAGTAAATGTTGCTATGTCATTCTGAAGAAGATGAGTATCGTCGGAAGTGGAGATTTCCCTGAAAATTTTACAGTCATCTGCGAAAAGAAGGTAATTGCTAGAGGGAGCTGTGAGACGGTCGGCAAGGTCATCGACGAATAATATGAACAAGAGAGGTCCTAGAACACTACCCTGTGGAACTCCAGAGAGGACAGGAAGAAAGTTAGAAACAGTTCCAGGAAGAACGACATGTTGTTGGCGATCGCTAAGGTAATCTGTGAGAAGGGTGAGAAATTTGCCATGAATGTTGAATCTATTGCATAATTTGTGAATCAGAAGACGATGACTAACAGTATCAAAGGCTTTGGCCAGATCAAAGTATATTACATCTCATTGTGAATTATTTGAAATGCATTTCATAGCATGTGAGAGTAAAACAGACAGGTTTGTAAGACAGGAGCTACCAGGAAGAAAACCATGTTGCTTAGAGCTTAAGTACGGAGAAACAAATTTGTACAGTCTGTCTTTGATTACTTTTTCACAGATGATGGAAAGAGGAGAGAGTAAGGAGATTGGTCTGTAAGATGAAACAAAATTTTTGTTACCACTTTTGTGAATCGGTGTGATGTTAGCTTGTTTCCAAGCGTGAGGAAAGATGCCTTCCGAAAAACATCTGTTCAAGAGAATGGAGAGGGGATAGCACAGGGATTGCACAGTTTTTCTGAGGAACATGGTGTTGATATCGTCCGGTCCTAGGGCACGGTGAACTGAAAGAGACAACAATAGATCCTTCACCTCATTGGGTGTAGTGACAAGCGTTGTTAGGGAGGAGGAACAGACTGGTCTTACGGTAACAGTAGTATAAGCTGGAGACGGATTTCTTAAAATTTACAGGAGAAAAGACGAGAAAGTACTTACGGAATTGCGTGCTTGGGGACTTTCTGAAACCGGGGAAATTGTTTTTTAGAATCGTGTAACGTATTTTGCCTGTAAATAAGGTATTTTTCGTCAATCATGCATCTCCGTTGTACGATAGCTCGTGCCGCCATTACCGTTGACTACGTGAATCAAATGTTCCGTGCGTTCGGTTATGTAACCCCCTCACAGTGTAGCAACCACGCAGAAGTTTGACAAGATGACGTGTGAGCAGTTTTTTTTTCCCAATGTAGCCTAAGGTAAGACTCTAGTTTACGTCCTTTTCCTAAGGAATACATGTCATATATCGTTGGAAAGCTTATTTTATAAGGAATTCAGCAACTTAAATCCCAAAGCGAGCAAAAATTTCCTGAAGGAGTAAATCGAGAAAAACCGATGTTGTCCGGATATGCGCAATTGAACGTACTCAGGAATTTTTTAGATGATGAAGCACATATTTAGGGGTGAAATGAGTGCTAATGGAACCTAACCTAACCTCCTAGGCATACCTCGACCCCGTGAATGGATAGTGGGGCTATCGTGAACAGAAAGTGTAAAAAGAAAAAGGTACTTACCCGAAGAGATGCCGGGTGTCGCACCACGATCGCGCAACGCGAACGCAAAGAAGCAATCACCATGCAGATAAGGATGTAAAGTAGAGTCTAGCCTCAATTTTCGCTTAAAAACCTTTTGTGAATAGTTTGTGCGGCATTTATCGGTTCATAAGTTTGGAAACACTGCACATCAGCTGACGATAGACAACGTGAGTCAAAATTTGCGCGCCGAATTAGCAACGACCAATAAAGGATTATAATGTTAAAAATAACGCTATTTTCATGGGAAAAAAAGTGATCCCCAACTTGAAAAATCTTCCGCTATGCTTATGAGGTAAGTAGCAATGATTTTTTATTTGAAAACAAACGAGTTTAATGTGTCTCCGGCTTATACTACTGGTACCCTAAAGTAACCACGCGCCAATGGTTCGTGGGGCTAGCGCCAATGGTCCGTGGGGCTAGCCATAATTCAGGAATTTCTATACGTGAGCGCCAAATTTTAAGTGCAGATTCGTGATTAGGAGACCCAAATTAGTAAGTATCCGAAATTTCAAACAAATTGGGAGAAATTCCCTGTACTGTTAAATTATACCACTTTGAGTTCTTGAAACATCTTCCAAAAAATTCTTCAATTAAAACTCTGAAACTCTGTTGAAACAGTTTCTTATATACACAACAAAAAATAGGAATAATTACCAGGAAGCACATGCAATTAACACACATTAATTTACAACTTACCTCTGATTTCCTACATGCCATGGTTGATGTTGACTGGTTTGAGCGTCATTGAAAAAGTTAATCACATATAGTTACTTCAAAATATGCGTCACAATCAAATGAGAAATTCACTGACAATAATTATATACAAAATTCACTTTACTTGGCGACATTTTCTGCATTTTGAAATCCTCCACCGCCTACACAAAAAAATAAACAAACAATAGAAACATGGCTGCGACAGTGATTGTGATAGAATTTTAAACAACCGTTCCGACCACGTTGCACGTTGCATTTTCTTGACTTTTTCTTTTTGAAGTGCCGTTTCCTTGACTTCTATTTCCATTTTTCCCCATTTTCTTTCATGTTTGTGCGATCTTAGTTTGATTTCCTCTGCAACTGTCGCTCGAGGTTTTTATCTTCTTCTTCTTCTTTGTTCCGACCAGACTTCGACTTCCGAGTCTCTCTTGTTTCACAACACTTATGCAACCTTGTGTTCTGACGTCAGATAAGCAACACACACGATACGAGGTTAGGTTAGGTCTCTTAGGTTTGGTTCTATTCGCATAAATACACTGAAAAGAAATATTATTTATGCTAATAGAATTGAACCTAGCAAGCCTAATCTAACAATTATAGCCTAAAATTAAAAAGTTTTCTTCCGTGACGTCAGACCACAAGATTGCTCAAATATTGTGCGATAAGTGAAAACCTTGATTTCCCTACTTTTCGCAAATCGCAACCCAAGCAGTGTTTAATGTACGCACAATATGTGCGTACATTTTCCTTTAGATAGAGCAAATCTCCCTTTATCGTTGAGAAAGCAAAGCAAAAAGATAGAGCAAATCTCCCTTTATCGTAGGCCCTTTGAAATGAACAAATTTTGCACATTTTCTAATTTATTTCCATCTGTAATTTCGTCTCTGGGCTTTTGACTTCGTAGGGAGTCTAGTTCCTGGTGGAGGTGATCAGAATGAAGTTATCTTTTTTTTTTTTTTTTTTTTATCTTTCTCGAGAATACATAATTTTACACGAAGTCTCTTTCAAACTATTAGCTCATTGAAATACAGGACCCAGTCTTTTGATGTCATCAGCGTCAATTAGCAACGCCTGTCACGAAGAGTGAACACAGGAGTGAATGATATCCGCCCTGCCGATCAGAATGTTTTCTTCGATAACAAAGCGATGTTATTGAGTATCTTTTTCTGCCGAGAAATCAAAAATTATAATATTTAACCCTTATACATCAAACCGACACCCTAACAATCTGACACATATACTACAGATTCCGGTAGTATCTTCCTGTACTTACCTGGGGGTTTCCTTTGATAGAAAATTAGATTGGAAAGTCCATATTAACAAACTGCTAGCATAAGGAAAACAAATAATCAATATTCTAAAAGGTTTGGCGAACACGAAATGGGGTGGACACCCCTCCATTATGACTTTGTTCTACAAAAATTGCTTTCGCTCTTTATTCGAGTATTCGGCACCCGTTTATGGTGGGACGATTGATACTTGGGCCGATAAAATAGACATTTTACAGAGACAGGCACTCCGTGTTTGTCTAGGATTAATGAAATCTAGTCCAAATATTAGTGTCTACAACGAGAGCGCTGAACAGCCCCTTTCATTTAGACGCCAGTATTCTACTACGAAATTTCTATTTAAAATATGGGAAAGACACAACCATCCTTTCAATAAAGCATTTGCAATACAACGAAAACTAGGTGAAACTTTACCTTTGGATAGATCATGTTCTAGATATTATTTTTTGTATTGTTACAACATAGATAGAGAAGCATATCACTTAAGTTACACTATAGAAAATCCGTTGATTTACACTTTGAGGATTCCTACCGAGTCACCTGTCAATGTCAATTATGTTGATTTCGGTCGACATGAATACTATAAAGAAATTTGGCCAGACTATGACTTCATATACACTGACGGATCAAAAGATGACGAACATGTCGGCTGCGCATTCTACGCACCCTGCCAAAACATAGTCAGACAATTCTCCTTACCGCAAGACATGTCCATATTTTCGGCAGAATGTTATGCCATACACCAGGCATTGCTCTATGCCCGTGGAGCGGGATTTAAAAAAACTATAATTCTAACGGACGCAATGAGTGTTTTATTTACACTCGATCGTTGTGGAAAAGATGCATACCGCATGCCCATTCTCCCGTCCCTGATCTTACAAACTACATTAAATCTCCGCCAAAATGATCAACGAGTGCAATTTACGTACGTAAAAGCTCATAGCAATTTTAATATATATCAGGATTTAGTGGACCAATACGCAAAAAAGGCAAAGAACACTCCTTTTCCTACTCCCCTTCGTTTATCCTATACTGATCTTCTACCCCGAGTTAAAATGAAACTTAATTCCCAATGGGAAGCTCGGGCACTTAATCAAATTGCAAATACGACCACTTAAAAATGGTACGCAGAAAAAGTAGTCAGTCGACCCTGGTTTCATAAACTGAAACTTCCTCGTGAAGTGATAACTTTCACACTTCGCCTACGAACGGGACACGTTTGCACAAACGAACACCTAGCAAGACTGCATCAAAATCCCTCCCCTGCTTGTGATTGCGGAGAAAACAAACAAACGCCAGTTTATCTCTTCTTCCATTGCCCGTTAAGAAGCAAATACAGACACGCTCTTTTTAACTGTTTACACAGAGCCAAAATACCATTTCCCATATCCATACCATCCCTATTATCGTCTCCTTCACCGCGTACGATGTGGATATTATATAGTTTTGCCAGACAGAATGGTATTCAATTTTGAAATTTGTGTGTATGTTCAAGCTTCTGATCAGTACTAAAATACAGTGAAGTGTAATATTACAATATCTTTACGACCACAACTTACTATGACTTCGATTCAATGGTACTTCTGCTCACAAGTGTGCTACATCGCAGACCTTTGACCAAAACTGCCATATACCCGGCGGTAAGGGTCACGAAGAAGAAGAAGATGTTATTGAATACAGGTACTGGCTACAGCTGTAGCAGACAGAAAAGTGCAAGGGACAGGACACCAGCAAACATGGTTGTGTAACGTAATTACGAGATAAACAGCCTCTTGTGACACAAAAATAGCTATCCGAGAGAGGGGTTCATCCGTTTAGGGTACTAATTAAAGGCAATTATTTATGGTATACAGTTAAGAGTAGCAGCAGAGTGGTAACAGTTTCCTTTGGTGTCTGTTGCTCTAAGAAATGTGCACAGCATTCTATTTACAGCAGAATTGATTGATGGGTTATTTAATTTCTCTATCCTACGCCAAAGTCCTAAAACCTGTAATAAAAAATTACATCATTGTTGAATCAAATGTTGAAAATAATCCATTAAGAATGTGTGTACGTTGAAAGTTGTGGTAAATCGATGTTTTTGTTCAAGATGTTCTTAACTATACGTTGAGTTTTGTATCTTTGTGACTGATTATTCAGTGATGGTGACCTTGGCATTGTACTCTATAGCTTTTATGCATGTTTATCTGCAATGCGGTAAGCATGGCAATTACAGTAAATGCGCAAAACACTTGTGAGTTTCTTGGTACTTGGGATTGCATGGTGCTGATAAATTCGCACTGGATGAACGTAACCTACTCGAGAAAGGGAGCGATTTTACAATACAGGGAATTTCTCCATTTTGTTTGAAATTCGGCATACTCACTAATTTTGGCCCCCTAATCACGAATCTGCAGTCAAAATTTGGCGCTCACACGTGGAAATAGCAAAATAATCGAAATTAAGTTCTTATTTCCACACCCTCGATTTCCAAATTTCCCGCCGGTTCCGGGCTCCGCCCCTGGGGTAATCGACCTACCGCCCCCAACAGCTATCGCGGCCCCGCCTCCGCTCCGCTCCCCTTTGCTCCGGCTTCCCGCCTATATCTATAGACTCCCTGTTAAGGGCATGTTAGAAAGTGGCCGGATTCACCTGCCCCCAAATAAGCGCCAAATTTATACGTGAGCGCCAAATTTTAAGTGCAGATTCGTGATTAGGAGACCCAAATTAGTAAGTAACCGAAAATTCAAACAAATTGGAGAAATTCCCTGTATTGTTAAATTATACCATTTTTAACAATATGCATGTCTTAACCACCCCCCTTCCCTTTGCCCACTCTTCACATGACAGATGCAAATACCTGAGGTTCTCTAGTTACCAATCATTGTGTATATTAGCTATTACAAACTTCTAATTTTAAAGAGTTTCTAATAAATTATGTTCAATTTCTCTACAGGAATATACATCCAGATATAATGTCAAGTAGGCCTACTACTGATCGCCTCGATCTTGATAAACCATTATGGGACCGGTCAACCTTTCTGGGTAGGTTGAACTATTTCTTTTGGGTCACGGATCCTAGGACAGTTGTATGCTCCAATAATACACTAGATGAAGCTAAGCTTTTACTAGAACAATATCGGTAAGTACAGTTGATGTTTTGGGTAAATATGTGATATCGCCTGAACGGATTTCTTCAAATTTACAGGAGAAACTACTTACTGAAATCAGTTTCTGTAGCATTGTCGAAGTTCTTCGAGGTATTTTCTTTCGCGGAAACTGAAATCTTCACCATAGAATGCTGCAGAACAAGAAATAATCACTTTTTATGTAAGGAACTTGCATTTTCTGTAAAGCGACAACATTATGCCGTTGTTTCCATTATGTACCTGCAGATGGCGCAAGCGTCGAAAGTCACGCAGTCTCGCCAGTGTTTCCAAACATGCCTTTTTTTTACAAATTATTTTTTTTAACTATGCTTACCTAACCTAACCTTGCCGGAAATGGTCCATGGGGCTATCCGTCAATGGTTTGTGATGACATGATGAACACGAAAGTAGGTATTTTTTGGTTAAAAAGGTTGAAACACTGCATACCCACTCCAAATCGACAAAACACAAGCACGACGCGCGATGATCCATGACGAGTGCACGCCATATTGTATGTTACCCAAGCGGAACAAGGAAGACAAATAATGACTCGTAATATGAAAAGTTGACACTATTTTATGGAAAAATGCTTAACTTCACCTTAAAGAATCTTCCGCAATGCAGAATAGGTAAGTGTCAATGCTAAAATTAACTAAATGAACGAGTGAGAGGTGTTCGGGCGATATCGCATAATTACCAAGTTTTGTTACAGTGTGTTTGTATTTCTGTACTTTCTTCTGCTTTACATGAGTAGGTTAAGTAGGTTTGGTCTCATTGGTTAAGTATCTCTGCACTTCCTTTACTTACGTACTTGTACATAATATTTGTAAACCTGAGGATGCAAATTTATGAGAATAACAACTTCTGCAACTTCATACTAACCTATAAGCATTCTATGTATCAAAAAGTTTTCCCCTTCCTCCTACCAACAAAATCATTCAACACACAGGACTTGTACCGAACCATTCTAAGTATTTAGAGCAGGGGAACATATATGCAATAATAAGAGTGGGGAGAGTATTCCATAAGGCAATTAATTTTGAAGATCGGAAAGTTGGCACATAATCCAATTTTAACAGGTAATTGTTAAGTAGTTTTTTCTTGTATGTACGCATTGCTTGCATTGCAGAATTATTTTCCTGTAGTTTACGGTTATTACAAGCATAAAAAGACAGTTTTTCTTTGTGACGTTTCAGGAGAACACACGCTCCTTTCATCAGACATTTATTTTCATTTTGACTAAAGATACAGTTATAACAATGGTTAGTAATTTTTTAAACAAAAATAATCCGTTATATAATGGATGTTGTCAATGTTACATTGTTGTAATATAGCAACTTAACTGTGAAAAGAAGCAGTCTGTTTTATTTTTATTACAGAATTATGAATCCCAAATATCATCAGGTAATTCAAATTCTGTTTTCACAAAGTCTCTTGATGTTTTTTGTTACATTAAATTTTAAAGATGGCTTACTCCATTTGTGAAAAAGAAAACTCCATACTGGATCTATGTTACCATTTTCATTATTTAATTTATTCCAGTGTTCTTCTGCAATGAACGAAGCTTCCCAGACATTCAACTCTGTGTTTCCCGTTAATCGTTTTAAAAAGAGAAGGGTTTTAAAAAGATTAACATATTGTTGTTTATAATGAGAAACTTTTAATCAGGCAAGGAAAAGAAAAATGAAATTCTGGTCATGTGCAGGACTGTCTATATATATCTGAAAATTGTATTGACCAAATGTCTGCATATAGAATGGATGCATATGGAAGCCTATTCAATAGACATCGAAATCTACATAGCAACTCCCATAAAAAAATTCTCTCTCTTTGTATTGTATTTTGCTAAATTTGTCGCATTTTAGGTCAATCATTGTGATAATTAGGTGAAATTTCATCTATTCGCAATTAGCCAGAAGTGCGAAGTAAAATAATCAATCAGTTAGGTGAAATTTGATGAGATAAATTCAACGTAGAAAAAGAAATCTAAAATTTGTAAACAAAGTCCATATTTCAAAAGTTAACAGCATTAGATGAAGGTAAATTATATGTGTTGGGGGTCATTAAGTTAATTTAAAATATAAAATTCGGACACACATATATATATATGTAGAAATTTTCAGCAAAAAATGCAGGCTCGACCAGCACAAATACTACAGTTTATCTTCTAAAACATCTCTTGAAGTGCTAATGACTGCTACTGACACCATCCCTTAATACACACTCCATACTATTTTTGATGATACAGATATTTATATCGTACAAGCAAAAATGTACAATATTCACTTCAATCATAGGCACTGCCGTAACCCGGCCAAAGCAATAAAACTCCTCTTTGTTCCCAAAACTGGATCTCTTGATATTTGAGGTAGATGTGGAAGTAATGTGGATGATGACGTCAAAGTCACAGATTTCTGCCATACTGGAGGCTGCAACAGGGGCAGTGAAGGTGCAGATAAAGAAGGTCCCCTATGAAAGAAGTTTCTAAAGTCTAGAGAATCTTGTAAACACTTGCCGCTGCTTAGACTTCTGCTCATAAACAAGATGAACTAACGAGTTGGTTTGAGTTGGTGTTTTAAGTCCACTTTATGCACAGTAAGGCTAATCGGGACTAGACCTACGGTTTAAAGTGGGATCCGAACCAATGTGCCATGTGCCTCCACCGGGTATCGAACCCGGGACCCCTTGATTACAAGGCAACGACGCTACCACTGTGCCATCGGGGAGGCTCAAGATGAACTAACGAAGTTGTGAACAAAATAATATATTCTGTCTACATTTTCACTCTTCACCTTAAACAAATTAGAATGCAAAATAGTTTTACCCAGGGCCGGATTAACCTATGGGCAACTGGGGCAATTGCCCCGGGGCCCCCACCAAAAGGAAGCTGTGAAGGGCCTCCACCAAAAAAATCTTTTAACCAGCTGGCTATGCTTGTGAAAAATTACATAAGCAGTTGTATTTTAAAAATAAAAAAAACTTCAATATTATCGTATGTCTACACCCTTCTGGATCCAATTGTAGCTCAGCTCTCCGTCGATCTGTTTGTTGATATCTGAAGCTCAGTACACTTTATACCATGGATAAAAGGCAAGAAAAATGTGTACTATAAGTGTTAAGACGTTGGGAATTTTCTTAAAGAAAGTGTAGTTACTACAATTTCCACAATGAACCTGTCTGTAATTGTCCAGTAGATGGACCGTGCATATGTAGTGACATATTTACTCTTAATTGTATCATTTATAATAAATTATGTACATAAGTACAGTCTACTGCTCAGTTCTCTGGTCCTGTCTGAACCTGCATAGTATTTACTACATATTGTAGTTACGGTGTTCACTCTTCATAATATACTGTAGACATTTAGATGCAGAATTTGCTGCTATAGCGCTACAATTTTCATCCTGTAACTTTATTTGACTGCGCTATTCTCCCTGCAAACCCATCTGCGATATGTTCGATTGTGAATCACTACCGATTCTAAAATAAGGTCTACCATTTCAACTGCTGAAAATTGGTGGTTAACATATTGAGCTAATAAAGCTCCTAGTAAAAAATAATAAAAAAATGGGGAGCCCCATAAAACATTTTGCCCAGGGACCTCCACAAACCTTGATACGGCCCTGGTTTTACCTAATGTAAAGAGGGCTGGCTACGGGCCTGCGTGGAAGGGAGTTTTGACATTTGGATGTCTTCAAAAAGGGTCATGGAAGAACGGAAAATAATGATCTTTGTAAAGGTTGGAAAACATTGGTTGTTCTAATTTTTTCTTTGTCCTTGGTTCGCAGGGTTGGTAAAGAACCCCCTGGTACAACTGTAGAACAGATCATTTACGCTAGGAAGCTATATGAATCTGCATTTCATCCAGACTCGGGCGAAAGGCAGAATGTGTTTGGGAGAATGTCATTTCAGGTCCCGGGAGGTATGCTCATTACAGGTGCAATGTTGCAATTCTACAGGTAAGCCATCATCTTGTATGTTCAACCTAGTGTAAATTAAAATTAATTGAACTCTTTAACCTTTTGAGTCCCAAGGCCATTTTCACAAGTAAGCCTCACGGTCCCGAGCCGATTTTGAGCAAAATGCAGAGTTTCAATTAAATGAGTGTAGATCGGAGACTAATTGCCCTAGAGAGATAAGTGATATACCGTTGTACGCGGAATGAACCAGAGATTCAGACTATATGAAATGTATGCAAATTCGGCGTATATATGGAGGGGGAAAGGGGGGAAATCCCCTGAAAATATTTTTTTTAAAAAAAAATTGATTTCGCCCCCCTCCCGCCCCCTCAAAAAAGGTACATGACAGTGTCGACATGCACATGGAAATGATCGCCGAAATGTAAGGAACACAAAAATATTTGCATTATTATCATATGACCAATGTAACTTGAGTTGTACATCCCAAAAGGAATGGTCGGCACGCCACTGATTCAAGCTTCAAAATGCAGCAGTATCTTAAAATGACTTTAGCTCCGAGACTATTTGCCCTGGAGATATGAACTATATACCGTTGTACGCAGAATGAATCACAGATTCAGACGATATATAATTTATGCACATTCGGCGTATATATGGAGGGGAAAAGGGGGGAAATCCCCTGAAAATACTTTTTTTAAAAATGGGGTTTTGCCCCCCTCCGCCCCCGAAAAAAAGGATATGAAAAGTTCAAAATGCACATAGAAATTATCGCTGGCATGGAAGAAACAGAAAAATATTTGCATCATTGTCGTATGACCAATGTAACGAGTTGTACCCCCAAAAGGAATGGCCACTGATTCAAGCTTCAAAATGCAGCGGTACCTTGAAATGACTATAGCTCAGAAACTAAATGTCCTAGAGATATGAAAGATATACCATTGTACGCAGAATGAATCAGAGATTCAGACGATATATAATTTATGCACATTCGGCGTACATATGGAGGGGGAAAGGGGGGAAATCCCCTCAAAAATACTTTTCTTAAAAAAATGGCGTTTCCCCCGCCCTCCCCCCCAAAAAAATGTCAAAATGCAAAATGTATGCAAATTTGGCGTATATATGGAGGGAGAAGGGAGAAAACCCCCAAAAATTATTTAGAAAAATTGTTGAAATGTTTGAAATTTATATTTTCCCTTGAAAAGAGAAGTCCCGTTTCCAGCCTTTTCACCTCCATTTTCACGAAGAAAAAAAAGGTGCAAGAAACATTTCTGTTAAATACATGTGTTAGGAACAATATATAAAAAAATCGAAATTCTAGCCAAAAATAGAAAAGTTATAACGTAAAAACTACGACCTTGACACAGCGTCTCGATCGAGATGCTTGGGACCGTGAGGGTTACTTTTAGGTATCTCGTTCGAGATGCTTGGGATCCAAAAGGTTAACCCTTAGTTCACCGCCGTAACACATATGTTACGAACAGCTTTAGATACAATTATCGAGGGTTTGCCACACTTATATTTGTATATTGAGGTTGAAACACTGACAGTTCGTTCGGGAACATGTTTCGCAATTGTGTTTCGAAAAATTTCAAATCCCCCCCCCCCTCCATTCTCGGAATATGTTCGCTCTTCAGTTGACAGACACAATAAATGCTTGGTATTTACGATGCTGTTTTCCTCCAAGCTTCCAACGCTGTGATTTAGTACTGATAAGGCACACATTCTTCTTTGTGTTTAGACCTGGTGATCCAGCTGAAGTAGTGGCGGGGGGGGAGGGCAAGGAGAGAGGGGATTGGATGAGGTTTGGCGGTGTCAGCTTTCTGTCGCCTCTAAGTTAGAAATGCAATGAAGCTTGACGATAGCGAGAGGCCAGAAGCATGAGTCTAAAGCGTGCGTCTATCCAGAAGTATAGACAAAACAAACTATTGCAAAGGCTCCCTTCCCTCCTCTGTTAGGACTAACAAAGGCATCACCATAAACAGTTCGTATCATATAACAGCTCATCGATTTCCCTAAGGCACAATCGTTTCCTTCCGGACATATTTCCACAAAGAGCCGAGTCAACAGGGAAGAAAGATTCACAGTAGCTACACAAGATGCAAGTGCGAATGAAAAAAGCAAAAGTTCGGGTTTTCTCCCCAAAGTAGCTGGAGAAGAGGGGGCAAACTCCACATTTTTATGATTTTTTCATTGAAATTCGGGGGATGCAGCCCCTGCCCGTAAGCCCCCCACGGTTGGGGCATCCAAATTTTACATGGTTGCATGCACCGATGTATTGCCTGCAAAACAAAAGTTATCCGAAGTAGATTGGTCCCATAGTGCCAGAGTTATTACGATTTTTCTCCATTATGTATACGAATTCAAATTTCCCGCTCAAAGCCTCGGCGACACTGGGCTTACTTTCGTCAGACCGTGCGGCGTACTAAGGGTTAATAGGGCAAATTACTGGAGTATTTTCAATTAAATGTGTACCTTGATTCTACTCTTAAAATTTATGAAACAGACGAAAACATGTACTTTATTAAATTCATAAGATTCTTCTCAAAAGTACCCATGATTTGGTCTTTTGAACCTGGTTTTATGTGCTACAACATTACTCAAGCCACTTGTTCTGTCTTACGTGCTCCCTGAACACAGGACGTGTTTGAGGAATAATTCTGTATTTGCGGACTGCCTACATATGAACACGTAACAATGCACTGCCCTCAAGATGGAGACAGAACAAGTCTCTGAAATGTTTGTCTGTATATAAAACCAGGTACAGTGGTAGTATTCATCTTAAGTCAACCTCCACTGATTAGTTAGAAACAAGAATTAAATTGAAGTAATTCTTGAAGCTTTCCTGGCAGCATATGATGAATGATGAAGAAGTTCTCTCAGGATATCAGCCATGTGATTTTTGGATAGCCTTCCGAGCTTCAATCCTTGAAGATGAGAGTGACGTTAGCTCTTGAAAGGTCGGAAGCCTATCCAGAAATCACTTGGCTGATATCCCAAGATAACTTCTTTAAAAAAAAAACTTTAAAAAAACTGAGTTTTCATGCAGAAGCTTATAATTTTTGGATATGTTTTTATAATTATTATTCAGTAAGTAATTGTAATTATTCCTCTTGAAAGTACACTAGAAGATTGTGTATTAAAGTACTTAACTGTTACATGTCCATTGTAATTTCTTCCTTCTGTATGACAGTATCATTTATTCACATTTCCAATCTTATTTGATAATAATAATAAAAGTAGTGTTTCATGCTGTATTATTTTGTTTTTCCTCCGAATTTTTGGACTGAGCTCAATCCTTGCTAGTTTTAATCTCCATTTTAGAAAATGATCGACTGCAGCGCCACTGTGGCTTAGATGAGCAACTCAAAATTTCCAAATGAACTTTGCGAGTCTCTGCATGGATCAGAATCAGAACTATACAACTTCAGATGCAAAGAAATGCATTTCAAAATTTTTTGGTTTCATAGTGGAAACACTGTGTATATATATCCAGAAAAACTTACAGAAGTCAACCCATTAAGAGCCTATCAACCAAACATAATTAATGATTTGGTGTTTTAAGTCCACTTTATGCACAGTAAGGCTGGACCTACAGTTTAAAGTGGGATCCGAACCACTATGTGCCTCCACTGGGTATCGAACTCGGGACCCCTTGATTACAAGACAACAACGCTACCACTGCGCCATCAGGGAGGCCTCAACCAAACGTAAAAGCAACAAACTGTTCATAATTTGTTTGCTTTTTAACACATAGCTACAGTTGTTCCACAAAGCTCAGTTAAATTTCAGAGTAGTATGTGTGGGTGCAGAGTGAGATCCCCTTCACCTGAGACCTCTAAAACTAACAATGTATTCTCAATTAATGTAATAGTAAAAGGGCAATTGCTTCTCTTCTTTTCTAACATCAAAGGAACACCTCTTTTCCTTCGCTGGCTTCAAGCGAAAACATATCATTGCATCAATGCCAAAACCATGAATGTGCCAAATATTACTTTGACATAAAAGTATCAAGTGGGGCATAAAAATGAGTTTATATATTTTCATTGTTGACAACACTTATTGATTGCCATTTGCAGACATGGATCGCTGGAGCGGAACTCAATGTGTTGTAGCTTTGAGGGCATTCTGGTGACTGTTACCGCTGCGAGATAAGAATATTGATATTTTAATCTCTGGAGACATGATCCTATTTCATTGGCCAATGCAATCGGGATGTGGGTGAAGAACTTTGAGGCTACTGGAATGTGCCATGGACGATTTCCGTCGCAGATTGTCAGTGTGTCAACGACGAAATGGTGCTCATCTGTAGGATAAAAATTTCAAAATATGAATGTGACTCTGAGTTTGCATATTTTGCAAATGCAATATGTAATGGTGTAATTGATGTGTTTGTATTTTTGTCTAATTATGAGGGGCAATCAGGTTGCTCTGACCCTAACATAGAAAGAGCGGCAATAGGGTTTCAATTTTTTTTTATTTTTCAACATACTTCCCTGCAACTCCAATGCAGTTTTCCCGTCGGTGCTTGAACGCCTGGATACCTTGCAAAAAAAAAATCTTCCAACTGGTCCTCCAACTATGAGTCCACAGTCCTTATCACCTCAGAATCATCAGAAATGTTTTGCCCACAAATATTCTTCATATATTTGAACAAACGGAACTGGGGACCAAATCTGGGGAATAGGGTGGGTGGGGGCAACAATTCGAACGATGTATTTCTGATAGCGACCCTCTCAATGTGGGAGGTGTGGACAGGTGCATTATCCTGGTGAAGGAGCACACCGCGGGTCAACATCCCAAGCCTCTTTTTCTAGATGGAATCACGTAATTTCTTGATTAGGTCACTGTAGTATGTGCCTGTGATGGTTTGTCCTCTTTGTAGATAGTCCACAAGAAGGACACCGTTGCAGTCCCAGAAAATTGAGGCCATCACCTTCTTGGCTGACGTTTGCACCTTGAACTTCTTCGTTGGTGGAGAATGTGGGTGTTTCCACTCCATGCTTTGCGATTTTGTTTCTGGGTCTAAGTGATGGACCCATGTTTCATCCATAGTTACAAATCGGGCAAGGAAATCGTCTATATCAGCACGAAACTTGTCAAGAAGTGCTTGACTGATGAGCACTCGGGTGCACTTCTGATCTGGAGTGAGGTTTCGAGGGACCCATTTTACAACAATTTTTTTCATTTGCAATTACTGGGTAATTATGTTTTGCACAGTGCCATATGACAGGCCACACATCTCAGCAACATGATGGATAGTGACTCGACGATCCTTCAGCACAATATTGTGGACTTCGTTAATGTTTTCGGTCGTTATGACAGTTTTTGGTGCTCCACCTGCATGTTCATCCTCACACTACTCTCTCCCACAATTAAACTCACAACACCATTTCTTCACCATACTGTATGAAGGAGCAGTGTCCCCTAGTCTATCCACCAAGTCCTCATGAATTTTGGATACCGTCCACTTTTTCTTCACACAGTTTTCTCCATTCTGGCACATTGACACAACTTCACTCAGTTAAACCCCTGTAAAAAGAAAACTGTACGTTACCCAGACTTGCAATTCAGAATGAAGGGATATAAAGGATCACTAAACAATAACAAAATAAAAATCAATCATAACGTCATTCCTTCTATGTTAGGGTCGGAGCAATCTGATCGCCCCTCGTAAATGTAGTGTTAGTTTCGTTGCATTTAAAAAAGCCCATTCTTATGCCACAACCTTTATTTTAATATTCATTGTCCTGGGGAAATGCAGGTTTTACATTTTGATAAATGTTATTGGTAAATTGTGTACCTACTTATGACTACTTATGACTTAGCATATGGATCTATATTAAAAAAGAAACTAGTCGGAAAATTCACTAGGTGAAAAACACAAAATTTGTACATTTGTGGTTTTGACATTGATGCAATGATATTTTACTTTTCCAGTGTTAGAGTTTCTCTATGAAAATAAGTAAGTTAAACAGTGATTATTTTCAATTTTCTAGCACTTCATATTAGTAGCTTGCGAGTTGCAAGTTTACAATACACGTTACCAAAAAATGGAATTGTATTTTCTTCCTTCTAAATGCAGAACTGTACCTGCTGTAGTGTTTTGGCAGTGGGTGAACCAGTCTTTCAACGCACTTGTAAATTACACGAACCGGAATGCCAAGTCGCCAACCAGCCCTCTTCAGTTAGCAGTGGCTTACGGTACTGCTACCACCACAGCTTTGGTCACTGCCATCGGCTTCCGACATTTTTTGGAGAAAAGGGCTTCTCCGTTGTTGCAAGTAAGTTTGAGTTGCGCTAATGGGAAGAGTTGTCTGTATGTGCACATGTGCATACTTGGAGTAACTGCAGATTGTGTGAGTTGCTGTGAAAGGAGAATTCTTGCATTATATTATGAATCTAAGGAAGGGTATTGAAAGCTGCATTTCCCACCTAAAATGAACATTGCAGTGCGTAATCTCACATTATGTGCCTCCAGCAAAGACTAAATTTTCATGTCCCTATCCAAACCTGTGACTTAACAGCCCGTGGGGGCCAGTGGCTACCTACAGACTGCCAGTCTCACTCCCACATGCCTAAGCAGAGGTGGACGGTCATCCAAACAGTTACGGACAGGGGAGTATCTAGAAAGAAAATTTGGAAGGGGTCCAGCCAGGGGTGCCTATCCCCAAAGGCCAATGGCACATGACCCCCCCCCCCCTTCCTCTATAATAGTTGGAGGAGAGTTATCTCGTTCTTTTGGTGGTTTGTTATTCTTGGAATCGCAATTTCAGAATAGAATGTCTGTTGACACTTTCCAGAAGCAATTTGAAATATTTGGATGAACTCTTCATCTGAAATCTCCCAAAGTCTCTGAAGCAGTTCTGTGACGTCTCTTGGGTAAGAAAGAGTAGAGGTTAAATTGTGATGAGGGTTCTGAATATTTGACAACTGTACAGTAAAACTGTGAAACTCTTCACTGATAAAGAGTACAATTAATAAGTTCCCTTTTCAACTTCGGTTAGAAGGTTGCTTGCTTGGGATGGTTCACTCGGACAGCTCCAATTATTATTTGACAATGTTGAAGAAATTTAACAAAAAAATGAAGTGAATCATGTTTTTCTAGAAATCAAGTTTCACACACTGACAATAGTTTGTTTTTACTGTCTGGTTCATAATGCAATATTTCTAAAAAAAACAACATACAAACTTCATTTACTGTACCAAAACACAAATCTACAGGCATCCCGTAGCTGGAGTCTAAAGCTTAAACTGCACAGCCAGGGTGCAGGACTCCCAAACAATCAGCAATAAACTGAAATGATCACCTTGCCTTCACACCAAACCATATCCAACCACCTTGCCAAGACCATGAGGCAGTACAACATTATACTAACACGCAAACCAATGGCCAAAATAGCCAGTGCACTCAACAAACGCAAGTGATATTTCCTCTCACCCCTATACAGCCCAGAGGTATGTGGTGCCAAGTAAATGCAGTGCATTGGCAGGTACATTAGATCACTCAGTGAAGAGATACAACAACACCTGACAGACGCCAACGACTGGACTGGCCAAACACTTCATATTCAACAGTCTCACAATCAATAAAGTTTCCACCAGGCATACCTCACAGGCTCTGATTGACACTAAGATCAAAGAGACTCATGGAATTGTACACTTTTCGCATTAGTTAAACAAGGACAAAGGACAAGTTTATCACATTTGGCTTCCAGTACTGCAGCAACTGAAATCCACTATTAAGATTTAAACATAGTAAACGAACACTGTAGCAGCACACAGGAAGAAACGTGAACCAAAAACGTGCGTGAAATAGGCCACCGAAATTAATAAAACATTTATGAATAAATTGCATGGAAAAGGTTAGTAATTTGCTTCTACCAGCCAGTATGTATTTATTATACTACCAAATCTTTCATTCCTCAAAACATGAATTATATGTAACTTATTCTAGCAGTATTTCTAGAATTATACACACATTTTACTAAGTAAGCAGTGTAATTTTAGATGAAAGTCATGTTAAAACAGATCACTTCAATAGAAAATCCTTAGAGTGCAGTAAATATGAGGTAGCGAGCAGAAATAATGTATAAAAAGCTAATTTTTTCAGGGTTTGCTCCGGAAAATATGTATTTAACAATACTAACAACAAAAATGTTACTTTATTATTTCCATACAATTTCATGTCTCCACCTTTAAATATAAATATCTATAAAATTGAGAGAATAATGAAAAATATTCGAAATGGAATCCGTAGAGTTTTTATCTGACTGCAAAATGATGCTCTTGAAAATAAAATTTAGCTTACGATAAAACACCATACATGCACACTACATAAAAGCAACTTAATGTTATTCATACTGAAATATTAAAACTTACATGTAATAATCTTGAGAATGATCCACCTCCAGCTTTCCTTTGTTACAAACAAGCTTCATCATCTTCAGAATCATCAGCAGCTGGCATGTTGGAACAAGAATTTTCTTGACAGTAGTTACAAAATTTCGAACACATCAGACTCCGACCTTTCTGTATTCACATCTATCGTCACAGCCTTTCTGTGTTGTGATCTTGCACTGGCACGATATCAGGTTGAGCAGGTTGTCAGGAACAGCTGGTAAGTTTGTTGTAACTGGAAAGAATTTACCTTCTCTTGAGTGCCACCCCCCTTTCTGTTGGTTCCAAATTATTCCCTAACGATTGCCGTACTTGAAGATAAACACTGAGACTGTGTTGGGAAGCAGCTGCACTTGTTGGAGGTAACGTTGCTAAATTGAATGAAGAAGATAGTTTCCTAGCCACTGTTTTGTTGTACAAATTATATCTGACTTCATCTAAAGAAACATTGTTCTTTCCTCCATATAACTTCACAATAAATCTTTCTCCTACTTCAATCGCTGTTTGAGAATCTAGATCAGAGTTGTTGAACACTGTAACTACTTTAGCGAGTTCTGGGTCTTTCTGAAGAATCTTCAATGCAGTCTGCTTTCCTTTGTTGAATAAAGCAAATGTCGTGTCACATCCTGTGACGGCATGGAAGAACAGAAAACTGTATTTAAGTGACTGTAGGCTTCTCTGAATATTGCAAATGTGGAAGCATTTGCCTTTACTTTTGTTCGTTTGTGGCCTTATAAAATACATTGTAGTGTTCGGATGTCCACGAGCAATTACAATCGACAGCACGTCAGAGTCACTTCCTACAACAGCAACAGAAATATTTTTGTCACCAATACTAATCGCAGTGGCAGCAATCAGAGCATCTGCATCTCCTTCAGCTTGGTACACTGTGATACCCACAGAGTGAAAGTGAATCTTAAGCATGTCAATCAAGCGAGCCATATTTTTGGAGTTACGTAAAAAGTGTGCTTGATCAGTTGTTATCTTCATATTTTCCTCGAATGCAATCGTAGCAGACATCTTTGACATCGTTCTCCTCTGCTGTTCAACATCTTTGGTATTATTGCCTGTCGCATACCGATCAAAAACTACTGCTTCATAGGGTGAAAAATGATTCTGTACATATGTAACTTATTTTTTACAAATTTTCACGTATGTGTCAACATCAGACCAAATGACAGTGTGTAGTAGGAAGCAACCATCTACAATATAAGTTAATTCTGATGGTGGTAGTACACGGGGTTCGATAGCCTCTACAATATCTATAACTACAGATTTTCTGGTTTTTCTCATTGAAATGTCATCAAATAAAGATGGAGGGTAAGGCTCTAGTTCATATTTAAAATATTCCGGCAGTTCTTGATGTGACTGCAGCACAGCAGCAATCCGACTGAATAGCTGAAGTGGGTTTATACTAATAGCTTCATTCCGAATGTTATTTGTATTGTGTGTTGCAGATATTGGCACGACTTTCTCTTTTCTCCTCAAAACTATACTTCCAAATGTTTTACCCGTCATTTGAGACAATGATTTTGACCCAATCTCTTCCGCGCTATCACAATTCACTTTGACGTCAGCTACTAACCCGGTTGCAATATTGATGAGGTGCTTCCTTTGGTTGGTCTGTTCAAAGCGTTTGTGAAGATTGAACCAATCAGAAAGCTTTCTGATGTCTTCATCATCTCTAGCTTGGCGGGAAGGTCCAAGTTCTACATGCTGTTCCGATGATGACGACCGTTTTCCACAGAAGTTTTCTATGGCTTCACTCACCTCCATGGTTACAGGAAATGACAAAACCCAGCGAGCCAATGTGGAATCCGTAATACCTCGGCCATGAGTCGCATGACTCAAGCTTCCTGAAACTTTTGTCACCCTCATCAAACTTTGCTCAATTACCATATCTGCTGCAGTTCCACTCCAAAAACAGTCTTTCCTTTGAACAGTAAAATATCCGTGGTGAAAAAGTTTCCCAAGTTCCTCTGGTTTCATTTTATATCCCAATTCTTCCATATTTTGCAGATAAAATTGTACAGATTTTGCATAGTTCAGATGTCCAGCTCCGTGAAAGTATGAAAGCTTGCACTTAAGAGTATAAACGTCAAGGTCCCAGTCTCCAGTATGCTCTGCTCGAATATAAAGCATTATCAGTCTTACTTGTTCTAGGTACTGCAGCCAGAATTTTGCTGTTCGGCAGTTATCCTTAATTTGTGCCTTTATCTCGGCTAGATCTGCTATTAGTTTTTTCATGTCTGGATGATCCTTGAGGTCATTTAAAGTGTCAATGCCTGATATCAAATCTTCACAACTAGAACGTATTCTACTTTCCTTATCCTCACCACCTAAATTACAATACTTCCATAGCTGCTGGTAGACTATGTACGTCACAAAATGTGGTCTCGGTGCTCTTGCGTATCCAGTTCCATATAACACGTGAACAACAGTATTTTGCGCATACAACAAAGCCCAAAGTTCTTCAAGGCCACTACCTGACATAATGTGTCCAATGGTACCTAAATATGACGTTAATAGGTGAATTCCTCCCAGTTTGACTACTACTTTAGCTAAATCACAGTCTGGGTCAGCTGATGCGACAATTCCTACAGCCTTCCAATAAAGAGGCTGGTCAAAGGTAACAATACAGGAACCCTGTCCCGTTTTCTTACTTTCTTCGCAAGCAAAGAGAAGAGAAGTATAAATCGTACTGAGGTTTGATGCTTCCATATTAATGAAAGGGACTGCAGTTACGCTGCTCATTTGAAACTCCGGGTGGTCATATTGATTGATAGTGTGCATGAGACCATTCCAAGATGGTTTAGGTGAATGCATGTTAATGAAAGCGTTATCTTGTAGTAGTATGAATGATATCATACCAACAAACTACACATATTAAGCCTATCAAGCAATATTATTGGAGAGAATAATCTTTAAGAACTTCCTCCTATGTGAAAAAAAAAAAAAAGAGTGGGCCTCTTAAAAATTGTAATAAGCATAGCTGGGTGAACAACAAACAGCTTCACTCGTATCTCGTTAAATAGTCCGTTATCACTTTATCGTAAGCTAAATTTTATTTTCAAGAGCATTGTTTTGCAGTCAGATAAAATCTCTGTGGATTCCATTTTGAATATTTTTCATTATTCTCTCAATTTTATAGATATTTATACGAGGCGTATTCGGAAAGTAAGTACCGAAAGGGTGTAAGAAATAAAGTAAAAACGTTTTGTACCTTTTTTGTATTTGAATTTCATTCTACAGACCTTAAACTACTTTTCTACGCAGTTTCCACCATTTTTAAAGCATTTGTCATAGCATGGCACTAGTTTTTGCATCCCATCGTCATAGAATGTTCCCGCCTGTGATGAAAGCCATCCATGCACTCCTGCTTCGACGTCATCATCCTCGTCGAAACGCTGACCACAATTTTCAATTCCAGGCAATCTGTCACAATTTCGTAGAGGACTGTTTTCTTGAAATTTGTGAAAATTCCATGGAAAATGACGATATTGTGAAGTGTCTGTTTTCACGAATTTCCGCACCGACCGCATGCACCAAATCCTCGGTCACAACAGATGGCCGACCGCTCCTTGGCTCATCATGAACTGTCTCACGACCTTCTTTAAACATAAAAAAAAAGACCTCTCACAGTTGACGGTGGATGTCTACCGGTTTCACGTTTCTTGTATTGAGAAAATGAATCACAGACCGGACTTCACAGTCGGTGGACCAGTTGATTTTCTTCAACATTTCAAACCTTCATAAACCTATGAAGAAAAAGCATGACCTGCTCCCATGAGTGCCTGTGGCTTACTAACGGATGAAGGACGTCAGCGAGAACTCACACGGTCACGACTGCAGCGCTAAAATGGCAATATTTGCAAACAGTACTTTACGAATATGCCTCATATTTAAAGGTGGATACATGAAATTGTATGTAAAGTAACATTTTTGTTGCTAGTATCGTTAAATACGTATTTTCCGGATATATTAGTACATAATCCCATTCTCCAACATTTCTTGTGTAAAATAGTGAAAACAGGAATGAATTTGCTTTAAATTATCAAAAGTTATTAAAGAAAAAAGGACAACCCTGAAAAAATTAGCTTTTTATAAATTATTTCAGCTAGACACTATTTTCGGCCCTTCATTTACTGGGCTATTAACTCTACAACCACAGCACATTGAGGTTAACAAAATAAAACAATTGAATATTTTGAGGCTTCACAGGATGGCCATGTATAGAACCAGCTTTACAAAATCATTTTAAGAACCCATAATAATATTTTCTTGCGTTTACACACTCAAGAAATGAGCCTCAATTGGAATCAAGCGTGGAAAGACAATGTGTTAACATTTAGAATCTAAACTGCTTTTAATTGCTAGAATATTGAATAACCTGTATTGCTGGAATTTTAAAGAGTACCAGAGTACTAATACATAAGAACAATATTTCTAAAATTCTCTTGTGTCATTGGATTATTATCTGATTTGTGATAATCTGTTTTTCTGGTCTCTTTCAGCGATACGTTCCTTTCGCTGCTGTGGCAGCCGCAAACTGTGTAAATATTCCATTGATGCGGCAGAATGAGATCCGCAATGGAATAGATGTCTTTGATGAAAATGGGAACAAAGTAGGAGAATCTAGGGTAAGATTTACTGTCTCAAATTTTACTATTTGATCTAGTGCAGTCTGCCTTCGTCAGCCACAAAAAAGTCAGAAGAAATTGTGTAGGTTTTTTTTCAATCCCTTTAAGACTACAGAAATGTATTCTAATTGTATGAAGTAGGTGTGTACAGACCACCAGAAACAAATTTGTGAATCTTGTGTGGAAAAAGAATAATGAAAATAAGATTCAAAGATATGTATTTTGGTTTGGTTTCGTTACATTCAAATGTTACTCGTTAGATTTAGAATTTCCTCCCTCCTCGGTATAAAACCAGATAAATTTTGACAAATAATGGGCAAGAACAATATTATTCAAACATGTGAACAATAACAACTATTTTTTTTCTACGTGACCACCAGTTTTAAGTGTGAATAATGCTCAGCTGAAATTCATAAGGGCACAAATACGAAGCAACACTCATGCCAAGAATGGTATATGAACCCATAACTTTCAGAGGTGACATAGTGTGAAGTTACGTTTGTGAACTTACCAATGCATTTAATTAGCTCTCTTGTGTATTGTGCAATGTACCATTTTGTTAAAAATTAATTATATAAACGCTTGTTTCTCTGTTCACAGTATTTAAACTTCATGAGGATCATGAAACAATGGTGTTGTATTACAAGCTAGAAGTTGATCATTAAGGAAGTGATTCAGATATGAACTTATAGAAGTAATTAATTAAATGTTAGAGTACATTAAGATTTGTAAATTTATAATAACTTTTTTAAGCAAAATTATAAGACAACATGAGGCATTAACTGCATGCACAGAAATTGAGGATTAAAAAAAAAATCTGCAATCTTTATTTTCCAATTTTTGAAAATATATTTGAAATGTAGCATGTGTGATAAACACATGCATATACTTGTGGGACTCAAAAATTAATCAATTCTATGTTTCAGCTAGCACCTATTAAGGGAATAACCCAAGTAGTAGTTTCAAGAATTGTCATGGCCATGCCAGGAATGAGTGAGTAATGTTTTCCTTCCTCATGTGTTATAAGTATAAGGAATCATGCCCATTGCTTGTTATGTAATGTGTAGGTATAACCAGGGGTAGACAAAACAAAAAAATATTCTTATCTTCTTATCTTAAAAAGCACAAAGGCTTGTGATGCACATCGTGGACTGTGGATTTTGGGAGAGCAATCTCACGTGACGCCGTACGAACGGATTTCTTGGGACTTCATGCAAATGCATCTGCAATGCACTGAACGTTTTCCTCTGATGTTCGTGATTCGACAGATCCTGTCTCTAGAAACGCTGCTTTCCACGTCATTGAACTGCAATAATTGGATCCCAATTCTGCGAACCACCACACAGTTTGCGCTTTTTCATCATTGGTTGTCATTTTCACTTTTTACCACCTGGAACAATACACAGTGACGTGCGGTGACGTCGACACTTGGGGTAGCAGTCAGTGGCATGCTGAAGGGAGGGGGGGGTTGGTGTGGGTCACACCCCTCCTCCCTTTAGGGCCAGTATTCCTACAAAAAAGAAGAATGTCAATAACAGGAAAAGATTGCAAAATTATGAATGAGTACTAGAAAAAAGTACACGTAACCCCCACCCACATTCGAAAATAAAAAACTATTTGATTTGACTCTAAGCCAGAGATCCTGGGTTCGAATCTCGGATTGGCCATTTGTGTTCTTTGTGTGTGTTCCTTCATCTATTTTGTTGTACCAAAGGTGGCGGAAAAGTGAAGTAAAATAAACCAAATTGAGCAATCAATCAATGATTGATTTCATTTTTGTTACTTAGCGTCGCTTTTTTGTCACATTTGGTTAATTGTGAAGATGATACGATGAAACTGATGAAGGGATGAGCATAGGGAACGCCCATGCCCGGGTCGGGGTTCGAACACGGAATTCCTGGTGTCGTAGCGTGCTGTGATAACCACTCCCCCACGCTTGGTTGATTTGGTGACAGGTAACAAAGCACAACACACTTTTTTGTAGTTTCTTCAATGATATTCATTTGACTTTTTGAGTTCTGAGATACATTTTTCATTCCAAATTATTTCATTATTCACTGCAACACATAGGACAAGAATGCGCACTCATCACGGGTTCGAATCCTGGCCTGGATTGTTCATATGAGATCCCTTCACCAATTTCATCATATCATCACTCAATCCTCATTTTCGCGATAACCAAATGTGGCAGAAAAGCGAAGTAAAATAAACCAAACCAACAACAATATGAACACGAGTTCTCTTGCCCAAATAAATACATCCGTATTTATGACTGTTAGAGACAAAGAGTAGTATATTTAAATAAAACACTACTAAAACGAGAGTCAGAGAGAGCCTGAGCACATATTTGTAATTTAATCATTATAACAGTTGGGCTGAAAAGTTCGTAGGCTAACATAGTAAAAAATATTTTTTTGACAAAATTCGATTTTATTATTCAATATAGTTGCCTTTGAGGGCGATACAACGATTATAGCGGTCATACAATTTTTCGATGCCATTTTTATAGTACGATTTCTCTTTAGCCTCAAAATAGGCCTCAGTTTCGGCGATTGCCTCTTCATCAGTGCTAAATTTCTTTCCAGCGAGCATTCTTTTAAGGTCTGCAAACAGGAAAAAGTCACTGGGGGCCAGATCTGGAGAATATGGTGGATGGGGAAGCAATTCGTAGTCTAATTCATATAATTTTGCCATCGTTTTCATTGATTTGTGACACGGTGCATTGTCTTGATGAAACAGCACTTTTTTCTTCTTCAAATGGGGCCGTTTTTTCGTGATTTCATCCTTTAAACGCTCCAACAACGCTATGTAATAATCTCAGCTATCTCGATCAACTTCACTTTACGATCATTTAAAATTATTTTGTGGACTTTTTTGATGTTTTCGTCGGTAACAGCCTCTTTGGGGCGTCCACTGCGTGCATCGTCTTCGACGCTCATTTCGCCTCGTTTAAATTTAGCAAACCACTTCCTCAA
The DNA here is from genome assembly GCF_977018435.1 of Lepisma saccharinum. Classification (NCBI taxonomy): domain Eukaryota; kingdom Metazoa; phylum Arthropoda; class Insecta; order Zygentoma; family Lepismatidae; genus Lepisma; species Lepisma saccharinum. The sequence goes on from NC_139249.1 coordinate 9,837,236, forward strand.
CGGTTGATTTTCCTGGTGCAGAGTCCGCATAATGTTTATCAAGCCAAGCCTTGGCTTCAACAGTAATTTTTTTCGCCAAAAAGCAATGCTTTATTAGCACACGAAATTCTTTTTTATCCATTTTTTCACAATAACAAAAGCTGCTTCACTCACAATGCTATATCTCACGAACTAATTATCCGGCAGCTGTGAAATTTATACACGTATCTTTTGAAGGTTAGTACTAAGTAAAAATCACATGGATTTAATTCTAGTAACGCCATCTATGAGTCAGCCTACGAACTTTTCAGCCCAACTGTTATATTCCATATTTGAAAAAGAAGAAAGAAAGAAAGCACAACATTATTGTCTGCACATACGAGTAACACGTTCCCATTTCATAAATAATAAAACTACATCCCATATTATACATACACATATTGTACAACGTGTAAAAGGTTGTGTAAATACAGAGAACATAAGTACTGCAGAAAATTTTACCCTGTGTTCCTTACAGGATTTACAAAAAAATTATGAGAAACCAATCCCCTATCTGTCCTATAGGAGATAGACTGGGGGACCTGAAAGCCTGGGCTTTCAACCATTGCAGCGGGGGGCGAGGGGACAAGAGAGGTAGAGGTAGGAATCTTCCTTTTCCTTGGGCCGGCCGTTTCTACCTGAAAACTGGTCTGGCTGAAGAAGAGCGAGCTAGGGTATCCAGCCAGCTTTGCCCGTGGAGAACACCGATGGACAAGAAGCGCGTGGAAAAGGTGTTGCATATGAGGTGTGGTTGCTTTAACAAGACAATAAATATTGTGATTTGAATATAATTCGAGATGTGAGATTGATTGATCTATCTCTGCTAGACTAGCTACTCCTCAGTGCACGTCACTGACAATACAAAATAAACGAATCCTTACTATTCATTACCTAAAATTTCCACAGCTACCATATACAACCTACCACACTGTTCTTGCCTGTATATTATGTTTAATATAAGCATTTGAAATTAGGGCGTTTCAATTCGGACACCTTATATTAGGGTAAATCAAAAACTAAAGGCAATTTTGAGTTCTCGCAGGAATAAACGAAGACTGTGTGTCTGACGTCACCATGTGTATACTTGGAGTGACGTGGAAATAGGAGTATCCATCACTGCCTCATTCAGTCGAGTGTCGCGGAGCAAAAAGGTCACACGTTTGGACGCACCTCTCCACAAATAGACCATCAAGGAACAGCATGTACTTTCTGTGGTCGGAGGGAGTCAAACGGGCAGACATCCACCGTTGGCTGTTAGTGCAGTATGGAGCAAGCACCATGACTTAACGAAAGCGGAACGCACAAGTGTAACGGACAAAAGTCGGAGTGGATGCAAGGGTCCCGGGTTCGAATCCCGGTCGGGCTTGGTTGTTTGTGAATGTCCATTCATCAATTTCATCCTTTCATCACTCATCCTCATCTTCGCAAATTAGCCAAGAGGCACAAAACGCGAAGTAAAATAAACTAAATCAATCAATCAATCAATCGGAGTGGATGCCCAGAAGAAAACTTCCAACGGGTGGATACAATTATCAGGGACGATCAAAAAATCACAATAGAACAAGTGGCGGAACTCTTCGACATAAATTTCGGATCAGCATATACAATAGTGAATTAGTGTACCAAAAAGTTTGTTTGTGGTCGTCGGTTCAGGTCAGATGACGAGGTCCAGCAGGCGGTGAAGACGTGGCTTCGTGAGCAAACAAAAACCTTCTTTGCGGACGGGATACAGAAGCTGATTGCACGATACCAAAAGTGCATTGCCGTGCAGGGGGCATATGTGGAAAAGTGACATGTGTAGTTCTTCTTGTGTGGAAATAAATATGTTATGTGAAAATTGCCTTTACTTTTTGATTTACCTAGTACTTTCAATACTTCTTCTCTTTGATTCCCAAATCTGAATATACATTACCTCAGTCTAGTAACAAGCTATTCAGTCATAGTTATATTCAGTGGCGGCGATTAGGGGGGGCAGTTGCCCCCCCAATTTTTGCCACTTTTGCCCTTGCACTATGCTAAATCTTATCTACAAAGGGAAATATACTGTCTTTGCCCCCTAGTTTTTGGACCCAATCACCGCCACTGGTTACATTAGTGTGTGATGCATTTTTCTTTATGCGTAGATTTTGCCAGTAATGCTTGCCAGCCTCCCTAATGCTGTAGTGGGGGCACATAGTGGTTTGGATCCCACTTTACTGTAGGTCCAGTTCAGATTACGCTATTCATGCATAAAGTGGACTTAAAAACTAAAACAAACCCTAAGTGTTGTGGTCCAACTTCCTTAATCAAGGTGGCCACTCTAGGACCATGATAAAATTCAAGGTGAATTTTCCAAAAATTCAAAGGTACAGATGTTTTCTCTATTCAATCTACATATTACCGCCTCTTACCATGCACGCACATACACACACAAATATATTAACAACATAAAGTCTGTGTGATTCCAATGTACCCCAAAAATTCTAATTGAATTCCATTAAGAGGTATAGGTGCTGAGAGTTTAAATTTGCCATTTCACATACTCGGACTCGAAATACATCTACTCACATAAGTCACAGATGTTATGGGATATACTAATCTACGAAAAATTGTTGATTAGGTACATTTGAGTTTGAAATTCTATTACAGGATAACTTATCTTGCAATAATCTTCTGTCTGTCAGACAGATTGCTTTGCAAAGGACACTAACAAAGTAAACGGATTGAGATTCTGTTTTATTTTCCATGCAGCTTCCTATTCTTTCCTTGATAAAAGAAAAGGCTAAAGTGTGAAAAACGTGCCTCAGGGCATTTATAAATGTATAAATTCAATGGGATTGTGATTAATAAAAGTTGCAATTTTTCGCATCTATGGGGAAAAATTCATGCAGAATAACCACGTTATTCCCAGTCAAAAATTCACGCAGAATTCCCAGAATTCAAGTAGCCATCCTGTTAATGATAATTATAAAAAAAAAGAAATAGATGCATGTAGTAATGAAAAATATAGCACCGACCACCCAAAAAAAGTCATACACCCACTGTACAAAATTCATGCGAAATGAATGTTGAAATTAACATCTTTGTGTATTGTTAGTAAGATTTTTAATAGAAAACTATTATTGTAGTGCCTAAGGTGTATTTTTCTCTTGTTTCCACACACTGAAATATGTTATTGTAGCAAACTGAAATAAAAGTACCGAACATTGCCGAAATGGTCATACAGGTGGTGGTTTGAAAATTTCATTTGAAGCCTGCTGTAACTATAAATAAGCTTTCTTCTAATTTTAATCGGTTAAATATATTGTTAAATGCTCGATTCATTATCATAAAATTCTTTATTTCAGCAATTTTGCCTGTAGTGATGGAGAAGCTAGAGACGTACCAGTGGATGAAACGAATTCAGTGGTTCCATGCTCCCATGCAGGTTCTGTTTGTTGGTTGTTTGTAAGTATTATTCAAGTGAGTTATTTTTTGTCGAAAATGTGAAGAATATGTCTTGGTGGTAACTTTAATCGATGGACATAATGGACTGAAACAAATGCTTTAGAGATGATACAAACTGTTCAAAAGTCTCATCACATCCAAGACTTAATACTAAGGTGTAGGAAAATTTAGCCTAAATCACAATTTCTGTGAGACCGAATCAGAAATACCATTCGGGTGTTTGTTTGGTTATTAATGACAGGATATACAGTATGTGTTATATGAAGTATTTTCATATTCAATTGCATTATTTTTTAATCTGACTGCACAAATTTGAAATTGTTCTGTATATTTTGGCATGTACCGTATATTTCTGAATCCAAGACGACGTTTTTTGCCGCAATTTCGTGCCCAGAAGTATGGGGCCGTCTTGCTTTCGCGGCATATGGCGTGAAGTTTTTCTTTTCTTTATTGAACAGAACCACAAGCTTTCATTAAGCTCTAACTGTACCCTCTGCCACACCTACCGCTTTAGCCTTGAACGTTTGCATGCACTTTGAGCATTGTTGTGCTATGGCACATAGTGAGTGTTGCGTCTAACATTTTTTTAATCTGTTGTTGTGAGACGTTGTAGATTCCACTTTTAAACTTCATAGTAAAGTGTGATGTACCATACTATACAAAGGTAGTACGTATACGCTATCTTCTTGACTTTATTTTTTGTGTACCGGTACTTTTATTGTCTCCTTCAGTTATTGTAATAAGGTAACCACGTGTAAGTTTTGAAAATAGTTTTTCTGTAATCCCGTGTTGAAAAATTGGGAGTCGTCTTGGATTTGGAATCATCTTGCATTCAGAGATATACGGTATAGGTGATGTTGCTTGCACCCTTTAATATTTAATAACAGAACAGAATATCAAAGTGATTGTTTGTAATCATATTCAAGTATTATCTCTACTATAAATCTAATTTCTTATATGGCACTATGTTTTTACGTAAGATGCTGGAGTAAATTTACATTTTTCAAAAATTAAATTTGCATTCCTATATTGCGACGTCATTCTGTACATATGCATTATTATAGTAGAGAGTTTACAATTTTAGTGTAAGCGTTCTCCATATCAGTGCTCTGCGATTTTTGTAGTTTTCTGAAAACCAGTGCTTGAAGTTTAATGCTATCGGGGTCGAAAATTGATGTATGCAATGTGACCATGAATGGGTAAAGGTTGCTTGGTCGATTTTGGATAGGTGGAGGTATGATCTGGAGGGGGGTGGATGCCCATGCAAATTATCCTAGCTGGGGGATGCTTTATAAAATTTCCTTAACTGGAGGGATAGCACCCTTCCTGTATTCTTTGCCCACTTCGTGCACTGCCCAAAACAGCTTATATTTTGAATTTTTCATGCTAGAGTACAAAGTATTAAAACTGCAATGTAAATATGTTCCCTACTTTTTCACCATTTTTTACTTAGTGGGCTCTTATTATTATTATTATTTTATTTTTGGACCTAACAGCTTTTGATTCATTTTTGTCCATTATAATATATATAAGACATACATAATTGCTTTACATAACAAATATCAGTCTTTTTTTCCGTATTTCACAGACATTAGATTCAAAAAGTGAAACATTCCCCTTTACAATTGTATGTTACACTTTCTTAAAAATGTTAACAAACTATATCCTATCCAAACATCCGGATTGACAACAAAACTTGTCAAATTTATTGGAAGCCGAACCTTTAAATTGCATAAAGTTTTGTATAATGTATTTATTTCCCTGTTATATTTTGGACATTTCAGTATTATATGTTGCGGCAAGTGGGTCCCTGTTCCCAGTCTTGTCTCCCGATCATTGTTACAGTGTTGGGACAATAATGAGATTCTCGCATGGTAACTCATGTTTAACTTAATATTGAGTTTGAGTTTTTAAGTCCACTTCAGGCACAGAAAGGCTAATCGGGACTGGGCCTACGATTAAAAGAGAGATCTGAACCAGTATGTTCCTCCACTGGGTATCGAACCTGAGACCCCTTGATTACAACAGATGATGTTATCACTGCCAGCTGGGAGGCCATAACTACTTATTATAGAAACAATTTATACTTCTAGGTTATTTTCACCTTAATTTATCTAGTGCTAACAAAACTGGTGATATGTATTTTTTTTTTTACTTTCTCTTTCTAGTTTGATATTCATGACACCTACAGCATGCGCTCTATTCCCACAGAGATCGTAAGTACTGATCTTATTATCATAAATTTATATAACTCTTATTACATAAGCATTTTGATCTCGCAAGTGATTTTACTCTAATGAAAGGTCTACGTATAAGTATACAATGGAAGGCAAACCTGGTTGAATAGAAGAGTATAATGAACTCAGAGGAAACTTTTGTTAATTATTGAAACTGAGCTAAAATATTGCTTGAAGAACTGAGAAAGGAAATTGCAAATAGCGCGAATCTTATTTGTAGACTGTGGTAATGAAGATTAAGATTTGGAAATCAAAGAGAGAAAAAGTACTCTAGATTGAAAGTATGAGGTGTGGCTAGAAAAAAAATGGACTGTTGCTACAAAATATTTTATTTGTTATTTTGTACAATACGAACATTATCCCCTTTAAAGTATTCCCCTGCACTATTGATACACCGCTCCATACGAATCTTCCATTTCTGGAAGCAGTGCTAGAAATCATTTTCTGAAACCATGTTCATGACCTCCGTCGATTTTGTTCTCACAGATTCTACGGTCGTAAATCTGGTTCCTTTCAGTGTTGATTTTACCTTTGGGAATAAAAAAAGTCGCACAGAGTGATATCCAGCAAATAGGGTGGATGTTCTAACACTGGGATCCCATGCTTGGCCAAAAAAGCCTCGACTGACAATGCCGTGTGGACAGAAGCATTGCCCTGCCTTCAACAAACCATAAGTTTCTGTGGTGAATTTTCCGAGTTTCATAAGAAACTTCAAATTGATATACTGTTCCACTTTCACACTTAACATTTTTCCGACGGAGCAAATATGTACGGTTCACTTCATCCACAAGCTACAGTGGAACTGAGCTCCTCGCACCCTGGAAAATCACATAGCCAATAGGCAGGATATCACGTTATACACTCATGCACCGCTTGACCTTGACACACTTATCGCTTGTCGACAGCAACATCAATCCGGTTTTTTCTAGCCACACCTCGTATTTTGGGTTAATTTACTTAACTAGTTTTATACTGAAATTAGTTATTCTATTATATTTCCAATAGACTAAAAATAAATTAGTTGTGCTTGGATTTTCATAATGTTATTGATTTTAGATATATTTTTTTTTCAATTAGGGCAGGGGTGTCCAAACGTTTTCACTTCACTGCACCCGTAGTTTTTCAAGATCTTTCCGAGGCACCCAAGTCAGAATAAACACCTATGTAACACTTGCAATGCTCAGTTAGTGTGGTCAGGTTGCTTGCTTTGAGTTAAAAAAATAAACACAGAAACAGTTTACATGTAAAAAGTACTAAATAAGCACATATTTGGAACAATTATATCATTTCAATGAAAATATTGGAACATTTCATGGTGCCCCAGGGTGCCGCAGCACACACACTTCGGGAACCACTGAATTAGGGGGTGCATTGTTCATCAAGCATTTCTTTCTCAAAGTGAGACAGTGAACAAGCAATGTTATTTTGAAGGAATGCATTGATTTTGCGAGGCTACCGGAAGTAAATCACCCAATGCGTGGAGGGAAAATTGATGTATGCTCTATTTTGACAATGTGACCATGCAGACTACATTAATTCATTAGAGTTGGTTGAAACATGAGAACGCATAGTTCTGCAGCTGATCTATCACCGGATTTATTCCCCAAAATTAAAACAACATTAAAAGACTAATGTTTTGAGTTTATTGACTTGATAAAGGAGAAGTGGCACTGTGCAATATCACAAAAGAAGCATTTACGAAATATTTTGAGAAATGGAAGGGAATGCTGGATGTATACACACTGGAGGAGGAGTATTTTGAAGGTGACGAGACCGAAAAGATTCTTCTTAGTAGAAAAACTTCATTTACCAAGTTTTTTATGTTTTCTGGACACCTCATATCCTATATAGAATCCAGGGAGAAAGTGTGGGGTCAATTTTAACAGCTACAACAAACCAGGATGTTAGCTCTTAGATTCATCACTACTATATCTACCTTAAACTTCATGGAGCAACAGGCCACCGAGAACCAAAATTGCCCTAAGCCACTAAGAGGGGCTGGAATTGTAATGGGAATATTACATAGTTGCTGGGGTGAGGATACAAAATAAAATATTTCATAATTACTTTCTTTTAAAAGTTGTTCAAAAGACAAAAATGGTAGTTGGTAATAATTTTAAATGGCAGGGGTTGCATTACCAATTTGGTTTTTACCCCCGAGTTCTTTACTGCTTTCATTTGAAAATTTCTATTTTTCTCAAAAATTTGGAAGGGGCTGTAGCCCCCATCAGCTCCCCCTGCATACAATAGTGCCCTAAGCAACTGTTCGTTGTCTAACTAGTCATCAGCACATTGAGCCTCCACCACCAATTTCATCTGGCTTTTCTGAATAAAATGCATAAATATATATTTCTTTTGATATAGTTATTTTTTTCTTTATTGTGGAAGTGGAGTGGAGTGTTAGAGTTCAACAGTATGTATTAAGTTGTTTTCTTGACTTTAAAACCATCTTTTCATTTATCTGCAGTTCATTGAATGTTTCTATGATACGACGCTTTGAGCCAGAGCAATATGATCAACTAGTGAAGAACTGCAAAGGTCAGGATGTTCCAAAGATAGTGTTTTTCAACAAAGGATTGTGAAGAATAGAAGGTTGTAGTCAAGCGATTGTTTATCCTAGGATAAGTGGATTGTTGGTTGGTTATTGTTAGCTTGTTTGCTGTTATAGTCCTTGTTGTTGTCGAAGGGGAAGAGAAACAAGATCAGTGCACGTAATCGTATATTAAGAAAAATCACTTTTGTATCATTAGTTTATACATTTTCTGGGTTTAAAGAAATTGTATTAATTTTTTATATGTATTTATAGAAATATGTAGCATGTGAGCAATACATTTTTGAACTCTTGTTTTTTTGCAGCCTTGTGTTGCGTTAAGTAATATTCGTTAGGGGATACAAAGAGCAAATAGAATTGTGTAAAGCAATACCTTTGCAATACAAATAGCAATTTCAGTGAGGAGTTGTCTCATTTCTGATATAATTATATGGTTATATGCAATGTTATTTGCCCGGTTTTATATTTTTTAAAACATCCAGAAAGAAGTATCTAGGACAAAATTCATACAAGTGAAAAAAAATATAGATTGGCTTTCATAGGTTTTAGCCATGCTGAAGGTTCATAGAAATTTGGAGACAGCATTTTGGGCTTGAGGGTTGATGTTGCTGTCACACACCTATATAAAACTAGAATTATTCCATGTATAAAGGAAAACATCTGTTTCAAAGTGTACTATTATTAGGGCAGCTTGCTATTGTCTAGAAATATGGAAGTTATAGATGACGAAATGTATTCATATGAATATTGTGCACTGTTACTCAATATGAATTGTGCAGATATGAAAATGGGATTGTGTTGAGTATAGGTGTTGTTGTTGCATGTTCAATGTCCGTTTCCACTGAATGGAATGGATTTGGAGTGAAATGTAATAATGTTAGTGCAAAGGAAGGATCGGTGTTATAAATTGTAAGGGGTTATCAATAGTTTGTTTCATTTTAATGTGCCTGTCTAAAAGAAAGAAATATAGTTGTAAAATGAAAGTCTACATACTACATTAATATGGAATTGCTTGGGCTGATTGAAACATGCATTTCCACCAAATAATATTTGCAATACGATCTTTGGATGTTGAGACTTTTGATTTGCCATAGTACAAGAGAATATTCCTACCTTGTATGTTGCAGTTTTGAAGTTCACCTTCTGTTAAGGCAGTGTTAGCTTTTTCATATTCAGGCATTTCTTCTCTTCCCAGAGTATGCATCACTTTAGGATGGGTACAGTAGATTGATAATAATGTCCTTGCAACAATCTGTAAGGATCAAGAAATGTGGAATTATTATACAGTAATTTTCTTGATGGCAAGGCATATATTTATGGTTCATTATTTTTTGTATATTCATGTTTATAAAATAAGAATCTCTTTACTTTTATGCATCATACATTCATTCAATGTTTTTTATTTAATCAGAACTGAATTACATGTACACACAAGAACAAAACATTTTTGAGCATTAATAAAAATTGATACTGTCCATGTACATTATAATTTAACACTTGTGACAATAAAAAAATTCTTATGCCACATACCAGCAACATTTAAGTTAAACACAACACAAATCAAATAAACTAGGGCTGAGCCGATACTTTCACAGATACTTGTATAATTCCAGTTTAAAATATCAAGGGCCAGTTACCGATTCATACTAACCTATCACGTTACATTCTTGTAATGACATTAAAGAACTCCCAAATTATTGTCTTCTGTCATTTGATAAGTTTTTTTTTATGTGAACTTCTCTGTAGACACAGCGGATACAAAGAAAGAAGTTTTCAAAAAGTTGCAAGACTTTTCAAAGTGTTAGTTACACCAAAAAATCGGTCGATGGCATGTTTTCTTCAATTTCATGTAAGTACTATTCGTTCATGTCGTTTGGGTTGATAGGAGAAGGAGACAAGTGGCAGTTATTAAAATAACGCTTATCTGGCCGGCTCTCTTCATGAACTGTTCCTTATTCTGTGTAATTTGCAATAAAAACAAGTTACTGCGGTATCAGAAAGGGAAGAACACAAGAAGAAATTGTCAAATCCACAAACCTCCCTGCTTAAACGTACATTAAAAAAACAGTGAATTCCACAGCAACCTTAATTTGTTTTTCCCAATAACTCTGCAATTATCTGGCCCGAAGACACTCCAGCATGACGAGATAATGTTGATTTTAGAAACGTCCCATCCTTTATTACCCCACGAGTATGCTACCAGGAATTGAAAATGAATGGTTTCTTCTATTTCTACCAAATAGTGACATTCCTTCGAGAAGTTTGGGAACAGCTTTCACTTTACCCTGCCTTTGATCTTGCCACAATCATCTGCTTTCCCTGTAGATGGCAGTAAAGGTCAGGCCTCTTTTGCCCAACTGGTTCAAATAGTTTACTTCTACCGTTAACAGATGGCATCTAACAAGTTTTTTGCTTGCCATGCAACGAACGTATATGTGTACGTCAAACCTTCATTAATACAAGAACCTACACATGTACTTTGTACCGGCTTGAGGGGTTAATATCACTTTAATTCAATTTCAGGGAAAATTGGTTCAATTCATATAGGTGCGCATAAACTAGACTCTACAATTTTGCACAACTACTTAAGTTTTACACTGTCTAAAATTGCATTTCCTCCACATTACTGTTCCAAATTATTGGTGCCAAAATACAATTATATTGTGGATTAGGCATATGCAATTCATTTTGTTTCAAGGGGTAATATGAGGATGGGCATTGTTGTGGTGAAAGTATGCTTAAGGATGCAGATTTTCACGATTTTCAGTCACTTTCTGTGTTCACCTCGTGTATAGTATACTTCCTCTTTGGTTATTGGGCCGACACGTGGTGAAGTGGTTAGCGCAGCATGCTATGAATCCATAGGTCGTGGGTTTGAATCCCAGTCTTTTCTGACTGTCTCTTCATCAATTTCACATATCACTCTTCCTCATCTTCAAGATTAGCCAAAAGTGATAGAAAAGCAAAGTAAACGAAAGCAAATCAATCAATCAATCTTTGGTTATTGAGAAAGTCTTCATAAATTTAAATTTTGCATCAAATATTATTAGAGAGATTGTGTGAATAATACGTGTATTAATTTGATCTGAAGGAAGAACATCTGATAATTACAAACACATGTACAATTTCACAGTACTAGGCACAATCAGAAATACAACTGAGCACACATGAAACAAATAATTTACTGCAATATTTATTCATTTTATAGTTGAGTATCGAAAACATTGTTTCTTATAATAAACATTGGAGTATGTAAAATAGCAGGTATATATATATATATTGTAAGCTGTTGATATTTACATTGTCACTGAGCTAACAACGAAAGGGTACATTGCTGTTTCCAGTAATGTTCAGTGTTACTAATAGTGTTCATACCTACACAAATAATTCAATGTGTGGTGTAAATTTGTTTTTTCATTTTTTAAAAAGTGCATACAAACTATGTTCTCTATTGTTACCTTACAAAAAACCTTGATGTTATATTGCTATATAATTATACTGTTTGTTCCTGTGTTGTTAATATGAATAAGTGATGTGAACTGACAATAATGTATGATGATATGCATAGTAGTTTAAAATAGGTATTAATTGGAGATATTTTGGGCCCAGCAAAAGGGCATACTGAATCAATTTGCAACAAATTTCTCTACTAAAAATTATGAGGGTGTATGAGAATGTTTTAGCAATTTAGAAAATGAAATTTTCAGCCCATTCTGAAATTCTATCTTTTCCGTACATCCCCTCTCCCTCCCACACACATAAGCATTGTACTTCTGTGCAACTATTTTGCATTTAGGAACATTAAAGAAATGGCACATTTTGCATTGCTCTCAGCTCAACTTATGTAAAACATTTATGCAGATTGATTTAGATGCTATGAGATTCTGAATGTTTCCAAACAATATTTTTTCTTATTCAGTCATTGCAGTAGTTCTTTTCCCCATCAACCTGCAATAACTTGCTCATGTTTTTAACATTCACCAACTGTTTGCACTGTGATATTACTCACACGTGTCTACTCAAATATGAAGTCTAACTCCGGCACAGTGCTTGAAGTGGAAGTTCCTAAGTGGGGGATGCTTGCTTCAGTTTGGGGAGAAGTGAGGAGATGCTTGTATGGTTCAACATGGAAACAGTGACAAGTGGAGGGGGATGCTTACACAAGTTATCCTAGCTGGGGGATGCTTTACACAAGTTATTCTAGTTGAGGGGATGCTTTTACGCAAGTTATTCTAGTTGGGGGATGCTTTTCCACAAGTTATCCTATCTGGGGAATACTTTTACACAAGTTATGCTATCTGGGGAATACTTTTACACAAGTTATCCTATCTGGGGAATACTTTTACACAAGGTATCCTATCCGGGGAATACTTTTACACAAGGTATCCTATCTGGGGAATACTTTTACACAAGGTATCCTATCTGGGGAATACTTTTACACAAGGTATCTTATCTGGGGAATACTTTTACACATTTTCTTAACTGGGGTATGACATCCCCCCATGTTTCCTCCCACTTAGAGCACTGCTCCTGTATCACACAAAGGATGTGAGTCAGTGTTACACTGAATCAACTGCAATGAATTAACGGTTTTTGTTTGTGCAAGTCAAAATGGAAGTTAGTAACGTCAGGGAATTTTTCTTTCTAATTTCATGATGAACCCTGTCAAGGTGTATGCTTCATTTAAAAGCACTGATGCCATTATACAAAACTGGCATATTATGTTTTCAATTATGGAATTTGTTTATTAAATTAATTCTAATTAAAAAGAATTTATTAAAAACAATTCCTCATTTTCAGCATATTGATTCCTAATTGTAATGAGAAGCTAAAGCTAAATATATGATCCCCTCTTACAATTATTTATAAAAATCAGCATTTGCGAAACCAGTTAAAGAAGGATGATTCTATTTTGGGAGTTGCTGTGCTCAATTTTTCCTGAATTTTGGCAGTATATTTTTATATCCATGTTAACCTGTTCTGTTGTGGTATGAAATAATGATTCATTAACATGATATTAGTAAGTTTCAAAGCCTGGAAGTCCAGCATAAACACAGAATCAATGTAAAAAGAAGAAAACGTGTACATTCAGGTCTGGGAAGTTTAAGAGCCAAGAAATTTGCTATCTCTCTGTTATACATAGATAACATTACATTTTAAGAAAGATTAAATATGTATTTGAAATATTTCCATGCAGAACAGACGTTTGAAAACCAAATAATTTTCCAAATGAAGCTGGAGCCCAAAGCCTGATGCCTCAGATTGCACGGCCAATGTGTAGGACAAGCGATGTCCGGAAAGATTTGGATAGGTGACCGTCTGTTCTACTGAATCAAAACATTTCAATTACTGTTAATTAAAAGTTTACTACACAAAACTCGCCATGTTTGGAGTAGATTAAAATAGGCCTATTGTTCCTATTACCTGGTCCTAAGGCAAAATGTGGCAATAGACATATGTCTATATAATGATTCAAGATTCCCGTACCCAAGTAACACGACAGCCATGCGAAAAGGAATAGAGGAGACAAAAATATGAATTGCAACCAAGACATGAAGATAAGGCTACAACACAAACTAGAAGGAAGGACAACAAAGTTGCCAAAACTTCAAAAATAACACCCCCGCCATGATAAGTCTTGATCTTGATCCCTTCCATGGTAAATTTCTGGATGTGCCACTGCTGGCAGTGATCTTGAGGGAAATTGACTCAAACATTGCATCTTCATGCTCTTTGCACCCTCATCATAGCCTCACAGCCTGCAAACAGCCCAGTCAATAGAAGAAGAACATCTTCACATGACTGCAGCTCTGAATAATGTTAGTGACAAGGCTTCTTTATTACCACGCAGTGTTAATTGAACATTATTAATTGTCTAGTGTTTACCTATGCATTGTCTAGGACTATGTTTCGAGAGAGAACCTCTTCTTTCGTCTTCAGGTTAGGATTGGATTGGATTAATTTGGTGTTTTAAGTCCACTTTATGCACAGTAAGGCCAATTGGGACTGGACCTACAGTTTTAAAGTGGGATCTGAACCACTATGTGCCTCCACCGGGAATCGAACCCGGGACCCCTTGATTACAAGGCGACGACGCTATCATTGCGCCATCGGGGAGGCCCTCATCTTCAGGTTAGCACACGGTATAAAATTACAGGTTGGTCATAGGTTCAAAACCTGGCACAAAATTTATTTATCTGAAGATAAGAGAAGAGGTGCTCTCTCGAAATGTATTGTTATAATATAAGTGATGGATAATGTCCATGTTCACCAATGATGCATTGAATTTCTTCTTTGAGTTCATCAGTGGTTGTCAGATTGTTGGGCACACACTGTACCTTTCACATACACCCATGGAAAATATTCGAGTGATGTCAGAGTGATTTTTCATTTTCTCTGACAGACCCTTATGCAGACCAAAATAATCGCATATTCAGCGAAAGTGGTTTTCACAGGACACAAATTACCATAATACATAACCATGTGCACACATTGTATTCTCGATCTCGGAAATTTTGGAGGGGATGTGATCAGCACATGCTCCGCCACCTTTACACCCCCCCCCCCCCTGGTACCCATTGATTTGATGCTGGGTGAGCCCCAGAGCCACTTTATGCGGGGACATGGCCAATGCGAAGATAAAAAAATGTAAAGTTAAAGATCTTACAAATAGAAGTTTAACACAATATATTTATTTTATTATCCCATCTACTAAAAAAATAGAATAATTTATTTCCATCAAGTTTTTATGAACCAAGAAATTATAATTAAAAATTGCAATCCACCCTTCATAGCTCGCCACGGATTTTAAAATGAGGGAAGTAGCTCCATGGGTCAGCAAGTCGGACAATTTCTGGTTTAGGCTATGGGCTATTTTGAAGACAATGCTAATAAAGTATAGTCGAAAATTGAATACTTACACCACAAACTGTACTGGGCAGATGATGGGCTTGTAGCTGAATATGAGTAATCAGCCTGTTTCATTCTAGTCCCTAATCATGAGAATCTCTTACTTTGCTGACTACTTGAAAATACAATGGGTGTGTTCTTATGCAGATGGACAGATATTAATTTATAGCTATGACTTGTGGCTATGGACAATATGCACTACTATGCAATAACTGCAAGAAACAGATTATCAACTTTTTTGGAGAGATATATACAAAAAAAATTGTAATTGTGACTCTGGTCTTATCTTTATGGTTTATGTGACTCATAAATTGAATGTCAAATGAAAGTGCAGAATCATGACTTATGTATATTGATTAAATTAAACAGAAATATTCCTACAAATAGGTGACTTTACTATCAGAGAGGCAACATTAAAGAGTAAATAACATAAATGACATTCCACAGTGGTTCTGTTTTTTGAAATGAATAGTAATAAAAATTGAACTAATTCTGTAGTCTGTGGAACTAATTTTGTGCAGTGCTCAGTACTAATTTTGGAAGTGTTTGTTCAAAAACAAAGTTGAAAATTATATATTCCATGCAATTGCTATAATTTTCTTAGTTTTTTTATTGCTTTTATAATATAGGCACATTTGAGTGCCTTTAATTATATTAAATAAAAATATATTAAAAACTTACGTTTTTGCGAGTATCTATGCTGCTTTCATGACGTTTCGGGATGCAACTGCTCCCTTCTTCAGGCTGTTAACTTTTGGTTTTACACAATTCATAACCGCGTCTACCTCTTATTATGTATATTATGTATTATGTAATGAATTAAGAGGTCGACGCGGTTATTAATTTTGTATAACCAAAAATGAACAGCCTGAAGAAGGGAGCAGTTGCGTCCCGAAACATCGTGAAAGCAGCATAGATACTCGCAAAAACGTAAGTTTTTAATATATTTTTATTATATTTGTGAGTAATTCGCACAACTTTCATCATGAATTTAATTATATTGTTTATAATTCAGTTTTATTTCTCATATAGGAAGTTTCAAATATTTTGTGTAGTTATAAATTATAATTTGAAAGAGAACTAAACATTTAATATTATAAAATTATGTTAATTGTTAGTTTATATATATTGTACAGATTCAATTGCAATGCCATACTACACACTAATGCAGTTGTAAATAATTTCATTTTGAAATAGAAAAATAAAGATATATCAATATGTAATAATTCTCAGACTGTATTGACAATAGTAAACATTTTTTCCAAGGCTGTGAATGAACTTGTACAGGGTGCACCAATGAAGTGAGGCATTTTTTTTTGGTATCATTATGTTTTAAAAAAACATCAACCAACTTACATACATATATATCTCATTTAAATGAAGAGAACGTATGGTCACCCATTCCAACTTGGTGACCAAGAACATTGAGTTGATGACTCACCACCAAAGATTCCAAGTTCAAGCATTGGCACTAGCTGCTCATTCTTGAGTGTCCCTTCATCAGTTTCGTCTAATCATCTCTCATCATCATGTAGGCCAAGGCCTGCCAGACGGCTTTTTCTCGAGTATTGCCATTGTTTTCTGGCCTTCGAGATTGGAGTCGCCTACTATTGTTTTCAAATAGCTTCCCAGGGTTGTTAAAAGTCCAAGAACCCATAAATTCTAATGAGTTCTAGGCAAAAGGACCGGAACCATTTTTCTCGCTCAATTTAAATTCGGTCAAATTTACATATTGTTTCATTTCAATACAGAACTCTGACCGTTTTTAAATTGATCCGGAAGAAAGGGTTCCTGGATTGTATTCAAATTGGTCTGGAAAAAAGATTCCGGGACCTAATTCAAATACTTTACATATAAAAAGGTTCTTTACGGTCCAGAACCCATTTACGGTTGCTGATTTTCTCTCCTGGACCAGAATTGAATTTATTTTAAATTCCTGGACCTTAACAATGCTGTCCAATTATCTTTATGATTCCGAGTCAACCCTAAAATTTTAATAGTTCCCACCAGGAATGAAACTGGGACCATTCACACCAAAGGTGAGATCCTAAAAAGGCGTACATGCCAAATACAATATTTACATACCGACATATCGTATAAAGGGGCCACAATTGAGAAAATTATAATGTATCATCCAATTTCCTAAACCTTTTAGTGCAATATCGTGAAACTCCAATCTTCTGCGTCTCTTGTAGGATGCAAATGTGAAAAAAAGTGACAGAAAAAATGCTTATGCCTGTTCATGAAAATACGATCGTTTGCATTCAGCCTGATTTAGCCATAGCTAAGCGTATCATTGGTGCAGCCTGTATGTTGTTGAACGCTTAGCAAAGTTGTGTAGACCTACACTTTTGAATCTTTTACACCCAGATGTCATTCTGTACCGGAGTAGAAGGGATTGCCTCCAGAATCCATTTCAGTTACACCAACAGTTATTTTTGAAACATATCCAAAATAATGTATATCTTTGGTGAGTACTGGAATTGAAATTCAAGTGTGCAATGATTAGAAACGAACTGAAATGTTGAGAATTTTGGAAATAGATATATATATTCATATGTCGTAGATATTTGAAAGCAGTGTGTTATATTTGCATAATTTATTATTTTTTTTACTGATGTTAATGGCTTCTGTAGAAAGCCCCTAGGCTGATATAATCAGTTCTACTTACTTACTTACACATCAATTTTATTTTTATTCGTTACATGAACAGCAAAATCATCTCCACGTTTGTAATAACTCGAGAAATATTCATTATATGTTAATATTTTTTAAAGTTTCTGCAAATTGTTAATGTTTTTCTTATCTGCCATATTTTTCTCAGCAATAAGTTATATGTTTTTATATATTATTTTTTTCTCTTTAATTCTGCTTTGTGCACATAATGTATGTGAATGTTAATGCAGTGAAAGTTATTTTAAAAGCACATAAAAGTGTTTTAAAAAGTTATCATTGTTTCATTTTCTATGTGTATTACCTGTTAAATTGCCCACAGTGAACGAAAGTAATATACAGTAAAACCTCGATAAACCAGAGCTTAATCTGGACAGGCCAAAAAAAAAGCACAATGCAAGGTTTTAAATGTGGCTAGAAGTAACAAGAGAACAGATCCCTAAGTAGATTTGGAATGGCAGTTTCATCTTTTCAAAGCAAGTGCAAACTTGAATTGTCCCTCCTAGTAATTCCCTCTTCCTGTTTCCAGTTCCAGCAGGTTTTCTACAGATGCCCTCCCTCGTAACATTGCTCCAGGTACAGGTGGGGGGGGGGAAGAGGTTGGTGCACTCCAATAGGAACGGTCTGCAGTTCCGAAGTAGATCCAAGCCGACATATTTCCGCGAAACAGGTGTTGTGGAGGAACCAAATATCCTATGAAGAATTCCTGGCCTCCCTCCTGCTGTTGCATGTCCACAACCCCGTTGTCTGGAAATCGTTGTCCAGATGGGCCTTTCGTAAGATGATTAAGTTTTCCCTCGCTTTGTCTTGAACTTTTCAGTTGAAGTTTGCTGTTGGTCAGTAGTCAGTTATCGGGTGCATCGGAAACTTGTGAATAACAATGAGTCCGTCGACCACCACGTCGTATCATTATTAACATATCAAATGCGCTGAAAATGTGATTGCAGGAGAAGAGTGAATGAACAACCAGCACAAAAGACGTCTTTTTGGAGGTAAGCAGTAGAATAAAATTATTCTTGATTATTTACATAAGATGAAGGTATTGTGGAATGGTAAAGTTTCCAAAATTAAAAGCTTAACAACAAGGTGTTCTATTTCCAATGAAGCACATACATGATTCCTTCATTCACGACTATCATCATGATACCCTTCAGCCATTGCGCAAAAATCTGTTACATGTTCAACGGTAATTGCCTCTGTTTGAACGTGTACATTTAAAACTGAATGTAAATATTGATCGCACGCATGGGCGTCCGGAAGGAGGGCAAGGGGGGCCGTGCCCCCCCCCCTGGAAAATGAAAGTCAACCAAAAATTATGTATTTCACACATATAATTTCATTTTAGCCACAATAATATGTGCTAATTATTGCATGAACACCATAAATTAAAATTTAAGCAATGTTTTTTTAGGGAACAACACTATTTTTGGGGAAAATGTGCCTTGTTTGCCCCCCCCCCGGAAAAAAGATACCTTCCTTGCCCCTCCCTGGAAAAAATCCTGCGGACGTCCATGATCGCACGGTAACACACCACACCACATTTCATCTCACGCTGACTTTTCTTGGGGGGGTGGGGACACGGGGCAGAGCCGACACGGGGAGGGGCAACTTGGGCACTCTCCCGAGGCCCAGCGCTTCAGGGTGCCCCGTGTCAGATAAAAATAATTGATTGTGCACAGTTTATTGTGGGTTTATCTGGTGGTTCCAATGAAGCAATTAGTCTGACTTTTCATAACTACATTGATTCTTTTGACACTTAAAAATATCCCAAATTATAGAAATTACATTTGAAGCAAGTAGGCTACTAAATAAAGTTAGTGTTCAAACATTTCAATCAAAAATAGCTCATATGCACTATTAACTTAATTATAAAATCAGGACGTGGTAATATTAGTTAATCAAAATTAAATATAATGAACGTCTAACCATGAAAAGAAACACCAATTTAGAACCTCACATATATTTCTTGGTTTGTTCTGCCTGCTTATTGCTCTTATGTAATAGTAGAAACTTGCGATTGTATAGAACACTATACTTCAGACTAAGGAACAAAAATCTTGGATTTTTTCAGACTTCTGAAATTATTTTGGTTACAGGCTTTGAGTATATTGTATGGCCCCCACGTAGGGCCTCTTCAAAATAAGGCCCAGTTTATTTCTGCTCCTTCAAAGTTAGGTCGCAAGTTACGCCCATGCACCTAAAGCATCAATCATTTTCATGGTCGGTCCAAATGTGCTGGAAATCTATGTTAAATAACGAAATTACAGTTACAATCAGGCACGTATCTAGAAATATGTTTCGAGGGGGGGGGGGTCCGAACCAAGTGTCTCAGGAATAATAATAATAATGTTTAAATTAAAATAGTTATATTAAATTAAATTAATACTAATTATAATAAAAAAAGTAAAGTAAAGTGTTCCCCTGTGCATAGCACCACGCCATGAAGGCGTATAGGGGGTGTGGGGGGTAACACCCCACACTTTCTTGATCCGGTCGTGAGTGGGGGTGATGTGATCAGCATTACGCCCCTGACCGCCTTTACCCCCCACGGTTTCCCCCAGGTAACCATGTTATTCGACGCTGGGTGGGCGCCGGGGCCGCTTCCACCGTTAGAAAAGTTCCCGGATTTGAACCGGCCGGGGATCGAACCCGGGACCTTTATACATAAATTAATATATTATTATTACACAATTAGGTAAAAAGACTGTAGCTATAAAAATAGATATATAACAGCGCATATTCATTACATAGCTTACCTTTAGTTAAGATCTGAATAATTTACATAAAAACAAGTGCTCTGGCAATGAAATGAATGTGAAATACATGAATAATTGAATATTTATCGAATAACAAAAATGATGTCACATGAAGTTGGAGAGAAGAAAGTTTCTAATTTAAAAGAGTTCAGAGGAAATTAATAACCACTGATTATGCAACAAATGCTAATATTTTCATTACTTAATTTTAGTACTTGGTAAGTCTTTGGAGGGGGGGTCCGGGCCCCTGGACCCCTCCTAAATACGTTCTTCCTGTCCCTCAAAGCCGTATGATCCCAATATAATCCTTGTCTTCCAAGGATGCACCACAGTAGACAGGAAGCTTAAACTTGGTCTTAAGTTCAGAGGAAATTATACAACAACGGCTAAACGAATATATTTTTCAATATTTAATTTTAGTACTTGATAAATCTTTCGGGGGGGTACAGACCCCCTGCCCCCCTAAATATGTCCTTGGTTACAATGTCTTTTAAATTACAGATAATACATCAACAATAATAATATAACAATACTGTAAGAAGTTTGATATTTGACAAATTCCTTAGGCGAGCAGAGTGAATTTTAGTGATAATTCTTGGAGTGAGTGAATGAGGCGACTATCGGCTCGTGCTTTCAAAGGTCACCAGTAGGGTGCGGATATATAGGCACTAAAACTTGTGAGCCTCCCCAGTGGCGTAGTTATAACGTCGTCGCCTTGTAATCAAGGGGTCCAGATTCGATACCCGGTGGAGGCACATAGTGGTTCGGATTCCACTTTAAACTGTAGGTTTAATCTCGATTAGCCTATCTGTGCATGAAGTGGACTTAAAGCAACTTAATAACAACTAAAAACTTGTAAATTAGTAATCAAGTAGCCACCAAAAGTAATGACAATACACACTTAGAACACTACAAAAGAAATGCACCACAGTAGACAGGAAGCTTAAACTTGGTCTTAATTTTCTTAATTCCAAATTTATTGACTTCCATATTTTGTATTTTTGCGATGCTTTTGTGTTAGTTTGCTTAATCTCGACGGCAATGGTAAATGGTGGTGAGGTGAAATATTGCACGCACACTTAAAATACATTTTAAAAATAGTTTTCTTTGGCGTGGCCAGGATTTTCGAAAGGGGGGGATTGCATTTACTGTTTTATCAGTAGTCAGCCCTCGTTTTCTTATCTTTTCCTTCCTTTAACGTTCTTTTATTTTTGTTAGAAATACTGGACCAAAGGGGAGGGGGATTATGACTCCCCACCAACCGCCCCTTTAGCACGCCACTGGTTGTTTTCCTTGGGTTGTTTTAATAGTGCGAGAATAAGCTACAGTCCCGCCGCTCTTATATGTGTGTTTCACCTACGTCACAAACTGTTGCATTGTGGGATCGAGCAGCCATGATTGCAGCCGGTTCTTGTAAACATACGGAATTCATTCGGACGGGCGGAAATTTTAACCTTGTTTACGATGGTACTGTGTAGCTTTTGGTTGTTTAACCTTTTGAGTCCCAAGGTCATTTTCACATGTAAGCCTCTCGGTCCCGAGCCGATTTTGAGCAAAATGCAGAGTTTCAATTAAATGAGTGTAGATCGGAGACTAATTGCCCTAGAGAGATGAGTGATATACTGTTGTACGTGGAATGAACCAGAGATTCAGACGATATATAATTTATGCACATTCGGCGTACATATGAAGGGGGAAGGGGGAAATCCCCTCAAAATACCTTTTTTTAAAGAAAATGGAGTTTCGCCCCCCCCCCCTGCCCCCGAAAAAAAGGATATGAAAAGTTCAAAATGCACATAGAAATTATCGCTGGCATGTAATAAACAGAAAAATATTTGCATCATTGTCGTATGACCAATGTAACTTGAGTTGTACCCCCAAAAGGAATGGTGGGCACGCCACTGATTCAAGCTTCAAAATGCAGCGGTACCTTGAAATGACTATAGCTCAGAAACTAAATGCCCTAGAGATATGAAAGATATACCGTTGTACGCAGAATGAATCACAGATTCAGACGATATATAATTTATGCACATTCGGCGTACATATGGAGGGGGAAAGGGGGAAATCCCCTCAAAAATACTTTTCTTTAAAAAAAATGGTGTTTCCCCCCGCCCCCCGAAAAAAATGTCAAAATGTACAAAATGCAAAATTTGTGCAAATTTGGTGTATTATGGAGGGGGAAGGGAGAAATCCCTCAAAAATTATTTTAAAAAATTGTTGAAATGTTTGAAATTTATCTTTTCCCTTGAAAAGAGACGCAACAGAGAAGTCCCTTTTCCCGCCTTTTCACCTCCATTTTCATGAAGAAAAAAAGGGTGCAAGAAACATTTCTGTTAAATACATGTGTTAGGAACAATATATATAAAAAAATCGAAATTCTAGCCAAAAATAGAAAAGTTATAACGTATAAACTACGACCTGACACAGGGTATCTCGATCGAGATACTTGGGACTCAAAAGGTTAACAGAAACTCACGTTTATCCTCGAATTTTCCGAGAAAGAACAGGTGCGCTTCAGGGCACGGGACTCGAATTGTTGATCAGAAGATACCACCGCGTCGTCTGGTTGGCGAAAGTAAATCGTGCCAACATTAATGAACAAAGCGAACATTACAGAGTATGAAGTGAACATTTCCTCTCAGGTAAGTTCATATGCCACCTTTGTCTGTGACTTTTAGTACAAATGGATCGAACTGGTGTGCTTAATCATACTTGCAACAGTGTTTCCTTGTTTTTTTGATAGAAAGGTGCTGATTCTTCCGACAAGTTTGACGATAAAAATGATAATCTTCAAAGTTTAATATTCATCTTGATAATTGTACTTTTGTACTTGGTTATGTATTATATTTCGTTCGTTAACACGAACTGTTATTAATTGTTATTCGATCCATGAGAAAGGTGCCGCTAGTAGGCTTTGCGTACTGTCAGAAAAAAAAACACTGCTATCAAAGTATTCCAAATAGATTGATTGGTTTGTTTTATTTTACTTCGCTTTTCTGCCAGTTTTGGCTGATCGTGAAGACGAGGCTGAGTGATGATATGTTGAAACTGATAAACCGAAACTCACAAAGAACATCCATGCTCAGGCTGGGAATCGAACCCAAGACCCCTGGCATCGTAGCACGTTGTGTTAACCACTCTGCCACGGAGGTCGGTATATCCGAAATTGTTAAAGAAAGGAGTAAAATTACTGTTTTCGAGCACCTCAACATTTTACATTACAGCTTAAAAGGAAACAGAGATG
This sequence comes from Lepisma saccharinum, assembly GCF_977018435.1. Taxonomy (NCBI): domain Eukaryota; kingdom Metazoa; phylum Arthropoda; class Insecta; order Zygentoma; family Lepismatidae; genus Lepisma; species Lepisma saccharinum. The sequence continues at coordinate 9,861,053 of NC_139249.1, forward strand.
ATAATGGCGGATCCTTGGAATTTACAGTTAATCTTTACTGGATGTACATGTTTCAAGCAGAATCCTAACCAGTAATAAATACGAAAACAAATTGATTCCAGGTAGCTGGGTGAAATAAATAAACACACGTGAACTACAGTTGAGCAAAGGCTTAGGCCCCTTTTCATTTCGTTATTGTCCAGTTCATATGGATCTCCACCGCAAAACTTCGCTTTTCTTCCATATCTTTTTCTGTCATTGCGCAAAGAGTTTGAACATATGAAAAATTCCCGCTATTCCCAGCTGACACGACATTGTCATTAATTTTATGTAATGTTACCGACATTTTACACAGTAGTAACAAGTACAGTTGGCGCAGGTGTAACGAACGCAACGTGGTGGGTATTTCCTTGCAGACGACAAGCAACTTCGCCGCAAGCATGACGTCACATGAAACCCACCTATATCCGGCTCGGAAACCGTCTTTACGGCAGTGACCCCTCTGTTGCCGCGTTTACCTGCGAAGGAACTCGCTTTCAAACAGCCAATTACGCCCATCGCTTGGGCCAGAACTGACGTTAAAAATCCCCCTCGTCAAAGCAGCCGTTAGGGAAACAGGATTTTGCCAAAATAAGCGTTCTGCGCTGTGATTGCACACCGCTTATTACGGCGACTCCACTGTAGACCTCCATATTCACGAGAGAAGACATTGCTCCGTGGCGGAGTGATTATCGCAGGGGCTAGGACGCCAGGGGTCACGGGTTCGAATACCGGCCCATAGGCGCCGACTCCATGGGGCTTAGGGGGGCTCGAGCCCCCCCAATGTTAATGATGTAGGGGCAGAGCCCCCCGAATAATTTTGCTTAAGAGGATCTAATGTATTTTTTTTTCGTGTAAAGTTTACTCTGAATTGTGCCACATGAACTTAACTTTAAACACACATTAGAAATGTTCTAGACCATCAACTTTGGGGGGCTGAGACCGCTAAACCATCAACTTTGGGGGGGGGGCTATGACCGGAGACAGCAAAACACATGACTTATTACTATATACTAAGTATATAATTATTATTTACTATTATACATATATTAATCAGAGACATAATGAATTTAGCCAACGACTTGTTAAAGACTGTTTGGGAATCCCCTAAAAGAATGCAAATATTTATGAATATTATTGATGTGAATGAGAAGGCTGACCATACTGGACTGCGACCACTTTGCCCTCGTCGGTGGACGTTGAGAGCCTCCAGTGTGCAACAGATCTTAAAGAACTATGAAAACCTTCTAAATTTTCTTGAGATATTTTCTGAAGAAGATTCTACTTACGCAGGATCAAAATGTGCTGGATACCTGGAGACAATGCTTCACTTCAAGACATTTTTCTTTCTCTCCCTCTACTGCCATGTGATGGGTCCAATAGAAGAGGTAAACTGTAAGATCCAGTCTCCACGCATTGGTGCTACAGAAGTTGAATCAAAAGTAAAATACTTGACTGACATATTTCAAGAAAAGCGAATGTGTTTTGAGCAGTCCTGACTGAAATGCACAGAGGGCAAACCGAACCTCAGTGATGAACCAGAATTGCCCCGGCAACGTCACGTCCCTAAGAGACTTGAAAATCCTGATGTTGCCAAACATCACAAGTTCTACACTACAAAATAGTATTATAAATCAATATACACTGACGTGTGTGACACAGCGAAATCATGTGTTAAACAAGGACATGAATCTACAGGACTACAAAAAATAACAGCCGTAGAGAAAGAATGCATCTCAACTGTGAACAGTTGCACAACAAACTTTCAGCAAACGCGAGAATTCTTTCGCCAAGATTTGGATGTCGATAGACTCTCCTTACACATGTCCATGCTTGGTGATATCGCCAAACAGAAGAAAGTGCTTCTAACTGCCATGCGTGACATAAGGAAGTTTCTTTTGGAAGACAGCACCCTCCAGGAGCTTCTGCCTGAAGTTGCCAAATTCATAATGGTCCTCCGCACTGTGCCAATGACGACAGCCACAGCCGAAAGGCCATTCAGTGCTATTCGCCGACTAAAGACATATTTAAGATCTACAATGAGGCAGAAGAGACTAAGCAGCTTAGCGGTACTCCACATACATCAAACTGTGCTTGATAATTTGGACCTGAGACCGCTCGTTAATGAGTTCATAAAAAAATAACCGACTGCGTAGAGCAACTTTTGCTTTATTTTTAAATCATGTTCATATATTTTTGTTGTGTATGTCACTTTATATCTTAGTGTACATGCTATTTTTTTTATTATTGGAAAATTAAATTAAAAAAGTAAAATATTGTAGCCTGAACAAAAAAGTAAAACTATTTTCCTGCGATTTGTGTTAACATTTATGTAAATAATTAAATAAAACTTCTAAATATTTTAAATATTCGTTATTTTATGGGTACGTCAACACTAAGGTTATTTGCAACCCATCACATGTCTGTTGCGAACATTAAAACACCCCCATGCCCTCACCGGGACTCGAACCCGAGACCTCTGGATCAAAGCGAGTTGATTCGACAACCCAACACTCTCGGCTACCGAGGCCGGCATAAAACTGTTAGGTTGGTCTCTTAATGTAAATACATACTTCTCAATAAAAATGTTAATTGTTATCTAAAAAACAAATGAACAGACACAAAAGACATAAAGAGACTTAGAAACATTTTCTAAACGTTTTTCATATTACATTTCATTTGCATGAGGAATATAATAGCTGCTTAAAAACTACTATACGAAGACGTAATTTTTATTTTAAAAAAAAGGGAGGGAGGGAGTCATTCATTCATTCATTCATTCATTTATTTCAGTGATCAGAGCCCCCCAATAATTTTGACAAATCGGCGCCCCTGTACCGGCCCCTGTGCATGGGTGTTCTTTGTCTCTCTCTTCACACTCATTCTCATCTTCGCGATTAGCCAAAAGTGGCATAAATGCGAAGTAAAATAAACTCAAACAAGAGAAGACGCAAAGTCTCGTCAAGATATCGTTCCTGTGTACCTGAAATCGTTAACAAAAACCTCGATTAGTTACCCAAATATTAAATAATTCCTATTGTTGCGGCTCCGGACTGTTGTCTTCCTTCACCGCTGAGGTTATGATAAAAAAACAACACTCGCGTAATGATTCCACGTGGATATATTGTATAAAAATATAAGTGAACTGGAAATTAGATATGATAATGCAGAGCGTTATGAACAACGAACTTATGAAACGCAATCCGTCTCTGTTGTCTGCTCGACGACGTTCTATTGTTTTTAGTAATTCTTAACGCCAAGAGATGGCGCTGGTTGGCTTTTTACATACTGTTTTGCGATTGACGGAACACCTATCGACATATTTCCACTTAATAGTTCACTGTTTGAAAATGAAGGGGGTGTAACTAAATTATCTGAGTTTTTGCTAACCAATCATGAAAAGGAGAAAATATGGACTCCTGGTCATCGTGAAATATTATCTAAGCCTTCAAGCTGTGCCTTTCTCTTAAGACTCTTTAATCCTACCTGTACCTGTAAAGGAAAGAATAGTGGATGGATCTCTTTTGTGCTACCCTCTTGAGCTGATTGATAATGAAGGACTCTGGCGGGGGAATATCACTGCATAATTCACCTCATTGCTTTTGAGCCCGGTTCACTCTCCCCTTCATAAATCTTGATTTCTTTTTCACCGAGGAAGAAAGCGCAGTTCCGAACCGCATTGACCAGCCGGTTAGCTCGACTTAAAAAGCGTACTCTCAGCTCCCCTTTCAGAAGTTTATTGACGACGACTTCCAGTGTTGCCAACTCACATGCTGGTAAAGTTACTACGAGAAATATGGGACAGTACCAACAGCTGGAGTGTTACAAAACCACAAGAGAATGTTGAACTTACACGAGCTGCAATATCCACTTCAAATTTAAAATCAAATTTTAGAAATCCGAAATCCAATAATTCTACGCTGTTGCCTTGTAGTGGGGCCGTGGGGGCACATAAAGGTTTGCATCTCACTTTAAACTGTACAGTGGGATCCATGAGTATTACCGTGCAAATTGTCCATGACTATTTTCATTCATTTTTCTCTTGCATTCTATGTGTTTTTAAGCGATAGATTTTTTATGTATGCTGGTGCAGAAGTTGTCAACAGCTTGTTTTGAGTGTTCCTTTAATTCTTGAAGCTCTTATTGGGTCAAATAAAGTGCACGAACATGGTGATGGACAATTTGCGCGGTATTACTCATGGATCCCACTGTACGTCTGGTTCCCATTAGCCTTGCTGTGCATGAAATGAACTCTATTTGAATCCTTTCATTTGGTTAATGAGTATAGTCCAAGCAAAATCTGCATCATCAATTTATCATCAAATAGTTCGAGAAACAACGAATAACTTATTAAAATTTCATCATTATGTAAAAATGACATCGGCAGTTGGTGGACGGTATTATAGACAAGATGTTCTCAAAAATAAAGGAAATGCAGATATAGTGTGTCATACGAATTGTAATATTTCCCCACTAAATCAAAGGTAACTATGCTTAAGATACCATTAATTATAGTTCAATGACTTTTTAGGCTCAACATTATACAGTGGTTCCATCTATACGAGAAGCAAGAACTAACAACCTCAAGAGGTTGCGATTCGACTGAAGTTCGTCCAACTTGGAAATAAAATCCGCAAGATGGCAACACCGCCTTCGAAAATCGCCAGTGCCGCCACATTGATGACGTGGTGGTCACATGGCCCTATAATTTCCAGTTACTTTGTCGCGTAAGAGACTCCGGTATCATGGGCGGGGCGGGAATGGGGTGACACATTGTCCGGTCGATAAAAGAAAGACTTGAGACTTGGTTGGCTGACGGTGGGGCAGAAAAGCAGCGAATTTGTCAGAAAGACACACAAAAGAAACCTTTCCGGTGTTTCTGTTATGTTAAAAACGGTCTCAGGTGTGCATGCGTGTGTGTGTGTGTGTCACAGAAGACTTGGTACCTATTTTGTTTTGTGGAAGGTGTTCCAAAATTCACCATAGATTGGGTGCTGGGAGCTGAAAGAAGACCCGGTTAGCTTTCGCCCTAAGATTGATGTGCCCTTAGAAGAAGGAAAGGGGGGGGGGAGGGTACTCCCCTTCTTTTCGGAGACCTCTTTCACTTGCAGAGAATGACCCAATAAAATGGTCCATTGGGTTCCACCCAGGACCTGCGATCTGTCACAGCTGTAGCTTCCCTCGTCCCTTTTGCTTCGAATCTTTTCGCCACATCAAAGGAAGTAGAGGAACAAGCTCGTGGGGCAAATTTTACAAGAAAAAAGAGCAATTATATCCTTCAGTGAGATTGTCAGTCGGCTCAGTTTGCTTGTTTGTTTGTCAGTATAATTACGCACAAATTTGTGGACCGATTTTCCTGAAATTTTGAGTCTGAGGTAGTGATGTCCGAATCGTTTTTTAAAAGTGACGTTTCGTAAAACCGAGTTTTCGGTCAAATAATTTCAACAGCAATGCCCTGAACCTCATGCAGATCTGACTTTTTTTTATTTTGCGTTACTTTTCTGCAGTGATGTGCCGTAGACTATAAGTTTACGTCTACGTGTGTTATCTACACGTAATCTACGCGTAGATTACATTGGGTTGTAGTTTACATAGACTACGTAGACAATCTAATGTGCATTAAAATTAATTTTCAAGGGTTTCATGAAAGGAAAGTAACACTTTCAAGTATATTGGTTCCTAACGAAATGAAAAGAATCCTATTTACAACAAAATTTCTCTTCTCTTCTATTATCAACTATGGAAGAAAATAAATAGTAAGCAAAAAACAACAACAGATGGCAGTCGTGAGGCAAAGTGGTCTTTTCCCCATAAAACACTAGAATATTTCCTATGTTAGGTTTTTTCCCTAGGTGAGAAATTGTTCGAATTTGGAAGAAAGAGTATGGAAAGTTCTCCTCACACATCAGCAACTGATACGCAGTATAATTTTCTTTTAATTCCACGGTGCCCTTTGCTAAGTTATCACCTTTTGCCATGTTGTTTACATAGATTACGTAATCTACGTGTATAAAAAAGTCTACGTGTAGAATGTAGACTATCGTTGTTTACGCGTAGACGCACATCACTGCTTTTCCGCCACTTCTGACTAATCGCGACGATGAGGATGAGTGATAAAGATTGATGAAGAGATACTCACAAAGCACACCCATGCTCAGGCCGAGATGCGAACCCAGGACTCCTGATCTCGTAGCGCTGTACTAACCACTCCGTCACGGAGATTGACTCATGCAGATGTTTTGATTGATTGATTGAAGATGGAATTTTTGGTGCGTCAGCACTTATGCTATTTTGCACCCGTCGCATGATACGAGGTCCAGCCCTTTACCTTATCTAAATGTAACTAATAACATAGTGTCGGAGACTAAGATATTCTGACTTCAGTTAAAAGTTGAGGCTGTAAAGGGACACTCAGCATAAACAAGGACAACACACACATAGTCCTACGAAGATTAAACTGGCCGTAGGACCAGGCGCCAGAGCCTCGTTAGTCTGCAAAATGCAGTCCAGGGTGTACTACGTGGAAGTGAGGTTGACGCAGATCTGTATTAAAATTTGGCAAACTATATTCCTTTTCCGGAATGTCTGGAGTAAGAGAACGCGAACGCGTCCTGCGCGCACGTTGCGGTGTGTGCCTCGTCCAATGAACGCGCGGGAGGGGGCGACTCGACTGGTCATTCGCGGTCCAGTAGTTCTGTGGGAATTCTGCATTCAGGAGAGCGCCGCATAGTCTGGCCCCGCCCACAAGCTTTCGCCTCTGCGCGTCGCTACTTTAGACATTCCGGAAAAGGAATATAGAAGGATGTACATAAATTAGCAAAAATGGATTCCTAAGCATAAAGTTTCTGTCTACAGTCCACTTGACAAAGAGTGTCCGTATGTTTTTCCCCGGACAATTCTACGTTGGTCCCTATATTGTCATTGTATGACGTATGTGGTCATAGGAGTTGTTTTTTTTTTAATGTAATCATTCGGTCCAACATGTTAATTCATGTATACAATGAGTAAATTTTATGTTAAATGCCTCGCCACCCTCGTTATAGATATTTGTGGGCGATTCAGATCAATGTTTGTACACCTGGTGACAGCAGTGTACAGGACGGATGAATCAGCTGTTCATTTGAACAGTTCGTAAACAATACGTGTTCTCAGCCGACCTGGTGTTTGCATACAAATCAATGACTGTTTTCTCTTTAATTTATGTAAATGATTTATCATGATAGCAAAGCCATGGTTTAATAATTTGTTTTGTGAAGAAGACACAACTTAAATTGGGTTATGGATGCTACGGTGCACGGAAGATTGAACCTCATCAAGGAACCGAAGAACGGATTCGCTTTCTGATGAGCAGGTCAAAGGAGTGATTCGAAAACTGGTTCGAGAGGAAGGAAACATGAAGGTTGTTTGAGTTTACGCCGATCAAAGACATCGGTGATCATCCCAACGCACAAAGGATTGCGATAGAATTTGATTGGATCCAACGAAACACAAAGGACTGTGTAACATGTTTTGCCAAAAATCTATGCGCGCAATATAAAGTGTGGACAGATAATTGAAATTTTCTTTGACGATTGTGAGCTGCGTTATGAGGTAGCCGGATGGTCGTAAGTACAGTATCTTTACTTATCTAAGTGTCATCGGAAGACTGCAGGATATTTCGTGGTACAGCGGAATCTATTTGCATCCAATTATAAAAGCTAGCTTTCGTGTGCATCGAATTTGGCCATTTTCGTCGACGCGTCGCATCGTTAATTTAGGCGGGAAGGGAGAGCGTCAGGTAGCCATCTTGGCGAGTATAAACAATCGGTCAAGAAACTGAAATGTATATATCAATTATTGTAAATATTCTTTGATGCTCTTATTCTGTGTATTCGGAACTTCCTTTGAACAGGTGGTTTGGGTAATGTTTTATGTTTAAGCATCGGGTAGGTGACGTATGGTAATACGTAACTGCCTCACACAGAGTGAATGATTGACTTGTATGTTGCCAAGTTGTTACCGTAATCGTTCAAATTTTTATTGAAAGATAGACTCTTGATAATACAAGTCACCTACAAACTGCTTGTTTTAAGGGTGTTTACATTGTAATTTCACAAGTGTACACCAGTAATTCGTCGAATAAATTCTAGCTGGGGATGACGTCACGTCATGTTAGCTTGATCAGCTGAATTCTATAAATAACTGCACTGTTAGTTTATCGGAGTCAACGGACACAAAATGCTACTTAGATATTATGGCATGCAACTTTGGCGTTAATAATTGAGTATATAAAAAAAAAAGAGCGCTTGATCAGTTGGATAAATCTTTGTCTGTGTTTATCAAAATAAATATATATTAATTGTACTTCGTAGCATTAACATTTCACCACAAAGAAATCCCAGTGTTAAATGTATTGTTATGTATGTATTAATGACAGTGTTCCTTTTCAGAAAAGGGGGGGGGTACAATTCGCACTGGTCGCTTTGGGATGATAAGTGTCAATTAACTCATAAATAATTGGGAAATCATTGTTGCAGAATTATTTTTACTTTAGTTTGATCTGCCTTGTCTTATTTGGTCACTGTAGTTCTAACATCATCTCAAACAGCGCTACCAATCGGGTGGGTGGCTCTGAAACTCAGCGAATAATTGGATGCGGTTTCAGTGTTTAAATTAAATTGGTAATATTCGTGAATGCACATGCTCCAATTTAATATACCCATCTTACGAGGCAAAACGCTTAGTTTTTAGGGATTCCTATCATATACAGGGCTTCCCTGGAGTTGTGGATTTAATTTGGAGTTCACAGCACCCACAGAGCGTTAAAGTAGATTATGAGACTTAGTGTTGAAAGTTTTATAGGTATTAAGCAAATTTTTATTTTAATTTTTTAGTAACAAAATGGGAACGGAAAACGAACCTGTGACGTTGGAATCGTTGTTCGCGTTCATCAAGCAGAGTGATGAAAGGAATGATCAACGGTTCCAAGCGTCAAAAGCTAGTATTGAGTTGCTGAAGTCAGAATTGCATGACAGTAACCAATTGCTGAAGTCAGAATTGCATGACAGTAACCAATTACTGAAGTCAGAATTGGATGACAGTAACAGATTGCTGAAGTCTGAACTTACTGCCCACACTAGTAGCTTGGTGGGAAAACTTCAGTCAGACCTCAGTGATACCAGCAAATGTATCTTGGACTTGCAACAGGATGTGGTCAAAACAAGTGAGGGTCTTCATGATCTCACTTTGACAGTATCTCAATACAGACTAGAATGCATGGATAGAACTGAAGGGTTAGAAAGGAAGTATGATGAAATGGCACGTAGGATAGATTCGGAAGTACAGGGCGTGCAGAAATCGTTGGTACAAATTAAAAAAATGATAATGAAAGTCACATTAGATCTTTGGAAGGGCAAATTGTAGAGAAGGTGTTGGTTAAGATTGCAGGTAGAAGTCAGGACTCATATCGAGTTCCTAAGGATTATCAGATAGGAAAAGCGATCAGTGATAGTGAAGTGGTAGTGGTAAAGAGGGAGTCTCTATCATCCTCTCAACCGGTTGTGCATGTTTCTTCTCAGCACCCAGGGTCGGAAACTTCGGTTGTTAATACTCTGCCGCCAGAAGTTATGGTAACGCTAAAGTCTCTCGAGAATTCCATGGATAGGTTTAGCAAGGTTATGGCCAGCTGGGAGCAGGGGAGTCCTCATAAGGCATTTGAAATGCAGAATAGTGAAGGAAAACCGGTTAAGGGTAAAAGTGTCGATCCCTCGGTAACTGAAATCACTGGGGTGGGTCGATTGGATAAGGCCACTTCTACAGACAATTCGGATGCAGGGAATGTCAAGTCAGGTATAATGCGGAAACCATTTGCGGGCTATTCTGTTTCTAGTGCAGAGTCATCGACTGATGCTGAGAAATCTTGGAGAGTTAATTCAGCGATAAGAAAGAAGGGTTATCTAAAAACAAGGCACAGAAAATCTAAAATGTGTGGGGATGGGGAAAAAGTTGACGATCCAAAGGGAGAGATTGAAGGGAAGAAGGAACAATCTGATTTTAATGCTGTTCATGGGTTTGCTCCTGTGAAAGTATATAGCATAAAGCCCCAGGATTTAGTAAAATTCCCAAAATTTAATGGCTTGATCACGAATGTAACTCCAACCGAATTCCTGGAAAAAGTAGAGGAACTTTTGGAGTTATATGGAATTGATCAAGCGCATTACATTAAATATGTTCCTAAACTATTGACTGAAAGTGCGAAGCTCTGGTTTGCAGAGAGAAAGGCTCAGTTAATTTCTTATGATGTATTTAAATTGGAATTCATAAGCCATTACGAAAGTTCTAGATGGCGTAGTACTTGTCTTGCCAAAATCTTGAACTCTCCTTACCAGAAAACATCTGAAGAAAGTGTATTACAGTATTTTTCTAAGAACTTCAAGTTGCTACGTTCAATACAACCTAAGGCGGAAGAGGCTCATATTGTTGCTCAGTTAGGTTCACTATTGCCCTATAAATTGAGAGAGCACTTCGTAATGCAGGACATCTCATCATTTGCAGATGCCATGCATACTATAGAAAATTTTGAGTCATTAAGGGATTTACCCGTGAAGCGAGATCTAGCTCCGCTTCAAAAGGGTAAGAGTTTTAAAGCTGGGGTAAACAAAATCACGATCGCCACGTCTCAGGGTGCTGAGGTGGAAGGTAAACCAGGGGCACAGACTTTAAAGACTTCACCCACTGGCGTTAGAAAGAACACCAATTTCAGTCCCAAATCAAGACGACGTTTTCAGTACAATAGGGATTCGGCCGATGATTCCTTGTTGGGAAACGGAAGCCAACTCACATCGTAGGAGGTGATGTGGGTTCAGGCATGAATAAACCTCCAGTTAATAGGGTTGCGTCTGCGTTACCTCAGAGTAGTAAGGAAGCAGAACAACAGAGAAGTACTATTCAACCGTTGTTAGAAGGGAAACAATTAATCGGCGACAGTATGTTACTCAGAGTAGCTCAGAAGTTTGGTAATTATAAGCTCAATTTCGATGAACAAGGAAATCGTAGGATTGGATTAACAGTCAGCGGACAAACTACCGAGCAATTGAACGGCAGGTTAAAGTCGTACTCAAAGTTGGCTGACTCTGTAATAATTATGATAGGTACGAACGATATACTTAACTTTCAGACGGAAGAAACTATAAAGCTCAACATGTCGGAGACGCTGGATTTGTTGAAAGGAAGGACTAAGGAGATCAATTGGTTGACCCTACCTCCCTTAGCACGTATAATGCGTAACAAAAATTCCAATGTCTGGCACAAATGGAAAGGAATTAATGATTTCATAGTCTCGTTTCATGATGCAAGATATGTCAAAGTACACGATATCTCTTCTCTGTTTTTTGATAGCTCGGGTGAAATTCGTTATGACGTTTATGAAGAATATTTGGGAAATCCTTCACGAGGAAAAGTTGATCGAATACATTGGAATGGAGAAGGAATGTCTCTGGTTTTGAATTTTCTTAGGAAAAGGGGAATTTTAAGAAGGATAGGACAAGGAGCTTCTGAACCTGGTTCTCAAATCATAGTTGAGGCTGAGATCCATGCGCTGGACGGGTCCTCCAGGGAAAATCCAAGTTCGGAAAACCGGAGAGGAGCTCTTACCGTTGGGCAGGGGGTGAGGGTAAGATAAAACATCCTGCTATTTGTTTTGTACATATTAATGATATCGGGGAAGGAAGTGATTTTGATGATTCGAAGAATTTATTTGTACCTGTAAACATTGATTCTAAACGGTGCGCTTCTGCTTTGATTCAAATTGCTATTTTAGGTAAACCATTTGTTGCCCTCTGCGACAGTGGCGCTGAGGCGAGCCTAATGGGAATGAGCGTCTGGAAATCCATCTCATCATTAATTTCTAGGCCAAGGTTGGAACCTGCTTCCGGCATAAAATTGATTGATTATTCCGGCTCAAAAGCAAAATCAGTAGAGGGAATTGCGAAGGTAATGATCAATTTGGGGGGCTATGATTTCTATGTGCGTTTTATCGTAGTGAAAAATTTAAATATTCCTGTGTTATTAGGATTAGATGTCATATATGGGATTCACGGGGAACTCAATTTTGATGAGGAGGCCTTTTTCTATAGAACACCCAGTGGTAGGGCTCTTTTAAAGTTTACTCCTCTTAAAGAAGTCGACACTCTGGAATCGGAGGCGCCAATATCCAACGTATCTTTGAATTCACCCGGATTAGAAAATCAACCCTTAGATTGGATAGATAAATTAAAAGGTTCTCTAAATCTAGATGGGGATTTAAATTCAAGGTTTTTGGAGATGCTAACCTCGTTTGAACAGACCTTTTCGGACAAGCCAGGGTTGTGTAAAGAATATGTCCATCGCATGGAACTTGACACGAAGGTTCCGATCGTTGCAAAGAACTACCCTATTCCCTATGCATACAGGGAACAATTAAATCGAATGTTGACATGGGGGGTAATAGAACTCTCAGACTCTGAATACCGTTCGCCGTTGTTAGTTGTTCCGAAATCTAATGGGGAAATTCGCCTGTGCGTCGATCTAAAGAAAGTCAACCAGCATGTTAAACCGATGCAACTGACTCCAATGAAAATTGATGATCTATTGACTTCTTTTTTAGACTGTAAATTTTTTACTTCACTTGATTTGGGAAATGCCTATTGGCAGGTACCTTTGCATGAGGACAGTCGCAGGTACACTGCTTTTGCATTCGAGGGTATTTTGTATCAATTCAGGCGGGTGGTGTTTGGCTCGGTGAACGGCACAGCGGTATTTGTTGACGTGATGAACAGAGTGCTCGGTTCGTTCTTAGACTTTGTGGTTGTATACGTGGATGATATAATCATCAAGTCTGGGGACTTCGAGTCACATCTAAAGCACGTAGCTTTGGTGTTGGAAAGGCTAAGCTGTGCAGGTTTCACATTGAAGTTGGAAAAATGCAAATTCGCGGTTAAAGAGTTTAAATTTCTGGGACATATCGTCTCCACGCAGGGTATCACCAAAGATCCAGCTTACGTGGACTCAATAGTCAACTTACGTAAACCAGAAAATTTGAAACAACTACAAAAAATTCTAGGCAGTTTCAATTGGTTGGCTAAATATATACACAATTATGCCATCATTGCGAATCCTTTATATGAATTGTTGAAATTGAAGACCAAATGGCGTTGGTCCAAGGAAGCAGATGAAGCGTTTAAGCGACTAAAGTCCCTGGTAGTCCAAGAGGTGACACTGAATTTTCCGAATTTTGAAGCAACGTTTTATATTCAAACGGATGCATCTCTTGTGGGAATAGGGGGTTATTGTTTTCAAATCGTAGAGGGAAACATGAAACCTTTAGGATTTGTTAGTAGACTGCTCAGATCATATGAAAAGTCTTACACCTCGACTGAAATTGAGGTTTTAGCCATCCTGTTTACTATAGGGAAATTTTCCACCTTTCTCAAAGGTAGACGATTTGTGGTCGTGTCTGACCACAAATCGCTTACGTGGCTAGAGTCGGCCCATTCTTGGAATGCTCGACTTACTAGATGGTTCATCCAAATGCAACATTATACTTTTGTGGTACAGTATTGTAAAGAAGCTGACAATGTTTTTGCTGATACACTGAGCAGGAATTTTCCCGATGTGTTGGATGAACAATTTTTAGTTAATATTTCTGCTGTCTCACAGTTGGTAAAGGAAATAGTCACTAGGGAGGAATTGATTTTGTTCCAGAGTCAGGATACTAATTTGAAACAAATCATAGATCATTTAAGGGGCACGATGCTGAATGTCAATCCTCGATCAAGAACTTGGAACCAAACGTATAGTTTGTATAACGATGTATTGTATATTAAAGATTTCCATACAGATTCTCGCTGTAGGATCTGTGTTCCTGACAAGTTAATTGGAAAAGTGTTAAGGGCATGTCATGATGATATGGGACATTTCGGTGTCGCGAAAACTTTATCTCAAGTTTACCAAGTATTTTATTGGAAAAGGATGCAGACGGATGTAAAGTCTTACGTAAAAAATTGCGAGCTCTGTCAGCGCACCAAACCGAATAAACATCCGGCAAAATTCGTTGCAAAATCTCACGTCATGAACAAACCTGGGCAATTACTGTTCATTGACCTCCACGGTCCGTTCACGTTGGGTCGGAAGCGGGAAAGGTTCCTATTTACGGTTTCAGATGCTGCATCCAGGTATATGGTTGCCTATCCCATTGTTAATAGTAATGCCAAGACGATAGTAAATAAGTTGACTCAGATTTATTTTGTGCACTTAGGTGTCCCGAAACAGATAGTTTCTGACAACGGACCACAATTTAAGTCAAAATTTTTTGAAGAGGCTATGAAAACTTGGGGTATCCAACTGGTGTATACTCCGGTATACCATCCTAGCTCGAACCTGGTCGAACGCTATCACTCAGAGTTAAATCGATTGATGAGGGTGCTGTGTTGTTCTAATCATAACAAATGGCCGGAACACATAGCAGAGGCGTTATACCTCTTAAATGGTTCTATTGCGACTCAGACGGGATACTCTCCCTCGGAGCTTAGGTTAAATATGTCAAGAAGACTGACGGATATTCCGCTTGGGGACGGGGAAAATAACGTCACATGGGATGGTAAGCTGCTGATGTCAAATCTCAACAGTTTTAGTAAAAGGCACGAAAGACTAAAAAGGCTCAATGCCGAAAAGATGTCTAATCCTGCCGTCGAAGTGGGTAATTTGGTCTTTATTAAGAACCAAAACCCAGGTAGTCTGAAAGATAAAATAATAAAAAAGTATTGTGAACTCTTTGTTGGACCTTACCTGTGTGTGAAAAATAACAATAATTCAACATTGTCGTTAATTGATTGCGTGTCTGGGGAAAGGTATGATAATCAATCAATTGAGAATTGTAAATTATGGAAGTGTTCCATTGACAAATTAAAATTTTGGGTAAATAAAGTACTAGATATGAATCTGGATGGGGTTGAAGAAATGTTACTGAAACTGTTGAATTCCAGTGAACAAGAAAAATCCCAATGTCAGGGTTCGAAATGAAGTTGAGGGTCGTTAAGCTTAGGGAGATTAATTTCTTGTGTGTCAAGTGAGTTAGCGCCTGCGGCGGGCAAGTTTGCCAAGTCGGTGCAATTTCGCGGCGGACCGGAACATAAGTGCTCCTCCCTTCCTTTCCGATGCTTGATTGCATATGTTCCATGTTGGTTCTTGCTTTTATGTCAATCTTCATTTCAAGATTGATGCTGGAATGCATATTTAAGGAAATTGTTGACAAACTCAAAACTGTTTTTGCTCTGGCGCGTGCTGGGTAACGGGTGAAAGTTCCTTCCATTCCAGTATAAAGAGAACACTGATGGTGTTTTGCACAAATATGAAGGCCATGGGTATTGACATCATTAAAGACATCAGGCCAAATCTTTAAGTCTCGTGCACAATAAATTGATCTATCCTTTATGACGCTGAGTTTCGGAGGCAATATGTCGGGTTGACTTTTGCAGTTGCGTGATCAAGTGGGCATAACCTTTCGCCTGGATAGCATGCAATTGTGGGTTTTAATCAGGAGTCAGCACTAGCTGAAGTGTTCAAGCTCAGGGTGACTGGTGCGATTTGGACATTTGTCTCTCTGGGAAGATTCTTGTTATCACCAAGCAGTGAAAGATAAAGATAAAATGTTGTATATAATTGATGATGATTCATAATTGTTAATTGTATATGTATGTAATGGTTTTTTGTTTCTTTATAGTCTTGTAATATGAGTGATCTGTATTATCTAGAGTAGAATTGTACTGGTAGATATGTATTTGTGGGTTCAGCCTCTTGTTGGGCGCCAACTATGACGTATGTGGTCATAGGAGTTTTTTTTTTTAAATGTAATCATTCGGTCCAACATGTTAATTCATGTATATAATGAGTAAATTTTATGTTAAATGCCTCGCCACCCTCGTTATAGATATTTGTGGGCGATTCAGATCAATGTTTGTACACCTGGTGACAGCAGTGTACAGGACGGATGAATCAGCTGTTCATTTGAACAGTTCGTAAACAATACGTGTTCTCAGCCGACCTGGTGTTTGCATACAAATCAATGACTGTTTTCTCTTTAATTTATGTAAATGATTTATCATGAAAGCAAAGCCATGGTTTAATAATTTGTTTTGTGAAGAAGACACAACTTAAATTGGGTTATGGATGCAACGGTGCACGGAAGATTGAACCTCATCAAGGAACCGAAGAACGGATTCGCTTTCTGATGAGCAGGTCTAAGGAGCGATTCGGGAACTGGTTGGAGAGGAAGGAAACATGAAGGTTGTTTGAGTTTACGCCGATCAAAGACATCGGTGATCATCCCAACGCACAAAGGATTGCGATAGAATTTGATGGGATCCAACGAAACACAAAGGACTGTGTAACATGTTTTGCCAAAAATCTATGCGCGCAATATATAGTGTGGACAGATAATTGAAATTTTCTTTGACGATTGTGAGCTGCGTTATGAGGTAGCCGGATGGTCGTAAGTACAGTATCTTTACTTATCTAAGTGTCATCGGAAGACTGCAGGATATTTCGTGGTACAGCGGAATCTATTTGCATCCAATTATAAAAGCTAGCTTTCGTGTGCATCGAATTTGGCCATTTTCGTCGACGCGTCGCATCGTTAATTTAGGCGGGAAGGGAGAGCGTCAGGTAGCCATCTTGGCGAGTATAAACAATCGGTCAAGAAACTGAAATGTATATATCAATTATTGTAAATATTCTTTGATGCTCTTATTCTGTGTATTCGGAACTTCCTTTGAACAGGTGGTTTGGGTAATGTTTTATGTTTAAGCATCGGGTAGGTGACGTATGGTAATACGTAACTGCCTCACACAGAGTGAATGATTGACTTGTATGTTGCCAAGTTGTTACCGTAATCGTTCAAATTTTTATTGAAAGATAGACTCTTGATAATACAAGTCACCTACAAACTGCTTGTTTTAAGGGTGTTTACATTGTAATTTCACAAGTGTACACCAGTAATTCGTCGAATAAATTCTAGCTGGGGATGACGTCACGTCATGTTAGCTTGATCAGCTGAATTCTATAAATAACTGCACTGTTAGTTTATCGGAGTCAACGGACACAAAATGCTACTTAGATATTATGGCATGCAACTTTGGCGTTAATAATTGAGTATAAAAAAAAAAAGAGCGCTTGATCAGTTGGATAAATCTTTGTCTGTGTTTATCAAAATAAATATATATTAATTGTACTTCGTAGCATTAACATTTCACCACAAAGAAATCCCAGTGTTAAATGTATTGTTATGTATGTATTAATGACAGTGTTCCTTTTCAGAAAAAGGGGGGGGTACAATTCGCACTGGTCGCTTTGGGATGATAAGTGTCAATTAACTCATAAATAATTGGGAAATCATTGTTGCAGAATTATTTTTACTTTAGTTTGATCTGCCTTGTCTTATTTGGTCACTGTAGTTCTAACATCATCTCAAACAGCGCTACCAATCGGGTGGGTGGCTCTGAAACTCAGCGAATAATTGGATGCGGTTTCAGTGTTTAAATTAAATTGGTAATATTCGTGAATGCACATGCTCCAATTTAATATACCCATCTTACGAGGCAAAACGCTTAGTTTTTAGGGATTCCTATCATATACAGGGCTTCCCCTGGAGTTGTGGATTTAATTTGGAGTTCACAGCACCCACAGAGCGTTAAAATTGTGTCTATGTTAGATAATACGATATTTACTCAATTTGTATTCCAACCATAACAAGTATATCCTTAAGCTTGTTTGTGTTTCAGATATATGTATCGACGAAGCTGTTGTGATGGAGAAATTTAAGTACTACTCCATCAATGTTCTTCTTCTCTCAGCATTTTATCCACACACACTCTACAATTATCACAGAGCCCCAAATTTTGGTTATTTTGGCTCAAATCTTCCCTTACACCCCTCCAACTCCAAGATGTAAAACTCTGGATAAACCCTCTCCAATGATCCCGGGATTTTTTAATTCTTTTTTGCAGCTATGACCCTGAAACCAAGATGCGATCAAAACAGTGAATATATCCTTGTTACACACTGTGGGGCAAACACAACTCATTCAGAAGTTCACATGGCAGATTCAGAAGTTTCCACACTCGTCGTACAGCCAGAGCTCGAACTGAGCACTGAGCACTCCACTTCAAGTGTTGTGCACAGCCCAATTTTAACATAGGAGCGATTTTCGCCTCATCATTGAATGCACAATGGTCAAGGAGGTGACAGCTTTCGAGTGATGAGGAGCTGAAGGACACCAGTCAACGTTTAAACAGTGTTATAACAAAAATAATTTAAGAAAAACATCACTATAAGGTTACGTCAACATGCGTTGTCTACACGTAATCTACGCGTAGATTACATTGGGTTGTAGTTTACGTAGACTACGTAGACAATCTAAAGTGCATTAAAATTAATTTTCAAGGCTTTCATGAAAGGAAAGTGACATTTTCAACTATATTGGTTCCTAACAAACTGAAAAGAATCCTATTCACAACAAAATTTCTCTTCTCTTCTATCATCAACTACGGAAGAAGATAAATAGTATGCAAAGAAAACAACAGATGGCAGTCGTGAGGCAAAATTAGTCTTATTCCCATAAAACAATACAATATTTCCTGTTAGGTTTCTTTCCTAGGTGAAAAATTGTTCGAATTTGGAAGGGAGCGTATGAAAAAGTTCTTCTCACACATCAGCAACTGATACGCAGTATAATTTTGTTTTACTTTCACGGCGCTCTTTGCTAAGTTATCATCTTTCGCCATGTTGTTTACATAGATTACGTCATCTACGTGTAGAATGAAGTCATCGTTCTTTACGCGTAAACGCACATCACTTACCCTCCCGAAAGCCACACGAAGAAAACATCATTGTTGCTTGAACCTTCCCGATGGAGTAGTGGTAAACGTTGTTGCATTCAAGGACTTCCGGATTCGATGCACATATAGTTCGCATCCCACTTTAAATTGTAGGTCCAATCCCGATCAAACGACACGTGCATAAAGTGGACTTCAACTTCAAACCAACGAAGCTTATATTAAATTTTCGATTTAAATCAAACCAATTTGACTTATGGGCGTAACTTGCGAGTTGCGACCTAACTTTGGGGGGAGAATTGTACTTGGGTTTAATTTGGAGGGGGGTAGGATCGAAAAATTTTCCATCCAATAAAAACAGCATCCAGGGTTATTTGCTAAATAAATATTACATTGTGGAATCACAAATAACACTCTTTATTGCATTACTCTTGAGCCCTCGATGGCCGCCTTAACTAGTAAATTTTTAACAAGCCCATTTTTTTTGGAGGGGTGTTGGGTGCCCGCCGCCTTTGTCTCCGCCAAGTTACGATGCTTTCGAGAACGCCAAATTAAGCTTTATATACGTCAGCCATAATTCGGCCATTTCAACCTGAGAGAATTAACACATCATTGCATTATGAACATGTCGTGGGAACTTGATATGGCAACACTGGAACTAAATCCCTCCACCTCCGATTTTGGCAAATGCAGATGGCGCTAAAGGAGCTGCTAGTCTTACACCTTTTGTAACCCACCCCGTTGGTGTCCAACAAAAACACTTTCCATCGACTTTTTCCCGTTCCTTTCCTACCTCAATGACTCTCGCTCCATATTCCATTCAGACGCATCCGGTTTCTGCTGCATTGATGTGACGTCGCCCATTCTCAAAGGCTGATTTGTGGTTTTTTAAAATATCTATTGTTCGCCCCTTTCGACTGCCATCAATTTCACAGCCCAGCGGTTCTGTACTCTCTCGCTGGGGCGTGGCTAACACGAGTGTGATACGAGGTCCTCTAACACGGTCCATGGCATGGGAGAGGCCGCTGAAGAGGGGGAATGTCTCATTTGCCATTATCTGGCAATCACGGTGTCTTACAACTGATGGGGTAGGATCTTGAACAAGCCAGAGTTTGTACCCTGTTCTATCGTGTTGAAAAGTTCTGTTGATCCTTGTCTGGCGTTGCATTCCTAGTTGAGTTTCATCGACCAGACACGTATCTAGGATATAGATAGCATCCCATAAATACTACTACTAGTAATAATAATAAAAATATAAATGTTTAAGTTAATATGTTGACATTTTTATAGGTATATTCAATTCATAGCAATTAAAATAACCCGTGGTACAACAGTTCATGAGGGCCAGGACTTACCTACCGACTACCGAAATGGGAAATCATTCAACCAGTTACGAAGTTACGTGTGGTCAGCACGACGAACCTCCAGTCGCTGTTGTAGGTTTCAATACTACTCATTCGTAGCTCCCCAATTTCCTCACGATGGTGGGTGGCGACCGGTCCCCATACGCAGACCGAAATCTCAGGAGAGAAGTTGTTACGCTCCCCCCGAACTGAGACTCGAACCTGAGCGCGTCCGTAGCCAGGCAGGGCACAAAGCTTGACGCCTTAAACCGCACGGTCATGGTGCGAGACATTCATAATAATTGATTTGGTTTATTTTACTTCGCCTTTCTGTCACTTTTGGCTAATCGTGAAGATGAGGAATTGAAGATGAATGATATATAATGAAATTTATGAAGGGACAAAGAACAACCATGCCCAGGCCAGTATTCGAACCCTGAACCCCTTGCATCGTAGCGCACTATGATACCGACTTGGCCACAGAGGTAGGCATATTAATATAACAATAGTATGTAAATTAATTAATATTTTATTCTTGTTATTCATATTACTGACTGTTATTATTACATGGATATGTGAAAAGAAATGAAGAAATCCGAAATAAATACAAGGTCGAAGAAATAATTGAAGAAACTAAAAAAAAATATCAGTTAAAGTGCAATCAATATGTTGTGACGATGCCACATACCCGTTCACCTCGAAACTTTTTAAATTAAAGGCCAAAAAGAGAAATAAATTTAGTGACCATATCGCCGATGGAATGGTGAATTTTTGTAGTCGCAGAACGGGCTTTGGTCCCAGAAAAACAAAACACTACATAAAAGTTGTGTTCAAATATTTAAATTAAAATAGTTACAGTAAAACCTCGTTAATCCGGACTAATGGGGGATAATTTGACCGGATTAACTGAAATAACCTAACAGAACAGTAGAAAGTGCATTAAAACTCCGTTTATAGCAACAAAAGACGTTTATTATGGTGTATTTAAAGGGCATAGGCCTAAATACACTATACAGTACAGTACAAAGTCTGCGGGAAACAGAATTTCATCAGTGGTTGACTGCCTTTTCTTTGGGAAGTTCTCTTGTTGACATCTAGCCACATTTAAAACTTTGCATTGTTTTTGCCTGTCCGGATTAAGCGAAGTCCGGCTTATCGGAGTCCGGATTAACGAGGTTTTACTGTAATATGCACTATTCGTTTATGATAGAATGAAATAAAGAAGTGAAAGTATTATTTTATATGAAACTGTGAATTCAGTACAGCCTCAAATTTCAATGGAAAGCAAACACAAGAGAACTATGATAGATAATGTTATTGGATATGATTTAAAATTCCCAATGCGTTGGTAAAATAGTAGTTTGATATTAAACCCACCCAGTTTTGTAATTAAATATAATGAACGTCGTACCAGCATGGGCGGACTTTGAACTTTTTCTTTGGGGGGGCAGACTCTGGGAGAAGCATATGATGTACCTGAGGGTTATTGAATATCCCCTACTTTATAAGGGGTCCGGAGGCCTTCCCCCGGAAATTGAAAAAAAAAAAACACTGAGTTTTAGGCCTTTTAGATTTGAAAATGTTAAATTTCCTCGCTTAAGTAAACAAATATTAGCTAATTAGTATATTAGTTGTCAGTTTTAAAAGAAGCAAAACAGTACGATTATTGCATTTTGCATTTCATTATTTTTTTTTTGATACAATACTCGTATTACTTCAAACAGTTACGGTACAATAGTAAGCTTCAGAAATTTTAGAAAAATTAAATGGAAAAGTTCTTTTGATGCCTCAGCAGTAACTGTTGACTCAACACAAAGTAATTTTACGTTTTTCTTTCTTTAAACTGTACACATCAATCAAATCGTCTAAGACCCGCTATTGCGGCGCAATTCCCGCACATGCCATCATGCCAAACGACAAGATTTGCTGTATGGGTTCATAACAAAAATGTAGTAACTGAAGTTAACCATGTGTTATTTTTTTTAGTCTTCTTTAAGTTTGGGGGCAGGCCCCCCTGGCCCCTCCAGAACTCCGCCTATGCGTACCAGTGGCACATCGGAAATGAAAAGAAGCAATCATTTAGAAACTTTTATCAGCCTCAAATAATTCTTGGTTTTTACCCTTCAACATGTCCTTATTGTTCTTAAGTAATAATAGGAAACATAAATTAATTAATTGTTGAGTGCAATAATGGTTATATTGTGATTTTATAGCACACCTCTACTTCAGACTAAGGAACAAAAATATCAATATTTAAAAAAATTGTGTTGGAAGCTCCGCGTATATTATATGCCCCAGGCCCCGCACCCAGCTGTAGGACCGGCCCTGCAAACAATACAACTACTTTTCAGGATTACTATTGGACAATTACTCAACACATTTGGCAACATAGCCTAATTTATTGCTTAAGAAGCTGTTTGTTATCAGGTACATTGTTGAGGGCAGCTGCTAAGTAAGAATCCCAGAGCAGGCAGTCGTGAAGTCAACCTACAAGATGAGTGAGAGGGTAACTGTTAAGGACCATGTTGACAAAAGAACAAAATTCCCAGCATTCAGAAGAATCGTGCTAGTTGCCTGTCACCAGAATCCTCTCCATTCAGTGGCACGTTCCAGCCAAGTCCACTTTTATGGTTCAGCGACGGCACTTTGTTCCCCCCGGAAGCAGCTGCCGCCATCTATACACGAACGCCCCCAACTATTGGCACGTCGCGTATTAACCGCGGTCGAATGGTTCGCTGCACAAGCAAATTTGCTGTATCATCGAGAGCCATCAAGTAATATTCTTCTGTGAACAAACGCACGCCATATTTCACTCGAAATGATTTGCAAGAATTTCCTCGCAAGTGTGTGTGACTTAAAAAGGCAGAAATGATCTTCTGATAAAAGACGCACAATTATGTACGTACAGTGTGGCCTATTTGAGTTTAATAGTCACAATTTATACATTCCACAATTTCATTGGAGGTGTTCTTTGGAATAATTAAGGTAGAATTCACACCGAAGAAACACGCGACTCGTGTCGCTTGGAAGCCAACACTCAGTAATCAATGCAACCTTTCGAACCGAAGGGACACGGCAAGATGCGCGTGTCGCATGTCGCTTACGTTCCTCTCGGACTGTCCCGTTTTCTCAATTCGCGATTAAAATTACCACCTGAGCGCTAGTGTCGCTTCCAATATGCCCGGTCTACGTAGGATAGATCTTTGTTTACATTCAGTAGTATTACGTAATAGGAGCGTGTTGTCATTGCTGGTATGGAAGAAATGTTTCAATTACGCGTTATATTTAAATATTGCGAATGCGATGTGAATTCCAGGAACTATAACGAAGGTGAAGCTGTGCTAAGAGCGAAGCATTTAATTATGATAATAAAAATAACACGGAAAACGTACACGAAACTAATTATACGCACGGATTTTTCAAAGCAGTGCTATTTCATCTGCACTGCACCCGGTTGTAACTGCCTAACTGGGGCTCTCAGAAATGATTTGAAAATATAGCAAATAAATGAAAACATGTTGTTGCAGTTTTTTCCCCTAAGAGGCAGGCTGGTTTAATAACAACACCAGGTAATGATAATAACAATAACAACAATTTAATTGAGGCTATTTTCAGTCTTCACTGAAAATTAACATACTGAATGAAACAGCAACATTAGCATGTCAATTATGTTTTTCTGACTTACCTTTATGATTACGGACATTAATTAATTCTCAAACTATTTTCATCTTTGCACTTAATCGACTTGCACCTGTTCCAAATTACATACATAATACATTGTTTTCGAAAAAAATGTTATATTCATAAAGAACAATTTAAAACTTACTTTCATGGTAAATAAAATCATCTTTCCGAGAGATTATTTCGGAAAATAGAGTGAACAGACTCGCACATTCTTCGTAATTTCCTTGCCGCATTTCAGTTATGCCAATCTTGTCAATC
Organism: Lepisma saccharinum; assembly: GCF_977018435.1. Lineage (NCBI taxonomy): Eukaryota > Metazoa > Arthropoda > Insecta > Zygentoma > Lepismatidae > Lepisma > Lepisma saccharinum. The sequence continues at coordinate 9,885,201 of NC_139249.1, forward strand.
AGTTGTTTTCTCTGATTTATTTAAACATTTCATTTTGTTGATTCCACGGGATGGATAACACATGTAAGCTTTTCACATGTCCTGAACCACAAAACTATTTAGAGCAAAGAACTGAACAGTATACGCTACTTTCTCGCATGTTCCCCATGCTTTGAACGGCTTCAACACGGCGAAGTCAGCGAGGTGTCCTACGTGGAGTGGTTCCTGAAAATCTCACCAGATGGCATATCGGATAATTTTAATCGCGAATACCGTGTATCGCGTTGATTCAGTTTGTTGTTCGCGCATGCGCAGCGAATGCTTCATTCCAACGAGCTGTATTTAGACTCTAGAAGAGAGCTCAACCGGCATTATGTTTGATCCTCTAATTTGTTGATATAATAAAGTATCGATATGTACAATGATTTAAGATTTAACGTTCATTTCGTTTTATCAAGTTTTTGATGCAGTTATCTATCGGCTGTAATTTGCCTTCAACATTGTGTAATGTTTTGGCCATTTACCTGACTGCTTTTATTTGAAAAAGTCAGCTTAGTCCAAAATATATTAGTAAACATGGTAAAATACTCTAGTGCATTGTTTTTCAACCGTCGGGCCGCGACCCGATGCCGTGCCCTCGTATCAACTGTACTGAGCACCGAAATGTTCTGCTAAAAAATGGTTGACAACTATCATAATCCAAATATCATACTTGAGTTGTGAGTTTTCATTTTTAAGTCCATTTTATGCACAAATAGACTAATCAGAACTGGATCTGTCCGGTGACTTAATCGATCACTTAATTACAAGGAGACGACGTTACCACTTTGTCTTCCATATTTTTATATTTGTCAACAATCCTACACACGTAATCAAACTATTATTACTTATGATTATGCTAGAATTTATTTATCAATATTTAATTTCATAGGTACATGTTAATTCATGCATAAAATCTTAAATACTGTAAAGATTTACGAGGAAGATTCTTCGGCTAAGGGCATTGACTTAAAAGAATACCGTGACATGGTTTCACGAAGGTTGAGAACTATTTCTCTAGTGTTTAGGTATTCGCTTTATTCAGGTTGAAAAGTTTAGCGTATACAGTTTGAGGCCAGTGCATATTTTTTCTCAGTTTTCTCGTGCACAATATGTCTCTCCCAAGTTTCAATAACTTGCACAAATTTTACAACGCAATTTACATGTCACAATGTCTCTTGTTACGCTATTTTCGGGTGACTAATAAACTGATTAATGCAATTATATCGATACCATCATGCAAACTGAGCAAAGAAACCAGTGTCGCTTGCCGCGTGCATCTTTTCTCTTCGGTGCGAGACACTCGTGTCGCGTGTTGCGTGTTGCATGTCGCATGTTTCTTCGGTGTGAATTCTCCCTAACATTCTCCCGCCCACAACACACACATATTGACTGACAAATGAAGATTTCAAGCTTATATTTTCGTTCAGAGATGGCAGCTCAAACTTATAAAACTTTTATGTTTCTTAACTACCTAAATAGCTGAAGAATTTAAAACAATTTTCAGTGTTTTTATAGAAAGTAACCAAATCCTCAAATTGGTCGAACAAGTTAGATTTCGAATAACTTATTAATAATAATAATTCACAGATTAAACCGTATTCTTCTGTAGTAAATGGCCAAAATTGTTGTATGTATATAAAGTTGTCTCATCTGAAGTTCAATATATCTTTAGTCCGAAAATCGTACATGATCTTATCGGCTAGATGATAATTATCATTATAATCGGATGTAACTGGCGGAACCATACACAAAAAAATACTAGTTGAAGTCCTGATTCGAACGCCAACTTCAAAGAAAGTTCCGAAGATCAGTTTCCCTCTGGCAAAACATATGTCAAGTCCACGTGGAGCCCAGTATAACCTCCCCTCAAACCTTTCCCACCAATAGCGTCCGTTTTAAGAGACAGTACTTGTCAAGTCCACGTGGAGCAAATGAGATGATGTTAATTCAGTTTCTTCAGAGATTTCATAACGTTAGGTTGCGGTTGTCTTTGCTAGCTTGTGTTATTGTGTTGTGCTATATGTGGAGACCTTGGGAGTGTAATGTCGTCCCAGTTCGTGTTGGATGTCTAAACACTGCAGGTAAAGTTGACAACAGTGCTTCTCAGAAAAACGGGTGCTGGCTCGAAACCAGATTCGAAACCGGTCGGCTTCTTCTCGAGCTATGATACAGTGCTTTTCACGGTCAAGTCGCCCGTGAATCTGGGGCTAACGCGCCGGGCAGTGAGACCGCGTCTGCCTATATTTAGACCCACAGCTTTTCGCCGATCTTGGCGCTGGACGCGTCAGTGCTTCAGTATCCAGATAGGTGTTATTTGTGAAGTGTTAAGGTATTAACAAATGTTTTAAGATTGTTTTGTTTTATTTTACGTAATACTGGTGCCTTCTGCAGTCTGATATTGCCACGCTATAAGTACAATTTAAAACAACAACGAGTTTTTATGTACGACTCTTACATCATTCTTGTAGGGAAATTATGAGACATTTTGCAGCAGAATTCCAACGTGTTCCTGTTCCACACAGACAGCGTTCGAAAACTTGTGATTTGATTTGATTTGCTTTATTTTACTTCGCTTTTTGTGCCACGTTTGGCTAATTTGCGAAGATGGACACTCACAAATATCCATGCCCTGGCGTCGTAGCGCGATGTGCTAACCACTCCGCCACAAAGGCAGTTTCGAAAACTTGTGAAGATATTTAGGGAAATAGGGCCTCTTCTTGATAAGAAACGGCCTGTGCTTACTGAGGAGAAATTACACGACGTTGGAGCACGATTGGAACATACTTCTCAAACATCCCTCCGGCACCTTGCACGAGAAACAGACATTTCCATGATGTCTGCGTGGCGAGCTACCAAGCTTTTGAACATCAGGAGGGAAATTGAAGCAACTTCAGAATAGAAAGTCATGCGTGTTAGTGAACGTTTTCTAAAGAGATGCTGTAAATGTGTGGATGCAGTAGGACAGGATTCAGTTTGCTGGCAGACGCGCTCTCGCTGACCGGCGCGCTAGCTGCCGTTCCTCGGGCGACTTGACCGTGAAAAGCACTTTACAAAGAACTCTTCATCAACAAAGTTTACGGAAAGGACGCAAGTCAAATGCAGTTTCTGTTTAAATAGTGGATACAAGTCTGAACTTTTTCTGTCTATGGCCATGTCACTCTTTGAATCTGTTTCTTTCAGAGAGAGAGAGAGAGAGAGAGAGAGAGAGAGAGAGAGAGAGAGAGAGAGAGAAAGAGTGAGAGAAAGAGAGAGATAAAAGAGAAAGAGAGAGAGAGAAAGAGTGAGAGAAAGAGATAAAAGAGAAAGATAGAGAGAAAGAGAGAGAGAAAGAAAGCGAAAGAGAGAGAAAGCGAAAGAGAGAGAGAGAAAGAGAGAGAGAAAGAAAGAGAGAGAAAGAGAGAGAGAGAAGGGAGAGAGAGAGAGAGAGAAAGAGAGAGAGAAAGAGAGAAAGCGAAAGAAAGAGAGATAAAAGAGAAAGAGTGAGAGAAAGAGAGAGATAAAAGAGAAAGAGAGAGAGAAAAGAGAAAGAGAGAGAGAGAAAGAAAGAGAGAGAGAAAGGGAGAGAGGGAGAGAGAGAAAAAGAAAGAGAGAGAGAGAAAGCAAAAGAGAGAGAGAAAGAGAGAGATAAAAGAGAAAGAGAGAAAGAAAGAAAGAGAGAGAGAGAGAAAGCGAAAAAGAGAGAAAGAGATAGAGAGAGAGAGCGAGGAGTACGCATCTCTTGACGGGAGCAAGGGGGCATTCTCCCCCCCAAAAAATCAGATAAATGAAAATTTATAAGTTAATGATACTTTTGTTAACCTAAGGACCAAAGTAACGAGTAGTTTATTTGTTTTATATTTTCTAAATACAGGGTGTCCCTAAAGTCCCGTGACCATTACAATCAAACATGAAACCACCCGATATAGAGCAGAGCGGTCTTTTGCAAAATGTTCTACAGTTCAAAAAGTTTTCCTTTGAACGTCAGTGCACCTCAACGTGTGCTCCTCTGGCTGCCCTCAGGATGTCAAGGCGATACTACACTGCAGCATCAACTGTTTGCACAGCTGCAATCAGTCTTCTGCGAAGTGTTACAAGATCTAGAACAGGGATTTCGTATACATAATCCTTCATACCTCCAAAGTATCAGGAGATTGCAGGGGCCAGGCGGTTGGTTCGTCACGGTGTATCCACCTCCCAGGATAATACCTATCCAGAATATCCAATGTGGGAGTGCTCAGTCTTGTTCAAAATTATTGATGGTTGCAACTCCTCTACCTATATCCTGTCCCAGCTAACTGTAGAGCAGGGTCGACCATATCGGCAGAGGGGGAGGAAAATCGAGTGCTGAAAGCGCAGTGTTGCCAACCGTACGGTCCAGACCTTAGTCCGTACGCTAAATGCACGGCTTGTCAAAATTTGCTCTTGCAGTTTTATCCCTAATATTTCCCTAAGAAATTCTTAAACCAATCGAACTGACCTGGAGACAAAAATACGGTCCGTTTGCCATGTGCATTCGGTATTATCCTTTTAAAAAGTTTGCAACGCTGAGGAGGAAATCGGGTAACTCCCGTCGCCCATTACACAATCCCGTTTCTCTCACTGTTCATTGGTGGAGCCGTCTCGCGTCACTACTTGCGCAGAGACTTGTTCTCGTTCGCCTGGTCTACAATTAGCTGGTACGGAGTTAGAGGATTAGGTACTGTTCAAGCATATATGACTAAATTTTCCCCGTAATCAGTCCTCCATCAAGGAAAATGGGCCTAGAACACAAATGACAACAACAGAAAAAAACTTTTTGAGCTGTAGAACAATTTGCAAAAGACCACTCATGTGGTTTCAGAGTTACGTTTGATTGTAATGCTAACGATACTTTACGAACACCCTGTATAACAGTTATTTATCATAATGGTCTTGGAAGATATTTTATGGGATTGAAAACTTTTGATTCTGCGCCCCCCAAAGTTAAGCTCCAAATTCGATTCTGCCCCCTCCCCACCCAAGTTAGGTCCGAACACGCTCTATCGCCGACTGATCATGTTCATGACTAACATCAACACTTCTTCCCTCGTATACCAAAGCATCATCCCTAACTTGATGCTTATCTGCAACAGTCTGGAATTAGTCTGGATCACTGCTTCTTTGTGCACGCATTGTGCGCCTCGTGTAAAGATACAAAGCTCCTGCGGTTCACCACGCGCTTCAGAAGCTCCTCAGGCACAGTGTTGCCAGCTGTTCCGTGAGAAAATTACCAACCCTCGTATCATCGTCATGTAGAAGTTACTAGGCAAACAACTTTTCTTCTTTTTATTTATTTATTGTAGAACGACTTGATTCGAGCCCTTGAGAAACGAGCTTTATTCTGAATGTATGCAACCACGAGTCACAGCACTGATGGAAACGACAAAAAATTGTTATGTTATTACAGATTGTGTAACAAATACGTAGATGTGATGGCTATTCTCTGTAGTGTTAATAACTCCTGGCGGTGACGTGCCCAGGGTTGTAAAAGGAAGGGGGGTACGTATACTTTTTTTAGTAGTCAATCCTCATTTTGCCATACCTCTGACGTTCTTTCTTCTTCAGGGATTCTGGGCCAAGAGGAAATTTTTAACCCCACCAACCCTCCCCGGACACGCCAGTGACTGCTGGACAAATGCATGAAGTCTTCCTTTCATTCATACGCGTGAACTAGGATATGCATGCAGTGGTGAATTCTGGGGGTGGCCCGGGGGGAAATACCCCCCGGAGAAAAGTCCGCACAGAAAATTTCAATAACCTGGCAGAGAATTCGGACCATAGATAAGAAATTTTGCAAAAATGTTCACTTTGGCTATCTTTCAATCATTTTAATTTAACATATACTTTATCTGGCTTTTACGTATTCATAAGCACTGTTTCTTTCCCCTTTATAATTAAAAGTCAACCCCCCCGCCGTGAAGTTTGATATCCCCCCGGAGGAAAGTAGCTGGATGTACAAGGGTGCCCGTATAGTTATTTTCTCGGGGGGCAGTTAGATAAACTTTTATTATTATTATTGCTATTTTTGTGGTTATTATTATTATTATTACCACCACTACTACTACTGCTTATGTTTTTGTTATTACAGACATTTGTAATTTCCATATTCTGTGTATTTATATACGAGTAGAATTTGCATAACTCGATATAACTAACTAGGGAGCGGAAGTTGATGACCTAAAAAAATATAGGTATATGACCTATAGAATGTCCTAAAAAATGGGGAAAATGACGTAAAATATGCAAAAAATGACCATTAAATTTATTAGTTTCAGGTAGGGAGACAAATTTATGGTAAATAAAAACTGAGGAGAGCGGTAAATAAAATGTTAGATCAGCGGTGGAAAAAAAATGGCACACACTTTTTCGTGATGACAGGAAAGAACATACAAAAGAGCTATAAATTGATAAACTACTTCATTTTTATATACTGTACACATACACAAGTACTTAGCTGTCCAACCAAAAATAAAACATCAACACAAAATCACTTCATTTCTAAATTGCATATCTCAAGTGATTTATTTATTCATTGTATGTATTTAAAGGATATCCTTGCTGTCCAACAAATAAAATAATCACTACTGCACATACACAAACACATGTTGAAATTCACATGATGATAAACAAAATTCATTCATGATTGAACACAAATGACACCATTGTTTCCCTTGATGTGCGGGAACAGACTAATATTACCGCTGCTACAGCTAGCAAGTTCAATGAAACTGGAAGTTGAGTAGACATTCGGGGGAAGAAAAGATTGCAGCTTGACAGGGAGCGAAGTTTTCGAACTGAGATTATGTGCATGGGAAATCCCAATTTGCAGCGTCTTCCTGATGTGATCGAAGATAAAACGTTCTTCAGTTGCAAGTGGTAGGAAACTTTAGGCAAACGTTTCGTTACAAATCGACAGTTTGCGCACACAACCTCGATTGCCGGTTTTTGCGTGTTTTCTACTTAATTTGATGATATTTCACGGTTTTTCGCGAAAAAGCGTTCATTTTATGGAAAAGTACACATTTCGCATTACTTCGCGAATAAAACTCATGCATATTTCATCATTGGGGTGTAGTTACTTGCAGAATGTTCAAAATTGCATCTTTTTTTCACATTTCGCGAATCCCGAAAATTCAATGTCCCTAGTTTCAGGTTAAAAATTGAAATGAAAAGGAAATTAAAGAAAATTCAATCTTGCTTTAAAAAGAAGGCACCAAATAATACCACTTGCACATTCAATTAAATTATGCAACGAGGATTTCCAATGGAAACAACAGAACAATTTTAAAATAATTTCATGAAAAAGTCGTATACATTGAATGAATTGGTGTAAAGTGTATTTAATTTCCCGCATCTTTGCCTGGTGATGTAGTGTGGTGTGTTTCTGTGCCACTGTAAACAAAAAGAAGTCCTGCGAGATATATATAGACCTATGTTTACCTTGGTGAAAATACGCAAGAATATTACCAAAATGAAAAAAGTGACAAAATATGACGAAACAATACACCGAATATTTCGAAAAATGACGGGAAAATGCCGAAAATCGGGGAAAATGACCTAAAACCTGAAAATTGGCAAAAAAAAAAAAAAATGCAAACAAAATGCACTTTAAAATTACCTTCTTTGGGTTCTAGACGAAGTGTAACATTGTGTATATTTAATGGGCATCGTGTCAGAGAACAAAAAGCTCTTTCTTATAGTTAGAAAATACGTGTAAAATAGAGTGTAAGCTTAAATGTAAATCTACTTCAATAACAATAATAGTTGCTGTAACTTACTTCCTGTAAGTCACAGGAAACAAGGGCCAGTGGTAGCATTCTCGCCTTGTAAGCAAGGGGTCACGGGTTCGATACCCGGTTGAAGCACATAGTGCTTCGGATCCCACTTTAAACTGTAGGTCAAGTCCCAATTAGCCTTGCTGTGCATAAAGTGGACTTAAAACACCAACTCAATCACAGAAAACAATATTTTTTGTTACAAAATATCCCTACAATTTCAACATTCAAATTTCATTAATTCTTTCCCCTGGCCCCACCCTGCGGGCACTCTTGTGGATGTATGTATGCAATGCGTGTATACGGATGGAAAAGAATAGTAACAGTTTAAAACATGTAAAAAGGTAAGTTTTAATCTCTTTTAACCCAACTTACATTTCACACGTTATATTAGTTTTTAACTCCTGAGGAAGCCACACGATGTGGCGAAAACTTGAGTAACTAAAACAGTAAGTACATGCATAAACTGCACTGTAGCCAGTGGCGGGGATTAAGGAGGCGAGGGGGGCAGTTGCCCTCCCACTTTTTGGCACTTTTGCCCCAGCACTATAATAAACCTTATGTACCAAGGGGAAGCAAACTGTCCTTGCCCCCCTACTAGCTGCACCTTACCCCCCTAGTTTCTTAAACCAATCGCCGCCACTTCACTGTAGCTATTTGATTTGTCTTTGTTGTAGGTGTTCTAGTCCAAACTAAGGGGTATCAGACGAGATGAGAGGCAGCCGTGGTGAAGAATCAGTGGAGCTGTAAGTCCACAGCACAGCGATAAACTCACAAATACACATTTACTTTTTTATATTTTCATGTAGTTTTGCTGTTTCTACGTCGCTTTTCATCCACATTTCGTCAATCGCGACGATGAGGATGAGCGAAAATGAGATGAAATTGTTGAAGAGAGAGACAAGGAACTCCCATACTCAGGCCGGCACACGAACCCGGCTGAAATACCTCTTTCCAAAGTCACCAGAAAAAGTCACACACCTTTTACGAAATGACGTATTTCAGTGCATAATCGTCGCAGATTTTACACCATTTTTCTTAAAGTGGGGTGCGACCATTGCATGATTTTTTAAAAGAAAAAAACGCCAATATAGTTAAACTGTTTTCGTTATGATGTACACTCACCGGCAATAAAAATGGGACACACTAGATCCTGAAATGCTCGCTTTGCTACAAGGCGTTATCCGTGTTGCCTAACTCTACAGGATAAATGGATTTTAATAGCAAATTTTCAATGACAACTTCTACAACCGCCGTACAGTTAGGAAACACACATAACGCCTTGTAGCAAAGCGAGCATTTCAGGATATAGGTGTCCCCTTTTTATTGCCGGTGAGTGTACGTAATACTGTACTTGTGAATATACGTTAAAGGTGAATACAGTTCAAATCGATTCACATCATTTGTTCGTGACAGTTTAGGAAACATTTCTTTTCCGGTATAAAAAAGTTAACACATTATTGATTTGCGCTGTATAGTAGAACATTTAATACAGTGTTGCCAAGTACAAAGATTCTGCGCCGCTACTACTGGTTTAGTTATCGGATGCAACGATTACGCAGTGAGAAGTTATGAATCAATTTTGGTCTGAGGAACAGGGTGCGACTATTTTGCGGTGAAACACGCTGACTGCTCTTGAACTGTGCGAGACAACATTTGGTTACAAATTCAATAAGTTGGACAAGCTGTGAGAAAGCTTGACTGAGGTTCAAGCTGTCATTCATATAGCGATTTGTATGCTAATGCGATGCCTTAATGGAGGTCTTTGTTCAATGCCAATTGTCCGCTTCATTACCTTTGCAGAAAAGAGGGTGAAGTCTGTGCGATATACACTCTCGGAAAATCCAGATGTTCGAGTCACGTGACATACATGGTCGACCACCGGCCAAAGGGAGTGGCGTCAGCACATTCGCTTCCACATTATATCATTAGTGGATTTACTAGACTTTCTGGCAAAATTTCAACATTTTTTTAGTAGAGATGTCCACAAAATTCAGATAACCGATATCCGGATTTCATCTTATCCGATATCCGTTTCGGTTGCAACGGATAATACAGATATCCGAATATTCGGATAGTACAAATTTGATGAAGTGTGTGTAGAAAATTCGTATAGTGAATACGAACAAGGCAAATAAAATTAAGAATATGTGGATAGCCCGAAAACCGGACAAACGATACACACAGAAAACTAAATGCATCATATCGATTGATGCACCAGATGCTGATTTCCATCACACTTTATCCACGCTTTGAACTGGCAAAATTACTAATGCATATATAGCTATTTTGGCGTGTTTAAAATCAGCTGTGGTTAAGCTGTCGTCCACAGTTTTTTCTTTTGTTTTATCTTTTCGTTTTTCTTTTCGATTTTCGTTTTAGTTATGTCAGTTCTAACCTAACCTAACCTAACCTAACCTAACCTTTGTCGTGTATGTTGGCTAGAGTATCGTTGTAAATCTTGGTAATTGGCGTGTCTTCCTCTCGAACCCCTTTTCTCCCCTCTTGCATATGCTTCTTCACATCTAACTAAGCATCATTCGGGACTCCACAAACGTGATCACTCGACGGGCCACTAACCACTTTATTCTCTTTTGATTTTAAGTTCAAGCGTTTTCCTTGAAGTGGTACGTTTTGTCGCGGAGTAAATATTTTGAAGGTAGGTGTTTATCTGAGTGGTACGTTTCGTCACGAAAACCCAAGTGGTACGTTTTGTCGCTGGTACGTTCTGTCGGGACACCATAAAAACCAATAAACCATGGTACAGTGGGACCCACTAGTATTGCTCGGCAAATTGTCCATGATTATCTTCATTAATTTTTCATTATATCCTATGTGTTTTTAAGCGATGGATTATTATGTATGCTGGTGCAAAAGTTGTAAACAGCTTGTTTTGAGTTTTCTTTTAATTCTTGAAGCTCTTATTGGGTCAAATAAAGTGAACGAACATGGTGATGGACAATTTGCACGTAATACTCATGGATCCCACTACACATACTTAAAGTTTTAAATGAGGAAAATAATAGCCTTACTTTTTAATACTTTAAATATTAATACTGTTGAAGAATTCGTTTATATCAGGTATGCATTTATTTAATACTTACATAATGATTCAAAATATGCTAGGAGAAGATTACTGTTATTTTGATATCGTTATGTAGGTATTTAATAAATGTATACTACAATAAACACATTCTTTAACAGTAGTATAAATTGCTATTTCATGTTTCTATCATACTTTCACTAAACAGATACTTATCCTCCAACAATTTTTTTAGATTTTTTCACCTCGTGCTGCCATCTATGTTTTTTTCCCCAAACTATTTTCCTTTTATCTCTTGTCATTGTTTGCAATATGAAATATCTGGTTTGTACTCTCCTTGAAACAAATAGCCATGCTTATATAATCAAATAATCAAAATTAAGGCTTTGGCGGTAACCGAGGGCGATTCCCGGTTTCACGCCCCCGGAGGGCGGCGCCCTTGGCAGTCATCCAGGTTGCATTTCGGCCGACGTCGTAAAGCATAGGCGGGTGGGTTGGTTGAGGCTTGTGCGATGAGTGGACCCATGGAGTTCATGAATTTTATACGTTGGGAAGTAATGTCCGGCGACACCTTGCACATTTTTTGGTAATCTCTAATTTATTCTTCTTTATTTACTGTATCTCCGTGCAGTTTTAAGTTGCTGTTGAAATCGTTAAAATAGTGTATCGAAAGTGCGCTGTATAAATTACACAGAACCATTGGCGTCGACGTCGCGGGGGGGGGGGGGGTCGAACGGAACCGCACTTGGAAATTGGCATTATTCCACTTAAAGTTACAAGAGAGCAGAAAGAATGTTATTTTTATTGTTTAAATAATATAAATCAAGTACAGCTAAGTAGTATTCGAACACAATAAGAAAGTTAAAAAAGCGTGTGTTAGATCAAAAAAATTGAGTGTAAAATGTAGGTTTCACTATTTTGCAATTTTCAAAAATGAGATTTTTATCTCAGTGATTAGAGAGTAAACTTTGTGACTAAACTCTTAATTTTTAACGCTTTCTCCTGAACGAGGTGCATAAATCTTAATAACAAAATATAATAAACACTAACTGCATGAAATGTAATTAAAAATATTTAATTAAAAACAGTTCTGGTGGATCGGGTAAAATGGTCTCTCCAATGATATAATAATAATAATGATAATAATAATTCGTAATTCGGTATAATTATTTTATTTATATTAGTTTAAAACAGTTATTATTTTATAAAAATAATTATTATCTTATTGTCTGTTGCATACATGTTTTATCGAAGGCGTGTCCCACCCTACAACCCTACAAATATTTCTGGCGACGCCCATGCAGAGAACTACTAAATTCGTTGAGGTGGCTACAATAAGAAAAAATGCAGATAATTGACTAATTTACTTTTCCAGAATGGTTTTCTTTATCTTCTTATTTTATTGATTTTTAAGAAAATTGTCTTCCTTTTCTTCCATGCATGTCGCTTCAAATTACAAGTCATTCGTTTTTCAAGCATTAGTCTATAAATATCTTCGCTTCTGTGGCACGGGTCGAGAACATTCCTTGCGAAAGCGAGCCAAGGAAGGGTGTGCTCCCTAAAATAGTTCGAAGCTCCACCGCATAGATGTCACCAGCATGCGCATTAACGACTCGTTTCGAAGTGGGGATTCGGCATGAGTCGTACAGGGTCGGCTTTTTCGCTACTAGAAGATAAGGGAGAGGGGGGAGGGGAGGGTACGACACTTAATTATAACGGACTGCAATGGTAATGGCCAATCAAAGCCTACTATCTGGGATTATCGCGGTTAACATATCCATAGAGGTGTAATTCTACGCCGGTCGTGTGGCAGGGCCTTATCAGCAGACCGACCCTGATGGTATGCCTCGCTCGAAATGGGAATTTTATGCAGACAGGATTGTTCGAATGTCGGTCTCTTTTGTAGAAACTCGTTTCACAGTTCCTGTGGACGAAATTGGTCGCACTTTTATCAGCTTGGTGGGTGGTTCGTTGCAAAGCGTTTCTCTCACTCCCTCCCCCCTTCCTCTCTTCCCCAGCGCTAAAACCCTTCCACTTTTTTATCCCCAATTCCTCTCTCTCTGTACTTGCAACCCCCTCCTTCCTCCCGAGTTGGCAACCCCCATCGAAACTGATTGTCCGCGGTAAGCCTATGCACGCGATCCTGTCTGTCAAACTACTATAGCGGAGATTTTTCTCGGCTTTCGTCGCTTCAAATCCGAGAGAGGGAGAGAGAAAAAAATGGAAACATGGAAAGCAGCGCCGAACGGAGAAGACGGGAACTAAACCGAAACCAGGACATTCGCTTATATTAGCGTCGCTTTTCTATTGCTTTAAGGTACTTGCAAACACGATGATCACACACATATAATAACCTTATAGTAATTTTACCATAATTAACAAAGAGGCATGCACAAAAGAATATCCAGGTCGGGAGTCGAACCCAGAAATTCCCATGGTAAGCCGAGCCACATGGACAAAAGCTAACGACAAAATTCTGTTATGAGCGGGTTAAACCTAGTGAATCATATAATCATTTCATCCCCCTGAACTCCCCCTTTGGGTACAGCATAGAACAACTTTCCAAAGGGGGTCAGCAATTGTACATTTATTATCTCATACTATCGACGTCATTTTTATGTGTTGTCAAAAGATAGAAATGTTTTAAAGGAGAGAGGAAATGAAAATGCAAAATATGTGAAAGAAAACGAAAGTAGAAAAATAAAAGAAGTAAGAGAAAGAGAAGAAAATAAATTAGGGATAAGCAATAAATAGGCAAGAGAGAGGAAGCGACAGAGATAGGAGAAGTATTTATTTTACATGATAGCGCTCAACTAAGATTATATTACATTTCTTGGATCTAAAGTGAGGCATGCGTCAATTGTGGGAAAATAATTATTACTTTCTTTCACTTCAGATCCAAGAAATGTAATATAAGCTTAGTTCAGAGCTCTCGTGTAAAATAAATACTTCTCCTATATGAAGAAATTAGAATGTAGAAATGCTCATTAATGTCGTCGCAGAGCAAGCTGTCCTTTTTTCCACAATTGACGCATGCGCAGCATGCACCGCATGCGTTCAGGAGACGCCTCTGAGAGGAGATATGACAAAATATGAAAGAAAAGCAAGAGAGAGAGAGAGAGAGAGAGAGAGAGAGAGAGAGAGAAACATAAAGTAAGAAACAGAGATATAGAGAAAGAGAAATAAAAATATTATAAAGACAAAGATGATAAAGCAGCAGGATAGAAAGAGAAGGTAAGAGATTTTGTAGTTACTCGTTTCAAGAGGTAACTGCGTTACCAGTAACTCGTTAAATGCAGACTGCTTCCTAAGTCGTTAACATTTGATGCAGGGGGGAGAAGGGACCTAGGTGGTACCTGCTATCGAATTATCGAACATAATCATCTGCTATAAAGTCAAATTGGTCAGAAATTACCGGAAACAAATGTCACAGTACGTGAATAGATGTGACACTTACCTACTGGATGGGAATCGAGGTATCCAAGGAAATGCGTACATTGACCACTTTCCCACATAATTCACCCTGCTGGACTGGATTGACGTGTCTGCATCTAATTCAGGAACTGTAACAGGTAAGGAAAGAAAATTAGCAAGTTTATACACCCTATAAGGATCAATCAAATTCATATTACATGCAGCTATTTTCCGCCAGCAGAACACCAAAATAACCGATTTTGATGATGCTATCCGCCAGTGAAACATAATGTCTATACTGAGTGTATACCGCATTATAGTGTTTTCACACGATAAATGTTGTATATAAGTTGACTTTCTATAAATATGATTTCTTTTAGTTTTTGTGCTGGGGATACGGAGAAAAAGTGAAGTTAAAATACGTATCTTGTACAGTGGGATCCATGAGTATTACCGTGCAAAATTGTCCATCGCCACTTTATTTGACCCAAAAAGATCTTCAAGAATTAAAAGAAAACTCATAAACAAACTGTTGACAACTTCTGCACCATCGTACATAAAAATCCATGGCTTGAAAACACATCGGATGTAAGAGAAAAAACAAATGAAAATAGTCATGGACAATTTGCACGGTAATACTCAAGGATCCCACTGTACATTGCGAAGTGACATGGCATTAGCAAGACAACCACTTTACTCTATGGCTATCTCTTTGGAATTATAAAAATCTAGCTTTCTTTTAAAGGTTTACTACATACAACTAGTCATGTTCGGAGTAAATTAAATTAGCACTATTGCTCACCTGGTCCTGAGCAGGGTTGCCAGATTTCTAAAATAATACACGGGACATACATATTATATAGACATGGATATAGTTAAATTTATTCTTTATAACATTTTAAAACATTACAAAATCAGTTGCTGTTTAAAGCATTGTTAACCCCTAATTTTTAACATTTTGACAAAATTGAATGTAACTACCGGTTTTATTGAAAGGCGTCGAGCTGAATCCATTGCGTGTAAAACCTATATTAATATTTGAGTGAACTTTTGGCGTCCTTTAAGAGGACTTTTTTTTTTACAATGCATTTCTATAAAATTCTGAATATGACTTATTCTCATTCACTAGAACTTGCAATATGCTTTTCACTTTTATTAAGTCCACATGATTTCGTTCTTTGGTCCACTTTTTTTGGTCATATTTTTTCCCCTTTTTTATTGGTAACATTGCTAGTCTGAAATATTACACTTTTTATTTCGTGTATCAATAGAGCAAAAACACTACTTTCTGTTGTTAAGAATGTTGACCAAGAAAAGAAAGAAGTGATAGCTGTATTAGAACCAGAACTGCCTTTGCCAGTCGTGAGTCGCATCTTATTCGATATATCGACAATCGACAATGAGCAGTTCTACACCAATGTTAATATGAGGATTGAGTGGTAAATGGTAATTGGTATCCAATTACGTTAGTTATAAATTGTCTTGTTGTATAAAATAATTTTGAAATTTGAATTCGTTATTTCTTTAGCTAAATACGGGGCAAATGGGCGTCCCGAGAACATTTTCCGGGATACCGGGACATGTCCTTGAAAAAAAGGACAACCCTAGTCCTAAGGCAATACGTGGCAATATAAATTTAACAGTGCAATGTTTCAAGATTCCCATACCCAAGTATCACGACAGCCGTGCGAAAAGGAATAGAAGAGACAAAAATAAGAATTGCAACCAAGACATGGAGATAAGGACACAATACGAACTAAATGGCAGGGCAACAAAGTTGTCGAAACTTCGAAATAACATAACCCGCCATGATAAGTCTTGATCTTGATCAAATATAAAATGCTTCCGATTTCGCCACCGAAATTGCTGGATTGTAGTCCCGCCCTGCAAGTGGTTGTTTATTGCGAACATTCGTTCATCAATTTCATGTAATCATCACTCATCCTCACAGTCAGAAAAAAAAACGACGCTCAATAACAAAAGTACAAATATTCTTAAAAGCAGACCTTCATAGTGTAATAGTGTAGTGGTTAGCATATTGCGCCTAAGACTATACTATCAGTGACAAAAATATTGAGTCCTCGGTTTACGCGCTTGTATAATTGTACTCCGTGGGAGGAGAAACATCAAATATACCTGAATGGAAAGCTTAAAGTATCTACTTTTTAATAAGCGTTATCTGAAAATTAACCTTAACTTTGTTATCTTACTATAATAATAATAAAAAAATCACTGAAAAGTGTAGTTCTTTCTTCCAATTTTCACGAACGGGGAACTTAACACCATACATTCATAATCGACTGTACATATAACTTTAAGATTTTGTGTACTTGAAGTTTGATTATGTTTGCACCTCTGTAGAAAAAATCAAATGCATATTTTTACTAGATGCTTCAAAAATTGGCGTTTTAGGGAAACGTGCAAACTTGAAATGCATAATTACAAATTCAATAAAATTGCAAAAAACTATTGATATAACGCATATGATCAAATTTCAGAAGTTTGGCGTGTGTACCTCAAATATGGTTCCAGATATTAATTATTCTTTCGCGCTCCTAATATGGCAAACGGGCGCATGACGTATGGCCGGGTGCGGCCAATCTCAGACTCCGCGGACTGCAGGCGACTTCTACAGCGTTGCCACTTCGCTGCGAGAATCGCGCAAGTACGTTCCGTCGAGCCGATCCAAAGTATTGTCGCAGCATAAAATAATGAATGAAATATTTCTCATATTGCAAATGGAGTATGCTGTACTGCAGTTTTTTTTGGGGGGGGGGCATTTCTTGTAGCTGTTATCTTCATATGAACGTCGTCTCCTTCGATACCGGTGGAGGTACATAGTGGTTCGGATCCCACTTTAAACTGAGTCCAGTCCCGATTAGCCTACCTGTGCATAAAGTGAACTTAAAGAGAGAGAAAACAACTCCACCCAGCTTTATATGAACGTCATTTTCCAAGTATTATTTTATGTCGCACATTTAAACAGATATATTGAGTGCAACGATGTTCGATGAGAGATCCAGTCTTCTCTGTATACAATAATAACGCACCTGCCGTGTACAGCGATTTCATAAGCAAGGGAAACAGAGCGAGATGCGTACTAGCGATAGCAACGCATAAAAATTATATTTAAAAAAAAATGCTCATTTGAAGCCTTCACGCCAATTAACATTTTATACATACATTTCGAGCAAAAACGCGTGTAAATTTTGTTTATCTCGCAAAATTAACTTAAGCATTGTATCGACTACTGGTGGTGGTTTCAGCATTTAACGTGTTGCTATACATTCCACCTGAAATATTGCTTTTATATTTTCGTCTGTTACACAGCTGCAACTGTTGTAATAAGTAAGGAGTTGTGGGTTCATTTAGAGACACAGAAGGACTAAAAACTAATAAATTTTCAATAAATATAATGAGTGAAAGGTAACAGTATAAAATGCTGTTCATAATGGATTCTGTTGAACTGGATAATTAAAATACAAGTCGTGCATCTTTCTTCTCACCACATCTTGCAAAAACTCGCCCAATAAAATATTGGGTCGATGCAAACTTTTGTTGTTCCCTTTTTCTTTACATGCCTTTTTCACTGTGCTTGCGTAACCCCCCAAACACTCCGCCGTACACTTGACACCTTGGCTTATGTCGTGGGATGCACCAATTCGTTTCTCCTGGTCGAAATATCTCTTGGCACTGACTATCATTTCTTTTGCACCACTATGATATTACCGTCTTGCCATTATCATGCAACAAAGAAATCACTTCACAGAACCGCTATCACTCAATACTGTGCGTACGAACAAACACGCGAACTTGTGAGAGACCGACTGCCTGGACAGAATGCACGTAAGAATGATTATGGCTATGTGGGTGTTCAGGCAATATTCATGGCAGGAATGTAAACACAGAAGTGACGAAATAAACTTTCAGCCTTTCTACAATGCTTTGCTTTGCGCAACACATTGTTTCGGCTCATTTCCCCTGTCAAAGCTGCTTGGACGCGGAGTTTAAAGGACAAGCGGAAACACTTGGCAACGAAGTTCACTTGCACTACTTGAGTTCTTAGCAACGATGTGAATTCCGCGGGAACCGGTTGCCAAGAGAAACAATTCTCTCTGTTGTTTTCAATTCGCACAGTGTGAAAGAATGCGATATGGAAATTTGATTTTTATTCCACGGCCATCATTTTGATATGCATTTCATGACCATTGGGCTGACCATTACCGAGATTGCAACATCATAGTTAATCATTGATTGTGATAGTTGATAGTACCATTATACCATTATATTTGGCTGAGATATTTCCACATAAACAATTAAATCACAAAAAAAATCATATATTTACTACGGTTTTACACGAAGCTACACACAATTGAATTCGACTAATGTAAAAATTACACGAAAAAATACTTTTACAAACATTTTTGTCTGAATAGTAAACAGACCGAGTTAAAATCACTTTGTCTTGCTTTTGTCTAAAAGCAGACACTTGTAGCTTTCCAATGAGGTATATTTGACTGTTTTCCTCCCACGAAGTACAGTTTTACAAGCACGCAAACCGAGGGCTCAATATTTTTGTCACGGATAGTAAGCTCCATTTCCCGCCCACACAAAAATCCTATATGTATTTTTAAATAACAACAATATATTTCAACAAGTTGTACAAAGTTTTTACTGTATAAGTCTAACTGATTGCTGAAGGATAAATATTGCTTTAAAATATGTTTCATCTTACGCTTATTCTATGGAACAATTTATTTGTACATGTTCTAAATCTAATAATAAAAAGCAACAGAAATGTAAACATTCCAAATGCTCTGGTGCAAGGTCACAGTTGACTTTTATAATCGAAGGAAAGCGGGCATTCGAAAAATCACCTCCGTATCATCGCAAATAACTGTGTTCAAAAGAGTGGCCGAGATGAAGGTGGTACCAGAGCCCATTCACGGCCATCACTTTTTAATCGGCTTTTGGCAAGCGATCAAAAAAATCCCTTTTACTTTCTGACGTGGCGTTCTGGAAGCGCGTCATTGTCAATAAGCAATAGCTCCCACCAGCCAACCCAACTTCGATGGTCTTTTGTTCGTTTCACTCCGTGCCGTTTGGCGGCGGTAGTGATTCAAACGCCTAATTTACACAGTAGCAGAGAAGTCAGGGCAATACAAAAGAGGGTCTTTAGCCAAGGCTTCATACTTTTGCAATGTTGCCATCTACAAATTAAAGACACCACGTGCAGAAATTTTTTGAAGTTCGCTTGTGTGACATGCCATGATCATATTTAATGAAGCTATAATAATATTACTCACTTTTAGTACTGATTACAGATTAACATAAATGGAGCACACAGACCTAGGTACATATTAATAACTAAGTGATATTACAAATCACACTATTTAAATTTACATCTTGCCAAAAAAACATTAAAAAATGTCTTTATTTCTATTTTCAGATAACGTGTTATAATTCCCCTGGTTATACGTAACGATTGACGAAAGATAACTATGATTCCATCACAACATGATCCTTTCTCATTAGTACTTTTGTTGATCGATTGATTCGTTGTTTTAAGTCCACTTTTTGCACAGGGAGGCTAATCGGGACTGGACCTACAGTTTAAGTGGGATCCGAACCACTGTGCCTTGTGCCTCCACCGGGTATCGAACCCGGGACCCCTTGATTACAAGGCGACGACGTTACTGGTTTCCGCCAGCTTGCCTTTGCAGTCACGTATCCAAGAGTTACAGTTCGTCATACTGAAAACTCCATCCAGAGCATAGAAGAATTACACTGGCATTAAACAACAATAGCATAATATTAAACATGAAAAAAAATACTAACGAACAGGATCATGTTGTGATGCTGTCATTATAATCGCTAAAACATACTTCCTGATATTGTATTGCATTACATCTTATTATTAAGCAGCTTATGACTGAATTCTCCCCCGCTACATAAAAATATTTTTATTCTATAAACATTCCCACAAAGCTAAATGTCTACAAGTGGGGGAAACTATCCGTCACCCCTCCTCACCGTATGGGATCCATGAGTATTACCGCGCAAATTGTCCACCACCATGTTCTTGTACTTTATTTGACCCAATAAGACCTTCAAGAATTAAAAGAAAACAAAACAAGCTGTTGACAATTTTTGCACCAGCATATATAAAAATCCATCGCTTAAAAACACATAGCATGTAAGGATGTAATGAATATAGTCATGGACAATTTGCACGATAATACTCATGGATCCCACTGTACAATGAAAATGTAATGCACAAGAATTGCTCGGCAAATTGTCCACAATTATCATTAATTTTTCTCTTGCATCCTACATGTTTTTAAGGAATGAATCTTTACGTACGCTGGAGCAGAGGTTGTCAGCAGCTTTTCGGCGTTATATTTCAAATCTTGAATCTGTCATTGAGTAAAACAAGAGACGATCATGGACAATTTGCTTGGTAGCACTTTTGCAGCAAAGATAACATTTGGCAAATTGTCCATCGCTACTTGCGATCATTTTTATTCTACATTCGATGTTCTTTTAAGAAAAATGGATGTCCGGATTCACGCAACAGAATGAATGAACATGATTATGGATAATTCCCTAATATTACCTTTGCCTTCGGCTGTACGATCCAGTGCATTTGGTATCATTCTGCGTGCCGATTTGGCACCACTGCCACGTAGGAAAATAGGCGCGAACACAAAGTGGACGATCTTGACAGATTTCTTTCAGAAGCGAGCACCATTACAATCCACCTTCTCTTTATCCCAAAGTCCGGATGCCGAAGCATGCGAAAGGGCGATGGTGCTGCAAAACAGACCCCCCACCCCCTTTTAAAAAATCTCCCTCCTCCCTTAGCCACCCATCCCACCAAAAAGTATTCTTCGCGAAACACAATACACAGCCTGAACCTTTCGGTGACACTATAGCACGAGCAAAATACGTCATTGTAAAGAGCTTTGGGTTCATATTAATGTGATTTACACAGGGACTATTTGTCAAAGAGGTTGGAAGATTAAGCGAGTGAAAATGGGCGATCGGTTGTGCCAAGATGGAGGGAAAGCTATATCCAGCAGAGAACGAACAGGTACCGTTTTAACATTACAGAGATTAATTTGCTCCCGGCTTTTCATTCAATGCCGGTATTTTATCACTCGCTCAGAAACTCTTGGGATAATCTTTATATTAAGACATGGAGACATATGAGGACTGAAATGGTCGCAGTGAGGGGGCACAATGTACGCTATACCTCCCCGCCTTTTATCAAGCTTTAAACTTTTCTGATTTCTATTGGCTGATTAACTGTGACGATCCAGTCATTGTATAGTGATTGTGATCTATTTTCGTAAGCCCACGAAGACTGGTGGAGCTCCCGGGTAGCGTATTGGTTTCCGCCATGGCTGCAAAATGAATTTTTTAACGAAACGGAACGCTTTACCTTCGTTAACATGGTGTTGTCTTTTGTGTGTCTGATTACTACAGCAACGAGATTAACGAAAAGTGAAATGACGCGCTGTTTTACAATTAATAATACAGGGTGGTCAAAAAGAAACGCAACTTTATGGAGAAATGTAAGGTACTTGAACCCAATATGGCCTACCTAAGGTTTACGAACTGTTTCTAATGGTCTACAACGTCAGGAAGAGAAGATTTGTTAAAAAGTAACGTTGTTTTGTTCTTCCACATAAAAAAATGCAACAGAAATTGTAAAGAAAGTACCAAAATGTTGTTTTTATAGGTAGAAAAGTACCTAGGTATATTAATACACTTATGTTTTATTTACATAACGACATAATGAGATTACACAAAGAAATAAACATCGTTTACAAACCAATAAAGAAGGGAGTGACGTGTCATACCTTGTCATACCAGTAGACCATGGATTACACATCACAATCTGGGCAAATGAAAGGTCCTTCATCATCCTTAGTGGCTCCCACACACACACTACGTGAACATAAGAGTAACAAATGTCACATTTGCACATGTTCTTTACGATGTATTCATGTAGGCCATATTGAGTCCACCTTATGTAGTGTTATTTTTTCGTTCGTTTTAAACAGGTCTTTAGATTGAAGTCCGAACTAAGTACATTGTTGTAAAGTACAAATTATAAGCTATCATAATATGGACTAGAGACATAAACACCTATCACTTGGAAGATGTAGTAAGTAATAACTTCCATATGCAATATTAGATCAAGCAGAACCCAATCACGAGGTCCAGATATTTTGCTTATTTGTCCTCAAGTTACAGCACTATAGGTACAACCATCAGGTTCAATCATGTCATTCGAACAGTCCTAAATGACATACTAACGTTATCTGTTGAATTCAGCATATAACTATACTTGGAAACACCAAATAGGCCATATTGGGTTCAAGTACATTTGTTGATTTTAACTTTTACTATATTTTGGCTTGTTAGGTGGTAACAGTGAAAACTGCAATAAGTGAGGCTGTAAACTGCAAAAACAGCTGATTAGGCAAAATTGTTGCTGAAGATATGTGATTAGCTGTGTAAATATTCAAAACTGTGTTGATGCAATTTCACAGCAAACGTTAAGACGAATTTTAAAATCATGATTCACCGTATTCACTTGTGTGAATCTCACAATGGCGACCACTTCCATAACGTATTGTAAATATTGTACAATAAATCGCCTCCCCATAAGGTTGCCTCTCTTTTTGATCACCCTGTATTAAAATATTTACGTTATCATCAAATAATGCAAAATACATTGGACACGAGGCTTCTGGAATTTCCTCCTTTTCAAAATTTCAACAGAACGAAATCGTGAATGATAGTCAGCTCGCCCCAAAAGGAAAAACTTTTTGAGTTAAATGTACAGTGATATCCATGAGTATTACCGTGTAAATTGTCCATCACTATGTTCGTGCACTTTATTTGACCCAATAAGAGTTTCAAGAATTAAAATAAAACTCAAAACAAGCTGATGACAACTTCTGCACCATCATACATAATAATCCATTGCTTAAAAACACATAGGATGTAATAGAAATATTAATGAAAATAGTCATGGACAATTTGCACGGTAATGCTCATAGATCCCACTGTACGTATCATCAATACTTTTTCTTAACTAGGCATTAAAAATCAGTTTGTGCAACGAAAGTTATTTCCATATTGATATTTTGCATCTGATCTAGGATTAGATTTATTGTTTTACTGACGTAAATTTTACTGTTGGGTTAATTGGGTCAAAGAAGAAAGGGCGACAGAAAAACTTAAAATTGGAAATTCAAGTAAAAAAGAAATGCTGGAGATGATGTACTGGTTGAAGTTGCAGTGCCCCGTGCTTGTCTCCAACTTGGGCAACATATACAAGAGCGCCGGATATTTTCTCAGAAACTTGTATTATTATTATTATTATTATTATTATTATTAGAGGAGAAGGTCTAAATATGGGCGAAGGTTTAAATATGGGTTTTGGAGTTATCAGCGCTCCCGGGTGCTGCAGCCTGGCAGAGGCTAAGGGAACTGGTTATCTGTCAAGGACATAGGTTGCGGCGTCAATTCGCAAGAGAAAGTGGTGGTTAGTTTCGGCCTTGGACGCTGTTATAGAATTGCGACCTCCGAAAACTTTTTGCAGGTATGTTTTAACTCAGCGTTTTCTGAATTGTCATCTCCTTTGTATAGGTTATGATATTAGCGGTACATAAAACAAATGTGGGCTTTTATAATGCCATGATTTGTTTGTGAAATATGTACCACAGAGAGCGAAAATAAATTGAAGAAGAAAAATAGCGTGATGGTCTAAATATGGGCTATGACATGAGGTCTAATGTTGAGATCACGTTTTCAACAAATATTTGAATGTTTTTCTAAATTTCGATTTTTCCCATTCCGCGTGCTTTTGAAAACAACAAATTATTCATAAATATGAATTTTATAATGTTTTAGCGATAAATGGCTGTTTTTTAAAATTTTAATTGCTTTTTGTGATATTGCCACTAGTAGCCCATATTTAGACCACAATTTTAAAATAATTCATTTTACCATTTTTTGGAAATGTCTTTTTTTTTTTAAAAAAATGGAGACCTTCTATACTTTAGCATGCTATTACATTTAAGTATATATTTCATAGATATGCGTTTTAAAGGCAGGTGCTTGATATGCTAATTTTTTTCCTCCGAAAATGACAACATAAAAAGGTGGGCCCATATTTAGACCTTTTCCTCTATTAGTAGTATTACCATTATTATTATTACTATTACTACTACTAATACCTATGTTTTTTTAAATTACATACATTTGTAATTTCCATATTCTGTATATCTAAATACAATTTGCATAACTGTATACTTAACATTAATTCATGTAGGACAAAAAGCTGTTTTTTATAGTGTAAAATAGACTGTAAGCTTAAACGTAACCCGATTTCAAATAATAATAATAATAATAATAGTTGCTGTAACGTACGGCCTGTAAGTCACAGAAAACAAGACTTTTTATTATAAAATATCTCTAAAATTTCACCATTCAAATTACATTAACTCTTTCCAGAAATCTCAGGAAGGGGGGGTGGGGGCATGAACATAGACGCCGCCATACTCTACCAAGCTCCTCGTGGTAGGAAGAGAAAGCTTTTATGAATGCTATAATATGTACTATTAGAGAGTATTAACAATTGATTTCACTCTAAAAATGTAATGAAAAAAAGGATTAAACGAATCGGAACGGTCCGTTGCAAATTCTGAACAAATCTGGACGTTCCACCTATCCCGGTTGAACATTTGACCGGACAGTTCTGTAAACCAAATGTATACTTTGTCTGGGACCTCGCCCTTGCCTAACCTATTAACATGTTTGTTAGGAAAAATCCTTCCCGGTATTATGTGCTTACACAAGTAAGTTAATCATGTCAGATTTCCGTTCGTAGTGTCCCATTTTTTGTCACGTGGTTCATCGAAGGATGGCGGCTTAAGTTCCAAGCACATACTCCAACCCCCGAAAATTTCCTCAACACCCCCTAATTTATTTACAAGGGTTCAATTTATGCATTTTTTAAAATTTAAATTTACTCATACCTCTTCGAATACGAACTTACACCCCTCCCTCAGATGATAAATTTTGGATAAAACCTGGTTCCAAGTCTGTACTTTGGGGCCGAAGACAAGGCATAGAAACAAATTTCCAAACTTCATTTTAGAACTGTCCAGTCGATAGTTTTACCTTTCACTACCCATGATACAAAAGTAGAATACGAGGCATAAACGTGAGGCATCAGATGATTTTTATGCTCGGAATTTCGTGAGACAAATTTGAACAAAATGACAAGTCCTGGGTGCTTTTATTTTTAATTAAGACTTTTTGTAGGGTTGGCAGATAGATCAATATTATGTAGCTATGACTTTAGGTCAACATGTGGGAGTCATTTTTTCTAAAACTTTCTATTTTTAATCAAACTGTAATGCAATATATGCGAGGGTAGAATTCGGAGTAAGATGCGAAGGAAACCAAGTCTCGGCACTGCAGCCTTCGCTCAGGGGACTCAAACAAGGATGCATCCTTTCACCAGTGCTATTTTCACTGTTCATAGATTGGATAGCGCATGAAATTAAAATGGACCAGGATTCTATCTCATGTATAGGAGTGCAAAGTATACCAGTCCTTATGTATGCAGACGACATAGTCATCTTGTCCGAGACAATAGAGGGTCTTCAAAGGGGCATAGATAGCATATATGAGGGGTGCATCAAATATAAAATGAAGGTAAACATTAAAAAAACAAAAACATAGCTTTCAAAAATGGCTACATATTTAGCAGACAGGAGACGGGGGGGATTTAATCGAGCGGGTTAAAAATTTCACATAACTGTGGGCAACACTCTCCGAGACAGGGAGCTGGACACAGCACATAAGGGCAATAAAAACTAAAACAAAATTTGCAATAGATCAAGTCATAAGGACAATAAATAAGGCACCTCAAATGCCTTTCCCGGTCATTCAAAACCTCTATTCATCAATAATATTAGGTACATTAAACTATAGAGTAGAACTGTGGGGGTTAGGAGGAACAACACAATAATTGGAATACAAACAGAATTTTATAAGAGAGTAATGGGCGTAAGCAGAGGTACGGCCAGCTGTGGGATTCTCAAGGAATTGGGCCTGAACAGAGACGCGGTACAAGCACGGATGAGGGTTGTTAACTATTGGATGCGATTATCAAAAGAGGGCCAAACTACGCTGAGGGGACAATGTTTGGAAATACAGACAAGGGAGGAAAACGTTTACAACTGCGGTCTGGAAGTGAAAAATATCTTATATAAAGCGGAATGGGTTGGGTGTGGGAAGAGGGAAGAAGGGGGGGGGGGCATCTCAACAGAATCAAATCAGAGACAGGTTACTGGACATAGACAGACGAGAAATAATAGCAGACTCCCAAACAAAGACCTCAATCAGGGAACAGCTAAGAGTAAGAGAATGGGGGAAAGCGAAATATATCCAGGTTGTGGGAAAAAAATGAAAGAGGCGCGCTGACATGGTTCAGATTGGGGGGATGGAAACAACTAAGAAAGAGAAAAGAAGCAGGGGAAACGATATGTCCTTTGTGCGACGGGGAGGAGACGGACAATCCTATTGAACTGCTCTTCTACACGTGACCTAAGGGACAAATGGATGAAAAACTTAACAGGGAGGGAGGTGATAGAAGAGGTAGACGACAGAATAAAGATAAAGGAAGCGGGGCAGCAAGTGGGGAAATACCTGGGAGAAGTAAGAGAACGGCGGGGGAAAGCTATTAGAGAAGGCAGCGAAATGAGTGATCATGCTCCAGACGAGCATGCGTAAGTGTGTGTAAAGTAAAATGTATGCGTTTTTTGGTGAGAGTGCAGGAAGAGACAAGTGGGGCGAGGAAGAAGGAAGAAAGACTGGAAGATGAACTGTGGAGGAAGGGGAAGAATGTGTATATAGGGGACAAAGTAAGAGACAGCTTAAAAGAAAACTAAATGTAACAAAATATTCTAGAAAAATCAAAACTATGTAGTGCGTACAGCCTATGGCTCGCACAAAGAGAAAATAAATCTAAATCTATAAAGTTCTAAGCAGCCAAAATCTTCGAAAATGTATGGAATCATTACCAATCTTCTTACACGATCCATGAGAAAATTATTTCTCTCACCAGTCCATTGTGCTGACATGAAATGACCCTATGACTTGTATGGTGTTATTCACATACAGTATGTAACATTCTTATTCGTACACACGGATTTTCAAAGAAAATGCTTTAATATCTGAAATTAAATACACTCTTTTGAAATTGTTTCTTTACAATTCAATAACTAATATCATTAGGAACATAAAATCTTACCCAAATTCTGTATAACCAATGACAATAATAAATTAAATGAAACTGAAAGAGAAACATGCCATTTTTTTTACAACTATTCTATTCGTACACTTAATAATATAAAAGAAAAATGTATATTCAGAGCAAATTGACTGACAGTTCTAATACTTTGATGCGTACCCTTTGTCTTTAATTACTGCTTGACACCTGTTCTTCATAGAATTAACCAGTTTCCGACATGTTTCAGAGCTTATTTTATTCCACTCGGCTTGCTCAACAGTTTTCAACTCTTGTTTGGACTTGACGACTGCTTTATGGACTCGCCTCTTTAAAATTGCCCATAAATGCTTAATGGGATTTAAGTCTTGACTTTGAGCTGGTGTTTGTAGTAGTTTGGGCACATTCCATATTAGCCAATTCATGTTAACTCGCGCCTTATGCTTACTGTCATTGTCTTGTTGGAATCTGTAGATAGGCGGCATGTCCATTTTTTGGGCACTCTGCTTTACATTGTTCTTCAATATGTCCAAATAGACATATGCATCCATGATACCATCAATAAACTGGATGGTACAAACACCTTTTGACGACATACAGCCAAATCATTAATGATCCACCACCGTGTTTAACTGTTAGAACTGTGTTAATGTGATCATTGTCTTTATTTGATTTTCTCCAGACCCTATTTATCCCATCTGGCGTGTATATATAAATCTTGGACTCGTCTGACCATATGACACTATCCCAAAATTCCTGGTCCTTGTGGATGTGCTCTTTCGCGAATGAAAGTATATTCCTGCGATTCACCTTATTTACATACGACCTCTTTCGTTGTATTTTGCCATGATATCCATGCTTCCACAAGGCACGTCGGACAGTTTGGTCGGACATCATCTTAACAGCAACATTTTCTACTAACGGTCGTAACTGAGGAACACTCGCACTCTTTTTAAAATAAAGAGTTCATCACGTTTATTCAACCGTCTCTCTTTTGGTTTTCTTGGCACATTCTGTGTTGAACCTTCCTCTCTAAATTTGTTTACTATGTATTGAACTGTGGAGTGTGATTTATTGACTGTTGTCCAATTTTTCTTAACGAATAACCTCTAAGGGCAAAATTTATAATAACATCCTTCAGATCGGAACTAAGTTCCTTCACCTTGCCCATTTCGAACGCGCTGATAGATAGACGACAGGCCTACATCAATACCTACACCAGCAATCCGCTTGGCGGGGAACGCGCCTGCATGTTCAAACTTGTTACGAAGTTGTAAACTGCACGAAATCGCCCGAATAGCGGTGGCGCTGTATACGAGGAAGATTGAAACTCTTGCCTGTACGAATAACAATGTTGCATGAAATAGCGTGTTTTTCTCTTTTCACACAAATTATATGCTCTGTTTATACACTTTGAACATACATTTTTATTGACATTTGTTGGTGAAACCTTAATTGACATTAATTTCCAGATACATATGAAAATGATTATATTTACTAGTAGATATGACATTTTTTCCTCGGAAATTCTATGTGTACGAATAACAATGTTACATACTGTAACCAGGCTGTAGAGTATCAATCCTGCAAATAATTTCCCTTTCTCAAATAGATGGATGCATATATTTAATGCAAATTATGCCATGCTCAGTGTGTAGGATATTTAAGGTTGTTTTTCAAATGACATCCAGACATAGGACATAAGATTTAAAACGTGTAACATGCTCGAGGAAAAGAGGACCCCTACTCAAGGATAATTCAGCGTAGCTTGATGCAAATTTGAGAAATCAATTGACATTCTTAGTTATAAATCGTTGCCAGATCCTCTCACTTAAACATTTCAAGTTTTTATACCAACTTACCATATACCATAAAATCTAGATCAACAGACGACGCTGATTGTCCTGATCAATTGAATGTTCAATGAACCCGGATTAACGAACAATTGAACATCATAGCGTAAAAAAGGGTTAAGGAGAGGAACAGTAGGAATGACAGTAACTTGTGTGAAAATAAAGCATTGTTCGAATTGTCCCACATCAAACATCACTTTCATAAACACATAATCATTCGAGTGTGGATTGAAAATAATTTGTAAACAGCATAAATCTGCAAATAAAACGCTAAGTTAGACAGACAGCAACTTGAAGATATGCTATCAGCAGTGAATTATGACGTCACATATTTATTGTCTGCTGTGCAAGCTACGCTTTAACAGCAATAGACCTAAACTGCCTAACCTATTTGTTTATTTCTGCTGCGCTGTTAGGACATATCTCCAAGTTGCTACAGCTGTCGTTAGTCGCTCATGATTGAAATGATCCTTGTCTACAGTGTCGCCACCTATAAGCGTGGTAGAGCATTGCCTTTATCTGGCTTCTTTTTTCTGCAGGGAAAATCGTTCCGCACTAAAACAACGTTTCGCATTTCTTTCCGGAATACATGCGTCTGTGAATAACATTAAGAGAAAAGAAGAAGAAAAAGTAAATCTTCGCATTATTCATTCGTTTCTCTCTCTCCCTCTCTCTGTGTTCTTCTGCACAATCTCCCTTCCGTAATCCGGATCTCATTATCAGAGCAGTTTGAGAATAGCGTGAATAACGTGAAAAGGAGGTATCCATTTGTAGATGTCACAATTTTATTGTTGCAATTATTCTGTTCACAAGTTCAGAGGGAAAGGTAAATGGTAGGAAATAACTAAAAAAGAAGTGTTAGTCACAGAAGGAAGTTTGGAGGGAGGGGGGAAATGCTGGAATTGAGTGCAATATTATTCAACAACACCTGCGCTTCCTTTTTCGCAGAAAATAAACGGCCATTGAAAAGAAGAGGAAATGAAAATTTCTTCAAATCCTTACTCATCAGTGATCCATAGGATCGTGCATTTGCAGGCGAAACAATGTTGCCAGGTGCAGATGTCTTTTTTTCCTCTTTTTTGTAGACGTGACTGTAATAACGGTAATTTATCAAGCTATAGAGAAAGATATCCTCAAATTACACTCAGTCGTTTCTGCTTATATATTCAGATATTGAACTTACAACCAGCCGGCATCTTGTCGTATGAAATGTTCTGTAGCTTTGTATGTCTATTTATCTCATTCTCCCTCCCTCTCTCTACACACACATGTATGCATTTGTTTATATAAATACAGTGGGATCCATGAGTATTACCGTGCAAATTGTCCATCACCATGCTCGTGCACTTTATTTGACCCAATAAGAGTTTCAAGAATTAAAAGAAAACTCGAAACAAGCTGTTTACAACTTCTGGCCCAGGAAATATAAAAAAAATCTATCGCTCAAAACACAGAATCTAAGAGAGAAATTAATGAAAATAGTCATGAAAAATTTTCACGATAATACTCATGGATCCCACTGTACACATAGTGCTTTCTTTCTTAAGAAAGGTTCCGTTATACTCTTCAAGTTAGTTTGTTATTGTGTTCATCGTAACAACTACTCAAGATAAATATTGTTGTATGTTAATAAATGATATTGCATAAATATAGTTACACACCCATACACACACAATTTATTTCGTTAAAATAAATTATTATTAATTTTATTCTGTCCTATGAAAAGGTACCGTTGAGTACCGCCAGAATAAACGCACTAAAGTTCAAACCACCAACCCTGAGACCTTCTGTAAACAAAACCACGTGCATGCAGAAAGCATTGCAAACTCATAGAAGTAAAAAAATCCACACGAAAATCCAGCGTTGTTACAGGAGTCATTACGTTAGGTAAAACAACGAATTTGATACGCTGCCGCAAATGACGTCTCACTTTAAACCCAATGCTCTTTCTTTTGTACTTATTGCTTCACCTTTATGGTTAACTCTTTGCACCAGTAATCATTTCCCATAAATTTGGCTTCGTTCTTGCATGCGAATTGAATGTATTTTACTTGCATTTTTTTAGACAAAATGATATAACATGGTAATGTATATTTCTAAGGTTTGATATAGATAGGAGTGTATTTGAAATTTGTTTGTAGATTTTATGTAAATTGTATCTTATGTAAATAAAATATATAATGGGCATAAACAGCCATGTGCAATGCTGTAAGTCCAATAAATATATTGATGATGATGATCAAAACAAGACAAAGAAAGTTCGTAAATTTATTGCGGTTGGAAACTTTGACAAGCATCCTAATAACGATTTTTGTTCCGCCAAATATACTGCACTTCATAAAATAACTGGTGACATGGCAAGGCAAGATAAGTGTGAACATTTTGTAGGAATATGCATTGTAACTTTCAATGAGCTTAGAGATTTGTGTACATAATGATATTTTATAACATTGACTATTTTCTAAAAATAATCATGTGAACAGGAAAGAGTAGTGCCACTTTCAACATGGCGAGTTCTATGCGTGTGGGAAGGAGTGATACATCGAATCGGTGAGACGGTTTGTTTACAGAAGGTCTCAGGGTTGGTGATTTACACTTTATATATACATATGTATCGCATTTTTATTATATTATTTTACGTCTCTTTTCTAACTCTCTGGGTTGTTCGCGACGATCAGGATAAATTGCAAAATATAGAAATTGATCAGTGAATAAACAGAACGACAGTCCATGAAATGCTTAACCAGGATTTAAACGTAGGATCTCTTGCATTCTATAACCTCCACGGAGATGCCACTCACATACCCCTCGTCACCCTCCTCCCCCTTCAGTTTGTTTGATTGATTGATTGATTTGGTGCTTTAAGTCCATTTTATGCACAGAAAGGCTAATCGGGACTGGACCTACAGTTTAAAGTGGAATCCGAACCACTATGTGCCTCCACCGGGTATCGAACCTGAACCCCTTGATTACAAGGCGACGACGTTAGAACTACGCCACTGGGGAGGCTCACAAGTTTTAGTGCCTATATATCCGCACCCTACTGGTGACCTTTGAAAGCACAAGACGATAGTCGCCTCATTCACTCACTCCAAGAATTATCACTAAAATTCACTCTGCTCGCCTAAGGAATTGCTGTTCATTCAATTAATTTAAAAATGTGCATACGGAATTCAAGCGGGTGGGAGGACCGGTCCATTTTAGGAGACGTTGGGTAAGTAAAGATATTTTTTGTTAAATTTCGACAGGAAGTAATTGAATAACTGTTTTTCAGGGACACAAATTTATGGTAAATAAAAACTGAGGAGAACGATAAATAAAATGATAGATCAGCGGTATATACCAGCGGTGAAAAAAAAAAATTGCGCACTTCCAAAGAGTCGGGAAGTCACTTACTGAAGTTGGGATCGGGACGGATTTTTTTTCCCGATCCCGGTTCCGCATACCCCTACATAAAATACTACACAACATTCCTGTGTTTCGTTTAAAAATAGTATGCACCAAAATTTTAAAGAATTTATAAGGAACGCGTATTCCGAAATTTTAACCACAAAAATTGTGAAGCGTGTTATAAATGGAATAATCCAGAGAGCTGCATGAAACTACCTGTAAATGGATATTTCTCACGATTTTTTTCCTTCTATCTGTGCATCGCGTTCGAGTGGAAGATCGAGTGTGTCACACGGTAGCTGGGAGACCGGAATTTGTCTTGCGAGAAATGTTTTGTGCATTTCCAAGCAAAGTGACCCCTTTTTTGTTGTAAATCGAGTGCGTATCTTTATAATTGGCGTCATCAAGCGAAGTGGTGCAGTCTTGGCGAAGATCGGGTGCACACATGGGGGTTCTAACATCGGTATATGTCGCACGAGAAATAATGGATTGCAACTTCTTAAAAAATAGTTTCTAAGGTATGAAACTGTCGCGAACAGGCACAGGCCTTGTGACCTACAAATTAAAATATATGTTTAAAATCACAACAGTTTAATTTTAGGTATATTTGGCAGAAAAGTGCGCTAAAATGAATTGGCTATTTTTATTGGAAAAGATTAAAAAAAAAAAAAAAAAAGAACAAATTTTGGGGAAAAAGAACGCCGAAATATACAGGTTCCTTGATATGTTCTCTTTCGGAGAGAGCGAAAAAAATATATGAGTAACTTGGGTGGTGCTACATACAAAATTTTGAGGGCTCATTACAATAAACGTTAAATATGTAAATATAATCTACTGCCAATAATATTAATAATAAAAAAAATTCTTACCTTTGATATACTTTTGCATCCAACTTCTTATACTTGTACTATCTAGCTTTTCCATAGGAATATTGGCTTTTAGAAATGCTCGCACTGTATCTCGTACAAATTGCTCCTTGTCGTCTTTAATTCTCTTGGATGACTCGGCTGCATCAGAAATGGATAGCTGCCGTTTGCTACCCTGAACATTTGAAGCATCCTTGTTTTTCTATCACGGCAATGTTTGACACACGTATCTCGGCGTTTCCAGTCTACTCTAACATTGCAAGATTTGTTCATTAAAACTGTTTTATCAAAAACGTAAAATCCATCACTCTCGAATTCACGGGATCCATCATACACGCTTAATATTTTTGGCATTGTGGTTTACACGTGGGAGACCTGCGTGGAACTGGAAGTTCCAAGGTTTGTTTACGTTTTGGACTATCCTGTGTGTGATTCATTCTCCGAGCGAGAGCGAAACAGACATTCTTATCTTGATGTGCGGGAACAAGTTCAATGAAACTGGAAGTTGAGTGTAGACATTCGGGGGAAGAAAGGATTGCAGCTTGACAGGGAGCGAAGTTTTCGAACTGAGATTATGTGCATGGGAAATCCCAATTTGCAGCGTCTTCCTGATGTGATCCAAGATAAAACGTTCTTCAGCTGCAAGTGGTAGGAAACTTAAGGCAAACGTTTCGTTACAAATCGACAGTTTGCGCGCACAACCTCGATTGCCGGTTTTTGCGTGTTTTCTACTTAATTTGATGGTATTTCACGGTTATTTCGCGAAAAAGCGTTCATTTCGTGGAAAAGCACACATTTCGCATTACTTCGCGAATAAAACTCATGCATATTTCATCATTGGGGGTGTAGTTACGTGCAGAATGTTCAAAATTGCATCTTTTTTTTCACATTTCGCGATTTCGCGCATCGCGAAAATTCAATGTCGCTATTCATTAGGTTCTCAAGACGTCGAAAAGAATCACGTATGGGATGTCACGAGCCACGACGACACAATGAAAAATGCAAGGAAGAAATGTTTCCCGAGAGCGACGATAGATGGCAGCATGCCATATAAAGAAGAGCAGAGTTCATTGTAGAAACTAGAAGCGGAGAAGAGTGATTATATATATTATAATACATGCAAAATACATAAAGGAAGAGTATAAAAATTATAGAAGGAGTGAATAAAATGTTGTAAATAGCCAATTAAGAAAAATAAGAATATGCTCGTATATGAAACAATTATGAAAGTTAATAAGTGAGCAAATGAATTCAGAAATGTATCTCCTTTTTGATCCTAGTGATCAAAATTTGATTTAATACCTCTGACGAGGAGAACATCGTCAGCTTTTGTGTTTGTCCGTCCCTTGGTGGCGCTGTGTTTAATTAGACGCCCCGAAGCACTTACGGTTTCGCTCCTTATTAGACGCACTGGGCCATAGGCAGCGCTTACTGTTGGCGATCCTGGGCTATTCCCCTTTTGGTCGTTACATGTTTAGTTTAGTCGCCCCTAATCTTTCTATAAGTATAGCTTGTGTCGTTTGTATAATGCCAAAGAAGCGGGGAAAACGAGCGCATGCATGTAATAAATGAGATTACGCTTTAAAGGTAAGGACAATAAATTAGAAGAAAGAAAAAAAGAATAAGCCTTTTCCAAAAATAGAAAGAAGAAAAGAAGAAGCATTTTCCCTAATCAAAGATAGAAAAGAAGAAGAAGCCTTTTCACTAATCAACGATAGAAAAGAAGAAGCCTTTTCCCAAATCAAAGATAGGAAGGAAGAAGAAGCCTTTTACCAAATTAGAAGGAAGAAAAGAAGAAGAAGCCTTTCCCCCAAAATTGTGAGAAGAAAAGAAGAAGATTTCCTTTCAATTATACATATATTTATAAGAAGAATATAACCGACGTAAATTTGGAATCAGCATATATATATATATATATATATATATATATATATATATATATATGTTTCAATGTATATACAAGCTTCGCTATATATTTTCTCTGTATTGTGTATTTAACTATATCCTCTTGGCTATAAAACGCTTTATTATTTGGAATTCTCGAATAAAGAACCTATCCCCTGAGATTAAGATATTTCTCCCCCAGGGTCGTAGCAATGAAATGGAACGAAGATGACTTGCAGATGGCTGTAGCTGCTTACAGAAACGGTGACTATGGACTCAATGAGTGTGCCCGCGTATATGGAGTGCAAAAGGCTAAAATATAGAGACGCGCTGACAGTAAAAATACGTTCTCGAATACATAAAGTGCTTCGGTAGGCAAGCAACCATTACTGCAGAAATGGAAAAAATTCTCGGCGACCACATTCTGTTATTTGAGGAAAGGTTTCTCGGCTTTAAAAAATATTTAACTTAGGTAATTAGCTGCCTGTTTCAACTAAAATATGTTAATATATCAGTGAAAAACAGTAGATACAAATAATATTTCCTTTTAAAAATTGTGCGTTTCTTTGTGTTACATTACATTAAGGGTCATATGTAGATCGTTTCAGCATAAGTATAACTTTTCCTATTTTTCAGTAAATACGTTCTAAGTATCGTATCAATCCATAAGGTTATATTTTATTTAAAGCCTCTCTGATGCTTCATGTTGACCAGGGCATTCACTTGTTTATCTCAGTTGTCTCAACCTCTGTGGTATGTGAATAATGCACAGTGTTGTGCTATGCAAACTTCCTGATGTATTCAGGATATAGGAAGTTCCATCAGCCTATGGAGTCAGCTGTTTGCAATAGAGGTAGTAATAATCACGATTCGGCATGGAGGAAGGTCTCCATGGCCTGGGTGATATGGAGGTGAGGCGGACTTAGAAGGGACTGACTTTTGATTTGGATTGAGGAGAGAGAGTAGCTGAGAGAAAGGATTTGAGGGAAAGTGAGGCGAGGCGCTCGTCAATCTGCAACGAAGCCCACAGAGGACTTAGTTTATTTTATTCTTCGAAATTATCATAATTCGTCAGATAGACAGGTAATTATCCTAACCCAGCCATGATTCAGGTTCAAAGGTTTATAAAACCCAATGAGTGACCATTGTCTTTTCTAGTTGTTAGTTTTGATTGTTAGGGGTTTAGTTTTAGTTGTACTTTTGGCACTGCCAAGCGTTTAACTCGTCATGTTAATGACGAGCGAGGATGAATAAGTTACATCAACCATTGGTTAATTGTGGAAGTAACTGGTTCTGATCCCCATCATTCTGTAGAATGACACGGTATAATGAAAATTGTTAATAATGATGTTGTTTTACGCAAAAAAATGTAATACATTCTAATATTAATAATAATAATAATTGTTATTTACAGTTTTACTTCTCAGATACAACTTAGGCAACTGTAAGTCCAAATTACCGGTTTCCTAATTTGGACCATTTATCCAATTTCTTTTTTCTTATTTTATAAATGTTAGTGCTTATATATTTTAAAAGTTATTACTATCCGATGAAGGTGCATGTAATGTTCTACACTTTTCTTAAAAAAATATTTCGAATTAGTCATTAATAGAGAAATTAATTAAGAAAAACCAAAACTGGTCCAATTTCGGAAACCTTCCCCTAACTCACATTTTTATAAAATACTGAAAAGTAGTATGATTGAAGCCAGGCTCCTTTTTCTGTTACAACAATGTCATCGACGAGATTAGGAATCGTCTTACCGCCCCTCCCCCTCAGAGAAGTTAGTATAGAACACCCTTCCAAAAGACGCAGATGTGCACTTGCGGACATGCAGGGGGCTAAAAATGGAGGGCGTTCTGTTTCCCCCTCTCCTTGCGACTCCAACGGATTGTTGTCAAGAGAATAAAAATGGCCGAAACGACACCTTCGGTTAAACCCCTGCGATTGTTTACATTTTCCAAGTTATCAATACTAACTGATAAGTATGCGGAGAATGAGGCAAGGTTTTTACGACTAGGCGGAGGGTTGGGGGGGGGGAGGGGGCAGATTATTATAATCCCACTTAGCATAAACCGGGCGCAAAGTAAGAAATTTGTCAATGTTATCTTGTCTCGAGGTCTCAGCTGGTGCACAGAAGTAGCGGGGAGTGTTTGATGCCTCAACGAAAAAAAATGGGGGTGGGGGAAAGAGAAAGAAGATCCTCTGAATAAGAGTTTTGCATCTGCCCTCTGCTTTCAATTCTCACTGCAATAAATGCTGACAGACATTCACCGGGAAATATATAGCCGTACTCAACAGAGGACGGAAAAGTATTTGGAATGAAATTCCTGGAAGATTTTTATTCCTTTAAATTAGGGATCATTATAGTGGCTAGAGAGAGGAGTGATGTTATTTGCAAGAAAAACTTCAGCTCGTGTGCTTATGGGAGTGAGAGATATGGATGGGGTGATATGGGGGGTGGGGGGTGGAGAGGCAAAGCCTTTGCCGCCTTCGAAATAGCTTTATCTTCTCCAGTAAGCTTATGCAACCTCCCTTAACACCACAGGTTCCTTTCACCCCTTAAACCTCCCCCTCGCTGAACGAAACCCCCTCACGAAAATGTTGCCCTACTTTTTTTTCTCTCTTTCTCTCCGGCTCTAAGTTCCTGCAAAATACCATCTGGTCCAGGACTATTTTTCAACAGTGGCTGTGACACGGGTATTTTCACCCTCATTTGTATGAAACGAAATCAGAAATGGAAGAAAGGGGGGCGGGGGTGAGGGGGGAAGGAGGAGGGAGGGAGAAAAAGTAGCAAGGAAAGAGAAGTCTTCTATTTGTCAACAAAACGATTTGATGGATAGAATCAAGAGACCTCTGGCGGAAAATTCGAAAGGCGTATCGCTCCGAGGGAAGAAAGTGTTAGAATGACTGAACAAGGCTGGGTTGAAAAAATGAAAAGAGAGAGAGAAAGAAACAAAAAGAAAAATCGCAAGAAAAATTGGGTAAAATGGTTTCCTGTTGTTGTTGAATCTCTTTTGAATACATTTATCCATTCACTTCTTGGGAGAACCAATAAGAAAGCAGATGTGTTTTACAATATTTTTTTCTTCCATAGCTTTTGCGCAGTTGTCTTGAATACGAGCTAGTATTTTATTTCGATTTCAATGATATCAGATTTATTACGTGGCCATTTCTTTGTGAAATCGTATACATTACATTCTATAACTACTTTCCATTATTATATTAAATTCTAAAGAATATAAAATTCATTACTATTAATAAATTATCTCATTCTTTCCTAAATCTTTCTGCGTGAAGGACATTTGTTTCATATGATTCTGTCAAACAATACATTTTTGTTAGATTTCAAATGTTTTTTTTTTTAAAGAAAGTATGCCTAAATTTGCAATAAATTTCTTCACAAACCAACAGTTTGTTAATTTTATCTAACCTCGTCTATCAATTAGTCCAGTCTCTGCTCATAAGAACTGTGCAAATTGTGCAAATTCCACTCATTACTCTTCCTGTACTGGTGAATTTCACGAAAAATTGCATTTGACTTTATCCTAAGCCATCGTCTTTTCTACATCGCAAATAATTCTTACACTCAGTCTGCCTTGGTCCCAATCAAAGACGTTGAAAGGAACAAGACACCTCGATCACCTAATACCATTATATCGAAAGATCACGTGTGCAGTGCTGCCATCTCTGATCAAGCGCGAAACTACTTCCGAGCGCTAACCTTTCATACGTGATTGTTTGATATCTTTTTCTTCAAAATGGCGCCTACGGGAGAGTCGAGTCACAATCGCTGCTTCTGTGAAAGGACGGCTGCACTTACGTCCTATATTTACAATCACGGCAGATTGACAATTGAATAGGTGAGGGAAAGAAGGTAAAGATTCCATATTTTGGTCATTTTGAGCTGAGATAGCCATTTTTTTACTTAAGCTAAACTGCATCAGCTGACACAGAGAAAGCTAACACTCTCCCTCTCACGGGAAAAAAGTAAAGCACAGAAAAGAAGCAGCCAACATTTGAAGTAAGAAATGTTGAAAATCAAAGTGTTTCAAATTAGCAAGTACAGGCATTGCATCTACAAAGAAGAAGAAATTTGATTGATTGATTAATTTGGTGTTTTAAGTCCACTTTATGCACAGTAAGGCTAATCGGTACTGGATCTACAGTTTAAAGTGGGATCCGAACCACTATGTGCCTCCACCTGGTATCGAACCCGGAACCCCTTGGTTACAAGGCGACGACAAAGATGAAGAAAAAGGACATGTGACAGGACACGAGTTCATAGACTGCATTAGGAGAAGTATTCAAGCTCTACAAAGACGGCGAGATTGTACTTTCTACTACTAATGCTTTTGGTGGGAAAGTTCCAATAAAAAGTAATAATTTTAAAAACTAGGAAATAAAAAGAAATGAGGACGTGGCTAAAATTGTGCATTAAGTACCAGACGACTGCACAGACTTGTATGACATCATTTTATCACGGCCTACATCCATGCAGTCTGCATGTGATGAACATTCTGATAGTGACCAGCAGTGCTGTACAGAGAAAACTTTTCAATTCATTACGTTTATGTTACACGTTCACCACTATTTGAAGAAAATGTTGTGTTACTTAAAATTTATTATCGGGAATCGTTAATGTAAACATTTTATTTTGGTCAGAACACTAATCTTACATTCATAGTAGTGTTGAATCAAATAAAGAAAAACACATTTAATACTAAATATTTCATAAAAAATAATTGTGTTCAAAAAGTTGCCGCACAAAAGGACCTGGGCGTCATATTTGACGAGAAACTTTCCTTTTCCGAGCACATCTCTACAGTCACAAGGGGTTCAATGCGTATGCTGGGTCTTCTCTATCGTTTCACAGAAATAAAGAACTTGTCTGCCCTCAGCACCTTTTACAAATCTTTGGTGTCACCTAAAATTGAATACTGTTCTCCGATCTGGTCTATGGCATGCCCCTGAAATTCAGATAAGACTAAATTCCGTCCTAAATTTCTTCCTGGCCATTGTTCGACACCGAATTCCGTCCACAAAACACTTGCAAAAGTCCATCCTCCTGCAAATGTTAAATATCCAAACTCCTCAAGATAGACATAGACTGGCTGACCATATATTTCTACATAAAATAGTGAATGGCAACATCTGAAGTGACCGCCTTCTTCAGGAAATTCACTTTCGTGTGCCTGCCCGCTCAACAAGAAGCACTCAACTTTTTGCTTCTCAGAAGCCGAGATTGTGCCTCATCCAGCGCTCTCTGCTCCATAGACTGCCCAGCGAATATAATAATCTAGGAAGCCAAATAGACATTTTTGAAAATCTGGACCGTTTTAGAAGAAAGTTAACTCTTAACCACATGTAATTTTTCTATTTTTGTCCTTATGTTCTATAAAATCGTTCCAATGTAAAATGGCTAACGCTGTATTTGAAATCTTCTATTAAATAAATAAATTAAATAAATAAATAAATAATAACAGTAGTTGTATTGGCCCTACTATGAGGACCACTTATAAGTGTAGGAAAGAAGAGGTTATTTGATTGAACAGCCTGATTTGCTTACACTTAAAACAATGCCAAGAGGGGCCTATACCCCAATTCTTCAGGTGTGATATGCTCTGAATTTTTAAGAATTTTGAATTCTAGTGTAGAAAGGAAGAAGCCTCAACAGCCCGATTTGCTTATACTTAAAACAATGCCAAGTTCCCATATGATCTTATTGTTTACAGTGTGTTTTTCTGTCAAAATCCCAGGAATCTTGAATTGATATAAAGCTCATAGCTACTGGGTCTCAGAACCTAGTGGAGTGTGGTGCATAGCTCCGTGGTTTTTATTGTCTTGTAATCAGGAGGCTCGGGTTAGAATCCTGATAAAATGTGAAGCCTCCCCTGATTGCAAAGTGTTAATATTGTTGTCTTGTAAACAAAAAGCTCGGGTTTGAGTCCTGATAAAATGTATAAGATTGAAATACATGTGGTAAAATAATATCTCCACACGTGAGATTTTGAGAATAATTATTGCTAGTTGATAGCTCCCAGATC
Source organism: Lepisma saccharinum (assembly GCF_977018435.1). NCBI lineage: Eukaryota > Metazoa > Arthropoda > Insecta > Zygentoma > Lepismatidae > Lepisma > Lepisma saccharinum. Next base: position 9,926,809 of record NC_139249.1, read on the forward strand.
TGAAACCCCCCTCCCTCCTCTCCTCAGACAGATTCGGCCATGTGTGTAAAAGCTATATCTGTGTGATTGTTGTTTATAAACTTGTCAGAAATATGGCTTTTTTGATATTGTTTTTGGCCATATTTCTATGCTCTATAACTTACAGATCTAATTTAATACAAAATATAAGCAAAATTTGAGCTGTTGCCTGCTTTTTTCTAATCTCTGATCAATTCCATTGCTTGGGGTAGGCAATTATTTAGCTCGGAAAAATGCATGAATTGATATTAATCTATCAAAAGACTAATGTTTTGCTTACATGCCTTGCCGGCACGCAAGAGATATAATCTACACAGCTAGAAGGGGCCATTAATAATATTTCTGTGTGTTTCACTGAAGGGGCTATTAATCTTTCTGTGCAACATGTAAAAGTGTAACAAAGATCATTGAGATAAAGATACATATTTTCTGTGCAACATGTAAAAGTGTAACAAAGATCATTGAGATAGAGATACAGATTTTCTGACACAGTAGCAATGAACTGCCTTTCATGCTGAAAGCAATTCTTATTCTGAGAATACGAGCATAGGCAAGGCTTAGAGAATATTATGACAGTTCAAAATCCAATTTTGTCTGTATTAGCTTCTGGGTCTCACAACCCAGTAAAATATGGATATATTCCATATGGAGAAGTGTTAATATTGCTAGGGGCTCGGGTTTGAGTCCTGATAAAATGTGTAAGATTGAAATACATACAACAAAATAATATGCCCACACATGAGATATTCACTGCTAGCTGATATACAGTTGAGGTTTCAAAGCTGGTAGAGTGTCTGGGCCTCTCTGACAGCAAAGTGTTGGTATTATTGTTTTGTAATCAAGGGGCTTTTGTGTTTGAATCGGCCCTCTAGAATTGCTCCGTGACTCTCTCATTTCTTACATCATAAACATATGATTTTACACCTATGAGAATAACACTACATATGGTGTCATCAGGCAATGCCTCATGGAATTCACAGATAATTTTAATGTTTGTCCTGTCATTAACCACAACTTGTTTTCTTTTTGAGGTGTTAATTACAAACATGGGTCTCTGTGCTTTGAATTCATCTGGTGTGTAATACATGTCAGTATTGCCAGTAGTGACCCTTTTGAATGCCGAAAATGCCTCATATAATTTAAGGAAATCATCCTTGGACATGTCTAAATTGTAATTTTCTCTAGGGAATACCTCATTTCTGCCATTTTTAAGATATATGTTCTTGATGTTGCAGCTATCCAATTTACTTGAATTTTTTTCCTGATTATTGTGTCTTCCAGTCTGAAACAGTACCACCACAAAATCAGGCATGTCATATTGTATACTGGAGAATGAATTTGTAGCATCAAACTCATAATATGTACCAGTTGCGGCCTTCTGTACACATTGATATGTATAAAATTGTAGAGAAATTTGTGGATTTTTTATTATATCAGCTTTGTATTTAAGAGCATAACTGGCCTCATATTCAACAACAGGGATTCTTAACTCCATAGTCTGAATAATGCATTTGCCTGCATCTGGTAGGGCATTAGGCAGAGCTTCTCCTGTAGAGTTTATTGCACTGTACCTCATCAAAGCATTGTTATCATTTGCAGCTCTTCTAAATGTGATTCTTAAACCACCCTTCCACATAATATCTTTGTAATCTGAGAAGAATCCTGGCAATAGGCGCATGGGGAACAGCACTGTGTGGTTTTCAGATAATATTTTATCACCAGCCTCAAATCCACCTATTTTGTAGTAAGAAGCCTCGGTTTTGGATAATTTTAGTGTGGCCAAAGCTGTGGAGGTAATGCCGGGATAATCTATTCTGTTTATAACAACGCCATGCTTTCTGATCTCAATTTCAGAGAAAAGATGTGGCACAAAATTGTCCACCAATCTTATATTTGAATTTGCCGGATAATCTGTTCCATCGAGCTTTACAACATCAAATTTGATGTATATATCTGCTCTGTGGGGGTGTATAAAGCCATCCCCTACATCAAGATCAACCTCAATCTCTGTGTTGGGTTGATTTAAATTTGCAAATGTCCTCCTCTTTGGAGGGAATGATTGTAGCTCATAACTCTCAATATTTTCCATTTTTTTCTTGTATGTATTTTTATTTAAATATTAATCTCTATGATTGCAGTTGTTGTGGCTCCAGCAAAATCAACTAATTCTTCTTTTTCATTAGTGACCATCAATTCAATATAATCTATTCTATTATGACACACAGGAAAATATAATGTTGGGGATGGATTGTAGATGATGGGCTCCATGAATTCAGAATTAGGTTTAAATGTTGCAATAATGCCAGTTTGTTTGTGAGTGCCTATGCCATTTGATTTGGTGATCATACCCTCAGCCACATTACAGTGAATATTTAGAGTCTCTATGGCTAAGAATTTAGGTATATTAATAGCAGTGTGTTTGATGCCTGGTTCAAGTTTTGTGTTGTTCTCAAAGCCTAACAGCTCTCCTATAGTACCCAGATCCACTGTTTCTGTAGCAGATACAATTTCTACTCTGTGAGTGACAGAATTTTGACTTAACACTACACCTCTGGGTAATTGAGCATTTAGAGTAGATAGATTATACTGCCCTGGAGTGATGACAATTTTTTCATCACCAACTGCAATTGTGTTGTTGTAGTGTGTAATATTAGGGACCAAGTACATGCCATAAAATGCTCTGAGAGCTATTGTTTTGGGATACACTATGTCATCATGTAATTTGAGTTTCAATATTGAATTTTGGCTGGTGAGATGGAATACCCCCATGATGTTTTAAATACCACAAGGCTTTTTGAAAATCTTCAATTGATGGTTTATTTATTTGAGACATATATCTAAGAACAGATAAACACAAATGTCCGCAATTAACATCTTTGAAATTTTGAACACGGGCATTATTGTAATAAAGATTAGCTGAATTTAGATATTTTATTAAATTTTCAGGTGGAACACCTCCAAATGAATCAAACACAAATGCCTCATCTTTTAAATATTTAAGATAACAGATCCAGTGAGTGCCCTGATTTTTGTACTTATCCAAATTAACAATGCCACACTCTTTGTTGAGTGGTTGTTCTGGTAAAGAATCAGACATGTACACACCTCTAAAATGTTTGATGCCCAGTGGCTTGATTAAAGCTTCAATATCTTGGTTTGTAAGCGGCTCTTGTTTTTTTTTTAAACTTATTCATGGCTCTCTTAACACCTTTGCCTTGTTTCTCAATGGCCAGGTTATGGCGCCTCTGCTCATCTAATTCTGCCCTATTTTTCTTGGCATCTATTACTGTTTTTGCTATGGCGGCTGATCCCCCGGCCAAGCTCCCCACAGCCCCGAGAGCAGCTAAGATGGCAGGGATGGTAAATATGAATCCCCCACATGTGATTTTTTCCTTGATTGCTGTAATTTTTTTAATTGGGGGGTACTAAGCAACAATTTCATACCATGACCCTTTGCAAGACAAGAGCTTTTTTTCTTGCGCTGCTTTTTGGTCAAAAGACTGTCAATAGTTTTAAGAGATTTGAGACCTGCATAAGGTATTTGATACATAACACCCTTGGCCTTCATTGTAGGTTTATTATATACATATTCACAACCCCCACCCCAATTTTTGTTTGGGGTTCATAGCTATGGTGGTCCCCAATGCTGCTATTTTTTCACTCAAAGAAGCATCTTTGCTTACAAATCTACCAAATGCAGCCTCTTCTAATTTCTTGTCTGCAACATGTCTCTTGTCAAGATCAGAATGTGTGTTGTATGCTATGTCATGGTCTCTACAAGCAGCATCTAGGGGATTAACACCAGGATCACCTCTGTTTAATCTATGGTCCAATTTTGTACCGGGACCACAATATTGATAGCCTGGAATGTGTAGTTCAAATGGCAGCTTGTTTATAATGTCATTAACAAGGCCCCGACCCTCAGAAATATTCCAAAATTTAGGTGGTAGAGTATTAATAATTTTTATGAGATATCCAATCCCCTTAGTGTCATTCACTATAAAATTAGACAATTTTGTGCTTATCATGTCCATAATTCCAACCTTTTCATTGTAAAAATTGTGGTTCCCAGCATTTTCCTCCCCAGCTATCACCAATAACCTATCTACTAGTTTCCTGACATCATCAACCCACACAAATTCTTTGGGCAGGGTGTTGTATTGTTTGATTCCACTGCCAGTCTTGATCTGTAACCATATGGGCTTGATTAAATTATTGTATTTTGCTCCACTGCTAGACTTGACTCTTTTTTGTGTGGGATCATTGTTCTGGTATAGAGCATCTGATTTTATTAATATTTCTTTGTAATATTCATAATCTTGATCTGTATAGCTGCCAGGCCTTTTCCTAGTCATCAGTTCCCACAATCCAGGTGTGCCGGGGTACTTAACAAAAGCACCTTTTTCTCCAAGACGAGATTCTGAATATACAATTAGATCATCTCCCATAAATGTTACTCTGAAATTGCCAATTCTATGTATGATGCTACCATCAAGCTCTGTGTCAGCATATAAGCCAAACACCTCATCTTTATTGTCTTTAGGTGTGGTTAAATATTTTTGAGCAAGAAGACCCAATTCAATAGGATCCTGAGTAGCTTCAATTCTTCTAGGAGCAATAGGACTAGGTGTATGAATACTGGAAAGTGGGGTGAATGGATAATCTAATATGTTCCTTGCAGCTACAGGTACAAGCTCTGTGATCAAATTTTGATTTTGCTCTGTAACAGTTTTGATATTCTTACCTAATTCACCAATAGCATCAATTATGGGCTGTTCTGTTTGTTTGCGTTTTTCATAAATTCCACGGTTCTCTGATTTCCATCCCTTAAATCTTTTTACAAGATAATCTCTTAATTTAAGATCATCAATAATTGGCCTTTTCATGGTTATTTATTTATGTTTCAATGTCTAGAAAATTGTTGATTTTATTTCTATATTTGCCACTATTGGGTGTTCTTGTCATATCAATTGTGACAAACCCATAACTGTCCTGGTTCCAGCACCTGCTGCAAAACTTAGAAAAATCATTCTAGCTCAAGTCCCCACCTACATATTCATCATGTGTGTGTTTGAGGTTGGTATGATCCTGATGAAACACACATATAAAATTGCTGTTGTCTCGGATCAGTTGCTTCGGTATTTTTGAAAAAGTCTGTGCCAGGTAGAAGCAATCAATGTTTTTGTGTCGGCCCTGTGTAAAGAAATTCCTAATCTTGTTTTGATTATCCAGTATAATGTCATCAAACACAACAACAGAATTATCGAGACATTCATGGAGTGGCTTAACATCTGGTTCAAAAATGGCAATATCCAATCCATCATATAGCTTCATCAGCTGCTGATATTTTAATTGTTCCAAGCTCTTAGAGAAGATATACAAGTGCCTGTTTTTCCAGTCTAACCAGTTGGGTGCCAATAAAAAATTATCAACCATTTGTGTAGTTTTACCACAAGCAGATGGCCCAACAATAAGACACCTAATATTATCAGGCAGCAATTTTCCATTTCTCTTATTCTGCTGTTCAGGTTCTGGCAGCCTTTTGATAACATCCCAGGTGTTCATATTATTATTTTGTTTGCATCGATCCAGCTGTGTTCTGGAAGTCCTAGCCATTTGACAAGTAACTTGTTGCCTTTTCTGCGGATGATTTTTTCTATGAGATATGTGTCAGGCTGTTTAGTTTTGCTGAGCTCTTCTTCATAGAACCTGCCTTTGAGAATTTCTCCTCGGTGATCCTTTATTATATATGTGTTAAGGGTCCCAGGTTTAACTTGAACCACTGTAAATAATTCAGTGCTCCAGTTTCTTGTAAAACCTCTTTTGAATAAGTGCTTATATTTGCTGATTCTTACTTGATCACCCACCCTGTATTTGGCCTTTCTTATTGTTGGCTGATATTTAGGATAATAAACAGTGCTGATCAATTTTTGCTCATCATATGAAGTTACTTCAGAGGGTTTCATGTTGATTGTGGAATGGACCGAGTTGTTATATTTTTGTAGAAGTTCTGGAAGAATATTAATCCATTTATAATTACCTTGAAGTGTAAATTGTTTATACATAAGATTTTTTAAGGTTCTGTTGAATCTCTCTACAATTGAGGCCTTGAGGTCACTGTAACTCGAATAATGTTGTATTGCCTGGCTTTTAATAAATTGTTGAAACACAGAATTATAAAATTCTTTGCCATTATCTGTTTGCAAATAGCGCGGTGATCTTCCACTCTGATTGATGATTGTTCTGATGGCTTCTGTAACACATTTTCCAGTCTTGGATTTGAGTGGCACAGCCCAGGCAAATTTTGAAAATGTGTCTATTACAGTGAGTAGATACTTGTAGCCCTTGTTGATTTTGTCTAAGTTTTTCAACTGTCCACTTGCCATTTCAATCAAGTCGCTCTGCCATAAATCATCTATGCCCTTTGTGACTACTGGCAGTCTCTTATAATTATGTCGGGCTTGTCTGTGTAATTCATCAACAATAATTTGTCTAGACATAATATGAAAACAAGAATATTGCAACTATGGGGCGTTCAGCAGCTGATACTGCAGGATTTTCTAAATATAATTTGTCCCCTATTTGTATTTTAAATTCCAGAGAGCCATCATCTTCAACATATGCTGTTTCTAATGTATTGGGATCTGTAAAATCCTCTAATTCTACACTGGTGATTTTCACTTTGTTATCAGCATTTGTTATTGATAAGGTGGGGTAGTGGTGTGCCTGTGGTTGTAGCCAATATTTGATCTTGATTGGTCTCAATGTGCCCCCAACAAAAAATTGGTAATAAAATTGTGCAGGGGACAGCATATATATTTTGCCACCTGGTGTAAATGGTGAATCATATTCTTTGTTGGGGATGCTGTACAATTCAAGAATTACTGTATGTTTAGGATTTTCAATTATGCCTGTTATTTCTTTTTCTGCTGTGAGCAATCTGCTTGTTACAGATTCAAGGTGCTCATTGATGGTCCTAACAACATCATCATGGCCTGGCTTTATTTTTATGTCCACAACAAGTTTCTTGTATTGTTGCACAATTTCTTGTAGCTGGGTGGCAAAAACAGACAGAGCATTTGCTTGATTGGATTCCATGGTCCCTAGCTGTTGCTTGATATTAGCTACAATTTGCTGTAAATTATCAACAACTGCCAATTTTGAATTTTGAGCAGTAAGATCATAGACCTGTCTTCTGATATCCTCAAACAGGGCATGCAATTCATTAATATGTTGATTGGTTGGTAGAGTGGCCACTGTCTGAGTGAGATGTTTGATCTCTGCCTGGATATTCTTGATATCTTCTGATTTCAATATGCGATTCACTGCTCTCTTAATATTTTTAAGTTCCTGTGATGTAGGCAGATTTGATACTGTATTTTGCAAAAATTCAAGTGCCAATTTCACATTGTTTAATTCAGAAGCATCAGCCACATTTTGCATAGCATCTTGGAGCAGGGCTATATCTGCCTGAGTGGGTGTAGATTGTTGTAAAATTTCAAGTTTTGTTTGGATATCATCGATCAAGTGATGAAAATGAGATAGCTCAGATTCAGTGTTGAGGTTTTCAAGCTTTGTGATTTGTTGCTGGACACTGACAAGGGTATCTACAATCCCGGGCAGGCGGGATTCTTGTACATTTGTCAAATCATTTTGCACTGCTGCTATGGTACCTTCAAGATGGGTTATGGTACTTTGAATTTTTCCAAAATCTTCATATGTTTCAAGTTGCAGCTTAATATTGGCTACACTGCGAGTTATTGCACTCAAAGCATCAGAAGATGGCAAGTTGTTCATAAAATTTTCAAGTGTCTCAATTTTTTCTTTAACCTCGGCTATGGCATTGTTCAGAGGATCCAGATTAGGTATTTGGAGTGATTTAATCTGTTCCTTTAGAGTGGAAATCACTAGATCAAAATCTTCTTGTGATTTTATGCTTTTCACAATTGTTTGGAGCTGTGCCTGGACATTATTTATTTGCTCTTCCAATTGTTGTTTCAATTGCTCAGAGTTGTTAGCCTGGGTCTTAAATTTGGCTTGAAGAGCTGCTACAGCTTCTTCTAAACTTTGAAAATTATCCAATGTGGCCAAATCAGTATATTTCTGAAGCAACAATTTGAGTTCAGAATCAATTTTAAGAAGAGGGTCCATGCATTGTGATTGCAAATTTGTAATTTCTAATTGAAGACTGGCATTGAGTGTGGTTTGTAAAGCTTGTAAATCACTTCTTAATTTCTTGACTCTGACATCAAGCATCAGAATCTCATCACTGTGATCTTCATGTCTTGTATGGCCAAATATATCATTAGGCATTTTTGTTTTAGTGGTTATTTATTATTGAATATCTGATTCTTAATTCTATAAAAAAGGGTATAAGCTTGTCATATGATCCCGGGACCTCAATATATAAGCAGTCACCAGCAGAAACAGTATAAACAGTGCCAGAAATCATGTTTGAGTGCTTAATTCTATAAATATTTCTCCCTACTGAAATTTTAACATCACCCTCAGGGGTTGTAATAAATTGTAATTGCCCACCTACAGGTAATTGGTAATGATTTAAATTATTGTTAAATATGTACAATGTTTTACCTGTTTTGTCATCAATATCTGTAAGTATGCTGTTCAGATGAATAATTAATAAACCACTCAGTTTAGATATTATATCAGAAGAGGCTTGTGGTGTTGGCAGGTCCATAATAGCCTGGTTTTTGAACCCAAATAAGTTCATAGGCATGTTTATTTATTTCAAATCATGCTCTGTGCTTGGGCATTGATTGCCATTTTTGAAATCACAATGACCCCATGGTAGAGTATGTATGCCACATGCTAAAATGCATCTCTTATCATCATGTGGGTCCAGAGCCACTTTTCTTACAATATTGCTAGTCAGCAAGTGATCCACACTCTGAATTCTGGATTCTGATGTTCTGATTGTGCTACATGATTTGAGGCAATTTTTGTAATCCTCAAATTCAAGCTCTTTGTCAACAGTTACTCTGCCAATGCCCTTGGCTTTTTCGACAACAGCACCACTACATGTTTCAAAACTGTACATCTTGGCTCTTAACCCAGCAAATGCCACAATAACATCACCAAGTGTCTCATCTTTTAACTTGCCAGGCACCTTTTTGTTGTGGGGTTGAATTCTTGTATGTTCACTGGTATCAAAATATTCAAGCAATTCAGGCTGGGACATATCTTTATAAACATCTTCTGTTTTAATATCAAGAACAAAACTATCAGTGTCCATGTACATCAATTTTACATGATCCTTATAAAAAGGTTTCAACACATCATAATACAATTTTAACATGTGTAATTTGGCCAATTCCAATATCACAGCCCCTACATAAATAGGTTTATCAAACTTAATCTTTGTTTTTTTCATGTTGAAAAGTGCCATATTTTCATCATAAATTCTTCTATAATTGAAATTGGGCTTTGCAACCAATTTTTTGCTCAGGCTGGGGTCAGTAATTATTTTAACATCGGTATGTTTTCTGACATTTTCAATAGTTTTGCCATACACAGAATTGACCATCAATTTAAACAAGGCCTTATCAAATTGGCTTTTTGCAGATGTTCGAAGCTCTGTGTTTGTATGAATATATGGCTTCAACCATTTTGAGTGCCTGAACCTCAAAACTTTGCCAAGTTTGGTCACTTGAACACCATGATTCATCAGGAACTGGAGGTTTTTGTAATATATGACATAGCCCTGTTTTGGCTCCAGAGTCATCATCAATTTCTTCTGTTTAGAGCCAGGTGAGCACTTAACCTCAGGAATTGGGAGCAGATCAGAAAATTTGTTGTGTAAATCATCAGGAATTGTCAGATCAACCTCTAAGAAGAGGCCATAGTTACTGTCATCAAAATCCTTAAGATCTTCAATATTGAAATCTTCAACCCACTCAAGCCCTGAATATGGCAATTTATCCATCATAGCGTAACCATAGAGGCTATTGGCATCTACATACAGTATATAATTTGATCGCAGTGCTGGATCATAATCAGGAATAGATTTGTTATTTGCTCTGGCATATCTCTGAGAACATTGCACCATGCCTCCTCTTATACATTGCTCCATAAACAGATACATATCTTGATCTTGGATAAGATCCAATTGCATGTTAGTGTTTAAAAACATTGAAGACCATGCTAGGCCCGGGGCACTGTAAAAATATATTGGATCCAGTCTATAATTTTGCATAGAAGATTTTCTGAATGCCTGCAATATATCAGCTAAGAGGGTCACATCAAGTTTTAAATATGCCATGTGATAATCACCAAATGTCTGGCATTTTAAATTGTTCCACATCAATTGGGCATGGTGATAATCATCATCACTGATTCCAGATCCTCTGATTTTGCTGTAAAACTCATGTTGTGGTGGCAGAGAACACTCATCAAATTTAGAAAAATCTGTAACATAGTCATATGGATATACACCCTTCCGCCTAATTAATTTCAGGTCCTGATTTGGAAACAAAGCACATGTGATTTTGAATTGATCATCAGATAATTGAGTGGCCAGTGTAGCCAGGCTAGCCGATAAAATTCTGTAAGAATCAAGAAATCTTATGTGAATAGGAACACCATTAACTTTAATTATTTTGCTAATAGCAATATATTTCTCATCATTTTCAGCTAAAATATTTAAATTCTGCTTGTCAAACCCCTCATATCTGATCAGATGATGAAAATCATAATTGGATGCTCCATGGCAACATATTGGGACAAATTTTGGTCTCTGGATCTTAATATTACAGCTATTACACAGGGCCATTTTGAATTTTCCATCTGTATGAGAATGGTGTTTCACCTTGATATTTGTATCTGAAAATTCAGAATCACATACCGGGCATTTTTCTGCATTGTTGAAATCTTCAATCTGTTTCTCTGTTAAAGGCAACATAGGTTTTGATTTTAATAAGATGTTAGATGCTATGTCATAGCACTCATTTTCTATTCTATGTGCAAATTTTTTGATGGCATCTGCTCCCATGTATGAATTTTTTTTACTAACTACACCATCCTGTACAACAACATAATAAAAACTAGAAGGTTCATGTAACTGGTATGGTGTAATTGAAGATTCCTCAGGGTCTGGGCTACAGAATGCAAGGGGTTTGAGGTTTGATTCAAAATCACAGACTATATATGCTGGGTGTTCCGACAAGGCTTCAAATTTTTTGAATTTTTCATTTTCACTTGGATGAGGCATCACCATATGAACAGGTTTATAATTGCCACAGTATTTTAAATGTTCAATTAACTTGTTTTTAGCAATTTCTGCATTTTTTTCACGAACCCCATTCACCATTTTTCTACCATCAAATACAGTTAAACATCTTCTGCACAACTTAAATATTGTCTTAGATTTGCCTTGTTGTTTTCTGATTAAAGCTTCAAGACTGTGTATCAGAGTGTAATGATATGTGCCATCCCCTTCAATTAAGAGCAGATCAACTGGAACAGCAGAATCATCATCAAATGTACTGATTCTGAGAGGTGCTATCAAGCAATTGCCACGGCCAGTGGAACAAGTAAATACATTAATAGATAATTGTTTACCATTAATATCCCGGGCCTTTTTTTCAAATTTATCAATATTCTGAACAGACATTGGATATTCTAAACCCTCCATTGCATCATCAAAAAGATGTTCATGTTGTTTGTAATAACTTATTCGCTCAGAATGCCTTGAAACTGGAAACAAAGCAACTAAAATACACCACAAAAAGCATTTCTCATCATTATTTTCAATATTAACCACGGCTTTTTTGTTTTTAATATTGGCAGGTAATGGCAAATATGTAGATCCTTGTAATGGGCTGAATTCAGAAATATTAACATATAACTTGTGTGGAGATCCACATAGGCTCCATCCAGACTCTTTTGCTGCAAATTCAGAGTGTTTAATATTCAATTGATCTATCAACCTGCTTATTATTTTGTCTGAATTTGCATTTGAATATACCGGTACAGTTTCTGTTATGTGGGGCTGTGTAAATTTTGTGCCATTTGGTTTCTTATATTGTGTAAACAATTTGAGGGACAGCTTATAAGAGCCATTTTGTGCATTTAGAATTGCCTGCACATCAGGATTTACACTGTTCAAAAAATTCTTAATACCACATCTTGGCTCTGATACAAACCGATAATCTCTTAATTGGCCATTAAAACTGCTATGGATAGGTGGTGCATAGCGTGGCTGCTTTGCAGGTCCAGCATTAACAGGTGCTTCATGCTTTCTTTTCAGACCAGATGTAGATGGTTGTGAGGGCAATGTTGATGACTGTACATAAGAATTACACTTGTGCCATTTGTAATATGCCTTGCTTAATATTTTATGGCATCTTGGACACAATTTAGTAGCTTTTCTGCATTTCTTACGGTCACAAATACGGCAATGCCTAGCCCAATTAGAACTAGATATATTTTTATTACACTGATTGCAATATTTTTGTTTTGGCATTTTTGTTGTTTATTTATATAAAATTTCTTGGTCCAAAAAAACAGAGCTATGCCAAAACAATTATAACAGCAGTTAATGGCTGAGCTGGTGCTTTTATACCCAAACAACAGCAATAACTAGGCTTGGGTGAACCCCAATATAAAATAATTTTGCTTTTTTTATGCTGTTGAACAACACTTTTTACCAGGTTTCAGATCTGGGAGCTATCAACTAGCAATAATTATTCTCAAAATCTCACGTGTGGAGATATTATTTTACCACATGTATTTCAATCTTATACATTTTATCAGGACTCAAACCCGAGCTTTTTGTTTACAAGACAACAATATTAACACTTTGCAATCAGGGGAGGCTTCACATTTTATCAGGATTCTAACCCGAGCCTCCTGATTACAAGACAATAAAAACCATGGAGCTATGCACCACACTCCACTAGGTTCTGAGACCCAGTAGCTATGAGCTTTATATCAATTCAAGATTCCTGGGATTTTGACAGAAAAACACACTGTAAACAATAAGATCATATGGGAACTTGGCATTGTTTTAAGTATAAGCAAATCGGGCTGTTGAGGCTTCTTCCTTTCTACACTAGAATTCAAAATTCTTAAAAATTCAGAGCATATCACACCTGAAGAATTGGGGTATAGGCCCCTCTTGGCATTGTTTTAAGTGTAAGCAAATCAGGCTGTTCAATCAAATAACCTCTTCTTTCCTACACTTATAAGTGGTCCTCATAGTAGGGCCAATACAACTACTAATAACTGAGCTGTAATATTTAAAAACTGCATTTATATCTTGCTGAGAACCAAAAGGAAACATTCCACGATGTTTTTATGACTCTGTCTATTTACGTATGAACAATTTACAAAAAGTATTGCTTTAGAATTATGTCAGAGCTTTGTATTATAATTTGACAATATATATATATTTTTTTAATTAATAAAGTATTTTGAGCCCCAGAACTATTTTGTTGATTTCCCAAAACTTATACACTCTATGGAATATGTTCCTTCTTTCTCTCACCCATTCAATTTACGTATACGTTTTGTTGTGTTCAAAACCTGTTTCGACACATTTCGAAACCAATATCGTACAATAAAAGAACTTCCAGGTGCGAGTTCAATCGATCCCTTTTCCAAAATACTGTTATAAAGGGACCACAAACGAAAGAACCTTCGGCAAGAAGCCTTCACGCATCTTCCCCTCCCTCTGCTCAGTTCGAGCCTCTCACTATCTCTTCAACTGAGTACAATGCGCAGCACACGCGGCACAGCGCAGGTTCTTTTGTTTAATGTATTTGAAAGAAGAAAGAACAAAGTCTAAGATAAAAGACATCTCTTGGGCTGTTGCTAAACTACTAGACGACTACGGTGCGTCTCGATAGCAGGTTGAAGCGTCTTATTCTCCACCGTCTTAGGTCCCGACTGTCAACGGAAGTGCGCATGCGCTGGATGGACGAGTCCAGTGGCAAAATAGAGGTGGAACGGCTAAGGCATGCAGGTTCCGTGAAATATCACCTGCTTCTGAAGCAACATTGAAGTTAAGAATTGTAAAAGTCATCACAAAGAAACAAAGCAAACAGCAATGGACAAATAAACCGAATGCAAACAATCGAAGTACTGATCTTGTTTATTTCGTGCATGTTCTATCTTCTTCCCCACCGCGTGTAAACTCGTCCTCTTGAGTTAGTCTTGTTTTCCGCGGTCGGACGGTATTTTTAATTATTATTAAACTGAAATGTCAAAGAAAGTATTTCTTGCGAAATTTTAGATTAACACCTCACCGAATAGTCTTGGTTTAAAGTCTTTGGAAATGTTTACAAGGTTCTGTTGTGGCAAAACAACATTCTTAAGAACAGTCTATCTCACATTCCAGTTTATTCACGTTGTTTAATAGAACATGTGCCAGTGCATCTCCCTTTATTCATTATAATGCATTTTGAAATTATTTTCCACAATGTTAATATACGAGGTGCGATTAAAAAGTTCGTGACCTGTAGTGGAACGATTTAATGATAGAGGTCTTACTTCATTCTTAAATTGACGTACTCGATTGTGGATTGATTATGTGGGTACAATATTTACAGAAAATGCCAGGAAGAGTGATCCACAGGATCTAAACATTATTATCTATGGCAAAAATTGCGAACTGCAAGCTCGATTATTATCATATCCAAGAGAAAGTAATAGCCAATAGTGGCAAACCAAAGCGACGTGGCCAGGTAGAGATCTGTTTACAGTAATCGTGGCTAATCTCGTTATTAGTGTCGATGTTGACGTTTGTTTAGGAAAACTTGAAAACCGATAGAAGTAATTAAAGAGATTTGATTACTTGTGTCATTAAATATGTGCCGATGCTCACCAATATTGAAGTGCTTGTTGTCGAAGAAAAGATCGAAGGGTACCTTGTCGAACCGGTAAGAAATTGCTCGTCATTAATTTGTTTCGTCTTTATCGTGCCTCTGCCTCTCTCTCTTTCGCTTTCCATCTCCTTCCGACCGTCAACTCCCTCCACCCAACTCTTTCCCACAATTCCATCTAGCCGACGAGCATTTCACGCAGTGCGAAATCCGGATATTATCCCGTGGAATGGTGGGACTAGTGAACTCCCAGAAGGGGGCCGGGAATAAGAGGGAGGAGCTTTGGGGGAGGGGGGGACTCAGCAAGGATGCCGGTGGGTAGAGCCCATGTCAAACTTAGCCAGATTGCTGTTTTAATCGTCGTGCCATTTGTCATTCGTAATAGCGTTTGCCTGGCGCCTAACCCCTAGAATCCCCATCGTAATATGTTTTAATTAAGCATGGCTTACGGGTTCGCCCGGTTTTCCTCAAAATGGTGACCCCAGTGCTTATTTCATTACATACAGCGTGCTTATGCGACAAATTAATAAAATGAAAGCTTTAAATTGACTAACGTAGTATATCTCCCCAGTGATGCCGTTGTTAAATCTCGTATTCCACCCTTAGCATTCCCCTGCCACTCCCCCTCCCTCCGTTTCACCTCGACGAAAACCATAGCTATGTGCTTTCGGGCCCAAGACCTCGAAATGATGTCACGTTTCTACGAGTTAACGAAGTTGTGCTTCCTAACGTGTAACTCGACTTAGTGCCGCTTGATGGCGCTGCCTGTCATAGGTATCAGAATTGAGTTGGAACTAAACTGGGAGCTTTTTCCCCAATTAGGAGCAAGGTCCGACCTTTCCCCAGCGTGGTTCTTTTTTTTCGTTTTATCCGCTGGAAATGTACGTGACGTTCATTTGTTTTGCATTACAGAGCTTTTAGACGTGGCAGCAAAACTGGCCAACGGACACTGGAAAGATCGAGAGGAAGCCTTGTCGTAATGTCGAATAACTGGATAAAGCACCAAGAGATGGCAGCACGGGGCGTCATGATGAAAAAGGTGGTTAACAAAATGAAAAGCAATGTCAACGCTGACAAAGTCTGGCATGGTCATTCATATCTCGTCTCGTTTCCAGTGCGTCCACCAATTTTTTTTCATTTTTCCTTTCGTGGATTTTTGCTTTTCCCGCTCTTTTATGTCCTCCTCCTGCCCCCCCTTCCCCCCCTCGTATGATGCACGACGGCAAGGAAAATTAAAAGCAGGGGAGGTCGAATTAGAGGTGGGTCATATCAGTTTCGGAAAACAAAGAGGTTTTCAGTTCAATTACCGCATGAAAATTCCAAAAGAAGAAGAAGAAAAAAAAAGATTGGGGAGAAAAACGAACGGACCAATACAAAGGGGTTGAAGAGTGCCCGTGATTGAAACCGCAAACAGCGCCGTATAAAAAATCCATTCCAATTTACTGTGTAAACCATCAACCTCAAAATATGTGTTTGGGGATGGACCGTTCCTATGTTATGTCAATTTTTTCCCCTCGCCGCCACGATCTGAAATTGCATTGCAAGAACGTCGGACTGCTACGAAATATTACATTGTTACGGGGAAAAAATGTAATTTGGCTCTTAAAAATGAGTTACGTTTGGAAATAAGAGATTTGTTTTTACACGCAAATGCTCGGTTGCGCGAACGATGTAACCAGCAAGAAAAAAAACAGCTATGGGGAGAAGGAATGTAGCATGTGAAGGATTATAGTGGCATATTAAAGAAGAAAATAGTTTTAAAGATAGAGGATCCTTCATTGAGAAGGCTAGAAACGTATATAAGAAAGTGTACAATGCTGAAGTCCCACAAACTATACTCGATTCATGATAATTATATCTATCATTATGTGGGCTGGAAATAGTGAAATGTGGCATTAATATGCCAAAATATGCATAGATAATTTCCCTAAACGTCTTTTAAAATCGTATTAACAATACCTGGAAATCAATTAAAAGAACAAAATCCCCATCACAGTCTTTGTGCGCGCCACTGGTTGTAGTAAAATATTTATTTTCTTTTTCTGCGATAAAGAATCTTGAGATGTTTTGATATCAGCCATGTTTCATGAGCTTTGAAGCGTGCGTTTGTCGTTCTTGTAGAGTGAGATCCAAATTAACAGATACAACGTGTGGAAAGAAATTTCTTTAACTTAACTAGTTACAAAGTTAATCAGTCTTTATACTAGCTGCATGTAATGCCATAACTTTCATGTTTAATTACTCTTGTTCAATTTACTTATCTTAAACTTAAGACTTGTAATAACCGTTAGAATATCAATTGATTTTGAAACTAGGTACACGGTTTCTTCTTCATAAGGTGTAGTAATATAGATCTGCAACTGAATTTGTTATGTAAAACATATTATTATACATAATATAATCTGCTTTCATCCTTATATCAAGACTCGCGTACTATCGACGTGGCCTTTGGCCACGTCTCGTACGCTCGCCGACGTGCTTCGCTTATTTGGAAAGTTTCGAACGTAACTTTACATGTGTACGGGCTCTAATATGGTACAAATACTCAAAATAGTATTGCCAATTTTCTTAATAATAAAGTGAGTAAGCAATAACCGTTTCAAGATAGTTAGATTGATTGTATAAACAAATTCAATAGCGACACTAAATTGAAAAAAGCAATATTTACGTCTTTTGTCATTTTCACATTTGTAAACGTAATTGAAAAATAATTGTTTTCCGTCTTTTCCCATCAAATTCATACCTCTCCTCTGTAATAAATTCTGACGCTCATATTTTGAAATTCGAAAAGTCTAGCATAATTCCCTTACAGTAGTTTTCGTGGTGAAAATAAACTTTCTTTAAGTTTCCTAGCAACGTCCGTTTCCATGGACAACAACAGGCACGGCAAGCTCTAAGGAATTGCATGTCATTATACCCCCTAAACATTTAGTTAAAACAAGCACGATGTAGATATTTACGCATTTAGTATAACAATATATACGTAATTGTATCTGGGCTGAAACTCCTTATCATGTAGATGTCACCCTTGTTTCAGGCACCTTTTTGAACCAGGTGTT
Organism: Lepisma saccharinum; assembly: GCF_977018435.1. Taxonomy (NCBI): domain Eukaryota; kingdom Metazoa; phylum Arthropoda; class Insecta; order Zygentoma; family Lepismatidae; genus Lepisma; species Lepisma saccharinum. The sequence goes on from NC_139249.1 coordinate 9,944,726, forward strand.
CATTCATCTGTGTGCTATTGATCTGTGAGAAATGTAATGTATCTCGACAATTAAGAATTGAAGGAAACAATGTGAGCAAAAAAGAAAAGCCTTGGAAACGGTTGCTAGGAACGTGAGAAAAGGGCATTTTCACCCTTAAGGAAGGGCCGATTGAGAGATTTTTGAATTTTCTCGGCCTTTTGGGACGATTTCATGGGGGGTCGTAATCGGGCGTTTTTCGCCTCCGGGGCTTCCTTCATGGAGAACATTTATGTCAGTGAGTCAGTGAGTCAGTGGTGGGATTGGGGCTTTATATATATTGGACTCGCGCACATTCGACGTAGCCTTTGGACACGTCTCGTGCGCTCGCCGACGTGGTTCTCTTATTTGGAAATTTTTGAACGGAAATTTATGTGTGTATGAGCTGTAATATGTACAAATAATCAAAATATTATTGTTTGTTTTCTTAATAATAAGCTGGGTAAGTAATAACAGTTTCAAGATAGTTAGTTAGATGTTTTATGTAAACGAATTCAATAGGACACTAAATTGGAAAAGTAACATTTTACTTCTGTAGTCAGTTTTACATTTTTAAACATAATTGAAATAAAGAAATGTTTTCCTTCATTCTTCGCAAATTTCTAACTTTTCTCTGCAATGAATTCTGATGCTCACATTTTAAAATTCGAAAACTCTAATACTGTGCACAAAGTGGACTTAAAACACCAAATCAATCAATCAATCAATCGAAAACTCTAGCATAATTCCCTTACAGTAGCATTCGGTGTGAAAATAAACTTTCTTTAAGTTCCCTAGCAACGTCCGTTTCCATGGTGAACAATAAGCACGGTAAGCTCTAAGGAATTGCATGTCATTATACCCCCTAAACATTTAGTTGAAACAAGCACGATGCAGATATTTACACATTGAGTATAACAATATATACGTAATTGTATCTGGGCTGAAACTCCTTATTATGTAGATGTCACCCTTGTTTAAGGCACCTTTTCAAAACCACGAGTTCATTCATCTGTGTGCTAATGCTCTTTGAGAAATATAATGTAGCTAGACAATTAAGAATTGAAGGAAACAATGTGTGCTGCAAAAACATTCGTGGCAACGGTTGCTAAGGACGTGAAAAAAGGGCATTTTCACCCTTAAGGAAGGGCCGATTGAGCGATTTTTTAATTTTCTCGGCCTTTTGGGACAATTTCATGGGGGGTCGTAATCGGGCATTTTTCGCTTCCGGGGCTTCCTTCATGGAGAACATTTATGTCAGTGAGTGGTGGGATTGGGGCTATATATATATTGGATAAGAATGAAAATTAGGGATACATGCACAGGATACTCTTAGATTCTAAGTGTGTACGTATAACAAAAGTTATGACATTACTTCTTCTTCTTTTATTGGCTCACACCGCCTATATGCGATTTCTAGCCAAAGGTGCTGAGCACTTGTTTTATTGTCTTTGTTCATGTTCCAAGCACGGTAATCTGTATGCTTATTCACTTTCCTCAAGAAACTATATTGTCCATTGTCACTTTTTCAGTTTTATAGACCTTTCTGTTCCTAAGGTACGATGTTGTGATGTTTTGTGGTTTGCTTAAAGCACAGATAAGGGTAGTGGAAGCAAGAGTGCGAGTGGTGTTCTCAGCGCCTCTTAGTGAATTATTACAAAACTTCTTGCGAATGGCGATTCCCGTGGGAAGTTAGACATCTGCTTATATACATCTGAGCTTAAAGCTTCCATGATGATAGTAAGTAATGCAGAAGGGTAGGCAACCCACATTGCACCTTTCAATGAACGGATAATTCTGTTTAACGCCAACTCCTGTTCCATGCAAAGGTCACCAGGGCAGAAAATGTAAGAGCAGGTGGAGTGTTGTGCTTCCGAACATGGCCTGTTAACGAGCCAAGTCGGAAGAACTGCATGCACGTAAAGCATCCGAAAATGGTTGGACGTTGAACGAAAAGTTAAAACAATGATATTGATTACCTTCTTACAAAGACTAATATACGTCCAGATTTAGTTCGGACAGTATTTTCAGATATTCTTTTTCCAACCGCTGTAAAGACGTGGAAAATGTCCTGATTTTTCTTGACTCATATTCAGGCATGTTACTTTTCGCAGTAAGAACCACGGCTGATATGTACCTATCATCAAAATATTTGTGGTTGCATTGTTATCTCAGTTAGACCACAGATATTATATTCTCTTATACGTGGTTAGACGTTCTGAATTTTATGTACGTACACTCAGTTTATTTACACTGCTTGGATTCACTTACCTATCATTTAAGTGAGTTAGGGACATCCACCAATAGTAAATAATACTATTTTTATCTCAGCTGGGAACAACAACGCGCTATTCATCTTTATCTAAGTTATATATTGACACTTGTTGTAACTGTGACCAATAAAACTAATATTACCCTTGTCACGGACTGATTAACAATAACCGATTTAACAGTGAATAGGATCCGGTTTAACACGCGCTAAATAAACAAAACCCCAAATCCCTTCTTAGTTGGTGCTCAAGTCGTATAGTGAGACCACAGACAAAGGTAATAGGCAGACATTGATCTCAGGAAGCAAACTGGTGCGTTTTTAATAGAGCGCCTGCAAGAAGTTCGTATATCCTCCGCTTGGAGGCGCCCGCTTTCACTTCTGGATCATAATACCTTTGTCTGTGGTGGTGAGACCACGTGCAAAAGAACCTGCGCGGAACCGTGTGCATAGTACTCGCTCGTGGGGGGATAGAGTGGAGCATGGTTCCAGTGATCCGAGCTGAACGGGGTGGAGGGGAAGATGCGCGAAGGCTTCTGGCCGAAGGGTTTCCTTGTTCCTGGACGCTCTATAACAGGAAGACGCCCCTAAATCTTCAGGTTTCTAGGTCAAGGAGGTTTGGGTTGTGAGTGCTTTTTTCGTGCGTTTTAGTGAAGGTGAATTGATATTTGAGCGATCTATTATCCGTTTCGAAATCATTAGCTTCCTGGGAGTTTACATCCTCATTTTAAAACGCCAATTCAAATAGAATCTAAGATGAACAGACAGTCCCTTTTTTGAGTTTGTCCCAATCTTTTAAAATTTAAAACGGGACGACCTTTTTTTTGTGACACTGACTTATGCTCATAATATTACTGCAACAAGACACCTTCTCTACTATTACTAGGAACTATGACATTATTGGGTAGAAATTATTTCACATTTCAATGTCAAAAATGTGTGGACATATATACTCAACAAGCCAGTCTTGCAACACTTAAGTTTCAACAGATTATGGTATACAGATTTATTACCACGAGTAAAATCAAACTCATGTATCAATGGAACGAATGGTGCAAGGAACAATTTATGGTTGTGGGTAACACATATGGATGGATAACAGATTTTACAACTAAAGACCCATGGTTCTATTTGTACACACTCCCACGGCAGGTCATAGTATTCATCAATAGGATAAGGACGGAACACGTGCGTACACCAGCACATTTAGCAAAAATACATAATTCGACTCATCAAATTTGCAAATGTGGTAATGAAAATCCTGATGCGTAACATTTATTCTTAGAATGTCCAATTTTCTCACATCAACGAATCACACACTATAAAGGAATACAACGTTTGAAAATTCCATTTCCCATAGCCTCTATCACTCTCTTCCCTTTCATCAGAATTATATCCTCCACTAATATGGCTTCTGTACGGATATGTACGAAAATGTAGGCTTGAAATATAAAATGATTTTTTAAAGTAACAGCTCAAGGATAAAAGTGATTTATTCATATAATCGTTTAAGTTTGTGATACTGGTGAACTTGAGTGTCTATCTACCAACATCAGAAAAAACACAATTACAGAAACGCTGACCAAAGCTAACAGGATATTGTCGACAGGGTCATGTAAAAGAAGAAGAAAAATTAATGCCATATTCCAATTTTCTAAACGAGAGTTTTCGTATATGAATGGTTTATGGACAAGTAACAAGAACGATCTTTCAGAACAAACTTTGAAAGCTACATTGATGAATAAGGTGAACTTTAATCACACGTGTGTAAACTTTTACAAAATGTTATTTGATAAGAAGGATGTGCTGAAGAAGATACATTCATCAGCAAAATATCAGTTAATGACTTCTAATTCTAAAGGATTGCTTGCTTTGAGTGTAGTGCATATCACCATATTATGTAAGTTATTTACGCAGTATTTATTTTGTTTCAAACATAAATATTTATGACGAAACAGCTTCTATGTTAAAATGTGTACATTTTGCCTTTCCGTGTTGTTGTTTTAAAAATCTGCTCACCTTAATTGAACCAAACTTCTTTTCGAAAAATTCCTTCATTCGGCCATGTCTATGTCTGAATCTGCCTTCGACTCTGTTATGTTTCACCAACTGAAAAAAAGACGCCAACAACGACGGAGGAGGGGTAGTTTCTTAATTGCACATTAACCAGGGACTTACACAATATGTCCACCAGCAGCGAACGTAGCTGCCACTTGTCTACAGACTCTTTTCTCCCAAAGACATCTTCGCTGGTGGCGACCCCTGGCATTGACGCTGGTAAAACAGATGTGTCATCCCGACCGGCCGGTAGCCATTTTGTACGGCAACAGGTGCAGCGCTACACAGGCTTTGAATATGAACATCCGTAAAGCGCTCATTATAATCTATTATTCTGTGACACCTGACGATGGGAGAAAGAAAGTGTAGTCAAAGAAACAACAAAAAAAAGAATGAATGTATAAAGGTTGCTTTGCAAGTTACAAAAGGAATCCTTCTTGGAAGGCTTTCATTATTATCCCGTCATACAAATGTCTTCTTATTACGTCATGTAAGCTTGATTGGAAGCAGTGTTGCTAACTCTTACACTTTCCCACCAGAATAGTAGTGGTAGTAGTAGTAATAGTTTAAGTACTGAGCACAGCATAAAACCTAATACAACACTGAGTCAAGTAACAAGTACAAACTTACGTGGATAAATTATTATTATAGTCGCTTCCAGCAAAATTGCATCCCCCACTTTTTGCTTCTTTTGCCCCCGCACTATGGGCTCTTAATGCTAAATTTGTTAACAATAAAAATAAACTGTCCTTGCCTTCCCAGTTTTGGCACCCAATCGCCGCTACTGCGTAAAGATTTTGTCACGAACTAAGGATATCTAAATTGTTACGTGGGCTCCAATTCTAGAAATGTATTGTCCCACTTACAATTGAACTATGAATTTCTTGATTATAAATTGACAGACAGAAATTAGATTATCGGGATACTCCCACGGTGATTGTTCATCAAATAAAATACTAAGTTTTAGTAAGCACTAACCTATCATTTATTATTACTTTTTCTGTGGAGAGTTATTGTTAATCATTAATTGCCGTATTTACTCGACTTTAAAGTGCACTCCATATGCATTAAACAGTATATATTGCTTCCCTTCTCGCTATTTCCATTAATTTATGTATTTTATTACTCCTCGGGTTAATAGCGACGCTGAAGATATGAATGATGAACTGATGAAATATAAAATGGGAATTTCCTTTAACCAGTGTTCGAACCTGAGACCTCTAGCTTCATAGCGTGTTTTGCTTACTCCTTCACGGAGTATGGCTATATGTTGCTCAAATTCTGAAACGTTCATGACATTTCTCTGGGTCGACACTTCAAGTTTTTAATGGCAGGTATTAACAGATCAGAGTAATCACAATAGGTAATATTATATTTGATCCGAAATCAACAATTGGATATCAGAAGCAAATAAGAGAGGTCTTGCCAAACAAGTAACAAAAATGTTAATTGGTTTGATGTCGACATGAACTTGTAACAGTTCGTGAATCATTTACATTCGTTACTCAATTCAAACCACACAAACTATTGTTTCATCATGTCAATGGTAGATTCTTCTTCTTTTACATGACCCTGTCGACAATATCCTGTTAACTTTGGTCAGCGTTTCTGTTATTGTGTTCTTCTGATGTTGGTAGATAGACACTCAAGTTCACCAGTATCACAAACATAAACGATTATATGAATAAATCACTTCTATCCTTGCGCTGTTACTTTATAAAATCATTTTATATTTCAAGCCTACATTTTCGTGCATATCCGTACAGAAGCCATATTAGTGGAGGATATAATTCTGCTGGAAGGGAAGAGAGTGGTATGGGAAATGGAATTTTCAAACGTTGCATACCTTTAATAGAGTATGATTCGTTGATGTGAGAAAATTGGACATTCTAAGAATAAATGTTACGTATTAGGATTTTCATTACCACATATGCAATTTTGATGAGTTGTAATATGTATTTTATCTAAATGTGCTGGTGTACGCACGTGTTCCGTCCTTAATCTATTGCTGAATACTATGACCGGAAGTGTAGAAATAAAACCATGGGTCTTTAGTTGTAAAATCTGCTATACATCTAAAGTGTAAATCACCAACCTTGAGACCTTCTGTAAACAAACGGTCTCACCGATTCGATGTATCACTCCGCGTCAGCTGATTCATGACCGCAATCATCTGCTGTTACTCTCATAGTTTGCTGCACCTATTCATTTTATATAAGAGCCTCCGAATGTGAGAACCCGCTCTCAAAACATCAGACGAATATGCAGCCGTATACATTGTTACTCTCCAGGTCATTCTCTCTTTCATAACCCTTAAAACTGCAGACACTGACACACCACTGCACTGAGATACGAACTTAACCACTTCATTTACTGGTTTCTCAGGATACCACTGACAGAACGTTACATAAATATTGAGTAGAATCTGTTTCTCACCCCTTTTCAAAGGCTGTCCTTGCTGGTGTTTTGAAAACAAGCTCGGAGAATACTGAGACTTTCCCGCACGCATATAACACGGCATGTTATTTTTCTAAGGATAAGTCAGGCAATATTACTAAGTTGCACTACTTTCTTGCTGTTCACATGATTATATTTAGAAAATAACCAATGTTATAAAATATCATTATGTACACAAATCTCTAAGCTCATTGAAAGTTACAATGCATATTACTACAAAATGTTCACACTTACCTTGCCTTGCCATGTCAACAAGTTATTTTACGAACTGCACTATATTTGGCAGAACAAAAGTAAAAGGTAAAGTGTTCCCCTGTGCATAGCACCACGCCATGAAGGCGTATAGGGGGTGTGGGGGTAACGCCCCACACTTTCTTGATCCGGTCGTGAGTGGGGGTGATGTGATCAGCATCACGCCCCTGACCGCCTTTACCCCCCAGGGTTTCCCCCAGGTACCCATGTTATTCGACGCTGGGTAGGCGCCGGGGCCGCTTCCACCGTTAGAAAAGTTCCCGGATTTGAACCGGCCGGGGATCGAACCCGGGACCTTGAGCATGGTAGTCAGACGCGTTACCGACTGAGCCACCGCGGCCACCTTATATTTGGCAGAACAAAAATCGTTATTAGGATGCTTGTCAAAGTTTCCAACCGCAATAAATTTACGAACTTTTTGTTTTGTTTTGATCATCATCAATATATTTATTGGACTTACAGCAATGCATATGGCTGTTTATGCCCATTATATATTTTATTTACATAAGATACAATAAAATCTACAAACAAATTTCAAATACACTCCTATCTATATCATCCTTAGAAATATACATTACCATGTTATATCATTTTGTCTAAAAAATGCAAGTAAAATATATTCAATTCGCATGCAAGAAAGAAGCCAAATTTATGGGAAATGATTACTGGTGCAAAGAGTTAACCATAAAGGTGAAGCAATAAGTAAGAAAAGAGAGAGCATTGGGTCTTTTGTGACAGCGTATCCCATACTACAAATTGGCTGTTGTTTTACCTTACGTAATGAATCCTGTAACAAAGCTGGATTTTCGTGTGGATTATTTTACTTCTATGAGTTTGCAATGCTTTCTGCATACAGGTGGTTTTGTTTACAGAAGGTGTCAGGGTTTGTGATTTGAACTTTATATGTATCACCCACAACCATAAATTGTTCCTTGCTCCATTTTTCCATTGATTCACGAGTTTGATTTTCACTTGTGGTAATAAATCCGTATCCCATGAATCTGTTGAAACTTATGTGTTGTAAATGTGCTTTAACATAACTGAATTGTATGTCAATGTTCCTTTTACAATACAATTTCTCCTTAAATCTTGTGAAAATTATCCTCATCCATTTAATAAAGTGTGTATGGAATTCAACACGTCAGCGAAAACGTATGGCAATCTTATATTCCAATTATAAGTGCTAATCGAATGAAAAAGAAGATATGGAAAATTGATGGTTCATTTCAGCTACGTGATACTAAACTTGTCAATAGTAGAACGAATATAATTGCGTTAATTAAGTGATAGATAGGGGCATTTATATACTAAACCTCAATAAGGAAACTAGGGACCCGTTCAAAGCTTCTTCCATTGAGATGTATAATCTACACAGCGGCATCTGTTAAGGACTTTTGGATATAAGTATCTTAACGTTTTCTAGGTCCAGGGGTTTGGGATATAAACGTGTCAAAATAATAATAAGCAGTTTAAGATCTCTTCTTAGCGGATGCATACGTCATAAGACAAGAGGGCAACAGTCTTAAACTTTCCGGTTTATTGTATAGTGGGATCCATGAGTATTACCGTGCAAATTGTTGATAAATATTTTCATAACTTTTCTCTTACATCCTGTGTGTTTTTAAGCTAGCGATGGATTTTTATGTATGCTGGCGAAGAAGTTGTCAACAGCTTGTTTTGAGTTTTCTTCTAATTCTTGAAGCTCTTATTGGGTGAAGCAAAATGCACGAACATGGTGATGGACAATTTGCACGGTAATACTCATGGATCCCACTGTACAATCACCTCACTTAGTACTCCGGCAGTTTGTTTCTTTATACAACATATTTGCAGATGATACAATTAAATCTACCTGTATAAAACACACATTATTACTAACTTCGTTATCCGTACAACAGTAATGGACAATAGTGTGTATTAACACACGGAAGAAATGAAAAATCAATTAACAAAAACTGTCTAAGAGCTTTTATATCCAAAATAAAATAACGGATGAATAAATCATATATGAGAATTTAACCTACAGGATCTAAGTGGAATGATATCACTAAAAGAAAATTCCCCAAAACTGCAGGGGAAACCGACAGTGCTATGGTTATTTTCCAAGTCAAGTGCTGGCAACTCTGCTAACTTCTGTCCCATGTAAGCCTATTTGACTCTGTTGATGCAAGATAATATTTGTGATACGGTAATTTCGAGACCTCACACACGTTTCATCCTGTCTTCCTGCGAGGAAGAAAAGAGGTCCGAGGTAAAATAACAAGAAAGCAAGATGGAGAAAGAAAAGCTGGACCGAGGCAGGCACCGGTTAAGTTGGAAGTTAACAATTGAACTTCACTTTCGTTTACTGCACCGCCTACTTGGAAGAAAGAGCGTTGTTTTGATAACGCTGCTTGTCAAGGTTTTCTGAGGGAGCTGCAACACAAACGTCTTCCTTCTTACTGTATGAATAATGTTATTACGTACTTCCATTTTACACGTACATTAAGTCGTTATTGTGACTGCTCTTTGTTACAGCACAAATTAAATTTTCTATCTTTCCTTGTACAGTGGGATTCATAAGTATTGCTCGTCAAATTGTCCATGACTATTTTTGTTGGTTTTTTACCTACGTATTTTTACGTATACTGGTTCAGAGGTTGTAAACAGATTGTTGGGTGTTTTGTGTCAGTTCTTGAAGCTCTCATTGCATAAAACAAAGGGAGTAAACGTGGTGATGGACAATTTGCTTGGTAATGCTCATTGGACCCCACTGGAAATTTAAAATATATCATTCATATCTGTTTCAAGCTTCAAATGTGTTTATTTCGTAATGAACAATACAATTTTCAATAACATTTCTTTTTCGGTCTATAATAAGTTGTATAAAACTTATGTCTTCTATTTGGCAACATTGACGTTTGCTGTGGTAACAAAAAAATAACAGTTTTGGAATATTGTGATTAAAGAACTTGATTGTCAGGTACCATAGTGATTCTAGCAACGCTCGCTGTCACTGGCGTACGCATAGGGGAGCTGATAGGACTATAGCTCCTGCAGAAAATTTCAGAAAAAAAGGTGCAAGAGCTTACTTGAAGCCAGCATCCTCCGAATATGATCTTGCAGTGCGGTCTTGAAGTTGTAAACTGGAAGTGACTTACTTGACTTATTTCCTGTTACTCCGCTACGGAGCATAGGGCCTCAACGAAGCATCGCCAACGGACTCTGTTTCCAGCCATCTTCCTTATCTCGTTCCAGGTCTTTCCTGCTTCCCATATTTCTTGCTCTATTGTCCTTCTCCAACTCATTCTTGGCCTTCCTCTCCTACGTTGTCCTTGTGGATTCCAGCTCAATGCTTGTCTCTCTATTGCCGATGGATCTTTCCTCAATGTGTGGCCAATCCACTTCCATTTTCTTCTTTTGATCTGTATTGCCACCGGTTCCTCTTGCGTACGTCTCCATAGATCTTCATTTGAGATAATATCTGGCCAATATATTCCCTGAAGTATCCTTAGGCATCTGTTTATGAATGTCTGTAGGTCTTTAGTAATTTTCTTCGTTACTTTCCAAGTTTCACATCCATAAAGGAGAACTGACTTAACATTAGTTCTAAAAATTCGCAGCTTAGTTCGTATTGAAATTTCTCTGGCTTTCCAAACTTTATATAGCTGAATAAATGCCACATTTGCTTTCCTAATTCTTGATCTAAGATCATCTTCTGTTCCCCCTGTATTTGTCACCAAAATCCCCAGATATGTAAACTCCTTAACCTCTTCAATATTTTCCTCATTCAAGTGGAAATTTTCCATCTTTTTTACATTTGTTCTTAATGATTTCGTCTTTGTACTATTTATCTTTAAACCAACTCTTTTCCCTTCCTTATCCAAATCTCCTAATTTATTTTCCATATTACGGTATGTGTGAGACAGCAGACAAACATCTGCAAAACACAAGTCTTCTAGCTGTTGGGTGAGACTCCAATTTATACCTCTCCTTTTTCCTTCCGTTACCCTCTTCATTACTTTATCAATTACCATCAGAAATATTGTTGGTGACAAAATACATCCTTGCCTTACTCCTGAAATAACTGGTATTGGATCCGTAAGTATTCCCTCATGCACAACTTGACATGTGGAACCATCATAGGAGTTTTTAATAAGATCAATCATGTGTGCTGGAATGCCATATTCTTTTACAATTGTCCACATTTTCATTCTATTTACAGAGTCAAATGCTTTTTGGAAGTCCACAAATACAGTATAAGGTACATATTAGAGAAGTATTCCATACTCTGTTCTATAATAATACGCAGTGTATTTATCTGATCTATACAGGTACGGTTGCTTCGAAAGCCTGCTTGTTCTCTCCGGATCTTTTTCTCAACACATCCTTTAATTCGGTTTAAAATAATTCTACTTAGAATTTTACTAGGAACTGAAAGTAGTGTTATGCCTCTCCAGTTATTGCAGTTAGTGATATCTCCCTTCTTAGGTATTTTTACTAGTAAACCTCTTTTCCAATCTTCTGGTATTGATTTTGTTTTCCATATTTTTGCAAAAAGTGGTTGTAATATTTCTATTGTCATCTCCATGTCTTCCTTAAGAATTTCTGGTGGAATGTTATCAATTCCAGGTGCTTTACCACTCTTTTGTTCTCTCAATGCTTTTTTAATTTCTTCTTTTGTTGGTTCTTTAGTAGTTATTTCATCTTCTATTTCATATGCTGGCATTTCTTCCGGTATTTCAAGCAAATCTTCTGTCCCTTCTATGGTTTGGTTTAATACTTCTGAAAAATGTTCTTTCCATCTATTGAGCTGATTTTCCTTATTCGTAAGGAGTACTCCATCTCTATTTCTCACTGGGCGATTCCGTATGGTTTTCTTTTGAGACAAGATCTTTTTAATTTGGTATACTTCCTTCATATTTCCCTCATTTACTGCTTTTTCTGCCTTCCCGGCTAACTCACTGGTCCATTTTCTACGGTCAGCTCGCGCACTATATTTCACTTGATGATCTTTTTTCCTATATTCTTCTTGTAATTCTGCTTTCTTTTTCCTAGTTTTACACATATTAATCTTCTGCTTAATGTGTTTCCTTTCTTCTATTTTCCTCCAAGTTCCCTCTAACATCCAGTTCTTTTTCTTAGGGTTTTTATATCCCAAAACTTCTTTTGATACCGTTGTAAATGTATTTTTCACCTTTTCCCAGTGTTGTTCCACCTCATCACCATCCAGCTCCCCTAGTTCTTGATATTTGTTTTGAAGTTGCAACTTGAAGTCCTGTTTTACACTATTATTCTGTAGTTTTCCAATGTCAAACTTTGTGCTTTGTTTATTAAATTTCTCCTTTGCGGCCATAATTTTTACTCTAAAACTGGCTACCATAAGATGATGATCACTGCTAATGTCTGCTCCACGTTTACTTCTCACATCTAATAAAGATGTTCTCCATTTCCTACTTATAGCTATATGATCAATCTGATTTTGAGTTCTATGATCTGGGGATACCCAAGAGATCTTATGTATATTTTAATGTGCAAATAGTGTACCTGCAATAGTCATTTCATTTGAGGCACACCAATCTACAAACATTTCCCCATTTTCATTTCTATCACCTAGACCATGCTTGCCAATCACTTGCTCCAGTCCAACATTTTCCGAGCCAATTTTAGCATTTAAATCGCCCATTACAATAATAACATCTTTCTTCTTAACCTTATTTATAGTGTCTTGTAATTCTTTGTAGAACTCTTGTTTTTCTTCTATTTCTGCTTGGTTTGTAGGTGCATAGCATTGTATGATGCTCACATTTCTAACCTTTGCCTGTAATCTGACCATAATTATTCGTTCAGATACAGGCTTCCAGTCCAATATACTTCGAGCAGTCTTCTTGTTTATGAGTATGCCTACTCCATTACGATGTTCATCATCTTCATTTGGTCTACCTGAATAGAGGAATGTCATACCACTAGATGTTTTCATCTCTCCAAATTCATTCCAACGCACTTCGCTCATTCCCAGGATGTCCAACTTATATTTCTCCATTTCTGCTTCTACTTGTTGCAATTTTCCTGCCTCATATAATGTTCTAACATTCCAAAACCCCACTAGAGTTTTCTTTTTAAGTCCAAAGGTCGCCAACAGTTTGTCCGTCCGGCTATTTCCTCGTTTGGTTTCTTTAATAATATATTTTAAGGGTAGTGGGTTATTGGCCCTCTGACCCCGAGTGCCATGATGGGGCTGCCATCTTTAGGCCTTGGCACTTGCCACTCCACAATGTGGGACACAGATGCAGATGTTCGCATTTGTTTGTTTGGGACTGGGTAGGAATATTAGGATAGGATATACTAGGTAAGATGGGGCGTTGCAGAACGCCTTAGTCTGGCTTCTCTTCTGAGACCTGTCCAGCATGGGTGACCCTGCTGGTAGAAAATCTACCGCTGGCATAGCTCTCAGCATCAACAAAGCACGCAAACCCCTCCGCCCGCACGGTCAGTGCTACTTTAAGGCGGCGTTCCCTGGCGTTCCCTACGTATTTTTACGTATACTGGTTCAGAGGTTGTAAGCAGATTGTTTGGTGTTTTGTGTCAGTTCTTGAAGCTCTCATTGCATAAAACAAAGGGAGTAAACGTGGTGATGGACAATTTGCTTGGTAATGCTCATTGGACCCCACTGGAAATTTAAAATATATCATTCATATCTGTTTCAAGCTTCAAATGTGTTTATTTCGTAATGAACAATACAATTTTCAATAACATTTCTTTTTCGGTCTATAATAAGTTGTATAAAACTTATGTCTTCTATTTGGCAACATTGACGTTTGCTGTGGTAACAAAAAAATAACAGTTTTGGAATATTGTGATTAAAGAACTTGATTGTCAGGTACCATAGTGATTCTAGCAACGCTCGCTGTCACTGGCGTACGCATAGGGGAGCTGATAGGACTATAGCTCCTGCAGAAAATTTCAGAAAAAAAGGTGCAAGAGCTTACTTGAAGCCAGCATCCTCCGAATATGATCTTGCAGTGCGGTCTTGAAGTTGTGAACTGGAAGTGAAAGTCTCGAATTGCACTTCGACTGCAGCGCCAAATACTATTAGTGGATAAAACTGAGGACTCACATAGCATTTTCAAATTAACTTTATGCTCTTTACTGGCTTCATTTGAAAATTTTGATTTTGAAGCCAGCAACACAGACTCTGTGTCAATAATTTTTGCGCATCTCGTTCTTCTATTTAATATCCAGCTTTACAATTCCAGTCCCCACCAAAATAAGTCCTGCACACGCTGGTGCTTGCTATAGTTGCTACAGTACCGATCCTAGTCTATGTTGCCATTGCAACAGTTGACAAGGACTTGCCTCAGTGGTGTCGCAAAGAGGGGTTATGGCCCACCCTGTGAAAATGCAATAGGCTTATTTCGTGATAAAAATAAAAGTATGTAGCTAATGATGAAACTTTAGAAGGTTCGAACCCAGGATCTCTGGTTTCGGAGCTTGCTCTACTAAACCCTGGATCATGGAGGTCTAAACCTACAATCTAACAAGTTTGCATTGTAACATTGGAATTTATATAATTTGTTTTCACTCCAATACTTAAATTTCCAATTATTGTTTTTGGTGATGTAATAACAATGTAATAATACAATACGTTTGTAGATGAAGATATGGCCCACCGAGATCTTCGACAGCCATCCACTGCCCCCCGGAAGAAAGTTTGGTACCGCCACTGGCAAAAGGGTGGAGGCTACATAGCGCTCGTCAGCTCATACAAGTGCAAACGAGTTGCCCAATCCTGAACTAAACCACGTTCAATAAACCAGCTACACTATACACCGTTCAATCACAAGATAGACACGTACAGGGAATGTCTTACCTTATTTGTTCTCAAGCCAACAGGGAATTGGCCCTCAGGGCCAGCGTATAACATAGTGGAACAACCATCTCAACTTCCAGACATTGGCGCGATCTCTCCTAGAAATAAAAGTAGAAAATTTACACTTCACGTTTTCATAGGATATAATTAACATACAAATGAAGGCAATCCAATCTTTTTTTTTTAAATCTCATCTATTTTGGTTACTCTACACCGCATTTCTACTACTTCTTGGAATGATCGCGATGATGAGGATGAATTAATGAAAACTTGTAATTAACGCAATTTGAGAGCATAAAAATGTCGTAAACTTTCATTTGTTTAAATTCGCTTCTGTATTGTCAGTTATTTGCAAGAAAACCACTCAACTCTTTCGGTCACACGGGGACATGTAGCCTAGTTACTGCGCAAATATGGAGTAGCTATATGTTGAGAAATGTTCTGAAATATGAAAATAATATGTAAAAATAACTAAGATATGCAAAATATGGGCCAAAACCTAATATATGTACAAATATAGAAAATAAAAACTGAATTTTACGAGTCTATATGCTATGATGCGGAAAGATAATACAAAATATAACTGCTTTCAGGTTCGTACATAAATATGTATTTACATATACGTTTTTTCGCTGGTTATAACATTAACGATGGTTTTGAAGGAAATAATCAAAAGAAATGTTGGAAACATTTCTAGAGAACCACTTTTTGATATTTTATTATTTCTTCACTGGTGGCCCTTCGCTTCGCTTCTGTGAATCATCTTTGAGAGGACTGCGCGAGATCAAATGTTTACGTGACATGCAAAGTAGCCTCCTGCGCAGGCGCAGAACGAAGACCGATTAGTGGGCGGAACCTTTTCTGCAACGTCACTCCATGGGTGCGCGGAATGATGCGCTGTAGCCTCCTGTACATGCGCAGAAGACGGAATTAGGTACATTTTAGGCGCATTCTCTTCGATTGGTGCGCAGAGGAGTGGAAAGAGGAATAAATAGCCTTCCAAATGTGCACTACTGATGAACATCTTTAAAAAATAAACAAATTCTATCATGCATTCATGCTATCCATAAGCTTTTCACCCGTAACCGTACAAATGATGTTGAAATACTTGACATGTTCTCTTTTAATACCCCGTATTATGACAAACGAACTCGGCTGCTTTTCCTGAGTTGGAAAAGGAGGGGTGGTATCACAATTTTCGATTCGTACGCTCTCGCCAGGGTGAATACAAGAAAATAAATGACGAAGAATAACTAAGGACCTGCTATGAGTGAGAATGAAGACAAGAAAGAAACATGGGAGGGAAGAGCGAAGACGGTGCAGAGAGAAAAGTGTGGGTGTAGAACGTATTAAAGATTCAGACTCCGTAGTCTACGAAGGGGGGTGAGGGGAGGGGACTGGCGCATTTTACAGTCATTCAAGAACAATTTGTCTTCATGACAGATGCTTTAAAATACACGCGGGACGTTTCCAGCTACCGTTTCTCCATCTGCCCCCCCCCCCACGTTGCTCCGACACTCGACAAGTTATCTTCTGCCCCCACCCACTCACCCTATGGTCGGCCCCCCTCCCCCAAGTAAGACCTATGTCTGCCTGGCTATTATCGCCAGAGATTTAAGCGGATATCAGAAAAAAGTATAATGGAAAGCAATCAAGAGTTATTGGAGGTAAGAGACAGACCCACCTATAAGAGGCATTTTTTGACATTCAATGGCAAATTGTCCATCACTATTTTAATTCTATTTTTATCTACATCTTGTGTTGCTTTCAGGAATGAAAATAACATAATAGTAAACGGTGATGGATATGGCGTCCGCAGAAAATTTTCGAAGGTGGGAGGGGCTCAAAATCTAAACTACGTGGCGGAGTTGTTATCAGAACGCAAATGGTCTGGGGTTCAAATCTCGGTCTGGGAATGGGGTGTTTTGTGAGTGGACACACAAATCTAAATGCATCATATCGATTGATGCACCAGAATGCATCGATTCATGCACTAAAGTCTGTTCTATGGCTTCTTCAAAGAATCAGATTCACATTTGATGCATTTGGGTGCATTTTTGTATGTCGTGAAAGTTGATGTTCCTTGATGCACCTTCCTGCATCTTTTTGGATGATGCACTTAAACGTATGGTCTGAGCTACAGAGTTTATGTAGCTCAGACGAAACGTTTAAGTGCATCATCGAAAAAATGCAGGAAGGTGCATCAAAATGCATCAAAACGCATTGAAGGGCATCTCGACTATAATAAATCCTCACTTGAATCAAATGATGCACTTTGGTGTTTCTTTCAGGACATACAAAAATGCACCCAAATGCATCAAATGTGAATCTGATTCTTTGAAGAAGCCACAAAACACACTTTAGTACATCAATCGATGCATTCTGGTGCATCAATCGAAATGATGCATTTAGTTCTCTCAGTATGTCCATTAGTATCATCACTCATCTTCATATTCGAGATTTGTCAAAAGTGGCAGAAAAGCGAAGTAAAATAAAGCAAACAAATCACTGGCGTACGTAAGGGGGAGCTGATGGGGCTTCAGCCCCTCCCGAAATTTTGATAAAATTTATAAATTTTCAACTGAAAGCATCAAGGAACTCGGGAAGAACCAAACTGGTAACCGAAACCCCCTTAAATCAATTCTCGATTATCATTTTTGTCCTTAAACAACTTTTAATCGGTGGTATCGGAAAGTATCGGTGGGATATTATTTACCGATACCGGCCGATACATTTCTAAATATCCTGGAAGTTGTGCAAAATTCCAAGTTTCCGTTAATTTTGCACCAATATTAATAGAAAAACTGTATTTTGTGATTACGTAAGGTTTATTCAAATATTCTAATCCCTAATTCTTGCATGTTTTAAAGCAAAACTCTAATAAATTGTTGCACATCATTGGAAATAGTTACTTACACATTAATATTAGTCAGTGTTTTGTACAACTTTCAATTATTACAATTTTCAGGCATTGGTGTGGATATCGCCTCAAAGTGGATATATACAATTCCAGCCTTCCCCCCGAAATAAAATTCTGAGTACGCCAGTGAGAGATCAATCGATCAGTAACTGAAGTATGAGGCTGTACATGTCTAAATTGGATCCCAAACAGAGGTATACCGCCTCCCCTTCAGAGAACGTACACTAGTAATTTATATTCTTCGAGAATTTTGAGATGGTAAAGTGTTAATTTACTGACACGTCAGGTCTTTGTCAAGAGAGTAAAAGTCATGGGACTGTTAATCATACAAACTTGCATTTAAAAGTAATAAATATACATTTTAATAAATAGTATACCGGACTAAGTAAAACAAATTTGCAAATCTGACCTGGCGTTGTATAATATTAGAAATAACTGTAAATAATAAAATAAATAACGTGACATTTTTAAATGTTTAGCATATGGATTTACATTAAAAGTGTAAATCAACTAAATCTAGTCCACAGTTTTGACAATATTATTCGTGGACAAAATTAGCCGTTTTATCTGGAAATTATACCCACAGTTACTCACAATTTCGCAATTTTCATCGCTATGAACATCAGTGCCCTCTATTGAGGGAGATGCGAGTTAGAAGCGGAAAGACTCGATGATTGCCGAATGACAAGTTAGGGCAATTAACGTCATCGCATTGGGAAAGGCAAACCTCAATTTTAGCAGAATGCAATGTTTATGTTCTTTTTCACCCTCCACAAAATAAAGAGGGAAGATTTGGGGGACAGGAGGGTGCTAAAGTGGCACAAACGGAAGAAGGAGTGGGTAAAATAGCGACGGATTATTTTGTGAGAAAACAGCTTCGGTGGAAGTGCAAATTACCTTACCAATCAAGATGGCGAGTGATCTCTCAGCGAAGGATTTGGTTGTGGGTATTTTTTCTATGAAATTCCCTCCTTTTTTTTGCTCGAGTTATGCCCGCGTGAGGAAGGGTGTTGGGAGTAGAGGTCTGGGAACAGGCAGTTATCTCTGTTTCTGTGAGAAAAGCGAAACACAGAAGTATTTTGTTAATTTTTGTTTTCTCTGGGAGGAATGAAGCTTGGAGATGGTTTTGCTGTAAATGGGAAAAAGTAACAATCCGGGACTTTTCCTGCCCAAACTGAGTATGTAATTAATTACAAGGGCGGGGGGGGGGGGGAGTTGGAGTTAAAAGGAGGAGAAACAGAAGAGAGAAAAGTGACAGAGAAGTGACAAAAAAACAGAGAAAAGTAAAGAAGAACAGAACAGAAAAATGGGAAGGCAAGGAGATAACAGAGAGAGAGAGAGAGAGAGAGAGAGAGAAACAGGTGAAAATATAATCCTAAGAATGGGAGAACAGAAGTCATGAAAAAGAAGCAGAATAGTTGAGAAAGAGATAGAAAGAAAGAGGGAGAAAATATAAAATCGATCAACAGAGGAAAAAGCAGACAAAAAGAATGAAAAGAGAGCAGAACAAATACCAAAAATAATTCTCATTATAATAGATTTACTTCAATGGGGAGAAGGCATGTTGAGATTGTCCTGTCTGGACTGATCGATTGATTTGATTTATTTTACTTCACTTTTCTGCCACTTTTGGCTAATCGCGAAGATAAGGATGAGTGTTGGCATAATGAAATTGATGGACACCCATGTCTGGATTCGAACCCGGGACTCTTGACACCGTAGCAGGCTGTGTTAACCGTTTCGCCACAACTTCGGTTCATGTGTCTGGGCTGAAACGTAAATTCGAGATCTGTAAAACCGGCACCGAATTTAATTATCCTTATTTCCTTTCTATCTATCTATGAATCAACAGATAGAGTCTCGGTTTGTCAAGACAAGTACCATCCCAATTAGTACCATGATAATCTTTAGAACAAAAAGGAAGAAATGTACTTCAATTGAAGAAATACATCTTAAAAATATGTAAAAACATGCACTTAATTTTCCGGCAAAAACAATACTTTCTAAAACACAAGTATATGCGAGTGGAGAAAAGATAATTCTTCAAACTGTTTTCCACAAATGTATTCGTGCAGGGTGCGATATCCTGGTGGGGGACAGGGGGCCTAAACATTCCCCCCACCAAAAATATCCGGGGGAGAGTTTTTGAAGTAACAACAAAGATAAACAATTAGTTTTGACCTCAAACATACTTTACTAATGCTAATAACAAAAACATGAGTGTGAGTATTGCATGTTTTCACACTCTCTCTCGCTCTCTCAAGTGTCTATTAACACATCTTAATAACATATATTCATAATAAAAGTAATTCGAATGATATATTTGCTATATTTTACTTTGCTTTTCTGCCACTTTTGGCTAATGGCTAAGATAGAAGTAAAACAGGAATGCAAGACAAATAAAAATATAATTGATTTATATTAATAGAAACCAAAAACTTAATAATAGCTTACTTGTAATAAAATCATTTAAATTATTTTGTAATTTATTGACATCGTTGATCAGTTGATAAAGGAATTATTTTTCTGCTTTATAAATATCTGATATATATAAAAGTAACAAATTAAGTCCTTTATATACATATTTAAATATTTACTTATTTATATATTACATATATAAATGTGTGTGTGTGTGTATTGAGATCTCCCCCTTCCCACACAAGTTTCGGATGATTTTGCACCTTGTATTGGTGGTTTTCGCTGTCATATAGACCTAGCTAACTCTGGCACCCATCCCGCTGCACACACAATAAAATAAATACCTAAAATAACGCGAGAAAATCTAGCTTCAAGCGAAACCCTCAATGCATAAGATATTAAAAATGCACAAAAATTCTTCAAGTTTTTTAAATATAATATTTATATCATAGTACTCGACCCTATAAGAAGTGTCAAATATTTTATAAACTCACTTCCAAAAAAAGCTAAGTAATTATAAATTCTTAAAACATAATAAATCCCTCCTTCACTTTGTAATAATGTCTTCTGTTTTGAATGCAGGAACTAATGTTTTAAAACTTGCCCATTTTCAACTTACTGTTTAAGAGAATATTTTTCAGATCTTTAGCATCAAGTTAATAAGATTAACAGAAAAATACATGGAAATTGAACTAGTCGTATGAACTAATGACGCAATAAGACGCACAAATGCAAGATAATGCATTAAATTTTGATTAAATTATAATTACAATATTTTCTGCAATAACTCCTGATTTTGGTAAGTATTTGTTGCATTCCGAAAGGTAAATGAGAGTCTCTCACTTGTCACAAAATTCAGTGACATCTAGTGACAGACTTCAAAAACACAGAATGTTATCCACAAGAGGCTAGCAACAGCAACTTGGGAAGTATTATGCTAACAGCATGAAACCTGACCTACCTAACCTATTCACGTAGGCATACAATAGCAGATATAAGCATTTAAATAGGTTAGACAGGTTGAGATTTGTTTATTTAAGCTATTATATGCATACATGAAGAGGTTAGGCAGGCCAGGTTTGATGCTGTTAGCATGTATTTCCAAGTTGCTAAGGATGTCGCTAACCCCTCGTTGTGTATCCAGCTGCTCAATTATTACATTCAACACATCAGTACTAATGTGATTCATCGTACTTTTCACGTTGACTCCTGCGAATTAGTATTCACAAGCACCGTCTGGTCAATATTTCAAAATTAAAGTAAAATGAACCTGCTGTTGTATATCGTCAGCACAGTTGCACAATTAGTCAATTACCATTTGCTTTTACTACTTCCGGGCACGCAATTCTATACTTTAACTTGAAGCCACCAGGTGGTGCATCCATATTTGCTTTATCGATTCAAGCATTCCATCTGCATTCATCAATGGATTTACCACACATTATTGCAGTTAAAGGTCGAAATTCGTTCTGTTTGACTAATTTCAAAACGACTGTGAGCAAATTGTATAAAAAACTAGCTTCAGTTGAGTCACGAAAAGTTTGTGCAGAAACAATTTAATAAAGATTAGATTGCATGTAGACAAAGTGAAGTTTCTTATACGCTCTTGTATCATGAATGCAGATTGTTTAGCGGTTCAAGTTTACAGAGTAGCAGCTGGCGCCACCTGTCATGGGCGTCGCCAGAAATTTTTGTAAGGGGGGGGGCGCAGGCCATTTATAAAACATTAATAATAGGAATAATAACAATCATTGTTATGATAATAATTATACAGCAAATAAAAATAAACCAATTTTATTCCAAAATGTATTTATTATTATTGTTATTCTTCCCTTGGTCTATTCGTTTTACCAGATGAGCTACATAGTTTTACTATTTTGTTTGTTAACTTTCACACACCTAGCTCAATTGAAATGTTGCTTTACGTCCACTTTATGCACAAAAAGGCTAATCGGGACTGGACCTACAGTTTAAAGTGAGATCCGAACCACTATGTGCCTCCACCGGATATCGAACCCGGGACCGCTGATTACAAGAAGATGACGCTACCACTGCGCTTTATATTGTGTAGCCTCTCACATTAAACTCTAACTTTTGGAATTTTGAAAACTGTGGAACCATTAAATAGTATAATATGAAAAAAATCATAACCTGGTTCCTCTATTTTACACTCATGTTTTTCGATCTAACGAACTTCTTTTCGAATATAAACTAAGTAAACTTATTTATGTTATTAATAATAAAAATAACAACTTTTCTGCTTTTCTGCAACGATGCCAATTTCCAATGGGGAAAGTTTCTTTCACGAACCGGTTAGAAACACCGACGCTCATGCCACCAGTGGCAGGGCCTTGAACTAGCGTTTAGAAATCGAGATAAGACCGAACGAGACAGGTATTCGCTTTCACGAGGCGAGACGAGACCGTGTCAAGTCTCGTCTCATCTCGTTACCATCCCAAACTCTCACTGTTATTCCTTTTCGCAGTTATTTTAGCCACCCCTATTCCCCCGTCTCGATCTCAAACTGCAAACGTGCCGAATGGCTGCCGCAATGGATAGATAAGAGGCCGAACTTTTATAGCCCAGGATGTGCGCGCACCGCGTATGAGCAGGTGGATCCGGGGCGATTGTAAGGGAGTCCAAGAGATTATCCTTTGTGAGAAATTGTCTTCCACAAACGGATTTGACTGACCTTCCTTTGCCTCCATTCATGAACGTCTACGGTACCTCGTCCCATTGTTGCCAGGCAAGTTTGTCAGTCACCTGGGAGACACGATGGGTGGAAATTACTCCCTGCCGGTAACAATAGGTCCCTCCCTTCCTTCCCCTCCCCTCCATCCACCTGGCACTCCCCCCCCCTTTCACAGCTACCTTATTGTATGGACGACATTCTTGGGCAAATTTAAGGAGGTTCGGTTTCAAGTCAGTGTTGCAGGTTTGTTGCAAAAGTTACTAAAATTGAAGAGGACATCTTCAAGACTAATATACAGGTAGTGCGATTGATTGATTGTTGCTTGAAGTCCACTTTATGCACAAATAGGGTAATCTGAACAGACATACCTATGCATACATAGCTCTATAATAATAATAATAATAATAATAATAATAATAATAATAATAATAATAAGATACACATAATCTGTATTGGCAACGATCAGTCATAACTGACAAAGGAAAAAGAAACACGCAGCAGGTCAGCTTTAGAAACTATACTCCTTGTTGACAAAACACATTTTCGCATTTGAAAAGTTATTTGGTCCATTATTGAAACATTTTAGGCATGGTACTAATAACCCAATAGGGAATTTTATGTCCTATGAAAATTACGTTTAATAATTGTTTTTCTGAAATCTACGTTTACACCGAGAGCATACGAATGTGATCACAGGAAGAGGGGCAAGAGGCCACGTCTCCCCTAATATATATAACTTCTTTTCAGTCACACGAATTTATATTAATTATTATAAGAGCATTGCAGGAACATGATAACTTATAACTAATGGAGGTTTTTTTTGAAGGTGGTAATGCTATTATGGGGAAAATATGTCTCGCCCCCTCCTGAAAAATACCTTCCTTGCCCCTTTCTAGAAAAATCTAGGATTTTTTTGCTGCCTTAGATAATTTTTTTGGTCGTTCTAGAACTTATAGGGAAAGTGAGACAGAATTAGGACCTACTCATAAGGCTGGGGGAAAATAACCAGATTGAGCTTGCAACACTGTGGAATTTCGTCATGCGATGTTCCAGGCGGCCATTTTCTCACGTCCTCCCTTGAGGTCGTGCCCGCAAGAGGATCCTCGCCTTTCAACCCTGAATGGAATAACCTTTTGTGAAGGCTCCTGCTGCACCCCCGCCGGAAAAGGCAACAACATTTTAAGGGAAAGCCAGACTGCCTGTCGCCAAGAAGCTATTTTCTGGTGCCAAGCTGTCTGCCAGCGTTGGCGCCAGTGTTGCAAAACCATTCTTGAGAGAAACTTCTAGAATATATTTGCAGAAATGAGGGTGTTCCCAGCTACGGGTATGACATATGAAATTTCGTTTTAAATGCAAGTGTAAACATTTAGCTATTACCATGGTTTTTTTGTATTTGTTAAAGTTACAGCATAAGAACAGTAATTTTTTTTTTTTTAAAAAAAGCAGTTTTTTGTTACAACATGCCCCGGTGGGGCTAGTTGTGACATGTCGGGAGCAAGTTGTGACAATACTTCTGAATTACATAGTATAGACAAAATGTGCATCATCACTGTGCAGTAAAAATAATTTCAATGGTTAGATGCATCATTAATTACACCGTTAGGATGAAAAAGTTGTCTCGTCATCTGATTTTCTTGATATCTCTAACACCATGGCAGGAAAATGGATGGAAGCGTAGGTCTAGTCTAATATAAGAATGTAATAATCGTTAACAAAATAATGCAATGAAATAATGAATTGTTAAATTCAAGATGCTTTATGTATCGTCATCCGAGTCACAATTTGGCGAATATAAACTGGTTTCCAAGCATCACGTACTCACTTTTTATACTCATTTCTCTCGATATTTAGAATTGGAAAATTGTTCCGTACACACAAGTCATAACAATCATCCTCATTATTTATTTATTTATTTATTTACTTAAAGACATGACACTACAGGCAAATGCCCACTTACAGTGTCTTGTATTATAACACTGTTTGGTACACAAAATATGCAATCAGCAGAATTCATAAGGTACAATACTATGATAATATGTGTTACAGTAACAAAAATTAATATAAGATTAGATATGAAAAAGAAGTATAAACTAGTAACCTGACAGGTGAGGTTAGAACTTACACATGATAACCAAGAAAATAACCAAGGAAAAACATATGAGCTTCATCTTACATATAAACGATGATATATAGATGTAATGATAGTAATTAGTAAATAACACAAAAAGAAAAAATAGGATGGACTCTTTCGCCTGTACATAAAGAGACTGAAGTACTAAACAAAGTTAAGTCTGGTGTTGGAAGTAAGTTTTAGTTTCCCTTTTGAACCTTCGAAAACTTTGGAAGATGTCTATCTTATCATATGTCTTTGCAATTTCGTTATATAACCTACACATTCTCCGAGTGATTGCCGCATTGGCTAACTTTGTTTGAGCTCTCGGTACTTGAAACAGCTCTTTCCGTGGTCTTACCTTATTATATGGTACATAAAAAAGGATTTCTGAGAGGAGTCTAATGAGTTGTTTAAAAGTTTATGCAAGAATAGTAACTGATGTATATTTCTTCTATCGCCTAGGGATTGTACATTGAAGTATTTTTTTAGGGTATGATTAGGAGTATATTTGGGGTAAACGCAGTCTTTTTTCAGTCTTAGGAATCGAAGGAACTTGTTTTGTACATTCTCTATTCTGCTGGTTTCATTTAGGTTTTGTGGGGACCAGACGATTAGTGTTGCCCACGAGACGAGACTTTGGCCTGTCTCGTCTCGTGGAGTCTCGTGGAAATGCTGTCTCGTCTCGAAAATATTCGTTTGTCTTATGACACATGGTCAATCTCGTCTCGTCTCGAATTTTTAAAAGCCTGTCCCGTCTCGTCCCGTGGGCAACACTACAGACGATAGACGCGTATTCCAATTTCGACCTTACGTAGGTATTGTATAGCATTTGGAATGTTTCTAACTTCTTAAAGTCGTTTCCCATTCTCATTATAAACCCTAGGTTTCGGTACCCTTCTGCTACAATGCGGTCGATGTGTTTTCGGAAACTGTTATTTTCTTCAAACTGAACACCAAGATCTTTATAACTTGAAACTCTGTCTAACGTGTGGCCACTGATTGTGTAAGTGTGCGTGTAGGGTTGTTTCTTTCGAGTGAAAGTCATAACTTTGCATTTGTTAAAATTGAGTTTTAGTTTGTTTCGAGCGCACCATTCTACAAGATTTTCAATGTCTTTTTGCAGTTCCAAGGTATCATTATCGTTCGTTATAGACTTAAATATTTTCAGGTCATCCGCGTACAGGAGTTTCTTGGAATGTAGCAGGCATTCTGGGAGATCGTTAACAATCACAAGAAATAACAGTGGTCCAAGGTTGGATCCTTTGCTTGTTTTCAGTACTTTTCCCCTTTTCACGTAAATATCTGTAATTTGACAGCTATCACAAACTACCCCTTACTTTTGTCACAACTAGCCCCATATGTACTTTTTCACTTCTAACTCTTCAATCTCAACCAAGTTTAAATTTACTTGAATCAAAACCTCTCACATACTGACTATAAATAATAGAATTCTCAAGATATATTACTGCTGTTTGAGGTAATATTGAAAACAGTAGAGGAGAAATAATATTTACCACAGAAATTAGGTAAAAAAAACACAAAAAAGAAAATATCCACCTAACTCTTCTCTGGGGAGAAGCACACAACTGGCAAACAATGGATAAGAAATGCGCTTACCAATGAGCCACTAGTGTCAACAACAAACTAATATCACTAATAGTTTCCACGGAACAGTACTTGTAACAACCAGCCCCCGTCACAACCAACCGCGCTCTCCTCTAAGCACATATTATTACATATTTTAGTTATTTTACATATAATTCTCGTATATTCATACAGTTTCCGACAGTAGCGGCGATTGGGTTACAAAACTGAGGGGGGGGCAAGCTGCCAAAACGGGGGGGGGGGGCAAGGACAGTTTACTTTCCCTTGGTATATAAGGTTTAGCACAGTGCGGGAGCAAAAGTGGCAAAAAGTGTCAACAATAGAGAATGGAAGCTCAAGTTTTCGCAGAGAAATCCATTGCATATTCTAAATATATGCGTACTTCCACTACTTCCGTTCAACGCAGCTTCAGTTAATGTAAATCTGTCTTTAGAGACAACTGAAGCAGATTCACGTTTCAGTATTTCAATAGTTTTGTTTTCTATTCTTTTGGTAACAGAAAATAAAACACATTTTGTATTAGAATTTTGCATTACATTTCAACTAATGTGGCGTAACGGCGAGGTCATCGCCTTGTAATCAACGAGTCCCGTGTTCGGATCCCACTATAAACATTAGGCTAAGTCCAGTAACTGGATACTACAATTAACAGTACTTTCCTAATTCCTTGACTATTCAACTCACCGAAGTGCGGTTAGTACAGAGTTCAAATCCAGGCCTGCGCATTGGTGTTTGTTTGCTGAACTGGCAACTATGACCAATGTAATAGTCTGTGCAAAGCAATTATTATTCACCTTGTTTGTGTGCCTTTATGGATGCATTTAAGTGTTAAGAATAACATAAGAACATAAGAATACTCACACTGAAATTAACGACATTGGGATATGATATCAATTTTATTTGGACACCTGGACATTCTCTCATAGAAGGGAACAATATAGTAGATACTTTGGCAAAGTATGCAGCGAATCAAACAATCCAACGGCCGCTTTCAATAAAGTTTTCGTCCGTAGTTTTGGAATCACACATTAGAAAAATACTATTTACTGACTGGCAAAGCTTGTGGGCAAATACTGGCACTCAATGCGGTAAGGCCTACTATTCTATACAAGAAAGAATTCCAAAGGAATGTTGGTTTAAACAGATTCGACTCTCCCGAAGTTCCCTCACAACTATAATGCGCTGCAGGTTAAATCACACTATCGCCGCAGCTCACCTTTACAAGAAGAATTTAGTGACTTCACCAGTTTGTTTGTGCAATGAATATACTGCAACTCCAAACCACATTATATTTCAATGCAAACTTTATGAAACTTACAGAGAACCATTTTTACAGGAATTGTACAGAAGTGGACATCAAGCGCCACTGACACTGCCTTGTTTACTGACTTCACCTTCATCCTCGGTAATCTATATTCTTACAAAATATCTTAATAAGTCTAATATAATTCTGTAAAAGTGTAATGAAATTTGGTAACTATTTATCACGAAAGAAATAATTGTGAGTAAATATTATGTGCATACATGTATGTATTACCAATTGATAAATTGTTAACTGGTGCATGGATTTTGTTCACAACCAATAAATATTTTATATAAAAAAAAGTGTTAAGATGTAATTCCACCTTGTTATCAGTTATACTAGTATATTATTTATGAAGTTGCACTCTTGACATGTTTATTTATGTGTGCCATGAAGATTCGACAATTTCATCATATCATCACTCATCCTCATATTCGCGATTGTACAAAAGTAGTACAAAAATGAGGTAAAAAAACAAAACAAATAAAGCAATCAATATTCAACTCAGAATTTTGGAGAGCATTACGTCACCTAAATTGAAGTGTTCAACAAATTATAACACCATTGATTGATTGAATTGATTTACTTCGCGTTGCTGCCAGTTTGGATAATTGCAAAGACGGAGGCGAAAGGTGGTGAGATGAAGCAGATGAAGGGACAATCACAAATGCATATGGACGGCACACAACACAAGTTCCATAGAGGATTATATTGGGATCGTTATTCTGCAAAATACAGTCCAGGATGTGCTACGTGGAAGTGAGGTAGACATTTGGGTGTACTACATGGAAGGTGTCACCCCAGATTACAACACCAATTTTGAAGATTATACATATCTTAAGACCAAATTTAGTCCATTACCTTGTCGGTTTGTACTACTTTCTTCCCTTCAAGGAGTGCCCTTGAAAGCTTCCACCAACCAATCTGGTGAGGTCAGCAAGCGGTCGGCCTCGCTATGGTAACATTGTAAAAATCTATCATTCATTCAAAGAATCCTCCTTGGAAAATACCTTTTAGAAAATGAATGTTTTTTTTACAGGCCCTTATCTCCGCTTTTCCCTCTTGCCTCGCAGGTGCTTTTTGCTTTCTTTTCGGCGACCTGTTACATTAGATGGCCATTGAGGGAGCTGCAATCGCAGTAAGTCAGCCACTTTTATGGAGGGACATCGACCACAGCTCGATCTGTTTTGATATCTAACGCAGCGAAGGAATGCGGGACATCATCATCGAGCAAAGAAGGTCACTCCAACAAAAGTTTTGAGCTACTGGAGGGACGAAAGAGGTTTGTGGCAGGTGTAAACGCCTTGTTCTGGAAGGGGTTGGTTGAAGCTAAACTATCCTAGTTGACTTTCTTGTGTAACAAGATTTCTACTCTAACAGATTTCCAAAATACAAAACAACTAAATAAAAAAATTACAATTCAGTCACACCAAGAATCACACAATACTGCAAGGGAACTTTCGACCGAAGCGACACGGGGATTTCAAACCGAAGTGACAAATGACAAAGCATTTACCAAGCATTTATAATAACATCCTTGAGATCGGACTAAGTTCCTTCACCTTGCCCATTACGAACACGCTGATAGATAGACGATAGGCCTACAACAATACCTACGCCAGCATTCCGCTTGACGAGGAGCGCGCCTGCATGTTCAAACTTGTTACGAAGTTGCAAACTGCACGAAATCGCCCGAATAGCGGTGGCGCTGTATGCGAGGAAGATTGAAACTCTTGCCTGTACGAATAACAATGTTGCATGAAACAGCGTGTGTTTCTCTTTTCACACAAATTATATGCTCTGTTTATACACTATGAACATACATTTTTATTGACATTTGTTGGTGAAACCTTCATTAACATTAATTTCCAGGCACATATGAAAACGATCATATTTACTAGTAGATATGACATTTTTCCTCGGAAATTCTGTGTGTACGAATAGTAATGTTACATACTGTAACAGACTGAAGCGACACGATGCACGCCACTGAGGAAACGGCCCAGTCCGAGCGACACATGCAGCTTTATCGTGCCGCTTCCTTTCGAAAGGTTGAATATACAGGGTGTCTGATAAGTAATAGCGCAAACTGACACAGGTGAAAGTACACGATAATAGAAGCAAAAAAGTCTCAGTAAACATGGGTCTGCAAACGAGCCGCTTTCGAGATAATCGCAAATGTGTGATTACAAGCCGCCACGGGCTTCGTTGTTTGTAAAC
Organism: Lepisma saccharinum; assembly: GCF_977018435.1. Lineage (NCBI taxonomy): Eukaryota > Metazoa > Arthropoda > Insecta > Zygentoma > Lepismatidae > Lepisma > Lepisma saccharinum. The sequence goes on from NC_139249.1 coordinate 9,974,879, forward strand.
GTCGTCCTAGTTGGTAAAATGCTAAAATACAGTAAGAAAAGTGACTCCCACAGTACGATTAGACTGTGTACTGATTGTATCCATCCTGTTTGATTACAACGCCACCTCTCGGAAATCTTCTGTTTTGTAAACAAAGAGCAAACCTCGGAGTAAAGCACTCTGTGTTTACAAAATGCAATCAATGACGGCTTGTACCCACACATTCGCACACGTTATTAGCATTTTACCAACAAGGACGACGTTTACAAACAATGAAGTCAGTGGCGGCTTGTAACCACACATTCGCGATTATCTCGAAAACGGCTCGTTTGCAGACCCATGTTTACTGAGACTTTTTTTGCTTCTATTATCGTGTACTTTCACCTGTGCCAGTTTGCGCTATTGCTTTTGAGACACCCTGTGTATTTCTGATCGCGTGAAAACACACCCACACACACACCCACGGATTCAGTGGCGATCTTCGCTGAAGGTACTCGATTGTCAATTTGTCTTCCAAGTAGTCCACCTTGGGCTGCATTTTTGAAAGCTAACGGGGATCTGGCGCTTCGGCTCACAATCCGTATAATCCTCTATGGGGCTCGTGTTGCGTCCTGTCCGTGTGTGATTGACCTTTCAACTTCGTCTTAACGCACTTAGTCGCATCGTGCAGGTTAGCCAAAATTGGCACAAAAGCGACGTCAATAAACCAATCAATCAACTGATGACGTTGTGGTAAAGTTGTCTCCTTGTAATCAAGTCCCGGGTTCGATACCAGGTGGTCGCACGTTGTACAGGGATTCGGACGACACTTTAAACTGTAGGTCCAGTTCCGATTAGCCCATGTGTGCATAAAGTGCGCTTAAAACTTCATCTATCTCTATCATATTTTCACATTACTAGCCTCATGAAGCACGTGCCTAACAAATTCACTTCAAGAGAGGGCTGCCACTTAAGCAACCATTCGGTTAATGCCTTACAATATCATTTAACAAGCTTACAAACGACTTTCTTCCGAGGTATGCTATAAGCTAGGAGGAATGCGCAAGTTAAGTTTTTTTTATGGTACAGTCAAGAAGATAGACGCAAGCCTTAAAAACCCCGTAAATGTAGTATTCACATTTTCATGTGGTGGAAAAAACCGCAGTAAAAGTGACGTAAATGTCTCTGTTCCTTGTTAAATGATTAGAAGACCCACCAGAGAGGCCTGGCACAGGCTACAAGGCAGTGATAGCCATCTTTCTTCTTCTTCTTTCGTGCAGGCCACGGTCGTTCCGCGCCATGTGGGCTCTATGGCCAATAAAGGATCTCAAATTGAAACGAAATGAATGTCTCGACTTGTCTCTTTGCCCGTGTCGCGCAGATAAATAAGACGGCACCCTACAGCCACGTGAAAACTTAACTGGTTCGCGTTTAACAGAGGTTTGGCGGTTTAACTTCAGTTTAATTGATACAGAACAACGGGTCATGATTCGTAATTGGCCAGTTACCGAATAATTTTCAATCTTGATTTCAGATATCTAGATTTCGGATATGCCGATTATCGGGATATTCAGTATCCAGATGTTCGGACTATCCGAGTATAATTATCCGTTGCATTGGAAACGGTATCGAATAGTTTGAAATCCAGACATCCGTTATTCGGTTTTGTGCCCATTCCTAGTAGGAATTTCTCAGATTATCGGATACTTTTTACCCCGGATTTCAGATTGATTGACTTGCTTAATTTTACTTCGCCTTTTGTGCTACTTTTGGCTAATTTGCGAAGATGGGAATGAGTGATGATATGCTGAAATTGTTTTATTTTAAAGAGGAAATAAAAAGTAGGCTTAATTCAGGAAATGCATGTTACTTCTCTCTTCATAAACTTTTGTCTTCTCGTTTAATATCTAAGAAACTAAAAGTTAAAATATACAAAACAGTAATTTTGCCTGTAGTATTATATGGATGTGAAACTTGGTCCCTTACATTGAAAGAGGAACATAAATTGAGAGTATTTGAAAATAAGATCCTTAGGAAAATCTTTGGACCTAAAAGGGATGAGGAGACAGGTGAGTGGAGAAGGTTACATAATTTACAACTACATAATTTGTATTCATGTCCAGATATCATTAGAATGATTAAATCAAGAAGACTTAGGTGGGCAGGCCATGTGGCACGAATGGGAGAGGAAAGAGGAGTTTACAGGATTCTTGTTGGGAAACCTGATGGTAAGAGACCTGTAGGAAGGCCAAGACGAAGATGGAGGGACAATGGACCTAAGGGAAATCGGTAGGGATGGAAAAGAGTATATAGATCTTGCTCAAGATAGGGAAAGATGGAAGGCCTGTGTTGCTGCAGCCATGAACCTTCGGGTTTAAGAAGGCTAGGGAGTTAGTTAGTTAGTTATGCTCAAATTGTCACTGAAAATCGTCCATGCCCAGGCTGGTATTCGAACCCAGGACTCCTGGCGTCGTAGCGCGATGTACTAACCACTCAGCCACACCCCTGATTTCAGATATAGGGTATTTGGATTCTAAAAAGTACGCCTTAGAAGTCTTGGTGATACAAACCCATTTTGTTAATCTGGCGGACTATTTTTCTATCGAACTTTCATTTTCATATTCATACACGCAGGAAACAATGAACACCGCAATGATTCGGTCAGTAGGATGACTGACCGTCACGCGGAAGATCGAAGTTCGATTTCTGTGGTGGGTGACGTCAGGTGTGAATTCTTTTCCGATTGATTGATTGGTTTAAAATGTTTGGGTGCGTACGGCCATTTTGCACCCTTCAGTGTATAGGGGAAGAGCCCCTTATAAAGGGTTAAAAATGCAAGTTATGAAGGAACCTGCGCAGGACAAACACAGAACATTAAAACAGTTGGGGGAGTCTAAACACTACACACAGAACTCGGAACGTGTCAATTGACACACATGTTGACTGCTTGACTCCAAGAACACATTAACGTTCATAAACTGCAAATGATGCACTTTTTGGTGTGTCAAAATACACAAAGAAATACATAAAAGGGTACTTATATCAGATTCTGTTCCATGTGATGCACTAAAAATGCATTAATTGGGAAATCAGAAACGATCTTCTCAAAGATAACAAAATTACACATTTTACTGTGGGAATTGATGCATTAAAAGTGCATCAACCTTGATTTGATGTATTTAGAGTTCTGTGTGTGTCTTAGAGACAGTGTAAAAGGCCTGCTCTTCTCATAAAACCTAGCCATTTTGCTTAAAACACTGTCATCGTCTCGCAACATAAATGGCAGATCTCTAGGAAGCAGTGGCGTAGCGTGATTCTATGAAAGGTGTAAGGCTTCCTTAGATAAACCTGATCTGAATATTGGATAAAGAAAACCTAAAAATATTTTAACTAAATTGAATCTATTTGAATGTAAGTCATGCATGGGCATACTCAGTTTCAAACACAAAATGCACACACTCTATGTTAACAATAATAGCATATGTATTACTTAATGAAAATTCTCCGACGATCCTTTAGTCTGAACACCTTAATCACGTCGTCGTAGAATCGGGAGTTTCTGGTCAATGTCTTTAGCAGCTCCTTTTCAATGGATATCAGTCCCAAGTCAGATTTCCTTGCCTGAGTCTGTGTGCTGCGTTGAAATTTGTGAATCCTCTTCAGTGCAGAAAACTACTTTTCCACCGACGAGCTTGAGGCAGGAACAGTGAGGTACAATTCTGTTAGTTTGTACACTTGTTCAACAGCTTCATTCAAATGGGTAGTACGCAAGTACTCATGAAGTTCAAACACACTTTTTACTCGATATTCGGCTTCAGAATAAATTACCTGTAGCTCAATTTTCAACTGGTAGCAATTGACAAATTTCGCATACAGCTTAGTTAAGGACACAAACTCTTCATCTGGAAAGGCCATATCATATTTTTATTCTTATTATTTTTCTTTCACTAAAAAGCCATTTGTGGGAAATGCGTAGGATACAATTTGCAAATGCAAATGCATTCGAGAATATTACTCATTATCATGGTTACGATATTTGCGCACATTTTGAAAAGCATATCAAGCAACTTAGTCAAAGGAAAAGGTAAAACAAATCTGTAAATAATAACGCTAAGTAACGTGCGTTCATTTCGATCTGCAGCCGAGAGATCGGGAGAAGCGTGGCGGGCGGCGCTGACGGAGATGCCGACATTTGCGGCCTGTAATGCCCGCTTATTTTTATAGACATATGCAGACATTTATATAAATATTGCAAAACGATCACTAACCTGTGTTATAACACGCAAAAGTTCTTCTGTAATTCATCCAAGTTCTGCTCTTATATACACAAAAAAATACGCTTTAGAAACGATGTTAAGAGCCACAGATAATAAAACATTTTAATCATAGTTTTGACCAGTAACGTCCTGTTTAAGTTTATATCCTTGAAAGAGTTTTGTGCCGATGGGGATCGTTTGGAGGTTTTGAATGTGCAACACTGTATCAAGATTACGCTGTAGAAGAAACCGTTAAAAGTCAATAGTGTTCGTGAGCTTCCTTGCAATCCGAAATCTCCGAGCTCGAGTTTTTTGTTCCTTCGCGACTAGATGAAGACAGAGTTGTAAATATAGTGGCGAGCAATGTAAACCAAGAGCGTGTTAATTTCGTACTGTGCGCAAGAGTGTTATTCTTGGTTACTTGCAGTTACTTGTTTGTGTTATTGTAGTGTGTATGTGTGACGTGTCAGTGAGACGATTGGAATGCCAGCCGCATGATTCACGTTAGAACAAAGATTTTTTTATGTATGACACGTACCTACGTGAAAACAAACTCGTGTCGAGACGTGTGTAGGTAATTTGTACAGAAATTCCCATGCGTTTCAACTCCACACAGAGATACGGTTAGACATCTTGTCCTTAAATTACGAGAAACTGTATCGTTAAATTTTAAAACACCTAAGCAAAAACGACGGATTCTAACCGAAGCAAAACTCGATGATATTGGTGCAGCGTTAGAACGTTCTTCAAACAAACCTCTACGCCGTGTTTCACAAGAGGTGGGCGTGTCAAAATCATCGGCACATACAGTCACTAAGCTACTAAAATTAAAACCATACTCTTATAACACAGGTTAGTGCTCGTTTTGCAATATTTATATAAATGTCGGCATATGTCCATAAAAATAAGCGGGCATTTCAGGCCGCAAATGTCGGCATCTCCGTCAGTGCCGCCCGCCACGCTTCTCCCGATCTCTCGGCTGCAGATCGAAATGGACGCACGGTATTACGCGTATGCTTTTAACATTACGGCCAACTGGGATGCACGCGCCTAACTTTGCGGGCGCTGCCGGATCTACAAGTAGGATTGCCAGACATTCCTCTTTTATCTTTAACTTCGCTGCTTCTAATGAAGGTAATATCCAACATTAAAGCATCTCTTTGTGAACTTAATAGTTAGTTTACACATTTAAAATGACACCCGTTTTGTTAGCTACACCTCCCGTCAAGCATTGTTGAAACAACACGGGAGTCGATTTTCTTGGTTCTCTTCCGACCGTGGCAAACATACGCAGCGTGGACAGAGATCTCGCCAGTTAGCACCCACTCGTAATGCGTCTTACAGTGCGTGAGAATCGGGGCGCCCTGTGATTGGTTGAGAAGATACTACGTAAGCAAAGACACCCGCCATGGGCGAGTCCAAATCATTTCTTCCATTCACCCGCACGTAAGTCCTCTCAAGAGGCCTTACAGAGAAACAACTCGAATCAAAACAAGTTCTCAATTGTATCGTTAAAAGTTCCACTTGAAGTCTGATATTGCTATGTGTGTTCAAGCGATAAATACGGGAATGAAATACGTTTTCTTCAATAATTTCAACTTGTAAGGTGGACTTACAAGCCTTACGTGGGCACTACACCGCTGCTAGGAAGGTTAAAACCCAGTAGGAGATAATTTAAAACGCTTGAAACAAACGTTATAGGTGCGGAGGGTCCAGTCCTCCTCTGTTCAAGGGTGCGAAATCCTGGGGGGGGACGGGGAGGATTTCCCCCCAAACAACAATCTTGGCCTGAAATATCCCCCACCAAAAATTTTCGGGGAGGATAGTTTTTGTTACAACAAACAAAAGATAAACAATTACTTTTAATTTCAAATATACTGTACTAAGAATAATATCGAATACATTCAAAAATTAGTGTAGTCGTGTCATTCTATAGAATGAAGGGATCTGAACCAGTTAACTGATGGGGTGGTGTAAACTACTCATCATTCATCCTCTTGATGAGACCACTCGTCATTGACATGACGAGTTATTGCTTGGCATGCGAAAGGTACAAATTACACAAAAGGAATTAAACTACTGAAAAGACAATGGCAACTCGTTGGATTTTGTGAACCGTTGAACCTGTATCATGGCTGGGTGTAGGATAATTACCTGTCTAACTGAAGTCTCTGAGCTGAATGAAAATAGCGAAGTCCTCTGTAAGCTTCTAACTTGTTGACCAAAGCGTGCTTCCACTATCGACCTCCTGCCTTGCTGACCTCCTCTCTCTACCAACTCAATTCCCAAAGTCCAGTCACTTCCCAGCTTGTCTCACCTCTATATTCCCTGGCCATCGAGCTCTTCCTCGATGCCGAATCGCCGAATCGTGTTTATTATAATTGCTACCATGCAAACCGCTGACACCATAACCAGAAGTGTTACCAGTTTCCTGAATGCTCAGGAGGTTTGCATGGCACAACACAATGCATTGTAAACATGCCTAAGAGGCTTGAGACAGCTGAGAAAAACAAGTGAATGCCCTGGTCAACATGAAGCGTTCAGAGAGACTTAATAAAATAAACATACAATCCTAGGGATTGATACGTTCGCCTCGCGTAGGAAAATTTTCTCCTTTGAAAATTTAAAAGTCAAATCGCAAAGCTTGACATGACTCAGGTTCGCCAATTCCATATATTTTCTTAAAAAACCAAATATACAAAAAAAATCCACCAAAACATAACTTTCCCTTGTTTGCCGTAGCCTGAAGGAAAGAAAAATTTTTATTCCCTAAACTCTATAATGAATAATACCCTTAATACTAACAAATTCGTATGTTTATACGATGTAAAAAACAATAATATATACTATTATAAGACTAGAAATCACAAAAGTTCGTGTCGTAAAACGATAAAACTCTTAATGTATCACATGTGCGCGTACGTAACGCTTATTATGTAGAATTGCTCATCCACCTGCTTCTAGTCAAGAGTCTGTGATGCCTCGCCACGCGGTAACGACTCTGTGTGTTCCGCGAGGCCAACGGCTATAGCGTCGTCGCAAGAACGGAATTCACAATGTTTGTTTATATTGCCCCTTGATATAGACTCTTCAAATAGATAAAAAAAACCTTAAAAAGGTGCACAAGTAAGTACACGTAAGTAAGCATGTAAAACATTGTCATATCTCACTGTTTTGTCCGTGTGAAAGCCTGATTATATCAAAATGTACGAACTACGTAGCCACTGTACTCCTAACATCGTTGAATATATGAACTTGCATGGCTGTGTTGCACATTCCAATGTATTATTATACAATATTCAATGCATGTAGTGAATTACACTGAAAACTGTCGCTGGTAAAAACTTAATTATAGCGTTCAATTTTCTTTTCTACTTTAAACTGTACACTGTATACATATATATGGCTTGGTGAATACCTTTGTATGACTGCACACAAAAATTATTAATCTTGCAAGTGACAAAACTATGTGCTTGAGTTATAAATATCAAAAACAATGTTCTGCGAACAAATGTGTCGCTTTCAATATTCCATGTTGGTGAGAAGAAAGAGATAAAAAAAAAATAACAATAATACCTGCATGCGACAAACATATGCAAAAAATATTGGCACTAAAGCATGCTTTCTAAAATGTTCGAAAGTGCTATAATTATGTTTTTTATTGCTTGCATGTCCGTTTATTATTCAAAGTGCAAAATTTCATGTTAAAAAAATTATGCACTAATTGCACTGGTCAATTGACACCACTGGTGCTTGCCGCTTCCTTGTAATATAATATACACTTGAATGCATATAAAACTGGTTCTCATGCATGGCACAAAACTGAAAATGTATATAAGGGCTATGGAAAAGTATTGTTTCCCATAATGCATGTTAGATGACCAAATAAATACACTTGATAGGAGCTCGCATGTGTATGTGTAAAAACACTGTAGCACAATTCTGTAATTATTGTTTGTGACCAGAACTGCTGTTTGTAAAATGTATGTTTTCTCTGCTTCTTCTTCTTTCTGGATTGCTTGTCGTCTTGACTGCATTGGGGCAATGTAAAAATGTAGTAAATTACCCCGCACCTCCACCACGTGTCATTCTATAGAATGAAGGGATCTGAACCAGTTAACTGATGGGGTGGTGTAAACTACTCATCATTCATCCTCTTGATGAGACCACTCGTCATTGACATGACGAGTTATTGCTTGGCATGCGAAAGGTACAAATTACACAAAAGGAATTAAACTACTGAAAAGACAATGGCAACTCGTTGGATTTTGTGAACCGTTGAACCTGTATCATGGCTGGGTGTAGGATAATTACCTGTCTAACTGAAGTCTCTGAGCTGAATGAAAATAGCGAAGTCCTCTGTAAGCTTCTAACTTGTTGACCAAAGCGTGCTTCCACTATCGACCTCCTGCCTTGCTGACCTCCTCTCTCTACCAACTCAATTCCCAAAGTCCAGTCACTACCCAGCATCTCCACCACGTCTCATACCCTTAGGTATGTGGGATCTTTAGGGGTGTGAAACTCAAGTGTCATGTGTTGCCATTCAAGTGTGTAAATTTAGTACCTCTAGCACCTTACCACCAAGCTCACCACGAGCAGAGAGTGCTTTACCATCAAGGATGAATGATGATTAGTGAGCTACATTCCCAAAAGATCCCACATACCTAAGGGTATGAGACGTAGTTGTGATTGTTCAATGCTTTTTCTCTATCAAGAGATCATTAACAAATCTACATCAATACTCACGATAAAAGTAGAACAAGAATGGAAAACAATAATAACTATGAAATCTAATTGATTTATTTTAACATAAAGCAAACAAAAACTTAAAAAAAAACTTACACATAATAAAACCACTTGAACTATTTCATAATTTATTAACATCTTTAACCAGTTAGTGAAGGAAGTGGTTTGCTACTTTATTTAAAAGTAACAAATTTATTTATTTTCGTCACTGTTCGGGTAATTAATAATAATAATAATATTTTTTTTATTTTAGTAATTTAATTTAGTAATTTATTTTTACTTATAATAACAATATAAATATGTATAGATGAGATCTTTCTCCCCCCACCAGTCTTAAATGATTTCGCACCCTGTTCTGTTCTACCCAAATAACGCACATGAGAAATGTTCAGAATCATTTAGAGTAGATAGAAAATGGTACAGAGCTACAGGAAGGATAAAATAACAAAGAGAGAGAGAGAGAGAGAGAGAGAGAGAGAGAGAGAGAGAGAGAGAGAGAGAGAATGGGGGGAAAGTTAGAAACAGTAGAAGAAAGACTAAAAAAGGGAAACGTGTAAAGAGAGCAAGAAAGAGAAACGGGACCCCTTGACGTTACCACTGCGCCATCGACAGGAGCGTATATTCTAGGCTAGCTAGGCTACCTGCGAAGCCTGAAAGTCTAGATGATTACATAATAAAATACAGGAGAAAAATCTATCAGAAATTGTAAATAAAATTATTCATATCAGTGAGATGATGATGATCGTGATTCTGGAGTTGACAACCTGATTTCCTATGAGTTGGCAACCTGATTTCTTATGAGTTTGCAACCTCATCTCATATGAGTTGGCAACCTCATCTCATATGAGTTGGCAACCTCATTTCTTACGAGTTGGCAACCTCATCTCATATGAGTTGGCAACCTCATCTCATATGAGTTGGCAACCTCATCTCATATGAGTTGGCAACCTGATTTCCTATGAGTTGGCAACCTCATTTCCTATGAGTTGGCAACCTGATTTCCTATGAGTTTGCAACCTCATCTCATATGAGTTGGCAACCTGATTTCTTATGAGTTGGCACCCTGATTTCTTATGAGTTGGCAACCTCATTTCCTATGAGTTTGGCAACCCCATCTCATATAAGTTGGCAACCTGATTTCTTATGAGTTGGCAACCTCATCTCATATGAGTTGGCAACCTGATTTCTTATGAGTTGCCAACCTCATTTGCTATGAGTTGGCACCCTGATTTCTTATGAGTTGGCAACCTCATTTCCTATGAGTTTGGCAACCTCATCTCATATGAGTTGGCAACCTGATTTCTTATGAGTTGGCAACCTCATCTCATATGAGTTGGCAACCTGATTTCCTATGAGTTGGCAACCTCATTTCCTATGAGTTGGTAACTTATTTCTATTCATAGCCTAGGGCCACGTGACGTAGTGAGATAGCCCGGATCTTGGACTCAGTATACGCCACTGGCCATGAGAGAGAGAGGGGGGGGAGAAAGGTGGCAATAGGAGTGAGGAAGAGTAGAGAGCGAAAAAAGAGAGACAGAGGTAATTGTGGCAAGAGCTGTTTATGTGTACACCTCTGCAGTCACAACCACTGTAGAGACACCTTGCCAGTGAAAATTATATAAGGTTCCTTTGATTAATTTCTACTGGAAGAGAGCTTTAAGGGCCTTGGTCTGGCTAGGAGAAAGCAACAAAACGCGAGAGGACAGGGTGGCCATAAAAGTATAAAACCCTGGGTACCTTGTACATGGGGACATTGCCGTATACGCAGCTGTTTAAGGTCTCTCATGGAGTATAAAATAACATTACGACGCTGTTAAGACGAAACTCGGCACTGGCTGGTCTCCTTCTTCAAGTCTATGGTCTTGCGTTACGACGTAGGTTGGGGAGTCCCCGAATGCAATGGACCAACTAAATGAGCTGCAACAAAGAACTTTGGAATGTGTTGCGTTGTTATTTGAACGACATAAGATCCAGGATGAAATTTGCTGCTAAAATAGAACGATGGTTAGCGGTGACATCTAGTTTCGGGGCTCGTAAATTCTCCTCCTCTTCTGTGAATTTCTTATTCTTTTGCGTCTGAAGTTTCTTATTGTTGTGTTGCTTTTCTTGTCTTTCAGCGCAACAATGAAACTTGGCGAGTTTATGAACATCGCGTAATTTAGATTTCCTTAACGGATAGATGTCGTTCGGGCGGCTCGTTCGTTATATCTGTCTCCTATTCTCTCTTCCATTCTATCATTTTCTCTTCTTCTCTTCTGTCTTCCTGTTATTCGTTCTGTTGTTCTCTCTCTCTCCTCTCTCTCTCTCTTTCTGTCTTCCTTTTTATTCTTTTCTTTCTCCCTGCCTTCCTATGTCAATTGATCTTGTCTTTTTCTTCTTACCTCTTCCCCTCTAGGGCCTCCCCGATGGCGCAGTGGTAGCGTCGTCGCCTTGTAATCAAGGTGTCCCGGGTTCGATACCCGGTGGAGGCACATAGTGGTTCGGATTCCACTTTAAACTGTAGGTCCAGTCCCGATCAGCCTTACTGTGCATAAAGTGGTCTTAAAACACCAACTCAATCTTCCCCTCTATCCACTTCCTGCCATCCTACATCGGTCGCTCGCCAGCAAAAGTGGCAAAAAGCGGGGGTTCATTGCCCCCCTCGCCCCTCCTAATCACCGCCACTGCTCTTTGCCGTAAGTTACTCATTATTTTTCCTGAGAAGTGGAGTGTAACGGGCGGCTAGCTTGCTTCCACGTATAGTATGCACCCTGGATTGCATCCTTGCAGACTAACGCTAACGAGGCTCTGGCGCCCGGATATAGGCAGCCAGTAGAATCCTTGTGTGTTGTGTCCTGTCCATGTGCATTCGTGATTATCTTCTCATGAATCTCTCTTCACCCTGGTAGAAAAGCGATGTAAAATAAATCAACGAAAATTTCCGAACGCTAATAACTAAGAATGTTACGTCGATGTGTATGCCAACAGAAAGAATCATCTGCATATAGGAAGATTTGATTTGATTTGCTTTATTTTACTTCGCCTTTTGTGCCACTTTTGACTAATTTGCGAAGATGGGGATGAGTGATGATGTGATGAAATTGATTAATAGACACTCTCAAATATCCACACCCAGGCCGGGATTCGATTCCGAGACCCCTGGCGTCGTAGCGCGATGTACTAACCATTCCGCCACGAGGGCCGGCGCGTATGGGTAGAACAAAATAAAAAAAAAAGGGTGGAATGAAAACTGTTGTTCAATGCAAGTGCATTATAAGCCCTTTTAAATCTTACATGAATAGACCTGTTATAAGACACGGCTGTAGAAAACGTTTACAAAAATAGAAATCGTGAAGAAAGGCCAACTTCGAGAGGGAATCATTGTTCAGCATTTCGTCTCCAAATCCCAATGTTAGTTGCTGACTCAATACTCCACCGTATGGAAAGGAACGTGAGGATACGATTAAATCTGCGTTCGCCTACGAACGACAGAGATTTTTCGAATCACAAAGAAGAAAGAAAGAAGTTTGGCACGAATGAATAGCAGTCACCCGTCATATGGTCCATACTTTTTCTTCATTTTCCATTCTTTTGGAGATGGTTGTAAGCTGGTACCAGATGATGGTAAATATATTCTTCGGAGACGGTTCGAAATCTTTCCCCTATGCGGGATTAAATTTTTCATAGCTATATAACAGTCACTTCTGTTGAATGGGATATGCCTCATAGTTCTGATTTCTTCACTGTGTGAGTGTAAGGCCTGTTTAGACGCAAACATTTCTTTCTAAGAGTATTGCTAGCATAAATGCTATGTAAATGCTTCCACCAATCTTTTAAACGGAAGCATTTCATATAACATTTCGGCTAGCTTTTGTGATTACAATGCATAATATATACAGCACGAAAGGCACGTCGAGTTACACCATCTATGGCGTGTGCACTCAGATATTAAATGCATCATATCGATTGATGCACCAGAATGCATCGATTGATGCACTAAAGTGTGTTTCATGGCTTCTTAAAAGAATCAGATTCACATTTGATGCATTTGAGTGCATTTTTGTATGTCGTGAAAGAAACACCAAAGTGTATCATTTGGTTCAAGTGAGGATTTATTTCAGTCGAGATGCACTTCAATGCATCAGTTGATGTTCCTTGATGAATCTTCCTGCATCTTTTTGGATGATGCACACAAATGTTTGGTCTGGGATACAGAGTTTATATAGATTAGACGAAACGTTTAAGTGCATAATAAAAAAAGATGCATTATGGTGCATGAAATCACATCAAGGTGCATCAAAACGCATCAACTGATGCATTGAAGTGCATCTCGACTGAAAGGAATCCTCACTTGAACTAAATGATGCACTTTGGTGTGTCTTTCACGACATACAAAAATTCACCCAAATGCATCAAATGTGAATGTGATTCTTTGAAGAAGCCATAAAACACACTTTAGTGCATCAATCGATGCATTCTGGCGCATCAATTGATATGATGCATTTAGTTTTCTGTGTATGCACGGTGTTCACAATTTCAACAACTAGCATTTAGATTACCTATTGATTCATCTATTTTCACCGCAGAAAGTTACGCACTACCCAGAGCTTTACATTGTGTAATATACGAAGGTTATAAAAAAGTTATTCTCCTTACAGATGCTTGGAGTGTATTACAAGCTTTATCTACATCTTATCCAAAATTATGTCATCAGGAACAGGCTTTTTCATAAATAATAGAATTATCTCGGCTCTTAAAACAGTAGAATTTATTAATGATAGGATATCATATGCAGTTTTACAGGGTAGGTGGTGTAAAATTATTTTAATAAACATACATGCACCAACGGAAGGTAAAGATGATAATACTAAAGATGATTTTTATACAGAGTTAGAACAGGTATTTGATAAATTTTCTCAGTATGATATGAACATTCTGTTAGGTGACTGTAATGCACAGATTGGCAAAGAAGAGACATTTAAACCCACGATTGGTAAAGAAAGTCTTCATGAATTAAGTAATGATAATGGTATAAGATTGATTACTTTTGCAACCTCAAAGAATTTAATTGTGAAAAGTACCACTTTTAAACATAAAGATATCCATAAATATACCTGGTCTTCTCCAGATGGTAAAACTCATAATCAGATAGATCATATTCTCATTGATAAGAGAAGGCATACTAGTATAATTGACGTTCGTACACATAGAGGTGCTGACTGTGCCAGTGACCATTATTTAGTAATTGCTAAATTAAGAGAAAGACTCTCAGTGAAAAATCATAAGCAACAAAATCTAAAAGTTCTAAAATTTGATACAGGAAAGTTTACTGATGAAAGAATTAAGAAAGATTACCAAATTAAACTGTCAAATAGATTTGATGTTTTCCAGGATTTAAATGATGATGAAACAGACGTAAATAAGAATTGGGAGCACATACGTAATGCAATAGAATCAGCAGCTAAAGAAAGTATAGGATACCATAAACCAAGAAAAAGTAAGCCATGGTTTGATAATGAATGTCATAATCTAATAGAAATAAGAAATCAGGCTAGACTTAGGTGGTTAAATAACTCTGATGATACAAATCTAAACAATAATAATAGAATAAAGCGAGAAGTTAACCGCACGTTTAGAAGTAAAAAAAGAGATTACTTGAAAAGCAAAATTAACGAAATTGAAACAAACAGCAAAAATAAAAATATCAGAGATTTATATAAAGGTGTAAATGAGTTTAGAAAGGGGTGGCAACCTAAAGTAAACTTGATAAAAGATAAAGATGGTGATTTTCTAGCTGACCCAAGCGATATTCTAAATAGATGGAAGAACTACTTTAATGACCTTTTAAATGTCCATGTAGGAGAAAAATCAGAAGTAAATGAAGTCAACACAGCAGAACCTTTAGTTCCAGAACTTAACTTGACTGAAGTTAAAGATGCTATTAAAAGTCTAAAGAATAACAAAGCACCTGGCATTGATTTAATACCAGCTGAGTTAATTAAATATGGTGGAAATTCGTTAATATGTCAAATTCATAAATTAATTTGTTTAATATGGAATAAAGAAGAAATCCCTCAACAGTGGATAGAATCCATAATTGTTCCTGTGTTTAAAAAAGGTGATAAAATGAACTGCAATAATTACCGTGG
This sequence comes from Lepisma saccharinum, assembly GCF_977018435.1. Lineage (NCBI taxonomy): Eukaryota > Metazoa > Arthropoda > Insecta > Zygentoma > Lepismatidae > Lepisma > Lepisma saccharinum. The sequence goes on from NC_139249.1 coordinate 9,989,967, forward strand.
AATTTCTCTACTCTCAACAACATATAAAATATTATCTAACATTATTTTAACAAGACTAACCCCATATGCTAATGAAATTATAGGTGATTATCAATGTGGATTTAAACGTAACAGATCAACTACAGATCAAATTTTTTACATCAGACAGACACTTGAAAAAAGTGGGAATATAATCAAAATGTCCATCAGCTATTCATTGATTTCAAAAAAGCATATGATTCGGTCAAAAGAGATAAATTATATAATATATTAGTAGAATTTGGAATACCTAAGAAGCTTGTTAGTATGATAAAAATATGCACCAGTGAAACAGAAAGTAAAATTCGTGTGGGTATTAATATGTCTGACAAATTTACAATTCATGATGGGTTAAAACAAGGAGATGCATTATCTCCATTGCTATTTAATTTTGTCTTATTATATGCTGTTAGGAAGGTAAATAAAAAGAGGAAATAAAAAGTAGGCTTAATTCAGGAAATGCATGTTACTTCTCTCTTCATAAACTTTTGTCTTCTCGTTTAATATCGAAGAAACTAAAAGTTAAAATATACAAAACCGTAATTTTGCCTGTAGTATTATATGGATGTGAAACTTGGTCCCTTACATTGAAAGAGGAACATAAATTGAGAGTATCTGAAAATAAGATCCTTAGGAAAATCTTTGGACCTAAAAGGGATGAGGAGACAGGTGAGTGGAGAAGGTTACATAATTTAGAACTACATAATTAGTATTCATGTCCAGATATCATTAGAATAATTAAATCAAGAAGACTTAGGTGGGCAGGCCATGTGGCACGAATCGGAGAGGAAAGAGGAGTTTACAGGATTCTTGTTGGGAAACCTGATGGTAAGAGACCTGTAGGAAGGCCAAGACGAAGATGGAGGGACAACGTTGAGATGGACCTAAGGGAAATCGGTAGGGATGGAAAAGAGTATATAGAACTTGCTCAAGATAGGGAAAGATGGAAGGCCTGTGTTGCTGCAGCCATGAACCTTCGGGTTTAAGAAGGCTAGGGAGTTAGTTAGTTAGTTAATCTATTTTCAATATTCTAATAATACAACAAGTTCAATTTGCTTATAAAAGGAACATTGATATACAATTCAGTTATGTTAAAGCACGTAATATTAACGTAGGAAATGAACGTGTGGACTTATATGCTAAACAAGATCTACAAGACGTAAGTTTCAACAGATTACGGTATACAGATTTATTACCACGTGTGAAAATCAAACTCATGAATCAATGGAACAATTTATGGTTGTGGGTAATACATATAGATGGATAGCACATTTTACAACTAAAAATCCACGGTTCTATTTGTACACTCCCACGGCAGGTCATAGTATTCATTAATAGGTTAAGGACGGGACATGTGCGTACACCAGCACACTTAGCAAAAATACATATTACAACTCATCAAAATTGCATATGTGGTAATGAAAATCCTGATCCGCGACATTTATTCTTTGAATGTCCAGCTTTCTCACATCAACGAATCACACTCCATAAAGGAATACAACGTTTGAAAATTCCATTTCCCATAGCATCTATCACTCTCTTCCCTTCCATTAGAATTATATCCTCCACTAATATGGCTTCTGTACAGATATTCACGAAAATGTAGGCTTGAAATATAAAACGATTTTATAAGGTAACAGCGATAAAAGTGATTTATGTATATAATCGTTTATATTTGTGGTACTGGTGAACTTGAGTAACAATCTACCAACATCAGAAGAAATACAATAACAGAAACGCTGACCAAAGTTAACAGGATATTGTCGGCAGGGTCATGTAAAAGAAGAAGAAGTAAATATTCTTCCATACGTATAGCTACTGTATACGTTCTAAAGTATTTATTTAAGCAGCGCCATTACTTTGTACCTAATTCCGTTTTATAGGAAACGTTGTTCCTCTCTGTTGAATAGTTATCGGCTTTTAAAAATGTGAAGTGATGTATTGTTTACATCTCACGCGGCCGCCATTACATCTGCACTCGTGACCTAGAGGCAGTGATGTGCGTCTACGCGTAAACAACGTTAGTCTACATTCTACACGTAGACTATTTTATACACGTAGATGACGTAATCTATGTAAACAACATGGCGAAAGGTGATAACTTAGCAAAGGGCGCAGTGGAATTAAAAGAAAATTATACTGTGTATCAGTTGCTGATGTGTGAGGAGAACTTTTCATACTCTTTCTTCCAAATTCGAACAATTTCACACCTAGGAAGAATCCTAATATAGGAAATATTCTAGTGTTTTATGGGCAAAAACCACTCTTGCCTCGCGACTGCCATCTGTTGTTGTTTTTTGCATACTATTTATCTTCTTCCATAGTTGATAATAGAAGAGAAGAGAAATTTTGTTGTAAATAGGATTCTTTTCATTTCGTTAGGAATCAATATAGTTGGAAATGTCACATTCCTTTCATGAAACCCTTGAAAATTAATTTTAATGCACTCTAGATTGTCTACGTAGTCTATGTAAACTACAACCCAATGTAATCTACGCGTAGATTACGTGTAGACAACGCATGTAGACGTAAACTTATAGTCTACGGCACATCACTGCCTAGAGGTCGCTGCTGATTGGTTATGCTACGGAAATAGGACAGGTTTTATCCTTGAGTAATGCCATGAAGTATGCATTTGATCATGGTATAAATGTTAAGAAAAATGCTTTCGTCTAAAGCAGGACTAACGCAATGGCCCAAGCTCAATGTGCCATGTAATATTACTGCTAAGCTAAAACATTTTTGAATTAATATTGTGACAGGCTCATAAGAAAACAGCTATTAACTTCAACGGCAAAGACATACTTGCAATAGACTGAATATTACATTGATTGATTGATTTGGTGTTTTAAGTCCACTTTGTGCACAGTAAGGCTAATCGGGACTGGACCTACAGTTTAAAGTGGGATCCGAACCACTATATGCCTCCACCAGGTATCGAACCCGGGACCCCTTGATTACAAGGCAACGACGCTACCACTTGCCACGTCCCGGAGAGGGTAGCACCAGTACGGCTTAGGCCAGGGTAAAACATGAGATAATCAGGGCAACTAAAACTGAATGATAAGAAGGAATTAAAAGAAACAGCTCGTTTAACCCACTACAGAAGTAATGAACCGACATATATTCTGAAAACGTTGACATTATACATTTCAGACACTTCATTAAATTTCATTATACAATTTCAGATTGAGGATGTTTGCCTTTTAATTCTTCAACTTCTTTCTTCTATGGAAATTCTTCTGTAGGTTAACGTCTTCTTTATATAGTATACATATATATATATTAAAGAAGGGATTACAACAATATATATATGTATATATCAATATCATGCAAACGTTCTTGTTAAGTGAGCCAATTGGCAACATAAAATAAGCTTTTTTATACTTCTATAAAAGGCAAATATGTACATTTTTCTTTACGGCAATTAGAAATTAAACTTTGTTAACTTCTTACATGTGGTTATCTTCTCAATTTTAAATAAAAGCCTAAATTCTATAAAAATGCTCAAGATTAACTCATTTCTATCACAGTAAAACATTCAGAAACAATAAAGAAAAATGATAAAAAAATACTCATAAGTCCAGAGCCACCTATTGTTCACCACAGCAAACCATATCTCAACATAGCGATTTTTTTAAAAATCTATTTTGCTTTCGAATTATTCAATAATAAGATAAAATCAGACAATATTGTCAAAAACCATTCAAATTTGTTATTATAAAACTTTGTAAACATTATGTCACCTGTATTTGAATCTGGAAAGAGAAATATCAATAAAGAAGGAGGTGAAAAAATTGTCATCACGTCTACGGAAAAAAGATGGCAGATAACAAAAATCGAAAATTTGTAAGTAATTTTTATTTTCTTTGTCCCAGGTCTGCGTGTACCGAAGGCTTAACACGTATGATTTTCATATATTTCGCATACAGTGCATAAAAAAACGTGTTGTATATAATAACAGGACAAATTATTGGGTGTGCTCGAGCCCCACGGGCCCGTGTAAATTGGCGGCACTCGTCATTAGTTGTATCAATTGTAAACACCATGTTATGTACAAGCTTTGCATCGCAATGGCAAATACTAACCGGAATGTTACATGAAATGCTGTAAAATATCGTCTGCTATAAAAAATAATACAAGATTTTTGGTATCATGTACATGACAAAACTGTTAAAGGTAATGCTTTAGTCCAAATCTGGCCTAAGTCACCCGCCTCCTCTGACGTCTAAAATTATGTGTTCATCCTCGGAGACAATATCTAAACTTATCACCCGAGCCCCACGAGAAGTCATTGATCCGCCACTGTAGTTCGACTCCCTGGAAAGGGGTGTTACTTGACTTTGACACTTGATGAAAGAAATGCGATCTGCGGTTTCTTTGCACGCGGATAGAGCATTAACTTCTTCGCATTTGGTGGTTGCAAAAATTGAATAGACCAAATATCTCCCCACAAACTAATCGGATTTCTGGCAGGTGACGATAGAATGGTTTCCCACCAAAAGGATTATAGAGAACCCTTCGACCATCACTTTTTATATCCTGCCTCCTTCTGTACGGAAGATCTTCAGCTAATGGTTGTGTAGGTAAAATTGCGCATTAAAAAGTGCAGCGTTATTGAAACGTTAAATATCGTTGCGACAAAAGAGCAGAGGGAACCAAATACCTAATCCAAGCTCCGGTCGTGACTTAACTATGTGTCGTAGGCATTATGATTATTATTCTTGTGGGGGTTCTTAAATGCGGACTGTAAATTGAAGGACACAGCACTTTTGTGGCAAGATGCGGCGTTAGCTAGTCTCCTGCAACAGCTGCTGTGTTATAAAGCAGAAAAGGAATTGCTCCGCGGGCTGCACGACCTCTAGCGGCAAGCTGGGGAATTACTGGGAAGTATTACAAATAGCCTCCCCCCTCCTCTTTCTTCTTTTTCTCTCCTCGCCCCACCTTTACTGCGACAACTTCATACTGCCAGTAAAAGCAGAGACTGCATAATGCTGTTTCTATGGTTACGATCTCACCATCATTCCACCATTACTAGCCACTTCCTCACACGTAATAAGGCGATAATGGCAAGATTAATGTGGTTCGTTACACATGTGCCTGCATAGGAGGCTAGATGGGGGAGAGAGGCTATTATTCTGAGGTGGAATGCTAAGGCATGGTCCGGAAACGCTTCACCGCAAAAACGCAAGATGGCGCCCCTTTGATTAGGATTTGGTAACACTGCACTGGTTGAAAAGGGCTTGAGATTTCCCCTTTTACGTTCCGGAAAGAAAAGCGCAGAAATAGTCTCGAACTTCAGGTCCTGCAAATTTGCCACGGTCAGAATCATTGTGGGCAGCAAACCGTTAACGCTAACTTTCGCATAGATGTTATCGCAACAACAGGTCTGGCGTAGGCATTACCCGACGCACAACCAATCATTCTTGCATTTGGTCAACCCATTACGCCATCAGTCTTTCGGTGGTCAGCGAGAGCAGTATCATATCTCGCTATTTATTCATTTGTTATTAACGGTGATCCCTTTTTCACTCCCCTTGGACCGCAGAGAATCTCGCAACAAAACATTTTCGAATTTTCTCACGTTGGTAAGAGTTGTCCGTTCAGCCTGCTGTTGTATGGGGTTGAAGATGGTTTTGTCTTCTTTTTGCAAAGCCAAAAAGCTCATTAAACTCTCTTTAGCGTCTTGAGAAACTGGCCTGGTGAAGACTGGAGCATTATTATCTATCTTCATTGTATACCGGGCCTTGTGCTACGGATTTTTGCTCCACAGTCACACCCCATCTGCTGAAGTAGTTTACATGTACTGCGTGAAACTCATTAAGAGGGATATCTGATTTTCTTCTTCCTTAATGGAAGAGGACCCCCTCCGCCAACCTTTGAAATTAACATTCACTGTTAGCGGAAAATATAGCTACCTTCATTTTTTCGTACAGATCAACTGCTCCGTCAGTGTCTGTGCATTCAGCGATTCGTTTTTGTAAATTGGTGTTCAGTTTGTTCCGAGTATGGCTGTACTTTGTATCTGCATTTTTCTGTGTTTGTTGTGTCCTCCACCCACGATATCACCATTGATGGTTCAGGTTCGAGTCCTGGTACATGGATATTTGTAACTATCCTTCAAAACTTCCTTCTAATCATCATTCATCATCACGTTTAACCTAAAGATGCAGAAAGAGACGTCAAATTAGAAAAGGTGCAAGAAAATCCCGTTCCTGAGACACCTAGTGTTGGTACTGGCAGACAGACACATTTAAACTTGCTTTTTCGAGCTTGTTCTAGTTAGTGCCCTAAAAAATCGGAGAAACTAAATATACACATGGAACAGGAGAGAAGTATGTGAGGATAGATAGTAGTGACGCCGTTAAGAGGAATCCGGAGAGCACTGGTTTCCCGAAATTTCCCAATTTTCTTGTGATTTAGAGAAAATTTTCCTTTAAAATAAAAAAATAAAAAAAAACATTGAAATTATTTTTTTGGGAAACTTTGCAAGTAGAACACTATCTGCTTGATCATTTTAGTTATTGTACAAGTCTAGGTCTATATCCAAACAAAGTTAAATACATATTAAAACAAGTGGCACAGAAATTGAATGTGCGTGTACAAATATATTCAAATTTGCTCCCCCCCAAACACACCAGCCCAGCTACATAATTACATAATGGTGTTTCCAGGAAGGGGGAGGCATAACCTCTCATAAAATAGTACCTTGGATTCGGGAAAACATGGCAAAATTTAGAACAGCTAAAAGAAGAAGACACAATACCCCCCTGTACGAAAGTACTATGGCACGCCACTGGAGTACCTTTACATGTACAAGACGCCGCCTCATGCAAACAATGGTATACTTTGTAGAGAGAATATTGACCTTCCTTCCTCCAATAAACATCTTCTGCCGCCGCCTCGCATTCCAACTCTCTGTTAATTCTCTGAAAGCAATAATGAGTCAATGGGTTCGGCTTTCCTCGATTCTTTTCCAGTTACTCATTATAGCTTCCTTCAAAACCCACCAGAGGGAAGCTTATAACTGTAGAAATCGGCGCCTTGCAGTCTGGCACGTCTATGGTTGCTCGTTCCACTCCTTGAAAGGAAATTGAGGATGGGTATAGGTCGAGGTTTCAGTGTTGCCATCTTGTCTTAAGGAAAAAATTACATAAGAAAAGCTGAAAACTGCCCACCAAGAAACATGCAAAGAGCCAACCAACATCTGAATCAGTATTAAACTTCGAAATCACCAACGCTAAGTGCATTGAAGCTCTTTGACCGATTTCGCCCAAATGCAATAAAATTGTTTGATTTAAAGTCGCATTTATGCCACTTTTGGCTAATCGCGACGATGGAAATGAATGATGATAATTGATTGATTGATTTGCTTTATTTTACTTCGCTTCTTGTGCTACTTTTGGCTAATTTGCGAAAATGGAGATGAGTGATATGATGAAATTGATGAATGGACACTCACAAACATCCATGCCCAGGCCAGGATTCGAATCCGGGACCCCTTGACTGTGAATGTGAAACCAGGTGCCAGAGTCTCGTTGAAATGCACTAAAATTGTCATCGTTTATTGCAAATTACAAAAAGCAGTTTTATAGTTAATAACTGAATTAAAAATTCAGTTAGTATTCAAACAGAATAACCAAAGTAAAAACTGCGTTAAATCGATATAGACAGATGGAGAAAGAAGAGGAACACATAACGAGAGGGAAAAGATAGGGAAATAGAAGAAATTAAAATGATAGAGAGATGAAGAAAGAAGACGTTGCCAGAGGTCCTGGGGTTGAATCGCGGCCTGGGCTTCCTTGCGTGTGTCCCTTTATCAATGTCATCATACCATCACTCATCCTCATCTTCGCGATTAGCCAAACTGATAGAAAAGCAGAGTGAAATAAACTAAATCAATCAATCAATCATGAAGGTTCAAGGAGAAGAGAACAAAGAGAAGGAAATAGATGAAATAGAACGAGAGAGATATATATACGAAGAAAGAAGAGGAACAGAAGGGAATTTGAAAGTAGAAAAAAAAATTAAAAAGGGACGAACAAAGAAGACGAAAAGAGGAATGCGAAATTGAAGAAACAAGAGAAAGAGATATATAAAAGAAATAAAAAGGGAGAATGAAAGAAAGCGAGACAAGAAAACTGAGAGAAATGGAGAAAGAGGGAAAGAAAGCGAGATAGGAATGAATGGAAAGAGTGAATCTTAGCGGCAGTGAGAGTCTGCCTGAAAATATTTCATCCAGCCATCAATCCACACTAACAAAAGTTCCCAATGGCGCCACTGTGTGGCAGCACATTTCATTTTAAACGGATTCCGCTTTAAAATACTTAACCAGTCTCGATTAACCCAACCAGGGTTATAATAAACTTTTAAATTTTTTTATCTTCAAAATTTCGCACCTTAGGAACGGTCGAGAAGAGCTCGAGAATTTTTTTCAGCGTTTTGAACACCAAGATGGCAACAACGATACAGGTACCAAGGTGAAGAAATACCCAAGGACATGGAAAGCCAGCGGAAGTTTCCTTTGAAGCAGGTCATTGAAGAAGAGTCGCTTCATTGATCTGTTTTGTGAAACCGTTTTCCCAAACCACCTGTGCATTTTACCCAGACTTCATTCATACTTCTTCGCAGATCCTTTTCCCACCCCCACAACTCCCCTTCTACCCCCACCGTGGGCGGGGAACCTGACGCTAAGGACACCCCAAGAGGTGTTATCAATGAAAGGAATTCCTTGCGGGTCCCCTTCCACCTTCACACCTACACCTTCACTCGACCAGAAATATTGACCTGCTCATTGCCAGTCGGCGCAAAGTACCTTTGCCTGACAAAGCCTGCCAAGACTTTCCGATGGACAGGAAGTGAAATAATATGGTCTTGGGAGGACGGATATAGGTGCGCCAGCACTCTTGACTTGGCAACAATGATCCTCGAAGCTCATTCCCAATACTCTGTAGCTACGTTTTGACACGCTCTGGCACCATTGTATCCCCCGGTAAAGAGGGAACTTTGGAAAGTCAAGGAATTAGCATTGAATAAGTCACTCCATGGCAAAGGATACAACTGAGAGCAAGTGGTTCCTGAAAATGGTTGAATGTTTTCACCTCTGCTCTCATCCACGCCCTCTTTCCTGTATTATTGCTACTATTTCTCCATATTTTCTATTGATAGGACTTGCTGAGCTAGCTTGGTATGGTAAAAGGGCTGAAAAGAGAAGCTTTTGAGAGAATACAAGACATCCCCCAAGCCCTCACTTGATTGGTCTACGGAAATGTTCTTCTTTCTTATCTTCGCGCACTGTTACGCCTTCGCTTAATATAAATTGTAAGATTAAGAGTATAATACTCTTCTTATGCTATGACGTCAATTCTATAGTATGAGAAGATGGCGGTATTGTGTAATTCAACGTAGTGGTTATTGACTAACCTGCAGATTTCGGTTAAGGAAATTGTTTGGATCTGTGCTTGAATTGATGTTTTAAGTCCACTAATCGGGACTAGACCTACAGTTCAAAGTGGGATCCGAACCGATGTGCACTGGGTATCGACCCTTTGATTACGAGGCGACGACGTAACCAATACACCATCTGTGAGGGCCTCGTCTCGAACACCGTTTGTTGACTTGGTATGCGAACGTAAACATACATCAATCAAGAACTATCACAATGGACAGCCAGTAAACTGTGGTTTTAAAAAGAATGTTTCCTTATAAAAAATACTAGAGATTTTTAAAATCCCGACCTTCAGGACGGGAAAAATTCTCCATTTCCAATTTAATCCGGGAAATGTTCGAAATTTCACGTAACAGTGAAAATCTCGAATTCTACACAAGTGATTGTTTTGTTTCTTTTCTGAATTAAAACCTTTCGACATTTATAGGGTAGAACACATCGGAAATTGGAATTTCCAGAATTCGGGATCGGGACGGGAATTTTAATTTTCCTATCCCGATCCCGACTTTTTGTGATCCCGCATACCCATAAAAAATACACACAAATGTTCCAAAATCCCATTGTCCCACCCCGTTCCCCCTCTCCAATATATTATTGTCAATAACGGGTTTTGGAACAGTATCCTTCCTCTGCACATCAAACTCTTACCAGCTCACTGACGATTTTCCTGATACAATGTGACTATCAGATTGTCAGCCATACGTCAGTCAAACTCGGCAGTGTAAAAGTTCGCCAGAAACAGGATCGGACGTGACCACAAGGTAAGTGAGGCAGGTGTACTTAAGTTACCAGCGACGCCAACTTTTATGGGACCGTGGGGCTCGAGCCCACCCAATAATTCGCCTGTTGTTATATTTTACTTTAGAAATAAATTCCCCGTGCTTAAGAGAGCAAAATGTTTCATCTTTATTCATTTAAAGAATTCTCCTAAATTAATTAGTGACAGTGATATCAAAATACTTTACTAGATCATATACTGCATGAATAGGCTGCAAAGTGTCTGTCACTGATGCTAAACTATTCTCAGTGGCGTCGGAATAGATCACAACACACTTATCTTCCTTCTGAGGGAATAGTTGCAGTGGTGAGGAATGCACCTCTTGAAGACACTTGTGTGCCCGGTTGAGGCCGTACGGATCATTCAAGTATATAGCAAAAGCCACGCAATGTGAGAGGCTTAACACTGTAGAGACCCAAGAAATATACCCCATAAGGGCCTGCCTGACGCGACGAAACTGTAGGGCAGTTCGTGGCACCATCTTGAGCATAGATACATATTTCGCTGGCACTGATATAGTTCCCTTAATGTTGTTCACTTCCAGACCGAGATACACTAAGGCACGTGTAGGGGTAAGGACACTTTTGTCTGTATTCACACGCACACTGGATGCACGCACTTGACCCACTAATGTAGGGCTGATTCAGAGCCCATGTATAGCAATTTGTTTCATCTGCAGTATGATAAGTAGTGGTAGTGGACCGGTTCAACGGCAGAAAATGGGGCTCGGTGGGGCTCGCCTTAATGGTTTGCTCTCGTAAGGCATGAGCCCCATTTTCTCGCAGTGTTGCCAACACCTTACTCGAAAAAATCACCAAGGTTTTTTTTTTGGGTCTAACCTAACCTAAAGCAAGGAGCTGGCAACCTTGCTTGAGGCTTGCCTTGCAGCGTTGCCAACATCTTACTCGAAAAAATCACCAAGGTTGTTATCTTGGTCTAACCTAACCTAAAGCAAGGAGCTGGCAATCTTGCTTGAGGCTTGTCTTGCAGTATTGCCAACATCTTACTCGAAAAGTCACCAAGGTTTTTATTTTGGTCTAACCTAACCTAAAGCAAGGAGCTGGCAACTTTGCTTGAGGCTTGCCTTACAGTGCATAAAGCAATTTGCCAACCTACTGGTACTTTTGCCATAGCCTTTTACAAAAAAAGAGAGAGGAAAGAGAGGGGGGAAGAGTTAAACAACCGACAGTGTTGCCAACACCTACCTACAGCCTTTTTTTCTTACTTGGCAAGGGCTACCTTGCTTGAGGCTTAGCCAATTTATATACTGGCGTAACATACACACACTGGGCAAGGAGAGCCGGCAACAAATATATACTGCCGTAAAAGAGAGAGAGGGATGGATGGATGGCAACACAGTATGTGTGTGCGTGTGTGTGTATAATATGTAGCATTATTAACTAGATTGTGTTGGCAACCCACCTACAACTAAAAAATAGAGATGCCAATGTTGCTGTAAGATAAAGAGGGAGAGACCTATCGTGACTTTTGTAAACCTCTCTCGGGGGAAACACGATGTGCTATACACACGTGCGCGCGCTGGCGCTTCTTATTATTTTCGTATTGTGAGGCAAACAAACAAATAAATAATTGTTTTTTTTTTAGGATTCCTGGCCCCTATAACCTCGCCAGGGTGCGTGGTGCCCAACCAAAAAAGTAAAAGGTTCTAACGGCTGCGGTTGTAGATAACCGCACCTCTGTAGGGTTTGACGTGTTTTTTTTTTCCCCCCAAACTTCCATGAAACCCTACAGAGGACCTCCGTAATACATGCAACGTGTACTAACGACTCTAGTGTTATTTGATGTTGTAATATTTTGGATATAGAGTTTTATTGTGTGATAGATAAAAATAATTATGTTTATTATAATATTTTTTTGATGAAGATGGAGAATGTATGTGTGTGTTACAAATAAAGTTGCATGCTTATTTTTTTAGTGTGTTTGTATGTGTATGTGTTTTTGATGTTCGACAGCATCTGAAACGATAAAAAAAATTTTATTGTTAATTTTCTCATGTAAAAACAACAACAACAAAATTTTTGTGCAAAAATTTCTGATTGTCTCGTGCTATAGTGCAAAAACTGATGAGAAAAAAGATATTGTAACTGATAACTGATGAAATTGATATTGTAACTGATCTTGAACTAGTGAAATTTTCGTATTGTGCTATTGAAACTGATTGTGCTAGTACAAAAATTCCTTATTGTGCAAGAAAAAATGTTAAAAACTTGTTAAAACTGCTCTGTGACCCTCTCGTTCTTCACGTCGTGGACGAAGGACTTCTCGGCGACCAGGATCACACTGCATACGGTGTCCTCGGGCAACGGACTGTTGAACTCGCAGACGACCTTGATGTTGGTTCGATCGTTGACCACCACCTGCTTCCTTTTTGTGGTATTGATGACGAACATCGGCCTGCGGATTTTGAATTCGCTGGGCGTGTAGTACATGTCCACGCTTCCCTCGGTCACGCGTTTGAAAGAGGTGTAAGCTTCGTAAAGTTTTAGGTAATCGTCTTTGGTCATGTCGAGGTTGTAATTCTCGCGCGGGAACACTTCGTTCCTGCCATTCTTCAGATAAACGTTCTTGATCTTGCAGTCGTCGAACTTGCTGGAATCTTTTTCCTGATTCTTGTCCCTCCCGGTCTGAAAAAGCACCACGACGAAATCTGGCATGTCGAACTGTATGTTGTTGAACTGCGTCGTCACGTCGAATTCCATGTGACTTCCGGACGCCAACTTCTGCACGCACTGGTAACCGTGAAAGTGAATCGGCACCTGCGGACTTTTCAATATCTCGGCTTTGTACTTGAGGGCGTAGTTCGTCTCGTATTCCACGATCGGCATTCTCAACTCCATGCTCCGGATGACGCACTTCGCCGCTTCGGGTAAAGTGTTGGCTATCGGCGTGCCGTCGGCGTTCAAGTTGGTGTATCGCATCAGTGCGTCGTTGTCGTTGGCCGCTCTTCGAAACGTGACGCGCAATCCTCCCTTCCACATGATCTCCTTGTAGTCCGAGAAGAATCCCGGAAGCAGACGCATGGGAAAGAGCACCGTGTGATTTCTCGTCGATATTTTCGTCCCCGCTTCGAATCCTCCCGCTTGATAGTACGCTGCGTCCGTTTTGGATAATTTCAATGTTCCCACTGCCGTCGACGTGATGCCTGGATAATCGATTCTGTCGATGACGGTGTTGTGTTTTCTCACCTCCACCTGCGAGAACAAGTGAGGCACGAAGTTGTCCACGAGTTTCAAATTGGCATTGGGCGGAAACGCGTCTCCGCTTTCCTTCTTCACCACGTCGAATTGAAGGTAGAGGTCAGCTCTATGAGGATGAACGAACCCATCCCCTACGTCCACGTCGTATTCGATCTCCCGGTTCGCTTCGTTGAGATTGGCGAACGTGCGACGGTTGGGAGGGAAAGATTGCAATTCGTAACTTTCGATTTGCTCCATTTTCACTATGCGTGTTATTTATTATACGTTGATCTCCACGACGGCCGTGGTCGTTGCACCTGCGAAATCCACCACCTCTCCTTTCTCGTTCGTCACCACCAACTCTATGTCGTCTATGCGGTTGCGACATACTGGAAAATAGATCGGCGAAGAGGGTGTGTAGATGATCGGTTCCATGAATTCGGAACTGGGTTTGAAAGTGGCTATGATTCCCGTCTGCTTGTGACTTCCTAACAATCCGTCCGAGGATTTCGTGATCATGCCTTCGGCCACGTTGCAGTGTACGTTCAAAGTCTCTATGGCCAAGAATTTAGGAATGTTGGTTGCTACGTGCTTGATGCCAGCTTCGAGTTTTGTGTCGTTCTCGAAACCTAAAAGTTCTCCCATGGTGCCCAGGTCCACGGTCTCCGTCGCGGACACGATTTCCACTCTGTGAGTGACCGAATTTTGAGAAAGGTACGTGCCTTTGGGTAACTGAGCTTGCAAAGTAGAAAGATTGTATTGGCCTGGCGTGACGACGATGTGTTCGCTTCCGACGCTAATTTTGTTGTTGTGATGCGTGACGTTAGGTATGAGGTACATGCTGTAGAATGCACGCAGAGCTACGAATTTAGGATAGACGATGTCGTCGTGCAGCGTGAGTTTCAAGATCGAAGATTCGCTCGTGAGATGGAACACGCCCATTGTCGTGATGCTTTAGATTCCACAGTGCTTTCTGGAAATCTTCGATCGTAGGCTTATTTATTTTAGAGAGAAACGCGTGCACGGAGAGGCAGAGATGACCGCAGTTCTCGTCTCCGAAATTTTGAATGCGTTCGTCGTTGTAGTATATAGAGGTTTTGTTCGTTTTCAGATAATGAACTAAATTTGTAGGTGGAACACCTCCGAAAGAATCGAAAACGAATGCTTTGTTATCATTTTTGTGGTAACATATCCAATGCGTGCCTGGATTTTCTTGACTGTCCAAGTTGACTACTCCGCATTCTCTTTTTTTAACGGTTGAAGGTAACGAGTCGGACATGAAAACTCCTCTGAAGTTTTTGATTCGTAATGGTTTGATCAGAGATTCAATGTCTCGGTTGGTGAGTGCTGCTGTTTCTTTTTTTTAAACTTTTTCATCACGCCCTTCCCCCCTTTCTTCTCCATGGCCAGGTTGTGACGTTTCTGTTCTTCCAATTCCGCCTTGTTTTTCTTCGAGTCGATGACGGTTTTCGCGATGGCGGCGCTTCCGCCGGCCAAACTTCCAACGGCCCCCAATGCTGCCAGGATGGCCGGGATGCTGAATATGAAACCTCCTATCTTTTGCTGTTTCCGCGAACGCTGCAACCGTCTCAATTGAGGTGTGCTGAGAAGTAATTTCATTCCGTGTCCTTTCGTTAAGCAAGAACGTTTCTTCTCGCGTTGTTTCTTGGTGAGTAACCCATCCAGGGCACCTAGATTTTTCAGATTGGAGTATGGTATCTGGTACACGACACCCTTGGGCTTCATGTTGTTTTTTTTTCACGGTATGTTATTTATATATAAGTAGAGCAGTGGCACGGGTTCGGCAACCGAAAATGGGGCTCGATGGGGCTCGCCTTAATGGATTTCTCTCGTAAGGCATGAGCCCCATTTTCTCGCAGTGTTGCCAACTCCTCACTCAAAAAATCACCAAGGTTTTTGTTTTTGGGTATAACCTAACCTCAAGCAAGAAGCTGGCAACACTGCTTGAGGCTTGTTTTAATGGTTTGCTCTCGTAAGGCGAGCCTTATTTTCTTGCAGTGTTGCCAACTCCCCACTCGAAAAAATCACCAAGGTTTTTGTTCGGTCTAACCTAACCTAAAGCAAGGAGCTGGCAACACTGCTTGAGGTTTGCACCTAACCTAACCTAACCTAACCTAACCAAACCTAACCTAACCTAACCTACCTAACCTACCTAACCTACCTAACCTAACCTACCTAACCTAACCTACCTAACCTACCTAACCTACCCTAACCTAAAGCAAGGAGCTGGCAATACTGCTTGAGGTCTGCCTTAATTAATTGCATAAAGCAATTTGCCAACCTACTGGTATTTTTGCCATAGCTTTTTACAAAAAAAAAAGAGGAGAAAAAGAGAGAGGGGGAAAAGTTAAACAACCGACAATTTTGCTAATATTTACCTACAGCTTTTTTTACTTGGCAAGGGCTTAGCCAATTTATATACTGGCGTAACATACACACACTGGGCAATAGAGCCGACAACAAACACACACAGCCGTAAAAGAGAGAGAGGGATGGATGAATGGATGGCAACATAGTATGTGTGTGCGTGTATAATATGTAGCATTATTAACTAGAGTGTGTTGGCAACCCACCTCCAACTAAAAAAAGATAGAGATAGCAATATTGCTGTAAGATGAAGAGAGAGACTAAGCTGGCAACAGTGGTGAGCGAATATGCATTATTTCCAAGTTCTGGGTGCCAATGTATATCGCGACTTTTGTAAACCTCTCTCGGGGGAACGATGTGCTGCACATGCATATGCGCGCGCTTCTTATTATTTTCGTATTGTGACGCAAACAAACAAATAATAATTGTTGTTTTTTTAGGATGCCTGGCCCCTAACCCCGCCAGGGTGCGTGGTGCCCAACCAAAAAGGTTCTAACGGCTGCGGCTCTAAATAACCGCACCTCTGTAGGGTTTCACGTGTTTTTTTTTTGTATGGTAGTGGTGGTGCCGGCAATAGTGGGTGGGTTAATTGTTGTAGTAGTATTTTGGTTATTTGGCAGAGTGCTGCTAGTAACTAGAGGAGTTAGCGTGGGAACGTGAGTCGGTGGCGTCTGATTGTCTCCTTCGCCATTATTCCCACCCGAAGGTCTGCTCCACCCAGTTCCGGCCAGTTTTTGTGCAGGTGACCTCGGTGGTATTGTGTTGGTTTCGCCGCTGGGCATGCCAGTGATGCAGAAAGCTCCAAAGGCTGCGATCCAAATCATGATGAGCGTGGGAACGTGAGGCGGTGGCGTCTGTTTGTCTCCTCCGCCATTATTCCCACCCGAAGGTCTGCTCCACCTAGTTCCGGCCAGTTTTTTTGTGCGGGTGACCTCGGTGGTATTGTGTTGGTTTCGCCCGCTGAGCATGCCAGTGATGCAGAAAGCTCCAAAGGCTGCGATCCAAATCATGATGGACGGGTGTGTTGTTTTTTTTTTGTTATTATTTATCGTCACGAACCAACTTTGGAATTTTAGCTACCGACAGGTATAAGTTTCTATTAGAAACCCCGCCCACATCAGTTGCAGTCGAGTATTGCTACTGGGCAGTTGCATAAAAGTGTACGCTATACCAAGTGTAAATATCAAGTGTAATAGAAGCCGAATTAGTTTGGTCTGTCAGGTGAGTACCATATCAGCATAAGTTATACGCACACAAGTTGCTTGACTAGCTATAAAACTAAAATTTACGCAGTAAGGCTAATCGAAACTGGGTCTACAGTGGGATCCGAACCACTTCCACTGGGTATCGAACTTGGAGTTTACAATTATACAAGTGTACAGGGGAAATTTTATTTTTTTTTGAATTTGTTGATACTCTCGATTGGATTTTGTTGTTTTAAGTCTATTTTATGCATAGTAAGGCTAATCGAAACTGAGCCTACAGCGAGATCCGAACCACCTCTGCTGGATATCGAACTTTGAGTTTAAAATTATACAAGTGTACAGGGGAAACTCTATTTTTTTGAATTTGTTGATACTCTGGATTGGATTTTGTTGTTTTTTAAATCTATTTTATGCACAGTAAGGCTAATCGGGACTGGACCTACAGTTTTAAGAACCACTTGTGCGGGTATCGAACTCTTGATTACAAGGCTATTGCTGTGCTATCGCAGAGGCTGGTGGAAGTACTGATTGATTTGATGTTTTAAGTCCACTTTATGCACAGTAACGCTAATCGGGACTGGACCTACAGTTTCAAGAACTATTTGCGTGGGTATCGAACCCAAGATCTCTTGATTACAAGGCTATTGCTGTGCTATCTTAGAAGCTAGTGGAAGTACTGATTGATTTGATGTTTTAAGTCCACTTTATGCACAGTAAGGCTAATCGGGACTGGACCTACAGTTTCAAGAACCACTTGTGCGGGTATCGAAGCCGAGATTACAAGGCTATTGCCGTGCTATCGCAGAGGCTAGTGGAAATACTGATTGATTTGATGTTTTAAATCTACTTTATGCACAATAAGGCTAATCGGGATTGAACCTACAATTTCAAGAACCACTTGTGTGGGTATCAAACTCTTGATTACAAAACAACGACGCTACCGCTGCGCCATCGCAAAGGCTAGTAGAAGTACATAGTTATTCGAATCTTATTTATTTAGACTTACAGTCTAAAAAAATATCATGGTATTATTATTTCTGCAATTATTTGCAATCTTGGCCAGAGAGAGGAGAGGAGGAAAAAAAATAATATTTTGTTTTAATGTCGAGCCTATATTTTAAATTTTAACATGTGCGCATGCGCGCAGGGGGTAAATTTTATTTTTTTGATCGAGTGGGTTGTAAGGTGAGTGAACATGTAGGAAAAGTATTGGTATATTGATTGATTGATTGATTGATTTAGTTTATTTTTATTTCGTATTTTGTGCCTTTTGGCTAATTTGCGAAGATGGGGATGAGTGATGAAATTGATGAAAATGGATATTCACAAACAACCATACCCGATCGGGATTCGAACCCGGGACTCTTGGCGTCGCAGCGCGATGTGCTAACCACTCGGCCACAGGGTCGGGCAAGTACTGGTATATACATAGACCAAAGTTACATGGTTCTAGGTCCCATAGGAGTCGAGAAAATCAATATCTTGGAAAACGTCTTAAGACAAATATCTTAATCTTTAAGAAAGTCGACTTCCGGTCTGTCAAGATGTTACTTCCGGTCTATCAAGAAAATTTTCTTAAGACAAAAATCTTAAGACGTTTTCCAAGATATTGATTTTCTCGGCTTCTAATTGAGCTAGGATGATGATTTTAAGTTTGTTGGATAGGATTTGACGAAAACTATTCGACTAGCAAATGAAATCGATTCCACCCCCTCAAGTTTCGAAAATATAGACAATTTTTTATTTTTTTGAGAAACTTGATTTGCTGGTTTAGTTTTTACCCTATTTCGAAAATTTTAATGATATTTGATAAAAAATTGAAGATACTCTGCAACTTATTGGAAACATAATGATTAGTGCTTACTGTTTTCGAGTTATTTTAAATTAAAATTTCAAGATGTAATTTCTAAGTTGTTTTGTAACTCGTAAAGTATGGGTCGTAGAAAACCTATTCTTGTTTTATCTGCTATTGCCCGACAAATACTATAAACACCAATAAATTTTTTAAAAATGGAGATCGAAAATAATTTTGTTTTCTGAAAATAAAAAAATATGTATATGGAAAAAAATATGATTGTGTAATTTTTATGATGTATGTTTGCATGTAAAAAATAAGTATACCTGAAAGTTTTAGAATTTCAAAATAGCTATATATATATTTGCTATTATATCAGCCAAAACAAAAGAATATATATAAACAAGAACATTTTTTATAGTTTTACACCTCTACTAGAATGGTAGAAAAATATACTAGTGGGTAATAAAATCTGAAGAAGATTCGTGTCTAGCAAAAATAAGCTAAATAGAATTACACATGCATACAATATTTATTGTGCTTTTTCTATCTACAATCATATTTTTCTTATATATTTTTTTATTTTTTATAGGGTTGATTAAAACATATATTTGAGGAAGACAACACTCTACCACCAACAGATCACATATAAATAAACATACCCAAAAAAAATGCGCTCCATGAAAAATTGCCCTGTGTGCAAAACAGCCATATCAAGCAAACATTTTGCAAGACATTGTCGCACCTGCGTGCCAGGCAAGCATTTGGCTGCCACCGAACTGTGTTCCGGATGCAATAAACATATTACAATTGCGTATGTCAAGAAGCATAAGCTTACTTGTCTAAGCAAAAATACATCTGGGGCTCAGCCTTCGACCTCCACCAAGAGGAAGGCAGAAGCAGCCTCCATCAATGCACCACCCGCTAAACGCGTCAAGCCTCCAAAAGCAGACCGGTCTGCTTTCGGGGGAATATTAGGAGATTACGTTCAATTGTCGGATGGCTCATGCGACGTGCGTAGCTTTTTAGAGGAGAAGCGAGCAGAAATAGTTTCTATTTTTAGTAATGCACTGGCTACGCACTCCTCCACTAAATTCTACGCATCGCTTCGTTGCTGGTACAAAAGGCCGTCTGATGAAATTTACAGCTTCTGCCACAACACCAAGGCGAAGACGCTGCATCTGGCGGATGTCGACAACCTCGAGGACATCTACAACAAGTTTGTCGAGGAGCTGGTGGCAAAGCAAGAAGAACATCAAGCCAAGGGCTCGGGGGGTTCGCTGTGTGGTGAGCCTCACGAACTGCGCGTCAAACTTTCAAAGTTTGTGCCTCTCTCCGCCTCCAGCTACGTCCCCTTACCAGAAGCAATTGCGGAAAAGATGGCCGTCCTGAACATTCAGAACAGAGACGCCAAGTGCTTTCTCTGGTCGGTGCTTGCAGCGTTGCACCCTGTTCACCGGAAAAAACAACCACACCGAGTTAACCACTACCTACCCTACGAGCCAGAGCTGGAAGATGCCATTGCTGGGATCAACTACCCGGTGGAGGTCTCGGATATTCGCAAGTTCGAGGCCCGTACACACAACCCTCGGTTGGCCATCAACGTTTATGGCCTCACCGAAAACAAAAATGTGGTTTTTCCTATCCGGGTGAGCAACGTAGACGACGATAGTGCGCAGGAAATTCATCTTCTGCTTATCAAGGATGAGACCCACCACCATTACACCCTCATTCGCTCGCTCTCTCGGCTTGTTTCAAGCCAGCTGAGCAAAGACAAAACCCACATAGAAGTTTGTCCCAGGTGCTTGTCTAAATTTCGTAATCAAAAACGGCAGGATTACCAGCGCATCAGAGGTCGCAACATCGCTGCCGAGAAGCTTGCTAACCACAAGCTCTACTGCAAAGCCAACGAACCTGGGCTGGCAGACTTGCCCGAACCTGGCACCATGATGCGTTTCAAAATGCACGGTGCCATGGTAGAGCACCCCGCTATCATCATCGCGGATTTCGAGGCTTTTCTCAAACCCCTGTCTACTTGCGATCCCGATCCTGAAGTTTCTTCCACCACCCCTTACCAACTCCACGAGGCATCCAGTTTCGCATACGTTGTGGTGCGACGAGATCAACACATCGCGCCCGAGCCCTACGTGTACCGTGGTCCCGACGCAGCCAAACACTTCCTCGAGAGGATGGTTGTGGAAGCCAACGAGATAGGGAAGGTGCTGTTGACCCCCAAGTCAATGCTCCCACTGTCCCCCGATGATCAACGTAGACACGACGAGGCCATCACTTGCCCTGTCTGCGTCGAGGAGTACACCGCCAACAACCGTAAAGTCCATCACCACGATCACTTTAGCGGTAGGTACGTTGGTCCTTGGTGCAACAGATGTAACCTTAAGGCCCAGGACCCACGCTTCATCCCTGTGTTTTTTCACAATGGCTCGGGATACGACTTCCACCACCTGATCAAGCATCTTGGGTACGACAATGCAAGAATCAACGTCCTGGCACAAAACGAGGAGCGTTACATCAGTGTGAGCAAGTTGGTTCGAATCCCAGCATCCGACTCTACCGTCGAACTTCGCTTCCTCGACTCCCTGAGGTTCCTCCCGGCCAGCCTCGATGCTCTCGCAGGGAAGCTTAGCGACAAGCAAATGCGCATCACCTCTGCGAATTTTCCAAACTTGGACGCCAGTCTCTTCAGGCGTAAGGGGGTCTACCCCTACGAATACGTCACCGACTCTACCAAGTTTGCGGAGACGTCGCTACCTCCCCAGGCGAAGTTCTACAGTCAGTTACGGGGCTCGAACATCACCGACGAAGAATATCATCACGCCCAGTCCATGTGGCGCGAGCTAGGTTGTCGAACTCTCGGAGACTACCACGATGCCTACCTCAGACTTGATGTGACGCTCCTCGCCGACGTGTTCCAAACGTTCCGGGCGACCGCAATGAACATCTACCACCTGGACCCCGCCTACTTCTATAGTCTCCCCGGACTGGCGTGGTCAGCCATGTTTCTGGTGACGAAAATTGAGCTGGAGCTTCTTTACGGCATATTACGCCCACACTACGGCCACAACATCTCGCTTCTCTACACGGACACGGACAGCTTGGTGTACCACGTTCGCACAGCCGACGCATACGGGGATATAGCCACAGTTCCATCTTTGGTTAACCTCTTTGACACCTCGGGCTATCCCCAGCCGAACCAGTACGATATCCTGGCCAGCAACAAGAAGGTGCCTGGCAAACTCAAAGATGAGAAGGACGGAGACGTGATTCTCGAGTTTGCAGGTCTTCGCGCCAAGGCCTATACCATCAAAGCCGAGGGCGGCGTTACCAAGAAGGCCAAGGGTGTCGGCAGACAGGTGGTTCGGGAGCATCTCACATTCGAGGACTTCGTGGATTGCCTCAAGACCAGGTCGTCGGTTCTAAGAGCAGAACAGCGCATCCAGAGCGTCGACCATGTGTTGACCACCAACAAAGTGAGGAAGATTGCCCTGGATCCCAACGACGACAAGAGGTGCGTTCTCCAATGTGGAATCCACACACTGCCGTGGGGGCACTATTGCTTAGCAGAAAGCAAAACCTGCAACATATGCCCATCTTCAACAGAAGATTCATAAAACAAAACAAACAAAAAAAAAAAAACAAAAAAAAAAAAAAAACACTGACAGTCATTACAAAAACTTTGACCGTATTCTTAAATAACCAGCATAATATGAATCTCTTTGGTTTCCGAAAACAAGCCAACATGGAGGCTGTACACCACACGACGACAGATCATGAATTTCTACCTTCCATGTTAACTAAACTCAACGGTCTACTGATTGTTCACCTTAACAGCATTTGGACGAAATTGGATGACGATGTGGGCAAAATGTTTTACGTCTTCAACAACAATTTACATTTTTACAAAATTCCGATCGATGGAAAACTTCAAATCACCGTGAATCCGGAAAACGTAGGCGAAATCAAAATATCTACCGGCAAGAACATTTTTCGAATCAAGCACGACAAGATGCTTTCTAACATTACGTACAATGTTTCCGCAGGAGATTACCTGTACGTCGAACTCCTAGGAGATTACGACAAACTCATTCCTCTCTTCGTAGAATTACGAATCGTCTATCCTATTATAAATAACCGTTAACCAAAATGCCTAACGACATTTTCGGCAACACTAAGCGTGTAGACCATGCAGAAGAGATTCTCATGTTGGACGTCCGAATTAAAAAGTTGAGGAGCGATTTGATCGCTTTGCAGGAGACCTTAAACAAAAGTTTAGAGTCGGAGATTGCTACGCTCCAAACGCAATGTCTCGACCCCATTCTGAAAATCGATTCCGAACTGAAAACGCTCATAAAAAATTATGTCGACGTACCTTCTTACGACAACGTTCAAAATATACAGTTGAGCGTGGATAAGCTTCAAAATGATTTGCTCAAATTACAGCAATTTCAATCGAAAAATGAAGATTTGGAAAAATTGAAACTCGAAATCGAAGAACGAACTTCAGCAATAGAAAAGAATTTCTCTGAACTTCAAACCGTCGTGAAGGATATTGATGTAGAACGCTTGCATGTTGTTGTTTCCAAATTACAAGAAGAATTCGCCGGCACGTTGGAAGAAATTAAATCCAAGTTACAGACTTTGGAAGATACCATGACGAACCTACCATCGTCAGACGAACTGCAGGTCATCAGCAAAAGCGTCGCGAACATAAAAATTCAATTGGAGGCCTATCAAGATTTCGAACACATTCAAACCACCATCGCTACGCTTCAGGCGTCTCTGGAGTTGATCAACGAAGAAATTAAAAATATTCACGCTGAAGCCAGTGCGTTGACGAGCATTCAGGACACGTTGAGCACGGTTCAGCAAAAGATCGAATATTTAGAAAATTTGAACGTCGAAACGAATCTTGCTCATTTTCATCACGTACTGGACAACATACAGGCTGACTTGGAATCGTTACGGACGAGCGTACCTTCGAGCGAAGATTTGGAAAAATTGAAAACAGCCGTGACGGCACTATCCGAATCGAGCGACATCAAAAGTTCGTTGAGCGATCTCGAGAGTAGGGTGGCCAATCTCCCCACCTCCAAAGAATTGCACGCTTTGAAAAGAAACATATCACGTATGCTGAAACGACTGGAAACGGAAACGGCGAACGTGGAACAGATTCGAGACGAACTTGCTTCGCTGGTGTCGACGCTGCCCACTTCGCAGAGCGTCGCTGACCTTCACACCCAGTTTACCGAAATGCGAAGCATCGTGAACGATCTTACCGAGAAGAGCTCGAAATTGAATCAAGTCGAGAACCTTCAGAACATCGTCGTCAACATCAGAGATCAAGTTGGAGTGCTGGAATCCACGCAGGAATCGACGCTGGCCTCTTTCGGTGCCAAGCTGCAAGAACTCAACGAAAACTTCAAGCAGTTGAACGTGGAAGTGAAAATCAAACCCTCGTTTTCTACAGTAACGAATACCATCGTCGAACATTTGTTGCCCGTACAAAATACACTGGGACAGCTTCACAGCAACCTCGTTAGCGTCGATACTAAATTCGCTAAACTGCATTCTCTGCAAGCCATCGAAATCAACAGCGTACCCAATCAACAGAGAATCTCCACGTTCGTCGAAGGTAAGAAACTGTACATGCTACATCCTTATCATCCGTACTACAAGTTTCTCCTCGATGGCACGATTCAGATAAATGAATTTTCGTATTGGTCTCACGGCAGAAAAGCTAGCGTTCCCACCATGACCTTGATCTCGAATCGTGGTGTCCAGAAAGCAGGAAACATTCCTCTGGCACGCTGGAACGAAACGCGCAACGTATATGAAATACACGAAGACGAAGATCTTACCGTTTTCGACGTGAGTGCCGGCGATAAGCTGATCATTCAAAACACGAGCGAAGTGCCACCCTCTTTGAATCCCATCACGCTGGTGCTTCTCTTCAAACGTAATCTCTAAAAAATGTCTAGGCAAGCCATCGTCGAAGAATTGCATAAACCTGCACGCCGCAACTACGAACGTTTAGCTGTGGTAACCAAGGGAATCGACGACCTCTGGCAAAGTGACCTTGTGGAGATGAGCAGCGGCAATTTGAAAAACGTACATAAATTGAACAAGAGCAACAAGTATCTCCTCACCGTCATAGACACGTTTTCGAAATTCGCATGGGCTCTACCTTTGAAAGCCAAAACGGGAACGTGCGTCACGGAAGCATTCAAGACAATTTTTCGCGAAAGCGGCAGACGGCCACGGTTTTTGCAAACAGACAACGGTAAAGAATTTTACAACGCCGTATTCCAAAAGTTTATTCAAAAACATAACATTCGGCATTATTCAACCTTCAGTCACATCAAAGCCAGCATCGTGGAAAGATTTAATCGAACCTTGAAAACACACATGTGGAAACGATTCACGCTTCGGGGAAATTACAAATGGGTCGACATACTGCCGGAACTCGTCGACACCTATAATGATACGGTACACAGAACCATAGGTATGAAGCCAGCTGACGTTACGAAATCCGACGAGCAGCGTTTAATTTCTACAGTTTACTGTCCAAAGTACACTCCCGCGACTACCAAGAAGTCAAAATTCAAAATTGGAGACCAGGTGAGGATCAGCAAATTCAAACGCACCTTCGAGAAGGGGTTCACAAAAAATTGGAGTACGGAACTTTTTACGGTGGTTCGAGTTTTACCCGGAAACCGACACACGTATATAATAAAAGATAGTAGCGGCGAGATTTTGAAAGGAAGATTTTACGAAGAGGAACTCTCTAAAACGAAGCACCCCGACACGTACCTCATCGAGAAAGTATTGCGTAGAAAAGGTGACAAACTATTGGTGAAATGGCTGGGGCTTCCGGAAAAGAGTTGGATCGACGCGAACGAAGTGATTCTATGAGTGCGTGGAATGTCGTGAAACGTCTACCTGATTCGGAAAGTCAAACGAAGAAAAGAAACGGCGAGTTGCTTCCCGACAGCATCCGTTGTCTAATCGTAGGCCCTTCAGGGTGTGGGAAAACGACACTGCTCGTGGACAATTTTCTCCTCGCACCGAATTGGTTAGATTGGAAGAACCGGCACCTCTACGTATTTTCGAAAAGTCTCGAACAAGCGAAATACCAGCAACTGATAAAACTGTACGATGGTCTGGACATTGCAACTTTCGCATCTGAAATAAAACCACTCGACGATTGTCGTGAAAATTCAGTCGTTGTGTTCGACGATGTCATCTTGGAAAATCAAAATGAAATTCGCAACTTTTTCACGCAAGGTCGTCACAAAGGAATGGATTGCTTCTTCCTAGCTCAAACGTTTTCCAAAATTCCAAAACAGTTAGTACGCGACAACGCTAATTTCATATGTTTGTTTCGTCAAGATCACACCAACCTCAAGCACGCGTACGATGACTACGTAGGCGGAGACATGAACTACAATCAATTTTCGGAACGCTGCTGCTCCCACTGTTGGAACAGTGACGATTTCGGATTCGCGACGATCGACATGACGAGAAAACCCAACGACGGAAAATACAGAAACAAAATCAACGACTTTCTAAACGTTGCAACGTTGTGAGAAACGACATGTATAAATAACGTTATGGCGAAACGAAAAATCGAAGACGAAAATCTCAAGTTGCGAAACTACCTCGCGAAACAATTCAAAGGTTGGAAATCCGAGAATCGCGGATTCTACGAAGAGAAGAAACGTCAAGATCAACCTGTGATCGATGCCATCAGCGATCTAGGTAAAGAAATTAAAGGCGTCACAGAACAAAATAAAAATTTGATCAACGAACTTGTACCACTTGCAGCTAAAAGTTACACCGTACCCACGCCTATTTCGAGCATTCCTTCAACGCCGTTCGAACTGAAGAACGTACCGGCACGACGTCGAGCCATAGGTAGCACGCCGTCGTCTTTGGATAAAATCGAGTTGGGACCTTTGGCACGAGACTACCTGAGCACGGGCAAGTTCGACAAGGATGAAGTGTTCGGATTGTATCCGAGCATGGAGAGTAACGAAGGTGGTGGTGTGGTTTGGAAGATTGGAAAATCGAAAGTTACCATCGAAGGTAACGACATTAAAATTAATTTAGGCGACAAGGATAGTTGGAACAGGTATCCGGGTACGGTGGGACTGTGGGAACTCGTTGCCAAAAAGCAGCCGAAGGATTACACCGACGAAGATTACCAGAGTTACAAGGAAATTTTGATCATGACGGATGCCTTATACCAAAACAACGACGCTACGCAGAATAGGGTGAAATCAAGCAGCGGCGAGAAGTACAGGAATCTCATCAAACCGATTTGGAACCAGGTGAAAACAGGCAGCGGCGTCAAACTCTACAACACGTTACCCAAAGAGTTTGTGTGGGTGGACGACGTGCGCAAGCTCATAGACAGGTTGTTGGTTATTGCAGGAGAGGAGAATGCAGGCAATCGTAATTTCTACAACGAGAAGGTTGGCATCGTGGACATGATCAGCACGAAACTTTCCAACTTCATCGTGAACGACGACAAGGGCATAGGTTACCTCATCAAAATTATCAACACGCTGCCTCCGAGATTCTGGAACGTTGCCGAAGGAAAAGGACTCGTGAACGACATCATCAACAAGTTACCTTTCGAGATGCATTTACCTGGCTACCAGTACTGCGGACCAGGTACCAAACTCGAGAAAAGATTGGAGAGAGGAGACAAGGGTGTGAATCTGTTGGACGCCGCATGCAAAGATCACGACATCGCTTACAACTCCACTCGCTCCGATCTGGATGCACGTCACGAAGCAGACAGAAAGTTAGAGCACGCAGCTTTCGAAAGATTCGTTAGCAGAGACGCTTCGCTGGGAGAAAGAGTTGCAGCACTGGGCACCACCATCGTCATGAACACGAAACAAAAACTTGGATGGGGTGTGTAGAAATAAAAGAATTCTCGAACCGTGAAAAAAATTTCTTCGGTATATAAATAACACTACGTAAAAAAAAAAAAACTCCAATTGTGTTTGCCATTTATAAAATGAGTAAACAATCATTAGACGCCCAAGCATTAAAACAAATGCTAAATTCATCAGTCGAATATGTAAGAATTCAGGAATTAGAAGTGGACAAACCTTACACGATAACTTCCGGTTCAATTGTTTCTACCCAGTATGGCCCCAAGGCGCGTCTGTTGCTCAACGCACAATACAGTCTATTTTTACCAGATCGATACGCTAACATGTTATCCGACGAGAAGCTAGCTATTTTAATCGAGAACAAAACTCAACTCGTGTACAAGGGTACAAAGGAACTTCTTGGTAAGAAAACAAAGCATGTAATAGAATTTGTGTAACGGCTCTGTGTGGAGTATATCCTTGAAAAAAAATTACACGGAAAAAAAAATCTCAGAACATTTATATATAAATAACATACCGAAAAAAAATTACACAAAACAAAAAAATCTCAGAACATATATATAAATAACATATCGCGAAAATAACATATAGAGCATCAACATGAAGCCCAAGGGTGTCGTGTACCAGATACCATACTCCAATCTGAAAAATCTAGGTGCCCTCGATGGGTTACTCACCAAGAAACAACGCGAGAAGAAACGTTCTTGCTTGACGAAAAGACACGGAATGAAATTACTTCTCAGCACACCTCAATTGAGACGCTTGCAGCGTTCGCGAAAACAGCAAAAGATCGGAGGTTTCATATTCAGCATCCCAGCCATCCTGGCAGCTTTGGGGGCCGTTGGAAGTTTGGCCGGCGGTAGCGCCGCCATCGCAAAAACCGTCATCGACTCGAAGAAGAACAAGGCAGAATTGGAAGAACAGAAACGTCACAACCTGGCTATGGAGAAGAAGGGGAAAGGTATAACCAAAAAACAAAAAAGCAACCTCGATGCTTTGAAGAAATATAAAAAAAAGAAGAAGCCCTGTCCAACTTCGATATTGAATCTCTGATCGAACTGTTGGGAATAAAAAACTTCAGGGGTGTTTTCATGTCCGATTCTCTACCCTCTGCTGTGAAGAAAAGGGAGTATGGCGTGGTCAACCTGGACAGTTACAAAAATCCTGGTACACATTGGATATGCTACCTCAAAATTGACGATAACAATGCATTTGTTTTCGATTCGTTCGGTGGCACACCACCTGCCAGGTTGGTGAAGTATCTCAGTGTTGCCAACCTCTACTACAATGACAAACGCATCCAGGGTTTCACCGATGTTAACTGCGGCCACCTATGCCTTTCCGTTCTCGCATACATGTCTAAAATAAATAACCCCTCGGTGGAACATTTTCAAAAAGCATTGTGGAACCTAAAACACGATGGGCGTGTTCCATCTCACGAGCGAATCTTCAATCTTGAAACTCACGCTGCACGACGACATCGTCTATCCTAAATCCGTAGCTCTGCGTGCATTCTACAGCATGTACCTCATACCTAACGTCACGCAGCACAACAACAAAATTAGCGTCGGAAGCGAACACATCGTCGTCACGCCAGGCCAATACAATCTTTCCACTTTGCAAGCTCAATTACCCAAAGGCACGTACCTTTCTCAAAATTCGGTCACGCACAGAGTGGAAATCCTATCGGCGACGGAAACCATAAACCTGGGTACCATGGGAGAACTTTTAGGTTTCGAGAACAACACCAAACTCGAAGCTGGCATCAAACACACGGCAACCAACATTCCTAAATTTCTAGCCATAGAAACTCTAAACGTTCACTGCAACGTAGCGGAAGGCATGATCACGAAATCCTCGAATGGATTGTTAGGAAGTCACAAGCAGACGGGAATCATAGCCACGTTCAAACCCAGTTCCGAATTCATGGAACCGATCATCTACACACCCTCTTCGCCGATCCATTTTCCAGTATGCCGCAACCGCATAGACGACATAGAGTTGGTGGTGACGAACGAGAAAGAAGACGTGGTGGATTTCGCAGGTGCAACGACCACTGCCATCGTGGAGATCAACATATAATAAATAACACACATAGTGAAAATGGAGCAAATCGAAAGTTACGAATTGCAATCTTTTCCTCCCAACCGTCGCACGTTCGCCAATTTGAACGAAGCAAACAGGGAGATCGAATACGACGTGGACGTAGGGGATGGGTTTGTTCATCCTCACAGAGCGGACCTCTACCTTCAATTCGACGTGGTGAAGAAGGAAAGCGGAGACGCGTTTCCGCCCAATGCAAATTTGATACTCGTTGACAACTTCGTGCCTCACCTGTTCTCGCAGGTGGAGGTGAGGAAACACAACACCGTCATAGACAGAATAGACTATCCAGGCATCACGTCGACGGCAGTGGGAACATTGAAATTATCCAAAACAGACGCCGCATACTACCAGGCAGGAGGATTCGAAGCAGGGACCAAAATATCGACTAGAAGTCACACGGCGCTCTTTCCCATGCGTCTGCTTCCGGGATTCTTCTCGGACTACAAGGAGATCATGTGGAAGGGAGGATTGCGCGTCACTTTTCGAAGAGCAGCCAACGACAACGACGCACTGATGCGATACACCAACTTGAACGCCGACAGCACGCCGATAGCCAACACATTACCTGAAGCGGCCAAATGCGTCATCCGGAGCATGGAATTGAGAATGCCGATCGTAGAATACGAAACAAACTACGCCCTCAAGTACAAAGCAGAGATCTTGAAGAGTCCGCAGATACCGATTCACTTTCACGGTTACCAGTGCGTGCAGAAGTTGGCGTCGGGAAGTCACATGGAATTCGACGTGACGACACAGTTCAACAACATACAGTTCGACATGCCAGATTTCGTCGTGGTGCTCTTTCAGACCGGGCGCGATAACAACCAGGAAAAAGATTCCAGCAAGTTCGACGACTGCAAGATCAAGAACATTTATCTGAAAAATAGACGGAACGAAGTCTTCCCGCGCGAGAATTACAACCTCGACATGACCAAAGACGATTACCTCAAACTTTACGAAGCTTACACCTCTTTCAAACGCGTGACCGAGGGAAGCATGGACATGTACTACACGCCCAGCGAATTCAAAACCCGCAGACCCATGTTCGTCATCAACACATCTAAGAGAAAGCAGGTGGTGGTCAACGATCGAACCAACATCAAGGTCGTCTGCGAGTTCAACAGTCCGTTGCCCGAGGATACCGTATGCAGTGTCATCCTGGTTGCCGAGAAGTCCTTCGTCCACGACGTGAAGAACGAGAGGGTCACAGAGCAGTTTTAACAAGTTTTTAACATCTTTTCTTGCACAATAAGAAATTTTTGTACTAGCACAATCAGTTTCAATAGCACAATACGAAAATTTCACTAGTTCAAAATCAGTTACAATATCAATTTCATCACTTATCAGTTACAATATCTTTTTTGCACTATAGCACGAGAAACAAATCAGAAAATTTGCACAAAAATTTTGTTGTTGTTGTTTTTACACGAGAAAATTAACAATATTTTTTTTTTTATCGTTTCAGATGCTGTCGAAACATCAAAAACACATACACATACAAACACACTAAAAAAATAAGCATGCAACTTTATTTGTAACACACACATACATTCTCCATCTTCATCAAAAAAATATTATAATAAACATAATTATTTTTATCTATCACACAATAAAACTCTATATCCAAAATATTACAACATCAAATAACACTAGAGTCGTTAGTACACGTTGCATGCATTACGGAGGTCCTCTGTAGGGTTTCATGGAAGTTTGGGGGAAAAAAAAAACACGTGAAACCCTACAGAGGTGCGGTTATTTAGAGCCGCAGCCGTTAGAACCTTTTTGGTTGGGCACCACGCACCCTGGCGGGGTTAGGGGCCAGGCATCCTAAAAAAAAAACAATTATTATTTGTTTGTTTGCATCACAATACGAAAATAATAAGAAGCGCGCGCATATGCATGTGCAGCACATCGTTCCCCCGAGAGAGGTTTACAAAAGTCGCGATATACATTGGCACCCAGAACTTGGAAATAATGCATATTCGCTCACCACTGTTGCCAGCTTAGTCTCTCTCTTCATCTTACAGCAATATTGCTATCTCTATCTTTTTTTAGTTGGAGGTGGGTTGCCAACACACTCTAGTTAATAATGCTACATATTATACACGCACACACATACTATGTTGCCATCCATTCATCCATCCCTCTCTCTCTTTTACGGCTGTGTGTGTTTGTTGTCGGCTCTATTGCCCAGTGTGTGTATGTTACGCCAGTATATAAATTGGCTAAGCCCTTGCCAAGTAAAAAAAGCTGTAGGTAAATATTAGCAAAATTGTCGGTTGTTTAACTTTTCCCCCTCTCTCGTTTTCTCCTCTTTTTTTTTGTAAAAAGCTATGGCAAAAATACCAGTAGGTTGGCAAATTGCTTTATGCAATTAATTAAGGCAGACCTCAAGCAGTATTGCCAGCTCCTTGCTTTAGGTTAGGTTAGGTTAGGTTAGGTTAGGTAGGTTAGGTAGGTTAGGTTGGTTAGGTTGGTTAGGTTAGGTTAGGTAGGTTAGGTTAGGTAGGTTAGTTAGGTTAGGTTAGGTTAGGTTATGTTTGGTTAGGTTAGGTTAGGTTAGGTTAGGTTAGGTTAGGTGCAAACCTCAAGCAGTGTTGCCAGCTCCTTGCTTTAGGTTAGGTTAGACCGAATAAAAACCTTGGTGATTTTTTCGAGTGGGGAGTTGGCAACACTGCAAGAAAATAAGGCTCGCCTTACGAGAGCAAACCATTAAAACAAGCCTCAAGCAGTGTTGCCAGCTTCTTGCTTGAGGTTAGGTTATACCCAAAAACAAAAACCTTGGTGATTTTTTGAGTGAGGAGTTGGCAACACTGCGAGAAAATGGGGCTCATGCCTTACGAGAGAAATCCATTAAGGCGAGCCCCATCGAGCCCCATTTTCGGTTGCCGAACCCGTGCCACTGCTCTACTTATATATAAATGTTCTGAGATTTTTCCCGTGTAATTTTTTTCACGGTATGTTATTTATATATATATATATATATATATATATATTTATGTTCCCAGATTTTTTTTTGTTTCGTGTAATTTTTTTTCAAGGATATACTCCGCGCAGCGTTGTTAAACAAATTCTATTACGTGCTTTGTTTTCTTACCAAGAAGTTCTTTTGTACCCTTGTACACAATTCGAGTTTTGTTCTCGATTAAAATAGATAGCTTTTCGTCGGATAACATGTTAGCATATCGATCTGGTAAAAATAGACTGTATTGTGCGTTGAGCAACAGACGCACCCTGGGACCATACTGGGTAGAAACAATTGAACCGGAAGTTATCGCGTAAGGTTTACCAACTTCCAATTCCTGAATTTTTACATACTCTACTGACAAATTTAGCATTTGTTTTAATGCTTGGAGGTCACTCATTTTTTCAGTCGTCATATCAAAGAGAAATTTCAGTGTGTTATTTATATATATTTTTTTTTCACGATGTGTATTATTTATATATCAAGTTTTGACACGTATATATATATTATTATTATTTTTTAACAGAGGAAGAAAGTTCGTGCTTCGGAAAACGCGATAATGTGCGTGATGATTTCTTCCGTCTCCTGCTTCGACTTATGCCAATCATCCGTGTATCGTCTTCTTCCCTGCCTCGCCTCGTGCAGTTCATCTAACCTATCGTTTAATTTTTTCCCCTGCAGCCAAAAGAAGAGTGTCGAGATCACCGCACCTCATGCCACTGATCCCCCGAAGACGGTCCTTGACAGCCATTTCACAAGAGATGCGAAATTCCGGCGTTGATCTTGCTATGATTAAAAGTTTATTAACATCTCTGTTTACTGCCTGTTGGAATATTTGACATAGCAGTTCGTGCGGCAAATCGGTTATACGAGACATGTTGTTTTTTACTCTATGTTATTTATATACCCCACCCAAGTTTTTGTTTCGTGTTCATGGCGATGGTGGTGCCCAGTGCTGCAACTCGTTCACTCAACGATGCGTCTCTGCTGACGAATCTTTCGAAAGCTGCGTGCTCTAACTTTCTGTCTGCTTCGTGACGTGCATCCAGATCCGTGCGAGTGGTGTTGTAAGCGATGTCGTGATTTTTGCATGCCGCGTCCAACGGATTCACACCCTTGTCTCCTCTCTCCAATCTTTTCTCGAGTTTGGTACCCGGTCCGCAGTACTGGTAGCCAGGTAAATGCATCTCGAAAGGTAACTTGTTGATGATGTCGTTCACGAGCCCCTTTCCTTCGGCTACGTTCCAGAATCTCGGAGGCAGCGTGTTGACGATTTTGATGAGGTAACCTATGCCCTTGTCGTCGTTCACGATGAAGTTGGAAAGTTTCGTGCTGATCATGTCCACGATGCCAACCTTCTCGTTGTAGAAATTACGATTGCCTGCATTCTCCTCTCCTGCAATAACCAACAACCTGTCTATGAGCTTGCGCACGTCGTCCACCCAAACGAATTCTTTGGGTAACGTGTTGTAGAGTTTGACGCCGCTGCCTGTTTTGACCTGGTTCCATATCGGTTTGATGAGATTCCTGTACTTCTCACCGCTGCTCGATTTCACCCTATTCTGCGAGGCGTCGTTGTTTTGGTACAAGGCATCCGTCATGATCAAAATTTCCTTGTAACTCTGGTAATCTTCGTCGGTGTAATCCTTCGGCTGCTTTTTGGCAACGAGTTCCCACAGTCCCACCGTACCCGGATACCTGGTCCAACTATCCTTATCGCCTAAATTGACTTTAATGTCGTTGCCTTCGAAGGTCACCTTCGATTTTCCAATCTTCCAAACCACACCGCCGCCTTCATTGCTCTCCATGCTCGGATACAATCCGAACACTTCATCCTTGTCGAACTTGCCCGTGCTCAGGTAGTCTCGTGCCAAAGGTCCCAACTCGATCTTATCCAAAGACGACGACGTGTTACCTATGGCTCGACGTCGTGCCGGTACTTCCTTCAGTTCGAACGGGGTCGAAGGAATGCTCGAAATAGGCGTGGGTACGGTGTAACTTTTAGCTGCAAGTGGTACGAGTTCGTTGATCAAATTTTTATTTTGTTCCGTGACGCCTTTAATTTCTTTACCTAGACCGCTGATGGCATCGATCACAGGTTGATCTTGACGTTTCTTCTCTTCGTAGGATCCGCGATTCTCGGATTTCCAACCTTTGAAGCGTTTCGCGAGGTAATCGCGAAGCTTGAGATTTTCGTCTTCGATTTTTCGTTTCGTCATAACGTTATTTATACACATCGTTTCTCACAACGTTGCAACGTTTAGAAAGTCGTTGATTTTGTTTCTGTATTTTCCGTCGTTGGGTTTCCTCGTCATGTCGATCGTCGCGAATCCGAAATCGTCACTGTTCCAGCAAGAAGTGCAGCAGCGTTCCGAAAATTGATTGTAGTTCATGTCTCCGCCTACGTAGTCATCGTACGCGTGCTTGAGGTTGGTGTGATCTTGACGAAACAAACATATGAAATTAGCGTTGTCGCGTACTAACTGTTTTGGAATTTTGGAAAACGTTTGAGCTAGGTAAAAGCAATCTATTTCTTTGTGACGACCCTGCGTGAAAAAGTTGCGAATTTCATTTTGATTTTCCAGGATGACATCGTCGAACACAACGACTGAATTTTCACGACAATCGTCGAGTGGTTTTATTTCCGAAGCGAACGTTGCAATGTCCAGACCATCATACAGTTTCATCAGTTGCTGGTATTTGGATTGCTCCAAACTTTTCGAGAACACGTACAGATGCCTGTTCTTCCAATCTAACCAATTAGGTGCAAGGAGAAAATTGTCCACGAGCAGTGTTGTTTTTCCACACCCTGAAGGACCTACGATTAGACAGCGGATGCTGTCGGGAAGCAACTCGCCGTTCTTTTTTTTGTTTGACTTTCCGAATCCGGTAGACGCTTCACCACGTTCCACGTACTCACAAGATCACTTCGTTCGCGTCGATCCAACTCTTTTCCGGAAGTCCCAGCCATTTGACAAACAGTTTGTCACCTTTTCTACGCAATACTTTCTCGATGAGGTACGTGTCAGGATGTTTCGTTTTAGAGAGTTCCTCTTCGTAAAATCTTCCTTTCAAAATCTCGCCGCTACTATCTTTTATTATATACGTGTGTCGGTTTCCGGGTAAAACTCGAACCACCGTAAAAAGTTCCGTGCTCCAATTTTTTGTGAATCCCTTCTCGAAGGTGCGTTTGAATTTGCTGATCCTCACCTGGTCTCCAATTTTGAATTTTGATTTCTTGGTAGTCGTGGGAGTGTACTTTGGACAGTAAACTGTAGAAATTAAACGCTGCTCGTCGGATTTCGTAACGTCAGCTGGCTTCATGCCTATGGTTCTGTGTACCGCATCATTATAGGTGTCGACGAGTTCCGGAAGAATGTCAACCCATTTGTAATTTCCCCGAAGCGTGAATCGTTTCCACATGTGTGTTTTCAAGGTTCGATTAAATCTTTCCACGATGCTGGCTTTGATGTGACTGAAAGTCGAATAATGTCGAATGTCATGTTTTTGAATAAACTTTTGGAATACGATGTTGTAAAATTCTTTACCGTTGTCTGTTTGCAAAAACCGAGGTCGTCTGTTGCTTTCGCGAAAAATTGTCTTGAATGCTTCCGTGACGCACGTTCCCGTTTTGGCCTTCAAAGGTAGAGCCCATGCGAATTTCGAAAACGTGTCTATGACGGTGAGGAGGTACTTGTTGCCCTTGTTCAATTTATGTACATTTTTCAAATTGCCGCTGCTCATCTCCACAAGGTCACTTTGCCAGAGGTCGTCGATTCCCTTGGTCACCACCGCCAAACGTTCGTAGTTGCGCCGTGCAGGTTTATGCAATTCTTCGACGATGGCTTGCCTAGACATTTTTTTAGAGATTACGTTTGAAGAGAAGCACCAGCGTGATGGGATTCAAAGAAGGTGGCACCTCGCTCGTGTTTTGAATGATCAGCTTATCGCCGGCACTCACGTCGAAAACGGTAAGATCTTCGTCTTCGTGTATTTCATATACGTTGCGCGTTTCGTTCCAACGTGCCAGAGGAATGTTTCCTGCTTTCTGGACACCACGATTCGATATCAACGTCATGGTGGGAACGCTAGCTTTTCTGCCGTGAGACCAGTACGAAAATTCGTTTATCTGAATCGTGCCATCGAGGAGAAACTTGTAGTACGGATGATAAGGATGTAGCATGTACAGTTTGTTACCTTCGACGAACGTGGAGATTCTCTGTTGATTGGGTACGCTGTTGATTTCGATGGCTTGCAGAGAATGCAGTTTAGCGAATTTAGTATCGACGCTAACGAGGTTGCTGTGAAGCTGTCCCAGTGTATTTTGTAAGGGCAACAAATATTCGACTATGGTATTCGTTACGGTAGAAAACGACGGTTTGATTTTCACTTCCACGTTCAACTGCTTGTAGTTTTCGTTGAGTTCTTGCAACTTGGCACCGAAAGAGGCCAGCGTCGATTCCTGCGTGGATTCCAGCACTCCAACTTGATCTCTGATGTTGACGACAATACTCTGAAGGTTCTCGACTTGATTTAATTTCGAACTTTTCTCGGTAAGATCGTTCACGATGCTTCGCATCTCGGTAAACTGCGTGTGAAGGTCGGCGACGCTCTGCGAAGTGGGCAGCGTCGACACCAGCGAAGCAAGTTCGTCTCGAATCTGTTCCACGTTTGCCGTTTCCGTTTCCAGTCGTTTCAGCATTCGAGATATGTTCCTTTTCAAAACGTATAATTCTTTGGAGGTGGGGAGATTGGCCACCCTACTCTCGAGATCGCTCAACGAACTTTTGACGTCGCTCGAATCGGATAGTGCCGTCACGGCCGTTTTCAATTTTTCCAAATCTTCGCTCGAAGGTACGCTCGTCCGTAACGATTCCAAGTCACCCTGTATGTTGTCGAGTACGTGATGAAAATGAGCAAGGTTCGATTCGACGTTCAAATTTTCCAAATATTCCATCTTCTGCTGGACCGTGCTTAACGTGTCTTGAATGCTCGTCAACGCGCTTGCTTCAGCGTGAATATTTTTAATTTCTTCGTTGATCAACTCCAGAGACGCCTGAAGCGTAGCGATGGTGGTTTGAATGTGTTCGAAATCTTGATAGGCCTCCAATTGAATTTTTATGTTCGCGACGCTTTTGCCGATGACCTGCAGTTCGTCCGACGATGGTAGGTTCGTCATGGTATCTTCCAAAGTCTGCAACTTGGATTTAATTTTTTCCAATGTGCCGGTGAATTCTTCTTGTAATTTGGAAACGACGACGTGCAAGCGTTCTACATCAATATCCTTCACAACGGTTTGAAGTTCAGAGACATTTTTTTCTATTGCGGAAGTTCGTTCTTCGATTTCGAGTTTCAATTTTTCCAAATCTTCATTTTTCGATTGAAATTGCTGTAATTTGGCCAAATCATTTTGAAGCGAATCCACGCTCAACTGTATATTTTGAACGCTGTCGTAAGAAGGTACGTCAACATAATTTTTTATGAGCGTTTTCAGTTCGGAATCGATTTTCAAAATAGGGTCGAGACATTGCGTTTGGAGCGTAGCGATCACCGACTCTAAACTTTTGTTTAAGGTCTCCTGCAAAGCGATCAAATCGCTCCTCAACTTTTTAATTCGGACATCCAACATGAGAATCTCTTCTGCATGGTCTACACGCTTAGTGTTGCCGAAAATGTCGTTAGGCATTTTTGGTTAACGGTTATTTATAATAGGATAGACGATTCGCAATTCTACGAAGAGAGGAATGAGTTTGTCGTAATCTCCTAGGAGTTGAACGTAAAGACAATCTCCTGCAGACACGTCGTACGCCATGTTAGAAAGTACCTTGTCGTGCTTCATTCGAAAAATGTTCTTGCCGCTAGATATTTTAATTTCGCCTACGTTCTCGGGATTCACGGTGATCCGAAGTTTCCCGTCGATCGGAATTTCGTAGAAATGTAAATTGTTGTTGAAGACGTAAAAAATCTTGCCCACGTCCTCATCCAATTTCGTCCAAATGCTGTTGAGGTGAATGATCAACAGACCGTTGAGTTTAGTTAACATGGAAGGTAGAAATTCATGATCTGTCGTCGCGCGGTGTACAGTCTCCATTGTTTGCTTTCGGAAACCAAAAAGATTCATTGGCATGCTGGTTATTTAAGGATACGGTCAAAGTTTTTTTTGTAATAACAGTCAAAGTGTTTTTTTTGTTGTTTTTTTTATGAATCTTCTGTTGAAGATGGGCATATGTTGCAGGTTTTGCTTTCTGCTAAGCGATAGTGCCCCCACGGCAATGTGCGAATACCACACTCGAGGACGCACCTCTTATCGTCATCGGGATCCAGCGCAATTTTTCTAACTTTGTTTGTGGTGATGATATGGTCGACGCTCTGGATGCGCTGTTCTGCTCTTAGAACCGACGACTTGGTCTTGAGGCAATCGACGAAGTCCTCGAATGTGAGATGCTCCCGAACCACCTGTCTGCCGACACCCTTGGCCTTCTTGGTAACGCTGCCCTCGGCTTTGATGGTATAGGCCTTGGCGCGAAGACCTGCAAACTCAAGAATCACGTCTCCGTCCTTCTCATCTTTGAGTTTGCCGGGCTCTTTTTTGTATCGGGGCAGGATGCCGTACTTGTTGTGCTGGGGATAGCCCGAGGTGTCGAAGAGGTTAGCCAAAGATGGAACTGTGGCTATATCCCCGTACGCATCGGGTGAGTGGACGTGGTTCACCAAGCTGTCCGTGTCCGTGTAGAGAAGCGAGATGTTGTGACCGTAGTGTGGACGTAATATGTTGTAATACGTCTCGAACATGTGAAGCTTGCTCAGATCCAGAACAGTGGCTCCGACGTAGATGGGTTTGTTGAGCCTCACCTCACCTTGCTTCATGTGAATCAGAGCCAGCTGCTCGTTGTAGATTGTTCGAGACTTGAACAATGGACTTGCGACAAGCTGACGACATCGTTCTTTCCTCGTCACCAATTTTATGTCCACGCGATTCCGTATATTCTCCATGGTTTTGCCAAACACCGCATTATTCATGAGCTTGAAAAAATCCTTATCAAGCTCGGACGTGGCTGCGGTGCGGTGTTTGGTGTTGACTTCGATATATGGACGCAACCACGGAGAATGCTCGAACTTGAGGATGTGGTGAACTGCGTGGACCGTGACCCCTCGCTGCATCAACCACCGGAGATTCTGGTAGTGCAGGACGTAATTCTTCTTGGGTTCGAAATCCATGACGAGCTTCTTCTGGTTGGAATCGGGTGGACACTTGAACTCGGGTGCAGGGGGAAGATCGCAGAACAAATCCTGCAGCTTCTCGGAGAACTCAAGGTCCACCTCGGCGAAGAACCCATGTTCCGAATCGTCGAAGCTTTCGATGTCGAATTTGGAAGGATCAGCCCACTCGAACCCTCTAAAGGGGAGTGGCTGCATCATGGAGTGCCCGTACAAGTTATTCACGTCCGTGTGCATGATGTAGCTTGACGGTTGGGTGGAGTCGTAGCCAGTAGCCATGTGATGGTTGTTGGCGCGCGCGTGCCGTTGCGACACCTGGACCATTCCACCCCGCACGGCACGTTCTACAAACAGCATCATGTCCACGTCCGAAAGAAGCTCAAGCCTGATTTTCGTAACAAGAAGCATGGCCGACCATGCCAGTCCGGGAAGACTGTAGAAGTATGCAGGGTCCAGCTTGTAGATGGTCTTCGCAGTTGCACGAAACGCCTGGATCACATCGGCGAGGAGCGTCACATCAAGTCTGAGGTAGGCGTCGTGGTAGTCCCCGAGAGTTCGACAACCCAGCTCGCGCCACATGGACTGGGCATGGTGATATTCTTCGTCGGTAATGTTCGAGCCTCGTAGCTGACTGTAGAACTTCGCCTGGGGAGGTAGCGACGTCTCCGCGAACTTGGCAGGGTCTGTGACGTATTCGTAGGGGTAGACCCCCTTACGCCTGAAGAGACCGGCGTCCAAGTTCGGAAAGTTTGCAGAGGTAATGAGCATTTGCTCGCCGCTGAGCTTTTTCGCCAGGGCATCGAGGCTTGCCGGGAGGAACCTCAGGGAGTCGAGGAAGCGAAGCTCGACGGTAGAGCATAATCCCGGGATCGACACTCGTTTGCTCACACTGATGTAACGCTCCTCGTTCTGGGCGAGAACGTTGATTCCCTCGTTGTCGTACCCAAGATGCTTGATCAGGTGGTGAAAGTCGTACCCCGAGCCATTGTGAAAAAACACAGGGATGAAGCGCGGGTCCCGGGCCATGCGGTTGCAGTCGTCGCACCAAGGACCAACATACCTACCGTTAAAGTGATCGTGGTGTCGGACTTTACGGTTTTTGGCGGTGTACTCCTCAACGCAGACAGGGCAAGCGATGGCCTCGTCGTGTCTACGTTGATCGTCGGGAGACAGTGGGAGTATAGACTTGGGGGCCAACAGCACCTTCCCTATCTCGTTGGCTTCCACAACCATCCTCTCGAGGAAGTGTTTGGCTGCGTCGGGACCACGGTACACGTAGGGCTCGGGGGCGATGTGCTGGTCTCGTCGCACCACAACGTAGGCGTAACTCGAGGCCTCGTGGAGTTGGTAAGGGGTAGTGGAGGAAACTTCGGGATCGGGATCGCAAGTGGACAGGGGTTTGAGGAAGGCCTCGAAATCCGCGATGATGATAGCGGGGTGTTCTACCATGGCACCGCGCATGTGGAAACACTCCACGGTGCCAGGTTTGGGCAAGACTGCCACCCCCGGTTCGTTGGCATTACAATAAAGTTTGTGGTTAGCAAGCTTCTCGGCAGCGATGTTGGAACCTCTGATGCGTTGATAATCCTGCTGTTCTCGATTATCAAAAGTGGACAAGCACCTGCGACACACCTCGACGTGGTGACTTTCACTGCTCCGTTGGCTCGAAACAAGTCGAGAGAGGGAACGGATAAGGGTGTAATGGTGATGGGTCTCGTCCTTCATGAGCAGAAGATGAATTTCCTGCACACCATCGTCGTCTACATCGCTCACCCGGATAGGGTACACCACATTTTTGTCGGTGAGGCCATAAACGTTGATGGCCAACCGAGGGTTGTGTGTACGGGCCTCGAACTTGCGAATGTCCGGGACCTTCACCGGGTAGTCGATCCCAGCAATGGCATCTTCCAGCTCTGGCTCGTAGGATAGGTAGTGGTTAACGCGATTTGGATTATTTTTTGGCTCAACTGGGTGTAACGCTGCAAGCACCGACCAGAGAAAGCACTTGGCGTCACTGTTCTGAATGTTCACGACGGCCTTCTTTTCCACAATCGTATCTGGTAAGGGGACGTAGCTGGAGGCGGAGAGAGGCACAAACTTGCAAAGTTTGACGCGCAGTTCGTGAGGCTCGCCACACAGCGAACCCCCCGAGCCCTTCGCTTGATGTTCCTCCTGCTTTGCCACCAGCTCCTCGGCAAACTTGTTGTAGATGACCTCTAGGTTGTCGACATCCGCCAGATGCAGCGTCTTCGCCTTGGTGTTGTGGCAGAAGCTGTAAATTTCATCAGATGGCTTCTTGTACTGGCAACGTAGCGATGCGTAGAATTTGGTGGAGTGCGTTGCAAGCGCATCGCCGAGGATGGAAATAATTTGGGCTTGCACGTTCTCCAAAAAGCTACGCACGTCGCATGAGCCCTCCGAAGTGAGGACAAAGTCCTCTAACAAACGCTGGAAAGCAGACTGGTTCGCTTTCGCCACAGTCTTGATGCGCTTGGCGGATGGTGGCGAGTCGGCTTCCGCTTTCCTCTTGGTTGAGCTGGTTGAGCCCCAGATGTACTTTTGCTTAAACAAGTAAGCTTATGCTTTTTGGCATACGCAATTGTAATATATTTATTGCATCCGGAACATAGTTCAGTGGCAGCCAAATGCCTGCCTGGCACGCAGGTACGACAATGTCTTGCAAAATGTTTGCTTGATATGGTTTTTTTGCAAACATAGCAACTTTTCATGGAGCGCATTTTTTTGGGGGGGGGTATGTTTATTTATATGTGATCTGTTGGTGGTAGTGTGTTTACAAAACAAAAAATGCCTTATGAGAAAAATTTTGTAAGCTAATTCTAATTAGTGTTAGTTTGAGATGTTTATTTATATATGGGTGGTGTTGTCTTCCTCAAATATGTGCTTTAATCAACCCTATAAAAAAAATTAAAAAAAATATATAAGAAAAATATGATTGTAGATAGAAAAAGCACAATAAATATTGTATGCATGTGTAATTCTATTTAGCTTATTTTTGCTAGACACGAATATTCTTCAGATTTTATTGCCCATTAGTATATTTTTCTACCATTCTAGTAGAGGTGTGAAACTATGAAAATGTTTTTGTTTATATATATTTTATTGTTTTGGCTGATATAATAGCAAATATATATACAGGGTGGTGCAAAATTCCGTTTACAACGCTTGGGAGGTGATTCGACAAGTAAAAATAAGGAAAAAATGCCATGTGAAAAAATGTCGAAATCGGCACCGTTTTCGAGTGACAGGCGTGCGAAAATCGCCTCACACAATGTTTAAAGCACAATAACTCAAGAAGGAAGAAATATAGCAATGTCGGATTAAAATAATACAAAGAAAGTCGTACCTGACGAATACAATGGTGCAGCAATTGAGGTCCAGTGTAAATTGCGCAAGGGGACTCACAAAGAAAGTGGGGAATCCCCTGATGGAAAATACAGGAAATTTACTACTATTTTCTACATAATGGTGAGATCGGAATGTAGCCAGTAAAAAATGACGACGTATGTCCACATGTCCCACTACTGCTGGGACACCGTCCCACACTCGGGAAATAGGAAATTCACCCGAAAATAACGCTATGTCGTCAGATTACGCTGAGGTTGATACAGAAAGCCCCACTAGAGGCGCTGGGAGTGTAGGTCACCTGTTACGTATTAGCATTGGTGGATACTACGTAGAGAGTGTAGTCGACCGTTGTTCTTCCTGCATGTTCTGCGTGTCGCAGCGTGGAGTTTAGTCTGGCGTGTGTGTGTGGTTGTATTGCTCCAAGGAATATTGTACGTAGAGTACGTATTCCAGTGTTCTTTCTCGGTTTGCAACAACTGCGTGGACACATGTGTAACATTACGTGGGTGCTAATCACGGTAGTTGTGATCCGTCACTCGGAGGGAAAGTGCCCCCCGTTGTTGGTCGGTTCTCGAACAGGACAATGGCGGAGTACTCTACCCACGAGCTTGCTGATATGCATCTCGTTTATGGAGATGCAAACCGAAACAACCGTGAAGCACGGCGTTCGTTTCACGAACGTTTTGCAAAAATAGGCGGTTGGCAGCACATGCACTCTTTCAAAGACCTGATGATCGACTGCGTGAAACTGTATCTTTACTATCCCGTAGGTGGGATTGTGGAAGACCCCGTACTCTGCAATTTGAAGAGGACGTTTTGGACGCGATGAGACCTTCCTGGCACCGGCACACGTGTCATTGCTCGTACGCGACAAACCCACCATAGCAATGTGTTCTGCGATCTTCAGGAGAAGGGATTGCACCCATACAAATTGCATAAGGTGCACTACATACTGCCCACGGACTTTCCCCTACGCATGAATTTCTGCCAATAGTACGTGCAACTAACTTTTGCCATTCCAGATTTCCCAACAAGAGTTTTGTGGACCGATGAGGCAATGTTCACCATGGACGACATGTTCAATAGCCACAACAGCCACGTCTGGAATATGGACAATCCGCATGCAATCATTGTGCTCCATCATCAACATAGGTTCGCAGTGAATGTGTGGTGTGGCG
Source organism: Lepisma saccharinum (assembly GCF_977018435.1). Classification (NCBI taxonomy): domain Eukaryota; kingdom Metazoa; phylum Arthropoda; class Insecta; order Zygentoma; family Lepismatidae; genus Lepisma; species Lepisma saccharinum. The sequence continues at coordinate 10,034,553 of NC_139249.1, forward strand.
TAGTAGGTGACCACATGATATACCCGTAAATTTTGCCCTCTACTTTGTGTGGTGGGAATTATCGGGTGTTTCTACATGACGTATTACCTCAACTTTTGGAAAACGTGTCACTGGCAGGTACACAAGGTATCTGGTTTCAACACGACGGCGCCCCCACGCACTTTGACCGGGGAACCAGGGCCTTACTCAACGCTTTTTCGGCTATCGTTGGATTGGCAGGGGTAGACCTTTACCGTGGCCACCTCGCTCCCCCGACCTCATTCCACTGGATTTCTGTGTGGGGGGAGAAATGAAAAGGCTTGTGCATGAAACCCCTGAGGAAAGTGCCGAAGACCTCGTTGCTCGTGTTAGTGCCGCTGCTGGGACATTTGGTGACATGCCAGAGGTATTTGCGCGTACCAGACAATCAATGCTTCGCCGATGCCATCTTTGTCTTAAAGTCAATGGCGGACATTTTCAACAACGTCTCTGAGTATGCCAGTGTTTGTGAGCCCCTATCAGCACCGCATAGTGTCCTTTAGTGAAAGGTGCGAGTGAAGATGCTGGAGATCGCTGTAGTACATACCGTCGATCTGCATGTGCGGATGTTGTGCGCTTCTCAGGATAATCCCTTCAAGATGTGCTGTGCCTGGAAATTTTACATGCAATTGTGTGCGTTTTCTCGCCATTCTCCGTCTTCATTCTTTCGAGGATTACCCACTTTCTTTGGGGAGCTCTCTTGTAGTATGTACAGCCTGACGACATGTGGTCATTGTTTAACTTTTGTTTTTCGTACTGCAAAGTAGTGTGTCAACATTAGGGAATTGAATACTTTTTTCTTGGTTTTCCCATATTTTTCCATTTGGGATGGTGTCCCAGCAGTAGTGGGACATTCGACAAATTGGTTTCTTTTCTTCTTCGTACCGCAATGTGAACAATGTGCAACAGGAGATTTGCAGTTATTTTCCTATTTCCCGAGTGTGGGTGTCCCAGCAGTAGTGGGACATGTGGACATACGTCGTCATTTTTTACTGGCTACATTCCGATCTCACCATTATGTAGAAAATAGTAGTAAATTTCCTGTATTTTCCATCAGGGGATTCCCCACTTTCTTTGTGAGTCCCCTTGCGCAATTTACACTGGGCCTCAATTGCTGCACCATTGTATTCGCCAGGTACGATTTTCTTTGTATTATTTTAATCCGACATTGCTATATTTCTTCCTTCTTGAGTTATTGTGCTTTAAACATTGTGTGAGGCGATTTTCGCACGCCTGTCACTCGAAAACGGTGCCGATTTCGACATTTTTTCACATGGCATTTTTTCCTTATTTTTACTTGTCGAATCACCTCCCAAGCGTTGTAAACGGAATTTTGCACCACCCTGTATATATAGCTATTTTGAAATTCTAAAACTTTCAGGTATACTTATTTTTACATGCAAACATACATCATAAAAAATTACACAATCATATTTTTTTTCCATACACACATTTTTTATTTTCAGAAAACAAAGTTATTTTCGATCTCCATTTTTTAAATCAAACAATAAACATTATTTGTGTTTATAGTATTTGTCGGGCAATAGCAGATAAAACAAGAATGGGTTTTCTACGACCCATAGTTTTCGAGTTACAAAACAACTTAGAAATTACATCTTGAAATTTAAATTTAAAATAACTCGAAAACAGTAAGCACTAATCATTATGTTTCCAATAGGTTGTAGAGTACATTTAATTTTTTATCAAATGTTATTAAAATTTTCGAAATAGAGTAAAAACTAAGCCAGCAAATCAAGTTTCTCAAAAAATAAAAAAATTGTCTATATTTTTTAAATTTGAGGGGGTGGAATCGATTTTATTTGCTAGTCGAATAGTTTTCGTCAAATTCTATCCAACAAACTTAAAATCATCATCCTAGGTCAATTAGGAGCCAAGAAAATCAATGTCTTGGAAAACATCTTAAGACAAATGTCTTAAGAAAATTTTCTTGACAAACCGGAAGTAACATCTTGACAGACCGGAAGTCGACTTTCTTAAAGATTAAGACAAATATCTTAAGATGTATTTCCAAGACATTGATTTTCTTGGTTCCTATGGGGCCTAGAACCACGCAACTTTGGATTATGTATATACCGTTGTTTTTTCCTACATATTTACTAGGGTTCAATAGTGCTGTGGTTGTGTTGTTGCCTTGTAATCAAGAGGTCCTAGGTTCGACCCCGATAAAAATATATAGTGGTTCGGATCCTACTTTAAAAAAACTGTAGGCCTAGTCCCGATTAGCCTTACTGTGCATAAAATAGACTTAAAACAACAAATCCAACCCAGAGTATCAACAAATTCAATAAAATAAAATTTCCCTCTGTACACTCCAAGTTCGATACCCGGCGGAGGTGGTTCGGATCCCACTGTAGGTCCAGTTTCGATTAGCCTTACTGTGCATAAAGTAGACTTAAAACAACAAAACCAACCCAAAGTATCAACAAATTCAAAAAAATAAAATTTCCTTCTGTACACTTGTATAATTTTAAACTCCAAGTTCGATACCCGGCGGAGGTGGTTCGGATCCCACTGTAGGTCCAGTTTCGATTAGCCTTACTGCGCATAAAATAGACTTAAAACAACAAATCCAACCCAGAGTACACGCGTCAATACTATCCACCATGAGTAAACTAACATGATCATAATCATCGTCCCACCCCTCCCTCCGATTGTTACCTCGCTTTTATGTTATTCGCGATGAAGAATAGTTTTTTCAAGCACACGTTATATATGCTCATATTTTTTTTGTATAGCGTAATTTCGTTGTTTAATCAAAACAACACTTTCTGTTCACTAACGCCACTCGCAATTATTATTATTAACACACACACATGCAAAAGAAATAACAAGAAACAAAACTTACCTACAAAAAGCTGCTAGCAATTTAACACACACAAAACGGTAGTATAATCGCGTACAGTTGTAAAAACGTTACTCTTCTGTGCAGAAGCTTTCACATTACTGTGTTTGATCTAACCTACATCGACACCACAGAACAAAAATCACCCCCCTTTCCCCCCTCCTTTCCTCTCTTCCCCCCCTCTCCTCCTCTCTCTTTCAACATGAACTTGGGGAGTGGTGCAAATTCCACACCAAAACATCCGTTCCGCCCGGCACAAAAGTTGATGTTTATCGCGACGTTATGAATCCAACAGGATACACGTGGCGCGTTGTCCCGTAAGAAATACAGTGCTGGGCAGAACAAAAGTTGATGTTTATCGCGGGAGCACGAATCTCACCGGCTGCACAGAAGCAGGTCTCCACGTGTATTTCTCACGGGGACACGCTCAACGCGCCACGTGTATCCTGTTGGATTCATAACGCCGCGATAAACAACAACTTTACCGCCGGGCAAACTGCTCGAAATAGACGACAAACAGAATACGGCTAAATTGATGATAAACAGCATGTATAGTCAGATGTACGAATTGAAAAACATTCCGGAAGAGACTCGCCCCCCACGTTAATCAATTCTACGTTCGAAGGCTGTACGGAACCGCAGCCGTTAGAACCTTTTACTTTTTTGGTTGGGCACCACGCACCCTGGCGAGGTTATAGGGGCCAGGAATCCTAAAAAAACAACAATTATTTATTTGTTTGTTTGCCTCACAATACGAAAATAATAAGAAGCGCCAGCGCGCGCACGTGTGTATAGCACATCGTGTTTCCCCCGAGAGAGGTTTACAAAAGTCACGATAGGTCTCTCCCTCTTTATCTTACAGCAACATTGGCATCTCTATTTTTTTAGTTGTAGGTGGGTTGCCAACACAATCTAGTTAATAATGCTACATATTATACACACACACGCACACACATACTGTGTTGCCATCCATCCATCCCTCTCTCTCTTTTACGGCAGTATATATTTGTTGCCGGCTCTCCTTGCCCAGTGTGTGTGTATGTTACGCCAGTATATAAATTGGCTAAGCCTCAAGCAAGATAGCCCTTGCCAAGTAAGAAAAAAAGGCTGTAGGTAGGTGTTGGCAACACTGTCGGTTGTTTAACTCTCCCCCCCTCTCTTTCCTCTCTTTTTTGTAAAAGGCTATGGCAAAAGTACCAGTAGGTTGGCAAATTGCTTTATGCACTGTAAGGCAAGCCTCAAGCAAAGTTGCCAGCTCCTTGCTTTAGGTTAGGTTAGACCAAAATAAAAACCTTGGTGACTTTTCGAGTAAGATGTTGGCAATACTGCAAGACAAGCCTCAAGCAAGATTGCCAGCTCCTTGCTTTAGGTTAGGTTAGACCAAGATAACAACCTTGGTGATTTTTTCGAGTAAGATGTTGGCAACGCTGCAAGGCAAGCCTCAAGCAAGGTTGCCAGCTCCTTGCTTTAGGTTAGGTTAAACCCAAAAAAAAAACCTTGGTGATTTTTTCGAGTAAGGTGTTGGCAACACTGCGAGAAAATGGGGCTCATGCCTTACGAGAGCAAACCATTAAGGCGAGCCCCACCGAGCCCCATTTTCTGCCGTTGAACCGGTCCACTACCACTACTATGATACACTTCAGCGTTTTATATTATTTACACTATCCGTGGTCACATCACATTAGGAAAGAAACTGAGGATATGGTATTATAACTTGGATGACGATTGTTAGGCACTAGTGCTGGTCGATATAACATTCAGACGATATATCACGATATTGAAGAAAAATCAACCAGGCGATATCAACTAGACGATATATCATCACGATATTTTGGCGATATGTCGGCCATATATCGTCACGATATGTTAGCGACAAGGGCGGAGTTTGAGCTCTCTTGCTTTGGGGGGGGGGCAGACTCTGGGAGAAGCATATGATGTACCTGAGGGTTATTGAGGCCTTCCCCCGGAAATTAAAAAAACAAAAAACAAATTAAAAACACTGAGTTTTAGGCCTTTCAGATTTGAAAATGTTAAATTTCCTCGCGTAAGTAAACAAATATTAATTAGTATATTGGTTGTCAGTTTTAAAAGAAGCAAAACAGTACGATTATTGCATTTTGAATTAAATTATTTTTTTATTGATACAAAACTCGTATTACTTTTAAAAAGTTACGGTACAATAGTAAGCTTCAGAAATTTTAGAAAAATTAAATTGAAAAGTTCTTTTGATGCCTCAGCAGTAACTGTTGACTCAACACAAAGTCATTTTACGTTTTTCTTTCTTCAAACTGTAAACATCAATCAAATCGTCTAAGACCCGCTATTGCGGCCCAATTACCGCACATAACATCATGGCAAATATCAAGATTTGCGGTATGGCTTCATAACAAAAATGTAGTAACTGAACTTAATCATGTGTTTTTTTTTAGTTTTTTAAGTTGGGGGGCCAGCCCCCCCTGGCCCCTCCAGAACTCCGCTTATGGTTAGCGATATATATATATCGTGGGAGCGATATATCGTCACGATATTTGGCTATATATATCGTGGAGACGATATATCGGCGATATCACGATACGGAAAAAATATCGTATCGTCTGTGACGATATTATTGCGATATCAAATTACTGATATCGTCCATCCCTATTAGGCACTAAAACTTTCGAAATAGGCATGAAAGTACTGAAAAATACAAAATAGGCATTCAAGCTGATAAACATTGGCATTTTTTTTTGATTAGTCACTTGAAAGGCCAAAAGGAACGTTTGACTAAAATTGACAAAATCAGCCAGTATAAAGTTTCTTCTCAGACATGATCTGAAACTCTTTTTAAACATCAAAGACTACATTTTCTGTCGATTTAAAACTTTGCATAAAGTATAAAACAAATTCAGTCCACGTAGTGATTTTCGATACTTGGCGCCACTGTGAGTCACGATAGATGTGTTTCACTGTTCGCCGGAAACAACGACGTACAAAGAATAAGATCTCTCGTAGTGATTTTTAAAGAGGTATTTTTGAGGCATTTGGCTGTCATGTACGTGCAACTGTAGCAGTGCGACGTCTGGGCGTTTTGTGAAATGTCTATGGAAGTTAGAACGGTGGGAATAAAGCTCTTTTTTTGAAATCCTGTTTTAAATACATGTTATTTCTCCCAGGGTAACGTTACAACTTTTCGGTGTTGCAATATTCATCAGTGAAAGAGCTGTTGGTTTTTGGCTACCCGTGAGAAACGGTGAGTGGAGAAGGAGGGGGTGAGTTAGATAAACGTAGAGAAGAGGTTGATTACTGTTGCAGGAACTGTGACGTATGTGTGTGTGCTAGAGTGTGTGAAAGCGAGATGGAAGAAAATGCAGACACGAACAGTCAAAGTCGAGGGAAATGTAGTGGTGGAAAAATGGCTCAAAATTGGTCCTTTATGCTGTGCTTTCCCCCACCTCCGAGAGGTTTTTTTTGTAATGTTACAAACTATCCCCTTCCGAACGGAGAAAGAGTGACGAAAGAGACATCTGTGGGGAATTCGTGAAACTATACGCCAAGCGTCACTCTAACTGGGGGCGGAAAATGAAATCTCATTTCTCGTGCTCACGCACACACACACACGCTGCCGTGCATATGGAAGCACGGAAAATTGAGGGATTATAATTTTAACTTCCCGTTAAAGGGAAAGGGGGTGGGGGAAGGGTGGAGGATATTCTCCCAAGAGGCAAAAGTCCTCGACACGAAATTGCAGCAAGCGACGAAATGTCTTCCGTTTCATCCCACTAATTAAAACACGATTAGACAATTAACTTTCATTTGTATCTCCCCCTCCTGCCGCTAGGTGGCTCTGGTGTGGATTCTCTTTCGGTTCTGACGGATCCCCCTCTACCACCACCACCTCTCGCCTCGGAGCCAACCCTGAAATTTCACCACTTCTCTTCGTCGCGTCAAACGATAAGCGCTACATATCCCCTGAACTGATTTGCTGTTGTTTTTTTTTCCTCCCTACCAGCACAGAACGTGGCGACGAGGTCCGGCTTTACATTTCTAGTTAAAGTTTTAACATTGCGAAATGAGAATGGCCCCCTCCTCCCCCAGTTCAGCTACGCCATTTCGACTGATCTACGATGTATGTAATCTATGAGGAAGGGCTGCCACATAAGGGGCGGTGGAAGGGGTGCTGGTATTCCTTCGCAACCTTACAGCACTTTGCCGAATTAAAAAAAAAACACCAGATTATTTAGTCACGTCCCCTGCATCTTTTTTACTCTTTCTACATGCTTTTTTCAGCGGCGCTGCAATCAGAACTGCGTAAGCCTTCGGCTCCCAGGCCAATATTTCATTCTTTATCCGCACTGTGGCGCTGTATCGTGAAGAACAAAAGCTTTCTGGCGTGCCCGCTGTCACTCACAGGTCACTCCATTACAAATAAACGTTCCGTATGTATCCATCAAGGACGGTAGCCATTTTTAGGGATAGTATCGAAATCGGACGAGATTTGGCACAATTCTCGATCTCATTTCTAGTCTCGAAATCATAGATTTAGGAACACTTAACTAAAAATAAAACACATGCCTTGAACTTCATTTGTATTTTCTCATTCTGCGTTTCATTTCTGCCACTTTTGGCTAATCAGGACATTGAGGATGAACGATGATTAGATTAAATTGATGAAGGAACACTCACAAAGAAACGCTTATACTCAAGGTGAGGCTCGAACCTGGGAACTTCGGCGGCGAGATCATGAATCAAATATTCTAATTCAAGTTGATGCATGAATTAGAAGCTGATATACCGTACCTAACATCTAATTCAACTTAGCGTATGGATTAGAGGTTGGAATACTGTACCCATGGTATCTAATTCATGTTAATGTATGGATTAGAGGCTGATATATAAACTGTATTCACAGGCTTTAATTCAAGTTAATGTATGAATTAGAGGCTGTTGTATAGCCTCTATAATACAAGTTAGTGTATGAATTTTAAGGTTCTGTGGGTACGATATACGATCGCCTATCGATTGATTGATAGAGTTGGTATCCACTGGACCTACAGTTTAAAGTGGGATCCGAACCAAATCAACATGTGCCTCCACAGGGTGTCGAACCCTGGACCCCTTGATTACAAGACGACAGCGCTACCACTGCGCCATCTGGGAGGCTCTTAAGTTTTCAGAAACTTTATAAACAGTTAACATCTCGCGACTTGAGTATCTTATCTTTGAAACGGAAAAACATTCCAAATTTTACTGTCAGAAGCGTATTTTGATATAGTCAATTTAACATTTCAGGGTTGCGATTTTAACTCGTAAAGTCCACGATTTCAGCCATTTTTTTTTGTCACCTATGTTGTAAATTGGTCGACAATGATTTCTGGTCGGTCACGTCAATTTTTATTATTTTTATTTTACGTAGTTTTTCCTACCTTTTTAGCCTAATGGTTACTTTACTATGAATGATTTGGACATGATGATTGATTGACTGATCATTTGGTGGCTGGTGTTGTGTGTTTCGTTTCGCTGACTTACATTTACGTTTGCTGGTTCACTGGTATTCTTCTTGCAGTTTGAATGATATCGTTTGGAGTCCATAAAGAGACACACACAAAGCACACAAAGTAGCCGGGACTCCAATGAGGAAGCTTCTGTGGAGAGAATGCGCAAAAATCACCGAAATTCTTTGATAATTCTGTTCTTTTATGTACACACAAATGCCCATGTTTTATTGTGCTATAACTTTGACTGATACACGGAGAAAAGAGTTTGTTTGGAATAACCAGAATAAAAACCTCGTAACCAAATATTTCTTTAAATAGCCGACAAACAAATGATCTGGTTGTATATGGGGTGAAATAACGTTACCTTGGGTTCTATTCGTGTTCTATAGGTGAGGTGTCAGGGGCGACATTTCCACATAGGTCACCCAGGAGTGCATTTTTCAGGCTAGCTAGGCTCTGGCGTCTGTACCTACGGACAGTATAATCCTTTGTAGGACTGTGTTCGTGTTGTCCTGCGTTTTTTCTTTATGTGTGCTGACTGCTGCGTGTCCCTTTACAGCCTCAGCTTTTAACCCAAGTAAGAACATTTTTAGTTCTCCGACATTATAGTAATGTTATATTAGTTATGGTAAGGAGCTGGACCCCATATAATGAGACGGGTGCATATTGCCTAAAAGTGTGCTGACACACCCACAATTTCATATTCAATCAATCAAAGCATTAAACGTCTTAGGATGTTTATTGATAGTGCAGTTCTCGGAACCAAATTCTTTAAGTAATCGTTCATTTGCTTAGTTACCGAAAGACTTAGTCAAAATTCTCTAATTTAGAAAAGAATACCAAATTTTTTTTTACAGTTACCTAAAAACTTTACTAAACGCGTTTTAGTAACTTAAAAAAGTCTGTTTTCCTTACAAATGAGTTAAAAATGTCCATAAAAATAGCTTTCTTCAGTCTTTAATAGCTTTCTTCAGTCTTTAATAACCAGCGCCATCTCTTATTTCTATTGATAACTATTCAACGGCAACATTGGCCGGAAACTGCAATATTTGTGGCGTGAGCCATGTGTTGACTCGTCACTGCGAGAAGCAGTCCTACAGTGGCGGCGATTAGGGGTGAGCAAGAGTGCAGCACCCAGGGGCGTCGCCACTGCGTGGGCGAAGGTGAGCACTAGCCCACCCTAAAATGGTCTCAGCCCAACCAAACAGAATACATGCAATGGGCAAGAATTATAGTGAAAGGACACAAAGCGGCCTTAACAATCCTCAATCTCAGTTTGTTGAAATAGGAACTTGTAAAGAAAACGTCATTTGGAGATGCAACAGTGCTTTTCGTTAATCGGTTTCCATTCTTGACGATTGTTGTTTTGTTCTCTTGTGTTTCTTAAAATTACTTTGACTGTAATTTTAAATCTGCCCTTGGGTGAAGCAAGGCAGCAAGCGCAGCGATCGCACTGCTAGTCGTCTTCTGGGGGCGCCGAAATGATGAAATCAAACTTTAAACACGTAAAAACACTGAGAAAATCTACAGAAATAAAAAAAAATGAATAAATTTGATTAAAATTGTTACTCCAGAATTTTATTTACTATTCTAGGAACTCTGACTAAATGCATTTTGGTAAATTATTATTTTTAATGTTATTATCAGAAGAATATCATTTTCCCCATGACAAGATTCGTTTGTCTTGTAAAAGCCCAGAGAAGTTTTTCTTCAAGTTTATTTCGCTTTATTTTTATAATGCATCTGTATTCCTTTTTTATTTAAATACAGGAAATTTATGTGACGAATTTTTTAACACTAATAAAAATTACACACAAAATATTTGTGATAATTGCATTGCAGATATAAATTTAAGCCATGAAGACGAATTCTCCTTAGCCTTTTAATAGCATCTTCAACTTCAGTCAAGTTAGGTTCTGGAAGAAATAAGAAATCAGGCTAGACTTAGGTGGTTAAATAACTCTGATTATACAAATCTAAACAATTATAATAGAATAAAGCGAGAAGTTAACCGCACGTTTAGAAGTAAAAAAAAGAGATTACTTGAAAAGTAAAATTAACGAAATTGAAACAAACAGCAAAAATAAAAATATCAGAGATTTATATAAAGGTATAAATGAGTTTAGAAAGGGGTGGCAACCTAATGTAAACTTGATAAAAGATAAAGACGGTGATTTTCTAGCTGACCCAAGCGATATTCTAAGTAGATGGAAGAACTACTTTAATGACCTTTTAAATGTCCATGTAGCAGATAAATCAGAAGTAAATGAAGTACACACAGCAGAACCTTTAGTTCCAGAACCTAACTTGACTGAAGTTAAAGATGCTATTAAAAGGCTAAAGAATAACAAAGCACCTGGCATTGATTTAATACCAGCTGAGTTAATTAAATATGGTGGAAATTCATTAATATGTCAAATTCATAAATTAATTTGTTTAATATGGAATAAAGAAGAAATCCCTCAACAGTGGAAAGAATCCATAATTGTTCCTGTGTTTAAAAAAGGTGATAAAATGAACTGCAATAATTACCGTGGAATTTCTCTACTCTCAACAACATATAAAATATTATCTAACATTCTTTTAACAAGACTAACCCAATATGCTAATGAAATTATAGGTGATTATCAACGTGGATTTAAACGTAACAGATCAACTACAGATCAAATTTTTCACATCAGACAGACACTTGAAAAAAAGTGGGAATATAATCAAAATGTCCATCAGCTATTCATTGATTTCAAAAAAGCATATGATTCGGTCAAAAGAGATAAATTATATAATATATTAGTAGAGTTTGGAATACCTAAGAAGCTTGTTAGTATGATAAAAATATGCACCAGTGAAACAGAAAGTAAAATTCGTGTGGGTATTAATATGTCTGACAAATTTACAATTCATGATGGGTTAAAACAAGGAAATGCATTATCTCCATTGCTCTTTAATTTTGTCTTAGAATATGCTGTTAGGAAGGTAAAAGAAACTAAATAAGGACTAAAATTAAATGGTGTGACTCAGTTGTTAGCATATGCAGATGATGTAGACTTACTGGGGGATGATGTGAATACAATTAAGAATAATGCTAAAATATTTTTCAAAACTGCTAAAGAGATAGGTTTGGAAGTTAACAAAGAGAAAACTAAATATATGCTTACAGGCCGAAACAAAGTGTTAGGTAATAATCAAAATCTAATTATTGATAACAACTCGTTTGAACCAGTTTCCAAATTCAAATACTTAAGAGTAATATTAACAAATGAAAATTATATTAAAGAGGAAACAAAAAGTAGGCTTAATTCAGGAAATGCATGTTACTTCTCTCTTCATGAACTTTTGTCTTCTCGTTTAATATCTAAGAAACTAAAAGTTAAAATATACAAAACAGTAATTTTGCCTGTAGTATTATATGGATGTGAAACTTGGTCCCTTACATTGAAAGATGCAACGATACTTCACACTGAATATATATTGTACGCGAAGGATGAGCAGACTAACACAATTTTAGAATTAAATTGCAAGTCCTCAGCGCTCAACTGGGTTTCATAATGTTATTATACTTACATTGCAAGAATTAAGCAACACAACTCAACTTCCAAAATATTATTTCACTTTATAACATTTGATATAAACTCATTTTTCGATTTTTAACACAAGACATTTTTAATTCAATCTTCTTACATATATATAACAAAAACGATTCGGAATCAACAACTTAAAACAAATATCGACAATGATACAGCGTTCTTAATCTCAATAGTTCCCTGTTAATTTTATAAACTTGTACGCAATCGAAATAAAGTAAATATTGGTTGTTTGTGAATGTAGAAGACAGTCACATAGTCCCCCCACTCTGTATAGAAAACTACTCGAGGATCAAACATTTTATGATCACCCTGTATGTTATCCAAAATGTGCAGATCACAAGGAGTTTTCTCAAGACATAAAAATTATGGGTCAAATTATGAGGCATATATAATTCACACATACGAGAAACAATACTTAGAAGTAGCCTTGCGGAACCCAATCTCCTTGTTGGCTAAACTACTTAATATAAATAAAATACAATATGTACAGTCATAACACGACTCTTCAGTACATTAATTATTGAAACATTACTCATGCAATAAACAACTTGCCTCAGATTATCATTATTTGATCCCTATATATATATATACAAGATATTTGGTTAAAACATGCCTGATCCTTGCATAATATTTAGACATACAACAATATGCGACAAGTTTACTAATAAACGTTCTCCTCAAAGTAGCACATTTCACAACTATAATGACTGACTTCCACATATCATTCTACAATCACAATGAGATAAATTTATGCTTAAATAGAACAATACAATTATTAAATTCAATTAACTTCGTTACAATTGCTTCCCAATAACTGATTTTTCTTCTCCTCGGAACAGTTGAACATTTTCAAATTAGAGAAATTTACCTTTCCATAATTATCACCATGTAAAGTGCACAAAGATGCGAAATTTCCTTTAACTTCTTTTACCATAAATGGTCCAATATATAATTGAAATAACTTATGAATTTGTTTATCCAGTTTAGAACTCATTTGTCGATTTCTTGCCAACACTAATTGTCCTGGTTTCAGTTTAACTGCATTGGGAGCATTCCTTATTTTTGATTTATTCTTCTTTCTCTTTGAATTTATCTCTGCCAAATATAATTTTTCCTTCCATGGCAACTTCCGCATTTCCTCGGGCCAATTGAGTTCAGATGTTATGGAGTCTCGGACTTCCTCGTGCAAAAATAATTCATTAGGTGTAAAACCGGTTATGCTCGAACAGGAGTTATTTACTAATTTTATAACCTTATCGATCTTAAGTGACCATGTGGTGTGATCACGATGACAAAATAATCTTAGTAATCTTACAATTTCCTTATTATACCTTTCTATGGGATTAGCTTTGGGATTGTAAGACGTTGTTGTTAAATGAATTATTCCTTTTGAAATCAGATACAACTTCCATTCTTTGGAAGTAAACTGGCTACCACAATCGGACAGAAGGATTTTGCACACAGGATAATGCTTGAAATAACCATCCTCAAAACGATTAACAATCTCTCTGGTAGTGGCCTTTCTCAGAGGATAAATCATAATGTATTTTGACATAATATCTACAATAGTCAACAAATATTCGTAACATTTAGATTTGGGAAGTTTTCCAATAAGATCTACTGATAGAAATTTGTGAGGCTGAGTAGATAATATATGATATTCGTCCCGAAATATTGGCTGGCTTATTGATTTAGATTTTGCACATTCCAAGCAATCTCTTAGATAACGTCGAATACTCCTTCTCATGCGTGGCCAATAGTAAACTTTCTGGCACTGTGCTAAAACTTTATCATAACCAAAGTGGCCTTTTAAATCATGGACTTTATGCAGCACTAAGGGAATAAGTTCCTCAGGAACAAAAATTTTACATCTTTCCTCAGGCTTTGCTTTATAGAACAGAATATCTTCATGAAGAAAATATTTACTTGAAATTTTATGCAAGGAGTCCTCCTTAAGTGAATTTATAATACGATTACAGGTCTCATCTGACCTTTGTGCAGAGCACCACATATTTGAGACTTCCTCCTGTTTAAAATCTAGTATCACTTGATTTATATACAAATATTCTCCAGATATTTTATTATATTCACTCACTGGGAACCTGCTTAAAGTGTCTGCTATAAAATTAGAGGAACCTGACACGTGATGAAAGGTAAAATCATAGGACTGTAATTTCAGTGCCCATCTCGTTAAACGAGGGTTCAATGACTTTGCAGTTTCCAACCAGGAAAGTGACTTATGATCAGAGTATATGTGGAAATGTCTTCCCTTAAGGTATATCGAAAATTTTTCTACTGCAAAAAGAATAGCTAAACACTCTAGTTCATGAGTACTGTAAGTCGCCTCTGTACCACGAAGTGTACGACTGGCATATTGAATGACACGTGTTCCATCACTTGCTTCTTGCCACAGTACACTTCCTAATCCTTTCTGACTAGCATCGACGGATATAGAAAATTCCAAACTGAAATCTGGCTGTCGTAGGGCTGGAGCAGCTACTAATGCATTCTTTAACTTAACAAAAGCTTCTTGATGTATCGGAGTCCATTCATAAATAGTATCCTTACGTAACAGGCTGTATAATGGTGTGACTATATGCGAGTAGTTAGGAATAAATCGGCTTCTCCAGTTCGCCAATCCAATGAATTTTCTCTGTGATTTCTTATTGTTTGGGACTGGAAATTGCAACAATGCTGCATCCTTAGAATGATCCACTTTAATTTTTGTACCAGATATTACATGTCCAAGAAACAGAATTTCTTCCTGGAAAAACTTGCACTTTGCAAACTTAATGGACATATTTGCCTTTCGAAGAACCTGCAATGTATACTCCAAATGTTTGAAATGTTCACTAGCATTCGAACTAAAAATAAGAATATCGTCAATATATACCAACACAAAAGAACTTGTTTCCGGTCGAAAAAGGTTGTTCATGCGATCCATAAACACAGACACCGCTGATTTAATACCAAAAGGTAAATAACAGAACACGTGCTGGCGCCCTCTGTATGAAAAAGCCGTATATGGATAGGAGTCTGGAGTTAGCGGTATCTGGAAATATCCACATGATAAATCAATTGAACTAAAGAATGTAGCACCATGAAAGTGTTGCAGAAGTTCAGTTATGGGTTCGACTTGAGTGAGAGGGGAAATCACATGCTGATTCAAACGACGGAAGTCTACCACTGGACGCCATTCTCCATTTGCCTTTGGAACTATGTGCAATGGATTGAGGTAAGGGGACGACATTTCCTTTATAATGCCCCAGTTCTTCCACTTATTCAATTCACTCTCCAAAGCTGTTCTTTTAGCAAAAGGAACCGGATAAATTGGAGCACGAATTGGTAAATCAGTATCCAACATTATCTTGTATGGTTCAACATTAGCGGGTCTAGGCTTATTCGAAAACTGTGTTCTATATTTTATTAGCAACTCACGTAAGAGCGCTTGCTGACGTGAGGAGAGTTTACTACAATTTTGTACTGTTGATACAATTTTCTCTTTAGTTACTATGTAGATTTCTTCGGAATTTGTGTTCATCGGCAAATTTTCTGCCGAAATGCACTGAACCCTTTTATCAACATGCTGATCGTTAGGCTTCAGTCGTAACAAAGACTGTGTCACCTCTTGTTTTTCAGGAGATACCAATGTAACTTCTTCCTGTCTAAAATTCAGTATAGCTTTATATTGCCTAAGGAATGGTATACCTAAGATTATATCTGCATGTAATTGTTTTAACACAAACATTTCCAACGGAAAAGTCTCCGACTGTATTAAAAGGTGAAGGATTTTCCTACCAACAACTCGAAATTTTTGTTGTCCAGCAAATGGTAATAATTTTACCTGATCTATGGATTCCAATCTCGCACTTTGTACAATGGACTTGATACTGCACCATAATTCGTAACTCATTAGATTACATTGACTTCCACTGTCAATAATACATCGAATTGTTAAATTACAAATGGACCCAAAAATAACAGGTTGATCGGTAATAGGAAATGGTACACCACTATCATCCATGGTCCAAGTAGGTTCCTCTTCGTACCATTCCAATTGGAAAAACACTGCTAGCTGGTCATTGTCTTTAAAATTATCATATACAGGAAAAATATTTGTAATTTGTGACTGAACATTTTGTGAACCATATTCCGTGTTAAAACTAGCAACACAGCCCTCTGTATTCTCACTGCGAGTAAATCGGGCTACATTTACCCACGGCGTTCGTTTGACTGTGACTCCATCGCTGGTTGTATTAATTCTTTAACTTGTGTTTCTCTGGGATCAAATGAAACAGCATTTTCATTCAATCGGCTACCTGAAATAGCATTACTGTTTAGAGAAGCGAATGATTGTTCACAGGGTTGACGACAATTACAACATAAATTTACTTCACTGATTAAACCTTGACTATTGTTCGGGGAATAAGGCAAACAAGCCACATTAGGATCTGAATTGGACCTCGTTTGTAGATAACCTTGCCTTGTATTAGAACGTCTATCATTCTGTGGTCTCGCACTGTCTCGTCGAAATTGGGTATTGTTATAACTTTTGTTATTTGCATTTAAGTTTCTTCTAAAGAACTGTTGATTGCCATAATTATTTTGATTCCTTCTTCTGAATGTAAAGTCCTGACGCCGATCAGAATTGTCATTTACATTTTGCCCTCTATTATAGGAGTTACCACCGGATGTAGAACCAGAATTAGAATCTCTATTGTTGCGAGAGAACTGTCCATTATTCCTTTGATTAGGATTTTGCTCGCTGTTTCTTGGTTGCGTGTTAACTGTCTGAACTTTGTACCTTTGTTTATCTCTGAAATCTGACGCATTTGAATCCTTAGTAAACCTGGATGTTCTCACTTCAAAATCACTAGGCAAATCACACTTCTTACCAGATCTGGTCTTTATCAAATCCAGTCTCTTCAATAAGTTAATAACGTCGTCAACCTTCGTTAGGCCAGCACCTAATATCGTCTGTGCCGTAATTGATGGAAACTGATTAATCAAAATGTCTATGACTTCTGCATCTTTAGGACGCTCTACCAAATTGTAATATGTTGAATAAGTACGAGTGGCAAACGCCTCCATGCTCATACCGCTATTTTGATCATACTTTCTGTTCCTCAATTCGGACAACTGAGCCTGCGTCAATGAGTATGAAGTGTACTGGTTCAGAAACTCATGTACAAAATGTTTGTATGTCATAAAGGAATCCACGTGCGTATTGTACCATCCCTCGGCTGGCCCTTGAAAACAATTCCGAATACATTCCAATCTCTGAACGTTTGGAATCTGAAGCAAATCCAAATGTGAAGTTAAGGTTTTAATAAACTTCCTTGGGCTAGATTTCTCTGGATTTCCAGAAAATTTAGGCAACATATTCAAGTCATTCAACCGTAGATACTTTCGTGGTTGTTTCTTAGAAGTAGATGGTTTATTTGTATCAGAATCAATGATAGTAGCGTGCCTATGGTGCTTCGTGTTATAATTAGGTTTAAATCGTTTACCAGAAGTTGCTTGCGAATTATATCTAGTTTTGTTTACTTCAGACATATCAGAGTCTATATTGCTAGATTGTGAAGCATTATTTGCTGGATCAACATAACTAACATGTGAAGTTTTATGAGGCTTCTTTAATCGAGAATTAACTGGTGAAGTAGGAGCTGACAAATTAGATTTAGGATTTCCTGTAGATTTACGTTTTCCTGACATATGCAATGGAAAAGATTCATCTTCTGAAGCACTGGAAGATGACAAGGATAAAGATACAGGATGCTCTGGATTACGTGAAATTTCAGTAATGTTGTTGCCATTGTTCCCAGCAGCTCTATGGATTGTTGAAGCATTAGTCATCAGCAGTTTAGCTGTTACATCACTTAATCGTGCTTCACAGATCTCAACACGTTGAATTAAACCTTCATTATTATTTTCCCTAATCTGGCTGATAACATTCCACTGCTCGTTTACCTGCAAACCCAATCCAGCAACACTATCTTCTAACTTACGAATGCTGTTGGTATTCGCTTCACCAGATATATTCAACTGTTGGAAATTTTCATCCAACACTTTAACGTGTTCCTTTATTTGATCATTTGCTGTTTTGCAAGCTTCAGCAACCTGCCCAATCTCCATCCGGAGTGAGTTGCCCAACTCCTTAACAGTGTTGTTCATATTTTCCATACACTTCACCGTTCTGTCTTCAAGTTCTGTAAACTGCTCTTTCTGAGATTTCTCATGCTCTGACAATTGCTCTCTCTGAGATTTCTCATGCTCTGACAATTGCTCTCTCTGAGATTTCTCCAGCTCTGACAATTGCTCTCTCTGAGATTTCTCCAGCTCTGACAACTGCTCTCTCTGAGATTTCTCAAGCTCTGACAACTGCTCTTTGTTAGATTTTTCAAGCTCAGACAACTTTTGCCTTACGCTGTCATTCGATTCCTTCAATTCCCGAAACATGACCAATAATTGAGCATTAAAATCTGAAGTACCTGTAGGTAATGGCACGATAGGAACATTCTTCGTTGTCATTGCACTAATTTGTATTCACGACAACAGAACGAAAATATGAAGTACACAAAGGAAGGGACACTAATAAGTCTAAAATTTACAATTCTTCAGTGTAACCAAATTCCCGCACACTGGCCACCAATTTCTTGCAACGATACTTCACACTGAATATATATTGTACGCGAAGGATGAGCAGACTAACACAATTTTAGAATTAAATTGCAAGTCCTCAGCGCTCAACTGGGTTTCATAATGTTATTATACTTACATTGCAAGAATTAAGCAACACAACTCAACTTCCAAAATATTATTTCACTTTATAACATTTGATATAAACTCATTTTTCGATTTTTAACACAAGACATTTTTAATTCAATCTTCTTACATATATATAACAAAAACGAATCGGAATCAACAACTTAAAACAAATATCGACAATGATACAGCGTTCTTAATCTCAATAGTTCCCTGTTAATTTTATAAACTTGTACGCAATCGAAATAAAGTAAATATTGGTTGTTTGTGAATGTAGAAGACAGTCACAAAGAGGAGCATAAATTGAGAGTATTTGAAAATAAGATCCTTAGGAAAATATTTGGACCTAAAAGGGATGAGGAGACAGGTGAGTGGAGAAGGTTACATAATTTAGAACTACATAATTTGTATTCATGTCCAGATATTATTAGAATGATTAAATCAAGAAGACTTAGGTGGGCAGGCCATGTGGCACGAATGGGAGAGGAAAGAGGAGTTTACAGGATTCTTGTTGGGAAACCTGATGGTAAGAGACCTGTAGGAAGGCCAAGACGAAGATGGAGGGACAACGTTGAGATGGACCTAAGGGAAATCGGTAGGGATGGAAAAGAGTATATAGATCTTGCTCAAGATAGGGAAAGATGGAAGGCCTGTGTTGCTGCAGCCATGAACCTTCGGGTTTAAGAAGGCTAGAGAGTTAGTTAGTTAGTTAGTTAGAGGAATTCTCCAATACATCACAACGCTCATTGGAAGAGGGGGAACCCTCATGTCATGAAACGTCGCTCCGCCTCGAAAAATTCATAGGGCTGTACCTGGCCATGACCACCGAATGATAGCCCACCTAAAAATATTTTATCCATTCTTGAGTCCACCCTAAGGAAAAATTCTGGCAACGCCACTGCCCCCACCACCTTTCTCCCTTAAACTATGACCCCTTAATGGTAAGCCTTGTCTACCACGAGAATAAACTGTCCTTGCACCCCCAGTTTTGGTACCGAATAGCCCCACTGCATTCCAGTATCTCTCTTGATTATCCTCTCATTTAATTTTCTCTCACCAATCATAATTAAGCACATGTGCATTTCATGGTTAATATGGTTGGTTGTGCGTACATTGTGCGTGTAGAAATTTTATAAAGCATTAGTCTTGAGCTGCAAACGGAGTTACTATGTCGCGAAATATGAGAAGTAAACAGTAAAATGTGGAAAAGACTTCCTCCTGGAAGTATTTGTGACACAGCTGGCCCATATGTTTTTCTTTCCAGAAACTGTTACCCACTATCCATTTTCAATGGAACAAATTATACATGGTTCATTTCCAGGTTTCTCCCCACCTCACAAATTTCGACATATAAACAGAAGAATGGTAAGAATTGATCCTGTCTATACTGGCGGAAGGTCGCTTGAAAAAGAAAATGGGAATTTTCATTGGTTTTGATTCTATTTCCTGCTCGCTTGGTCAAACGTCAACGAACTTCCAGTCCACATAGCAATGGCTTGTTATTTTTATCGCAACTGTGTCATCAAGATCCTACCGCACAGCCCCTCTCATTCCCAGTAAATCCCCTCTGGCGGAGGGAGGGAAAAAACAGCCATTCTGCTCAAGCAATGATCAAAGAAATTGATAAATCTTGGTCAGCCATTTACCCGCTCGGCTCAGACAAACGATATCCCGATTCCCCCTTAGGGAAACCCGTCCCTTCTGGATGTTTGCTAACACGGTCTTCTTTCGGGAGCAATTGGGCGTGAAAATGCTACGTTTGTTACGCGAATCAACTGGCCTTTAACGTTACACGGATCCCCCCGTTAATATGGCAACTGGCCGCTAGGTTCCGCCACTGGGGTCGGGGAAGCTGGAAAAGACCAATCGGAGCGTAACTAATCGTCCCGGAGCGAAGGTATACATATTCTTTTCACAAAGGGACAACGTGTCACTCTTATTTTTAGTCGAATTTTGGGGTGTGCATGCATACAGTCCGTACGTGAGGTAGTGCCTAATAATATGGTCACAGCACTTTCAAAAGGAAACTCTTCTTGCATCTGCAACGTGACCCTTTTCCTTGCCTCGTTCAATGGGATAATTTGTGATGACTCCCATTATACTCTTGTTATGGATTAAGCCCGCCTGGACTGCATGTAAGAACATAATTGTCCACAGCATATTACGCGGGTTGATTGCTGTCGACTTTATACATTCAGGTTTTTCTTTATACTCAAATGTATTCAGAAACAAAATTAACGGACTTGTCTTCCGTTTGGGGCCCACAAAAACTATCCTCTTATTGTTTATTCACGTTGCAAAACGATGAACGTAGCAGCGTTGATATATAGACACTTTTTCGCCTTGCACATAACAAGTTCTGCTGCAGAAACTTTTCAAGTATTTCATCATGTACAATGAACTTACTGAACATCTTTATAGGCCCGTACTACAGCTTTTTTTTTTTCTTACTTTTGTTTTATTTAATTCCCATCTTGGGAGGTAAAGCTGCCCGTAAGTGGATGGAATTTCATGTATATGATTTGCGCGGGGGTTTATAATAAAGAAAATGGTTGATAATTTTGAACGATTTGACAATACTAGTTTCGCATTCTGAAGCCCATATTCTAAATAGTCACAATGAACAGTATGATTATTAGTTTAGTAAACAATATACTTAGGCCTATATCTTGCGTATTTTACTCAGCAAGTAAGAAAGTAATCAAATTACACAAATAGTGTATAATACAAGAACTGAGAGAGAATTGCAATTGAACATTACTGGAAATTAGGTACATGCTATTTTTTCGGTGACACGCTATGGGACTAATTGTCAGATTGGAGTAGTGTTGCCCGTACCTGTTGGAAATAGTTACTAGTGCCTAACAATAATTATCGTGTATTCCTTTGCGTGCAATATCAGGATTTAAATACATAAACAATGAAGAAATTCATACATTTCTCTCGACTGTTTGATGTAGATATGTCTTAATGGTTTCCTTATCGGTATGCTCCTACTATTTATTTATATTTAATTACAAACATGAAACATTATATTTATGTATCAACGTGGGAATTTCAAATTAAATTTAATAATAATTTTGAACACAATCGTTTTACGTTTTGGGGCCAGTTCTTTTTACACAAGCGGCTGGGTCCTATATCTTTTGCATAGAGAGTTACATTGCGATATCATGGATTTATTATGTAAATCAATGGACGACACATATGAACTACGTATTTTTGATTGATGTGAAAGTATTCACATTACATATTCTACAGTGTTTGGAATCGTTGATGTATGAACCTAACCTTACCGCGGGATATATAGCTATTGTTATCGTTTTTTTTTTTTAAAAAAAATGTGGAATTTCAGTGTAGCAGAACTGGTTTGAATAAATAGTGGAATGTTTTTGTGTACAAAATAATGTAGACAAAGTAAAAAAAAGTACTATGAAAGATTATCTACAGAAAATTATTATGGGAAAAACTGCTAAGGACGGTAATCCCAAATAAATAAAATAAATTTAAACAGGAAAAATCGCAGTCAAGTTTAATGCATGCAACGTTTCTAAACTGTTATTTTCAAGCGGAAGAACAAATATCGTAGCTATGAGTTCAGTTTTTGAAGCCTTCAGGAACAGGGAAATATCTTCATTATTAATACTTGATGGAGGCCTCTTAGTGTGAGGGCATATTACTTCTTCATCTGAGGCGCAGTGAAGAGACCAACCAGATGACGCATCGCCTAATCTACTTTCGAAGTCGCACCAAGCAGCCTCTATCAGCAACGGAATCTTCAAAAAGGAAGAGTTCAAAACTGGTGACATGAAAAATTACCCTTGGTTCAGGAGTGAACTTCAAAAAGACTGAGAATACCAATGAACTTGATCATTAAGAGACTGAGGGAGGTAGAATTTTGACATTGCGGTAAAAAAAACAAAGGGTTCCTGGATTTAGTGTCAGTTGATCACCCATTCTCAGAGATTTATTTATTTATTTGTCCCTAACAGAGCATACATAGCTCCAATTACAAGAGACTTATGAGATGATGTATAATCAAGATGTATCATGACTGTCATCTTAAAAGTCACACTTCTAAAGTAGAAGCATAACAAATACAGTCAGGTGTCTTGGAATGTTATTCAGGTGACTCTGGATACAATGCCAGCCAGACAAAACTTCGATGGTTTTTCGGGTAAATACTGGAGTGACATTCTTATAGATCAGTGTTTCTCAACCGCCGACCCGCGGTCCTGTACTGGACTCTAGCATTTTTTGTATCTCGTTGTTTTATCACTTTCGCTTTTATATCCGTTCCTTTTCTGTCACTTTCATTCATTTTTTTTCATTCCCTCTCTACCTCTCATTTTGTGGTCGAGCATTAGGACTTTTTTCACATGACCCTTTACTCGTAAATTTGAAAGCATTTGCCAGACGTCACTGAAGGAAAATTCAACATTATTCATATAGTTTTTATTGAAAGCAATCTGGGCTTCCCGATAGCGTATAGGTAACGTAATTATGGAGACTCATGTTCGATCCCCGGTTGAGGCACAATGGTTTCAAATCCAACTTTATATTGTAGGTCTAGTCGCGATTAGCTTACACGTGCATTGACGTTGTGGTAACGTTGTCGGCTTGCAATCTAGGGAGCCCAGGTTTGACACCCAGTGTAGTCACTTTAAACTTCAGTCCTGATTAACCTATCTGTGCTAAAGTGAACTTAAACCTTGGGAAACCACGACAAATATAAATAAACAAAATGCCAGCGGTAACCGCAAGTCGGTTGCGCGTGGTTGCATACATACAAGACAGAAATTACATTTTTTTTCGTGGTATCGAGATAAGACTTCGAAGAGCAAAGAAAAACTGTTCGCTCTGATGTCTTGAAAGCTAGTCAAGTGCTGCATGGCGACGTTCTACGCTGTGCATGCGTACACGCACAATTAGGACACAATCTCGATTTCTGACCCAACCCTTGCGAGCGAGTAACTGCAGGTGTCCGGTTGAAATCCTGACAACTAACCAACCACACACGGAACGCCGCATTGCAGTGGATTTACCGGATTAAACCGGATAATAATAATAAAAAAAATATCAATTCATCTTTCCACGTAGGAACGGGAGAGGGAGAGAGCAGATATTATTGAAAGACAACATGCAATATGTAGTTTGATGAGGCGAACCGCAATCTTGCCCTCTTTCACTAAATTAAAACGAAAGGGACGTGGAGGGTGGGGGGAGGGGATGGTTTTTGTTTGAGCGTTGTTGTGTCGTTGGGAAGGAACCCGTTTCCCGGAGAGAATGAATCAATACAACAGTTTGCTTGATTTTTATGCATCTCTCTTCGAACCCCATTGGTTAAATGTTTGCAGAATTCATCCCCACCCCTCCATTTCCACCCCCACCCCCAATCCAGCGGAGCCTGTTAAATTTTCGACGAGCAAAAAAAAAACCAAACATCCACGCACAGATGCACCTCAAGATCGTATCGCCCAGGCAACAAAACCACCCCCACCACCTTCAAAAGCGAGCGTATACCCTGTAACAAAACTGAGATTATGATGTATTGGACGACCGTTAGTAAATATATGGAGTTGCGGCGTTCGGAGCAATGATAAGTCATAATATATTGTCCTCTTGTGGATTGCATTTAGCTTTTTATTTGCGCAGCGTATTCTGAAGCGATTGTCGACCGTTGCAACTATTATCGCAGTTTGGCTATATAATCGCGTATTCGGTATAAACGGGAAGAACAGCCATGCTTGAGGTCCAGCCAATTCATTACTAGAGGTGGTTGTTTAGCGGAATGATCCACAGAAATAGTCCGAGGGAGAAGGGAAACATGAAATTCTATGTATGGAAGAGATTGTATCGGTACCTATCGTGTTGCAAAACATCGACTTCGTCCGCTATATATTTGTGGTTGTAAAAATCAACCGAAAAAAAAAACAACCTCTCGACCAATAAAGGCAGGAATCTGTTTTTCGTGTTTGGGAGGATAAAAATATTCTGATATGCACAGGGAGGAAAAATGTATCAACTTTGTTTTATGCATTTCTCTTGGTTTATTGGTATCGTCGTTTTGATCCCATGTATTTTTAAATGTATTAAGGGATATTTATTTAAAATGAATCAATCAAGAGATACACGAATGATTTTTCGTGCATGAATCAAAATTTGTTTTCATATCCTTACATTTCTGTACTTCAACTTCAGCGCAAAGGACTGATTTACTATTGTGAATTTTTACGTTAATCTTATTAATGCTATTATTATTACTTCTCTAAAACAGTAAGTTGGAAAAGAACAACATTTTACACCTTATATTAATGTAAAGAAAAGGTTTATTCTCACTCACAGACTCATTAATGCACAGCCAAATCCCCTGGACCTAGAAACCCGAAAATTTAGGACTGTCTTTATATTATGACGTAAACACCCCATTAGGAAGATATTTACCGAAATTCAATCCCTAAGGGAGGATAGGGAGTGTTAAAACTCATTTTAAAAAATGTGATGTTTACATCCCAAATAAAATTGGATTTTGTATGGTTGCTTCACACTTTAATTTAGCTATTTTCAAGCAAATGGCTTCAATTTTTAAATATTTTGGATCCTAGAATGTATATTCATCACACTTTTTAATATTTTATTTTCCATTTTCTAGCACTAAATACCTTGACCCTTCTACAACTGCCACACACTTTCATTTTTTCAGTGTTAACCTTTAATTTCAATTTTATATATTCGTCTATCAATTTTCTTGTCGTGCATTCAAAATCTCATATTCTGTTGGAATTGGTCATCCGAATGTCAACATTCTACAGAACTACAGAATGTTGTACAGCGGGATCCATAAGTATTACCAAGCAAATTGTGCATCACCATATTTATATACTGTTTGTTTTGCACAATCCGAGCTGCAAGAATTGAAACAAAATCCAAACAAGCTGTTGACAACCTGTACTCCAGCATACGTATAAATCTAATCCATTAAAAAACGTAGATTGCAAGAGAAAATTTAATGAAAATGGTCGTGGACAATTTGCCAAGCAATACTTGTGCATGTGCATCCATGAGTATTACCGTGTAAATTTTCCATCACGATGTTCATGCACTTTATTTAACCCAATAAGAGCTTCAAGAATGAAAAGAAAACTCAAAACAAGCTGTTGACAACTTCTGCAACAGCGTACATAAAAATCCATCGCATAAAAACGCATAGGATGTAAGCGAAAAATTAATGAAAATAGTCATGGATAATTTGCACGGTAATACTCATGGATTCCACTGCTGCACATATATATGAATACTTGTGTTTTGAGTATAAAAGGTTAAAGTGATAAAATGAGAAAGAAATAATCGAAATAATTTGTCAACATTTACTAGTCATGCAAATAAACATGTGTTTAAGGAAAAAGTAAGCGTGCTTATACAGAGACAGGATTGTCTTTACCAGTGGCGTCTCGTGGCCTCAAATTTGGCCGGGGCTTATTTTTAAAAGAATTTAAAATATAATGACAATTCACATGAATTACAAAAAATAGGTATTTTTTTTCTTCTAGACTACAAAACTGGACTTACTTTTTTTTTAAATAATTTAAAATGTAATGACAAATTACATGAATTACAAAAAAAACGGGTATTTATCTTCTTCTAAACTACAAAACTGGACTTATTTTTTTAAAGAATTTAAAATATAATGACAATTCACATGATTACAAAAGAAACAGGTATTGTTGTGAAACATACGTTTCTACGAACGTTGACTCCTGTTCTTCTGCTCAGCAAATTTTGTTATTACTTTTTCGTTGAAGCCCTCTATGTTTGAAATATATTCTTTCTCTATTGTAAGCAAGTGCCAAGGCATTTGGTCTGTCTTGTCCCATTGCATTTCTTAAGCAGGTTTTAATACGCTTCAATGTGCTGAAACATCGTTCAGATTCAGCTGTTGCCACTGGAGTTATTAAAACTATGTTTGTCATTTTTACTGTTTCTGAAAAGGTACCCTCTAAATAATTTTAAATAAAAAAATGAATGCAATCTACTGATAGAGTTTATGTTTTTCAACTCTTCACTACAATAAAGAACACGAAGTTCCCTCTTTAGTTTTCCCTCTTCTATGAAGGGATAATAAATCTGGGAAGATGAATCTGTTTAAAGATTGTTCTCTTTCATTATGTCCTCGTAGAGCAAGTTCATGTCGACCACAGAATTTTAAGCAATCGATAATTCTATTTTATATATGCCTATTTTTCCGGACAAATTCATTGTGTCTTGTTATTGACAGCCTATGTCCTTCATCAATTTGTGTTCGAACATCAACCCTGCCAAACTCACTCAAACATAGCGAATGAAAGCCACCAAAACACTACAGAACAACACGCGAGATCGAACGCGACGCGATGGAAGTAGCCCCGAATCAGCACTCAAATCCTTTGCACTCTCCCCTCCTCTCTCTGCTAGCACGTGACCTTCACTGTAGCCTAGGTGGGTGTAGGCCACGGCTTCCTTTGCGACGTGCCCCGGAAAACGATAATTGACATCAATGCCTCTAGGAGCGCTGTCGTATCCATTGCAACAGACGATGAATTTACATGGGTAAAAATCGTCTTTTAAAAGACTGTGTGATAGTTATGCGTTATGGTGATTGATAATTACGTCAATACGTTTGTTTTTCTTTAGGGGCTAAGCCCCGGAAGCCCCAAGGGACGAGACGCCACTGGTCTTTACTTTCTACTGTGAAATGTTCCACCAGACTGTTAGTCTGCGAGTCCCCTTGTCATATTTAGTTACAGCCTTGTATTCAGCGATGTCAGTTAGAATTTATTCGGTTGTTTCAGCTATGGCGAGGCCATAGAGTGCACAAATAAAAGAAGCAATAATAAAGGATATAGATATGGACATCCAAAGAAATTGAAATATCTTGCGAGCCCTTGCACACTTCTAAGCCAAGAATCATCGTTTTTCAATACGCCCAAAGAGATAAGAGAGTTGGCGAAGAGGGTGAGGTTTATACGCAACATTCTGACATTCTACAATTCCATAATTTCAGTCTTTCCCGGCAGAGGGCCAAAGGATAAGCGTATCTAACCAGATCTTCTTTTCTTTTCCCCTCCTCAAAACAGTCTTTCTGGGATGATGCATGGCCATCTCCCTCCCCCTTTTTAGTTATTTTCATAGAACGGAACATCCATTTATTCCATGTTCCCCACACGATAAGACGAGGATTCGTAGCTTTCATAATGTTATAAAATTTTACGGATTCTCGCGTCGCTAACCGGGTAGGAGGAAAACACGGTTTTCTCCGCAAGTCTTCCGCTACATTTGTTTATTCAGAAAAGTTTCCTTGCTCGTCTGACAACGACGAGAAGGGGAGGCCCTTCAGCGAGCATTTCGCATTCGACCAAAGTGCAGCACAAGCAACGAAGAAAAATAGATCCAATGCTCTCTCTCTCTCTCTCTCTCTCTCTCTCTCTCTTTCTTGCCGCTCTGAAACTAGCGTGAATAAATTAGCTTGGATTTTGGTCACCAAATCTGGTGAATAATGGACGAATGTGTTAAATGTTCTACATAATGGGAACGTTTTATTAGATGCGCAGGACCCGGAAAGTGTTTTGGCATTCATTGTTATAGCACAACACGATAGCTTTCACTTTTTGCATAAATGTCACTTTGTTTCAATGAGCGGATTTGTCTGCACGAGGCAACAAGGAGGGGAAACAAAGGAGGAACGCTTGCAGAGTTGCCAGTTCCTGTAATTGTTGATTCTTCGTAATTGAAAATTACTGTATTTTGTAGAAATGGCGAGAGTCAAGCACGATGTATAAATATCAGAAAAAGAAAAAAATGGCGACATTTCAATTGGTTGCAATATGACTTACAAGTCTATTGCTTTCAAAACTTTGCTTGAAATATGGTGTTATAATTTTATAATATTTAATAGCTACAACGTGAAACTAAAAGTAATTGTATGAATGAATATCCATATTGATTCAAGAGTTCAATAAATTATGTTTCTTGTAGCACAGAACTCGATACATATGTATCAGAGTAAGACAATGTAAATAATAGCTATGTTTTGATTTTAGGGATATTACCGGGACCGAGTCGGACTTGTAAAAGTCGAGACCAGGTCATTCAAGACTTGTCGAGATCGAACTGTGAACGAGACAGACTTTTGTAAAATCGAGACGAAACCTAGATTGTGTTCGGCGTTGGTTAACTGTAATGTATGATTGTTGAAACAAAAATCACTTTATTATGCGACATACATATTTAGACCAAGCGGATAACTACATATGATTATTCAAGAAAAAAATTGTTTGCTTATAGTAATTGCAAATTCAATCCATTGTGGCAATTGTGAATTTATGTTGCATAGTTGCACATATAATCAGGATTAGGGTAATTTCAGGCGAGATGCCACACTACTTGAAAACGTTATTTTCAAAACAGTTCGCCAGACGACACTGCTACCGGTGTGCTCTTAGTTGTAGTTGCGACACGGAAGGAGGATACAGTGTCTCGTTTCGTTGTAATTTAATATGTGATTTTGTGAGGTAAGTAGCAATTCTAGACCTTCAAAAAATTTTCACGGTTTTGCTGTAACCGTGTTTTGATTTAATGCAACCATGAAATGTACAGTTTTCATGATTTGGGCGTGGTTTATATTCTCTCTCGATCATGCCTCGTTGGCTATTTTGCTTCTGGAACATTCTCCCACCATGTGGTAGGTGGCGTCTCTCTCCTACAAAAATGAGAGATGACACTTTTAATGTAGGTAGAGATGCCACACTTCCAATACTGTAGTAAAAATTTAAATATAAAATTAGGTTAAAAAACAACTTAAAAATATTTGTGTTACTCTTAAAATGTACGAGATATTATTTAGTTGTCATTATTTCTGATCCTAGAATCAAAATGCCGACTGTATATGTTCGTATACCTGGCTCAGAGCGGGGGAAATGGACAGAATAAACTCTCAAGGAGGCTGTCTCTAGACTAAGCAAGGGTGATATTGGACTTCGCAAGGCTGAGAGATATTATAGTTTACCGACTAGGTTAAAATGTTAAATAAGAGCTTGTTGTTTTAAGTCCACTTTATGCACAGTAAGGCTAATCGGGACTGGACCTACAGGTTAAAGTGGGATCCGAACCACTATGTGCCTCTACCGGGAATCGAACCCGGGACCCCTTGCTTACAAGGCGACGACGCTACCATTGCGCCATCGGGAGGCCAGCTTGGAAGAGAACTTTCTCCTGGCGCCCAGGTGTGGATGAATCCCACATCCTCCTTCGTAAGCACCGACCTGTTCATTAAATGGTTTCATGAGCAATTTCTGCAGCAAAAACCTCAAGGTCATATAGTACTTCTACTGGATGGTCACTCGACCCACTGCAACTCTCCTAAGTTAAGTAAGAAGTTCGACCATCCACAGTTGCAGAGACATCACAAGGAGAAGAGCGGACAAGAGAACAACATCAGCATCTTCAGATGATGGACGAAACAAGGCATCGAAAAGACCTTTGTCCAAGACGCCATCACCAGTTGCTGGCACATCGTCCTGCCCTGATCCAATGCCACATTATACACCACATCATCAAGAGACACCTTCCAAAATATTGAAGAAAATAAGTCCTGTTCCACAGTTGCCCAAAAGGTCAAGTTCAGCAAGAAAGCAGTTGGGAATGATTTTAACAACAGAGGAGAACATAGACCTCAGAAGTAGAGAAACAAAAGAGAGAGAAATCAAGAGGAAAAGGGAAGACTGCTAATCAAAAAAGGTCTACTGATGTTCTGAGTTCCAACTATGAAAAAGAAGGGCCCACTTGGGTGTGCTGTGAATGGGAAAAGTACGAAGAGACCAAAAAAACAGATGAGTGGATTCAGTGTCCCTATTGTTGTCGTTGGTTTCATGAAACATGTTCTCCATACTTTGAGACATGCATTGATTGTAAAAGAAAGGCTTTGGGAAAGAATAGGAAACCTAACTAGGCAGAGTTAAACAGCAGGATATCTTTGTTAAATTTAGCTACATAGGCCTAAGTATTTTTATGATCTGATTTCACTGAAACATTTAATAGTGTTCACATTTCAGAAATTCAGATTTCCTTTTCTAATGGCTGGATCTTTAACGAGAATTTATTTGTTCAGTATGATATATTCTTAAGTAAGCAGTACTCTCTAAAGAAGACTTGCCAATTTTTTTTCAGTTAGCCTTAGTTTTCTAAATAAAATTCTTGACAATTTAAAAGGTAGATGTACAAATTTGACTCATTTTTCATTTACCATATTCCTTTACTTATACTATATAGGGATTTTAGTTCCAAGTAAGTTTGGTACTTAAGGAACGGAATATTTTCCACTCATTTATATTTTAAGTTGATGCTTTTGATCACATTTGTTTCACATTTTCACTAAGTGTGGCATCTGTATCCCATGTGGCATCTCACCCCGTTAAAAGAGGCACCTCTCCACTTCCGACGATTCTCACCTTCTTCAGAATGACATAACATTTACTTCCTGGTGTCTGACATGGGGCCTTCCATTACATCCTAAAAAGTGTACTTACCACTCTCACCATCTCTCTCAAGAAGATCCTGTTAAAGTCATCTTATTCCTTCTCTGGTAATAACATCCAAGCAGTATCCTATCACAAACACCTAGGCATTGTTTTCGACCAAAAGCTCACATTTGAGGGACAAATTTTAGGTACCACTAAAAGGGCCATGCGTCTCTTAGGTTTACTATATCGTTTCACCGAAATTAGTGACATCTCAGCCCTCACCTTGTACTTCAAATCATTCATTTCCCCAATAATAGAATACTGCTCTCCCATCTGGTCCATGGCATGTCCCACTCATCTCTCTAGAATCGATTCAGTCTTTCACTTCTTCCTAGCTATCGTTCGATACAGGGTTCCCTCATAACGCAATTTTTCATCTCCGCATCTCTTTGTCTTTTCTGAACTTACAAACTGCTTATCAGCGACGTTTGCAGAATGATTTAAGTTATTTATACAAAATTGTGAATGGCAAAATCCGCTGTAAAACACTTCTTGAGGAATTCCACTTTAAAGTAGTGCTCAACTCGCAATACAAGATTATTTTATACAGAAAAACCTAGACTTGAAATTAAAAAAAAAATCTATCTTTTACAGACTTGCCACACAATACAATGATCTATCATCAAGTATCGATATATTTTCCTCAGAGTTTGCCTTTCGGTCATCTATTATAAGAAATGTTTGTAAATAATATCAAATAGTGCCATCTTTTACTTATTTTTTGTTAATTTGCTACTAACTTTTGTGTTATTTTGTTACTTTTATTATTTTTTAAATATGTTTTGCTTATTATTATTATTATTAGTAGTAGTATTATCTTTGCATTATCATTGTTGATAATTTCAGTGTAAAATGGCCAACTGTGCTGTTTCTGAAATTTTCTCAATAAATAAAAATAAATGCAAGGTTAATTTAACAAGCTCCATATGATTACGTGTAATATATTTACATATTTTTTTATTGGATATTGCTACTGACATAATAAGGTTTCTTCTGGCGGTTATTGATGTTTGTTATCGTGCTTCATTTTTATAAAAAATCGCGTTTTTCCAAAAAGTATGCCATCTCTCCTGAAATTACTCTATTAGCAGTTTTTCCCATATCTATCTATGTACTGTACATAATTTTACATTTTTTAGTACATTATTAAAAAAAACACTATCAATAAAAGTTTTCCTACTAAATTGTTAAGCCACATTTTCTAAAAAAAATATAACAATATACGAGACATATTCAACTGTAAGGTTAGGTTCACAAAATATAATCAGGATAAAATAAGTTTCTGGAGGGTTCGTAATGCGTCATCAAACGAAAGTCATTAAGATAGGCAGTTTGTCTTAATGATCTCGATACGCGGTGAAAGTTTGTACGCCGCTGAAACATTGTGTATGTTGTTTACGTACATTATATATTGTAGACTCTAGTGTTGCTCACGGGACGGGACATGTCCCGTCTCGTCTCGTGTCTCGTCTCGTTTTCGAGACGAGACACGAGACGGGACAAGCCTTTTGAAATTCGAGACGGGACGAGACGGAATGCCTTTCTCGTCTCGTTTTCGAGACGAGACACGAGACGGGACGGGACGGCTTTTGAAATGTCTCGTCTCGTCTCGAATGTCTCGAAAAAATAAAAGCAAAATATTTAATCAGTTGCAAATACTTGTTTGCTTGGAATAAAGTATTTCAATTAGAAACGTTGATAAGCGTGTATTTAGTCAAAAGAAGACTGTTCTAGAGAGAGTAATGAATGAATACCTAAACTTATTTTCAATACTATTTCGACACAAAGCGTTACTCCCCATTTTTTTTTTCAATTTATTCCAGGTTAATAACTTTATGTTACGATAGTACGCCAGATACTAAAACAATTCTGAATAACATCAAGTAAAAGGGTAGGTAGAGAAGGTGGAAGGAGGTGCCAAAAGATCGTGGAGTCTGCGTCCGAGATTTATCTTGTAAAAATAGTCTCAGCTCTATAGGTTAGAAAGATAAACGGAACGACGGATAGGGTTTATTATTATTATTATTATTTAATTTTTACATCAAAGGGTGTACAGAAGTGAATGTTATTAGGAAGTAGGAAAAACATTGTAGGAAACATGGCAGTACAAATTGATAAGGAGTTGTATGGAAAGTTATTAAGGAGTCCGAGATATTAGCAAGACTAAGACAAGGAGATCATTAGGGACAAATAATCTTGCATTATCCCACTCCGAGCAGCTGAGAGCTAAAGAGGAGGAGAAAATACTGTAAATTTGGAAACAACTAATTTGGTGATTTTAGTGTTTACAGGGAACCAAGACAAGATTTTACCAGATGATTATTTGCACGGGTTGCGAAATTATTAGAATGTTATGGAAATTTCGGAAATGTCTTTGTTGAGAAAATTCTTGTTGTTTACCTCAGGCATTATACAGGTGGTTGGATTAGATTTTTTACGTCCGTTTGAAGATTATTTACAATGCTTTTATTTATTTATTTATTTCTTATTTAAGGAGAATACTATTCCTTGGATTGTAATAACGAAATACTGAGGCTGATATAGAATAGATTTGAAATGAAGCAAGGGCACTATTCTGTATAATCGTCATAGAAGGAAACTTTGTTCTATGAGGGAACTCCCCGATGGTACAGTGGTAGCGTCGTCGCCTTGTAATCAAGGGGTACCGGGTTCGATACCCGATATCAGATAGTGATTTGAATCCCACTTTAAACTGTGGGTCCAGTCCCGATTAGCCTTTCTGTAAATCAGATGAAGGAATGTTGTAGCTGTTCTTTTTATTTTGTAAATTTAGCCTTCAAGTTTATAAGCAAAATAGATGTAGTATCTACTGTCTACATTTTCACTCGTTACTAAACACATTTCACAAAATAGTTTTATCGAACTTCAGAGGGAAGCTGACAGCAATGTCAAGGTGGCGGGAGCCTGTTTACGGTCAGGGTGTATTCCGAGACTATTTTTCGCCGTTCCCCACTGACAGAGGTTTCGCTTTGAACAATGGACACCGTTGATTCAGGGGGCAAACACCAAACATAGGGCGAGGTTGACCTGCAGTAGCGGGTAAGTGCCATAAATCCACGCCTAAAGTAAGAATGAAGGTTGATGCAAGGGAGGGGCAATAAAAATTCTGTAATTTGGTCTGCTTGCTGACAGGAAGTTTTGCAGGAAAAGCTGAAAAGGAAAACGCCAGACTTTGAATGAAAGAGGGACAGTGAACACAAGTTCTTTGTATTATTCGCCGACACACAAGCTTCCATTTCGAAGGTGAGGCTATCAGCAGCGAAGTTATTAGAGGGTTGGAAGCAGTGACGACGACAGTGGGGGGCAGGGGGACGCACCATGTCAGACACTTCGCCCCCCCCCCCCGGCTCCCCAACTGAAGTTAATTAAATATCGAATAATAAGAGAGTTCATTTATAAAAGTAGGACGATTTTCACCTTTTCAAAGTGGTGTATTCTGCATGATATGGAAGAAAAACCGACACCACATGTCAGTTGTTGTGGATTCATCGCGGTTTCTTACTATTCAGGGACTTGAATTTCGAGATGATGAGTCTGAGGCAAACCTTAACAAAGGGAATTTCTTCGATACTCTTGAAGTTAAATTCAAAATGAGGGGATATTATTTGGAAATGTATTGAACGTGAACCTTAAAATGCAAATTACACTTAAAATTCGATTCAAAACATATCACGGGCAGGTAAAAGAACGCTTATTAGGATTTGCCACTCTTCACTCATTAGATGCAGGTTCGCTCTTTCTCGTACATATCAAAATCGAAGAACTTCTTCCCACGAACTCCATAGGTGCCTGTAATTGTGCAGCACAGACATACGTTGGAGTGGTAGGGTAAGAATAAGTATTGCCAGGGTCAGAATATTTTTTGAATTATGAGATAACTGTAACCTTTTTCAGATTTTTAATCCTGTTATAACATTTCCCTGAAAGGTGAAACACAAATTTTGCCCGAAACTCTTCAGCGTTACGAAGATGGTTGTCCTTAAAATCTTTGAAAAGGCTTGCTCGAAACAGGATGCTGGATGCAAACTGCCTCAATTGGCTGTTCTTGCCATTGAGAAGAAATGTCAAGTCCTGGACGTTCCAAAGGTGGGCAATGTGTTCTCCAAAGCACATAGAGCAGAATTCTCCTGCAGGAGAATTGCACTTCACTAAGTGCCTCACATTGTTTCTAATACTTAAGAAGATTCATTTCTTCCAACGTTACGTTTATTTTGCAAGAAAATTAAACTCTTCGAAGCATTTTTTTCGTCATTTATATTATTATCTTATAACTTAAATATTTATATCAGTAGCTTCATCTCAAGAGAGACGATGAATGTCTTCCAATACTGAAATAGGCCACTAGAGACAACACAACTTACCAATAAAAAGAATTAATGTATTTATTAAAACGAATCATGTGGAGATAAACTCGTAATCAAGAAGTAAATTTAGGCAGTAAACGTCCACTCTAAATAAAAGACAAACACAAAACACCATACATGAACATAATAATAATAATAATAATAATTATTATTATTATTATAAATGTATATATATGTGTAGTGTTTTCGGGCGTATTAATGTGACTGCCCCCTTACAATATTTTGTTGCCAGCCTTCCTTAAAAACTTTTTTTGTAGCTCCCCAGCGCCAAACTTAGAATTTAAAGAAAAAAAAATGTACATTTTCATAGTGCACGGAAGTTCGACATTCAGAAAGAAAGAAGGTCTAGTGGAAAATATTTCAAGACTTCCAAAAGGTATAGCAGTAATGAATAAGAGCACTCTTGTACGGAAGCGAAAAAATCCACAAGGTAGATTTCATAAGATACCTAGCAATCAGTAACCAACAAACTGCATTTTTAATATTAATGTCCTCATGATTAACGAACCTTATTTATTCTCACCACGCAATGGGTAAAATATTTGGAGCTTTATCCCACTTTCCGGAAAAATATTATGTTTCTGCTACTTTTGACTTTTGTTGGCATGATATCAAGGATCACTTTTACGAGACGAGACGAGACAAAACGAGACGGGACGAGACGAGACGGGACAGAACCCTTCGAGACGGGACACGAGACGGGACAAACGAATATTTTCGAGACGAGACACGAGACGAGACAGCATTTTCACGAGACGGGACGGGACAGACCAAAGTCTCGTCTCGTCTCGTCTCGTGGGCAACACTAGTAGACTCAAGACAAGCAAGGCCAGGACTACAGATCCATCTAGGATATTCAACGAACAGATTAGATGACATCACTTGGTGGATCATACATTTCTGACAAATAATAATACTATTGTACTAACTCGAACAGTTTTACGAAGTTAATTTTCCACATATGAGTTAACCAATCCTGAATTATCCTCCTAAAGCCTTAATTGGGAAAAGTAGGGTTGCAATAAGTTCTGCTTTACAGGAATGTTCTGTAAAACACAGTCTGTTTTGAAATAATGATATTATTGCTGTTGTGTTAGTGTATTATACCTGGGTTTTACATTCCCGTTCAGCGCGTGTTCTGTATTTGCAAAGGAGAAATATGGCAACACTGGAAAAAGATACTCGAGAATTGTTGTTTTGTGCAAATTTGTGAGGGCCTCCAGTTTATGTTACATGATAATTACCGAACGCAATAAGTGCCTGACAGTGTCACCTATATAGAGTGTATACACATTCTACAAGGGTTGGATAAAAAGTAATGGCAACACTGCTGTCCCGTGAAAGGGGCGAGTCACAGCGCCACAACCGTTTCGTGGTTGATAAAGGAATGTCAGACGAGGAAGTATAGTGAGTGGGAGCGATTGTATGTTATTCAGTCAAAAACAGCAGTGCTCTGAAGCAGAGGACGAGAGTGCAAGCGCCCTAACAATATGTTTAGGCAAGAAGAACAACGTCTCTTAGGCAGGCGGTCAACGCAGCCTACTACTGCATCTTCTTGCAACACCAGCTTCGTCTCGCATTAAGAAGGAACGACGGCACGTTCTGGCACGGTGTCCCATCCAGAGGTGTTCACCCTCCGGAGGGCGACCCTCGTGAGGGCAGACCTCACCCTCACCCTCACCCTCCGGAAGACTTGTGAGGGTGAGGGCGGTGGAGGGTAAGGGCAACTGCGATCTCGGAGGGTGAGGGCGGTGGAGGGCGAGGGCGAGAGCGATCTCGGAGGGTGAGGGCGGTGGAGGGCGAGGGCGACTGCGATCTCGGAGGGTGAGGGCGGTGGAGGGCGAGGGCGACTGCGATCTCGGAGGGCGAGGGTGACTGCGATCTCGGAGGGTGAGGGCGATGGAGGGCGAGGGCGATTGTGATCTTGGAGGGTGAGGGCGATGGAGGGCGAGGGTGACTGCGATCTCGGAGGGTGAGGGCGGTGGAGGGCGAGGGCGATTGCGATCTTGGAGGGTGAGGGCGATGGAGGGCGAGGGCGACTGCGATCTCGGAGGGTGAGGGCGGTGGAGGGCGAGGGCGATTGCGATCTTGGAGGGTGAGGGCGATGGAGGGCGAGGGCGACTGCGATCTCGGAGGATGAGGGTGAGGGGAGGTTGACTCAAAATGAACACCTCTGGTCCCATCATCCTGCTTGACAATGCAAGGTGTCACACTGCGAACAATGTGACGGCGCTCCTGCATAACTGGTAGTGGGAGGTACTGGAACATCCGCCGTATTCACCGGTATGAGACCGTGTGAGTACGACGTTTTTGCCAAAATGAAGGAACCACTGGGCGGGAAGCACTACGACACGCGCGAAGCCATCATAACGTGCTATAGGGCGGTCACTGCGGGACATCAACAGAGATGGACGCGCTGACGGTGTACGACGCCTTCCATACGTGTGGCAGAAGGTCGTAGGGATGGGGGGCGATTACATTGAAGGAATGTAACACGTGCTCCTCTGCCAATACAGTCAAGTAGCAATTATACCAGTGTTGCCATTACTTTTTATCCAACCCTTGTACTTTTAGAAGTACTAATTCACAAGTGCACAAGCTGATAACTGTATAATTATGCCACCAATTAGAAACAATTTAATTATAACAAAACAATATTATTACACTCAGTTTCGTATCTCCTAAGGTATTAAAAATCAAACTTTACATGCTTTTATTTAATGAAATACAGCACTCAAACATGACAAAAAGATCACTTCTGAAATCATATCAACTTCTATGCAAAATGTACATTAGAGAACTGTGTAAAGAATGTATCGTTATGATGTTATGGGAGAAGGACATTTTGGCAAAGCATTACTATTTTGATTCACTACATATATCAAATGTTATTTTTCTTTCTTTCTTTCTCTTCCTTTTGATGGAGTCTGACTTTGATGCAAAGCCCGTAAACAGATTCATATCTATTCTTTGTAAACTTATATCGGGAATGGAAACTTGGAAAGAATGCTCATTCTTGTACAGACTTATGACGTCATCGGTGGATATCATGATCTATGTACTGTACAGCGGGATCCATGAGTATTACCGTGCAAATTGTCCATCACCATGTTCGTGCACTTTATTTGACCCAATAAGAGCTTCAAGAATTAAAAGAAAACTCAAAACAAGCTGTTGACAACTTCTGCACCAGCATACATAATAATCCATTGCTTAAAAACGCATAGGATGTAATAGAAATATTAATGAAAATAGTCATGGACAATTTGCACTGTAATACTCATAGATCCCACTGTACATCACAGCGTACACCGATGAACTTTTTAAATCGCCCTAAGGCTTAACCTTTAGTTAACGATATTCCGTAAAGAAAGAATCGAAAGAGAACTGAGAAGTTCGTATCGTTGCTGTACATTGGTGTTTGTATCCCTGTCGTTCTTTTCAAAACGATAAGTCACATAGCTAAAGAACAAGGACGTATGAAGAACACAAAAACCCACCCATAAACATCTAAAAGGAGAGGGAGAGAGAAAGAGCGTTCTTTTGTTTTTCCAACAAAAGAAAAGTGAAGAACACAAACCGAGAACTCTCCTCGCACGAGACACTGGAAGCGGAAAGAAGCGAAGGTGATTTATTGGGGCAATTCTGCAAACTTCCACCCAAGTTCCCATCTTATCTCTTTACTTTCTCAGGAGTACTAAAAGCCTTCCTGTTTTATTGGTTGTATGAAATAATATCAAGAGTCAAGTCGCTCTAACGCTCGGAGGATTTTTCCAATCCGAAATGATGCAGCTAGCTACATCACATTATTTCCCTCCTTCTTCATGGTATTAAGCTCCCCCACCCTCACCGCCAATTTTAGTCTCCGCTGCAGGGTTGCCAGCACGTATATAATTTTTTAAGGAAATCGCTTTCTTTTTTTTCAGTTTCTGTTTCTGTGATCGGTTGTCTAAAGGAACTTTTAGACCGAAGTGACAAGTGGCCCGGGGGATTTCGCACCGCCATAAGCGACACTGTCATACTTCAGTCTCTAAACAAGCATTCACTGCGCATGCGCTAC
Source organism: Lepisma saccharinum (assembly GCF_977018435.1). Taxonomy (NCBI): domain Eukaryota; kingdom Metazoa; phylum Arthropoda; class Insecta; order Zygentoma; family Lepismatidae; genus Lepisma; species Lepisma saccharinum. Next base: position 10,074,259 of record NC_139249.1, read on the forward strand.
CACCAATCGGAGACAATACGTGCAGCATTTCGTGTCACTCCGGTACGAGAGGTTGCATTTATTTCTGAAAGCTACTTTCCAAGCGATAGGCTACGTTCAGACACCTCTGTGGCGGAGTGGTTAGCACAGCGCTTTACTACACCAGTTTCCCAAGTTCGAATCCCAGCCTGGACCTTGGGTGTTCTTTGTGAGTGTCCCTTCATCAATTTTACATATATTCACTAATCCTCATCGTCGCGATTAGCCAAAAGTTGCAGAAAAGCAAGGTAGAATAACGAAATCAATCGATCAATCCCAAGTGATACGTGTCGCTTCTTGCCTGCCGCTTTGTACTGAAAATTTATTTTAGGAAACTGTACAAACCTGCACAAAACACAGCTCAATGATAATCCAAAATAATAAGCCAAGATAGGCGTAATATCGTCTACGTGCATCCGATACAAGTCTCTGCACATGACGTAGCAAAATAGACTCCGCCCACTACCACTTTTCGTTCTGCGCAGGCTCAAGAGCCCACGCGCATATCACTGCGCATCTTCCATCTGCGCTACCTGTTTACTCCATATTTGACCTGTACGCACCAAAGCAACCTAAAAAAATTATCAAAATTAGAAATTTCAAAACCATGGACTTGGACAAGTTTCGTAAAGACGCGGAAAATGTGGAATGGTGCAAAATCGAAAGAGACGAGGACGTAGATGCAGCGGTGGAGGCCTTGAATGATAACATTATCAGATTAATAGATAAGCACGCCCCCCAGCGAAAAATTCGTGTAACCAAACCTCCCGCCCCCTGGATTTCAAATCAAGTAAGGGAATTCTGGAAGTTGCGCGACTTCTTTCATCTGAGATATGTAAATACAGGAGACCCAGACGCTCTCCTATCGTACAAATACTTCAGAAACAGAGCCAAAAAAGCAGTCAGAAACGCAAAATTTAAGCACTATAACGAAACGGTAAATATGAATGTAAAAAATGCTAAAAATTTATGGTCTAACCTCAGAAGCCAGGGACTTTTACCAAATAAAAAGAGTAATGCGCTCTCCTCAGACACATTTCGGCCGAATGCGGTAAACGAGTTCTTTGTTAAGCCGAGTGCACCCTCAGATAACAATGCAGCGGTGATTGATGAAACCAACACGTATCTTGAGCAACCCAACAATGACACGTTCTTTTTTACCCCAGTAAGTAGCGAACAAGTACGTAAAATTTTTAACAAAATGAAATCAAAAGCGTGCGGTTATGATGGCATAAACCTAACTGTTTTACAGTATTGCATCCCCTTTTGCTTAAAAGCTCTTACGCACATTATTAATCTTTCCCTTTCCAAAGGTTGGTTCCCTCAAGAGTGGAAAAAATGCGAAGTAACACCTATACCTAAAAAATCCAACCCCACAGAAATAAAAGATCTTCGACCTATTAGCATTCTATCCACAATGTCCAAAATACTTGAAAAAGTAATTTATGAACAAATACTTTCACATATTCAAGGTTTCCTACCACACTTTCAATCTGGTTTCAGAAAAATGCATAGTACTTGCACTGCGCTGGTAGATATCGTAGACAATGTAAGTAAAGGAATAGATGAAAATGAAGTTACACTTTTAGTCTTGTTGGATTATTCAAGAGCGTTCGACTCAATCAATCATGAATTGCTATTGGCCAAACTGTATCACTATGGCGTTACCGGAAACGCGTTAAATTGGTTTCGATCATATCTCGGCAACAGGAAACAACGTGTGAAATATCGGGAACCGGAAGTCACATACTCTAAATGGTTAGTTGTTCAACAAGGCGTCCCTCAAGGAAGTATATTGGGTCCACTACTATACATGATTTACGTAGCTGATTTCGACCGCGCTGTCCAATATTGCCACTACCATCAGTATGCTGACGATTCGCAAATCTATATTCAGTGTAATACAGAAAACTACGATAATGCGATGACCAAACTTCAATTCGACCTTGATGCTATAACAAACTGGTCACGGAGGAACTCCCTTCAATTAAATCCAACAAAATCTTGCTTCATGACCATAGGAACTCATGGTACCCTTAAGAAACTTCACAAAAACGCACCTTCTCCTCCAACTCTTGGCAGTATACCGCTAAGCGAAGTGGATACAAGCAAAAACTTGGGGATTGTGTTCGATAGACACTTAAATTGGGAGCCACAAGTCGAATTTATTGTGAAAAACTGTATGGGGAAACTTAAATCTCTGTATCATTTAAAACATGCTCTGGACGCTAATGTTAAAGATCGTCTTATGCAATCACTCGTCCTATCCACATTAGACTATTGCGCTCCAGTGTACAGTAATATATCCCAGGGCTTAAACTATAAACTTCAAAAAATTCAGAATTGTTGTATACGTTTCATATTTAACCTAAACAGAAAGGAACATGTATCCCCCTATTTAAAGAAACTTTCTTGGCTAAACATTAACAATAGAAGAAAATACTTAACACTCACCTTGATGCACAAAATACTTAAGAGTGGCTCCCCAAAATACTTATCCGATAAGATCTGTTCTCGTAGAACATCAGCCGAACATAATATCCGCAACAAGCACAATCTAAAAATCCCCAAACATAAAACCGCCACATATAACAAGTCATTCATTGTTACAGGGATCAGGGAATGGAACAAACTGCCTGCACCATTGACTAACATTATTTGCCATCAAAGTTTTAAGAAAAATCTGAAGAACTTACTATTGTCCCAACAACTTAATTAACCTTCATATGTTAACAATTGCACCTGCACTTATATATCATATAATGCATACCTAACCTACCCCCCCCCCCCCCGCATACACATTGAACTACCGAAGACTTATTACTTATCTTTACTCAACAGTATATATACTAATCTATTCAATGTATTATTTTATCATTGTATAATCTTTATATTATCTTTATTGTATTATCATGATCATTATGTGTTTTTTTTCTTTCTTTTTGTTTTTATTCATTTATTGTATCTTTGACAAGGGTTGGTTGTAAGAACGGCCCATGAGGCCGAAACACGCCTGCTTAAATAAAGACCATTCTATTCTATTCTATTCTATCTGACGTAGCAGAGGAAGCTCCACCCGCTACCATCTTCCACTTTGCGCAGGCGCAAAAGGCACCGCTTGAGACAGATTGCTGAGCAATCTGTCTCAAAACCATACACACCATGAACTTCAGGAAACTCTATTGAAGGATCGAAAAAATAAGCATTTTTTGTTATCTGCTGAGATGGATATTTTAGTTGATAGTACTTGCTGCAACATGCACAAACTCTTTAGATGACGTCACAGGTGCTTAGAATGAAAAATTGGTTGATTAAAGCTAGATTTATCTGTTATGAGCTGCTATTTTTGAATAAATGCGAACACATGGTACTAATGTTGTCTGGATTTTGATAACCTAAAAATCTTTGAAAAATGACCTTTAAAATGACAACAAAAATCCTGTAAAATGACCTAAAATCTTTGAAAAATGACCGAAAAATTCGTACAAAACTCAATCTGCTTATTGAAAATAGTATATACGTATATTCCAAGACAAACAATAGAATTCACACCGAAGAAACACGCAACATGCAACATGCGACATGCAACACGCGACACGAGTGTTTCACACCGAAGAGACAAGATGCACGCGGCAAGCGACACTTGGTTTCTTTGCTCAGTTTGCATGATGGTACCGATATAATTGCATTAATCAGTTTATTAGTCACCCGAAAATAACGTCACAAGATACATTGTTACATGTAAACTGCATTGTAAAATTTGTGGAAGTTATTGAAACTTGGGAGAGGCATGTTGTGCACGAGAAAACTGAGAAGTAATATGCACTGAAATCAAACTGTATACGCTAGACTTTTCAGCCTGAATAAAGCGAATACCTAAACACTAGAGAAATGGTTCTCAACCTTCTTGAAACCATGTCACGGTATTCTTTCTAAGTCAATACCCTTAGCCGAAGAATTTTCGTCGTAAATCTTTACAGTATTGCAGATTTTATGCATGAATTAACATGTACCTATGAAATTAAATATTGATAAATAAATTCTAAGCATAATCATAAGAGTAATAATAGTTTGATTACGTGTGTATGGAAGACAAAGTGGTAACGTCGTCTCCTTGTAATTAAGTGATCCCGGGTTCGATAACCGGGGAGGCACCGAGGAGATCTAGTTCTGATTAGTCTTTTTGTGCATAAAATGGACTTAAAAAACGAAAACTCACAACTCAAATATGATATTGGGATTATGATAGTTGTCAACCAGTTTCAGCAGAACATTTCACAGCTCAGTATAGTTGATACGAGGGCGCGGTATCAGGTCGCGGCCCGTGGTTGAAAAACAATGCACTAGAGTACTTTACCATGTTCACTAATATAGTTTGGACTAAAGTGCCTCCATAAGCTGACTTTTTCAAATAAAAGCAGTCAGGTAAATGGCCAAAACACGGCCTCTTTTCATGATATTGAAGGGAAATTACAGCCGATAGATAACTGCATCAAAAAACTTGATAAAGCGAAATGAACGTTGTGTTTAAATCTTAAAACATTGTTAAAACATGTACATATCGATACTTTATTATATCAACAAATTAGAGGATCAAACATAATGCCGGTTGAGCTCTCTTCTAGAGTCTAAATACAGCTCGTTGGAATGAAGCATTCGCTGCGCATGCGCGAACAACAAACTGAAGCAACATGATGCACGTTATTGAGAAAACGGCACAGTCCGAGAGGCACGTAAGCGACACGCGACACGTAGATCTTGCCGTGTCTCTTCGGTTCGAAAGGTTGCATTGATTACTGAGTGTTGGCTTCCAAGCGACACGTGTTTCGTGTTGCATGTTGCGTGTCGGTGTTTCTTCAGTGTGAATTCCTTACAATTGCTTCTTCACCTTGGTGTGTTGTACGGACTGCGAATAAGAAACTCGACAATGTTGCATTTCGCGATTTTCAAACAGGCTCTCTTGCGCTGATAGATAAACACAGAGTAAGTACCGCAAGATAACATTCAGACAAAACAGAAATTGTTGAATTTCTTATGTTTCAGCATGCAATGACACAAAATTTTTAAAAAATGACCTAAAAATGACGCAAAATTCTATAAAATGACCGAAAAATAAAAAATGGTAAAAAAAAATTATCCAAAAAAATTACATTTCTTCAACCTGAGGAGGGTGTTCAGGATTTCTGTACTAGTTAGCAATGTATACGTTGCACCAGTTAAAAGATGACATGTAATCAAAATCCGGGCCCTGCTAATGACACTGACGGCGCCAGAGGGGGCGAACGCCTCCAGTCGACCAGTTAATCTCTAATGCTGTATATTCTTGTATATTGTACATTTATTTAGGCAGTTTTCAAACACACAGGAATGTTCCTATATTATATATGCACACGTGGTGATAATGAAAACAACAAGGCTCAGAAAGGGGTGAGCAGGTGAATTCTTCCGCAGAGATGTGTTGAGAATTTGGAAGATATAAAGAATTATGGTATAAATGCTCAAATAAAAAATATGAGAACAGGCTCATAAATACTGTAGTTCATGGGGAAAAAAATCAAAACATGTTTGTATGATTTTTGCTCAGAATATTGAAAAGAGCACACCACTATTTTGTGGCCTGAGAAATTGAATGTGTAATGCTTCATCTTCAAAGTCATTACTTTGCACAGGGTCTATACTCTGTCTCATTTAACTCTGAAGTAAGGCCTCACATAGCAACAGAGAAGGGGAGGAAAACGTGTGAGCAGAGCGAAGTACCACACGCCGCTGCAAAGGCTGGTAACTGCAGTGTCCCCCCCTCCACGCTATACCGTTCCCTCTCACTGTTCATTGGTGGAGCCGTCTCGCGTCACTACTTGCGCAGAGACTTGATCTCGTTCGCCTACTACACAGATAGCTGGGACAGGCTATACATCCCTTATTTTGGATTTAATTTGTCTTTGTAGTAAGTGTTTATAGGGCGATGCCGAACATGTTTATTTTGTAAAACAAATAATTTTGAAACATTGTTACCGAGTTGATTTTGAAGGGAACGTATTAAAGTTTTCTTAGAATCTATGCAGTCTCAAATAATTCAATAATTTACCATCAAAACTTAAGTGTTCGGCAATACCCCGGTTTCCCCTAATTGTACCCAGAAAACACGATAGCCTCTCTCTGTCTCCATATTATTTTCTTCTGACGTCACTGACCAGTGGCGTGCTCCTGAATTTCTAAATTCCTATTCTCCTAAATAAACTGTCTCAGTCATTATTCGCTAAAATATAAATAAGGGAAGTTAGCTACACTTCCTAGGTCGCCCTCCCCTCCCCCTCGCCCCGAGGCAATAGCACCACATTCGGATAATATTTCTCAATAACCATCATCCCCGGGAGTGGCTCGCCTTCGAACACCAACAGTTCCATCATCAAATTGATCAGAAAAATTAATACAAATGATTCTCCCGGAGCATTGATACGTCAGACCCAAGTCATAACGCTGCCGATCGGGAAGGATTTATTGATAGCCCCGAGTCCATTCCCGGCAGGCGGTTCGTCTTCCTCGGCAGGGTTGCCAGCTTCACAAATAATAAATTACAGATTTCGATGGCGCCATAGTATCATTGACTCTGGTTCTGTTCGATTACATTCTTAACTTGATGGTCGAAATTTGCGACAAATAAGACACGGAACGACGTTTGTGTTTTCGGGAAGTAGAGTGCGTTCGTTTTGCGCGTGAACAACTTTGAACAACTCTTACAATACTGGTTAGTACTCGTTATGCAATATAAATTGCCTACATGCTAAAGATATGTGCGTAAATAAACGAGACGTTACGGGATGAAAATGCCGGCATCTGCTCTATGTCACGCGCTATCTCGGCCCAGAGCCCAAACGAACGAACCGTATATTCCAATTACCTTGTTATTTTTCTTTTCATTTCACTTTTTAATATAGATGGTGATCAGGGGCGTCCGTTTGAAGGGAGTCGATGGGGCTCATAACATTATGTTGGCACCACCTTCTCTTTTAAAAAATATCAGTTCATAGCACTCAATGCTAAACAAGAAACCATTCCTTTTCCCCTTTCAAATTATGTCAATGGAAAGTCAAAATTAATTGGTTGATCGAATGATTTGTTTCACTTCGCTTTTCTGCTACCTTTGACTAATCGCGAAGATGGTCATGAAAAGTGATAAGATAAAATTTATGATGGCACATGGACAGGACACAATACAAATACAAACGTGGGTCCATACGCCATAGCGATAGTCTGCAATATTTCAGTTGCCCGGATGCACTAGCCTATATGGAAGTTTGGTTTACTTGTGAATGTCTTCTCAGAAGGTCCTCTTTATGTCTCCAAACTCAGAAATTATTACTGCTGCTATTTCCGAAACTATATAAGCTACAAATATGAAATTCAGCGAGTTGAAAAAAACTGATTAAATCAACTCGACGCGATTACCTCGATTCGCGCTCCATCTATAATTTCCAATCAACAATTCAACCCAATCAACTATTCAGAAACTATAGAGATAGAAAAATTAAACTTATTGACTGAAAGGCCTTCTCTGGTACTATCTTACAGCGATATATAATATGATCCATCTATCTAAGGGAAAACAGATCAACAATCGCCTAGAACAAACTTGAACTAACTAAAATTACAAATATGCAATTTATGTAAGGGAAAGACCTTCAAATTACCGAATTAATGATTTATAAATGTTCTTGATTTGCCCGTCCTATCGTGTGTTCGAATCAGTAATGGAATGAATTGATAGAAAGACAAAGCTCGGTGTTCTGACAGACTTATCGCACTAAATTATTGTAATATATAGTCTGCGCATTACCTTCTCAATCTGAAAGCCTCATGGCTTGCTCCAGTCACGTGACTAATCGTCATCAACTGGAGGCGAGATAACCGCCATGTCTGATTTGCTTCTTCGGAATCAATGTTGGAACTTTTTAGTGAATATGGAATTGTAATGCAAATTTAGGAACTGTAATCGAGTTTACATGACTTGTAAATATGCTTAAATGTGCAAGAGGTATGGTGTATAAGTGTTGTGTGCTCAATTACAGAGGCAATTATGATGAAAAAGGTAAGAGTAACGTACACATTTCTTCAACATGTTGCTGAAAATGAGAAATGTTTAGGGCAATTCCATGTGATTCGGTCGGTCCCTACGAAAAGATACAAGTTAAGTAACAAAGGTTTTATACTCATAAATAAATAAGAGCAATAGTTCATGATGTAAACATTTCATGTGTACGGAATAGGCATCTAATATAATCTTAAATGTGGTCATGTTTTATCTCTTGTCAACATTTTTTTTAGAAATATCAAATAATTTACCCTGAATTACAAACGTTGGTGGTGTTAAGATTAGGCTATTCTTTATGATTGCAAATTAATTTGTTTCAAGATTTAGCCAACGTTTAAAATATTACGTTCGTGTCTAGTAAAGCAATTTTTTAGTGAAAATTTTATGCAAACATTCGATAAAATTGTCATACTATTTACACAAATTTTCAGTTTCAAAATGTGCTTAATGAAAGAAAGCTATACAACGGGGTAAAGTTGATACATGTGTACATTTACATTCTTATTTTATCCCGCTTTATGGTTCTTTATGCTAATCGGAAGATATGTTGTACATTCAAATACAAGGGTGCGATGTGTAACAAGAACTTCGATGAAATATTCGTGTGAAAAACTATCCAAGAATATATTACTTATATTTCAAAAACAAATGTTTTCACACAGAAAGCATTATGTTACCTAGCTATGTTAATATGAATTACAAATGTATTAAATTTTATAAAACTGCTTCATATGAACTGCTTTTCATTTTTTGTCTTTGTGAAGCTTCAATGTTCGTAACTTTGATTATTAAATCAGTGATAATGTTTATTGTTTCATAATTTATTAACATTCTTCACGATGTTATTAACAGAATGTAAAGAAAGTGTAAGGAAATATTAGAAATGTTTATATCCCAAGTGAACGTTAAGATCGAAATATTAATTTGCTTTTTTTTTTAAATGAGACACTTAAGTTATTGTCACAGATCTTACTAACGACAATGAAAAGATTCAATTTGTATATTATCTTTCGTTCAATAAAGTCAATAGGATCGAAATTACAATATGATAAATGTAACGACCCTGCGTGGTCGCCACATTTAACGACCCTGCGTGGTCGCCATATTATATTTTGTTAAGAAGAATGCATGCTATATTACCCTCCGAGGCGTATGCTTTTAGTTTAAATGTGTTAACGGATCCATTCCGATTACGGATTATTTGACCCTGCGTGGTCGCTGTTCTGTAAACGCTAACGGATCCACCTCTACGTTTATTAGCTTCGCTTATTATTAGACCCTGCGTGGTTGCTGTATTCAGAAAATGTTATCAATTATTGTCATATACACTGTTCAACTCGTTGTTTAGAATTACAGAGTCCTGCGAGGCTCATTATTAATTGTATTGTCTGAATGCGCACAGTTTTAGTTTATATTAACACGTGCATCTAGTGATTTTCCCATTAGTGTTTTCTTAATGTCACTTCTCGGATGTTTCTCAGTACGAAGGTTGCAATATGTAAAAAAATGAGTTAGCAACGCGTACGTGTAGTTAAAATTTTCACCACCCATGCGCCACCGCGACTATAAAACCCAGCGCAGCGAGACCGGAGCTCAGTTGGCTCCCTGATGTCAACAGGCAAACATCCAGGGTTAACTGGCCTCCCAGCCTGAGAACTAGAAGCCATCCCAGAAGGAAGGACGGAGAAAGAAGAAAGAAGAAGAAGAGCCTAGCAGCAACCTACCTACCTGGTCCGCTCGCTTAGGCTGATAGGTGCCCAGGTTCTACCTGCCCGGCTTGTCTGGGAGCACCCGGACCTTCCTTTTCTAACCTGCCGTCCCTTCATAGGAGACACCGGTTGGCTTGCCAACTCCCAGCTAACGCCGGGGTGTCGCGGCATCCTTTAATCCTTTTACCCTGCGCCCGTTATTCGGGAGTACCGATTGGTTTCGGCCAATTCCCGGCTGTGGTTGGGGTACTACGCACAACCTACTCTCTTTTACAGGGGAACCCGTGACGTCAGCGGCGACCAAGGCCCTAAATAAAATTAGGTCCCCATACTCCCCCTGGCGCCTCACAGCGAGGAATAAATTGGATGTTCCCTGCCCCCCCTTATCTCTTGGTGAACGTGCGTGGAACAGGTAAAAGCACGTGTGTGGTACAAGTAAATGCACGAGCGTGGTAAAGGTTTCAGGTAAAGACACGTGTGTAAGTGTGCAAACGGACACCCTTGTGTTGAGACTATAATAAACATATATAAATATATATATACTAAGCTGGTATAGTCTTTCCTTACACCCAGCAAGCCCTAAGATATTTCCGAGTCCATGTTCTGCGGCTGACAAAAAGTTAGCGCATATGGGTAGACTTTTACCGTCCTACTAATTAAAGTGTTTAGAGTGTGGTAATTGTGTGTAAGTGTGTGACGGACGTTGCAAAAGTTTTTGGCGCCATAACGTGGAGCCACGACAGAACTGTGCAATTAAGTGAAGCCAACCGAACCGTGCATTAAAAGGACTGTCCAGTGAAAGTGAAAGTGTGGACTGTATTAAACATGGATCAAGAATTTACTGGTATGAACCTGAGAAGTAGAGGGAGGAAGACCTTGGATTCAGAGTCTGGATATGGTTGCTGTGAAGAACTGGGAGAAGAGGCAGCACATTTCCAGTGTTGCCAGTGCCAGCGCCAAATTCACTGGAGCTGTGATGGAAAAGATGTGGTAACCTTCCCCGCTGTAGGAGTTAAATGCCAGACGTGTGAATCTGCTCCGCAGACTCAAGTAGCGGAGACCGCAATACAAGAACCAAGTCCGCCGACCAATCCTCCATCAGACCATTGGTTATTGGAATGGCTGACGAAAGATAGGGAAGACAGAAAGAAGGAGAGACTTGAAGAAGAAACACGCCGAGAGAAAGAGAGACTTGAAGACGAAGAGCGCAGAAGGAAAGAGAAACAGGAGGAAGAGAAAGTGCGCAAAAGAGAGGCAGTTCAGGCTGAAAAGCTGAGAAAAAAGGAACTGATAGAACTTAGATCCCTAATAGAGTTTCATGAAGAGAAAAGGGAGCTTGAGAAACGAGAGATTGAAGAGAAAAGAGAGCTTGAGAAACGAGAGATTGAAGAGAAAAGAGAGCTAGAAAGAAGAGAAATTGAAGAGAAAAGGGAAAAGGACTTTGAAACTCTCCGAGCTTTAATTGAGAGCCTAGAGGAAATAAGAAAGAAAGAAAAAGAGGAAGAAGAAGCCAAAAGACAAAGAGAAAAAGAGGAAGAAGAAGCCAAAAGACAAAAACAAAAAGAGGAAGAAGAAGCCAAAAGACGGAGAGAGAAAGAGGAAGAAGAAGAGAAGCGTAGGAATGAACTGCAAGCCCTCTTTGCCCAGCAGAGGACTGACATAGAAGGTCTTAAGGCCGGAGTAGAAAGTATCCAACTTACTTCTCAGCAAGAGATAGCAAAGGTTGAGGAGAGAGTAAAAGAGGTACTTCAGGAAAGACTGGAACCATTATCTCAGTGGCGCGGACAAGTAGAGATTACAGTGGAGTCCATTGAGAAAGCTGTCCAAAACTTGGGTGACAAGACCGAATCCATCGAGAAAGTCGTGCAGGAACAGAAGGAAGTGATGGAGTCAATGACCTCAACTCTGCGGAAGGACGTAGAGCAGGCAGCTGAAGAGAAGGTGAATTCTCTTAGGGTAGAGACAAGGAAGCTCGAAGTATCTCTGCGAAGAGAAATGCAAGATCAGACAGGAACATTTGTCCAGAGGGTAAGTGAACTTCAGATTCAGTTCCAAAGATTGAATGTTCAGCCAGAACCCACTCCAGATGTTCATTCCAGCCCTTTTACTCCGGATAGAGATCTGAATCCGGATGCTACTCCTTATGAGCCGCCCAGGTTAGCTGAGAAACCTCCATTCGCTGTCAACAGAATGAAGGCTGACGGAAGAAAGAGGCCTCGATACGATGATACTTCAGATGGATCGCCACCTAGAAGAAGGCCAGATTTTAAGATGCCTAGAATGGCGGATATCGCCCACATTCCTAAATTTAAAGGCGACATTGAGGCTCAGTCAGCTGAAAAATATCTTCGGGAGCTCAACGTCAGCTTTGAACTTATGCAGGTACCCGAACATTATAGGCTAGAGTTGCTTCCTAGAGTCTTCACTGATAAAGCTGAACACTGGCTTGCAGGAAATATTGATAGTTTCGTGAATTATGCTGACTTTTGCGCCAGGTTCAAAGAAGAATTCGCTTCTGAGAAGGCTAGACAACGGCAGCTAACAGCTGTGAGAAACAGGAGATATTCCAGACTTGTCCACGAAAGTATGGAGAGCTTTGCCTGGAGCGTTTATGCAGCCTATAGAAACCTGAGTGATAACTTTAATGAGGGAGAAGTACTTAATTTGATCATCGGACAACTTCCTTATAGAATGCGAAACCTTTGTTTAGCACATGCGCCTAGAACGGTAGATGACCTAACTCATTTCCTGAAGGATTTTGAAATCTACGATGAGCCAGATGCATGGAGGAACAAAGATGAACCGAAGGGAAAAGAACAGAATCCCTCAAGAAACTATAAAGTCCGGAACATAGAAACGAGGTCAGAAGGTAATTATCAGCGCCCTCAGCGTTTCACTAATGAAAGAGGAGGCAGGCGTGATTTTAGAAGAAACTCTTTCCGACCTTACCAAAACCAAAGACGTAGATCTCCTGACCCAAGAAGGATCCGTGAAGGTAGAAGTAGCCCTAGTCCTCCGAGACGACGATTCATGGCTGAGCAGAATGAGATTCGCGGACCTCCATCTCCTAGACAAAACATTACATCGGAGCAGGAGGAGGCCGTAGAAACAGCGCGGGAGTTTCATCAAAATCAAAGGTCCCAGTCTAGTCAGACAAACTAGGACCTTGTCTAAATGCTTCGTTCCTGTTTAGGCAAGGGACTTCGATGGAGCGGCCCAAATTAATAGATAAAGATGTCCAAGAGTTACTAGTAAATTTCCAGCTAACAGAAACTGAAGAGACCATTTTACAAAAGGAATTAAAGTCTGCAAGGGAATCCAAGATTAGATACAGATCTCCAGTAGTGCAAGCTAAATTAATGGACTTTACAGTGACCTGTGTGATTGATACTGGAAGTGAATGCTCGATCCTTAATTATTCAATCTGGACTAAGTTAGTAGATAAGATACCTGGCATACAGATCCAAAAGGTTCCAGAGGTGCGTTTGGTAGATTTCTCTGGAAGTCATAAGAAGCGTGTCATCGGAAGTAGACGTGTGGGACTGGAGATCGGAATTGTGAAATATATTGTTACAGATCTTCTTTTAGTCATGAAATTCATCCAGCAGCACGATGTAGAGATGCGATTCAGAAGAAGCTCAGTGAAGTTATTTTTCGGGAGAACTCCTGATCATGAGGAAGGGAATCCTCTGAATATTGAAGCAGTGCGGTACATCCACATGGCCCAGGAAGTGGATGTTGAGATGTATAAATCCGCGGACCTACGACGGAAAGTAGAGTCAGTAGATATTTTGACTGGTTCCCAAACACAGGAGTCGAGAAGTGTGCTGGACTGTACTCTGAAGAGAATCACTGAGAAGCTCGTGCCAGTGAAGGAAGATAAGTGTGAGATGTTGCAGTGCACCGAAACAGTTCTTTACCCGCCGTTTTCTGTGCCACTTTTCCTGATGGAAGTTCTGGAGAATGAACTATATCTGTGGAAGACTTGGAACATTATCCGACCATCACGGTATCTATTTGTGAGTGTATTGGTTATCAGCTGGCTAGTTACTTTGTTCTACATTCTGTGTCAGTTATTACAATGTATTATTCTTGGGTCATTAATCCGTGTATTCATGCCTAACGAAGTCCTTGAACATTTCAACTGGCCTATCAACGAAGTAGACCCGCAAATCTCCAACTGGAATCAAAAGCTGTTTCTAGCCAAGTCCAAAGAGCGCTTTAGAAATATCAAACGAAAATTTAAGACTAAAGGCCATGCGCTCGAGCTGCACGAAGACGACTTGGTTCTTGTTCGAAATCATAAGCTTAGTTCGAGGAAGAATAAAACAAAAGCTAAGCTCTTCGAAGTGTATATTGGACCTTATTTAGCCACTGACCTTCGGAACAACACTGCAATGTTAGTTCACCCCAGGACCAGGCAACCCATCGACCGAGTCAACTTCGACAACCTTCGCCTCTACAGGTGTTCATCGGAGCGAAGAAGAGAAGTGGTAGGGGAAGAAGATGACCTAGTGACTAATGTGTAGAAGAAACAGACTCTTATTACCGTCATATTTTCTATTGAATTTTAAATTAATGTTTCATGAAAATTTTTCATAAATTGTAAGATTTAAATTTCTTCAAAATTTTTGCCCGAGGGAGGGGCGTATGTAACGCCCCTGCGTGGTCGCCACATTTAACGACCCTGCGTGGTCGCCATATTATATTTTGTTAAGAAGAATGCATGCTATATTACCCTCCGAGGCGTATGCTTTTAGTTTAAATGTGTTAACGGATCCATTCCGATTACGGATTATTTGACCCTGCGTGGTCGCTGTTCTGTAAACGCTAACGGATCCACCTCTACGTTTATTAGCTTCGCTTATTATTAGACCCTGCGTGGTTGCTGTATTCAGAAAATGTTATCAATTATTGTCATATACACTGTTCAACTCGTTGTTTAGAATTACAGAGTCCTGCGAGGCTCATTATTAATTGTATTGTCTGAATGCGCACAGTTTTAGTTTATATTAACACGTGCATCTAGTGATTTTCCCATTAGTGTTTTCTTAATGTCACTTCTCGGATGTTTCTCAGTACGAAGGTTGCAATATGTAAAAAAATGAGTTAGCAACGCGTACGTGTAGTTAAAATTTTCACCACCCATGCGCCACCGCGACTATAAAACCCAGCGCAGCGAGACCGGAGCTCAGTTGGCTCCCTGATGTCAACAGGCAAACATCCAGGGTTAACTGGCCTCCCAGCCTGAGAACTAGAAGCCATCCCAGAAGGAAGGACGGAGAAAGAAGAAAGAAGAAGAAGAGCCTAGCAGCAACCTACCTACCTGGTCCGCTCGCTTAGGCTGATAGGTGCCCAGGTTCTACCTGCCCGGCTTGTCTGGGAGCACCCGGACCTTCCTTTTCTAACCTGCCGTCCCTTCATAGGAGACACCGGTTGGCTTGCCAACTCCCAGCTAACGCCGGGGTGTCGCGGCATCCTTTAATCCTTTTACCCTGCGCCCGTTATTCGGGAGTACCGATTGGTTTCGGCCAATTCCCGGCTGTGGTTGGGGTACTACGCACAACCTACTCTCTTTTACAGGGGAACCCGTGACGTCAGCGGCGACCAAGGCCCTAAATAAAATTAGGTCCCCATACTCCCCCTGGCGCCTCACAGCGAGGAATAAATTGGATGTTCCCTGCCCCCCCTTATCTCTTGGTGAACGTGCGTGGAACAGGTAAAAGCACGTGTGTGGTACAAGTAAATGCACGAGCGTGGTAAAGGTTTCAGGTAAAGACACGTGTGTAAGTGTGCAAACGGACACCCTTGTGTTGAGACTATAATAAACATATATAAATATATATATACTAAGCTGGTATAGTCTTTCCTTACACCCAGCAAGCCCTAAGATATTTCCGAGTCCATGTTCTGCGGCTGACAAAAAGTTAGCGCATATGGGTAGACTTTTACCGTCCTACTAATTAAAGTGTTTAGAGTGTGGTAATTGTGTGTAAGTGTGTGACGGACGTTGCATAAATGATTTAGGTTTAGTCTTTATTCACAGAAATGCAACATTGCCCTTGTACCAATTTGTTTCGCTTTTGCTGCAAGGATATAGAAATTAAGCTTTTGTATTGAGATTGTATAGCTAAGCAGAATATCTGCATTATCTGGTTGATTAATTTTGGGTAGAGTTAAAGACAGTTTAATTAATTAGGTAACTTGGAAAGTTTACGGTCAACCTAACATGTTTTTTTTATTATTATTATTTAGTCAGTTGATTTTACATACAAAAGATCATACAAAAACAGTTACGAGTTTTACTGTAGCTGACAAATATTCCCGATAATATTTTTCAAAGATATATAATGTTTAAATTGTTCCGCCAGGAAGTTTCTGACGGTTATCAACTCTTTCTTTGTGCTATGGTAGGAATTTTTGTGGTGTAAATATTCAATATTATACATTTTTCTTCTATCTTCGTCGGGAGGGTAAATGTCAAAATTTAACTTCACAAAAGAAATAAATATACCTTAATTATCTACGGTAAAATTACGACATGGGGTTTACAGCGTTAAGACGATCGCCTCCAGATGATGACGTCTTGACTGAGCGCTTTGGCCTGAACCTCAAGATGGTCTTGGTCTGCGTCACCAACGGCGCAAGTGCGCATGCGCTGGCTGGACGAGTCGAGTGTCAAAATAGGGGTGGAACGGCTAAGAGATGCAGATTTAGTGAAAAATCGTCTGCTGCTGAAACAACATCGAAAGTAGTAGCATCGCTGGCAAAATACGCTAAGATCAAGGACGTATTTAAGGGGGAGGGGGTCCAGAACCCCCGAAAGATTAATAATGAAAAATAATGATAATGATAAATAATGAAAATATACTTGTTCTTAAATCGATGTTTAATTATTTCCGTCAAACATATTGAAAGGCAAGGATTATATTGTAATCATACTACTTTGAATGACAGTGGCAAAGTAGATTTATGCAAGATTTATTACTACTTATTACGTAACATTCATAAAATATTACCAGGAACTTTACTTTTCGTCAACGGATCTAACAACCTTTCTTTATATTTAATAAATATCCAATTCTTAATCTATTTGACATTAATTTCCTTGCCAGGGCAGTTTTTTTGTATACATTTTCCCGACCTTAACTACACGTAAGCTAGATAATGAATATGTACTGTTATATAACTATTCTCATACCGTCCTTTTACCTATTCATGTAATAAAAATATGATATTAATTAATTTGAATATGTTAATTAATACTATTTTAATGAATTTAATACTATAATCATTATTTTGTTTAAACATTATTACTATTATTATTATTTTGAGACACTTGGTTCGGATGCCCCCCCCCGAAACATATTTCTAGATACGTGTCTGGGTAAGATAGTAGTTAATAGTAGTAAAAGCCATCACAAACACCACAAAGCGAGAGATAATAAACAAAACAACTGAAGGTATAGAGGCGAATACTGATCTGAAACCTACAGCGTTGATTCGTGCACATTTCAACTTACCTCCACTTTCGCTCGCAGACTCGTCCTCTTGAGCCAGTCTCGTTTTTCGCGGTCGGAGAGTAAACCTAATTCGCCAGGCCAGTCAAGAATCTGTAACAAAAAAATCGATTAAGCAGTTTCTTGTAAATACTTATCGAGCATATCGCGACTGCGCACTAAACGCAGCTTCCAATTATAATTAGGTTTCTAGCAGTTTAATGCGATGCCCAGGAGTGGGGGAAAAGTGAGGAGTAACCTTAATTAATTAATTTTCTGGACGTTGATGCTGCAAATGAAAGAAATCAAAAAGTGGTTCTCTAGAAACATCCTTTCTCAGTCCTGAAATAAATTTTGAAAATATTCTGTCTAGTGGTTCTTGGGATAATCATGACAAACTTTACCCCGTAAGATTACACAGGTTTGACGAGGAAAGCGCTCAATCTTTCGCTAAGTGTAAGATCACCTTAACCTATTTCCTTTAAGCCCACTTTATGCCCAGATAGGTTAATCGAGACTGGATCTACATTTTGAAAGGGAACCCAAAACTACTGTGCAATGTGCAACAGGGTATCGAACCCGGTACCGCTTTATTACAAGGTTACTACGCCTTCGGGGAAGACCTACCGCCTTTTTACGTACCTTACCTTTGTTCTTAGTCTGGGTCAAATCAAGTGTGAGTCATTAGCCCCCAGGCACTCATATACAAATTTATTTCGGGAGGGGGGGGTTCCGAACCAAGTGTCTCAGAAATAATAATAATAAATATAAGCGTTTAAATTAAAATTATAATATTATTATTATATATAATAAAATAATAATAAATATTACATTAGTATTGTATTGTACATTAATAGGTAAAAAACGGTGTAATAATTATTATCGTACGTGTAAAATACTGTTAGATCCAGTTGACGAAAATTAAAGATTCTTCGGTGTTATTCCCTTTTTGAAAAAATTGTGTTATTTTTATTACTTTTGACGTTTTTATTTCAGCACACTTTTTTCTGCTAAATACAGTAAAATCTCGTTAATCCGGACTAATGGGGGATAAGTTGGCCGGTTTAACGAAAGTCCGGATTAACTGAAATAAACTCCGTTTATAGCAACAAAACACGTTTATTATGGTGTATTTAAAGGGCATAGGCCTAAATACACTATACAGTACACTAAAATATAAAGCAATACTGTACATACAATGCAGTACGTACATTCGCGATATCCATATTATGATGATGAGCCCGACGGACCTGCATTCTGCTTTTTTCCCCTTTTGCCTGTCCGGATTAAGCGAAGTCCGGCTTATCGGGGTTCGGATTAACGAGGTTTTACTGTATACCTAAAACGATAACCTCATTTGTCTTTTAAACTAGTATTATAACTTATAAGTCACATTGCCTACCCTTGTTCGTGACTCACACGTTGGAAAAGCTTTTTTTGAGGAAGTTATTTTTCGCTTCTCGCCCGACAATTACCGATGTTACGGCTTTCCGTGGCGGCAAGTGTCCACTCGATCTCCCGCCAGGGCCCGCCACATTGCTCCGTGATGCAAAACGTTCCGATAGAAGGTGAAAGGAAGATAGTGGTGAAACATCCATTTACACGTGGTTTCATGTAGCTGTCCGATTTATTCCATGTATAACGTGCACCATAAGTTTGGAAAACGTACATATAAATACGGTGAATCTTTTTAAAGCCTAGAACACAAAAAAATGTTGAATTTTCATGCAATTTACGTGTCCTAAGCTCAAAGTATGTTGAAATTCGCTAAAAAGACCATGATTCGCATTATTTCGTGATTTTGAATTCATTATCCTACAGCGACCACAAACAAAATAACCTTCGACGAAAAGTCCCCGCGCACCTTCTCCTTCTTCCGTTCAACTCGGGCCATAAGGAAGCATGCTCAATTCTGCCCCTCTCCTCCGCGCGGGAGTACGGTGCACAGGAGTTGCGGGCCTGCGCAGGTTTCTTTTGCTTGTGGTTCCACTATAAATGTGTGTAGAGCATACCACTGAACATACACAAACCCAGATTTGCAACAATTGACATTTTTCGCTTTTATCGTAATTGTGAAAAATCAATGATGTTCCTATCTGTACACTATATATGTAATTTAATTTTTATCACCAGATTTGGTCAATTTTGAAAAAGTTCGCCACATTGATTCTGCGTGAGCCATAGGGCAATCCTTGCCTCCATCCCTTGTTATTACAAGGTAACCAAAAAAGTTCTTGCCGTTCTATAGCAGTGATAAACAAAGAGCAATACAGTGGACGGTACGTACCTTTAGGTTTCGAAGTAATCTCCATCAGCATCCAACACCTTTTGCCTACGTTCCTGCAGCTGCACAAGACTCTGGTGATAAAACTCGGCGGGCTTGGATGCAAAGAAGTCCGTGAGTGCGTTCCGCAGGTCTCCCTCATTTGCGAAGGAAGGTGGTTGTCGAGGGAATGAAACAGGTGGTAATCTGTTGGTGCAAAGTCCTGTGAATATGGTGGATGGCACAGTGTCTCCCAGCCAAGTTGCTGAAGGGTCTCCCGGGTCTTCTTTGCCACATGTGGCTTGGCATTGTCGTGCAGGAACAGCACACCCTTGCGATTCACCAATGCCAGCTCCTTCTGCCGCAGTGCACGGTGCACCCTTTGCAACTGCTGAGAGTAGAGGTCAGCAGTGATGGTCTGACCAGGTGGAAGGAGCTCGTAATGCACCACTTGCCGACAATTCCACCATACAGAGAGCATAACCTTTCGTGGGTGCAGAGGTGGTCTTGAGGTGTGAGGAACAGGGTCACGTGCCGACAACCAATGTCTGGTACGCTTGGGAGTGTCATAGAGGACCCACTTTTCGTCACCAGTGAGCAAGCGATCAAATATGGGTGTGTTCAGGTGCCGTGTGAGAAAGGACAAACAGGCTGTCACTCGTTGTTCCTTGTTGGCTGCCGACAATGTGCTTAACTTGTATGACATCCCTATCCCATGCAGGTTCAGTCTGACTGTTTCAGCGGAAACATGGAACCTTTCTGCAAGTTCATCACACGTTAGACCACTGTCCTCCTCGATGGCTCCTTTCAAGGCGTCGTCATCCAACACACGTGGTCGTCCACTGTGAGGTTCATCCGAAAGGCTCGCATCTCCCGAACGGAATTTCTGGAACCAATGCCTGGCAGTACGTTCGTTCACGGCATTCTCCTCAAATGCCTGGCAAATGCGGTGCGGCAGCTGACAGGCCCACTTTAAAGTGATACAACAAACACACGCGAACAAGCTGTTTCGATACCTCCATTTCTCTTCGATACTGGACGAGCTATGACTGCTGTGTGTGCGCAACGTGCCTGTATTACTGACAGTCGATGGCCAGACTAACTCCCGATCGCTTGGCAGGCACGTGCGTCATTTCGTTTCCTCTCTGTGAGCGCATGATTAAATGGGACGTCAAAAACGGCAAGAACTTTTCTGGTTACCTTGTAACTATTATCAGCAAGTTATACGGCATGCATTATGGTTCTAAATTTAGTGTTATACATTTACGGATGGCAACACTGAATTTGTTACCACTGATACTCTTTCGGCAATGGAATGTAAGGGAGAGAAACCCCTAGGATAAAAACAAAAGAAGAATCTAGAGAGGAGGATCTTTGGCCCCTGATAAAGGATATTTTTCAAGAAACCGATGAGGATATTTTTGCTGTTGCCTTTTCTTGAGCTCGTGTCACTAACAATTGAGGGTTTCAAAGCGAGAGGGGATAAGACAAAACAACATCGCGAAGCGCGGGGGGGGGGGAATAAGGTAACAAGAAAAACGATAGCCTTACTATATATCGTCATGGCGGGGAAACAGAAGAACAAGAATAAAATAAGACAATCGGAAGAGAAATGCTATCTGTTTCCAACTCCCCCTCTCGGAGTCAATTGAAAGTTTTCGGCGAAACGTAGATGTTCGTTTTCTCTTTTCCGAATTGTAAGCGGGAGAGCCTAGAAACGAAAACGGGAGGAGGGGGGATCATAGGAAAGATAGGGTGTGCCTGGGTGGGATATTGCATCATGATCTCATGTATAATGGATCAGACTGGGAGAAATACATGTCAGGACCGACACCGCTTTTCCGAATTGTGAAAGTTGTGTGTGCTGAATACGATGCCATAGGGGAAGCCGAGGTGAGGGGGGGGCAAAGTGGTGAGGAGAAGGGGGTGGGGTTAGAAGCGCTGATACAAAATGGTGTTGATATGGAAAGAGAGAGCCGCAAGGAACGCTACGCCCCGAAGAGAGCATTATATTTATTTGTTGTAGAGTTTGACGTGCGAATAATTCTTCCGGTATTGGACAACTCGTCACAGGAGGGAGTGTAAAGTTTTGTCGCCCCTGTCAACACATGCATTTTAAGCACTAAACTATTCAGTCTATGTTATAAAAATCTATGTTGTTAGTGTTGAATCTTTTCTCTAAAGATTGTTACATTTCTTTCCATAAAAATGTTATTGTTAATGTTACAATAGGTAATGAATTGTTTAACTTAAATCAGGAAAAAATGCTGAAACTATGGAAATATAAAACAACTATGTAGTAACCATGGTAAATTGTAAACAAAATTATGATATAAAAGACCTAGACTTTTGTAAGCCTACGGGACATTCTCCTGGTTACCGAAAGGCTGATGGTTCAGGGGACGTTGGGTAATATCTTGCTTCAATCTTCGGATTGACTGGTGTACTTGTGCTCCATTTGGCAGATATTCCACAAACCCAACTCTGAATAAGGTGTTCTCCTGCATCATCAAAAAGACCAGGGTTATAAACCTAGGTACAGTGGGATCCATGAGTATTACCGTGCAAATTGTCCATGACTATTTTCATTAATGTTCTCTTACATCCTATGTGTTTTTAAGCGATGGATTTTTATGTATGCTGGTGCAGAAGTTGTTAACAGCTTGTTTTGAGTTTTCTTTTAATTCTTGAAGCTCTTATTGGGTCAAATAAAGTGCATGAACATGGTGATGGACAATTTGCACGGTAATACTCATGGATCCCACTGTACAACTAATAGGTTTAGGGCTACAAGTTGTATGTATCGAGTGAACTGTCTGTTTGAAAGTGTTTGTATAATATTCGAAGTTCAAATTAATCTCCGAGTAAAAGATCTTAATGGTCTTTCATTTCAAACCTACATAGGTGATAATTAAAAATAAATCCTGCACCACAGACCTCGCAAGGGCTTGGTCCTACTAACCCTAAGAAGCGTTTGAGAAGTCCGATAAAAGGGCTGTTACCAGACTGACATAAAGCCCTAAAGGCAGAAGGTGCGTGTCCAGTTTCCTTTGTTTAGGACTCAAATAAGGGTGATGAAGGATTGCTTTTTGACTCTTTCATGTTTATATGCTCTGTGCAGGGTCAGATATAAGCCTAGGCTCAATAGGATTTGGGTAGCCCGTATTAGGACTGCAAGTCTCAACATGAGACCTCAGGCCAACCGCATCGTACGTACATTCTTTGTTCAATTTCAGTTATTATTTTTATCCTGGTACAATTCCCGCCACTGGGTAGTCTCTCGTCTGCTGTAAGACGTGGTCAGCTGTCACGTGATTCCTTCCATCCACTCAAGACAGCGCGTGCTTTGCTCTACGCCAGCCAGAACTCACTGTCCCTTTGCGAGGGAAATTTGAACACTTGATTGCAACAGCAGACAGGGGCGGCTGGTGGTCTGGCTCTATGGATGTGCATTTCAGCCAAAAGTGTTATCACCCATCTCAAAAGCTCGTCCAGTTCGCTGCACTTTTTCACTTTGTTTGCACTTTCGCGTCTATTTGGTTACAAAGTGCAACACCGAGCCGTTTACTTCGTCGTTTTGGTGTCAGGCAGTGTACTTGCTGTGTGCACCGTTTGCACTACGCTCTGGAGTGGTGTAATGCATGATCACGTGGTGCATGCTAACTAATCAAATGAACGCTTAAAGCAACAGACAGGCATTTGTTGAATCTTCTGAACTTGAACACCACTTTTCGTCTCCTTGGTTGAACATTTACACTAGCCTAACACCGGGATACGCCCACACCACACCCAGTGTCAAAAAGTGTAGCGAACTAGACGGAGCTAAACACGCACGAGAAGAGCCTTAATATTGGCGTACAGATAATTCAGCATTCGATAACCTGACAAAATCTCTCAAAACATAGGAATACCGATCTACAATATCAATATTATTTTTGATTTGCAAAATATTTAGTAAAAACTTCCTCCGTCGTTCTGCTGATAACAGTGAACAGGAGAATAATAACATTTGAACGCACCAATTAAAGAAACCAATCCGACTACCACATACAGAAAATCAGCTGTAAGCTAACTATACTGCTTTTCCGGATTCTCTGGAGTAGCGACGCGCAGAGGGAAAAGCTTGTGGGCGGGGCCAGACTAGGTGGGGAAGGGTGCGGGATGAAAGCAACGAAGTGCTGCGCGGTGTAACGGCCGTTACATGTTTCAAACACTTAGTTTTAAACATTTGTAAAAAAAACAAAGCCATGTGTTTTAAACTTTTCAAACAAGTTGTTCTCGAACACATTCAACACTATGAGGCACTCTCCTGAATGTAGAGTTCCCATAGACTTGCGAGCTGACATGTGTACTACGGAACTACTGGACCGCGAATGAGCCCCCTCCCGTGGATGCCCCTCCCCTCCGTGCGTTCATTGGACGAGGCGCACACCCTTCAACATGCGCACAGAACACGTTCGCGTTCTCTTACTCCAGAGAATTCGGGAAAGGAATATAGGAGTTCATTTCTCACGATCGACTGACCAAACCAACAAAAGCAAGTGATCAAAGGAAACAGCTGATACATCCACGCTTTCTCCGTGAGGGTTGATAATTCGACTACAGCGCCACACCGTTGCCCTAGCTGCACTAAGCAAAAGCAATGCAAGACATTGCTTAAAACATCGGTTTTGCTTCAGTTGGTTTCCCCTCCCCTTCTTTCTTGCCCCTGCCATACGCGGAACAGGGTAGGCGAAGATACCATAGAAATTTCACTTTTCTAAAAAAACATCCCTTGATTGGCTCTATTCCGTCACACGATTTCGAATGGAACGCGATTGCAACACTGCTGCATTCCAGCGCATGGTTGGTAGTAGTAACACAGGCGCTTTCTGTGCGAGTGAAGCCCATAATACTACAAGCCAGAAGAGCCAATTCCTTTTCTCTGCTTGCGTGCTGCAAACAGCGGCAAAGGAGAGAGACCGCTAACACATCTCGACTTGTGCGAAGCGAACGAGAGAACTGGTAAAGCGAAGGATATGGCAGGCGAAGCGGTGTGGGAATATTTGATGTTTTGAAGTGAAGTGAATAAGTATAATACAAATTAATTGCATTTGTGTGTGCACGTGCGAATTGGGAGAAACAGCCACTGAACTGAGCTACTTTTTGGGTAGGGTAACTATGTAACCGAGTTACTTCTTAGGAAAAGTAACCGAGTTATTTGGAGTTATTTTTTGGGAAAAGTAACTGTTACTTTCTGGCAAAGTAACTGTAACTGAGTTACTTTCTGGGCAAAGTAACTGGATCTAAGTTACTTTTGGGGCAAATTAACTGTAACTGAGTTACTTTTTGGGCAAAGTAACTGGATCTAAGTTACTTTTGGGACGAAGTAACTGTAACTGAATTACTTTCTGGACAAAGTAACTGTAACTGAGTTACTTTCCGGGCAAAGTAACGATCTAAGTTACTTTTGGGGCAAAGTAACTGTAACTGAGTTACGTTTTGGGCGAAGTAACTGGATCTAAGTTACTTTTGGGACAAAGTAACTGTAACTGAGTTACTTTTTGGGCAAATTAACTGTAACAGACTTACTTTCTGGGCAAAGTAACGATCTAAGTTACTTTTGGGGAAACGTAACTGTCTCCGTTACCTGTAAAAAAAAAGTAACTTCACAATGAGAATTCTATAGTCCATGAATGCAAACACAGCATTTTTTTTTCTGTTTTAAAGAAAAATTTGCAATAATGGAGCAGATATCAATTCGACAAGTACAATAAAATTCTCCCTCTGCAATATCGCTATTTGAAATTGGCGTTCAGTGTCTGGATGAGGGAGGATATCGGGGTGGCGCTTCTGAAAGAGAAAAAGCGGCAGATTGATTGGGTGTAATGCCATCCTCACAGACTCCCTGTTCCAGAAGGTGTCCTTACCTTAGAAGCCATTTTCCCGCTCAATCTGCCCGCGCAAAATGGGGGATTTGTGGTCTCGGGATGAGCTAGGGGGCGGAGGGTGCGGGGGAGAAGAAAAAAAGGGGGGGTTCTCCCCACTTCATCGTGGCAGTGTCTAACATTCCCTGAAATGGAGACGGAGATTTGGTTCGAACCGTTTCTTTGCCTTCAAATTACCAGTGGTCCGCTGGAGGTGGTGAGCGGACATCTTTGGAACAGATAAAAAAAAAGGGAGGGTGAGGAAAGAACGAGCAGAAAAAAAGGTGGAGAGATGCCGAGCCAATATAGAGAAATCCGAGCGGGATATATCAGATCCGAAATCCCATCAAACCGACCATATTTTACGTGAGAGGGACGCTGCCGTGGAAACCATTACATGCTTGTGGAATGGGTGAGAGGTATCACAGCCCTTACGAAGACTAGGTGTGGTAAGTCCTCAATAATTGAATTCTCCTGTTCGGCGCGGCACCCAAGTCTTGATACCAGCGTGTGTGTGTGGAGGGGGAGTAAATGAATGTGGGAGCTGGCAGGGAATGGAGAGTGTGTTGGTGGTAGTCATGAGCGTTGGGGGCGAATTGAGTGAGCTGAAATCCCTTTCCCCGTGTTTCCTGACGAATTAGGTTTAGTGCGGATAGATGAGGTAAGAAGAGGAATTAGGTCTTCCCCGCCCCTCCCCCTCCCTAATTGTGGCCCATCGAAGTTAATAAGAAACTCCTCTCCCACAAGCTAAGATCCTGTTCCTAACGCCATGAGGTTAATAGGAACATTTGCAGACTGCAGCGCCTCCTTGTGCTTAAAGTGAATACGGAAATCTCTAATTCGCCGCCGTTCGGGCACCATTAGCAGCGGCCAATGGGATCGGCGGTATTGGTTTCAAGAAACTTGCTAGACGAAGAAATGGCGATGCTCTTCTTTTTTCGTGCTTCACTGTTACGAAGGCCTTGGTGAAATCCGGAAATCTTGCTTTCTTTTCAATCTTGCCAAACAAATTGGATTGTCTCCAGAGTAGAGGGGGGAGGGAGATAGGGGGCGCTTACTGCGGAGGCTCAAATAACCGCATTAGAGTTGCAGATAACGTGGTCAGGAAAGACAAATGACCTCTTCGTTTCTCTCTCTCTCGAATACGTTTCAACTCACCTTTACATGCTTTTAAGAGTGTGGGATGCGGAGAGATAACAAAAAGAGTAAGCGGAGGAAGGCGAAAAAGAGTGAAATTGGAGGAAACCACCAATACTTCCTCTTTATTTACTTCGGTCTCGCGCGGAGCCCCGTCCTCTTTTTGCTCATCTCGCGCAGTTTATCGCCATTTGCTGATGAGGTCTTTGGTGGAGTTGGCTGGTTCGAGCGTCCGAACCGAAAAGTTTTTCCTTCTTCCGAACCTCTTCTTCCTTTATCAATGGCGGTGACCGATAAATGGTCATCGATAGCCATTCCGGGGCCCTTAGAAGCTTCCCCGCAAGTGACAAGATGACCAGAGCGAAGAGAAACGGTGGGGGGCTGGGGGGGGAGGGGTGTTCATTTAGTGGACCAAAACAACAGACCACAATGAGCACAAATCACCGATGGAAACTCTTGCACTTTCGAGGACGCCTCTTCCTTAATCCTTGAAGACCTGAAGAATTGCTCGACCCCCCTTCTCGCAAGTGAATCCTGCCCACTTCTAAAAGGCAGCAATTGATTTGGAAGACCGAAAGGGAAATGGGTCCAGTATCTTTGTTTCTCCCCTCCTCGGCTCCTTCCCTCGATCAGCATTTGAAGATCAAAGGTCGAGCCGTCGCTTGACCGTAGCCAATTCTATTGGCTCTTTGGGGCGTCCGAGGCCCATGAATCTTTCTCCTAACGAAAAAAAGAAAACTCCAGATCTAGCGTTTTCTTTCTTTTATTCGGATAACCAAATCAGATTTACTCGAATCAATAAATCCAACACACCATCAGGAGGGGGTCGAACTGGTCCCTCCCTGGAAATTGGCATATTTCCTTCAAAGTTGCAGTAAGCTTGTTGTCAATAACAGTTCAGTTAGTTCGTATTGGCAGGGGTGTCCACAGGGGGGGGGGGGGCACAATCAATCTTGGGGGATTTTCGCCCTAAATTAATGTTCAAGTCAAATGTGTGTTGCCTAACTGTACGGCGGGGAACCAACTTTAATATTCTGTTTGACCATCTTCAACGTCCTTCGTTCTCATAATCTGAGAGAAACCACAACCATGAATATAGGGGTGTATTTATTACATACCGAAAAAGAGATGTTACTGTAGTGCTGCCTCCTAGAGGAAGAAGAAGCAAGCTACTGTTGCTAGACAAGAGTCTGTGCAAACAGGACCTGGAATGGTGAACGTAGTTTCGTTATAATGTAAAGTGTTACGTTGTTTTGTGAGAGTTCCTTAATAAATTCAGTTAATCTTGTTAATATATGTGTTTTCCATTGCACAACAACTTGCAACTTCGTAGTTGCCAAGCCTCTTGCCACCCCCCCCCTCCCCTTTGGCCAAAGCAAGACAGGGTGAGGGGTGGCGTCAGTGGATGTTCTTTCCTTGCTCTCCTGAGCAGTGGCTATACCCAGAGGACGGCTGGCTGATGGACGAGAAGATCTGGCAACTCTTTCGACTGTCAACCGTGGCACGCGCTGTGGTTCCTGTATGAAAAGGGATGAGATAAGGACGCGAAACTATGGCGAACACTGTAGCAACTTTTCAATGGCAAGTTCATCGATAGCCGTGATGTTAGGCAACACACAACGCCAAGCAGAAAAGCCAGTATTTCAAGATCTAGATGTCCCATTTTCTAAAAATGCGTAAAAGAATTTTACACATATGTCGTCGCGTATGGCATTTGTTATTTTATAACTTGGATTCAGTGTTTTTAAGAGTGTCTTATTTACTTTGAAAATACTGTAGAATGAACTTAACGGTAAACTATCAGTAGACTTTACTGAAAAACTCAATATGCTGACCAAGGCAGAAATTTATTTTATTATAAAACATAAACTGAACGTAACGTTTCAACCTTCTAGCAAGGTCTTCTTCAGACTCTGCACCAAGTACAAATGTAACAAGGTACAAAACAGGACAATATACATACACAAACATTGCTCCCCTCCAGACTATTAGAAAGTTGTTCTGGAACATTCTAGCAGGTGGCTTTCCCTTGTTAACTGTACTTTCATATACCTCAACTTTCTAATAGTCTGGAGGGGAGTAATGTTTGTGTATATATATCTCGTCCTGTTTTGTACCTTGTTACATTTGTACTTGGTGCAGAGTCTGAAGAAGACCTTGCTAGAAGGTTGAAACGTTACATTTAGTTTATGTTTTATAATAAAATAAATTTCTGCCTTGGTCAGCATATTGAGTTTTTCATATGGAAAGAAGGCTTAATGGTGTTATAGTGGTAGACTTTACTGTGTAATCACTGTCAATTTAAGGATTTTTTTACAGTAGTCTTGCAAAATGGTGAAAAAATTATACTTCTCATAATAGCAGTTGAAATATGTGAAGCTGATTTGATCAATGCGACAGAGAAAAAAAATTAATAACACAAAGAAGTGATCGCCTAGGGCTCATGTCATTCAACCCCCTTCCCTCGAAGTTCCCTACCCCCCGGGCTGCAAGGAAGTGGGACATAATCGCATTGAGATGTCGCCTAATTGCTTTGGAAGCTGTGCAAGAAAAGGGGGGGGGGTTGGAGATGAGAAAGCAGGGGTGTTCCGGAACAGGGAGGCTGGGGGTGGGGACTTGTATTTAGATGGAACTCTGAGAGATAGGTGGGGGGTCGTTTTCGGAATCGGGGGGCACATGGTAAAAATTAAGAACGGGAGAAAAAAAAAGGTCTGCATCACCATGGGAGAAAGATATAGCACACGCTGTGTCGAAGTTTGTCGTTTTAATATACAGTGAGCGTTATTATTAAGCGACTGTAAAGGGAATGAGGTGAGGCTGGGGGAAGGGGGCTGGTAGAGCTTAATAAAAAAAGAGGGGGCAAATAATCTCCCCCTCTGAAGACGCCTGGGAAAAACAGAAAAAAATGAAGTAATTTTTCATAAAAGAGCCAGATTGGATTTGTGATTATTAAGGAGCTCTTCATACTGCAGTAAGTTTTTCGGGCCCGGAGACATAAAGCGGTGTCTCACAGACTACTCTGCCCTGTATTAAAAAAAAGGAAGAAGAAGAAGCGGGGAAAAGAAGTGATGAAGAACAGGCGAGAAGAGGGGAAAGTTTACTGTTCGATTCCAGGGGCGAAATCACAGCTTCTAGTCACAAACTCCCCGGATCGTAAAATTCATACAGAAACACATAAACAGCGCATCGCTCTTGCAGCCTTGTTTACCCGTCAAGCCGAGGAAGAAGAACAAAAGAACGTCAGACTCTGATCATTATCGCTGCGACAAAGGCGCCATTTCTCGACAGAGGGCGGTAGAAGTTGCCATCTACTTATGTAAAATCATGTCAGTTATATAAATCGTTGACATTTTCCTGTTCAAGGTTTGTATATCTAGAAAGGAATATAATATGTATCTTATTACTAGACCTTGAATTTTTATTTTCTTAAAATAGGCTCTAAAAATCCTAAAATAGGTTCTAAAATTCTGAAATAGGTTCTAAAAATATTAAATTAAACTAAAAACTAATTGTTTATGTTTGTTGTTAGAAGAAAAACTCTCCCCCCGGAAAAAGTTTGGTGGGAGAGGAACTTTCAGGACAAGATCGTTGGTGGGGGGAATGCTCTCCTGTCCCCCACCCCCGGAATTTCGCACCCTGTTGCTGCTTGTTGGCCAAACAGGGGAGGGGGACAGCTGTAGGCCTAATTAGTAGGTTTGCAAGCAAAACATTTTGGCAGAATGTGCTGCAAAAGTATGTCTATCTTCGGCACAAATCGTGGATGGAGATCCGCAATGGCGATATGATGGGTTTGGCCTGGTTCAGGTTACGGGGTGGACACAATTCAAGCGCATGAGAGAGGCCGGGAGATGTGTGGGGAAGTCGAGACGAAATTCCACGCTCTCCTCCAGTGCAAAGAAACAGCAGAGGCTAGACGGAAATACATGAGGGAAATAAACAAATCTAGAATTGAGGGGTTAATGAGGACCATTAAGGGAAAGGGCGGGGAGGGAGGGAACATTACGTCTGGACAGAGAGGGCCAATGAGATGATGGAGGGGAGTGAGAGTGATTGAGGGTTTGGTGTTGACATTGTAACTCGTGATATCAGTGTATAAAGTGAAGAAACATAACCTAGAGGAGAGATTGTAGTTGTGGAAGAACCCAAAATTAACACCGACAGAAAACACGAATATACATATAAGAATATAAAGAGGGGGATGTGTGTAAACCTTACAGGTGTATGGCAATGTATGTTCAGTCGAAAAGGCTCACACGGGAAATAAACCTCTATTACAGTAAACCCTCGTTAACACGAATCCCAAGGGACCGAAAAATCAAAGAGTTCGTGTTAAAAGAATTCGTGCTAACTGGGGATTTTCCGTTTTGTTTACAGATCTATGCTTGTCAGCTTCCTCTTGGCCGTGCTTGCAACTTGATGTTACTCGTACTGGCTATGTTTTAACGAATAGAAAAACACATTTGAACACATTGTTGATCTGAATCTGTTGGTTACAATACTGTATAAGTTGATTGTTGACGATAGAGATTGTTGAGCGATTTCTTACATAACTAGCAGACGGACGACAGAGGAAAAACTTTGAAAGTTCGTGTTAAATGAGATCTAATGACGCAACGGACTAAAAAACAGTTCGTAATTCGTGGTAACCGAAATTCGCGTTAACCGATAAAACTTTCGGTAAGACTGCAGAATATGGGCTGCTTAGAAGGAATGTGGTTCCTAATTTTTTGGTAAGGTATTGAAGTAAGTAATCGAATAAAGTAAGTTGTAAAGTGCGGAAATTTTTTTTTATTTGAAAAAAAATGAAAAATACATGTCCATGCTAGACGGTTTGCATAGCGGAGAAACAATCGAAAAAGCGACATTGTTTATCACGTTCCTGCATGAAAATAAAGAAAAGGGTAAGGAAATCCAAATCAATAATGTATTATAACAAAACATACCGAAATTTTAATGAAGGAAAGGCTACCTGTGCAGTCCCAAACCATTTTTACGGAATCATCTCGAATGCTGCGAAATGACAAACGATAGTATGTCTATGCGAAAGGTCTAGCTTATCGCACAACACTTGAACACACGTGAAAAAGCTTGTTAATTTAATGCCGGGTGCCTCCGTTGTCACATAAGACTATGTTGGTTATGTATTTATGCTAATGAAACCTAACCTAACAGACCTAACCTAACCTTGTAGGCATTCCTCGTCAGTAGGCATTCCTCGTCAAAAGAAATGAAACTGTCTGTAAAGAATATGACTTCGGAACACAAAGTGGTCAAACTGTTGTGCGGATAGGAAGACCCCGAAACCGCACAACACTTGAGCACACGTGAAAAAGCTTGTTAATTTAATGCCGGGTGCCTCCGTTGTCACATAAGACTATGTTGGTTTTGTATTTAGGCTAATGAAACCTAACCTAACAGACCTAACCTAACCTTGTAGGCATTCCTCGTCAGTAGGCATTCCTCGTCAAAAGAAATGAAAATGTCTGTAAAGAATATGACGTCGGAACACAAGGTGGCCAAACTGTTGTGCGGATAGGAAGACCCCGAAACAAATGAGGGCAACAGTTGTTAAAGAATATGGACGCGAACGAATTGACAAATGCATTGCTTTTAGTACCAAGAAAAACATTTTTTATGCTGAATAATATAATAGTAATCCGAAAAGGAACACCGGAAAATCGAAGCAGAAGGTACGTACTTTGTGTAAATATAAATTTTGTTCGTGTATTCAGAGGAAAACAGCAGCCCATGTTCTGCAGTGAGACCAAACTTTCTATAAGATATAAAACATCCCTGCCGGGACCAACATTTTGTTCACGTTAACAGAGTGTTCGTCTTAAGCGAGTTTGTGTTAACGAGGGTTTACTGTATATTCTAATTGGCTGTTTGACCACGGTTTGTTCCTTCGTACGAAAAGACAGCAACAGTGGGTCAATATCATAAAGGTGTATACCGCGCCAATTGTTAGCCAGGTCGCACTTCTAAGCGTGTCATATAGAAATGGAACGATCTAGCTCACTGTGGCGGCGATTGGGTTCCAAAACCGGGGGGCGGCAAATACAGTATATTTCCCTTTGTATATAAGATTTAGCATAGTGCGGGAGCAAAAGTGTCGGAAAGTGTGGTGGGGCAACTGCCCCCTCACCCCCCCTTAATCGCCGCCACCTTGCACTTTACATAGCACCTTGATTCGCCAACAATTTATTTAAAATAAAGCCATGTTTTATAGCTTTCTTGGCTTAAGACAATAGAACGTGCTTATAAAAACAGAAAACAGTATTTCTAAAATAAACAACCAATTCATGATATCGATCACAGTGTGAATAAATAAATAATCTATTATTGTTTATTATAATAGCTTTTAATGTATTTTTCTTATTTGCGATTCTCAGTACCACTTTAGGCACAAGGCTGTTGCGTATGTAGTGCAGGATTTTTGGGAGTGCAGAAAATACCGAAAGTTAGGCCATTTGTGTATTATATATTATTACTAAAGTTGTTTTACGAAATGTATAAGCAGAATTGCCATCTATGTATTATTTTATAATCTATGTAGCTGTTCCTAATTAATGTTTGATCTTACATTTTAAGCAATGGTTATTTCAACACTATACTTACCTAGGTAACTCCAGGTCATATAGTTTGAATTTTTCTGTTTTTTTTTTCATGAAGGAATACTCGCAAATGTTAAGTTTTAACTGTGTTGCTTCGTGCTCATTTTCTGAAAGGTTTGGAAGGTGTACACAGATCTCTTATATATATTTAATATAGAATTATAAAACATATCAGGGGTTTGGAGCCTATTTTAGAAGTTTAGCGCCTGTTTAGATCCCTAAACGTGTGACTAAGTGTCCCAGAATCCAAGGCCCGCTTGTAACTGGCCACTTCACTGTTGTTCCGTACATGAAATACTAGTTTCGAATCATCCGCACACTCACATGAGCGCTGCTGTCGATAAAACTACGCAGCATTTTTATCTGCGAGTCAGAGATGGGGGAAAGGGGTGTCCGCTGAAAGCTTCCCCTTCAGAAACAGTGTAATCACGCTCTGGTTTCAAGCTGGCCATCAACGTTTTGACAGCGGCTGTTACTATCAATGACATTTGATAGGTTTTGTTATCAGGAAAGCCGAGAACTTAAAGCGTGGTCCATGGGAGCCACAATCCTGTTATGATCCATAACTTCCAATCAGCGTTCAGTAAAGTAGAAACTGCGGTTGAATTATGCAGGACTGCACAGTACGATATAAAGAGGCCCTTTACCATTCTATTCTGCATTTTTGCTAGTCAGTGTTGCCAGCAGCATATTTTTTTAGCATGAAAATATGTTTTTTTGCCTAAGGATGATACTGAAACTTACTGTCTCGTCAGAAACTTCCTAAGTATCAATGTTATGCGAGAATTTCGCACAAGTAGACTTATTCAGAGGGGCCCTGGGTTCAAATCCCGGTCTGGGCGTCCTTTGCGAGCATCCCTTCATCAATTTCATCATATAATGATATCATCACTCCTCATCTTCATCTATCAATCAAGTATGTAACTCTTACTTGATTGCAATCGAAATAACGTTAGAACAGTTACTTTTAACTTGAAAATTTGTAACCTGGGGGAACAACCAAATTTGGCAACTCTGTTTCCAGCCATGCGTCTCCTTTGTGCGCGTGGGTGATCGAATTTTCGAAATTGAAATTTTCATGAAACGAAACGTTTTACCTTCTCTAACATGGTGCTTCATTTCTTTTGTCTCTGATTAATACAGCGATGAACGCTGCATTACAATAGTTAATATTAAAATATTTACATAACATCAAATAATATAAAATACTACACGAATCTTCTGGAATCTTCTTCCCTGTTTAAAATTTAAATCGACGAAAATCGTGAATGTTAGTCAGCTCGCCCAACCGGGATTTTTCTCAATAATTTGTCTTCATAATGCTTATTAAAAGATGTGCAAGTAAAATATTTTTCCATATTGTTATTTTGCGTATGATCAAGGATTGTATTTATTTTCGGGAACTTCAACAACATAATCTGCTCAGCCTATTATCAGAAATATAAAAAATATGCCCAAAGAAGGATTTAATTTGACTATATTTTAGAATGCCTAGTCTACTTTATACTGTTAGGTTGATCAGGGAAAATATAAAATTCGAAAGAAAAATGAGTGACCTTAAAAAGAGAACCAGGATTTATGTAAATTTCTTGTGTAGGAGGATATCTCTGTCAGAGCAATTTAACCCACAAGAAATAATAATAATAGAAATAATAAAAATTATAATAACAATAAAGTAGAAAGAGAGCCACAAGGCACAAAATATGATGACAACATGAACGCCATCTGTTCAGTACCCTCGCAGCAAAAACGCATCTCCACATATAGGGGGAAGCTTATATAACTGCTATAATGTGTATTATTAAAGAGTTTAACAATCTAGTTCACACTGAAAAGCAAAATGAAAATGTAATTTGCACACATATACCAAAACGTGTCAATTTCCACATATATGTTGACTCCAATAACACACTTACGTGCAAATACTGCAAATGTTGCACCTTTTAGTGTGTGAAAATACACATAGAAATGTACAGTTGGTGTTCCGTTTGATGTACTATGATGCATCAATTGGGAAGATCAAACAATATCATTTAAAATATAACAAAATTACACATTTAGCTGTGTCACTGATGCATTAAAAGTGAAATTTTGATATCTTTGAAATGATCTTGTTTGATCTTCCCAACTGATGCATTTTAGTGCATCAAACGGAACACCCACTAATAAAAATACCCTTTTGTACATTTCTATGTATTTTGACACACTAAAAAGTGCATCATTTGCAGTTTATGCACGTTAATGTATTATTGAAGTCGAAATATATGTGGCAATTGACACTTTTCGGGTTGTGTGTGTGTAAAACGTCTATATTCGCAAAAGTTGGCAACACTTCTCGCAAGAAAAGAAAAAAAGAAGGCGGGGAAGAAAGCTGGAGGGTTACGAACAATCTATTCACTTGAGTGCGTTACAGCAAAGCCATCTCCCACTGTTTTCATTTCAAAACAAAAGAAAACTCGATGAAGAAGTTGCCCTTTCATTTTCTCTCGCGCTGTAAAAGTGAGGAAGATTGAGGGAAGGGCTAGTCGGGATCTGCCGAAACGTCCCTGTTGAAACTTGGATGAGGCCATCTTGATGGAATAGGATGACTTACAATCCAAGAATAACAACCTTATATCTTCCCTGACCGGTACTCTTTCTCTCCCCCCCCCCCCCACAACCTCCAAAAAACAAACTAGTTGTGATTTTCAATTGGCAGGATGTTTTTCCCTCCATTTCTTTCTTTTGTCTTTTCTTGGCTCTATCTTTCTTGCGTTCTTTGTGGGCTCGACTGTCGGATAAACCATTTCGGACATCAAAACTTACTTTTATCTATCACCAACGATTTCGTCCATGTAGCCAGTGGAAAGGGGCGATAGTAGAAAGAACCACTAGTGGTGGCAGCACTTTCGCTGATCACAGACAAATGAAATTTTGATTTACCAAGCAAACAGTGCTTCTTTCTCCTTGATGGCAGCTTTCGATATTTGGTTACGAAGCAATGAGAATTGGTAGTGATTGCTGCTACAACTGTTTTAAGCATTCCCATTGGCTGGTAAATTTTTGGGTAGTATAATCTGTGGTGGTTAGGTTAGACGACAACGAAAAATGGTTGTAGCAGCAATACCGACCTAATTTTGTGTTTTGACAGAGAATATTCCCAAGGGAACTACGTTTCGTGTGGATAGAGAATCTACTAGTGTTTCTTGTGCTTTGTGATTTAAGTTAGGATTATATTCGTATAAACTGAGAGTAATATATAATATAATAATTGTGTGAACGAAGTGAATTGATAGATTAAGTGAAGATAAAGTGATTAATATGATATAAGTGTTTAATATGGCTCGACGCCATTAAACAAAATGAATACCCAAGTAAGTGACACAGACACTTCGGAATGTATGGAAGTTTGGGTTCCTGCTAGCGTAGCTAGTCAAGACAAAGGTGATGTCTCTCAGGAAAACCTGTCACAGGATACAGTAAATACGCATCAAGTTAAAATATCTAAAGATCATGAAACAATTACATACAAAAATACCCAATTGGGCCCTTATGATGTATTTGTAAGAAGTGCAAATGAAATTAATGGAACAAATAGAAGAAATATTGGTCAGCTACATATACTAAAATTAGGGAAAAAACTTCATGAAACCAAAATCGAAGGTCTAAAGACAATTGAGACCATGGGCAAAAATCTGGCGAAATTGGAATTCAGATCTGCGAAAAATGCTAACAACTTTCTCTCTCATCCAGTTCTAATGAACAATAACTGGTTTGCTTATGTGCCAGCACATAAAGTGAGGAGAATGGGTGTAATTAGGGGAATAGATACCTCATTTACAGATGATGAATTATTAGAAAACATAAAACCTAATGTTTTCAACGTACTCAAAGTGAGACGAATAATGAAATACAAAATTGACGAAAATGGAAGTCGAATTTCTGAGCCAACGAGATCAATAATATTGACATTTGATGCCCAAACCTTACCAGCATATGTAACTTTATATTATTCAAAGATTGATGTAGAGCATTACATCCCCATGGTAAAGCAATGCACAAACTGCTACTATTATGGGCATTTCAAATCTAACTGTAAGAGTAAATTGAAGTGTAAACGTTGTGGGCAAAATCATGAATTCTCAAGCTGTAATAATAATGTCATATGCATTCATTGTTCACAAGAACACTGGGCAACAGACAAGGACTGTCCAGAAAAACAGCGACAAAAGGATATAGTGAAGACTATGGCGCTTGAGGGCCTATCTTATCATGAAGCTGTGAAAAAATACCCAAAAGCTACTTTAAATACTGCATCAGTAGTACCGAGTGAGAACAGAATATACAACATGTCCTACGCATCAACATGCAAGGAAACAACACAGACCCAATATAATAATAATGCAAATACTTATAAACAACAAAAAATCCAATACCAAACGCTTCATCACCAACTGCCTAACAAAAGAGCTTTTAATTACGCTCAACAAGTGGATCGTAACCAGGAAACAACAAAGTTATCTCAGGGAAAACGTCCAAAATCATCAGAAACATCTCAAAATCGAGAACAAAAAGAAAGACAGAAACCAGCGACAATTGACAAAACAAAACCACATTGGAAAGAAAAGCAGCAGAGTGGTTCAATGAAATCGGCTTTAGATCAAAAAGACAAATTACTTCCACTATCGCAGAAAATGCAAGCGAGTTCAGATTGTGGATCATCAATGAATGACCCTTTTTTAACAAATTTTTCTAAGTATCTAGCAGGAATATGCAACTTTGCCAATACCTCGTCATCACATAACATGAAACAGGATTGGTCTGTTGTAGCATCAAGTATAATAAATTATCTAATTCATCACTCAGAATGCCAGGCAGGATAAAGAGAATTATACAATGGAATATTAGAAGCATAATTCCAAATATACACAGTCTAGAAAACATTATTCACTTTTACCCAGCAGACATTATATTAATTCAAGAAACGTGGTTGAAACCCGAATCAAAAATTAAAGCCTATGGATACCACTGGATAAGACACGACAGAGATGACGGATATGGTGGAGTGGCCATAGGGATTAAAAATAATTATAGGTATGAAGTAATACATTTAAGGAACATGCCTGATAATATTCAAATAGTTGGAGTAACAATAGATAGTACTACATTTGTTACAATATATAATCCACCTTCGTCTAAATTACTGTATTCGTTCTGGTGTAATCTCTTCCAACAACTTCCAGCAAATACTTCTATTATAATCGGAGGGGATATTAACGCACATCATCCATTGTGGGGTTGTTATGGTTCAGATATGTCAGGGAAATCTCTGTGCAGATACATTCAAGAGTCAAATGTAACAATACTAAACGATGGCACTCCCACATATATCTCGAGACCAAATGAAAATCCTAGTGCCCCTGACATAACACTTGTGACAGAGAATATAGTTGCAGATATTAACTGGAGAGTTCTGCAAAATCCATATAATAGTAATCATCTTCCAATTTTGATATCATTTGATTCAAATATAGATACAACACTTATATCTAGTAATCTTCCGGAAAGACCAACACGTCCATACTATTCTAAAAATATTAACTGGAACGAATTTTCAAGGCAAATCAATCTCTCTACTGAAAATTACCAACAACAAAATTTAGGGAAAGATTACGAAAACTATACATCACTAATTAAAGAGAATTTGAACAGATCTACAATTCCCCGTCAACGTGACTCGAAAAGAAAGATTGCTCCGTGGTGGACGACAAACTGCCAGAAATTGATAAACGCTAGACAAAGTGCATTCATCAAGTATAAAGAAAACCCAACAATGAACCATTTCTTGAAGTACAAAGAAACAGCAGCCAAAACTCAAAGGTACTTAAGACAAATTAAGGCAGAGTTTTGGAAAAAGTTTTGTTCCTCGTTAACAAATGAATCATCCTTAACCACAACGTGGAAAGTTATTAACAGAATGTCTAATGCCAATAATATTAGTAGATATCATGGAGGCGACATAAGCAGTCAATGGATAACAGAATTTCATCAAACCCTAACACCAGACTCCAGCGACTGTGAATTTAATGCCATATTAAATTCAATGAATGAATTCACACCATCAACATTGGAATGTCCATATACCAGTGCAGAATTAAGAAAAGTTATAAGTGAAAGGAAACCTTCGTCGTCACCAGGAATGGATGGCATATCATATGAATGTATACAAAACTTACCGCAACTGGGGATAGATAAATTATTAGAACTTTATAACGTGATATGGAAGAGTGGACAAGTTCCCCTTCAATGGAAGGAGATTGTTATAATTCCAATCCTTAAACCAGGAAAAACACCAGGATGTTCTAAAAATTATCGGCCAATAGCACTAGCATCATGCTTATCAAAAATTTATGAACATCTTATACTTAATAGAATTACTTGGTGGATTGAATGTAACAATATATTACCAAAATATCAAATGGGATTCAGAAGAGGAATGGGGACAATAGATGTTTTGACTACACTTATTTTAGACATATGGTTGTCAATTGTTCGTCGCGAATTTTGTATAGTTGTTTTTCTGGATCTTTCTAGTGCATATGATGCAGTGCTTATAGATTTGCTTGTTAAAAAACTAAAAAATCTCAATCTTCCTAAGCAATTTATTAAAAGTATAGTTGGATTATTACTACAGAGAAAAATTTATGTTCGTTACGGTCATCAACTTTCAAATGCTCGCACAACTAGTCAAGGACTTCCGCAAGGTGCTGTGTTAAGTCCAACATTATTTAATTTGTATACTTAAGATCTTGGCAAACAAGTATTGAAGTATGCTAGATTACTGCAATATGCAGATGATATTGTTATATACAAAAGCAGCAAGAATCTATCTGATGGTATAGAGAAAACACAACTGGCTTTAAACGAATTATGCACATGGTGTGGTAACAATGGCATAAACATTAACGTAGAAAAATCATCTGTAATTGTGTTCCATAGAAGAAGATTACAAACTCCAGTTGTGTTAGACATTAATGGATCACACATAAAACAAACTAGGACACACAAATTTCTTGGCATTATGTTGGATGATAAATTGAAATGGAAAGCCCAAGTAGAACACATGGAAGAAAAGGCGCTTAAGGCGTTTAACATTATAAAATGTCTCACAGTCAAGAAAAAGTGGGGAGCAGATCCTAGACTACTCCACATTGTTCACAAGCAAATGCTAAACTCAAGATTAGAATATGGCTCTTTCTTGATTAACAATAATCTAAATTGGGCATTTGGGAAAATATCTTCAATACAATATCATAGTTTATGTAGAATCTTTGGTCTATGGAAAGGAACACCGAAACAGGCTACGTTTGTTGAAGTAGGAGAACCACCATTTCATCTACGGGCGCAATATCTTGCGAGAAAATTCTTAATGAAAAAGATGTCTTCCATATCCAGTCCAATAATACCAAAGTTATCACTTTTACAAGCCTTAATGTCATCAAACCGTACAGCTAAATATAAATTAAATCTTCCAATCTTATTCACAGCATACAAGTCGATTAAGGATTTCATACCGAAAGTTATTAGATTTTCAACGTCTCCGTGCTTTACGACAGACTATTTTAAATTAGCAACAATACTTCCCGTTCACTTTCCTCCATATCCAGATAAAGATACACGAACGTCAATGCCAAGTATGGTGAATAACATATTCATGGAATATGTACACTCTGTAGTGCATGAAGATTTTTACATAGTATATACAGACGCATCAAAGTTCGCAACTGGTAACACTGGAGCTGCAATATATTGCAATAATCTAATGGAATACAAAATCTACCCATTACCAGCAGAATTTTCAATATTCACGGCGGAAGCGTTTGCTATTCGTCAAGCATTGTTATATATACAGGAGAAAAACCTCAAGAGGGTAGTGATAGCCACTGATTCAGCGTCAGCCTTACACTCCCTGGGATCGATAACAGCTGATTACTATGTAGACTGGTACATTGTTAACATAAAAATTTTGTATCACAAACTAACCAACTCAGGATACAGTATTTCTTTTGTCTGGACTCCTGGGCATACATCCATAGAAGGGAACCACATAGCAGACACATTAGCCAAGTACGCAGCTGAAGAATCAAGTCACCGATCGCTTCGGATCAAATTTTCTGCAAAAGCGCTCGAGTCGCATGCTAAAACAGAATTATTGAAAAGTTGGCAGAAACAATGGACAATTACAGGGAAGACTAATGGGAAAAAATATTATTCAATTCAACCACTTATACCTAAAGAACCTTCGTATCAAGACATTAACCTCTCAAGAAACTCTTTAACAAGCCTTCTTAGATGTCGGCTTAATTACACCCTAGCACCTAAAGACCTGTATACTAGGAAAATCGTTCAATCCCCAATCTGTCAGTGTGGTGCAACTGAAGGAACACCTGATCACATTATATTTGAATGTCGCCTTAATGTAACTAAGCGTGATTATTTCTTAAGAGATCTAAAAGAAGCAGGATATAATGGCGCATACGCCTTGTCAACACTTTTGAGGAACCCAACGAAAAAAAAAAATATTATGTACTTAAAAACAATATTGTGAGAGAAAATATTATATTATAAAATTATGAAATGGTAAAATTATGTAATTGTAAAATTATGAAATTGTAAAATTATGAAATTGTAAAATTATAAAATGTAAAACAAATGCAACTGGTGCATAGCAGCAAAGCTACAACCAAATATACATTTATATATAAAAAAAAAAAAATTGTGTTTTGAGCTTTTGTTTGAAGTCCAATTTATGCACAGATAGGCTCATCTGGACTGCACTTACAGTTTAAAGAGGAATGAGAATCACCATGTGCCTCCAATGTGATGATAACGTTTCCTTAAGGGGGGCAATTCTGACGCTCGCCCGAGGCTCA
The DNA here is from genome assembly GCF_977018435.1 of Lepisma saccharinum. NCBI lineage: Eukaryota > Metazoa > Arthropoda > Insecta > Zygentoma > Lepismatidae > Lepisma > Lepisma saccharinum. Next base: position 10,116,406 of record NC_139249.1, read on the forward strand.
GCGCTTCACAGGAGGGGGCAAATACAAATAATTGTTTGTGTACTGTGGAGAGAGCATAACTAACGATATAAAAAGACACAAAAAAGGCATTTTTAGGTAGTCGTTTTCAAAATAGGCATTTATAGATACTACATAATTACTTGTATATTTTTCTCTCAAAAAGTGCATTTCTGGAAAACTTTTAACGTTGCCTTCCGCCAGTTATTAATTTATTTATTAATTTATCTGATTTTCTGTATGGCGTAAAGTGATAATGTTAAGAATTGAAAAATATCTCAACGGATAAGGCTTTATAATGCAGAAAACTCGGTGTAAATATCTCTTACGATTTTCATAATATGAATTTTCAAAGTTTGGGTTGAAGCACACTGTATAAAAATGAGTTTAAGCACGAAACAGCATTAACGCATTCAAAACATTAAAGTCTGTGTTTTAGTACAAAGAATAAAATAGGCAAATAGGCAAAGAGGCTCCCTAGTCCGAGTTCAAATTTATGGATGTTGACTGACTGTCACTTTTGACTAATCGCTAAAATGGGAATGAGTGATGACATGATGAAGAGACACTCACAAAGAACACATTTACCCAGGCTGGGTTCGAACCCGGGACCCCTGGTGTCGTAGTACGTTGTCCGCCGCGGAGCTCGGCTCTCTAGAAGAAAATAATATGCAGGTAGCGAAAGAAGGCGGGGGGGGGGGAGAGTAAATATGCATGTTACCATGTTACATGTAATACTTGAGGTAACAGTTCATTTAATAAGTCTTTCTTGTGTGTTTTGAAAAGGGGGGGGGAGGAGTGCTGTCACTCTGGTGCAGGGGCGGCGCCAGAAATTTTCGACCGGGTGGGCAGAAGCTCCTTATTGATAAATTAGGGTGGGCAGTATAAATGTAAAACCATATATAGTATATATGTGTATGTAAGACGTATGTATCTCCCTCTCTCTACAACTCGCGAATTCCCTCTTACTTCTTTTCCCTTTCCTTTTATTGTTTTCCTCTTTATCTTTTCTAATCTATTCTCGCATCTTGTTCCATGTCCTTTCGTTTTGTCTCGGATGGACACAATTATTTCAAGGAAGTGTTTACACATGCGCAGCCATACCCCAACCAAACATTCTAATCACATTCTTTCATGCATGTTAATACAGTGAAATAAATGTGAATTAGGTTTAAGCTTGTGTTGCAAATACAAGGCACATACTTAATTTTATGTATTCGGCGACTATGACAGAAAGTGCGGTGGTAGACCGTCGTGAAGTTTCTCGTAATGTAAATGCATGTTCCTGAGCATAGTATTTTCATCGTATGAGTTTTTGACTGAACGAGTTTCTTACTCCTTGGGGGTCACTTTTCTTAGCTTACAAGGTTTGTACAACTGAGAAATCTATCTGAATGTTTGTAGTAGCGGCGATTGGGTGCCAACATTTGAGGGGCAAGGACAATATACTTATTCTTGGTAGAAAAGGCTTAGCATAAAGAGACCATAGTGCGGGGGCAAAAAGTGGCAAAATGTGGCGGGGGAACTGCATCCCCCACTTCCCGGTCCTCCTAATCGCCGCCACTGAATGTTTGGATTAAATTAACGTCTTATTAGGAATGATTTAAAACACACACGGAGAACAAATTCTTTGTTCATTGTCCATGGAAGTATTCCTAGGCTAATGAAAGGTTATTTTGACAAAATATCACTCATAAGTAATAAACAAGTAAGATTGAAAAATCTGTTCAGAATTGAATAGATTATTACCTAAGTTGCTATTCGTTTTCTGAACTGTCATGTTACTAATGCGGGAGAAGCAATACACGTATGGTCACATGAACATATTTTTTGAGGTAACAAAATGATTTAGGACACAGGGAATTCATCGAAGTTGATCACCGTGCCAGAAATAATTCATCTATTTTTCATAGATGGCTTGGGTTGTATGGTGTGACCATTTCGAACACACTAGAATTTCAACCTCTACCCTGTGCAGCATACCCTGGAAACTTTATTCTTTCAGGGCAACGAGTCCCTGGCGCTTGGAACCACTGTCAAAGTAATAATTTATGAGGATTTGTATTTTGAGTGTCAGTATGTGTTTGTTTTCGCCCCTTCGTTACTTTCATCTAATTACAATTGAACCTTATCGTCGCCATTATCAAAATTAACAGAAAAATGGCTTTAAATAAAACAAATCAACCAGAACTTACTCTTCAAAAAATGGAATTTCATTAGTCCATAGCTCTTAGAAAGTTGAGGTGGTAGTTTCAATTGCACAGCGTTTCATTAGTGGATCAAGGCAGCTAATTCCGTGAACAATGACGTTGTTTTCCGAAAGTCTCAAATATTTGTCTCAGGCAATCACCCTCAATGGACGCATCTTCTGTGGTGATAAAATGCCACGTTTGGTGCGAGTTCTTTCTGTATATTCTTCCCCAATGGCATAACGCTGTCGCATTATAATGATGAGGTCCTGTGTTCGACTTCCCCCTCCTCTGGTGGAAGCACAATACACACAGGTTCAGACTACACGTTAAACTGTAGGTTTAGTCCCGATTAGCCTATCTGAGCATAAAAGTAGGCTTAAAACGAAAACTAACAAAATCGTCTTCTGGATACTTCGTGACATAACTTTCTTTCTTTACTTCAACTGTATCTACAGATTCTGTTTAATGTGGCAAAATTTATGTGTGGGACGAGGATTTCTAAATAGGATAAGCCACTCATTAGTAATTGAATAATTCTGTAGCTTTTTCCATACATAACTTGTTTATTAAAATTTATTCACTTCAGTATTGTAGTGATTATTGTGATTCCTTCTTATTAGTAGAATAAATATATATAAAGTTGATATTTCGCATACCATATTGATATTGGAAGACAACAGATATATAAAAATTGTAATGAAATAAAAAGGACACTTCTGAAATTTCAATGCAGAGCTAATTATAACTATATTATACTCTCTAGCATACTTAAACCCGAAGGTTTGTGGCTGCAGTAACACAAGCCTTCCATCTGCCCCTATTCGGAGCAAGATCAATCCAATCTTTCCCATCCTTGCCGATTTCTTTTAAGTCCATCTCAACGTTATTCCTCCATCTTCGTCTTGGCCTTCCTAATGGTCTCTTACCATCAGGTTTCCCAACAAGAATCCTATAAACTCTTCTTTCCTCTACCATTCGTGTCACATGGCCAATTAAGTCTTCTTGATTAAATTATTCTAATAATAATAATAATTAAAAAGTTGAAATAATGTATTGTGTTACCGGAGGAAGTAACGCTAAGATGATGTTTTTATTTGTTTATTTGGAGATTATTTTAACCATACCCAGGCCGGGATTTATATACGTATGTGGAGGCCCGGAGCTGCAGCCCTTAAGTTCACCCTAAATTCTGATCTAATCTTGATCATACCCAGCATAATAATTTTGAGCCTCCTAAGCCTACTAACTGCTTTTAAACATGGAAGTATTCATTTGATCACAGTTTTTGTTTCAATATCTCTAGTAATTGCTTTCACTTTCTAATGACAAAATTGGCTTTTTATGGGTTGATAATATGTTAACATTTCTAGCATAGATAATATTCACAAGTAAAATATACATGTTATGAACACCAGAATACACTTATTTAACGAATCATTCATATCAAGTATATGTAGGTACTTATTGAATTTGATTGGGTGGGCAATCGGGTGGGCACAGGAATTTTTGGGTGGGCGCTTGCCCACCCGTGCCCACCCCTGTCGCCGTCCCTGCTCTGGTGGAATGAATGACCAATCCTTCCATTCCTTTCAGGCATCTTTACTATGGACAGATACTGGGAGAAGTGCTGTGTTATCGATTGATTGATTGATTGGTTTGGTGTTTTTAAGTCCACTTTTTGCACAGTAAAGCTAATCGGGACTGGACCTAATGTTTAAAGTGCGATCCGAACCACTATGTGCCTCCACCGGGTCATCGATGAGAAAAGTCGTCTTTTGTGATGTTTTGGTGCTTGGAGTTTTATGTAATTACATGTTTTGCCTTTGTATGTAGGCAAGCAAAAATTACAAATGTCGACGAATTACGATGTCAAGAACGACACATGTGAATTTCATGTTACATATTTTGAGGTTTCGTCGTCGCCTTGTAATCAAGGGGTCCCGGGTTGGATACCCGATGGAGGTACATGGTGGTTCGGATCCCACTTTAAACTGTAGGTCCAGTCCCGATTAGCCTTGCTGAGCATAAAGTGGACTTAAAACACCAAATCAATCAATTTTGAGGTTGATTACATGTGTCCCATTCATCTTACATATTTTACATAAAAAGCATTATTTGGACCATCTTTCTGATTTTTAATTAATATGTTGATCTGTTTTTTTTTTACTTCACTTTTCTGCCACATTTGGCTAATAGCGAAGATGAGTCATGATACGATAAAATTGATGGACACTTGCAAAGGAACACCGATGTCAAGCAGTTTTGACGTAGCATATTCGGTAAAAATGGATCATTTTACACATTCGTGTATTATTTCTTCGATTTCTCTAGCAGTAGAGTCTTCGTAATTTCGTAATTGCTATGCATATTCTTGGTTCATTTTAAAGCTTTTTACGTCATACTAGCGACCCTGTGTGACGTTGTATACTATACAGGGTGTATCAAAAAGAATCATCCTATTTCGAAAGGCTATATTTAGGAAACCAATGAACATAGAATCTCGCAGCAAGTTGTACAATATCAGCCCTATGAGACGCGAGGCCCCGGGCGGTCGCCCCCTTCGCCCACCCGTTGCCACGCCACTGTGCATAAGTATAACATCAAGTTTTACATACACTAGGTTTTGATTTGTTGCAGGTAAGTGCTTTACTGGTACAGCTCAATCTTTAGTCCGCATCAATAAAGCAACCCAGCAACAGGAAGCATTCTGCGTTCTCCACTTCAACAAATGTGAGTCCGTTACAGCAGTGTGAGATTCGTCGTCACCACCTACTGCTCACAGTATTCGACGTTGCACAGTTGTAACGAACTCACATTTCTTGAAGCAGAGCATGCAGAATGCGTCCTGTTTGCTGGATTGCCTTCTTGATGCGGACTAAAGATTGAGCTGCACCAGTAAAGCACTTACCTGCAACAAATCAAAGCCTACTGTAAGTAAAACTTGATGTTACAACATGTATTGTACAACTTGCTGCGAGATTCTATGTTCATTGGTTTCCTAAATATAGCCTTTCGAAATCGGATGATTCTTTTTGATACACCCTGTATTTACCTGTTTGCTCATCAGATGATATAGGAAACGTCGCAAGTTTAGATCGATATCATGCTGCCAAGATATAACGAACGAGTAGCACATAATTATGAAGCATTAAATTATTACAACACATGTAAGTGTTAGAAAATAACGTTCATAAAAATAAATATGAAGCTTTACTTTAGTAAAATAACAGTTGACATCAGAAATTAGCATCCGCAAGAATAACAGGCGTGTTCATTGGTCCATTTTCATAGATCTTGGGAAAACAAAATCATATTGAGATATAATAATAGATACAGCGTCATCTATGAGGACTTTTGTTTATATTGTAAATAGATCCTGAGGTTTGGCCTGTGAACGTATCAAAATAAAAATAATAAAAACATCCTTTCCCCATTTGAGAGTTGAATTTCGGAAATTCCCATATTATTCTTATTATTTCAAATTTCCGTTCATATTGTGCTATTTTTAGCAGTGTTTGGAAAGTTACTTTTAAGAAGTAACTAAGTTAGTTATATTTGTAGTTACTTTCGTCTGGAAACTTTCTTGCAAACATATTATACACATTCAATGATTATAAAGTGTAATAATATCATATCATATAAACATTATGTAAACTCACATGTGTTTTACTTATGCTTCTTGTACATAATATGTCAGCTTTGCTTTACTCTCTATACTTATGCACAGTGGCGTAGCAAGGGGTGGGCGAAGGGGGCGACCGCTCGGGGTCTCGCGTCCCATGGAGCTGATACAAAAAAATGTATTAAATAGGAATGAGGGGGGAAAAGATGGAAAAGGCTAATTTTTGTAGGCAAAAAAATTAAAACATTCTATTTTTATTTGGCTTTAAATTCTAGCTAAACGTTATAATACGTCAAACCAGGGCCGTAACATACAGGCAGGCTGGCGGGCGGGCTCTATGCCTAATGGGGCCCGGAAAAAGTAAAAATTATTGTAATATTTCTCATGTGAAACATTTGCTCAAAAATTAATGGTAAATTGCGTGGACATTTTTACCCATGTATTCTTTTCTCGAATAAAAAGCAATTTGTCTTATCTTTTCTTCTTTCTCTCGACCTTGCACTCACGATTCTAATATGTTAACAATAAAGCACCTCCAACTGCCACGAGGCAACTGCGAGGCATTTAAATGCTTGGCTTGTTTGCGACTCAAGAAGGCAATGGATAATACGTAGTATAATCAGTTCTTACTTCATTCCTACAGGTTCATATTTCAGCTCACGGAAAACAAAGAAAGGCATTTTTAGGGTGAGTGAAATTATTGAATATAATTTTCTTCAGTAATTTATTATTATTTAAATATTATAATTTGCTGACGTATCCTTGAAGATTTTGTATCGATTCAAATTGAGATTTCAAATTTAAAGACGGTTGGGGGGGGGGCTCGCATTCTAATCTCGCCCAAGGCCTCGCGTTGTGGTGCTACGCTACTGCTTATGCATATACCTTAAACACATTTTAGCTAGGACTATATTTCCATTGAATTCAGCAATCCATCTTAAACGTTGAAGTCTTCGAGTGTAATTAGAAATGGCAAATTGTAATAAAGCGTGGATGTTCTAAACTTAACATGCAACTAAGCCTTGCCTTAGTCGATTCCTCGAAAAATCCTTTCACGTTAGCATCCAGAGAAACAGTTGACAAATTTAGTTCTTCCCCCACGTTCTAAAATTTCAAGTTTCCATTGATTGATTAGTTGTTTTAAGTCCACTTTATGCACAGGAAGGCTAATCGGGACTGGACCTACAGTTTAAAGTGGAATCCGAACCACTGTGCCATGTGCCTCCACCGGGTATCGAACCCGGGACCCCTTGATTACAAGCCGACGACGTTACCACTACGCCATCGGGGAGGCCCTTCAAGTTAACAATTTAAGTGTCGTAATGTAACTGTTGATAACGTTACATCTACTGCAAAAAAAAGTAATTATGTTACAGTTTTACTTTTAAAAGTAATACAGCTAGAATTCCTAAAAAAAGTAACTTACTTCCGAACAGTGATTTTAGGGCATATAAATTACACTAGTCGACATTGTCTCTATATAATTTCGACAGGTTGGATTAAAAAAATGAAATCCATTTCTACCCATCACGTCTTATTGTTTTCAGAAAAGAGCAATTTATTAACTGCCTTAATTTCAGAATATAATGAGTAGTTCCGTTATTTCCACAATAGATGGCTCTGTTTATAAGATCGTAAAATACTGATATTCTACATTACATATTCTCCAATTTTGAACAATGAGCGCATATAGAAATTTAAACATTTAATCCACCTTCAACCTTCCATGTGACACATTGGCATAAAAATTGTACTCCCTCTGTCCCATAATTATTGTCCGGTACAATTTTGTTTGTTGTCCCATAATAATTGTCTGATAGGCAAACTGTGACATTGGTGTATACAGAAGAAGAAAATTAAAAACGGGATTGAGTCATACAATATTATTACTCAAGGATCAGTACAAATTGGCCGATCAAGTATCCAAAGGAACATAAATAAAAAGTCACCATTTTGGCATACCGGACTATAATTATGGGACAGAGGGAGTATGAACTTTGGTTACGTAAGTTTTATTTACAAAAATCCCTCAAATTTTATATCACAAACTGTACAAAAGCCAATGTTAACATATGTTGGGTATATTGACCTTGGTGACATCGTGACTTGAAGATCAGCATTCAAAATACTTCCATAATGACCTATTGGTTTGCAATCAACTGAAATTTGCAATACTATATAAGGTTTTATTGTGTAATGTAATAAATGTCATAAATGAATAAAATTTGAATGACCCACAAAACTAACACAGTAGGTTTGTAATAGTGGTGGGGGAAATGTTACAGGGTATATGGCGATGACGTCCGCCATATTGAAACCCGCCATCTTGAAATAAACTTCAAAATTTTAAATGGAAACCATAGCTTGTGACACCTTAATTGAGTAGGACGTTTCTATTTCTTCCAAAATGTCGACCAGTGTTATCAGTCTCGCTGTGCGTGTTTGTTTCTGAAAATGGCTGAACGTAACAAACGCATCTTTGCACTACCACAAATGCGGACAAAAAAAGCTGGCTGAGTAGAAAGAGAGCGAAGTGGAAAATCGAAGTAAAGGCGCGTCGAGGAACCACGACAAGAACATTGAAGAAAACACGAAAATCTTGTTGGCTATTTGTCGCCATGGTTACCAGCAAGGAGCAGACTCGTAAAAGATTCTTGTAGGCAGAGCATAGCTCGGGACAGTCTGATGTCGAAGCGGTGAGAGAACACGGGTCTCCCTTATCACACAAGACTAGAAATCTTCGTGTTCTGACGTCAGAGCGGAATGTCTTCGTTGTTAGGTTTGGTATTCTTAGCATAAATACACTGAAAATGTATTGTTTATGCCAAGAGGACTGAACCTGACAAGCCTAAACGCACGGCCATGAAAATAGGCGGCTCGGCAGAATTGCGCTGTTGCCACATGTGGGAAAACCAAAGCGAGGGCGGGACAAAAGTCGCCGTTTCCCGCGCACTGTGTGGCAACGTCAACCGAGCTGCGTTGCCTAGTTCGAGCGTGAGGCCGACCTCTCTCCGGGGCACTTTTGTGTCATCCCTGGCCTTTGGAGCAAATACTGTCAGTTTGTGTCACATGGATTACTAATACCAACTCTACAACGAGATCTTGTAGACGTGGCAACAGCGCGAACTTCTGCCACCCGCCTCATTTCATGGCCGCGCGTTTAACGAAGTCATTTAGCCTAACAATGAAAGCATACCGCGATGACGTCAGAAGACGAGGTTGCTAGAGTCTTGTGCGATGAGTATATAGCTACATGTGTATAGTTATCAATGTCTGCATATAGATATGAATCTTGTTATACTTCTGTAAATGCCATTTCTAGATTTATATTTTCTATAAAATGTGTGCTAGTATTCTTTAATCAATGATTAGTGTAGTTTTGCTCTCTTTCTTCTTCTTCTTCTTTTGTTTTGTATTGTTGAAATTGTACATTTTTCATTGTTTATAATATATGTAAGCCCATTGTAATTGGAGCCAAAGCTCTGTTATAGGTGAAAACAAATAAATACATAAATAAGTGGGACTCTGAGGACACTGATGCTGATGAAATGACTTCACTTGTGGTGGCGGTAATGCACCCACGTATACTCCGTCCCGGGAAAAACTAGTCAGCGAACAAAAACAAGTCCCTGCGCTACAGTCTGGCCTAGTTAAGAAGCCGCGCTGGGACCGCCTTCATGGCAGTGACCCGCTGTTGCCTCCTTCACCTACGAATAAACTTGCTGTCAAACAGGCAACCACTGCCCCCTGTTACGGCAACAAGCGGCAACCTTAGAATCCCTCCTCTTCGAAGCGACCAGAAGGGGAACAGGATTTTGTCAAAATAACCGTTCTCCCCTGTGAATGGGGGTCGGGACATAGCGTGGGCGGGGTATAGTAGCAGCGTGTACTGCTTCGCTCTGCCCACTCGCTTTCCCCTCTTCTCTACTGTTATGCGCGGCCTTGCTCCAGAGATTCCCGGAATAGAGTATAGGTGAATTGCCTCTTCAATGCGGTGATAACGCTGTCGTCTTGTAATCAATGGGTTCCGTGTTCGGTCCCTAGTTAGGGCCAGGGCCTGTGGCATAGTGGGGCTCACAACTAAAAATATTCACGGGACCTAAGAAATCAGAAATCTTTGTTTCTTATTCTCAAGTACAGATGTCGACATAATCACACTATAACTACTATTACAATTAATTTACACAATTCGTATTATTACCGAAGGACAATAAAAAACTTGTTGAAGCTTAAAACCGAGAATAAATGGAGGCTATTAAAGATTTTCGGTGTGCAAGGTTTGACGTTCATTGTATTTAATTACGATACTTCGTGCGTTGAATATCAAACTTTCAATGTACTTATCAAAGTGCCAATTTTTAATACAATAACATTCTCTGCGAAATATTTTTGGCTATCTTTCATGGGATTTTGACGCTGTAGTGAATTTACACTATCTCACAAGATAATATTTTCACTTCATGATTTCAATTTATAGCTAATTAAACGAATAGTGCATTTTACTTTTCATTGAAATATTTGAATGCGATTTTTATGTAGTGCTTTGTTTAGAACATGATTTTAAGTAATTTAGATATTTCTAAGTACAGTAAAACATCGTTAATCCGGACAAATGGGGGGTAAGTTGACCGGTTTAACGAAAGTCCGGATTAACTGAAATAACCTAAAAGAACAGTAGAAAGTGTTCCGGGTTAAGCGAAGTCCGGCTTATCGGAGTTTTACTGTATGTCAAAACAATCCAGGAAGTCATGAAAAATGAGATTTATTGCTTAATTGGAAGCACCAGCTACCTATAAACTCGTAATAAACCGTGAACATACAATTCTTTTTTCTCCTTACCTGCCTCTCCTCCCCCCTCCCCCCAAGTTTGTAATTCTTGCTTTACTATGTATGATTTTGAAAATGTCTTATTTGGTTATTTCGCGCGGACTAAACCCCACCAGAAAACGATGAAATTTCGTTTTCGTGATTTGTACGTTTAGTGCATGAAACGAAAGGTCAATGTGCGCATGCGTGAAAAGCACATGTAGGATATGAAGGTGTGTCGCAGTCTCAACATATTCGATTTGTCTTTTCAGAATAAAACAGTGCAACACCACTTACGTTTCAAATATTAAATATAGAATACTTTGAAATATTTACAAACCCAACTTTACGATATCTTCCTGATCCCATATAATTCTGTAATTTTTAATCTAAACTTCATTTGGATTTGATTTTTTGACAAACAAAATAATTTCGTAATAAATGTTTACGTCAATGCAAAACGTTAAACAATGAGAAAATGCAGATTTTTTTTGCACAATTTTAACAATAAAATCAGACCATATTTGATGCGTTATACACGAAAAGATTTTGAATATCTGAACTAGCCTGTCTATATTCACAAAACAAATATGGCATTCATGCATTTTCATACAAAACGAGTAATGTCTGTAGGTAGGCTGGAAATTTTCTTGATGGGGTGTTGCCCCTGTTCCCCTCCTAGGTTTCTTGTTCTTGTTTAATACTCAAGAGAGCAAAGAGTTTCCCGTTTCCGGTCTACCAGTTGAAATTCTAAAGGTGGATAATACGTAGCTATGTTTTAGGCGGGGAGGCATATATAATAATGTATATAGGTGAACTACTTATAAAAATATATTGTGATGTGAGAAAGAAGTGCGATTCCCTTCAACCTCTTCGTGTGCATTTCAAAATGCTTCCTCATTCGAAAATCGTTCAAGAATTAACAAAGATAAAAATTTATTTCAATAGAGCTCTTTTTCAGATATCGATATTTTATCATCATGTGTCGCTCATAAGTTGCTTTACAACTGTGTTTTCCAATGACAAAATGAAAGCTAAATTCTACAACATTCAACTTTTTTCTTCCAATCTGGCATGTTCTATGGCATAACTTTGTGTTACAAATTGGCTGGTTCAAGTATGTGACAGTCGTCCAACTGATTGAGCTTCTTGTGATGTGACTAAGTATTGGGTTTTTGCCCTTGCACACTGGCAAGACAACGTATACGCTAGTGTTTAACTACCAAGCATGCTTATCTATGTAGAGTAGTACGTACGTCGTAGATTCAACGAAGTTAGTAATAAGATGTGTTTTATACAGCGTATCTAGATACACTTGTAGATTGAATTGTATGTTCTGCAAATATGCTGCATAAAGAAACAAGTACTACTAATTGAGGCGAGTGTACATTGTAGTCTGTCAAGTTATGTTGTAGAGTGGGATTTAAATGTAACCACAAATCGAAGGTTGCGTTTCAGTTTTAGCTTAAATTGTTGTTAGATTAACAGGTACAGTGGGATCCATGAGTATTACCGTGCAAATTGTCCATCACCATGTTCGTGCACTTTATTTGACCCAACAAGAGCTTCAAGAATTAAAAGAAAACTCAAAACAAGATGTTGATAACTTCTGCACCAGCATACATACAAATCCATCGTATAAAAACACACAGGATGTAAGGAAAAAATTAATGAAAGTAGTCATGGGCAATTTGCACGGTAATACTCAGGGATCCCACTGTACAATGTATACAGCATATTAATCAGTTGAACTCCAATACAAAAGCACAGCAATATTTTGATACAATAAAAATCTCTCACCTTTAAATGTATCTGAGAGTTATCTGCAAGTTAAACCTTCATGCAATACTTCAAATTCCATTTCTCGGTGTACACACAGAAAACTAAATGCATCATATCGATTGATGCACCAGAATGCATAGATTGATACACTAAAGTGTGTTTTATGGCTTCTTCAAAGAATCACATTCACATTTGATGCATTTGGGTGCATTTTTATATGTCCTGAAAGAAACACCAAAGTGCATCATTTCATGTTTCTTGTTCCTTGATGCACCTTGATGCGTTTTCATGCACCAGAATGCATCTTTCTTGATGATGCACTTAAACGTTTCGTCTGAGCTACATAAACTCTGTAGCTCAGACCAAACGTTTAAGTGCATCATCCAAAAAGATGCAGAAAGGTGCATCAACGAACATCAACTGATCCATTGAAGTGCATCTCGACTGAAAGCAATCCTCACTCGAATCAAATGATGCACTTTGGTGTTTCTTTCAGGACATACAAAAATCACCCAAATGCATCAAATGTGAATCTGATTCTTTGAAGAAGCCATAAAACACACTTTAGTGCATCAATTGATATGATGCATTTAGTTTTCTGTGTGTACCTGTACTATTTTTAAGGAAAAACACAGTTAAAACAAAAGTACTATTTGTTCCTGTACGGTTTTTCTGATAACGATCACGTTCTTCAGGTTTGTGAATTATTCGAGGATAGCCACGGAAAGCTCAGATTATTTGTTTGATGCATGTGTTGAGAAGGTGGAGGTGTTTGTTGATTACCTCTGATTCAATGGGGCTATGAGTATAATCAGTGGCGGCAATTGGGTTCCAAAACTGTGAGGGGGGGCAAGGACAGTTTTCTTTTCCTTGGCACATAAGGTTTAGCATAGTGCGGGGGCAAAACTGCCAGGGTCGGATTAAGACGAAATTGGGCCTGATGCTTGAAATCTTCGGTGAACATTAAACACAACGACGTTATAGTTACGTCACAGCGCAAAGAATAATAGTAACTGTATAATAAGTAACGCTGTGTCTAGGCGTCCAAATTTCATTCTAAGATTTATTTTCAGGTTAATATAGCAAAAGAAAACTGTTCAGCTTTTGGAAAATTCTCGTCTGTTTTCTTCAGGGCCTATTTCTGGAATAGGCCTAATGTTGCAGCATCAATAGCACCCACCTTAATCCGGCCCTGAAAAGTGCCCCCCCTCGCCGCCACTGAGCATACTGAATAATGAGTAAGATTGATTGATTGATTTGCTTTATTTTACTTCGCTTTTTGTGCCACTGTTGGCTAATTTGCAAAGATGGGGATGAGTGATGACTAGGGGCATGCATATTTCGTTTTTGACGAAAATTTTTCATGTTTTTGAAAGATGTGAGATGCATTTTGTGACCATGTTTTGCCACGAAATAATGCGAAATGAACTGCAAAAAGCTAAATTAACTCTTAAACACGAAATTCAGGGTTTATTCACCGACGCGACACCTTCAGAGGTCTGAATTATCCTGAGAGTTATGCAATTCCCGGAAAATTGATTAATTCTGCTGTTAATATTGGAGAAGCGAAAATGGACTCCTTTACACAGAAATAAACTTAATACTCTGAAAACTACATAAATGTGCTATTAGAAGTGAAATGTTAATTCTGTGGAATATGTGTAGTTTTTAAATCAAATTTAGGATTATATACACAATTTTAAAACCAAAATGTATTTTTATACACCACTTTTCATCCAATTTTTCACCGCTATAACACCGATATTTTATTTTATTTACCGCTTTTGCACCCGAAATTGACTCAGTTTTTGTACCGAAATTTTCCTTTTTTATTTACCAAAAATATGTGCCTCTAGTGATGACATGATGAAATTGATGAATTGACACTCACAAACATCCATGCCCAGGCCGGGATTCGAACCAGGAGATGTGCTAACCACTCCGCCACAGGGGCCGGCTATTATAATAATGACTATGAAATGTCTTTCACAGCGCGCTACGACGCCAGGGGTCCCGGGTTCGAATCGAATCCCGGCCTGGGCGTTCTTTGTGAGTGTCACTTCATCTAAGCATCACTTATCCTCACGGTGACGATTAACCAAAACTGGCAGCAATGCGACGTAAAAAAGCAAAAATACAGCGCGTTCGTCATTTGGCATCCTGGGGGGAAAAAAAGTCTTCAGCAAAACTTTTACCTATTTCCGCAGTCAACAACTGTAACCCCTCCCCCTCAAGCTTCTAATGAAAATTGAAATTGTGTTGAATTTTTCTCCACCAACTCTGAATTATAGGAAACTACAGCTAAAGGCCACATGTTAAACACACCGACGTGAATGGCTTGCTCAAAATCACGTAAAATAAATGTTGATGAAAGTTTTAAATTGTACCTAGAACACTCATTAACCATTTAAATTTTTGTTATTTAGCGTCGCTTCTTCCTTCACTTTGGGCTAATCGCGACGATGACGGTGATGATATGATAAAATTAGCTCAGGGACACTAACAAAGAAAAATTCCAGGTCTGGATTCGAGCCCGGGACCACTGGCGTCATGTGCTAACCACTTCGCCACGCGGTTTACCACCAATGGTAAACAAAATTTTTGATCCTTTCGTCTATGCACTGGCCTATGCAAGATTGCTTTTCGAAGGGTGAAGTAGAATGGTAAAGGTGAATAGTAGATAGCTGCGTTATGAGGCGGAAGGAGGCATTGGAATATTTCATATACATTGGAATTTTATTCACGCTCAAAAATGGTAATTGGGAATCATTCACCACTTTGGTTTGTACCGCTTTTGTTTGAAAATGTCGATGTTCTTACAATTTTGGATGGCTGTAGCCCCATAAGCTCCCTTCTGCTTACGCCAGTGAGTCCATGTAATGTGAAAATCTGGTAAAATAATTTTAGACAACTCTTACAATGTACCGTCGACGAATGCTATACATTCTAAATTGCTTTTAATTGTGAAACCCACGATATTATTGTCCTATCGTTGACAAATACGTATGAAATTTCCTTCGTGTTATTCTGATTGAATGTAGTGCATTGGGAACTTCCTGTAAAGTTTTGCGTAACTTAAGCTATATCTTACCTCTTGTGTGATATTCTTCTTGATCAAGTAGCGTCGTATGATGTTAGCGTAGATATTGCCTGTTCTCACCAACTCCCTGTACAGAATTGTAATGGGCAGCTCGCAACGACAATCAAACTTTTCACAGTTATATTAAACTTCTGTCTGTTCAAGACACTTTCACTTATTTCTTCATGGTTGTGTTCTAAAACAAGATCTCTGTCACTACCTTTCTTTGTTTACCTGTTGCATTTATCCTTGCAACAAGTCTAAATTTAAAACCCGAAATCTCACACAATGATTACCCACGTTTACTTAACAAAACACTATCACAGGAAGTTACGGCTCCTCGACATGTTGCTGTAGTGTGTTCCGAAGACAAGGTCTGTTGTATTGTGGTGTGACTCACGCAGGTACGAACTTGTGGGTGAGGGAGAGAGTTCATTCATTTGTTTCCTTATCACCACTCAGCAGGAACTTGTAGTTCCTTACAAGCCCCTTGTGCAATGCGAAAACTGACCTTGACAGTCCCAAACACGAACATTTGTTGATTTTTACAACAGCATAAAAACTTAAAGGCAGTTCAGTTCTGCAAATTCAGGGTTACCAACCATCAACAATCATCACGTAAGAAAATAAATAAAATCACAATTATCTCAGCAACATATTTATATTACAAATAATTAGTTATGTCGTACAAGACATATAATGTTCGCATTTACACTTAGCAACAACTCAAGACACTCAATCGCTATATTTATATTATATAACATGGATATTTGTTCGTGTGCATTATCTTATTTTAATTTTTACATAGATGGCTTAAACCACTTCATAGTTATGGCCACAGTGACTAGAAAAGGGCCAAAGTTTCCCAAATGTTCATTAGTTTTATTACCACCACTATACACGTTTAAAATTATGTTACATAGTTCACTTCAGAGCGTGGTTCATATATGTCTTACCCATCAAAACACTTCTCACTTTTATCACTATATCCTGGGTATATTTTGTGGCTATTTGAGTACTTAAACTTCACACAATTCCATCATTACCATCGTAAGTAGCTCGAAAGATTTTCATTTCGTTTCGATACCGTTGCTAAAACAGAATTATTATGAAACATATTGCCCAAAACAGTGAAAATATATTTAAACAAACATATTAGCACAGGTGAACCCTACAATTCAAAATATTTGTGTAAACTGCTTTTACAATTTGCTTACCAATTGTTGTACCACATGTCAGAATTCTATAGTCTTATTTACAATTGATGTGGTTTATAATTCAAAATACAATTATCTAGTTCTAAATTAGTTCTTCCTTAAATTTGGTTTTAAATTGTTGTAGCAAATTATACCTCTATACGCTGATTATAGAACAAAATATGTTTGAAAGATCCGCTAACAAATGCACCATTTTACAAAACAGAATTTACATAATGACTATTTTTTATACTCCCTCAAGGCCAAATTTATTTTTAAATAAATCAGCAAAAGATGTCACTGCTTCAATGTCACTGAATATATTATTTTAGGTTGGAATACCGCTCAAGTTAATAATATATTTTAAAAATTTTTGTTTGAGAAATTTGGCATGTGAAAAAAAATCAATTTATCCTGTAACGTGAATAATTAAGTCTGTTCTGAGAATATTAAAACTCTTATATTCGGTACTCATATGATATATATATATAAGCAAGGTTATATTCGTTATGATAATGATAATGAACTAAAATAACTTTTTGTTACGACAACTCTACTTTATTTTGATCACGACAGTGTATGGAGATGGATTAGCTATTCTATCTATTTCCGAATTTATAAAGTAATATTCATTCTCAGAGCTACTAAAATTAGTTTATGACCAAGGCCAGAAATACAACAGATTAATTAGCATATATAAAATCTGTTCGAGATTTCCAATACTCACGGACAGTTCTGGGTTGTAATGATTCCATTGAAAGTCAACGAATTAGGTACAACCCAGAAGTGTCCGTGACTGCACAGTGATTCCACTAGTATTGTTCGGCAAAGTGTTCATGACTATTTTCATTAATTTTTTCTTACATTCTGTGTGTTTTTAAGCGATGGATTTTTATGTATGCTGATGCAGAAGTTGTCAACAGTTTGTTTTGAGTTTTCTTGTAATTCTTGAAGCTCTTATTGGATCAAATAAAGTGCACGAACATGGTGATGGACAATTTGCACGGTAATACTCATGGACCCACTGTAGAAGCATGCTGAATCATATCAAGTTGTAAATTTTGCAACATACTCAATTACCAGTGTGCGAATTAACATTTTTGCTTTCTTTGGGGGGGGGGGGGCGTATATTGTTTCACACTGGACCCAAAATGTGCCAATTGACAGAAATATGTTGTACAGCAATACGTTCAAGTCGACAATCTGCTAATGCATTTTTGATGCACGAAAATACACTCAGAAATATATAAATGGTACTTTTGTCAGCTGCTCAGCTGGTTGATACACTTATAATGCATAACATGAGAAGATCAGGCACAATTATTTTAAAGAAACCAAGATTTCACGTTTAATTGTGTCAGATAACGCAACAGAAGTACAGAGTTGCTTTTATCTTCTTCCTTCGTAAAACATAGTCATATTTCTAACACAAATATGTCGATTACATATTGTTTCTGTTCTTGGGTGTGTGCTGGTGTGGGTGGCATTTATCACTTTTTGGAAATAACTAGTTATTTATAACACAGTTGCAAGTACTGTAACTATAACAGAGTTAGTCTTTTGGCAATGATAGTAACTTTAAATTTGAAAGTTGGGGGAAGGAGAGCTGCAAGTGGAAACTCTGTTTCTGTGTATTCTCTGGATGATAAGGTGAAAGGATTTTCGTGAAATCAACTAAGACAAGGGATATAGGCTTCGTTACATGCTAATTTTAAAATATATATCTAATTGCGCGTGAATTGGATTGCTGCTTGCTTGTGCTAACCACTCCGTCATGGACGTCGGTGTGTATTGCTGCATTGGCCATTATTTTATTCTTTCACAAGCACACAACATGCTGAAGAACGCTTGAAAAATCTAGCCAAAGCTTTCGAACATTATCGAACACGAAGTCAAGCAGCTCTCAAAATGATACCCATCGTACGCCCCTGGGCAACATCGACTAAGGCTCCAGTTCTGGAAACCTTCTTTCCTCCTCGCTTTATCCTCTATTTCCACTCCTTTCGGTATAATTACCAGTATCGGAGTCTGCCATATTGACCCGCCAGAGAGAAAGAGGAAGGGGGGGGGGGGAGAAAGTGGAATATGTGGTAAGTGCAGGCCTGGCTCTTGGTAAGAAAAACGACCTCGGCACAAGATATAGAGAATCCATGCGGATATTGAGTCCCCACAAAAGGGGAAGTATGGGTCCCTCTGTACCCCGGATCAATATGGTAAAACCAAGCTTCATTTGAATACAGAGGCGTTGGAAGGGAAGTTTAGAAGATTTCATATAAAGAGCCCGAAAAGTGAAGCAGTCTTATTTTAGCCTCTGTTCTCAATTGAAAATCTGTTTCTGAACAGCCAATAGACAGCTGGAATACAGCCATCTTGAATTTTTCCTCTTCTTCTTTTCGGAGGAGACTTGTGCACAGCTGTATCGTGTTCCGAAAGGGGATACAAGGGTTGCATATCGGAGCCAATTTTGAAGTCTGAAGAGGGAGGTTTTTTAACATCATGTTCAGCAATAGAAGAATGCTGAAGTCATTTTCAAAGCACTCCGAGACAAATAATTCAATCTTTGTACAGTTGAAATGCTACCATGCCAAATAGAATTGACATCTTTGCGTTCTGATAAAGCCTATTGGTGCGAAAGCGCTGCGCTGACAATAGGGGGCAGGATGTCTCATCCTCAGATAATTGGCTAGTCACTCCTGTTCTAGAAACAAAATAACTTTACTTACAATGTATGTAACGACACTATATTTGGAAAATATATCTCGAAATGTTTCTATTAAATTCTCGATAAATTTTGCAACTAAACTTCCAAATAATGAACTAAAATTTCACAAGGAGAAGAGTGCATTTTGAATTGTTAAGTCTTTGCTCCAAGTTCTGTCGTTATTTTGAAATTGAATTGAGAATGGGTAAACTCAGGGGCGCCAACTTTTGAAAAACATTGGGCGGGCTCGAACACTTAAGTTATAAGTTCGCTCATTATTATGATAATAATGCACACCAAGAATGCATCACTTATTTTTTTTTTAAAAAAAGAAATCTGTTATTTACTGATTTCAATAAGCAATTCATCATGAATCACTATAACAAATACGTTATAATAATGACAACAAAAGCACTACAAATTATTTGGTGGGCTCGGGCCCCATGGGCCTGTATACGTTTGCGCCACGGCAAAATAATTGCCAGAACTGCATGTGTTTCCGTTTAGAGTGTTATTAATTCCTTTCACTCGCTGACTCATGACGCAAGCACCAATTGAGAGGAGATTTTCCGAAATTCAACCCTTACGGGAAGAACAGATGTTAAACTTTTTAAATTCTCAGACGTTTACAGCTCAAAAACCTAGACCTACAAACATGGAAATACTTAAAACAAAAGTTCTCAAGAGATGGCGCTGCTTGTATTATATATTTCGGTGGACAAAACACTAGACGGAATTGCCAAGAATATACATATTTTTCAAGAGTTTGCTTGATTATAATTGATTTCTTTAAAGTGAGATGCATTGGTTTTTCAGAGCTATAATTGGCCTTGTTGATCGTTATCTCATCAAACTTGTTGAAGAAATCCTTGCAAGTACAAGAAATCTTATGGCCGCGTTGGCCCATTGTTCTCCGAAAGCAAAGATGTTCGTGAAGGTTACACTCACGCTTTAAAAACTGCTATGAAATTCCAAATTCTGAAAAAATACAAGTCCAGAATTCCTTTAGATGAAGACTACCAAGTTTCTTTATTTGGCACGCCTTAGCACTGATAAAATCTATAATTTTATTTACGAAAATATAATATGGCCCGCGAAAAATTGGTGAAATAGTAGATGGACCTTGAATATTAAAAAAAAGTTTGGACACCCCTGCTTTAGATTCAGGCCAATCTTCATACGCTTCCACTGTTGTCAGGATAGCTGTGATAGAAAATAGGCTTATGGCGTCAGGAAACTATCACAGATATATACAGGGTGGGCACAAAGTTATATTTGACAATGTTTTGACTATTTCATATTGATTGATCGACAGTATGGCTGATATGAGTGCATATACCATGGAAGAAAGACTTATAGTTAGTGTATTAGTGCACGCTCTTGTTAGGCATAAGTTTGGAAGATATACGAGCACGGTTTTAACGAATGTTCATTAAATCTGCTTCAAAACGTGACACCCTGTATTCTTGGAAGTCCAACCCGTCTTCTGGAAACAGTGGAGGCATAAATACAGACGGTTGACGACATGCAAACGGCTGTCAGAGAACGCTTCCTCGGCACGCAGCTATCAACATGGAAGAAAATGTCCAAAGAACGTTAAAAAATCAAATCCTGTGCTCTGATGGACAACATTCGGGACATTATTCAAAGTTAGTTGACGACGAACTTTGCACCCACCCTGTAGCACAATAACTAAATCCGAATGCAAATTTACACGAATACTCTCTAGAATGAATTCTAAACAGATATAGTTCTTCAGAATTGTGCCAGTTTTTCGAAACGAGAGTAATTTTCGAACACATCTTTGCTGTCGCAGTGCAAAGGTCCTGATGTGAACGCGTTCAGAGAAAGTGTCCTGCTTCTTTTCACTTTCACCAACGTCTTGATTTCGACTCAAGCTGTAACAATTGCATAAACGCTTATCTTCCATTGAGTTTAATGCCCCGTCCAGTCGAATTGGTCGGTGGAAAAGGTCGCCCTTGGTCGGTCTCTGACGAAGAATAAAACACTCAACAAAATCGTCCATCCCTCCCCACTTCTCTTCGGGAGGTGGAACCGACTCTTCTCCCCCTATGGATTCCTCTCAGCCAATCAATGGCTTCGATGTTGCGTCACGGTTATTCGAAAGGAGGGAGACACCATTGTTTATCCCCACCGCGTTGCGTTCTCCCATTCAACCCGTAGTTGCTTTCGCGGTCGTAAGGTGGCATTCCTTCACTGCAGTGATTCGTTTTTGTTTTCTTTTAGTTTGTGCCTCTTGCGATTTCTCAACTGTACGCTAAACGCATATGCATGCTTTCTTCCACAGCAGAGCTGCGAGGTCGAAGTAAGTGCAAATGGCCCTAGAAGTGGTAGTAGATAAAAATTGAAGAAGCTAAACGGACGTTAAATTAACACCTTGTACGGGCTGAGCGATGAACTTTATGTCACGTGACTTAGTAGGTCTAATCAGTCTCTTCATAACTTATCGTCATTTTTCCGTTCTGTGTGGGAGAACATGACTTCACCTCTTACAAAATGCAGGGCCGGTTTTTAGCGGGGTTGGCAGGGCTACAGTTCCAGGTCTCCATCTGCAAAGGAACTTCCATTTGGGGAAAAATCACTTTGAATAGGGTCACCAAATGAAAAATGAGTTATTTGAAATGTGGTAAAACATATGAGAATAACGACTTAAAAGTTATAACTGAAGATACAGAAATTATACGAGCTCACGATGTTAATTCTGACCTATCCAAATACCAACTGGAATGCCAAGATGGCCCAATATTTATATAATTACCTTTCAATTTGGCTCTTGTTTTCACTCTGTACAATAATGCTTCTAGTCTGATATTAGCTATCACCTTAACAGTTATATCCGAAAGTGTAATGCCAGGATTTGTTCCATGATAAAAATACTTCAAAGGTTGGCGACACTGCTTGTTCCATCTTGAAAAAAGAACAGGCACGTGGAGTGACTTAAGAAACGCGGGAAACACAAGGTGGCGCAGCTATCACATTACCAAGTTGTAGATTACAGAAAGTCTCATAAGCAGATGGCCTGTTAAGTTCCCACCAAAAAAATAATCAAATATACAATAGGTAACAAAGATTACAGCATTCATGTGTATGCTTGAAGATAATTCATGTGCGTCAGACGCATAGAATTAGGATATGGCATTTTTAAACTATGCCTATTTATTTCTGAAAGATTCAAAGATAGCGTTCAATTTGGCATTAACGTATGAACCTGGGAGTCAAACGTTAGACAAATGTATTAATTGCCTTAAGACTAAGAAAATATCTGGAGGCGCTACTTAAATACATGATCCCATTTTGCATAAAATGTTCTCGCTGATATGAAATATTTCGTCTTATGGTTTGAAACACTTTGGAGGAATTTAGGCTAAATTCATCACCAAAATAACAGACTCAGTTTCATCAAGTATTCGATCAATAATACAGCAATTTCAATATCCAAAACAGATTTGTTATAGCTGGATTAAGAAGGTTGGTGGAGCTGTTATCCTCTATTTTACTATCTTTGCTATAGTACAGTGTGATCCATGAGTATTACCGTGCAAATTGTCCATGACTGTTTTCATTAATGTTCCTCTTACATCCTATGGGTTTTTAAGCGATGGAGTTTTATGCATGCTGGTGCAGAAGTTGTCAACAGCTTGTCTTGAGTTTTCTTTTAATTCTGGACGCTCTTATTGGGTCAAATAAAGTGCACGAACATGGTGATGGACAATTTACACGGTAATACAAGGGCACAATAATCTTTGAGCACTTTACAAGAACACGAGCTTGTACACTGTGTGTTCGACAGACAATAGATGACGGTATTATATCATGTTCATGGAAGCTTATGGAAAGATATCGACGGTACTACCAGATCATAAAATATTTCGAATTAAAATTGATCGTTAAAAAGGAAAGCTAAGCTTCACTACTCTTATGACTTTGCTCATTGGACGGTTTGCGAAACTTTTCGTCAATGAATTCTTTTTCTCGTTACTGAATTGCTACATAAATAGGTTACGTATTTTACCGTCTGCACTTTCATTCAATTAGCTTTTTGTTTCAAAAAGTGTTCTTAAGCCATCAAGATGCTTTTACGACTATTTTAGAAATTACAAAATATTTAAACGCGTCCTACAAAAGTAAACAAAAGGCTTCAGCATGTTTTTTGCACATAGATCAACCGATGAAGGGAAAGCAAATAATAATATACATTCTTCACATACGCAGAACCCAAAATATGTCAAGTGACTCAAGCATGGATAATTGTTTTGACTCTAGCAACACACAAGAGTGCATAATCTACTAATGATGTACTTTTGGAGCATCAAAATAAGTGTGATCTGATAAAAATTATAGAAAAATGCATCACAAGGTACTTTGACGCGATCATTTCAAGCAGCCAAATTACACTTTTAACGGCGCCAATGAATACATAAAGAAAATAATGCATCAACCGTGATTTGAGGCATTTCGAGTTCTGTTTATTATGAAAAATCTTCAAGTTTCCTCCACATCTGCTAATTGTTCACCTCTCCATATAACTGTCGTTATCAAGGGATCAAGTTGAAATTGGACAGATCTCGTTGTACTTGTATTTATAAAAGAATAGAAGGTTCTATTTGATGAGAACGAAGCATTCCAATTTCAGTACTTTTTACGCGTATCACATATTGTTTATTAATTCCTTATAGTACTAGTACTTAAGAAATTATAAATATAGAACATTATGTTTCATGTTTATAACATTATCGAAGCATTTATTACATGTTACAGATCATTTTAACGCAAAAGCGACATCTAACGAGATTTGTGGCCTGATGGACAATGAAACTAAAATTTACACATCATTTTTTTGTCCTTTTAAGGATAAAAAATGTACATTTTTTAGGGTTGAAACCAACACAGGAAAGCTAGAAACAAAATATACAAGTCCACGTTAAATACTATTTACAAGAAACGGAAGAAACTTGTGGTAGTAACGGCATTTTGTTCGACGATAAAAACTCACAACTGCAATCTCAGTGTTCATAAGTCTGGAACGAAACATGTTCAAAAATTATCATTCACACCGTCAGTTCTAGGCGATTTAGCCACGCTTCTTGAATGTACATTGAGTTTCTTGTCCACGGGTATAGAATTATAGAGAATTCGTGCACGTGTCTCTCTCTTGAAGATAACTTCCATATTTTCTTTGGTCCTAGTTCGTTTTGTCATGTTAAAAACTGTATATAGCGTGGTGTGCATTGTTTTAAAATTTTCATTGTAGTTGCATAAATACCCTTCATTGCCTGGGATCATTTTCACTGTCCCTTTTCAATCTTTTGGCCTCGATTTTGTCGTCGTCCTCATGGTCAGATGCATCTGCCAGTCCTTCTGCTTCTTCCTGCTTGCGTTTCGCTGTTGCCATCTCCGCCGCATGCTTTTTCCTCCACTTCGTCCGCCTGTTTTGGAACCAGACCTGGAAAAGTAACAAGAAATGGTGTCACGTGAACATCCCATGAATAATAACGGTGACAATTGTTGTTATGTGATGCAACATGGATCTGATAACGACTATGTCGTCGAGTTCCACGTTTCAGCAAATTACAATGAATATATTTCACCATGCTTTATCATGATAACATGTAGTATGATCGAGGACATTGTATAGAATTAGCTTATATGCATAACTATGTACCAAATGTGCATAAACCAGAATAGTTAGTTCACTGTGAAACAGTTTGGGTGATGAGATGAATTACTACACAGGTCGCATTTCCAGTTGGCGGCTGGGGAACAGCGATGAGTTGAATTCTCGTCGACTGTCATCGGGTATTTTCGAGTCACAAGGCACCGAACACTGTTAGCGGTTCGAAACAAATGAGCGTCGGGTGCACCGCATGTTCTCAAATGTAATGTAAATATCGAGAGTTATCCGACAACGATATCGTCAGCACAAGAAATCAACGGGAGTTAATGCACGCATGGTCATGCACAATGAAGTTTCCGGAACGACCTCCCACAGGTCGGCATGCAACTGGCAAAAACAGAATTACACTTGGCAACCTTAGCGATGTTGCCTCTGCAGCTTTTACCTCGCAACTGAGTTTGTGGACACCCAGCGAGCCCCCCCCCCCCCCCGAAGACGATTGGGGGACAGAAAGAGCCACAAATAGCTATGAAAGTGAAATGCGACCAGTATAACTGCTGAGGCAGGTTTCAGACCGAAACGACACGCAACAGGTGACAAGTGACACGGGGGTTACACAACTAAGAGAGGTTTCAGACCAAAGCGGCCCGCGACAAGTGAAACTTGGAAACCAACTTAAAATAAATACAACCTTCCGAATTGAAGTGACACGACAAGATGCACGTGTCGCTCGAACTGAGAGTTGTTTTCTCAATACCGTGCATCATGTCGCCTCGGTCTGATGTTCGCGGTGGAGTCCCTTGTCTCTTGCCGATTCGGTGTGAAACCTTCATGTCGCTTCAGTCTGAAAGCTCCTTTTGTGACATGCTACAACCGCCCCGGCCATTCCAGTCCGTTAGGGAGCTTTCAGACCGAAGCGACACAAGACAGGCAACACCCGGCGCGTGTCCCTTGGAAACCAGCCTTCAAAGAAATGTACAACCTTTCATATACCGAAGCGACAAGACAAGCTGTACGTGTCGCTTCCGTGTCACGTGGACTGGGCTGTTTTCTGACATGGCCGTCTTAACTTACTGTTCGAAGTGATGCTCTAAAATGCATTAATTGAGATCAGACAAAGACACTAAAAAGTACACGTTTAATTGTGTCAGTCGATAGCAGCAAAAATGTACCAACTTATAGATTTGATGCATTTCGAGTTCTGTGTACGAGACTAAGTCTCGGTCTCGTCTCGAATTCACTTTCCTGCTGCAACGAGATTAACCACTTAGATCGGGCAGAAGGTTGCATAATATAAGCATCAAATTTATGTGAAGTCAAGTTCTCCCTCTGCAGAATTTGCAAGTGTGCATTGGTCTTAATGCAACCCGCGGGTTGCCCGAATGCCATTACAGCTTATGGGTCGGGTACAGCTGTTCCCCCTAACGTTAAAAATGGACGAGAAGGTCATAATTTGAAAATCCTTGTCTTGTTCCTCTTTATTGAGGAAATCATCGTCAGGAGAAAAAAAACTACTTCCTCACTCCTTTTCCTAAACGGAACCGCCACCAAGATTGGGCTGCCGGTTAAACCATGAAGGGCTCATACCATCTTCAACCAGTCGATATTGTGTTCGTAAAGTTCACTTGCGCTGCAGTAGATCAGCTCCTTTCTCATTCACCCCTTCCCCTACCCTCTCATCTTTTTCTTTCATCGTTCTTTCTCTCCCCCTTCCTTTTTCTCTCTCCATGT
This sequence comes from Lepisma saccharinum, assembly GCF_977018435.1. Lineage (NCBI taxonomy): Eukaryota > Metazoa > Arthropoda > Insecta > Zygentoma > Lepismatidae > Lepisma > Lepisma saccharinum. Next base: position 10,143,147 of record NC_139249.1, read on the forward strand.
ACCCTTTCCCTCGAAATTCCCAGCTTTTTACAGTACCGGCACTCCCTTCCCAACTTTAGTCCAATAACGAAACGCGTGTTAAAACAAAAATACTACTTCTCACAATTAATCGCCTCCGGGCTTCTTTATGAAATGAAATGTTGGTTAAATAAAGCCGGGGGCCAGCCCACCCCCTTTCCCCTCCACCTCCTACGCAGTCTCTTCCGTAATCCTGATTCTGTAGTCTCGCTCCCAAAAACCTCCACCACGGCAAGATGTCTGTGAAAGAGTGGGGAGAGAGAGCTACAACAGCGCCTCGTGCGGCAAGTCTCTCTACTAATACCACTTCATTTATATGATAAGGGGAGGGCCTTAAAATGGCTTCAGACATTATCTTACCCAGGGCCGGGCCGCATGATTGATGAGCATTACATGTAGGCTAAATACCATGTAATTTGCAAATACAACGCATAATTAGCCTTGATTGCGGGGAGGCACTTTATGATAAAAGATAGGATGATTTAGCTGTGATGTACTGCTTCAGGAAGGCCTGCGGAGCGGGTGGAAGGGGGTATTGGACTGCGCGGGCGGTGGGGGGAGGGTATTAAGTGGTGGTGGGGATTTGTAGAAGCTTCGTCTGTGTTGGTAAGGGCGTCTGCCAGGGTAATTACGGTACACACAGAGAGAGAGGAAGCTTTTGCGAGGCAACTGGAGACAAAACCAGCACCTTGTTTACATAAAGTAACGTGTTTACGTACTAGTGCATGTACGCCAAGAAATCATGCGAATGTGTCGTGTTCATATTCACCATGCTTACTCTGAAATGCTGTGAATTTTCTTCATCTTCATTAGTTTAGAAAATCGAAAAGAGATGGCAGCACTCTAAGGTGCATTTCGAATCAGAGAAACTTGTATCTTCGTACAGTCAGATTATTTGCGGAGCATGTAGCTAGTAGCGAGCCTATGAACTATATGAGCTAGGTGCTGGATTGAGATGACGTCAGCGGCTCATTTGATGATTGGTGACTTCGATAGCTGAGACTCGCGTAGATATTTTCCAGAATAAAGACGTGGTTTAGTTTTAACTATAGGGACTTTGTCGTTCGGTTCGAGACCATCTCGGGACCAAAGCCAATCACTGCGGGAGTGCCTCAAGGATCTTGTCTCTCACCGCTTCTGTACGCCTTATACACTGTTGACATGCCAGCGTCGGTTACACTGGCAGTCTTGGTGATGACACGGCGATTTTCACCTCCAGCGTCAAGATCTATGCTGAAATCCTCATGCAAAGATACCTCAGACAATATGAAAGATGGACAAGAAAGTGGAGAATCAAGGTCAACCCGGAAAAAGTATGGCTGTGATCTTCACTAAAAACAGAAAACGATTCCATCCTCGTCTCCGTCTTCACCAGCGAGACATCCCACAAACAGATTCCGCAAAATATCTCGGAATACTCCTGGACCACGGGCTCACCGTCGGGAAACATCTGAAGGAAGTAGCAGACAGAGGCATTCAGAGGACAGGACAACTCTATCCAATTTTCCGCAGTCCAACACTTCCAGCATGTGTACGCATGCGAGTCTTCGACCAAATCATAAGAACTTTCCTGACCTACGCTTGTGCAGTGTGGCTCCACAGTTCCAAGTGTCATTTGGACGCCCTTCAACGTGTGCAGAATAGAGCCCTTGGAATCATCTACGGCGCCGACCGGTACACAAGCACAGCTCAGATTTATGACGACTTCGACCAGGAGATGTTGTACGAGTTCATGATGAGGGAGAAAGTTAAATCCTGGGCCATGCAGCCGCATCACCACAACCCTACCATAGAACTGATAGGACACGTTCAACCGGCAAAAGAACGTACAAACTGCTCCGTCTTCAATGAAGAAACGGAAGATTTTCATCGATCAACAAAGTCAAGCGGCTCTGCGTCGGGACAGTACTATACTGAACGCAGCTTCCAACTGGCGGCTGGGAAACAGGGAATCAGCGATTAGTTGAATTTTCTTCGACTAAGATCGGGCATTTTCGAGTCACAAGTTACCGAGCGTTGTTCGCGGGACGAAACAAATGAGCGCTGGGTTCACCGCATGTTGCCAAACGTACTGTAAAGGGGAAAATGTTTTTTTCGGTCAACACCAGAAATCAGCGGGTTCAACTGCACACGTGGTTCTGCACGTTGTCGTTTCCGGAAGGACCACCCACAGGTCTGAATGCAGGCGGACACACATTCATATAAAGGCAACTGGCAAAAACCAAAGTACGTTTGGCAACGTTGCTTCGGGAGAGCGATGTGATCCATTCAGGTTTTACTTCGCAACTGAGTTTGTTGACGCCCAACGGACCACACGCCCCCGAAAATGATTGGGGGACAGGACGCGTCAGAAACAGCCATCAAGGTCAACCTCCAGTTGGAGTTGCGGTCAGTATAGGATGGGTGACCGCTTTTGAAGGAGCGCGGCGGCTCTTCCCTCCACACCATCAAGAAGTACAAAACCCGAAAACACCAGACAACCGCTCATCGCCCGCGACAGTTGTGAGGCGTCAACAACACAACAATGCCAAAACAACCGCCATTACTACAATCATCTAAAATGCTAGGAGACAAAGCACACCAGCTGAGAATCCAAATCTACAGTGTAAAAACCGCCAAGATACAGATACAGAAAAAAACAACCTCGAGCGACAGTCACAGAGGATTTGGTTGGTTGATTTAGTTTATTTTACTTCGCGTTTTGTGCCTCTTGGCTAATTTGCGAAGATGGGGATGAGTGATGAAATGATGAAATGGATGAAAATGGACATTCACAAACAACCATACCCGACCGGGATTCGAACCCGGGACCCTTGGCGTCGCAGCGCGATGTGCTAATCACTCGGCCACAGGGGCGGGCAGTCACAGAGGAAAACACAAGATAATAACAACGCCAACGGAAGGGGGAAAGAACCAAAAGAAGGCAAGGAAAGTGCACTTCATCACCAGTAAACAAGAAATTCATTCATTCCTTAGTTTTGAACAATTCATTAGATCGAGCAAATTAATAATACTACACCACTTGCTGAGGAAAAGTAGCGTAGGCCGTTTGACAGAATATCCAGTAGCAAAAATCAACAATCTTACACTATTACGTTCTGTATCACTTTACAGTCTGTAAATACTCTCCACACTTATCATTTAAAAAAAAAAATCGTTTCTGGATACCATTTGAATCGAAAAATGGAACAAGTATTGAACAAGCTAAGAATACGTTTCTGAGAAAAGTAGTAGCCTATATGCAAAATACATTTCTCTCCAAAATTCTGGCTAACAGAGATATTCCCATAATAATAAAAGGTGAGGAGGGAAGTTGTCAGTTATTTTTCGAGGTATCCAGCATTATCATGACTTTCCATGTGTGTTGACTAATAATCTTTACGTTTCCTACACGTTGAAATTTGGAGAAAGGATATGTCACCATGTTTCAGGTCATTTTCGCTTTTTAATGCTGTATGTTTCGAAGAATAGACTCATTATTTGAAATTTCGAAAGAAAATCTTCTATAAAATGAAAATATAATACGTATTGTACTGTTGTATTTCCGATTCTTGTCAAAACAGGATTACCGTGTCAAGTGACGTGAAAAATTACGAAATTTCAAGAGTAAAATTAAATAATTAAATTTTCGAGACTTCGCTGCAGTAAATTACAATATTAAACAGTGGTTCTCTAGAAACATCGTTTCTCAGTCCTCAGGTTAATTTTGAAAATTTTCTGTCGACTAGTTCTCTAAATAATCGTGACCAAGTTACACCGTACGCTTACACAGGCAGGACGAGAAAAATGCTCAAAGGCATAAGATCACCTTAAGAATTTGAAAATGAGTTTACGTAGTCATGCGAAGAGTATTACCCAAGCAATTGTATGAAATTACAAAGAAAAATCTCAGGGTAATGTTTGCATAAAGGTCGCTATGACTGACTGTTCACCACACATTGTTCCGAGGAAAACTCCCAGATTTCCTGTCAATATTATTACGAAAGTTACGATTAAAAAATGTTTTTTTTTTTAAAAAAAAGTTGGACAGGCACATCGCCATATGAGGCTTACCGAAAAAAATGCTCTCGTACAATTCAATACGGTTACAGCAAATGCACACAAACACGCGCGAAAGGCAACATTTATATGTCCCCTCCTTTTTTCCTCATTTTTCAATCTGAAAACCTCCTTCCTTTCATCCCACACGGTCTTCCCCCCTCCCCCAACCCCCTTTCGCATGATATCGTTCTCCCAATACACTCAGCAAAACGCCCGATAAATGAAAACAAATTTTGCCAAGCGTGGTTAGCCCCCTTCCTCCCCACTTCTTCGTTCAACCAGCTCTTCCCCATCTCTTGTGGATGATCCAGCTGGAATATTGAATTATATCCGCGGTCAAAATGAAGCTTGGTCAGCCCTGAGTGACGGGACGCCAGACCTTGGACGATTCGTTTCGATACATTCGAGAGGGGGAACATTTTTTTTTACCCTCACGGTTGCCAGACGCACGCAGAAAAACCTTTGTTTCCGATAATTTTTGGTGCAATTTTTTATTTATCCCCTTTACTAAATTGGATCCACGTAGGAAACATTTTTCAGTTTAATTTCATGTAACACGTGAACTACAGGATGTTTGTAAAGCATTCTGGGAACATCCGTGCTCGTATCTTGTGCGCATGCTCGTAGCGAGTGTAACCTCTGACGTCGCAGAAAATGCCCAGTTGTTGTTGAGCGCATGCGCAGGAAACTACTGCACATCTACCCATTTATGTGCTGTTGACTCGCCGTATAGGTGTGCTTCACCTACGTCACAAACTGTTGCATTGTGGCCTCGAGCAGCCATTATGGATTCTTGTAAACATACGAAATTCAAGCGGGTGGTAGGAAGATTTGAGTCTTGTTTACGATGGTACTCGGTTGTTCAAACAGAAGCTCACGATATTTCCTTGTACGAGACAAACAAAATTGGCCTCGAACATGGCGGCTGTGCGAATGTTGACGTCACATGGAACCTACCTATAGGCCTTCTAAGTATCTTCAGAATTCAACCAGCATACCTATTTAACTCGAGCCATATCTAAGTATATTTTCTCTAGCAGTTGTGTTGTTTGCTTACCATTCTAGATTTTCATTCCATTAGAGTAAAACCATAAAAACTAAGTACATACGCTATTTTACAGTTAAATAAAATTGTAGCAATGAGTGGTATAGTACAAGGTGATAAAAGATCACTTAACCCAAATTCATTGTCCATCGCATCTTGAAGCACTGCCATTGGAAGAATTACATTCCAAGAAGAGTCCATGCTCCAAATGCAGATGATCCGGAGTTCAGTTTTGTGAGTGAGACTTGGATTCAAGTGTCACTCGTACGAAAAGAGGCACCGGACCTCACGCCACTAGACTTTTTGCATAGGAATGGACATTTCCACTCAATTTTTTTTACAACAATTTTAAAAACTACACCCTGGAAAAATGACCCCTGCAAGTTCTCGCGTTTCTCTGCGTCCAGTTTAAGGCAGAAACGAGACTTCCAAAGTTGCGACGCTAGCGTTGCGCTCAAAACACGCCGCCGCCATGTTACTACGTCACTCCTTAGGGAGAGCTCGTTTGTCGTCTGCTTCGAGCGTCCAGTTCCGGATGGGTAGCCCACGGTGAGCGAATACGTGCAGCAGTTTTACAAATCTGTACCGATTTAAATAATGGAAGAAGGAGCGATAGGAGAAAGGAAAGCTATGCTTTGTAATGATCATTCTTCTATGAAATATCCGTGCTGCTCACGTGCAAGATAAATGAAAGGGTTCAGCTGCGTGTGTGTTCTCAGGCCATGCGAAAAATATTGCTTATAAAATTGGTTGCTGACCAGACACTCAAAAATATTTTTTAAACTTATATTTATCTATATTTACCGTAACCTATGTAGTGCAAAATAGGAATTTTCACATTCTTCACTTTATTTATAAAGCCTATTTAACTTTCTTTTCCATAAAGCAATTTCAGTTTGTGTTCCATTTCTGTTGCGCAAATTATGATCAAATATTTTTGTGCAGATAAGAGAAAAAACACTGAGATTACGTTAGTTGCACAGTACATATCTATACTTAGTTTATGTATAATTATTACAAGGAAATAATGTGTATAACCATGGGCGTATTTAAGGTGGATTCAACGGGTTCGACCCCCCTCTTTTTTTGGTAAAATTACCAGTTTCCTTGTTCTATCCTCTTGTTCATAAAAAAATCCTTCGGACTTATTTCATTCTCTTAAATTAGAGACGTATAGGACGGGATACGGATTGGAAGGAAATTTCGTAATTCCACACACCAGATGGGACTGCAGACCAATGTCTGCAATTTCCTGATAGTTTCGGAATTTCTGCGATAAGAAACTACATTGAGACTGTCAAATCAGTTATTTTTTCCCCCTCGAATCATATTAAAGAAATTTGATTCCTAAAAACGTAGTGGCACAAGATGAACAGAAAAGTATCAATACTAATAAGTAGTGTGACTACATACACACAACTTTGTCGGGTTCAGCACCCCATCCCCCCCTGCTCCACAACAAGCTTCCGGCCAGCAGTGTCCTGGATTTTCACTTACGAAATAAAGCAATCCTAATCATACCAAAAGTTGATCCACCCCCCCCCCCCAACGTGAACTATATATACGCACACGTGTATAACAATATCCCATAGTGAAATGGTACCATATATTTTGAATTTTGTACTGCGAAAAAAGCCGCCTCATCTCGTTACCCCGAACGCATTAATTGGTCGGTTCACAACTTCACCACTAAGGATCCTATCGAGACGAGACATGGCAGCCTTGGTCTCGTTCTCGTTGAGAGTTGTAAATGTCTGTCTCGTGTTTATTTGTAAATGTCTCATTGACAGTCTCGTCTCAATTTATAAACATCCGTCTCGGTTTGGGAGGGCAATTCTCGTTCTCGTCTCAAGTCTAGAAAAATATAGAATTAACAACGTATGCAAAGGCTTATCATTATAAATACAAAAAAAAACCTTTCATATATATTTTTTTTTGACTCCTCGTTTCGACGGTACAGCCCTCGAAAACTAAATATTATCCTGCTCATATATGCAAATCAAACTGCAGATTCAGAATTACCAGGAATGAACTGGCGTTGTAATTATTATACACACAATTCATGATTTATCTGAGGAAGTCGCATGTTCCAGGTTTGACTCGACCTGGGCATGACTGTTTCCTTGTGAGTGACATTTCATTGAACTGGAAATTGTTACATGGGAGGATGTTTGCTCGAGACTTTGGGGACAGCTAGGGGGATGCTTCTATTGTTAATGTTAGTGTTGTTCACGAGACGAGACATTTTCCGTCTCGTCTCATAAAAGGAGATGGGACAAGTGAATGTTTTCGAAATGAGATGGGACAGAAGAAAAAGTTCGTCTCTTATCGGTGATACTTAGATTCTGCAGTTGGTGGTAGTGTGTGTGTGTGTGGGGGGGGGGGGAGGGGGGGTGTACTCCTGCACCCCGACTTCGAATACTGCTTGTAGTTATTCATCTTCATTGTAGCGATTACCCAAAAGTGGGAAGAAATGTGATGTTAGAGATGATACATAATAAATTAACCATTCGTTCTCATCGTTGCGGTTAAACAAATTGAACGGAAAAGCGACGTAAAAGTAGGCTAAATACAAAAATTTGCAATATATATTAACTGAAGAAAACTGTCATTTACTGCAGGAAATTTAAAAACTCACCGTACCTTTTTATACCGTATCACCTCTTATATTGCAGAAATTAGCGTGTAAACCAGTGTGTTCTAAAAGTATTATCTTAAAATTTGTGAAGAAAATATTATGACGAAAATAATTGTAATTCCAGAAAAGGCATTCCTATAACATTAAGTTCTTGCCAGTAGAACTAACCTATGTATTCGCAATGAACAAGGCTGTTCACGTGTTCAGCCATTGACTGTTACAAGGTTTGCTTTGTCACCCTAATGGGAAAACCCTCTACCGAGTGGCTGAATTATAGTAAATACTACTATACTACTTGGGCATAATTCATCTCCAAGAAATGGAGCACAGATTTTTGCACTGGAAGTTGTAAGATACTTGTTTTACACAGTAACAAGTGGATTTTCTGTCGCTTCCGCGGCTCATGCTAAGTTGACGGGACGAGCAGAAGCCCCGCCTCCACGCATTGCTAAGTGATGACGTGAGAGGACGTCCTGTCTGTGGAGAGAACGTTTTCAAATCCGTGACGTAGTAGGTGAATTTCAGCGGTTTTTGAAGGCGTGTTTCTCGAGAACCGAAACAAATATCGCCGAGATATTTTGCACATCTCATGTTTGTGTTATTATCTGTAAAATGAATGGATTTAAAACGTTTTTCATGTCAAAGTGGAAATGTCCATTGATAAAATATAAAGTAGGCAGGCATTGAACGAGAATTCAAGCGAAATGACAATTCTTGATGTTTGGATTCCAATTCTTCGCGTTTCCAACAATGCCTGGACCCGAACGGTCAACAATTTGAAAACAGGCATTGACAAGGAAAATTATTTATATTTGTACATTCCGTTAAATTTTGAAAATGAACTGTGCCTTAACAAACACTGACTTTATAAATTGTTTAAAATGAGTACACATTTTTGGGACACCCTATATTTGTTGCCAGCGCAGCTGTTGCACTGGTATCAAAGATTATTTTATATGAAAGCCAACTTCAATAAAGGAAGTTATTACATGTTAAAAAATCAAGCAAATAAATAAAATATAATTTTCTTGCATCATTAATGTTTGCTGGAATTGATTGCTTCCAAAATTGTTTTGGGCACAATTCATATAATCTATATTATGTTCAATCAAAATGCGGAACAACACAACCATTTCGACTGTCTTTGCAACGTATCTGAAACGCAGAAACGAAAAAGACAACAGAAAAAAGAAAGCTGAGAGCCTTATCATGCTCATCAAATGCACTGCGCACAAGCACTGCGTTATTATCCTCAGTCTTTCCGGAATACTTTTGTGTTTTCTTAGAGAACTTTTTTATAGAGCCTTTGGAACGGTGGGAAGGGCCAAAAACTAAGGAAAGAAGAAGAGAAAGAAAAAAAGATATGAGTCTGTGGATGCGTGCTGGTTAGTGGAATTGGATTGGTTCATTCCCAGCGTCCATTTTCTAAGCAGATATTTGTATTCTGGCCCGAACCGTTACTATGGGCATCACAGATTGATCGTTCTTCCTGCAACTACATGACCCGGCATCAAAATATGAAATTATATCTTCTAAATCATCACATTAACTGGCCTAGGCCCGTGGTAAGGCTTCCCGGTTTAATCTAGAGCGCCTTGCAGTTCCGGATGATACGAGCCTTGTGGGAGCACTACCAGAAGATCATAAAGGATCGCGACGGGAGAAAATAAAGAGAATCCTTCCGCCATTTTTACCCATCAGTTCTCGTAATATTTAGAATCTTATTCTTGGAGGATCTCCGCTTAAGGCAGCACATTGTTAGCTGGCTTCCTCGTTTTCGAGATGGCCTCACTCCCCCCCCCCCTTTTCCTATCTCGGAAGATGGGATGGTGGGGGGAACGGGGGGGGGGGAGCTGCCGGGCCAGAATGGTCTAATACGGTAAAATTGAGTGGCGGATGTTCCGGCTTCCGGACTGCCTTTTCCGGGGGTGTGAGAGGGAGATGTGTGTGCGTGCGCATCTTAGCTACGCTTTTTTTTATTTTTCCGGAGCTGAAATTGGGGTAGGGGGAGATAGGCAGTTGGAAATTGGATGAAAGGGGAGGATGAGAGGGGAAAGGAGGGGATGAAAGGTGAGTGAGAAGGATGAAGATGGTTGCGGTGCATGTTCTTGGAGTAGGAAATCGGAATAAGACATCAACGCATTGCTGACAGGCGATCTCCCAACTCTGCTTTGTGAACTCTCGAAGTTTTCAGCGATATATCGCTACCTTGGCGCCATTTCCGGTAAGTACAGAAACTAACCTTGGAATATCATGACATAAAATTGTCAAGATATCTATGTTGTAGTTAGATGTACAGTTACAGTAATTCCAACTACATAAGAATACTTACAATTTTATCTCACTGTATTTAGCAGTAACAACACTTTGGTAACGATATATCGAAGGGAAGTTCGAGAGTTCTTGCAAAGACAGTCTTGACAAGTTTAAAATTGTTCGATTTCAGCTCTACTCGAGATTGAAATTGATACCACTGGGGCGCTAGTGTTGGAAGCATCATGCGAGATATGTGAGATACGATGTTCATTTTTTTTGACAATAGGGTGCGATGGTAGCTTTAGAATGAAGGAAACCTTGAATTTTCGGAACATTTCCGCAAAATATTCACTGACGATTGTGGATAAAGGTTCGAAAACGAAGTCAGAATAAATACACATGCATTGGCAATGCACTGTAGTGATAAGCTTTGAAACTTTTCAACAATCCAGAGCATTTGTTAAACAATATTAACCGATGAGAAATATGTAAAGTTTCTTTCACGTTCTTCCAACGTTTGTATCTTCGTTTAAATAACACAGCAAATTATCCCATCTCGAGTTGTTCCAAAATCTTACACCAGATGGCGAAATCGTCACTAGCCGCGGAAATGCGCCAAAAGAGGCAACCGAAAATCGTTCTCCAGCGCTTCCAGTAGGTTGCGGCTGGAAGCAAGCTCTCTTCTTCCAGTGCTGTAGCAAGTGTGGTGGAATTTGTGGCTTAATTAATGGCCTCCTTATGGGGATGTCGTTGACTTTCGGGGACTTTCTCGAGCTTTCCCTCGCAAAGTACACCGGTGACTACCATCGCATGGACCGCAAGACTAGGGGCGCACTGCAGCTTCTATTCGTGGGGGCCTTACGAGGAAGGGAAGGAGGTAAATTTTGATTGGAGCACAAAGGGAGAATCCCATTGTTTCTGTTTCTGCTTCGAACCACGTTGGAAATACATGAATTTCTTTAATTGTTTTTCAGTTCCATTGCACATTACAGAACAAAAATGCTTCAAATATCGAAACGTAATGCAGGTTGTCTATCAGTCAAGAAAAAGTAAAGAAGTCAACAAAAATTAAGAAATTATTCTTGTCGTCAAGAATTTTTGTTATGACAATGACGGATTGAGATTATTTTACTTTACTTTTCTGCCCCTTTGGCTAATCGCAAAGATGAGGATGAATGACGGTAAGATAAGATTGACAATCACAAATATACGTATAGGGACGACAACATGAGCCCCATATACACACAGAAAACTAAATGCATCATATCAACTGATGCACTAAAGTGTGTTTTATGGCTTCTTCAAAGAATCAGATTCACATTTGATGCATTTGGGTGCATTTTTGTACTTCCTGAAAGAAACATCAAAATGCATCATTAATTTTATTCAAGTGAGGATTCCTTTCAGTCGAGATGCACTTCAATGCAACAGTTGATGTTCCTTGATGCACTTTACTGCATCATCAAGAAAGATGCATTCTGGTGCATCAAAATGCATCAAATTATTCGGCATAAAGGAGGGGGAATAATGTTCTACCATTTGGGAGGAGTGCGTCATAGGCCTTGGGGGTTGGGATGGGAGGACTGGTCTGAACAGTACCTACGATGCCAGTGGTTTCACAATAACTTATATAAAATGGCTGCTGGCTGCCCGAGACAGTTCGTGTTCTGCATGGTGCACCTGGGGGGGGGGGAGAGGCTGGGTATATTAATGTAGTGCCATTTATTAGCTGTGTTAAATACTAATATGATTGACGTAACGTTAACTCACCTACCTTTATATTCATGGGCAACATAATAACAGAACTAACACATAGGAAAGGAACTATTTCTCACAAGTGGTTTTGTTTACATTAACTTTGCTCTTGCAGTGGATGAAGAATAGTTTCTTTTACAGCATGCCTAACACCCTTCCCAACAGATTGAAATTTCCGAATACACACCCCTTGTGTTTCGGTTTCCCTACCCCTTGCAACCCCCTTTAGGCAGCGCATCCTTAGCCCCGTTCCTACCCTTAATTGAGACAAGCGCCAGGGGTGGACAGAGTTGCTTCTTGGCGTGATAATCATCGAAGCAACGCGCTGTAGATTCCAACCGGAGAAATCGGGATGACACACGGGCGGAGACGGGGGCGGAGGGAGGGGGCTGTGGTGGTGGTTTCGGGTCTTGCGCGGAAGAAGCGTTAACCCATCATATTGATTGCCTCCCGCGGAACTCAGTAATTTGTCCGGATGTCGTCGACGGGAGAACAACAATGAAAAGCCCCCCTCCCCTCTTTTGCTCCAACGCTTACCCCCCTCCTCCCTCCCGTAAACGCCCAATGCCATTTTTATGGCGTCCATCGTTGTAATGAGACGGGCATTCCATCCACTGGCATCACCCCCCCCCACTCTCCTTTTCATCTCCACTCGCAATGTCTGTCGAAGCGGTAAGCTTTGCTCTTTCATTCTGAAAAAAAAAGAGGTAGCTATCATCCGGCATAAATCTCTCTAACTTGCCGGAGGAAGGGGACGTTTACTCTCCCCGTTTCAACCAAGTTTCATCAAAAACTGTCTCTTCGTTTCAGAGAACCCCACTGTTATCCAAAGTTCCAAAACATTACATAATTGTCTTTTGTTTTTTAAAAAAAGAAAACAAAAGAAATAACAGGCAACTGTTCCGAATGTTTAACGGTTTTTTCCAAGTGTTATATGAGTATTAGGAAGTGCTTCAGAATACTGGAAACTGTTGTGGGAGTAAGTTTAAAGCTTGGAAAAATTAATTAACACAATTACAAGCTTCACTAAGTACTATTTACCTGAGAAATTATGATTTGAAATGTAGCTTCCGCGAACAGGGGTTCTAGGTTCTCGGTCGACTCGGACACGAGTTTTTGTGGATTTTCATGCGAGACTCGAAGGGGGTTTCGTGTTCGAGACCAGATATTATGTGATTAAGTATTTCAACTATTTAGGGGTGTTATTTTAATACTAGGATCCCTAAACCTGACCCGCCTAACCTAACAATGAAAGCATTTATGACTCCTTCGCCCCCGCCCCCGCGCATGTGACGTATATTCCTTTTCCGGAATGTCTGGAGTAGCGACGCGCAGAGGGGAAAGCTTGTGGGCGGGGCCAGACTAAATGGGGAAGGGTGCAGAATTCCCCTAGTAGGCTTGCGAGCTGTCATGTTTACTATAGAACTACTGGACCAGTCGAGTCGCCCCCTCCCGCGCGGTCTCCTCCCCTCCGCGCGTTCATTGGACGAGGCACACAGCCGCAACATGCGCTAAGGACGCGTTCGCGTTCTCTTACTCCAGACATTCCGGAAAAGGAATATAGATGGCAGCAGAGGTCCATAGCCCAGACGACAGTAAACGAATGTCTGCTCGCAAACAAAGAATGATTTAAGAGTTCTGGGGAACGATTTTTCCCTTCCGTATAAAGTAAGTAATCACTAAGACTGCAGTATGTGTTAACAGACATCATTAAAAATCGGACCATGTAAAAAACGCCTGTCCGCCATGATAATTGCGGAATTAAACAAGCGGAACTTGGGCCAAAAAAAAAAATCTGGAATAAGTTGAGTTGTATGGCTTTATGACAAGCACCATTTTTTATGACCAATATTCCTGCGCAGCTGCGCTTCCGACAACCAATAGCATTTCTCAGAAGCTACGTGTACTTGTTTGTAATGACTACTGTTCCGAGATATATATATATATCGTCCAGGCGATATCGACTAGGCGATGTATCGTCACCATATTTCGCGATATATATCGTGTCGGCGATGTATCGTCACGATATTTGGCGATATATATCGTGTCGGCGATGTATCGTCACCATAATTGGCGATATATATCCTGTCGGCGATGTATCGTCATCATATTTGGCGATATATATCATTTCTGCGATGTATCGTCTCGATATTTGGCGATATATATCATTTCTGCGATGTATCGCCACGATATTTGGCGATTATCGTGTCGACGATGTATTCTCACGATATTTTGGCGATATATATCATGTCGGCGATATATCGTCATGATATCTGGAGATATGTATCGTTTCTGCGATATATCGTCACGATATTTGGCGATATATACCTTGAAGACCATTTATCACCGATATAACGATATGGAAAAAATGTCGTATCGTCTGTGATGATATTTTCTTGACGATATATCGCGGTATCAAATTTTCAATATCGTTCATCCCTAGTGGTGACTTCGCCCTTACAGCGGACGAAGAATAGTTACACTATTTACTGGATATGATCTTTGCACAATGTGAAGTATTACACGAATGAATAATAAAGAGAGACATTAATTTTCTTCCAGTACGTCTCAGTGCACATGTTCAGCATGGCGGAGATATAGTTTTGACCAACGCAGTACTTCCTTTCTTTGTAACTCGAACGAGGATAAGTGTCATGACTCGGAAGTACGAAGTAAATCATTGAGTAACTAACATATGGAGCCGTAACAAAAACCACGAGCTCCAATTGCGAGCCAGAGGCGGAAGAGATCCACATTATGACTTGGGATACAAAGCTGAAATATTTACACAGCATTTGGTGCCTCGCGATGACCTGCCTGAAATCCTTACCATGAGCTTGTTTGCTTATCCGACTAAGAGCCAGCCCTTCAGGAGGCATCAGAAGAGGCATTTGGCACTGTGTCAGCATAAAGACTTAATCCGAGCATTTCCTCATGATGCTCGGCAATGACCAGCTGCGGTATCCGTCCAACAATGCTCTCGCAACAATGGGTCCGTCAGTCAAAATTGATGGTGTTGTCGATGGGGCTCTTTTCCATTGTTCGCAAACTGTGACTTTTTGATCCTCTTATAGAGAGGGGCAAGTGGAGGGACGGACGGAACGGACAGACGTGGAGGAAGATGAAATTGACACCAGCAGCGATATGGCGCTGGGGTCCAAATGAAAATTGGACACCCTTTTCATTGTCTTTCGGCGGGTGTGTCCTTTTCTGAGGAGTTTGTGAGCTAAATACCATCTTCCTGTACCATATACAGGATGATGTCGCGGAGGGCATGATCTGAGAGCTTGACGATGATTCAACATTGCAGCTACTTGCTTCTTCACAGAGTCCACAAGGTTGCGAAAACGATAGACTCGCGACCTGTTCCGCCGGACTCTGTGGACGAGTTGTTAGCGCAGGGTGCTACGACGCCAAGGGTGCCGGGTTCGAATCCCGCCTTGGGCGTGAGTGTTTGTGAGTGTTCCTTCGTCATATCATCACGCATCCTCATCTTCGCGATTTGCCAAAAGTGTAAAATAAATCAATCAATCGCGTACTGTTCATGTCTATGGACATTAATTTTCAGGAAGGTTTCACACCCAAGCCCCACGCGACACGAGTTAAATGTCGGTTGGGAGCGAACCAATCAACAGCAACGTTTCACATCGCAGCAGCATTAAATGCCGCACAAGTCTGCGTTCGATTGGTGAAAAGGCTGACACTTCCTGAGGACACCGTTGAACATATCTGTACAGCATATTGCAGACTAGCGAGGACTTAAGCGGTATAATCATCTGTGGAGCTTGTGTTGCGTCATCTATATATGTTTGTGATTGTCCATTCATCCATTTCAACTTATCACCATTCATCTACATTTCTCGCGATTAGCCAAAAATGACGGAAAAGAGAAGTAAAATCAATCAATCAATCGATTGGTGAAATCCTCAAGCGACGCGTGTCATGTGTCGCTTCGGTGTGAAATCTCCCTTATTCCTATGCAGTTCCTTGTTCGCTGGTAGCCCTATTTCATTAATGACACTCCCTTGAATTTTAGCTTTTGCACGCAATACCCTGAATAAAGGCACACAACACCACACTATTTTCACGCGCACAACCATAAATTTTGCTGAAATAAAACTTTTAGAATTTCGTTTCCCACTGCTTACAATACTTCCAACTTGTCACTACGTTGATAATGACAATGTGCTAGAGTTCTGCATGAAGAGCATTTCGCTCGAGGGCCGAATAGTTCGCACGGACGACGCTAGATAGCGTGCGGAATTGAGAGCATCTTTGCTAGAGCGAATAACGCTCGAACACGCAAAACGAGCGGTATAGCTACACTCGAAGCCCAGTAGTACACGTATGACCGTAATTTGTCTGTGGTAGTTGGCCCTCAAATAGCTATGGATCGTGAAGTGAAAGATGCACTGAAATTTAAACTTAAGTGAACACAGGCACCATCTCCATGCTAAAATGTAGTTTAGTGTATCTTACCAATAAAGTAATCTATGAAAATGAAAACAGATGATTGTGGGCTGAAACTGCCAGGACGGATATTTGGGTCGGGTACCCTATTCTACACCCTCGAATTTTGAATTTTTTTTTCTTTCATTATGAAGGTTATGTGATCCTATTTGTGAATAAAAAAAATTGGAGCGCGGAAAGAAGTATTTACGACTGTACAGCCGTTTAAAGTTGCGATTTAGTCGTTTGCAATTGTTGAGTCAAAATTTCCCACCGGTTCCGGGCTCCGCCCCTGGGGTAATTGACTTACCGCCCCCTACCGCTACCGCTACCGCGGCCCCGCCTCCGCTCCGCTACACCACGCTCCGGCTACCCGCCTTTATCTATAGAGTCCCTTTTAAAGGCATGTTAGAAATTGGCCGAAGTCACCTGCCCACAACACTATTTCTCACTGTTTTCCGCATTGACACATGAAGATAGAAAAAATGAAGGCTAAAATTAAACCAAAGAAGGTAACTTACCTCTTTTTACCAAGGCCAGGTATTGAATTGTGGGTCGAAGTTCAATTTGTAAGTCCAAAAATGAAGTAACTCCTACGTTGAAAGTCCTTGTTGTCCTTTTCCACAGAATACCAACCTCCACTCCCTTCCCATCATAAAAATTAGAAGTCGCAAATTATCCCATCCCACAAGTCATTTAGAAAAACATCCCTCCCCTTTACGGCATGCAGTTGCCAAAAAAAAAAATATATATATTTCCAATTTCTGAAGTCGCATAAATGAAATCGAATGTCTGAAATGTCCAATCCGCCAATATATCACACAAATAACATATCGCAATCGCAAATGTTCCTATTGCACAAGTCAATCATAAGAAGAAAAAGAAAAAAAATCAGACGTGCGCCTGTGACATAAATCGATCATCCGAAATCTTCAGACTTGCGCCTGTGACATGAATGCATCATTCGCCATCATAAAGTTCTGAGAAACCTTTTTGACGTTACGCAAGGAATTTTAATTTCATAAAAAACGTAAGTTTCGTAGCACGTAGATGTAAAAAATTACTTTCCGCGCTATTTAGAAACATCGTTTCTTATGAAGAACTAATTTTTGTAACGAGAATATTTGAAATGTGCGAAAAATCGAGGGTTGTAGAAAAGAATACCGGAGCGGATATTTTACATATACTTTATGTGTCTACGATTATTGTCACATTAAATTCACGAGCGAGCGCAAGTTGTCACATCATGTATCGTATTCGTATTACACGGGAACTGGAAAAGTTGTGTAACTGAAATCCCATACCACAGATTACTACTGTCCCATACTACAAATACAGGAACGTTGGCCAAAGTCGACAGTGTTTTGTCTGACAGGGCCAGAAAAAGAAGAAGAAACAAGTGGTCACATGCAGGACTCTACGATTGTGTGTTGTGGTTTCACAGTTGGGTTATTTCGTATGCTAAAGTGCATTTACCTTTTCTACTTGTGTTCTAGTGAGGGACAGTTCGCGGCTAAATCTCTTACGACCAGACGTTATCGTCGAATTGAACATTCGCTGCGTCACGTCTTTTTAACCAAGGACCACGGCATGAAACTGCGCGGTTTGATCTGGCAACAGTGGTCGAGGAGAGAGAGAGCAACTATTTTTCAAGAAAATTACGGAGATTCGCCGACAGCGAAACTGAAATTGGCGTGTACTAGGTTGTAAGATGAATTTATTGACGTTGTCTGCATCTGAGAAGAGACGGAGAGGAGGGGGTGGAAGCCCCCCTTTATTTCCAAGTTTGACATTCATATTAGAGAGAATACAGCTCAATCTCCTTCGTAAACAGACTTATTTCACTTAATTAATTCAGCCGCGCAAACTTCAGTCGACCGTTTCGTAAGTGTCACCTCATTTCGCGCGAGGCGCTGCGCTCTGCGTTCCAAATTGTGTTGAAGGGAAGATTGAGCTGGGGGGAGGGGGTGGTGGTGGCCGGGTTCGGGGGTGGGGAGAGTGGGTGCGGGATCGGTCGAGATGAGGTTTGAAAGCTGGAAGGGGGGATTTCGGTGGGTTGTTTGCCGGGCAAACTTAGGACATCTGTTGGGAACAT
Source organism: Lepisma saccharinum (assembly GCF_977018435.1). Taxonomy (NCBI): domain Eukaryota; kingdom Metazoa; phylum Arthropoda; class Insecta; order Zygentoma; family Lepismatidae; genus Lepisma; species Lepisma saccharinum. The sequence goes on from NC_139249.1 coordinate 10,161,444, forward strand.
GGCGCTTGCAAACTGACTGAAACCTGGTGACTTTTACCCAGAATGCAACCTCCTACTCTCCCCTCCCCCCTGAGTCTTGCGCGCACGGGAGTGTCTAGATCTAAAACTACAAACAGATCTGGTTTCATCGCTGTGGTTAGCTGCGGGGAGAAACAAATATCTCGTTATAATTGGGGATTAGCTAGATAATTGAATAAAGCCGACGCGGTTGAGTTTCGGAAGACCCACGGCAATCGGTCCCCATAGCTCGGTTGTGTATGTAAATCCCTTCAGGATTTCAATAAAAATGTAAATGGACGAACGAAAGAATTAAAGGGGGGGAGGGACTGAAAAACACCCCCCGCAGCCCCTCCACCTCTTGTCATCTCCCCCTCCCTCTTCTGCGAATCACTTTGTCCGAGGGGGGGGGGGGGGAAGGCCGAAATAAAATTTGTCTCTGGTGCTGTGTGATGCCTTTTTTTTTTGCCGTTAATTGGATTACCAATCACGTCGAGGTTGTGACGTGTTGCTAATTTAATATAAAAACGTAAAGGTAGGAATGATTGTGAGGAATGTTGCAATATGAACAGGCAAAATAAGCAATCCTCCTTTTCTACACCACGCATCTCGAAAGGCTAGTCTATCCAATGAATTTCTAGTCTAGATTTTGAAACTAGACCTAAAAAGAAGAAAGTAGTGCTTATACGGGTACATGCCAGATTTAGGCTCGGAAGCGCACGATGTTTGTGGCGGCAAAACTTACCCCACTTACTGTCGCGTATCTTATTTCGGACTGAGTGTTTTTTACTTCACTTACCAGTAATTTGAACTGGAAGTGTTGTGGTTGTGGGCCGAATTCGGCTGCGATTCAAACCAAAATTTTGCCGAATGAATTCAAACTGACACATAAACACATCCTCGCTTTTCCTGTCTTCTTCACTGACAGACGTCAGCTTGAAAATTACTTTATTTGTAAGACGGCCATTTTACACACGATGTTCCACCTAAATGAGTATGAAAGAAACCTCTCTGTACTTTTGTACAAACTTTCACTTTTACTGCATCAATTGACACAGCTAAATGTGTAATTTTTTTTCTTCGAAATGATCTTGTCTGATCTTCCAAATTGATGCATTTTAGTGCATCACACGGGACTTCATCTCATAAAAATACCCATTAATACATTCCTTATGTGTATTTTGACACACGAAAAGGTACATCATTTGCAGTTTATGCACGTTAACGTGTTATTGAAATCAAAATATATGTGTCAATTGACAGGTTCTGGGTTCTGTGTGCAAGACTGAAGTGCGAGACCGTTGTTCGCTTCAAGTTACAGTCTTGTACCTTTCGGACACGGCCAAAGTATTCGTTGGTTTATTGTACTGTTCTTTTACAAATGCGACCTGTACGCTTACAGAAACTGCATGTTTCTTTTGCCAACCATGTCCCCGCTTTGCTTTGTTACATTTTCTTTCCTTTTTTTATTTTTTTAATATATCGCTTCCGTTTCGTTGTTCGATTGTTTTTGTGCGGCAGTCAGGCTTTCCCCTTCTCCCCCCCTCAGCTCCTGGTTTTGATGATGATTTATTGTCGCTCGTTCGACCGCCAGCGCATCGTCTGATAGGCCCGTTACGGCTCCAACGATTTCGTCAGTCTGGAAATTCGATAGCAGAAAACCTCCCCAATACGACTAGAAAGCCACGGACACGCCGCTCGCTTCCATGCCGCTAAGCCCGGAAAACACGATGCGCCGAACTCGACCATTTTTCATTTCGGGGGAGCCCCCTCCGCCCCTTACCGTTCATTAATTTGTTTGATTATGTAACGTCCTGGTTATTCGTTCGCGTCGCTTAACCGCTGCGGTGGCGACGGGTGGATGGATGGACGGTGAAGAATTAGATTGCAAAAGGGAATCCAATGTAAAAAATCCGATTGCTCATACGTAACAATAACAAAATAGTCGGACTGGATACAGAAACATTTTCGAAAAGGTTTATCACCCGCTAACCAAGTCTCTCAATACAAATAAATGATGACAATAAGAATGACGAATGTTACGAATAGCATTAGTCTATTAATAATAATAATAAGAGCTTCTTTCAAAGTGCTGGGCACAGTAAAAAACCTAATATAGCACTAAGTCAACTAAAAAAGTGCAAAATTACACGGAGAAAATAGCCTATGTAAATAGCAGAATAATACTTAGTGCAACATATATATATTTCAAGTTATAAGTTGATATAACACTAATTTTAGAAGAAGACGTGTGTGTAAGGCAATTTGTAAATTAAAAAGTATATCTGCAGTGTGGATAGAGTAACTAATTTTATCTTGATAGACAATCAAGACGTTGTGGTTCCATTACTTACAACTTTATACAAGACATCATTAACATAGCGTTTTCCCCTATAAATGTGGATAAAATATTTCTATTGTTTATTATAATAATAGTGATAAAAATACTTTTATTATTGGAAATAGGCCTAAACTTGTAAACATATTCCTGCACATTGCAACACGCCGCGATCATGAAGGTATACGGGGAGTTATTGCCTGCCCAAATAAATTCACAATCTCGGACATTTGTGGACATGATGTGGCCAGCAACGCAGGTCGCTTCCCTCCACCTCATTCCTTAGAGGCTGGTCGAACCCCAGAGCCACTCCTTGCGGGGACATTGCTGAAAAAATTCCCACTTGAAATAACCTAAACCAGGATTCGAACCCATGTCTCCTGCGTGGTAGTCAGGCGCCTTACCGACTGTACGCCAGCGGTCTTATTATTGCTACTATTATCACATGAGTAACCAAAAGGATGACGTAAAATAGAGATAACTATAACGTAACATATTATTATTTAGATTATATTACTAAAAAATGTGTGAAAACAACAGTGCTGCCACGAAAATTATTGTCACAATAAATATAAAAAATATATATTTGAATAATATAACAAACAGTTTGTTAATTTCAGCTTGCAAACAAAAACTTCCTGATTATTTTTATTCATACGTATTATTATTATTGCATGCATACTAATCGAATCCTTATTTTCTTGTAGGTTCTGCGCACATCCCTTTTGGTACATCTCGGCTTGTAACCAGGAGGTTCAATACTCGGTGGAGGCACATTGTGGTTCCGATCCCACTTTAAACTGTAGGTCCAGTTTCAATTAGCCTTTATGTGAATAAAGTTGATTTAAACAAACAAATGTTGTTGTTATGGATGAGTTGGTGGTTTAAGTTCACTTTATGCACAGTAACAGTTTCGTAGGCTGACTCATAGATGGCGTTACTAGAATTAAATCCATGTGATTTTTACTTAGTACTAACCTTCAAAAGATACGTGTATAAATTTCACAGCTGCCGGATAATTAGTTCGTGAGATATAGCATTGTGAGTGAAGCAGCTTTTGTTATTGTGAAAAAATGGATAAAAAAGAATTTCGTGTGTTAATAAAGCATTGCTTTTTGGCGAAAAAAAATACTGTTGAAGCCAAGGCTTGGCTGGATAAACATTATTCGGACTCTGCACCAGGAAAATCAACCGTTGAGAAGTGGTTTGCTAAATTGAAACGAGGCGAAATGAGCATCGAAGACGATGATCGCAGTGGACGCCCCAAAGAGGCTGTTACCGACGAAAACATCAAAAAAGTCCACAAAATAATTTTAAATGATCGTAAAGTGAAGTTGATCGAGATAGCTGAGACTTTAAAAATATCAAAGGAACGTGTTGGACATATTCTGCATGAATATTTGAACATGCGAAAGCTGTGTGCAAAATGGGTGCCGCGCGTGCTCGCAATCGATCAAAAGCAACAACGTTTTGATGATTCGGAGCAATGTTTAGCGATATTCAACCGTAATAAAATTGCTTCCCCATCCACCATATTCTCCAGATCTGGCCCCCAGTGACTTTTTCCTGTTTGCAGACCTTAAAAGAATGCTCGCTGGAAAGAAATTTAGCACTGATGAAGAGGTAATCGCCGAAACTGAGGCCTATTTTGAGGCTAAAGAGAAATCGTACTATAAAAATGGCATCGAAAAATTGTATGACCGCTATAATCGTTGTATCGCCCTCGAAGGCAACTATATTGAATAATAAAATCGAATTTTGTCAAAAAATATATTTTTTTACTATGTTAGCCTACGAACTTTTCAACCCAACTGATATAAGGCTAACGAGACTAGACCTACAGTTTAAAGTGGGATCCGAATCACTATGACCCTCCATCGGGTATCGTACCCGGGACCCCTTGATAACAAGGCGACGACGCAACCGCTGAGCCATCGATGAGCCCCAAACAAGTACAGTAGGTTCTGCGGAAATGTGACCTTCATATTATACAACAAACAGTGCACTGTTAAGAAAGAGGTCGCTTCTTGTACATTTTTGGTACACTTTATTTCATAAGACATGTACAAAATGTACATTGAGAATGTAGTAAAATTGTGCAAAAAGTATACCAGATGTGTATGACAATAGTTTGTGACCGAAGTGTTGAGAAGAAGAAGAAGTAAATATGAAGATTGACTGTGTTCGTGCAGATTGTGTTTTGTCATTGAAATTGTTGATTTGAGGTTGTAACATGAGGTTGGAAGTATAGTAGGCATGCTAAGGAAGTTTTATATGCTTTTGTGACTTAATTATTGTTCTTGTGCCAGAATAAATAATGTTGAAGACGTTACCTATAAATTAATGTACACCTTTTCTGGAGAAATATACTAATTTGCCAAACAAAATTGGTAAAAATCTTTCAATATGTTTGAATGTTGGCACGCTCCACATCCAACTGTTCAAAAAACTGCTATGATTCGTATCTAAATCCAATTTATCCTAGTTACCAATTATAGTAATCGTCATTCAGACAAAACTGCAACTTTTAGATTATTGTTTACTTTTCATTGAATTTCTATGCTGTCATGAATTTACTTGTTTCATATAAAATAATATTTTCACTTGATGATTTCATTATTTCATTTTATAATTGAAGAAATACATTAAGTATTTTTGATTGGACACAATTTTCATGTACTACTTTGTGAGAATATGAGTTCAGTAATTTGTATATTTTTAAGTATGGGATAGCAGAAGTTAGGAAAATCAGATTAGGTGCTTAATTAGAAGGACCAGGGTCGTATAAACTCGGAATACACCGTACACAATTATCTTTATTATATTTATGAGCGCTGGGAGGCCCAAAAGCATGATTGGTTGCTGTGTCCATGTGTGCCACCAGGATGTATATTGTCCACTGATCAATGGCTAGTGAGATTTAAGTATGCTATAGATATGGGACATGAAAACAACGTCACGCCTGAAAGAACTGGCCGGAGGGAAAGAGTTGAAACAGAAGTGACGACCTCTGAGGGGTCACAACTAAGAAAGCAAAAAGAGATTAATGATAACCAAGATCTGTTGCTGCGACGCCCATCTCTTTTGTCTCGCCTCCCAGAGGAGAATATCCCGTGTCCATCAGGCCCGTTTGGCTGCATGTAAGTTGATTGGAAGTGACAGCGATACAGAAAGACGCCCCGAGAACATGACGTGGAGCCCAGCGCCCCCTAGCTCAAGCCGTCCAGTCTCACGTCGCTACTGTTTTCTTGGCGCAGACGAGTCATGATAGATTTGACAGCGAGGGGAGGCGAGAAAATCACTTATCTTTCTTCCATCATCCCAAGGCCTCTCTTCTACCCATCGTGGTTTTTCCTTGTTGAAAAGTTTTCGGCTACTGGTTCTCTCTCTGTGAGCATCTCACTCCTTTTTTATTATTTCTTCTCTTCATCTTCCTTTCTGGAAGTCTGGAAGATCTGGTGAAAAGTTCTTAGATTTGTTGAGAGCACCAGATTCCATGTTGAAGCCCTCGAGCGTGTAAGAGCCTTACAATTAGTTATAATCGTGCAAATATACCGTACATGACAGTACAGGTGCATTTTAATGCATGTTCATTGCACAGGATGTTGCAAAAGTCGTGTAACCCTTTCATTCTTTACAATTAGAGCCACAAATAATTGGTAAATAAAAGATCAAGATTTCGGCAAAAAAAAAGGCACATTTCGGGATCAAAAGCGGCATTTCGGTTTTAAAATTATTAATAAAATCCAAATCAGAGTATTAAGTTTATTCCTGTGTATAGGAGTACATTGTTCGTTCTGAAATATTTGCAGCTGAATTAATAATTTTTCCGTGATTTGCATAACTCACAGAATAATTCGGACTCCAGAAGTGTTATACTTGGAAGTTAAGTGTGCAGTCATGGATGAGACAGCCAAATTCAATTAGATGGTTACTTGTTAATTTTAGATATGTGTTATGGAGTTAAATATAGAAATGTTCGAACCCATGTGTTTAAGTTGATATTATATAAATTGTGTTAACAATACACAATATATAAAGAAAGTAAAGAACATGATAAGAAGGTGTCGCGTCTGTAAATAAACTATAAATTTCGTGTTTAAGAGCTTATTTCGTGATGAAACATGGTAGGAAAATGCATCCCATACCTTTTCAAGAACATAGCGTGTTATTTCATACTATTTCGTGTTCCCGTCAAAAACGAAATATGCATGCCTCTTACTTATAACACGGTTTGATTTTTTCTTATTATTTAGTGTTACATTTCTGCCACCTTTGTCTAATAGCGACGATCAGATTGAGCGATGGCGTGATGAAATTGATGAAGGGACACTCAGAGAGTGTACGGGACCCTTGGCGTCGTAGCGCGCTACGCTAACCACAACGTCACGGAAATTGACTACTATTAACTTGACAATAGAGATATTCACACCACGGAAGTGGACAGAAGAACATAAGAAAATGCAAATTTATGCTTCATCTTCAGTGGCGTACGCAAGGGGGGGGGGGGATTGCTGGGGTTCATACATTTTTGGCCCAGTATTCCTAAAAAAGACCGTCAAGGGCAGGAAAAGATGCAACATGAGTGGGTGACTACTAAAAAATAAATAAACGTAACCCCCTTCTTTTCGTAAATCGTGGGTACGCCACTGTGCATCTTGTAGCACTTATTTTTATGGATGGCCACAAACTCTGGATAACGGATAATCCGGATATCAGGATAATCAGAATATCCAGATAGAACATATTTGATGAAAGATTTGTGGAAAATCCATACAGTGATATACGAAAATGGCGAATAAATGAATATGTGAATAGCACGTAAAACGATTGAACAATAAATCTGTCCGGATAATGCACACATTCGAAACCCGAAAGCACTTTCCATATACTTCAAAACATTTGTGTCCCCCATTCTAGAACACTGTTCACCCATCTGGAACATGGCTGCCTATTCTCATACCTCCAAGATCGACAGTGTTCTCAGCTTTGTCCTCTTCATCGTTCGATATAGAGTGACACACCTACCAAAAGGAGATCTGTTTGTGAACTTACACATTAATACTCCACAATCTCGTAGGTACATAACAGCAGAGGCGTCTCGTGAACGCATGCTGTACATGCTGCGCATGCGTCAATCGTGGGAAAAAGGACAGCTTGCTCTGCGACGACATTCATGAACATTTCTACATTCTAATTTCTTCATATAGGAGAAGTATTTATTTTACACGAGAGCGCTGAACTAAGCTTATCTTACATTTCTTGGATCTGAAGTGAAAGAAAGTAATAATTATTTTCCCACAATTGATGCATCCTTCACTTCAGATCCAAGAAATGTAATATAAGCTTAGTTCAGCGCTCTCGTGTAAAATAAATACTTCTCCTATATGAAGACATTAGAATGTAGAAACGCTCATGAATGTCGTCGCAGAGCAAGCTGTCCTTTTCCCCACAATACGAAACTTTCCACACTGCAACTTCCAGACTCACTCATACAACGTTCCTAATCAGTTTAACTTCTCTAACCAAATATACATTTTTAGCTGTTATTCGTCTTCTATCAACTTACAAAAAATTGTACATAAGTAATGCGATTGTGAAACTCATCTCTCTTTATCTTGGTACAGTGGGATCTATGAGTATTACCGTGCAAATTGTCCATCACCATGTTCGTCTACTTTATTTTACCCAATAAGAGCTTCAAGAATTAAAAGAAAGCTCAAAACAAACTGTTGACAACTTCTGCACCAGCATACATAAATATCCATCGCTTAAAAACACATTGGATGTAAGAGAGAAATTAATGAAAATAGTCATGGACAATTTGTACGGTAATACTCAAGGATCCCACTGTACTGTTTTGACTTTTCATTTATTTTTAGCACTCTGCTGTACTGGAAATTTCAATAGATAAATAAATCCATATTTCTTTTGCATAAACTACTCTATCTTTGGTGCGTAACAGGTTATGAAACTCCAACCTGCACAACGCCAGTGGAAGAAGAGTCGCGAAACCAAAAAGGATCATGGACCATTAACAAATGGGAACACTATTCTGTTAAGGAACGAACATGCATTAAATCCAGAGCGGCAGCTGATCCAATTCGCTCGCTAACTATGCAAGAAACGCCGGACCAATTGGGCGTCGCCAGGCCTACCAACCTTTCCCTCCCAGCCATATTGTTGTCCAAGTGTAAGTAATCGAGGAACAAAGGGCGAGAGGCGGGAAAAGGGCACCCTCAGGATTCGCCCGTCTTCTTTTGCACATGAAAGGGAAGGGCTGGTTCGAGGGGATGGGGAGGACGAGGGTTGAAAGTGACCGTTAGCGAGGAGAGGCCTCTTTATTAGCCTCGAAAACCGAACAACCCCCACTTTGTAATAGCCTTGTTTGAAGTGCTGTGGGTGCGTCGCTCTACTTAGGGAGGGGGGGTTGGCATGTAAATTAGGATGGTAACTTGCACGGACGGGATGGGGGTGAGCGAGAGGGTTGCTCATATAGTGTGCGCGCGGTTCACTTTAGACGTTTCAGTTTATAAGACTCTTCAATGAGTTTGATTAAGGTTATATCCGCACGAAAACTTGAGCATTTTCCGGCCTGTGGAAGCTTACGGGGGTAACTTTGGTCACGATTATCTCGAGAACAAGTCGACAGAAAATTTTCAAACTTTACCTCAACACTGAGAAAGCACGTTTCTAGAGAACCATTATTTCATATTTTCATTTACCGCATCAAAGTTCCAAAAATTAATTAATTTATTTTACTCTTCAAATATATTTTTTCACTTTTCTTGGCAGGACAATACTGCAACCAGCTAGCTCACACAACAAGAAATACTTATTAATATGGAAACCCAGGAACTCAGTGTTGGCAATACTGAAATATCTACACTATATTTTCGGTATCCCCTGCTTTTAACGGTTCCATTGATACTTTTCGGAACTCAACGTATACTGAAATTCGGTATCTAAAACTCAATACCGAGCAGCTCTAGGACAAGGGACAAAAATAAAAAAATAAACCTCTGAATCACCGAAAACAGCCACGATATTGCAAATCTAACAAATTGTATCTACTCAAATTCATTTTACAACATTCAAATCAATCTTCGTGTGTGGTGTGGTTTCGCTATTGTCTAAGATTTCTATGCTAGAAAATAAATTTAAAATACCATGAATCTATCACAGATATCTAGACAGCAGAGGGAAAAAACTCCTAAAGATTCACTTGAAAGACTAAAGAGGTCAAGTGAATCTTAAGGAGCTGTTCTTTCTCTGCTGTCTAGATATCTGTGATAGATTCGTGTCACTTTAAGGTCATTTTCTACCACAGATATCTAGACAACACAGAACAAACCACACAAAAATTCACTTCAATGGTCTAGATGAAATTCGAAACAGAATGAATTTTTCAAAACGGGACATATTCAAGCGTCTCCGAGGCCCACCCAGCTTCGTATAAAGTGGGTACGTGGAGGAAACTCTAGGGGGTAAAGGCGGCCAGGGGCGTGGTGCTGATCACATCACCCCCAGCTCGGCCGAGATCAAGAAAGTGTGGGGCCCTAACCCCACACCCTCTATACGCCTTCATGGTGTAATGCAAATCACAGGGGAGCACTTTGCTTTAGTGAATACCTCGCCTAACCTTAAATCTGAGATTTGTGAAGCTATATTCTAAACCAGTAATGAATTTATATTGTAATTTTCGGGTGGCTAGTTCTAAATAGGCCTATCTTAAATCGAAGGGTTGTTCAACATTGTAACAACTTTAGGAAAAAAAAACTGTATTTAGCTTTAGGATATGGTACTGGTATTAGTTGTGTTTTTTGTGGACAGATGGCATCCTTTTCTGTATAGTGAAAATTCCATGTGAAAGAACATTAAGAGAAACAGCACGAGCATACAATGTTAACTGACATTATCTATGCTTTAATCCATACTTATTCTAACGTTACGTTTTGAGAGAGTACCTCCTCTGTCGTCTTCAGGTGAGTAAAGCACTAGATAGTCATTGAAGATTATTTAGCATTACATGCTAATAAGATTTGATGAATGTTGGTTACCATGCTTGTTACTTCCAATCTATTTTTTACAATTCCTTAAATATTTGTTATATTGTAGGCATGATTCGTCGTACAATTTGTCGTGTGGGAACCAGAGGGACGCAACTCCAATTCATCATATTTACAGGAGAGAGGAAATAATATATTCTTACGAATATACGGCTGACTCTTAAATAGAGTCAGTGAATTGGAGATACGTGACTCCACTTTACTGTTAAGGATTAGAAGTGGAGTGACTACAAGTAGAGCCCTTCAGAGGAGTATATTTAAACAAAACTAAAAACAGCAATTTTGGAGTTACGTTTCCTTGGTTCTTATAGGGCGAATTGCAAACACACCTTAACAATACAGCAATTCAGAATTTGAGTTTGTGTATAAATTAAATAAATTAATAAGAATTTTTCAAGTTTTTGGCAATTAAAAATATACCCACTAATAAATACTATTCTGTCACTAGTCAGAAATAAAACGGCCTAACGTAATATTTCAAAAGTTTTACAGTGTTTCGCCGAAGTGAGATTTTGCAATAAATAAGGCAGTATTTTCCAAACAATGTAAATGTTTAAAATTACATTTTAAAGGTTGTTACTTTCCTGGGGCTTAATGTTGAGGATGCAATATATTTTAAAATATAGACAAATTAATCTTGGAAAAGCAATAGCCATAATTATTTTTTTTTATCTTGGCGCATACCTAGGTATACTGTAGGACTAGTTGTAAGGAAAAAATAGGTCTTACCTTGACTTGTGACTCTGTCATTCCTAGGGCGTAGGCTAATTTCGCTCTCTCGGGGCCTGCCAGGTACTTCGTCTGCTCAAAGGTCTTCTCCAATGCGAATATTTGTTGTCCGCTGAATGTCGGTCTCGTGTGCTTCTTTTTACCGTCTTTATCCACCGTCATACCGCCAGGACCCACTGCAATGCAAGAGAAAGTTATTTTGTAAGATTGCCACGATAAACAATAGAAACTGCGCAATATTATAGTTCAAGGCTTCAGCATGAGGCTACTGCGCAACAGATGCGCATGGAGATGCGTGGTGTTGCTATCCGGCGCATGCGCAGAATGAGCTAAAAGCTATCAGCGTAAACACACTGTAAGATGAGCAAAGCATGGATCTTCCTTTGCTATTCCACTCCACCAACTACACACAGAACTCGAAATACATCCAATCAAGTTTGATGCATTTTTTATGCATTAATCGACACAGCAAACGCGCACTTTTGCGTTTAAAATAGTTTTGCATGATCTGTTCAGTACACACGGAACAACATGTGATAAAAGTATTGTTCTCAGTTGGTGAGTACATCACATGCAACTAATACAAGTACACTTTTATGCATTTCTGCGTGTATTTTGATGCACAAAAAGTACATCATTAGCAGTTTATAGACTCGAGTTATTGGAGACAACTATGTCATGGCTCATATAATCCTCGTAGGACTCAACTTTAATCTTTCGTTTTAAAATATATGTATTAGGTCGAGTTTTAGAATATGAAGAACAAAGACATATGACCGTTGCCAGACATTTTTGAAAGGGTTCTAGGCCATGGATAAAACTTGAAGAGTAGAAATAATTACATGGTTTTGTTTATTATTTTTATACAATAATAACTATTATAAACTAATAAAATAAGCCTATTTTATTCCAAATTATTATTATACCCCTGAGGAGATTTTGCTACTATAGATCGATCAGTTGAGTAAACATCCAGCACAACTCTTTTTCATTATCTCATACTTACATTGAATGCAGTTAGTGTATTGAAATGATTAGTTGGTCTATTTTCTTAACTTATACATGCCTCGGTCAAGAGAAATTTTAGTCATAAAGTTTGTGTTCTGTGACCTCTTAAACTTAATTTTTGAAATTTTGAAAAGTGTGGAATCATTTATTCTTTGTATTAAGGTCGGTATTGCTGCTAGAACCATTTTTCGTCGTCTTCTTCTTATAAGAGAACCAAACACATCAAGCCTAACCTAACCATCACAGACTATTTACCACCCCAAAAAGCTACCAGCCAATGGGAATGCTTGTAACAGTTGTAGCAGCAATCACTACCTTGTATTAAAATGGTAGAATGAAAATATAACCTGATTTCTGTATAATTTACAATCATTTCTTTAGATCGAACCAAGTTTTTACTGTGATTTATCTGTTGGAATATTAACTGAACTTTATTTATATTATTAACACGCTTTCTGCTTTTTTGTAACTTCAAATGAACAATGTCAATTTCCAGGAAAAGGTTCGACTACCATGTACACGTATATAGACCTAGACCTACATGTATATTAAATCACAAGCTACGGGTCAAGTTGTAGAAGATTAAGATCTTTTCCAAGTCCAGAGACATCTGACATTATCAAAGATTCACGAAAATGTCCACCACCACAGCTGCTCCATTGGACAGTCAGCAAAGGACCAGGATACACGAACAAGAGATTAGCAAGAGTACATTGCCACTGACTGTACGTACAACCATCCAGCTACGGTTGGTCGACGTGGAAAGGGTGTGACGTAAAGATCCATTGATGAATGAGTGTACAAGGAATAAGATCTGGCAGCCCTGACCTGCCATGTATGGTGCTTCTGCACCGTACTGCGCACAATGCAATGTAAACTATCCCATATATTAAGATCTTCGGTTTCAACTTTGCACATGTTCAAGCGAGCACCAGGACAATTGTGAATGACGAATTGCCACGGTAAGGAAAATGAATGAACCAACATTCAATATATCACTCACAGTACAAACATGATAAAATCCTAATCCCGTATATTCAAAGCTCTCGCATAATAAAGAGTTCATGGAGATATATTCAGCTTACACTTGCCTCTATAAAACAGGGTTATAACTTCGAGTTAGAAGAAAATTGACCTTGAATATTGTATATATTTGTATATATCTAAGCATATCCAAATAATGTGTTGGAAACGGGGCTAATTGTAGGTGGCAGCACGATAGGTGTACTTCAGTCAACTGTTCTCCCATTTAAATACCTAGGTACAGTGGGATCCACGAGTATTACTGTGCAAATTGTCCATGATTATTTTCATTAATTTTTCCCTTACATCCTATGTGTCTTTAAGCGATGGATTTTTATGAATGCTGGTGAAGAAGTTGTCAACAGCTTGTTTTGAGTTTTCTTTTAATTCTTGAAGCTCTTATTGGGTCAAATAAAGTGCACGAACATGGTGATGGACAATTTGCACGGTAATACTTATGAATCCCACTCTACATGGGGAATTCGATGTTGAACGTGCTGTTATCATATAAAATTACACGCTTAATTTGATTTTAACCTCAGAAATGGTTACGGACCACGATAGATCAATAAATCAGTGCTTTCAAACTAGGATTTTAAAAAGGATGATTGTCAAAAAACAGAAAAGATGTCGAAATTAGAAAACGTTAAAATTAACATACCAGTATTTTATATCACTTGCAATTTCCACAATTTTAATGCTTTAGTAGTGGGAGTGAGTGCGATAACAAATAATACATTATAATCCAATACGACTGTACTTTTATTTACATAGTTGTTAATAATTTACATATTAAATATCATACACAAGATTGTGTATGTGTGTGTCGATGTACGCACATTAGAAACGAGATATCGCAAGTATCCATAAAGGATATGGATACCTACGCTGTAGAATGCTCGAAATGCATACATGATACATTGACACCTTTGTCCAGGCTGGAATTCGTATCTGAAACCTTCGGTGTAATAACATCATGTGTCGATCAGGAAACATACCTAGTCGCTGAGGCGCTTGAGAATATTTCTCTGTGGGGTATTATGCTGTCTTGTGTTTTGTCATTGTGCATTCCGAGCTTCGTATACTGCTCAGCGCATAAGGTAAGTTAGTTTTAATGTGTGAATTATAATTAATATTTAAACGACGATTTTCATTTTATTGAAAAAGCCCTTACCGTTATTTTTTTCAGTAAGGGATTTGCAAATACTGCTTACAACATCGCAAGTATCATTATTCTTTTGTATTTCGCTTAGGTAAGACTCCCAAGTTGTTATTTTCAAGTCGTCTCTCTTAATAAGGGACGCTAATGGCAAGCCTGCCACGCGTGGAAGTTATGTCAGGGCAATCGTTTTCTCTGTTGGGTTGCATACATATATATAGGTTAGATTTTAAGCGCTTTCGAGGTTATGTTTATAAGGAAAGTACTTGTTTTTATGATATCTACCATCAGCCAAGCGTTGATAAAGTTGTTTTAGAACACCCTGTATATAATTCTGCATAACTATACAACTATATATAGGCCTATGTATGTATATTTGTGTGTGTTCAAATTTATCCCCGCCCCCCACCTAAATTAACAATCCTGACAAGATTTTATAAAATTTGCATTTTATATACTAATACTGTCAAAATATGCAACATGAATGACCTTCCATTTTTCTCAAAATACATACGACGACGATTATCTTTGAAACATGTATCTTCATTCATGTACTTGCATAAAAATCCTCATTCAGTTTAAGACCAATGATAAGTGGTTTAGTTCGCAATCTAATCACACTCAGACAAGCTGCAAGAATAGGTGCAAAGTAGAAAAAAAAGAATGCATCAATGAGCGCATCAAGTGCATGCCAAGAGTGTTTAGAGGTCGCATATTTGGGTCCCCCTGTTCTGGTTTCTTCTGTTCTCTCCCGGAAACACATATGCACACATGAGCAATGCTCCCGACGAACTAAACGTGCCGCGAAAGCCATTCGCAGGTTTAACCCCATCGCACGGAGCTTTTAAGTTCGATTTATGTGACACTTAACACGTCATAAGCTTCGTTCAAATTGTGGTCCTCATAAACACGGCGACTTCAAACACATTTACTGCATGGCGGGCAATAGCCGGGCGACCGACGACGAGGTATATGCCCCTTTTTTTCTTTTAACCCAAGGGCGCTATATCTTGGTTCTAATTTGGTCATTGAGAAAGAATTCTTCAATTAGCCTGTTCAGCCTTGTACTGCCGTTCAACACGGCAAGGTTACTTTTCACAGATAGATGAACTTTACTATAACCATGACAGGAACTCATTAGATCGTTCAAAAATTGCAAAACATTCTTAATTGATTGATTTGCTTAATTTTACTTCACTATTTGTGCCAATTATGGCTAATTTGCGATGTGAATGAGTGATGACATGATGAAATTTATGAATGGACACTCACAAACATCCATGCCCAGGCCGGGATTCGAACCCAGGACTCCTGTCGTCGTAGAAAACATTCTAAAATTTCCATTTTTCCGTATCCTGTTGGACTGTTACAAGTTATTCGTAAAATATACAATATTGTACCTTTAAAATTTAACGGTATGGCTGTTAATTTATATAAAACTGGACGCAACCATTTTTTAAAGAAATGAATATCTTATCATGCATATACATAGATAATGATTATAATTTACAGCTGGGTGCACTATAAATATGTGTTTAAAAACAATTATACTTATATTTGAGTAATTATATAATGACCGTTAAAACTTTAAAAGTTAATGGTCGTTTTTCTTACGGTGGCACCGGAAATTGACTTCCCAAGTGTAACTTCTATAGTCAACCTTTTAGTGTGTTCAGCATTCTAGGTGATTGTGCGGTTTGCTTTCGTTGTTGTCTATGTATCTGTGATAGATTCGTGTTGTATCTGCAAAGCGAATTGCTAAAACACTATGCATCACATTCGCTAACGACCTAGCAGTATCGCTTCAGCAGAGTGTACAAAAAGTGCCCAAATAACCAGTGGCTTCAACTTGCATGGGCCTGTGGTGCTGGAGCTCACACAATAATTTGACTACAATTAAATTTTATTTTAAAAATTGTCCCCGTGCTTAAGAAAACAAAATGGTTCATCATTAGGTATACACATTAAAAAAATCATAACTTAATTATTGACCAAGTATTATCAAAATATTCATAAAAAATTGTTACATACTCCAACACAACACTTTTCAGTGCCCTATATCCATGGTCACATCCCTATTGAGAAAGTAAGGTAGGATAAGGGCATTAGTTAGAAGTAAGCTTGAATATGGTTCTAATGTTTGGTTCACATATTATAAATCCCAGGAGTTGGTAATTGAAAGAATTCAAAAACGACTTTTAAGATATTTGTATTACAAAAAGTATAATGTACCATCATATTATAATAACTTATCATACAATGACCTACTTAATGAGTTTAATTATGAAAGTCTTATTAATAGAAGGGAAATAACACAACAAATATTTATGTACAAAACAATGCCTGGCATCATAGATAACCCTACTTTTCTCCAAAAGAAATGTTTCAATGCAAAGAAATGTGGCAATTGATGTCTTATGATATTCCTAAAACAGAAAGATTCAAGAATTCACCATTATTTAGAATGTCCTTTGCGTACAACAAAATATCTGTATTGCAATCTAATCTTGATTTTAGTATCTCAATTAATGAGTACAAAATAATATTAAGACAAGTGTTTACAACATAAATTATCAGGTTTCGTGTTATACTTAGCAATATATCACTGCATATGAATAAAAATGACATCTAGTTTTGTTTTTTTTATCTTGTTTTGTATTGTTTTCGGTGAAGCGCTTCTAAATTGCTAATTGGGTGTTATATTATTCTATAGTATAGTTTTGTAATTTATATTACATTATATTTGCGTATGTGTTCTACCTGTGTTATGTCTCACTGTATTATATTATGTGTTTTTTTTTAATTTTTTTATTGGCAACCTTTTGTAAAAGGAGATAATTTCTCTGTTGAAGGAAATAAATAAATAAATAAATAATTAACCAAGGGCACCCGCAGGGTTTTTTCTCAGGGGGCAGACTCACAGAAACTTTTATTATTATTACTTTTACTTTTGTTATTATTATTATTGTTGTTATTACTATTACTACTATTTTTTTTTTTTAAATTTCATACATTTATAATTTCCATATTCTGTATATACAATTTGCATAACTGTATACATAACATTAATTCATGAAGGACAAGAAGCTGTTTTTTTATAGTTAGATAATTATTAAATGTAACCCAATTTAAAATAATAATAATAATAATCGCTGTAGCTTCCGGCCTGTAAGTCAGAAAACAATACTTTTTTGTTATAAATTATCTCTACTATTTCACCATTCGAATTACATTAACTCTTTCCAGAAATCTCATGGGGGCAAGTACCCCCCCTGCGGGTGGCCATGCTTATAACCAGGATAAGGACCAATAAGCAATAGACTCTCAAAATAGGTAGGCAGAAAAGCACCGAAAATAGTAAATAGATACTAAATTGGTAAACTTCGATAAATTTTTCATTTTCTACGATCAGTCACTCACAAAGTTATTTTCGAAAGAGGCACTTATGACTACAATAAGGGAAAAATAGCCACTTTAAATTAATGTAGACTATTCCTCCCAGGAATGGTCTGAAACTGGTTTTAACCGTAAAAGCCTACATTTGCTGGCCAAAAAACAAGAAAAGGCATTTGGGGGCAAATCTATTATTGCATAAAATTATACAACAAATCTGACAGTTCTGCCCACCAATTTTTCTTTACAAAAGTTGGCACCACTGCAAATATCATTTTGTTGCAACATGATGGCTGAACAGAAAAACGGCCATGCTCAGGACAATTCGAAGGCAACAGAAATCACATTTTCATCGTCCTGATAATCTAACTCAGACGTGGGCCGTCTGCGATGATTGAAATTTATGAATATGGCGTTCCAGCTCCTGTTCTATCGCTCAGAGCCGTTAAAGCAGTTCCGCGCGCTACAAGAAATGGGGCAGCCGATGTCCTAACGAAGACATATTCCTCAGTTATCCCCCTCCTTTCAGCTGAGGATAGAATGTGAAACGGCACGAGACATAACTACACACATTTCACAGCGACAAAATAAAGTGCCAAATGTTCATTTCCCACAGAACCCAACAGCGATATTCCTTCTGTGTTACAGCGCCATTACAAGTCCTCTTTGTCCAACACGTAATGGTTCTTTCATAGGTGTTTCTGAGCCGCACTGGAACGATTGCGACAGTAAAACCGAGGAAAACGTCCTAATTAGCAAAACCTTGGGAACTGCCTCTTGAAGGGGAAAGAAGGGGGGGGGGACATTCGGCGTGAAATAGGACACGATTTTGTCCCACCCTCTTTTTCGGGGAAGCTTTCTATTCTCGCTCTTTTTAACATGCAAATGGCCGTAATATTATGGTCGTTCTCGCCAAATGATAATTTCATTCATTCCCGCGTGGCGGAGCTGCGATCGCAGTGGCTGGGTTCAAGGTCTGTTCCTGCCTCGGTGGACAACTTACGCTCTACAGAATGTTCCCAGATCGAGTCACAGGTAGTGTCAATGCACTTAAGGAGCATTGAAATAAAAAATGGTACCGAAATTACGTTTAAATGTTTAGAATACTAGAAAAAACTGGACATTTGGAAATACTCAGTTCTGTACAAGGACGTATTTATGGGGGGGGGTCCACGGAATCCGGACCCCCCCACGAAAGACTTACTATAAGTACCAAAATTTGTGTCGCCCCAGTCGACTGCAGCTTTTTCAAGCGCTAACTGTTGCATCTGTGTTCTATTAATCTGTGTTGAACTCCGTTTTATTTAAAAGGATGTTAGATTTCTTTCTTTAAAAATACTTAATTGTTAATATCACAATATGTAAAGGATTTTAAACTGAATTATAACTGAAAAATAATTTAGTTGGTTTTGGTATTTTGTTAAAACGCAAGAAATTTGTAAAACGTTATAATAGCAATGTAACTATGAATGTGTACACAACTCTAGTGTCACCTTGGAAAAAATGTATAAAAGAGCGATAGCTTTGTAAGCGTATGAGACATTCTCCTCGTTGCTGAAAGGCTGGTGGTTCGGGGCACGTTGGGGAAATATCTTTCCGCGCTCTTCGGGGCGGCTTTGGGATACTTGCATTCCAAGGCGGATATTTCTATACCCAACTCTGAAAAGGCGTTCTCCTGCATCATCAAGAGACTAGGGTTTTAACTGCGGTATAACTACTGTAATAGATTTTGGCCTACAAATTATATTGAGTGAATTGCAGAGGCGTCTCGTGAACGCATGCGGTGCATACTGCGCATGCGTCAATTGTGGGAAAAAGGACAGCTTGCTCTGCGACGACATTCATGAGCATTTCTACATTCTTCATATAGGAGAAGTATTTATTTTACACGAGAGCGCTCAACTAAGCTTATATTACATTTCTTGGATCTGAAGTGAAAGAAAGTAATAATTATTTTCCCACAATTGACCCATGCGTCACTTCAGAACCAAGAAATGTAATATAAGCTTAGCTGAGCGCTCTCGTGTAAAATAAATACTTCTCCTAGCTATATGAAGAAATTAGAATGTAGAAATGCTCATTAATGTCGTCGCAGAGCAAGCTGTCCTTTTCCCCACAATTGACGCATGCGTTCACGAGACGCCTCTGGTGAATTGTCTGTTTAAAAAGTTTTGTATATCGTCAGAAGTTCAAATAAATCTCTAAGTAAAGAAATCCTAATGATATTTCATGCCAACCCAATATAGGTAAAAAATAAACAAATCCTGCACCACAGACCACGCAAGGGCTTGGTCCCACTAACAAGAAGCCTTTGAGAAGTCCGATACAAGGGTTATAACCAGACTAACATAAAGCCCTAAAGGCAGAAGGTGCGTGTCAAATTACATAATGAAAATAATGAAATAATAATATAACTAAAATTAAGTTATGAAAATATACTTGTTTAATCGAGGTTCATTTATATCCGCCGAAAAAATTGGAAGGCAAGGATTATATTGGGATCACACGACTTTGAATGACAGTATCAAAGAAGATTTATGCAAGATCTATATTACTACTTATAATAAATATGCATAAAATATTACAAGAAACTTTTCTTTTCGTCAACTGAATGTAACATCTTTTCTGATAGTCATTTGTATTCAATTAATTATCTATTTGACATTAATTTCCTTCCAAGTGCAGTAGTTTTCTTTTACAAATTTTGCCGACTTCAACACATAGGCCTACGTAAGCTAGATATGTGCTGTTATATCACTATTCTTTAACAGTCTTTTTTTGCCTATTCATGTAATGAAAATATAATATTAATTTAAATAATTAATACTGTTATTAATTATAATAATTTCAGTTAATTTAATAATTATAATTATTTAAATTTACACTAGGTATTATTATTATTGTTTTGAGACATTTGGTTCGGACCTTCCCCCCGCAATATATATTTATAAATACTGCCTGGTGCTGCAATCCGAAAATTTTCAGAGCGTATACGCTAAGTTTCGCGTAAAGTTGAGTTGTGACCACGTTTCCATTGCACACATGGATGAAATTATTTAACTTATAAAGAAAATGCCATTGTTAGTAGAATACTGATGTTCATAATTGACATAAGAAAGGCATATTTCATTAAAGAAGGTATTTTCAAAATTAAAAGTACGAAACACGTATTATGACAACTCCCGTCGGCCATTACGCAATCCCGTTCCTCTCGCTGTTCATTGGCGGAGACGTCTCGCGTAACTACTTGCGCAGAGACTTGTTCTCGTTCGCCTGGTCTACAGTTAGCTGGTACGGAGTTTAGCAGAGGGTATACTCTAAACCAAAGGGTATATGGGGTATACCCTCGACTACAGCTCTGCTACAAGTGAGGGGAAAAAAGATATGATAAATTATGGTAAAGAAAAACGTAAAATGAAGCTTATTTAAATTTGGTTGTAAACATGCTTTCAACACCATAATATAGGGATTTTTCTTTCTTCCAACGCACAAAATTTTGTCCCCCCCCCCCAAAAAAAAGGTATATCTGTCCTCCTTGTTTTGAATGTATATTTTGGCCTAACATATTTCCGGATATATTACAAGAGTGAAATGAAAACCGTGAAAGTCCAATAAAACTTGTAGGGCACACTGTAAACTGCTAAAATTGACATGAGGTATCAACTCTTATTTACAAAACGACCTCAAGGCTGCAACCCTAATCAAATGAGCTTCAAAACGTCATTTTTGTAATTTAAAAAAATGGCGCCTCCTATACACACTTGCACCAGTGAAGAGGAGTGGTTTCTTGCGCTCTGTCAGCCTAAATCTTTCAGAAATTCCTCGGCAAGTGAAAATTCAATATCTCTGTGCATGCTTAACACACCAGCAAGTTTACTAATGGAGGAGAAAGTTCGACAATGGCCTCAGTTCGCAGGCAGATGGGTGGAAAGGCCGTCGCAGTGGCTCATAAGTGACTAAAAGGAAAAAGTCCATTTTTTTACACTACGAAGTGGATGTATACAAAAGCAGGTGTTCTAGAGAAAGCCAGGGTAGCCCTATTGGTGGATTCTGGCAGTAGTCCCTCCGCAGACCTTTTGCACCCTGAAAGATAGTCCCTTCAATGCCGTCTAAAAACTAGAGTTATACAGCATTGTATGCTGTTCAAAGCATTTACTAGCCTTATTCTTGCTTATGAATTCATAACCATTCTTCAGTATAGCACCTACGGTGACATTCATTCATTAACTTCTGAGCAGGTGACTTAAGAACATGCATTTATGCGGCCCGCAAGGAAATTCGGTTGTTACTCCGAAGTAAAAAAACACACACAGAACCAAAAACGTGTCAATTGACAGACATATTTTGATTTCAATAACACGTTAACGTGCATAAACTGCAAATGATGCACCTTTCAGTGTGTCAAAATACACATAGGAATGTATTAAAGTGATTTTTTATGAGATGAAGTCCCGTGTGATGCACTAAAATGCATCAATTTGGAAGATCAGACAAGATAATTTCGAAGATTATAAAATTACACATTTAGCTGTGTCAATTGATGTATTAAAAGTGAAAACTTGTTATCTTCGAAATGAGCTTGTCTGATCTTCCAAATTGATGCATTTTAGTGCATCACACGGAACTTCATCTCATAAAAATACCCTTGAATACATTCCTATGTGTATTTTGACACCCTAAAAGGTGCATCATTTGCAGTATATGCACGTTAACGTGTTATTGAAATCAAAATATATGTGTCAATTGACACGTTTTGGGTTCTGTGTGCAGCCGAACAAAATCGCGGATGAAACATTTTAGCCGATTTTGGACTTGCTGCCGTCAGCAGGACAGTGGATGTTCTTTTTCCCTGGATATGAGTTTGTCTACGCTGGTTAAATTATTGCACGATTAATTTGGTTTATTTTACTTAGCATTTCTGCCACACTTGGCTAATCGCGAAGATGAGGATGAGTGATGATATGGTGAAGTTGATGAAATAACACTCACAAAGAACATCCATGCCCAGTCCAAGATTCAAACTCGGGAATCCTGGCGTCGTAGCATGCTAACCACTCCGCTACAACGGCCAGCTGTGTAAATTCTCCTTACATGGTATATTACCATTTTCTTCATCTCTCGTATTTACAACGGTGTTCATTTTAAAAACTAATATTTGCATTTTAGAAAGTCACTGTAGTTGTGGAAAATAGTGACACTGAAGCTAACACGTGCGCTGGGAGGGAGGGGCAAGTGCTGGCGAATAGAAAGTGGGCACCGCGTGCATTAATACAAATTTCGATAACTTATTGGCCACACGTAGTTCGTTCTAAAGCTGGAAACAGAATAGACCCCAATGACGTATTCTTCATTAAGGTATACAGGCACTAAGTCGTAAATCAGCAATAGATCTGTGACAAGAAAAAATAGCAGACTGCCAAACAAAGACCTCAATCAGGGAACAGCTAAGAGTAAGAGAATGGGGGAAAGCGAAATATATCCAGGTTGTGAGAAAAAATGAAAGAGGCGCGCTGGCATGGTTCAGATTGGGGGGGTGGAAACAACTAAGAAAGAGAAACGAAGCAGGGGAAACGATATGTCCTTTGTGCGAGGGGGAGGAGACGGACAAGCATATCCTACTGAACTGCCCTTCTACACGTGACCTAAGGGACAAATGGATGAAAATCTTAACAGGGAGGGAGGTGATAGAAATGGTAGACGACAGAATAAAGATAAAGGAAGCGGGGCAGCAAGTGGGGAAATACCTGGGAGAAGTAAGAGAACGGCGGGGGAAAGCTATTAGAGAAGGCAGCGAAATGAGTGATCATGCTCCAGACGAGCCATCTTTATAGTGTAAGTGTGTGTAAAGTAACATGTATGCGTGTTTTGGTGAGAGTGCAGGAAAAGAGAAGTGGGGAGAAAGACTGGAAGAAGAACTGTTGAGGGAGGGGAAGAATGTGTATATAGGGGACAAAGTTAGAGACAGCTTAAAAGAAAACTAAATGTAACAAAATATTCTAGAACAATCTAAGCTAAGTAGTGCGTACAGCCTATGGCTCGCACAAAATTGTGCAACCCACATAAAGAAATCTAGTAGATAAGAAAAAAAACAAATGAAGGTTTTAATTTGACTCTCCTTTGTGTTTAGTGCATAAAAAAATAAGTCTTTTTGTATATTGTGTCATTGTTGATCACTTTGGTTTGCATAAAAGAGTTATTCATTTTTGCAGAACAATCAACATGTACATTTCCCCGGAGGAGCTGCTAAACAATTGAATTGGTCTTCATCACTCCCCGAGGCCATTGAAGATGTTACAATGTTCTCCTATCTCCTGAAGAACGGCCTCCAGCTTGCTAATATTGTTTTCTCCCCCCCTCCATGTGGAACAGCGGCTCACAGAATCGCTCGTTGTTAGGGCCAGCTGACGTCGCCCATGCAATGACCAGGGGGGATCGCCGGAGGGTGGGGGTGTGGTCGGGTCAGATGGAGATGGTCAGGATAGCCAGTAAATCAAATGAAGAAAATCTATGTCGAGAGGGGCTGAATCGGGATCGCTGGATTTCTTCTCTGTTCAAGTTGCAGCCAAGTTTCTTGTGGTCTTTTGGCGACATTCTGTTATGCTTAAAGTGTGTTACGCCTTGCCTATTTACTGGCTATTAAATCTTACGTTTTGTTTGTTCACTATTGTTATTGTGCTATTTTTGAATTCATAGTTTATTGACAGGGGTGTCCAAGGTGGAGGAACTTTTTTCCATGTAGCCTATGTAATAATATAAAATTCAACATGTATGCATATGTTCTATATATTAAAAATGGATGTTGTATGTATGTTTGTTACGGCATAACTCTCGATCGCCTGGAGCAATTTCAACCAAACTTGGTACACATATGACTTGCAATCTGGAAAGAAATACTATGTGGGTAAGACTCCTCTGGCACCCCTAGGGGTGGGGTGGGAAAGGGGGTGACATCATGTAAAAATAATTGAAAACGACCGATATTAGTGTTGAATCCATAATTTTCGGGGTCGCTAAGATGAATAGTGACACTCCCAATGCCGTGAAACTAAAAATGTTGTTTATAATCAAGTTTTGAGTTAAATCAATATTATAGTGAATTTGTAAAATATTTTACTTTATAATTTGTATACTGTACTTATACTTTTAAATACATGTAAATAAAATTAGTTACATTTTACACTATAGTTAGAATCCATTATTTTCGTGTCTAATAAAAGATTGGGATAAATAAATACCCGGGCAACGCCGGCTAATCAGCTAGTATTTATATAAAACATATGTAAAAAAAAGTTTACACCTTTACACTGAGCAATAAGTGCCATGAGGCAGGGGAGGGGGATCAGAATATATTACCTCAGTAATTCACTTGCTTTAGCTGGTTCCAACAGCACCGTATGTAGCTAGATATTTTGGCGCCATAGGTAGGACTGGGGTTTGGCGCTTGAGAAACAGAAAAAAATGAAAAATAACATACTCAGGTTATATTTAGGGATTTATGGATTCTGATTTTAAAAAAAAAGTTTAGCATGTTTAACAATATTTCAGTTGTGTCTTAGTGTCTAAGAAAGACCTTTAAGATCTTTGGGAAAAAGAAAATTCCAGCAGTGTGTTGGCAGAATATACCTCTGCCAAGCGTAAATTTCTACATCGCATATTTATTCTGACTTTGATGAAGGATAATAAAAACTTTTAATGTCGCCTTTGGGTACAGCTTCTATAGCCCCCCTCGCTACGGGCCTGGGTTCCAAGTCACTTTTTTCGCCGGCCCCCGTGGCGTAGTGGTTAGAACATCGCGCTACGACGCCAGGAGTCACGGGTTCAAATCACGGCCTGGGCATGGATGTTTGCGAGTGTCCATTCATCAATTTCATGATATCATCCACATCTTTGCACATTAAAGAAAGGTGGCACAAAAGGCGAAGTAGAATAAAGCAAATTAATCAATCCAAGTCACTTTTGCCGCTAAGTGTATCAATTTCAATCTGTTACATGAAGAAAAGGAAGAATTTAGAGGGGGCAGATCGAGTAAAGTGTACAGTAAAGTTAAATAGCAATAAAAAACCCTGATTTTCAGTAACATGATAGTAGCAGACACGCTGTTGTAATTAAAAACTTTATGGGGCTTATGACATGATCTGGAGGGTCACGCCATGGACTTTGGGGCTTTGGGACCTCTGATTGTTGAAGTTACGTTGAACAACAGTGGCGCTGATTAGGGGGGGCGAGGGGGGACAGTTGCCCACACTTTTCGAAACTTTTGCCCCCGCACTATGCTAAACCTTATCTACAAAGGGAAATATACTGTCTTTGCCCCCCCTAGATTTGGCATCTTGCCCCCCGGTTTTGGTAATCAATCGCCGCCACTGTTGAACAATATTCATTGTTCGCAACACGAAGAACTGGGTGTAAGGAGTGATCCTTGTTTTAGACACCCCCGTTCCACTCATGCTGCTACATAGGATTCTTTGGGTGGAGTGGGTGATCCGAAAATGTGGAAAAAATAGTAGATCCGAAATGCTGTTAGATTACGTACATGTGACCAACAAGGCTATGGTAACATTGCAGCTAGAATAAGACGTAGGCCTACAATTGTAGAGTTGCAATATTAGACTATGGTCCAAAGCAACAGAAAAAATCAACTCATCGACCGCATTTTGCATATTAACGAGGCTCTGGCGACTGGACCCACAGCCAACAAATTTCGGCGGCATTTGGGGGCCGTTTACCACTGTACCTCCTCTTGAATTTACGTCGAATTTTCTTTTAATCGACAGATTTCAATGTTTTACGTAATGTAAAAGTGGTTCCAGCTTTAGGAAAGCACAAATAACCGAGATATTTGATCCCAAAGAATGGCCAACGTAAGTTAAAACCTGCAATTTCAGAGTATTTTCGCAGCTTTTTGTTATAGCTGCTGTTGTGGAAAGTCGTTTTGGGTGCTATATTCACTTGCGCGACGCCTTCGGGCTGTTCTGCTACACGGTAAAGTAACACGCTATGGTAACACGTACTTTACTTCACAAGAACACATTTCCGAGAGCCAAAATCAACTGAAAACGTCCATGAACAACAAAATCTTCATAAACCATGCACAATATTTCACATTCTCCAGGGGGTATAGAGGATCAAGGGTACAGGCACTTGTGTCGTGTCTGTCTATTTATGTCTCTTATTGCCCCTTATCCATATCTATAATCGTTCATTCTCATCTTCGCAATTAGCTCAAGGTGGAAAAAGGCGACGTTAAATATAAAAAAAATGAAATCAAATCGATTAACTTCTCTGAGTGATCTAAAAACAATTCAACTTTGCTGCAGCCTATCCCCAGGATATTGTTTATAGGAAAGTACTGGAAATTTTACACGAAGACAATGGTAGGCTGTTACCATCTTGCACTCAGCCCCCCCACAGGTTAATGAAACTTCGCAATTGCCTAATAAGCTTTTTACATGCAATGTGCAACGATATAATAACTGTGACTTAGGTCACATACCTCACAAAGTTGAACAGGTTCTGACGGTGGGGTAAAATCATCATTACATGTCATTGCTTCGATATATGTCTAAAGTATTTAATATGTGAAGCAAAACAAGGCATCACCTGGGGATATATTGATTGAATATGTGTTCAACCAGCATAAACAGTACGTTGGTTGGCCTTTTATAGTTTTTGGGTGCAAGTCTGCGCGTTTTTACTTTGGGGCTATAAAAGTACTGGACATTTTTTTTCCTTTCCTCTTTCTTTTCTTCTAGAAGGAGACACCAAACTGCGTGGAGGGCCCCCTCTGAGAGGAGCTAAAGAAGAACTATATAGTGGTTGTTGGTCTCCATTAAAAAAGACCGAAGAACGTCGAGTCCAAATGTTACCGGTAAAGGTTTGGTTATATCTTCTTCTTACGTTCGCATCGAACCATTAGTACAGATGGTGATTTACACCGTGAATAACCTGGCACCATTGTATGGCAACGATTCACAAAGATTGTTTTCATCTTCCTTTTTTTCTTCTTCTCACTGAAGAGAAAATGTGGTCTGTGCATGGAGGAAGAAGGGTGTTCTTGTAAGTGTTAATCCTTCTCACATTTGCGTCATCACATCAATCGTACCGTGGAAGGAGGCTTTTCACTGCGGGCGCATCTAGGACTGGTGAAATCCCCATTGTCCGTTGGACGACAGGACTTCCAACATTATATACGATAAGGGCGTTGGTACATAAAGGAACTAGAAGATAAAGAGCCATCTTGCAGCATGGCTGGAAATGATGGTCTGGGTGTTGCTATATAAAGTTACGGAGCAGGTGTTTCGCAGTGCTTTAAAAAAAAGACAAGAAAACGACCATAGGCAATAGCTTGGGATTTCGGACCCAAGGAATCTTCATTCTGTATTCATGGCTGAAGCCATTAAGACCTTGGTGTTTAAGAAACGTTGTGATGAGTTAGACTTCTTCATGAAGTTCCCCTCCCCCTCCATGAAAATCCTGCAGGCGTGCCAAGTCATGAATCAGACTAATTTTCATCCGCAAGTCACCGTTTAATGTCATCCGTAACCTTTGTCAGCGAGTAAATTGTGGTATTAGTATTATATGGCCGCATTAAAAACAGGCGAGGTGGGAAATAGCAGAAAGGAGACTGCATCTGAGTAGTGTTTGACTACATCACGATTTTTTCAGGTATGGAAGGTCGCATTATCCCCCCCTCACGATCCATAAAAGCCATCAGCTACCTAATTGTGGTCCATACAATGAGGATTTATTTAACTTCAATGTTTGGTACAAGGTGCATTATTTCATCCTGTCCTACGTTTATTACTTTAAATAGATAAGTGTACGATGTACAGTAATTCAGAAGATGGAAACATCACAGTGAACGGTGCTCTTTTGTTTCGAAAATATAGATTTTGTTACAAAAATTGGATCTAGGTATAAAATCGCACTTTTCATTTCAACTGAGCTCGACACTTGGATTATCTGTTTGTTCTGAAACACAGAAGTTTTCAAATCTAACATGCGGAATTAAACGCAAGATCAACTTGTAACTGCTGGCGAGAAACTGTTTTTAATTCACGTTTTCGCCCCTTCAAAAGATCTGTATTTTGTGCCAATTGCGATACACTGAGTTATGTGTCTTCGCACTTCAATCATATTAGAATCCTTGCTTACAATAATACAATCTGTGCATTACGTTAGTAATATATATTTTTAAACATTCAGCACTATTAATAAAACTAGAAGCTGTATTAGAACTGTATCATACTTCCAGAAAGGGTATCAACATTTCCAATAACATAGTTTTCTTGC
Organism: Lepisma saccharinum; assembly: GCF_977018435.1. Classification (NCBI taxonomy): domain Eukaryota; kingdom Metazoa; phylum Arthropoda; class Insecta; order Zygentoma; family Lepismatidae; genus Lepisma; species Lepisma saccharinum. The sequence continues at coordinate 10,190,452 of NC_139249.1, forward strand.
ATTTTGTACCGCGAATTGCATTTTCATAGTTATGAACATTTAGCCAAGCATGATTATCTCAATAAATTGTTACCATTTCTGAAAAGGATATTTCTCGGACATCAATTCACTAAATGTTCGAACACGGAATATGTACTGTAAACATTTGCACAATCTGAAATTGTGCAAGGGCTAGTTTAAATTTCACTAACAGAGATTACAGGAACCATTTTAACTCCAAATAATAGGGTACGAAGGTGGGGCTTCGTCCTTGATATTCAACAAACGCAATGAATGACGTGAGATGGAGATCTATTTTCTGACGATAAGTATTATATTTTTAACGGGATTTATACAATTAATTTGCTACGCATGAGTTAAGTTACGTTGAATTATCCTTGAAAAGTCTTTATTGAAAAGAAAACACCCCAGAAGATTCTTGTGTCAAAATCCACACGAAAATTCCCAAATAGAAAAAGTATAGATGATTTCCTTTGCTTCAAATTAAGCACTATTGCAAAGATAGACGCTTTCTGATTTATACTATAAAAGTATGTAGTCTACCAACAATTCAACATAGTATTTGCTGTAGTAATGCAAATATATGAAGACTTGTATCATAAACCAGAATCATAAATAAAACACATGTAAGTCTTCATTACAATTCATGATTGTGTGTAATTTGTTTGCTAGGGAATTTCCAGCAGAAAGTAACTATAAAAGAAACTTCGTTACTTTTCAAGTGCCAGTAACTGTAAGTGAGTTACTTTTAACAGTTATTTTTTGAACCAAGTAACTGTAACTGTTAGTTTAGTTAGTTTTGAAAATTAACTTTCCGAACCCTGCTTTGTGGGCTAGCCCCGACGATGAGAATGGCTGAAGATGAGGGCAGGATTCCATCTCGGACCCTTCGGATGTTAGATCGTGTCAGTTGCTCACGGTACAAGTTTCATATTTCCTTACGTGGAACCTGAATGTATGTATTCCTCATCAAAATTTCTCTCTCGAACGAGAAGAGCTAGCATTTTCTTTTTCTTTTTAGGATAAAGCAGAAAAATGACGACAACCACAATTCAGCCCTTTTAACCATTGTTGACAGGACATTCATTCGACCTATCGGGGAAGGGGAGAACAGGGGGTAAAAAACAAAAGGACGCTCTAAAAGCGCCACATGACCCCTCCCCCACCCCCTCTACGTGTACGCGAAGCGACAGAATTACACTTTAACTTTTTATCCTTTCTTTTTCCCCCTCCATACAAAATGATTTTCAGCGGCTATCCCTGGTCCAGTGTGTGTGAGACGCCCTTACCCCACCCCCTTTCGTAGCTCCGTGTTTCCTAATGACAGCATTTGCATGCGCTCCGCCACTGCTTAGGGGGTTGCTTCTGATTCATGCGTGTGTATGGGTGTCCATTAGTAATCGCTCCAAATTACCCCGCCTTGCTAACGTTCTCGTATGTGAAAGTGAAAAAGGGGGTTTGGGGGGGGGGGCTCGTTCCGTTTTTGGTTATTTCCCCTCTTACCACCCCTTCTAATTTTTTGGTCACAGTGGTCGCCAGTCTAATTAGGGTGTAGGTTTTAACGCCCTCGAATCCATCAGGAACTATTTTCTTCCGGAACTATTTTCGCAGGCATGTCGTAATAGGGACGGTGCTTAGATGAGTTGTCCCTCTTTGGCCAATAGTTTTCATACTCTTCGAGACCTTCCAATCAGGTAGAAGATCCATAACAGATTCAGAGGCCCCGGGTTCGAATTCCGGCTTAGTCATTCTTTCTTCATTCATCAATTTCATCATATGATCACACATCTTAACATTCGAAATTAGCGAAAAGTTGCAAAAGGCGAAGTACCTAGTATATTTAAACCAAACCAATTAATCAACCATACCATAACAACACTTGGAAAGCACCATGTATATATTTGCACATAAAAAAAAAGCCGGCCTTGTGGCGGATTGGCCATCACATTGCGCTATGACGCCAGGGGTCCCGAGTTCCACTCACGGTCTTAGCAAAGGTGCCTGTAAGTGTTCATTCGTCAATTTCATCATATCATCACTCATCCCCATCTGCGTAATTAGCCATAAGTGGCACAAAAGCGAAGTAAAATAAACTAAATCAATGAAGCACACTTTAAAAAAACCCTGCCCCCCCCCCCCCCACCGAGAGGGCATCTACCCCAAAGCAAAAAAGCTTAATTCGCACACTATTATATTCGATTCTTGTTACTGAAGTACAATATTATGTGGAAAAGGGGAATTTTGACTTTGAAAAGGGATATTGTGCCGTCAGATCTGGCAACATTGGATCCATATTCGTGAAGCGCGGAAACAGCAACAACTTTTTGGCCAAGATTTGCTGCAAGAATTTAGAGGGAACTAATACATTGCGAACTGGTGAACGGGGGAGAAAATGTAACGTACCATAAAAGAGGCGAAACAAAAGAAAAACGCAAATGAGCAACGACCTTAGTTGTTCCGGTTTTTCCTTCTTTTTTGTACAGAAATCATAAGCTTAACACCAAAAAGCTGTTCCCCGCCTCATAGGAAAGGGCATTATACAGTGCCGAAAACAGATTGTGCTCATTAAGGGCCATATTAATTCTCTGCGAACTGCGAGCCTTAATCCTCTTTAAAAGTTGGACTAATGATGTTTGAGTCGCACAGTAAATTCGGCGAACGGAACGCCTCAATGCGGGTTTTCTGGAAACTACCATTGGCCTCAGCGAGGCGTGCTGGAAATGCGAAAGGAGTCCGCTGGAATTCCGTTATTTCCTCTGCACCCTGGAGAAACTCTCATTTGTTTGTGGTCGGAGCTTATGACGACAACGGGGGGATTCACATAACAGCGTACATTTTTAGGAATGGTTTTTAAGTCGTAACAATGAAAAGGAAATATAGAGGTGATTCATGGTAATTATTATACATGACTGGAAAGGTAAGTCGGCTGTTTTTGCGACTGGAGAAGAGTGGAAAAGGGGGGGGGAGACACAAAAAAGCTTTCTGCACTTTAAACAAAGTGGGGAGGTTGGGGTTGCCAACCGGAAGGTAAATTTGCAAGTAAATAAGATTTTTGTGCTTTACTGCAAAACTGTGAAATTGCTGCGGATAGTATTGTGGCTGCCTGAATTCTTCCATTCGTGGAATGCGTAACACTACCAAGATCAGGCGAGTATGTAGGCTGATGTGTTGGGGGAGGGGGAACAAATTTGAATATGCAACTTCACGTGGCTTAAAATTATATATTCATATTCTAACAATAGATGCCTCCCCGATGGCATAGTGGTAACGTCGTCGCCTTGTAATCAAGGGGTCCCGGGTTGGGTTCGATTCCCGGTGGAGGCACAAGGGGCTCGGATCAAACTTTAAACTGTAGGTCCAGCTCCAATTAGCCTTTCTGTGCATAAAGTGGACTTAAGACAACAAATCAATCAATCTAATAATATAATACTTTTAGAATAGAATAACATAGAACAGAGGTTCTCAAACTGTTTCGTTACACGGCGCCGTTAATGTTTCAAGATTTTCCCGCGGCGCCTAAGTCAGAATGTAGGCCAATCAAACACTTGCAACGCTCAGTTAGTGCGGTTAGGTTGCTTGCCGTATGTTAAAAAATAAACACACAGGTCTATTTCAAATTTAGAAACATTTTGCACGTAAAATACTAAATAAGCACATATTTGGAACAATCATATCTAAAACCGTGTGTAGAATAACAAGTATGTCATTTCAGTGAAAATATTGGAACATTTCGTGGCGGTGCCCCTGTAAGTCAGCCACAACGCACACTTACATTTCCTGAGCCATATTAAATCTTCATTAATATGTACACGCACTAATAAAATATGCAACTATAAGTTGCCACCAAGAGTAGTGTAAAAGTATCCACTTATAAGGATTTCCAGGCAACCATTAACGCTTTTCGTCAGTGGCGGCGATTGCGTGTCAAAACTGTGGGGGGGGGGGGGCAAGGGCAGTTTACTTCCCTTTGTATATTAGGTTTAGCAGAGTGCGGGGGCAAAAGTGGAAAAAAGTGGGGGGCAACTGTCCCCCACGCCCCCCTTAATCACCGCCACTGGTTTTCGGTGTTTACGATTCTAATTGGTAAGATTCCTTCCATATTTTGGCATAGAAATATTAATTGAATAGTCTTTTTTCAAGTGTTGCCCATGGGACGAGACGGGACAGGCTTTTAAAAATTCGAGACGAGACGAGATTGACCATGTGTCATAAGACAAACGAATATTTTCGAGACGAGACAGCATTTCCACGAGACGAGACAGGCCAAAGTCTCGTCTCGTGGGCAACACTACTTTTTTCTCGAAAGATGAGGAGCTAGTAAGGTTAATTTTAAGATGAAAGTGTTATATTTTTCTGTTAAAATTATTATTTGTAATAAAATGTTATTCGACTTATCTTATATCTAGTTATTAGGGAATTATATTTAATATAGCTTTGCATTTATACAACATTTACGTGTGCTTTCAGTTTAAAAATCTCCTACATAACACGACCAATCCACAAAAATTAATGTTACTTTGGAATTTAGTTTTGTTTTGGTAAAATAAATCTTAACTGTAATCTGGGAAAGGTTCGGTCCCACAGAACCCAAATGACTACGCCAATAGGTCACGCCACTAATCAGGCTCCACCAATCAAAACTTCCCCCTCGCGTTGGCCTAAGCAATGTTCACACTTTGACACACTCAAAGTCGATTGTGCTGCCACCGCCGGCAGCCACCGGAGAAGGCAAAAAACACTTTAATTTGCTCTGAACAAGCAGGCCGGAATGAAGTGCCGATAATCTGTGAGAAGGACGAAGGAGCAAGAAAAGGGAACGGGGATAAAAAAAAAAAAGGAACCGACGAGAAGAGCCGAGATGGCGACTAATTAACGTCTGCGGCAGAATGAGGTGTAATTTGAGACGAAAATGATGAGGGATCCAGGCGGAAGATAATGGCGCCAAAACATGGCTGCTCGCAAGCAGGTCGACACAATCTGGAAATGTCTCTGATTTTATCAATGTGAGTTTTCTTTTTAATGAGTTCAGCATTGTATTTTCACTCTGTTGTCCTCAAGAGTGGAGGAAATACTATATTTCCATGCGGTTACTTACGACTAATTTCTCATTCCTTTCTTATTTTCTCCGTGCTTCTATGACGAGCTGTCATAAGGCATTCTGGTTATTTGAGTTTCGTGCGTGTTTGTTGGGGTAAACTAGCCCATCTCACGTCCAAATACGATGGACTCTTATAGTGTGGAGAATTCACGACAGGTGGAATGTCAATGCAGAAATAAAACTTTGTTGCTTCCGTGGTTACGCGAAGAGTCGCTAGATGGCTCTGGCCGGTGTACATATTTAAAAAGTAAATTCCTTTGTGTGATATCCGATTTGCTTGCGGTTTGCTTATGCACAGGGACATTTTGAAGTGCCGGCCACTGCACGCATGGGCAATTTGCAGTTATGGCGGAAAATTATAAAATTTACAGCGTTTTGATCTAAGTTCCATCGTATGGTTAAAAGCAAAAAGTTTATTTCAATATGTATTACAATAGGATTCTTAACACATACACATACATGTTAACGTGTGGTTTCTTAAACATATAAATTGTTGATTTGGCAAAGACAATCGTGCTGTGCACAAAGGGACGGGGAACGAGTACTGGAAGAAGAGAAAGAAAAAGAAGAGGGAGCGAGGATTCCCGCGTGATGGACGCTGAGCAAACGGCATCGGAATTAAAAAAACGGTGACGAATATCTGCGGATTTCTGCGTGTAGGCCTGAGCTGCACGATTACATTACTCTGCCTAAAGGCCAAAAACGTTGAGTGAATGTTTTGAATAAGCACGGATCATTGGGACGGCCAGCTGGACTTGGAATGCTGAAACAAAACAAGGTGGGATGAGGAACTGATTTTGCCTCGTGATATCACAATGGAGGTAAGCTGCATATGTACTTTTAGCGTTGCATGAGCTCATGTATAGACGTTCGTTGGTAGATCTACCCGTTTGTTAACGTATTTCATAGCATGCTAGCGTGTGATCCGTGTGGTACTTTGGAAAACGAATAAATCATTGTTTGCACCGCGTGGACGAGCGCGATGTGGGTGGACGCCATTGATGTCTGAAAATTGAATTCTTAACATCTCGAGCGAAACCCGTGTGATATTTGATTATATATATAAAGTGGTAATTTGGGTATGATAAATATTGGACGTTATATATCACAGAATTATACTGCATGATGTACATTTGATATTGTTAAATTCTCGTTGGTCACATATATCATATACCGCGTGAGGCACCTAAAAGTACCACCTGAAATAGCGAAGAAACCAGAAACAGTAGCGATGTGAGGTTTGCGGGAAACAATAATATCAAATGGGGCTCGTAAATCGGAGGTATGGGGTGGGTCGAAAAATATCGACAAATGGGGCATCTGGAGCAAAGTCATATTTTTTTTAATGGAACGATATACAATAACATGCATAATATAAAAGAGCACACGCAGAGAAACACAACGCCGTTGGTCTCATGCATCTACTGCACATAGGAACGAAGGTATGGCCATGTGAAAATATATAAACAAACTAACAAGTGGCCCACTTGACCGTCAGTACCACGGCATGTAAGACTTCTCAGGTGCCTGACAGAACTGCCTTTACGCAGAGCAAGTTTTGATAGCAGGTCTACGAGATCGTGTTAGTTCATAGCAAGCAGTCGTAGTGGTAAGAGCGAAGATTATGGTGTTCACAAACATAGAAAAAGCGGACATGATCCTGATTTATGGGGAATGCCGAAAAAATGCCTCAGAAGCCTACCGTGTGTACGCAGAGAGATATCCGGACAGACGACAGCCATCTCGACGTCTGTTTGGTAAGTTATTTATTAAATTAAGAGACACCGGAAGTGTAACACCACGAGCACGTGTGCGGAACAAGCCAACTACAGGTGAGGCAGGTGCAACAAATGTTCTCGCCGCTGTTGCTGTGAATCCGCACGTTAGCTCCCGTGAAATTGCCAGGGATGCTGGGATGAGTCAGCGAAGTGTATTGCGCATTCTGCACACACACAAGTTTCACCCATATCATATCTCCCTCCATCAGGAACTTCACGGGAATGATTTTGTGGACCGTGTTCGGTTTTGCACATGGATGTTACGACACGACACACCCGATTTGTCACGTATCCTCTTCACTGACGAGGCAACTTTTACCAATCATGGAAATGTCAACCTAAGGAACATGCACTATTGGTCGGTGACAAATCCACATTGGCTTCGCCAAGTGGAACGCCAGCGCCCATGGAGTGTGAACGTGTGGTGTGGTATAGTGGGTGAACATCTCATTGGCCCTTTTTTTATACAAGGGACACTAAATGCTGACCAATACATACAGTTTTTACAACATGAACTGCCTGTACTATTGGAGGACATACCACTTCAGACAAGGAGGGAAATGTGGTACCAACATGACGGGTGCCCAGCTCACAGTGCAAGACGCGCTACAGCATGTGTGGAAAATACATTTCCAAATCGTTGGATTGGACGTGGAGGGCCTGTCAAATGGCCGGCTCGTTCCCCAGATTTTTCACCGTTAGACTTTTTCCTGTGGGGAAAGCTGAAGGACATTGTCTACCGGGATGTGCCAACAACTCCAGAGGATATGCAACACTGCATTACTGCGGCCTGTAGGGACATTCCCTACGAGATGCTACATTCTGTGCAACGATCTTTGCGTGGGCGCCTCGTTGCATGTATCGCAGCTGACGGCCACCACTTTGAACACACTTTGACAGGTTTTCGCTTCTTACGCAGTGGTTCTTCGACATACTGTCATGGTCATTTTCATTATGCTGTAACACTGTCAAATACATGGTGCTGACGATATCTACTGTATTTTTTCTTCCTTTAACACGTTCTGTCTTCATCTTGTCCAATGGCTTCCGACATCTCATACTTGCACATGCCGTGGTACTGACGGTCAAGTGGGCCACTTGTTAGTTTGTTTACATATTTTCACATGGCCATATCTTCGTTCCTATGTGCAGTAGATGCATGAGACCAACGGCGTTGTGTTTCTCTGCGTGTGCTCTTTTATATTATGCATGTTATTGTATATCGTTCCATTAAAAAAAATATGACTTTGCTCCAGATGCCCCATTTGTCGATATTTTTCGACCCACCCCATACCTCCGATTTACGAGCCCCATTTGATATTATTGTTTCCCGCAAACCTCACATCGCTACTGTTTCTGGTTTCTTCGCTATTTCAGGTGGTACTTTTAGGTGCCTCACGCGGTATATCGCAGATTTGTACTGCATGGTGTACATTAGGTATTGTTAAATTCTTGGTCACATGACCATATATGGTAATATTCACGATCAACGTATTGACAGCTGATTCACATATTTTAGTTCAATAAGGAGATACATTCCTTGGTACTAATATAGTATATGCTTCAGTTAAATTTGAAAAGCTCAGTTCAAATTCTCTTAATCAGCTGACTGACAATACAAGCATGAAACATGTGTAAATGTTCAACTCAATAAATGGGCTCAATGTTCCTTTGTGTTCATATTTCCATTCTTTAACATTTTCTTTCGTATGTATTTGGTTGTTCGTGACAGTGCTTAAATGTTTAATTCTTTCTTTTCAGAGGGGGGAATTCCGCATGTGTCTGTAATTTGGGTTAGTGTTGCTTTTATGGAAAGTGGGTGTTGTTATCTGTAAATTAAGTATTTTCAACTTGGCATCATAAGGTATAGAAATTTCATTCCGAAGTGATCTGCAGGCGTTACTGGCGTTATCAGGCAAATTTTCTTAGAACAAACAAGTTTAAACTAATGTCATTTAGCCCGTCTTAAGATTGATGAAACTCAGTTATTGAGTCGTTGCTGCCTGGTTTAATCCATTAAGTTTAAACTAATCTTATTTAGCTCTTCACACTTCCTTCTCTTTCTTAATTTCTGTTTTCCCTTCTTCTCTTTTCCTCTACCCATTTCTATTTTTCCTATGTCTCGTAATCATCAGTGTCGTATACTGAGTCCAAGATGTGGGCTATCTCACTACGTCACGTGGTCCTAGGCTATGAATAGAAATACATTTACCAACTCCTAAGAAAACAGGTTGCCAACTCGTAGGAAATGATGTTGCCAACTCATAAGAAATCAGGTTGACAACTCGTAGGAAATGAGGTTGCAAACTCGTAGGAAATGAAGTTGCAAACTCGTAGGAAATGAAGTTGCCAACTCATAGGAAATCAGGTTGCCAACTCATAGGAAATCAGGTTGCCAACTCCAGAATCACGATCATCATCTCAGTGATATGAATAATTTTATTTACAATTTCTGATAGATTTTTCTCCTGTATTTTATTATCTAATTATCTAGACTTCAGACTTCGCAGGTAGCCTAGAATATACGCTCCTGGTAATTATCCATTTCTCCTCTCTCTTCATTTCTGTCTCATGTTTTATCTTTTTTCCTTTATTTTCTTTTATGTCTACTTCTATTTCTTTCTCCCTCTACTTCTCTGCCCATTTCTATCTTGTTTTTCCACTGCTTCTCTCTACAAGGGCACTCGATATATCTGAAAAAGGTTCGTGCAATTTGAATGGTGAAATTGTAAAGATATTTACTGTCTCAGTTACAGCAATTAATCCCTATGTATGAACAAAATAACAAGAGAATGCCTTCACTAGAGACATAAGAATCATATTGGCTGGCGTATAGCTTACACATAGAGGTGTGCCTAACGGCATAAGGAAGGAAATATTAATAATTCTATCGTTCGGGACTCCATTTCCCGAACAGATACGAAAATGTTCGAAATTTCCCGAGGCGAAGTAAATCTCAAATAGTACACACTATTTTTCCTTCAGGTGATTATTTTTGAACTTCTGGTATAAAAACTGTTGATTTCAAGAATTTTCACACATGTGCAGTGCAGAAAATATCAAGAATTAAGCTAATTTAAATAAGGTCCTTTGCATTTTCTCTGTTCGGGATTATGATAAGTCGAGAAATCATTTCCAGAAGTCAGGATCTGACCTTAATAATTCACACCCCGCCATCTTAAAGTATTTTTTTTTACAGTATCCTTCGACATGTAAATAGATGTATCAGAGGTATCAATTTAGACTTTATAATGTGTAAAGAAGAAGAAGTATCAGTGTAGTAGTAGTGATAACTATAAAAGTTTCTATGACTGGGGCAAGATATGATATCTTACTCTGCCCCAACTGAGAAAGAATCCCCCTTGTCTACTTATCTCTTTCTCTGCTTTTCCTTCTTCCTATGTTCTCTACCTAGCTTTATATCTTTCTCTGTATAGCCGCCTGGTCATTGTTTTCAAGGTATTTGGATGGCATCGAAAATGGTAGTATCTTTATTTCTGCTGAATACTTTTCCAGTGTACTAAGGCCCGTAGCCAGGGAGGAGCCAGGAGGGCTTAGCCCCCCTGTCACTGCTGTGAGCCCCCCTGACAAATTTTGTAAAATTTGTTTGCAGTGAAGAGCGAAAATATGGACAGCAGATATGATTTTGCTCACAACTCGGTGATCATTTCTTTCATAAAACTTGATATCTTCCGCCTCCTGCACCTGTTTTCCGACATGATTATTAACGTACCACATACTTGGATCATAAGGTTCGCCGTAACACCATATGTTCCAGCGCACTCTTGAGTAAACACATTGTTCACAACAATGAGGAAACAAGAATGAGAGGCTAATAATGCGGAAAGATTAAGAGAAATAATAACTCGCCTTTGTGTCAATATGTGCTATCTGCATGTTTGATACAGTGTATAATGACAATATGCACTCGAAGATAAATGTCGCGAATCAGAGCAGGACGACGGGGGAGGGGGGTACACGCAGTGTACAGATGGGTTCATATTACTCGCGCTTGATAGCGTCGAACATACGCTCCACTCGATAATATATTGTTGGCAAAGAGACCGTGATGACGTTTGTTCGACCCTTCATAATGATAACGAAATTTAATTTCATTTGCCCATTACAAGAGAGAGGGGTGAGGATGGGGTTTGGGGAGAGGACGGTTGTAGCAATTAAAAATACACGAAGTGGTAAACCTTTTGCGTACGCTCAATCAATTATTGAGTGAAGTATTTACAACTTTTTGTGGATCATGAAGCACGAAAAGCGAAAGTTAGTGTGGTAGCCCTATGAAATAATAGTTCAACAACAATGTACTCCAGCACATTTAGCAAAAATAAGTATTAAAACTCAAGAAAATTGTAAATGTGGCAATAATAATCCTGATGCTCAACATTTATTTCTAGGATGTCCAATTTTTTCAGATCAACAAATCACTACGGAGACAAATTTATGGTAAATAAAAACTGAGGAGAGCGGTAAATGAAATGTTAGATCAGCGGTATATACCAGCGGTGGGAAAAAAAAATTGGCACACACTTTTTCATCATGAGAGGAAACAACATACAAAAGAGCTATAAATTGATAAACTACTTCATTTTTATATACTGTACACATACACAAGTACTTAGCTGTCTAACCAAAAAGAAAACATCAACACAAAATCACTTCATTTCGAAATTGCATATTCGGGGGAAGAAAGGAATGCAGCTTGACAGGGAGCGAAGTTTTCGAACTGAGATTATGTGCATGGAAAATCCCAAATTGCAGCGTCTTCCTGATGTGATCGAAGATAAAACGTTCTTCAGCTGCAAGTGGAAACTTTAGGCAAACGTTTCGCTACAAATCGACAGTTTGCGCGCAAAACCTCGATTGCCGGTTTCTCCGTGTTTTCTACTTAATTTGATGATATTTCACGGTTATTTCGCGAAAAAGCGTTCATTTCGTGGAAAAGCGTTCATTTCGCATTACTTCGCGAATAAAACTTATGCAAATTTCATCATTGGGGGTGAAGTTACGTGCAGAATGTTCAAAATTGCATCTTTTTTTCACATTTCGCGATTTCGCGCATCGCGAAAATTCAATGTCCCTAGAAATCACACTCTACAAAGGTTTACAACGTTTAAAAATTCCATTTCCAATAACACTCTCATCCATTCTAACAGATTTATTCCCTTCATTAATATGGATGCTGTATGCATATGCTCGGAAATGTAGACTCGAAATATAAAGTAATTTATTTATTTATATATATATATATATATATATATATATATATATATATATATATATATATATATATATAAATAAAAAACAGCAAAAGGTAAAAAAAAGTGAATTATTCATAATAATCGTTTTATGTTTGTGATTCTGATTAATTTGAGACACTAACTATCAATCTTAGAACAAAACATTAAAACAAATACAATACAATAACGATGTCTAAAGTCGACAAGATAATGCTGACAGGGACAATTAAAAAGAAGAAGAATTATCAACAACAATGGACCAAAAATGTATGTGTATAATAATCGCAATACGCTGATATGTTTTAAGTTTACGAACCTTCCGGACAAGCTTGATTGTTTCCTGGCATGACGAGATTTGATATTATTAGGGACATTGAATTTTCGCGATGCGCGAAATCGCGAAATGTGAAAAAAAGATGCAATTTTGAACATTTTGCACGTAACTACACCCCAAATGATGAAATATGCATGAGTTTTATTCGCGAAGTAATGCGAAATGTGTGCTTTTCCACGAAATGAACGCTTTTTCGCGAAATAACCGTGAAATATCATCAAATTAAGTAGAAAACACGCAAAAACCGGCAATCGAGTTTCTGCGCGCAAGCTGTCGATTTTTAACGAAACGTTTGCCTGTAGCTTCCTACCACTTGCAGCTGAAGAACGTTTTATCTTCGATCACATCAGGAAGACGCTGCAAATTTGCATTTCCCATGCATATAATCTCAGTTCCAAAACTTCGCTCCCTGTCAAGCTCCATTCCTTTCTTCCTCCGAATGTCTACTCAACTTCCAGTTTCATTGAACTTGCTAGCTGTAGCAGCGATAAGATTGGTCTGTTCCCGCACATCAAGGGAAACAATAGTGTCATTTGTGTTCAGTCATGAATGAATTTTGTTTATCATCATGTGATTTTCAACAAGTGTTTGTGTATGTGCAAGAGTGATTATTTTATTTGTTGGACAACAAGGATATCCTTTAAATACATACAATGAATAAATGACTTGAGATATGCAATTTAGAAATGAAGTGATTTTGTATTGATGTTTTCTTTTTGGTTGGACAGCTAAGTACTTGTGTATGTGTACAGTACATAAAAATGAAGTAGTTTATCAATTTATAGCTCTTTTGTATGTTGTTTCCTCTCATGATGAAAAAGTGTGTGCCAATTCTTTTTTCCACCGCTGGTATATACCGCTGATCTAACATTTTTATTTACCGCTTTCCTCACTTTGTATTTACCATAAATTTGTCTCCCTAGGTATTATTATATTTGTATTGTTATCTTCTTATTTTATTTTGGTATAAATTTGCCGAGCGAAGAAATTTGTTATTGAAAACCAAACAATTAATCTTTACATTACAGTAAAACCTCGTTAATCTGTACTAATGGGGGGATAAGTTGACCGGTTTAACGAAAGTCTAGATTAACTGAAATAATCTAAAAGAAGAGTAGAAAGTGCATTAAAACTCCGTTTATAACAACAAAACACGTTTATTATGGTGTATTTAAAGGGCATATGCCTAAATACACTATACAGTACAGCTGCGGGAAACAAAATTTCATCAGTGGTTGACTGCCTTTTCTTTGGGAAGTTACCGTATTGACTTCTAGCCACATTTAAAACCTTGCATTCGGCTTTTTTTTTCCTTTTGCCTGTCCGGATTAAGCGAAGTCCGGCTTATCGGGGCCTGGAATAACGAGGTTTTACTGTATTTTGAAGACTTATGAAAAAAGAAAGTATTACTACACGTTCTATGACGCGTGGAAAAGTTCTTTCCATTGTTTACAGAAAAGAGTGAGTTTGAAACGGAATGTAGAGACTATAACCAGAGTATTTTCGCCCTTAAGTTCGAGATAAAGTTTCATTTTGAAGAATTTTGTTACAGGATTAAGGCTTCATGAGTCTGTGTATCCGTATATTGCTTTTGTTTTGTTTACTTATAAATTTGGTCAGTGGCGGCGATTGGGTTCCAAAACTGGGGAGAAAAGGTGTCAAAACTGGGGGGGGGGACAGTTTACTTTTCCTTGGTAGGTAAGGTTTAGCAAGAAGGAAGAAGTGGCAAAAAGTGGAGTGGGCATCTACCCCCTCTAATCGCCGCCACTGATTGTGGTTGCTACATTGTTTTAATCAAGTTGATTCAGTTTTGTATTCACAGTAGCAAGACCCAGATAACAGTTGATATTCAATACATTATTGTTCCAGAACATTTTAATATAAAGGGTTTAAAGGTTGTAAAGAAATCTCTCGGAATTTCGTTCTTTACAGTTGGCAAGTATAATCATGTTGGGATCCAAGACCTACAAGTATGACGTCATGTAAAAGTCTCAGCTCGGGCCTTCTTCTTTTGAAGGCACTGGCCGCGCCAGATCGAGCGTTTCCTCGAATCGGCGTTTGCCAACCAAATATCGGGCGGCCCGTTATTGATTCTATACGCCTTCTTGGGACCCGTGTAATGAAGACTCTCGGGTTGACAAGTTGGGAGACCTATCCCCCCCTTTCCCCCCTCCACCGTCGCCGCCAAGGGCCGAAACGCGCGCCCTCACGGGACAGATTGCCTGTAGTAATTAATGTCAGAGTGTTGTTTGATTTTCCCCAGTTAATAACCTTGTCCAGATGTTGCCTGGATCTGCTACCACTGACGGCGTTGCAGTGGACTATCAGTCACGACTCTTATCTGTACTGCCACATTAGCACATACCATTTTGTACAGGGCGCACCAATAACTGAGCGTGTTATGGGTCCTTTTCTTTCTCTTTCTAACCCCCCCCCCCCCGTAATGTGTCTTTCCTCTATCGTGGAAAAACGAGCAGAATTGGAGACAATTTCGAGAACAATAAACTTCGAATTGTGTAAGTTCTCTTACAACAATCAAATTTAACTCCCTGTCAATGTTAAAGCGAAGGTTTACTCAACGAATTGATACATAAATGAAGACGGAAAGAGGATCTGAAAGAGGGTGAGAGAGAAGGAAAAAATAGAAATAAATAGGGAGAGAAATACAAATCAAAAGAGAAGGATGGGCATTAAACGAAGATGAAAGAAGTTGAGGGTGGAAACAAAAAAATGAGGAAGGAGACAAGAGTTTGGTTTGGTGTTTTAAGTCCACTTTGTGCACAGTAAGGCTAATCGGGAATAGACCTACAGTGTAAAGTGGAATCCGAACCACTATGTGCTTCCACTCGGGATACCTTGATTTCAAGGCAACGACGCTACCACTGCGCCATCGGGGAGGCCCCATAAAAAGAGAAAGGTAGAATAATAGAAATTGATTAAAAAGAGAGCTAAGGGAAAGAAAAGAATGTGAAAGGAACCAACAAATACAGACGTGGAACGAAAGAGAGGTAAGCAAGGAGAACATAGGAGAGGAAGAGAAAGAACAGCGAAAGGAAAATGGATTAGAAAGGGAAACAATGAATGAGAGAAGGAGAGAAAGAAGTTTGAAGTCAAAGAAAAGGAGTGAGTGAGAGAAATAGAGGAGAAAGAGGGGAAACAAAAGGTAGAAAAGATGAGTAAAGCGAGGAAAAGAATGAAGAAGAGAGAGAAGAGAAAGGAAAAAAATGGATGGAAAGAGATGAGTAATGCAATGAAATGGCAAAACAAAAATCATTGGTATCTCCTTTCACATTCTGAGACACATGAAAACTGCTAAGATGGAAATTTGATATCGCGATATATCGTCAAGAAAATATCGTCACACGATACGATACGATGTTTTTTTCCATATCGTGATATCGGCGATATATCGTCTCCACAATATATATCACCAAATATCGTGACGATATATCGCCAAAATATATATCTCTTACACGATATATATCGCTAAAATATCAACGACATAACGCCAAAACGATATATATCGCCAAAATATCATGACGATATATCGTCAACGCGATATATATCGCAAAAATATCGACGATATATCGCCAACACGATATATTATATATCGCCAAAATATCGTAACGATATAACGCCAAAATATCGTAACGGTATATCGCTTTCACGATATATATCGCTAAAATATCGTGACGATATACAGTTTACACGATATATATCGCTAAAATATCGTGCCAATATATCGACAACACGATACATATCGCTAAAATATCGTGATATATATCGCTTACACAATTATATCGCTAAAATATCGTGACGATAGGCTATATCTCTTACACGATATACATCGCCAAAATATCGTGATGATATATCGCCAACACGATATATATCGCCAAAATATCGTGACGATATATCTCTTACACGATATATATCGTTAAAATATCGACGATATAACGCCAACACGATATATATCGCCAAAATATCGTAACGATATATCGCTTACACGATATATATCGGTAAAATATCGTGACGATATATCGTCAACACGATACATATCGCTAAAATATCGTGCCGATATATCGACAACACGATACATATCGCTAAAATATCGTGACGATAGCCTATATGGCTTACACAATATATATCGCTAAAATATCGTGACGATATATCGCTTATACGATATAGGCCATATCGCCAAAATATCGTGACGATATATGGCTTACATAATATATATCGCTAAAATATCGTGACGATATATCGCTTACACGGTATAGGCTATATCGCCAAAATATCGTGCCCATATATAGCTCACACGATATATATCGCTAAAATATCGTGACGATATATAGTCTAGTTGATATCGCCTGGACGCAATATACATATAACACTACTGGTGATCGTACTCGAACCTACGACCACGCGATTACCCCCACAATGAAAACATGGCCGCCGAAAAGATTTCACCTTGCGCTGTCGAACAATTCCATCCGGTTGAGAGCGAGGGAATTTTTTTTATTTTTGCAAGGTTTGCACGTGCTTGTAATGTCCCGGCTCAAACGTCCCGAATTGTTCTAATGATGGGAACCATGATGACACCGCCACGCACACATGCGCCCTCAATGATGTTGGCCATCATCATCGTGTCCATCACGCACGTGACGCTGCGGTCGGGCGCTCGGTGAAGCAGATTGGGGAGCGAAAAAGTGCGACGCCCAATGTTGCCAGGTCAGTGCGCTGATATCCACGACTTGCTTGGTCCGATAACACTAACATGCTTTTCTCTACTTGCAAACAAACACTTTCAAAGCTGCCACCAGGATTACGATCTTAATATTTTATATTTCAAGTATTGATTTCTCCTTTTACTTTTTTAATTTCCATAGTTTGTATTTCACTGCTGCTCCTGAACACTATTCTTGTCTATATTTTATTTTTTCCCACTTTTATCACGTGTGAGTGTATGTATGTATGGTAAAGATGCTTTGGCGTGTGAATCCACGGCCATTGAAGCTTGTGTTGTGTCCATGTGTATTTGTTTCACATCTTTTTATTTATTTTACTTCGCTTTCCGCCACTTTTGGATAATCGCGAAGATGATGATGAATCGTGATAAGACGGAGTAGATGAAAGAACATTCACAAATATGACGACACAAGTTCCATAGACGATTAGGGGCAGTTTACCCACTGTACCCCCTCGAGAATTAAATCCAATTTTCTTCTAATCGACAGATTTCAATGTTTTACGTAATGGAAAAGTGGTTCCAGCTTTAGGAAAGCACAAATAACGGAGATATTTGATCCCAAAGAATGGCCAACGTAAGTTAAAACCTACAATTTCAGAGTATTTTCGCCGCTTTTGTAAGTAGAAACTGTTTGTATGTACACTAAAATAGCGAAAGAACACGCAGAAAATAGCTATCAGTACGAAACCCAACTACGTAAAATTATAGCTGCTGTTGTGGAAAGTCGTTTTGGGTGCTATATTCACTTGCGCGACGCCTTCGGGATGTTCTGCTACACGGTAAAGTAACACGCTATGGTAACACGTACTTTACTTCACAAGAACACATTTCCGAGAGCTAAAATCAACTGAAAAAGTTCATGAACAACAAAATCTCCATAAACCATTCAAAGCATTTCACATTCTCCAGCCATGAGTCCTGACGCCAGAGCCTCGTTAGTCTGAAAAAAAGGCAGTCCAAGCATCATCTTCGCGATTGTCCAAATGTGGCAGAAAGCGAAGTAAAATCAATCAATATATCAATGTTTGTGTGTGTGTGTGTGAAGGTACACTTGTCCCCTGCCGTGAAGGCATATGGGTATGTGGAAGTAGGGGTCCCACACACTCATATAGTCTCGACCATTTTATTTGGAGGTGATGTGATGAACACCACGCTCCAACCCCACTCTTACTCAACAGCCACAAGATTAGAGGGTAGGTGTGGAAAGTACATCGGGACATATTCCCACACCACCTGAAATGACCAAACGAAGGAATCGAACCAGCTGTGTCCGCATGGTAGTCAGAGATCCGTACGACTGGCGACGTCTCTCTCTCTCACACACACACACACATACCTATTATACACGTGCGCTGTTGCCACGTTCAACACACACGTTAAATAAAAAATCTGTATAAAATCAGTTTCGCAATGTAATGTGACAATGACAGTGGGTTCAAAAACGGCCGCAAAGAGCTTGAAAACCAGACCAAAAAAATCTGAAAATTAACAATTGTATTTTAAACCTTTCTAATTGCACTGTATTTACATTTCATCACGATCGGACCACAAGTTTTTAATTTATAGAACTTTAAAGACAGCGGCCGATTGGGAAACTAAAAATAGTCACTTTATTGTTTTCACGACGATAAAAAAATCGAAATCATTCGCGAAAAAAATGTTGGTTACCACAGCTCAGCGCAGAATTGAATAAGCTAAATTTTGATGTAACTCGTTCTTATGTAGGTCAACCCGTTAACTTTTAATTGGAGTCCAAACTTGAGTATCTATAATTTTTAATCCGATAGTTGGGCTGCAACAATAATCAGTACTACACACAGAAAACTAAATGCATCATATTTATTCATGCAGCAGAATGCATCGATTGATGCACTAAAGTGTGTTTTGTAGCTTCTTCAAAGAATCAGATTCACATTTGATGCATTTTGGTGCATTTTTGTATGTCGTGAAAGAAACACCAAAATGCATCAGTTGGTGCACCTTGAATGCGTTTTGATGCACCAGAATGCATCATCCAAAAAGATGCATTAAGGTGCATCAAGGAACATCAACTGTTGCATTGAAGTGCATCTCGACTGAAAGGAATCCTCACTTGAATCAAATGATGCACTTTGGTGTTTCTTTCACGACATACAAAAATGAACCAAAATGCATCATATGTGAATCTGATTCTTTGAAGAAGCTACAAAACACACTTTAGTGCATTAATCGAAGCATACTGGTGCATCAATCCATATGATGCATTAAGCATTAAGTTTTCTGAATGTACCTTTTCGTTATCGGCTCATCGGTAAAATTACTATTTTTACCGTTCCGATCTGTCTATTAACAGTGTATATTTTAGTGCGAAATGTCTTCATTTTGTTGTTATTTTGATGGATATAAGCGTATAATTCTTGTGTAAACGCTTACGCAGTGCTCTTTTCGAAGGAAAATTCATTGCAATCACATGCCTAATTAAAAAGGTTACTGAAGCATTCATGACCCTCAAAGAACATTCAACTTTATCGGGTCGGTATGATCGGTAAATTTTATATCGATACTTTTTAGGAATCGGTAAACATTACACTGGTCGACATGGGTTTCGATGTCTCGCAGATGACTGTTGTGTCTGAATAATTTCAGCATGCCGATTCCAAAAATGAAATAAATTTTTTCCCATCAGGTCAGAATTTTTCACAATTTTACAATCGATATTATGATATTCGCAATTACAGTACATTTATTACATAACGCAACAGGTTATTTCCTAATCAATAAGCTATTCTGCAAGTATTTTGAATGCTGATCACGGAAATATCTATTTTTTTTCCCCATCACGTCAGGATTGTTCACAATTTCACAATCAAAATTCTCATATTAGCCCTTACATAACATTTATTACACAGCGCAACAAAGTAAATTTATTTAATGGTAATTTCGGTTGTTTGCAAACCAATATGTGATTCTGGTAGTATTTTGAATGCTGATCACGCAGATGGCATAATTCTTTCCCCATCACGTCATTTCACAATAAAATGTGTTGTTCCATTATTTCCTCAATAGATGGTGCTGTTTTCATGGTGGTTAAATATTGATTTTGTACAAGTTTTGCCAATTTTGAACCATAAATGCATATAAAATTATATGCATTTAATCCACCTTCCACCTTCACATGACACATTAACATGAAAATTGAGGACTAAAAGTGGTAAACGTTGTAAGTGCCAAAAGCGAAAGTGTTGAGAAATCGCATCGTTCCGCACATCAGCCCGTAAGAATAGTGACCTCTTTACACGTCCTTTGAACTACTTAGAGGGCTACCAGCCACATTTCACGTTTATCACATTATAAAGCATGGCACATTTCACAGTTTAACGTGGAAAACTGTGTTTGAATTATTGTGGCACTTACAGCGTTTACCAATTTTAGTCTTCAATTGTATGAACTTTGATTACGTTGTTTTATTTTCGAAATTCCTCATGGAAATTTCCTTCACAAGATGTCCAAAACTCAATGTTATAACATGGTGGGTTGATTGAACCTAGTTGGAGAAAAATCCTGACCTAGAGAAAATTCCTGACGTGATGGGTAGAAATTGACGCCATTTCCGTGATCAGCATTGAAAATACTTTCAGAATCACTTAATGATTTTGAAACAACCGGAATTTATCTTTTGTTCCGTTATGTAATAAATGCAATGTAATGGCGAATATGAGAATTTTGATTGTGAAATTGTGAAAAATTCTGACGTGATGGGAACAAATGGATGTTATTTCCGTGATCAGCTTTGAAAATACTGCCAGAAACACCCATTGATTTCAAAGCATCCGAACTTTTTTCTCGAAATGTCGACCAGTGTCTTCACGATGGGAGCAGTGGTAACGCTCTCGCCATGTAATCAAGGGTTCCCGGGTTCGATCCAAGGCGGAGGCACGTGCCCTGTATCGAGTAACCGACCTCGGTTGAAGTGTGGTTAGTACAGTGCGCTTCGACGCCAGGGGTCCCGGGATCATCAGTCTCACAAGTTCACGCATCCTCATCGTCGCGATCAGGCAAGAAGTGGCAGAAAAGCGAGGTAAAAATAACCTAATTTAACCAATCAAAACCTGTCTGGGACTAAATTAGACTTAACCTCAATAACATTATCTTTAGAACCTCTAAACCGTCGACTCCCTCCGCTCCCCCGCCCCCTCTATCAACCATTTCTAACATATTTGCGGTGTCGCTACTGAACTGAGAGAGAGATATCGGATAATTTCCTGTGCGGATTTCAATATCCGGATATGAGATATTCTGATACACGGATATCCGAATTATCCGTATTATCCGAAATGTCCTGATATCCCCATATCTTGACAGTTTTATCATTTATCCGTTTTACGAGCTATCCACATATTCTTCTATTCGACGTTTTCATACTTCAATGTACGGATTTTCAACAAATCTTTCATCTAATCTCTCCTGTTCGTATTATTTGGGTATTTGTATTATCCGGAAATCCGATTTAGCCACATATCCGGTTTATCCGTTGAATCCGAAACTGATATCGGATAATTTGAAACCCTAGTATCCGTTATCCGGATATTGTAGCCATATACAAGGATAATTATGAGCTGAATCCGATCACTTGCCCGTCATAATATCTGAATTTACGTATTTGCTTCATGTCCACGAGTTCAACGGTTCCTGCATACTCCTGGCAACCCTGCCTCGCTGGAAGAGTATGGGGTGGTGGTTGTAGGAATTGATGACGTGTGCTGAAGTTGCTATACTCACACGGATGGACCCCGTTGCTTAATCAAGCGACAGGCGCGCAGCCTATCCTCATGGCTTTACGACTCCTATTCGGCCATATTGCAGCTTGTGATCGGCCAGATAATGTTGTGTGATATGAACTTGGGTCTGTTTGGCGTCGCCCATCGAAAGGGATGCCGCCCCACCTCACCCCAAAAAGAGAGCGTCAGTCCTTAAACCGCATTCTGTATCTACCCCCGCCCCCCTTTCGTTGGCACGCGGACGGACGCACGCTGTGCAAAACGCACACGTGCGTCGTGGGATTGTAGGGCAAACAAATACATTGGAAAGGGAGGGAGGGGGGGGCAGTGCACCCACTCGCTCTCTCTCACTCACTCGAAGGCAATTCGGTAGATTGCCATGCCAATGAACTCGCGAAGCATGACGGGACAATTCTGTCTTGCTTTCATCGACTGCGTTGGTGAAAATGATAACGGAACGTCAAGAATATTAAAAAATAAGAGTCGTGGAATTTTTGTGGGCCGAAATGAAGACATGCACAGACAATCAAATATACCAGCATTAATATACGTCAACCAGTGTGATATTTCAAAAATTTCCAGTGGAGAAAATTCCAGTTACTACATAACTGAGGACAAAGGTTCCAGCTCAGTCCCGATGAGCCTTAATGTGCATAAAGTGAGCTTAAAACAAAATTGTGTTTACAATAACAACTACTCATAATATTCTGACTATGTTCATTGAACGTGCATTCTTGTACTTACACACAAATACATATTTGTTCCTTTCAAATAAATTTTTTTCGTTTTATTCTCACCTAAAAAAAAAGTGCCGCTGCGGCGTACCGTTGCATACCACCATAAAAAAATATGTAATTATATATATATATTTCCCCCTGGAGTGGGGGTATACAGAAACCAGAAAGGGGAATTCCTCCTCGTCCCCCTTCAAATACCACGGCAGAAGTCTGGTTAGCATATGACGAATCAGCACCCTAAAAATAACTGAGTACTTTACAAAATATATGTATTTTTTGAAACTGTTGTCAAGTATAGTTTATTTAGCTCAACAAAACATATTCTTCTTTTGCTACAAGGAATTTTCTTCGCAAAAAAACACTATATTTTGTAAAGTAGTCTGTTATTTTTTTAAAAAAAGTACAGAGCAGCGCTGGTTCATTCAGTTGGGTGTCGGACTGCCGTGTGGGAAATCCTGGTACGATTTCAGATGGGATTTTCCCAAGGTATTTCCCTGCATCAGCTCCGGGGTCCACCAATAAAATGAGTACTTGCGGGAGGGGGCGTAGAGGCACCTCACAAGGGTGAATGTGTATGTGTGAGGCTCTTCCTCCGCATCCATTCCACATGTCACAGTAGTTTTAGCCTATTAACATAAGAGAACGTGGGCTATGACTATGAAAGTGAGAATAGAGAGAAATTGAACTAGACAGAATAAGAAAGGACCTCTGAAAGAACCTGATGGTAATTGGAGAATACGAACTAACGAAGAACTCAACAAATTAATCAGGAATAAAAACAACGTAAATTTCATAAAATCAGAAAGACTAAGATGATTTGGGCACGTAATTAGAATGTCTGATGAAAGATTAGTAAGAGAGATATATGTACAAGGTAGAATAAAAAAGTAAGGTAACAAGTGCCCTGAAAATGTACAACGATATGCTAGTAACTGTTTTTTTTGTGTGTTGTAGGTATTGATGGATAGTATCCCTGGTGACCGCTAGAGAGCAGCACGGTGACACAGTTGCAGAGAATCGCAGTTCGAAGATGGCAGGGTTACTGGAAACATGGTCAAATGTGGAAGTGCGAAGTGTGATCAGGTTTTTGCATGCGAAGGGGAAGAAACCAGCCGAGATCCATCGGGAACTTGTGGAGGTGTATGAAAACAACGTGTTAACCAGGAAACAAGTGTCGTGTTGGTGTAAGGAGTTTGAAAATGGTAGGACTGACATTAATGATGATCAGCGAAGTGGCAGACCGTCAACTTCAGCTACCGACCAGAACATTTGTCAGGTGGAGGGAATGATTAGGGAGGATAGGCGAATCACACTGTCACACATTGCAGATGCACTGAACATTTCGTATGGTTCTGTGCACAGTATTGTGCATAACACGCTTGGCTACCGCAAAGTGTGTGCACATTGGGTACCAAGAAATCTCACTGATTATGACAAAGGCAGACGAATGGGCATGAGTCTGAACCACCTGATCCGTTATCAACAAGAATGGTCGTCATTTCCGTATCGCATCATTACGGGTGATGAGACACCTGTGCCATTGTGGACACCGGAATCCAAACGTTCCTCCATGATGTGGAAACATCCATCATCGCCCCCATCCAAAAAGTTTAAAACAGTAACATGTGCAAGGAAAACAATGGCCACGATCTTTTGGGACCACCTTGGAGTGATTCACCTGGAATTCCTTCCACGTGGTACCACTGTCAATGCTGTGACCTACTGCCAGACATTGGACAGATTGAGAGAGGCCATACGTCGGAAACGACCTGGAGTACTCAGGGAGGGTGTATTGTTGTTACACGACAACGCTCGACCTCACACAGCGCAGCTCACCCGTGACCATGTCACACGTTTCCACTGGGAGGTTTTGGAACACCCCGCGTACAGCCCTGATCTTGCCCAGCGATTTCCATCTGTTCGGACCAATGAAGAAGCATCTTCGAGGACGACGCTTCAACACAGTGCAAGAGGCACAGGATGCAGTGAAAACCTCGTTGGACAGCCTTGACACTGATTTCTTCACTCGTGGCATTGATGCATTGGTCACCCGCTGGAACACGTGCTTAGACAAATATGGTGCCTATGTGGAATGTTAGTGTGCAGTGTCATGTATACCCTGTCACAGTTTAGGCAACCACGACATGTTTCTGTGGAAAAAAAAACTTGTTACCTTACTTTTTGATTCTACCTTGTATAATTGGAAACCACTCGGTACACGAGCCGTAGGCAGGCCAAAGAAACGATGGGAAGATGAAATAATTAAAGATTTGAAAGACATGAAAGTAAAGAATTGGACGAAGAGCATCCAGGATAGGAAAAAGTGGAGAGATGTTGTTGAGAAGGCCAAAACTTTCAATACATGAAGTTGTAGGGCCTGAAGAAGAAGATGAAAGGGAGAGAGAAAGATGAAGATAAGAAAGAGAAGCAATGAAAGTGTGTGTGAGAGAGAATGAAAGCGAAGCACAGACAGATACAGGACAAGAATCAATCAAAGATAGATAGATAGAAATAGAGAGAGAATAGAGGGAGAGAATTGAAGAGGAACATAGGAAAAACGCTACTGAAAGAGTGGCAATGGAAGTGAGTGAGAGAGAGTGGGTGAATGAGTGAGATAGACAGAGAGTGGTGAGATAGAGAGAGAGAGAGAGAGAGTGGTGAGATTGAGAAAGAGAGAGAGAGAGAGAGAGAGAGAGAGAGAGAGAGAGAGAGAGAGAGAGAGAGAGAGAGAGAGAGAGTGTGTGTGGTGGGATTGAGAGAGTGTGTGGTGAGATAGAGAGAGAGTGTGGTGAGATAGAGATAAAGTAATATAGTGACAAAAACACAGGAAGAGAAGCGAAGAAAGGGAGAAGAGAATGAGAAAGACAGAATATGAGAGAGACCATCTGCGTGAGGGACATGACGCATAAGAAAGGTGAAGAGAGAGAGAGAAAGAGAGATAGGCAGAAGTATGGAGAAAGATACACAGAAAGAATTCAGAGAGAATGCAAGAGAACAAATGAAAGAGGGAGAAAGACGATAAGAGGATAAATTATTTGTCAAAGATACCTTGTCTCGGGGAAGGGGGGTGAGAGTGGGGGGATCTCCCAGACATCCTCCATTAATCCGAAACACTAGTAGTTTGCATGTGCGTAGCCAGAGGGGCGGGGGTCGAATTGATATGAAATTTATATTAAGAAAAAAGCTCATTATTTTTATGGAAACCAGGAACTTTTGCTGGCGAAACCAAGATATGTTGCATCAGAGACTTGAAATGTATCTAGTACATTACAAAAAAGGACAAAAAATATAGGTTTGTAGGGACTAAACCTACACATGACTTATACAAATCAATTTCATAAATCTGGTAAAAATAATCCGCATTTGGCAACACTTCCGGTTTTTTCCCCAGCTCCTTTTCCCCCGTCTAATTCCAGATCCCAGATTTTGCGGAATGACACGAATGAGGGAACGAAAGGGGTTGATAGAGGAGAGGGATGAAAACCCAACGGTGGATTGGTAGAGGGGCTGTACACCGGCAACAGATTGGGCCTCGATCAATAAACAACTGGAGCAGAGGCCCCCCCCATCCCTCCCCACTCGCCACCAGCGCAATATATTTAGGGGAAGGAGAAACAGCGAAAACCGAGAGAAAGCTTTCAATTTTCACACTCACTTTCCTCGCAATATGATGTAAACAAAGACAAGCCAACAGCCAGCAACGCCACGGTTAATTTCTAATTTAAGGGTAATTAAGAAAATGGCGGAAGGAGGCTGCTGTTATAGAGACTTTCAGAAAGGCTGCTTTCTGTTGAGTCCGGCAATAATTGTATTCAGTCGAGAATTGTTATTTTCTGTTCGCCAGGAACAAAGTCATAAATATGGTTATGACGTGGTGGAAATTCACGACCATTTTGCGGTATTGATTTAACGTTGTCGTTATGGTGTAATTGTAAGGTTGGTACAGATACCCAGAGGCGTACTTAGAAATAAAATTTGAGGGGGGTCCACCCAGAGGTGTCCCATCCCTCAAGGCCAATGGCACGTCCACGAGTATAGTTTTCTCGTTTCTTGTGTGTTTTGTTATTCTTGGAATTGTAATTTCAGAATTTAATGTCTGTTGACACTTTTCAGAAGTAGTTTGAAATATTTGGCTGAAATTACAACTTATGCGTGTTCGATTTCATATAAAACAACAATTTAATCCTTAACTCAAAATGTCGCTCCTTGACAAACTTCATGCTTGACAGCCAAATCAGCAAAACAGTTGAATATCTACATACAAAGATATTATAACATCGTAGATGTTTTGCAGAAACCTTCATCTGTCTCTGACAGTCACAGCTGTTCTGTGACGTCACTTGGGTAAGAAAGAGCAGAAACTAAATTGTGATGAGGGCTCTAAATACATACTTTGACAACTGTACAGTAAGACTGTAAACATTTTCACAGATGAAGAGTACAATTAAGAAAGTCCTCTTTTCCAACTGCGAAAGATCACTTGCTTGGGATGGTTAACTCGGACAACTGACAAGGTTGAAGACATTTAACAAAAACATGAAGTGAATCATATTTTTTTTCTAGAAATCGAATTATACACATTCACAATAGTTTATGTTTACTGTCTGGTACATAATTCAATATATTTATTATCAGTATTTCACCTCTACGTGTATAATTTCTAAAAAACAACACATACCAAAGCAGTTTCTCATTGAAGTCAGAAATATCACTACCCAGTGTGAAAAAAAAAATTTTAGTGGATGTTATTGTCAGAATTCACAATCCGTGCACACACAGAAAATTTTCTATACGTGCCACATCAAGTGTTTCATCGGAAAGATGAATCTACCATATCATTTTCAAAAAGAAGAAAGGAATTTGGTGGGTGAGGGTCCGAACCCCTTGAACCCACCCTCTGGACACGTCCTTGCCAGTCTCGTCTGGATATCCGAGACGGACCGACCGAGAACGAGACGGACTTTTGTAAAGTCGAGGTCCGAGACTGTTGGTCTTCTTCGAAATTTTTTATGAACCCTTGAAAATTTCATCTAAGCCAAAGTTCCTTTACAATGCGTGTTCTGCAGACACACCACGTGGATTTCTACTTGGTTATTTATTTATTTACTTAAGGCTGAATCACATGAGGCTAGATTTGCTGCTTGGACTTGGACTCAGAGTTGTTAAATGTCAAGAGAACCCATAAATTCTAATGGGTTCCGCTGCAGTACCAGAACCTTTTCTCGCACAATTCAAATTCGGTAGAAGTTGCGTATGTAAAATCAATATCAATCTAATATTTTGTAACGAACCTGAGAGTTTAAGGTTTTATATTTGTAAGAAGTTAAGTTTTATAAAATGTTTACTTCAAATAATGTGCAATTTGTCACAGACAACTAGAGTTAGATTGATACAGTTGTATTTGGAACTTGTATATATGTTTAGAAATACGTCATAATCTGTTTGTGTTGACGTCACTTTCTCATCTCAGCAGAGGAAGTGAACCCACCTGAATGTTTTTCATCTGACGACAGACTCAGTCAGAAAACAGGTGAAGGTGAGAAATCAACAGAAACGCGGTAACGGTTAATGGAATGCCCGAATAGTGTAATTGGTAATTATTCTCGTTTCATTCTAGCTATACTCGACAATAATAATTAAGTACAGAAACGTTCGTGTATTTACATTTGTCTTGTCCAACGTTAATTCTATGCAAGTGTATTTAGTGCTTGTGATGTGATTTAATATGCTATAGAATTGTTCCTCTTCAGGCAGAAACGTAAGCAAATCTGTACCTTGCTTGTAAGTCCACATACGATAGGAAATATAAGTGATTATAAAATATTTTATTAACTTAGAATACTGTGTTGTGTTTCTTTTCTACCCAGCAAGCGCTGATGATTTGCAAAGATTGTCATGTTCCCGACTAAAGGAGTAGCGGACCTTACTGACGACTGGTGTATAACCGGGGGACGTTGCAATTTACATCCAAATTTCTTAGAGAGAAATTTTATTGGTTATAATTTAAAACTGTTTATTAATAATAAATAATTAGCAATAATCAAATTGTAACTATTGAAATTTCACTTCTCTTGAACTCCCCATCTAATATTCCAGTAACAAGAATAAGCATAATTTTAATGCTGTGTGTTTTGAAAATGCGAATTCCGTATGAAAAAGAGTGATTTTTGCGAAACATAAACGCGATAAATGCACACACGCTAACTAAACCAAGGAAACGCTATCTAACGTCCCATCTTATTTCTTGGATCGATGCGTTCTCATTTGAGTCAATTAGAGAGCGTAATTACTTCCTTCATTTCGAGTCTTTACGGCTTGTTCCGACGACATAAATCAATTTTTGCGACATCATAATGACACGCTACATAACCATATACTTTTACTTCTCTCTCCCCGCCCCTTGCAACCCCCCCCCCCCTCCCGATTCATCGTCGTTTGGCTGGGGAATAGATTGGAAACCAGAATTACAGTTCCTCGGCCTTGAAAAGTACAACTTTCTTTTACACTGAAGTTTGAAAAAGCATACAATGGTTAAAGTGTGTCTATTGTGCTCGATCTTTGAATTCAGTGTTGCCCTAAAAATAAATTTCGGGGGTTCGACAAGGTTTTTAATACCCTCAAATATACTATATCAGGGTTCGAGTCCTGGTTTGAGTGCCCCTTCATCAATTTAATCTAATCATCATCTCTCATCACTGTCGCGATTAGCCAACCGTGACAGTATAAAGCGACAAGGCTAAAACTAAAATAAAATAACTAAAAAAAACTAATCGAAACATACATTTGCTATTGTAATTGCTATGCAGAAAAAAACTTATTTTTTCGAATTAACAATTAACGTATTACTTTTGGTTAAGCTTTATGGTAAGAGAAAACAAAACATTGGATACCATTTTAATAAATTTGACTAAATTGTTTGGACTTATTTGAACATCGGTTGGATACGAGAAACTATTCTGCTTATTACAACTAAACTATTTTTCTCTGCGTGGTAAATCAATGTTGCTCAAAGTTGCGCTAAAATAGGCTATTGGAACTGGATCAAACAGTTTCAAGCGTGATCTCATCCTCACCGAGAAATGTATCCTTTATCCCTTGATTACATGTCTACAGAGTTACCTCTATACGTTTTCAGGAAAGACTGGCAATTGTCACGGTTTGTTCTGTTTCCTAAGGTACGTAAAACTATCATAGCATTTTGTGTTACATGGTTAGCAAGTAAATACAAGTTTATGTACTGCACTCAGTTCGTCAATGCTGAATACAAATTAATAACTTTTGATTAAATGGAATAGTCAGAAGCAATCAACCAGCATTTTCTAAGTTCTTTCACGAGCATTGTCTGTATCCTTCCGCTATCATTACCTCCGTAGTGTTGCTGCGTAAGAAAAGAGTCCCCATTTATTTCAGCGTTGATTGTGTGAAAACTGGCAGTTTTTAAAACTTAAAACGGTTTATATGCTTTGTCTGCGCATCTAACTTTCACAAGTACATGTGTAATGCTACAATGGGAAGAAAATTATCAGTTCGATTTATTGAATGAATGATATTTCAGCGAACAACTTCCCCCACAATTCATTGCATCATATTTCTGGCGAACAGATCAAATCCTGCGTTGAGAACATACCGGGTAAGCATTGTGCGTATGTAGTCTTTGCCGAAGTGTTGCAAGTGATTCAATTTTCATCTTTTCCGAAACCCTACATGATCCGTGAAACGTTTGTAGCAAATTATCTCGCTGTAAGAAGACTTACACACTTTCCTTAACATACGTGAATTTATTTGTCAGAGCAGACTGCGTGATGACATCAAGTTGAATATCCTACATTGTGAGAATGTCAAAGAAGTTTGTTTTGCAAAGCAAATCTTACAGTCTGCCATTAATAACGTGAATATATTGAGTTAGTTACTTTTGACTGTCAATTTAAACCGTGTATTTAGTGTAGGATTGTATAATGATTGGCTGCTGTCGTTCACTATAAACATGATCGTTATAAGTATAGACGTAGAAAAGCTAATATTAATTGCTGAAAACAAAACAGATTAATCGTAATGAAAAATGCATCTGTTTTCAAACAGAGTTTGAGTTTTTGTTTTCAAACAGAAACTACGTAGCTAAATATATACATTTCATATTATATGGTTAATATTTCCATGAAAACACAATTAATTTTTCACTTTAGCACAAAAATTTAGACAGTATCGCGTTCTTTTTTAAAAAATATATACACACAAGGACATTTAATATTATCATAAAATTTATAGAATGATTAACTTACGTACTTGTTGATCTCAAAGCCTCATAAAGGTAGTGCTTGTGTGCTGAAAATAAACGTAGGATATGGTTTTAGAAAAATTGTATAATGGCATATTTAATTTAATGATTTTCCTTTCTTTTTCTTTTGTTAAAAAAAAAGGAAATTTAGAAATCTTTTTAACTAAAGCTACAGCACACAAACATCTACCTTTATTTGTGCAAATATCTTTAGTTTTAATTATTTTTACTGTTCTGAAAGTAATTTCAATTATTATCTATGTAAAATATTCCGTTGAAATGAATTAATTTAAATTTTATTTTATTTAATAACGTGTGCCACATTTATTAGTTAATACAAAGATCGGAATTTCTCAGCTTAACGTTTCACGCTGAATGTACATTATACTTATTATTCTAAAATTATTATTTTCATTCATACCACACCGTTTTTATTATATCGCAAGAGGGTTACCTATTTAAACAAAATTACATGCATAAGGACATCCCATACATGCGTACACATAGCTATAATAAACAAGAATTGTGTTAGTTTATGTTTCATACATCAACAATAATCTTTCTTTATGAATGATATTGAATTTTAATAATAATTCCCTATCATTATATAAAATATAAGTTATCCTGGTGAGCAATGCAAATTACCATTAATCTTTTTTTAAAAAAACGGTTATACGGGAAATAATTCACAAAGGACCTAAAATGTGTCATGAGTCACGAAAATATCAATAATGTATGAAAGTGTGTAAAAAGTTGCACCCTCACTTATATTACCAAAATAAGTTTTCTATAAGACAAACGATATGGAGAAAGTCGTTCAAGAATTTTATTATAATTTTGTTTAGTATCGTAAAAATACAGGAGTTATTCATGACCATTTCAAGGTAACACGTTGAATTATGCCAACTGTTGGATAAAAAAAAAATATATCAGGTTTACTAATCGGGACATATGAGTATCTTTGCACGCTTCCATATTAGATAGTGGCTGTGATATTGCTGGCATTTGTGCCAAAGTAAATTAAACGTTTAAAAATGATTCGTAATCAATTTTCTAGCATAGTCCTTGACTATACAAAACTGTTTATGTATTTGTAGAGAGTTTGAGGTAGTAGCACGTTGTGTAAACGTT
Source organism: Lepisma saccharinum (assembly GCF_977018435.1). Taxonomy (NCBI): domain Eukaryota; kingdom Metazoa; phylum Arthropoda; class Insecta; order Zygentoma; family Lepismatidae; genus Lepisma; species Lepisma saccharinum. The sequence goes on from NC_139249.1 coordinate 10,222,558, forward strand.
GTTCAAATGCCTGCAAATTACGTCCGTGCCTTGCCAAAGAATCAAGAAACTCTTCACGCATGCGCACATCGCGACCGCAGCGCTCCGGCGGCAATATTTGCAAACTTACTTTCTGGATAACCCTCGTACATTGAGTTCTTTCAAATATAGACGTGCAACATGGCACGCAGATGAAAAGTGCATAAAGTCTCACGATTAAGACAAATAAGATATTAATTACGTACTGCATAAGGTAAAAATACTAAAAGCTTTGAGCATTCTATATTATGTTTTTCTTGCTAACACTCTAACATGTTACAGACATCAGTCTCACGTTTTCATAAATTATGGGAAATTAAGTATAGAGACAATAGCTTCTAATATCAATGAGGAAAATCTCGCAGATGAGGTTATTGAAGTCAATGCACGAGGAAGAGAACTGAATCAAGATAGTCCAGAGTTCAAACAGCAAAATCTTATAAGGAAGTAAGATTGGTAAAAAAACCCTGGAAAACGCAATAGTTTTATTTTAATTAGAAGACATTTACAATCAGTTTTGCAAGTAACTAGTTACAAGTAACAGTTACTCTTTGAGGAATTCTAACTGTAACAGAGTTACTTTTTGCCAATTAAAGTAACTTTATCAAGAGTTACTTTTACGGTTACCTTACAACACTTAAACTATTAACATTAAACTTTATAAAGTGGGTGAAGAGCTTCCAAGTATGTGTTTTCTCTGGATGCTAAAGTGAAAGGCTATTTCATGCAATCGACTCAGGCAAGAAAGTTAGGCATCGTCGCATGCTAAATGTAGATCATCCAACACTTTATTGCAATTCGTAATTTCAGTGTATTGTTGCATTCATTTGGAATGTGGTAGCCAAGCTAGAAAGATGCCATTGTTGAAGAAGTTGATCTTGTTCAATTTGGAATGGAAGAGAAAGAAGCAGATGCCGCAATATAGAGGGAGATTATTTCCATAACATCTTTGGCTGTTATACATTTGAAGCTTCGGAACGAGTCGCACCTATCGAAGCAGCCAATCAACGAAGCGAGCCGCTGGCGTCATCTCAACCCAGAACCTATCGCTAAGCCCCCTGCTCAGGCTCTACACGCGCAGTAGGCTCGCTAGACAGACTCGCGTAGTCCGATGGAGATGTTCCGACAGTAATTCGACTCTACCAAGTACCGTGCCTGCCAAACGAACAATTCTCGAATTAAAATCGTTCGAGCAACGCTGACTCTTTGTTCCAGGATTTAGACTGCACAGAACTAAAAAAAAGTGTCAATTGACATATTGATTCCAATAAGACAATAACGTGCATAAACTGCAAATGATGCACTTTTTAGTGTGTCAAAATACACATGGAAATGTTTAAAGGGGTATTTTTATCAGATGATGTGATGCATTAAAATGCATTATTTAGGAAGATCAGACAAGATCATTTCAAAGATCATAAAATTTCAATTTTAATGCATCAACTGACATCTATGAATGTGTAATTTTGTTATCTTTGAAATTATCTGGTATGGTCTTCCAAATTGATGTATTTTAATGCATCACACCGAATATCAGATAAAAATACCCTTTTATACATCTCTAAGTGTATTTTGACACACTAAAAAGCGCATCATTTTCAGTTTATTAACGTTAATGCGTTAATTGGAGTCAATATAGGCTATATGTGTCAACTGACACGTTTTGGATCCTATGCATGGGCGTCGCCAGAAATTTTTGCGGGGGAAGGGGGTTGGGCAAATGATAAAAGTTGAATAAGTAGAAAAATAATAAGTATTATTACTACGGTTATAAATGTTATTATACAATAATAAATATTATAAGCTAACAAAATAATTTTCATTCAAAATAATAATAATTATTATTAATTATTATTAATATTATTATATAAATGGGGAGACTCGATTCACCAAACGAGTGAATACCAGCACAACTGTTTTCCATTATTTATTTTGAATTTTATGCATTTAGTATCTGAAATGCATTTTGATATTAACTTTTGCATGTCTCGTTCAAGAAAAGGCTTTATATGTTAGGGGGAATTTTTTTTCATAAAGTTTGTTGTGTGACCTCTCACCCCTGCAACTGTAAATGTGAAACCTGTGGAACCATTTGTTCTTTGGATGAAATGGTAGAATATAACCTTATTCCTGTATATTCCACTCAATGTTTTCCATCCAATGCATTTTTACTTATATTATTCTGTGCGAATACTAACTAAATGAACTTTATTTCTATTCTTAACAATAAGAGTAACAAATTATCGGCTTTCTTGTATCTTTAAATGAACAATGTCAATTTCCAGGGGGGGTCCATCGACCCGTTCGACCTCCCCCCCCCTCCTGACGCCCATGTTCCTGTGTGATTTTTATAGCTAATAGTGTAAATCTACAGTAAATATATTAAGACTAGAGGCTAATATATGTAAGTCTTCATATATATTTATTTTAAAACAATTAAGTATCATCGACTATGAGTAATTTGTTTGCAAGAAAGAATCTAGAAAAAGTAATTGTGAAACTAACTGTCAGTTACTTCTCAAGTATCAGTAACTACATAGTTACTTTTAAAAAGTAGCTTTCCGAACACTTTTTACAATCATAGGAGTCGATTATGAGGGGCAATGCCCCCCAAAATTCCTGATAAAAGATCAAAACATATATTTTTTTATGTCCAATTACTGGCGGGGTTCCAAAACTGGAGGGAGGGGCAAGGAGCCCCCTTATATCCGAATCGCCGCCACTGTATCAAATGTTGTTTGTGTCAATCTTGCGGCTCAAACTTTACATTTGCTATTTGCAATCATTGTTAATGTGCTTGTGCATACGGTATTATCTCATGTATTGCCACGGTGTTCTAATCGGTCAGGAGTCTGACTGCCATGCGAGAGACCTGGGTTCGATTCACGGGGAGGTGTTTCCAGGTGTGAATTTTTTCAACGAAGTCCTTGCACTCTAGAAAATGGGTAACTTGGGGCAACCCTCGGCCGGAACGTGGTGCTGATCACATCTCGACAAATAGCCAAGATTTTGAATTTGACTTCACGACTTTCCGTAAATAAAGATATCAACCATAGGATGAATCAACAGGCACTGTATTATGAAATCCAAATTCATGTTCAAAGTCTACAAATTGAATTAAGAATTGAAATACAAATATTTGATAGGTTTCCTGCAAAGATTGTTGACGTGCAATATATTATGTCACATTAAGATTGAATGAAGATACAAGTATATTTGCGATGTAGTTTTCTGTGAATCAGATTCAGACTTCAGTAATGCATTTTTGTTGACCTTTTAAAAGAAACACTGCAAATAATGTACTTTTGGTGCAGTCAAATACATAAAAGTTCATCAAGGGGAACCTTTATCACCTGCTATTCCGCGTGATCCACTAAAAATGCATAAATTAAGAAAACATTTCAAAGATACCAAAATTACATGTTTAATCAGAGCTCTGTATGCAGTGGCGATGGAATTGTGGATAATGAATGAGTTAAAGTTAATGGAAATACTACGAAAGTAGTGAAACGGTGATAATTTATAATGTGCATTTTTAAATCTTAAAAATTGTCAACAGATGGCACCACTATATTATTATTTAGCACTTGTAATTCACATTCAGTTTCTTGTAACTAAAGAAATTTTTTAAATTAAACTTAATGGATTAAAACGATGCATTTATGAGCTCATGCATTATAAAGGTAATCAGAAACTAAAATAATAATAATGCAGAGTGCAAATAGATATCTTAGTGTCTTTTATCTAGAAAATCATTACAATAACTTGTTTCGTTAATTTTGTCGCAAGAGTGCGTTTCTTGTGTTGCAAATTATTCTGAAACACAGAATAGAATAAACATAGAATAAAATTATGCTTCAGGAAAAAGTTAATAGTCGAGTTGGAAACCCTGAAAAAATTATATAAATTTAATTATATGTTGTTGTGTGACCACTTTCACGATTTCAGTTTCAATTCAAAAGATTGATTGATTTTTAATTCGCTTTTTCCCCACTTTTGCCTTGTCACGAGGATAAGAATGGGTGATGATATGATGATGAAGAGAGACTCACAAATAAACAGCGATAACAATATCAGAGTATTGTTTCAAAAATTCATCATAAAATGTCAAAATATAACGTGCTTCAACACAACTATGACAAAGTTCACAGTTTATCCGTTCAAATTATGTACATAAAACAAAAATACACTTCATTTTCTGATATACTCCCAATAAAGAAAGGATTTACATGATTTTATAGTGAATCCATACTAATATTACAATATTATAAAATAAGTTATATTTTTATTTTGACTGATGTATTTACATTGCATTTACCTGGGGTGCCAACTTTTGAAAAAGGTTGGGTGGGCTTTAACACTTGAGTTATAAGAATCTCGTAAATCCTCTCTTACATGTATCATGATATTAATGCATACCAACAAATGCAACCTTATTAATTTTTTTAACCTGTTATTTACTGATTTCAATAAGCAACCAACCATGAATATCGATAATAAATATGTAATAAGAATATTGATAACACGGCATATTATTGGGTGGGCTCGGACCCTGGGGGACCATATAAGTTGGCACCACTGCACAGAACTCGAAATGCATCAAATGAAGGTATTTTTGATGCATCAATCGACACAGTTAAACGTGTAATTTTTGTTTCTTTGAAATGATCGTCTCATCTTCTCAATTAATGCATATTTAGTGAATTACCAAGAAGATCAGTTGATAGAAGTTTAATGTATTTCCGTATGTATTTTGATGAATTAAAAATTCACCACTAGCAGCTTATATTTTAATGTTACTGGAGTCAACATATTTGTGTCAAATGACGCAGCAAGCTATTATAATGTTTTATCAGATGTTAACAAAAAAATACACCATCGAGAAAAGTTAGTGTCAGTGAAGTACTCTTATTTTTACCCTACGTATTTCATTCCCTGTACATTACGATCATTCTGTTAATTAGAATATTAAAATATATGTATATCAATTTGCAACCATAACATGCAGAAATTTTAGAGCCGAAAACATTAAAATATCAAAACTTAAAATATCGAGATCGATATTATAATTTTTGGTTACAATTTTCCATTTATTTTACTCGTGATTATTATTACAATAAACAATTCATTTTATTCATTTCGAATAAAATTATATTACTGATGTAACTCGTCAGTAATAAAAACTGAAAGAAATTGATCTCATGACATTGTGTCACCTTAGAAATATGTAGAACACGTAAACGAAATAATCTTATGTGCCTTTAGCAAAGATTACTTTATATGCTAAGATTTCTGTTTTCAATTTTTCTCTGCATTTGCATTGATCGAAATCAATGTTTGGAATTGTTAAAAATGCTATTTTTCTTTCTCGACAGTCGACATAGTTATAGCTACTTAAAAGTGTTGCTTCATTATAAAATTAGGTCTTTTTAAGGTAACCACACTTCTCAAAATATGAACAATGATGAACGCAAAACAAATTTTCAGGCTTTATAGATAAATAAGTAAGTAAAAAAATAAACACACACACACATACATATATTAGTGTGCGTTTTTAACCCTAGATGGGTTAAAATACCATTAGCATTTTTCGTTAACATACGGATTTGAAAACATTTCTATACGTTCTTGTTAAATAATTGTACATACTGAAAGAAAGTCTGTAATATATATGATATTGACGCACAGCACATATGAATCACGTGATTAAGTATCAGTTGCAGAGTATTATTATAACATAAGCAGCGGAAGGCAAGTGAGGAAAGTATTTTATGTGCATTACCGTCAGGATTTAAGCCTACATGAAATAATGGAACTTGACGTTTCTTTAAATGTTATTGTATTCATATTTTGGTAGATTTCCCATATCTCACAACTTTTCTCTACATTGATATTTGGATGAGTCACAGCGCAAATAAATTCGTCAATAAAAATTATTTCCTTACTTTACATGCAATGTAAAAGGTTATCTGAATGAAATTATTTTTCAAACAATGACTCAACATGTATACGTCACCATATTAAGCAATTTTTAATAACTTATTCCCTAAAACTGAACGTAGCAGTGTATTAACGCGTAGGAAAAAATATATTAAAATAACAATAATAATAATTTGAAACTTTTCTATGAATAATTATAACGGGCCATAAATTCAGAAAGGGGGCGGGGGGACAACTTTCCAATAAATTGTTGCATAGGCACAAATTAGCAAACAATGATATGAGCAAGATATTGTAAGAGATTGTGGAACGCTGCAAAAAATTTACTAAATAATTTATTTATCTTTATCTAAACGTAAGTATCACAGCGTCTATTTTCTGCTATTTGTAATCAGTTTTTTTCCATTTGTATTATAATGTTATCAAAAAGCGTAAACAATATTGTTATTCGAAGCTTCAGTAAAAATGAAACTTACAAAAAAAAATCCTTACGTCCCTCTTTTGTTGATATATCCTAATAAAACATCTTTCTTATTTCATATCTTATTTGCGTTTCGTTATAGCATTCGTCCACCAATACAAATAAACGAACATACAAATACATTAAGAAAAGCATGTGAAAAGGTGTTACTTTACTTATATCTAATGTGGTTCTTATGAAATATCTATATTTTTCTCACAAATCTAAGACTATAATTAATAGTTAGAATGTTTATGAACGTATAAATCGTCGCTAAATACATTTCGAGCTTGAGGAATTTATTACTTTTTATCACATTTAAAATCCAAGAACACGCTATACAACAGTGTTTATTCCTACTTCTGTAATGTTTAAGCTATTGAATACATGCAGTTCGGTTACTAAAATGTAAGTAAAATATATCTGAAATGCACTATTATTGTCACTATTTTTGTCATTCTTTATTACAAGTAAACAGGCTAAGAATGTTAATTGGAATTTCACGACTTCATTACAAAAATAATATTTTATTATACATAATACACTTAACTTTATCTTCTCGTGTAATAATAGACTTTCTCAGTTTAATAACAAAAACGCAATAACAGTTTCTTGTGCTTCGGGAAAAATCATATCGGTTCATTTTAAATACATATTTCCACTCAATCATATTTATGATATTTCTGTTGTTGGAAGTCCTAACTTTAAAAAATGTTCTCGGTAGAGGGAAATTATTAACTTACAGCGTGGATAACGCGTTTTGAAAACGTTCTGAAAAATCACACAGTTTCTAAATATCCACGTATTTATTAATAAATACGCGAGGGATTATAATGGGTTACGCTTAATAGATTTTTTATGACTATTTAATAAGAAAACAAGCCTGCTCATATATATTTTATACACTAATTGTGCAATTAACATTTCGAATGTAATAGTCGGTAAATTATTAATTTCATTTTGTATGTGCCCTCCAAAGTCTTATAACCAGTAAGTACTTTTGTGAGCTTTGTTTTATAAGTGTAGATCGTAGAAGGCTTGATTGGGATCAGGTAATTGTAAATTGAATTGTCTATGAAAATGAACACAACTCTACTTTCTTGTCATCTTAAACTAACAATCTTCATGTCATCCTGTAAAATTTATATTTTTCTGTTTACCGTGGCATTAATTTTCTTAACAGAAAGGCTGCTTTTGTACATGTTTTAGTAGCTTCCAATTACATGTAAACTCGATATAAGAATATGTATTGTTATATTTCAAATTTTACGTCATATAGTTTCACCACATCGCTTTTGAAAATTGATGTGCTATACCTAATTAGAATTCAAGTACCCCTAAAAATGTACAACTCCTATAAATATTATCGCTAGGACAACAGCTATTTTTATACACGTTTCAGTGACTTTTAACTACATAAGCTATATGAATATGTGTTCTATTTCTACGTCATTTTCTTACCTTTTTAACTTTTTAAAATTTATTTTATTATTAGATATTAGTCTTGAAGGATACCTAAAAAAAGGTACAGATGATTGTTGGAAAAATTTACACGTTTCCAGGGGTGTAAGGGGTGACCTTCCACGTAGGCGCCCAAGAGTCAACCTCACTTCCACGTAGTGCACCCTGGACTAAAGACTAACGAGGCTCTGGCGACTGGCACTATGGCCAGTATAATTTTGTGTGTGTTGTCCTGTTTGTTGTCCTTGTGTGTGCTGAGTCCCCGTTTACGGCCTCAGCTTTTAACAGAAGTCAGAACATTTTAACATTTTTAGTTATGCAACGCTAGAGTTGTTATTTGTAATGATAAGGGGCTGGCCCCCGTATAATGTGACGGGAGCAAAATAGCCTAAGTGCTGACGCACCCAAAATTTTAAATTCAAAATCAAAATCAAAATTTACACGTTTCCGATTGCCCTGCCGTTAATTTTCTTAGGACAAGAGCTGTTTTTATACACGTTTTAGTGGGTTATAAATAGAAATAAGCTAGATATATGAATATGTGTTGTTATAGAACCTATTTTTACGAAATTGTTTCAGCTATTTTAAAAATTGATTTTGTTGTTAGATGTGATAGACCTGGTTAGTCTTCAAGCACATCTAAAAAAAAAGTACAACTTCTAAAGGTTGGAATTAGTGAACTTATAGTGTTCTGCGCTTGCTGGAACGGTGTTTTTACAGATTATTGGGTCATTTTCCAATTGGATTTCCAATTCACGGTGTTTTTAGTACACGATTTAGTGTTTTCTTTTTAAGAAATAAACTATGAATATGTTTGTTATAGAACCTACTTTTACGACATTGTTTCACCTCTTTTTAAAATTTATTTTCTTATTAGATGTAATAAACTTAATCATAGTTTTCAAGGATAGTTGCTAATTGTTGGAATAATTTAGATGTTCCTGTTTTTCCTGACGTTCATTTCCTTATGACAATAGTTGTTTTTGTAAACATTTTAGTGGTTGTCAACTATATGTGAATATGAATTATTGAGGAACCTATTTCTATTTCTATGTCATTGATTAATTGATGTCTTAAGTTCACTTTATGCACAGATAAGCTAATCGGAACTGGATCTACACTTTTAAGTCACTGCTTCAGCTCTTTTAAAAATTGGTTTTGTTATTAGATGTGATAGACCTGGTTAGTGTTCAAGGACACCTGAAGAAGTGCAGTTTCTAAATGTTGTATGGTTCTGCGAGTGCTAGAATGGTGTTTTTTACAGGTTTTGGGTCATTTCTAAGGGTGTTGAGAAATTGGATTTGCAGTACACGGTGTTCAAAGAGTGTACAAGAGTAAAGATAACAAGATTTTTCTACTCACCATTGCTTAGTCGATCTCTCCACGCCATCGGGTTGCTGACGAGTCCCTGTAGGCCAGGCCAGTAGAGAGCAGACCTCGACGTCAGGTCCGCGAGCGTCGGTTGCTTCCCTAGGGTGGCGGGGTTGAAATACATCCCTGCCGCCGACGTAACGTTAAACCGTGGCAGTCCAAGGGTTGTCGGCGCGGGCCGACTAAGGATGTGGTCAATCCCGTGAGGCGTCGCCGAAGACGATGTGGTCGCTGCGAGAGTCTGTGACTGCAGAGCGCTCAGGGGCGAACCTTTCAGTCCTTGCGCACCGGGGTAGTGCTGGAACATAGCCGACTTCATCTCGGTCATGGAGTGCAGGGCGGCGAGGGGAGGGTTCCCCAGGACGAACGCACTGTTCCTGGAGGCAGTGTCCATGTTCAGGTTGAGGAACGAGAGCATGTTGCCTGCCGGCGAGGGGGCGTTGGGGGGGCCCACGCCTCCCGCGGGGGGTGGATTGAACTCCAGCATGCCGCCCGCGATCGTCGTCGGGGATGACGCACCGCTGAGGGAAGTCTGAGAGTCGTCGGTAGAATTGGAAGGCGGCGGGTCCCTGGGAGATGCCGTTTTGGTGGACGTCGGCGCCAAAAACAAGAAAGACACACGGGAACTACCTTCTCCAGTTCGCTGGAGGCTCCAGCAAGGTTCTCCAACCGTAGCGTCAACTGCTTGCCATCTTAAGATATCCCCAACGAGCCACAGCACAACGGTACCACCGTTCTGATGAAAGAAACCACCGCACTTTGTCCAAAAGTCTTCCAAGCTACCGCGGGACGACACCAACGTGCCACTGGCCAACAACCTCGACGACCAACGATCCTCGGCCGAAGATTAACGAAGTGTAAACCCCCTTCCGGCCATTTTCCTCCTTCAAATACCCCCCGTCTCCCCTTTCCCCCCACCCTTCTCGGAAAACCTCCGAGCGACTTTACCTTCTAGAAGGAGAGGAGGGGGAGCACCATTAGCTCCTTGAATGTGTATACCCAGATTGATGAGATTTTGATTGGACTGGGGGCGAAGCCTGTTGCGCACCGCGGCTTCCCATTGGCGGACGGGGCTCCGGAGCGGATCGAAGCTCGCTCCCGGTTGGTTGCTAGGTGACATCGGCCATGAGGGGCCGGCCCTGAAACGTTTGGTGGAGACTATTGCTCGTATTGGATGCTGTTAAACAAGGCAATTTGCAGATACGCCGGGATGCTCTCAATACACAGGCGTTAAAAACTCACTGAAGAACAGACTGCCGTCGAAAACAAGGGTCCAGAATAGAGTCTGGAGCCTGGAACGACAGGCGCGGGCCAAAGCACAGCTCCGAGGGGGGGGGGGGGGAGAAAGAGGGTTTCTTGTAACGATCTCGACATTGCTTTTTCTTCCGGTTTGTTTCCGTTCTGCCTAAAAGGAAGAGAAGGACCGCAAACACGTCGATACGATAAAGAGGGGATTTAGTACGGAAAGGGTTACGTGCGATTTCTCCCTCTTGTTTCTTGCTGTTAATTCCTTTCTCCAAAACGAGGCCGAAAAGCATCACGGAAAAGCAAAGAACAAAAGGGGGGAAGTGTCACTTTTTTGGTGGCCGCCGTTGGTAGCGTGCCAAAGACTTAGGTGAAGTCACACCACAGATAATACGTTTGGTATAGTGTTTCTGTCGTAAATATTGCCTTTGTAATAATTGTCTTAGTTCTGTTTTAAGTATACTTTACGTACAGATAGGCTAACCGGGACTGGACCTACACTCAGAGCACTAAATGCATCATATCGATTGATGCACCAGAATGAATCATTTGATGCATTTGGGTGCATTTTTGTATGTCGTGAAAGAAATACCAAAGTGCATCATTTGATTCAAGTGAGGATTCCGATGCACTTCAATGCATCAGTTGATGCGTTTTGATGCACCTTGATGCACCAGAATGCATCTTTTTTCGATGATGCACTTTAGTGCATCAATCGATATGATGCATTTACTTTTCAGTGTGTATAGTTTAAAGTGGGATCCGAATCACTATGGGCCTCCACCGGGTATCGAACCCGGGACCCCTCGATCACAAGGGTTCGATTACTGGCTGGGACATTAAGTCCCACTTCCCTAGCTTATCCTGCCCTATACAATAAATGTACTGACCTGAAAGGGGGGAGGGGGCTTAGAGGCCCACACATTTTTTATCACTAAAATTCAAGAAATCATTTTTTATCCAGTCATCGCTTCCTCTGCTGTTTAGGTAAGTGCAGTTATATAATATTATAAAATAAGATCATTATTAAAAAAATAACAATTATTCACTGTCATTTGCATGCGTGTTTTGTCGGAACACACATCCAGAGGGGGCTGAGACCCCACCACATACATTTTGCCTCCTAATTAAGTTACCTTTATGATTTCTATGAAGAAAATTAATACAGAAACATTAAGAACACCTTAGGTATCGATATAATTTATTTTCAATATTTTAGTTGAAAAATAAAAATGAAGTGCTAAACTAGTCCCCCTACCTTCATTGGACCTCCCAGATCGCGCAGTGGTAGCGTCGCCGCCTTGTAATGAAGGGGTCCCGGGTTCGATGCCCGTTGGAGGCACATAGTGGTTCGGATCTCACTTTAAACTATACACACAGAAAACTAAATGCATCATATCGATTGATGCACCAAAGTGTATCATCTTTTTCGATGATGCACTTAAACGTTTGGTCTGAGCTAGTGTTGCCCACGAGACGAGACTTTGGCCTGTCTCGTCTCGTGGAGCCTCGTGGAAATGCTGTCTCGTCTCGAAAATATTCGTTTGTCTTATGACACATGGTCAATCTCGTCTCGTCTCGAATTTTTAAAAGCCTGTCTCGTCTCGTCCCGTAAACTCTGTAGCTCAGACGAAACGTTTAAGTGCATCATCGAAAAAAGATGCATTCTGGTGCATCAAAACGCATAAACCGATGCATTGAAGTGCATCTCGACTGAAAGGAATCCTCACTTTAATCAAATGTTGCACTTTGGTGTTTCTTTCACGACATACAAAAATGCATCAAATGTGAATCTGATTCTTTGAAGAAGCCATAAAACACACTTTAGTGCATCAATCAATGCATTCTGGTGCATCAATCGATATGATGCATTTAGTGCTCTGAGTGTAGGTCCAGTCCCGGTTAGCCTATCTGTACATAAAGTGGACTTAAAATACGAAATCAGCCAGATCATCCTTCGGGTAATCTACGTAGGTGGTGCCAAGACGATACAGGGCTTCGAGACAGAGAACGTAAAAGACATTGCAAAATAGAGAATGAAAAACAATCAAAAACAAATGACAGTGCTCACCGTGAATCTGACTAATTGACCGATTTTTAAATTGTGATCACGTCAGCATATAGGCTATTTGTGCCCGTCATACAATACGGAGGAATAAGCTCCTTAAATAAAACAAAAACTGAGGACAATAAAAATAATATTCATGGAAAAATGTTGTTTGGAATAACAAGAAACAAAAAAATGTTTTCTAGCAATCAGACGTTTGTTTAAATATACTATAAAACAAAATACTGTTCACCAGAATAAAATTGTTTTATTGCATTGAAATTGAATTCATATTGAATTCTTGATTTAAGTACACTTTTATACACACTCAGAGAACAAGATGCATCATATCGATTGATGCACCAGAATGCATAGATTGGTGCACTAAAGTGTGTTTTATGGCTTCTTCAAAAAATGAGATTCGCATTTGCATTGAAGTGCATCTCGACTGAAATAAATCCTCACGTGAATCAAATGATGCACTTTGTCGTTTCTTTCACGACTTACAAAAATGCACCCAAATGCATCAGTCGATGCATTCTGGTGCATCAATCGATATGATGCATTTAGTTCTCTGAGTGTACATATCGCGGGTTCGAATCCCAGCCTGGGTATTGATGTGTTCTTCTTAGTCTCCCTTCATCAATTTTATCATATCATCTCATCGTCGCGACTAACCAAAAGTGGCAGGAAAGCGGTAAATAACAAAATAACAATAACAATAAAAAATTATCAATCTTCCCGAAGTCTTCATGACTTCATTGAAGAGATTATATTTGTTTAAAAAGTGTTGAAAGTGTGCCAAAATACTAAAATATTACTACACACATTCGGAGCAACCTATATTACAACCTTAGTGACAATGAAGTTTGACCAGTCACAAATATAGGAGTGCGTTGTGAAAGAAGGAGAACACATGCATATGCTGAACATATTTTATTCAGCAGGCTAATTGGAACAAAGGAAAACATAAATTTCCGCTGCAACGCAGCAATGTATGGTGTCCACACAAAATAAAACATTTTCGTCCATCTACACGTGACATTGAAGTTCGACCACTGTTAGAGGGGATCCTGTTTACCATGGTGTGACGCCGCCCCGTCGGCGAATAACTGTGGCAATGCGTCGGGGCATGCTGCGGGCGAGTCGTTCAAGGTATTCCACATCGATGCAGTGCCATTCCTCCTGCAGGCAGGCGATAAGAGCAGCCACTGTCGTGGGTCCCCTCTGTTGCACACGTCGCTTAAGAACACGCCACACATTCTCAATGGGCGAGAGGTCGGGACTCGATGGTGGCCATGGCAGAGTTCGCACGGAACAGGTGCCTTCGTACTGTGGGAAGATGCCGCTCCAGTATGCGTGTATAGGCCTGTGCATTCACGATGCCCTCACGGACGTGTAGTGGGCCAACCCCAGATGTCGTCATGCATCCTCATACCATCACTGACGCAGGTTTCTGTACCCGACGTGCATAACATTTTGCTTCATTCTGTTCCTCCTTCCGACAAATGACTGTTTTCCGTATTTTCCCGTACACAACATTGAAAATGGATTCGTCCGTCCACAAAACCCTGTTCCACTGCCGAAATGTCCATCCCCGGTACATTCGTGCCCACCGTAGTCGATTGCCTTTGTTCAACATGGAAAGGAAGGGTTTGCGTTTCGCCTTGTACACTCGGTAACCGCATCGTTGTAGGTAACGGCGAATGGTTCTGGTTGACACTTCAATGTGAAAGCGTTCTCGAGTCCACAGTCGTAATTCGGCCACAGAAACATGATTGTTGGTCTGGATATAGCGCCTAAATATCCGTAGGTCACGCACGCTCAGCAGGCGTTTTCGACCGGGGCCCTTACCTGGCTCTGTAGTACCCGTATTTTGGTGGTGTTTGATGATGCAGTGGACGGTTGACTTGGGTAAGTTCAGTTGGCGCCCTATTTCCCGTTCACTGAGTGGCCTCCCATGAGAAAAAGCATCCCGGGGCAGTTCTGCCGATGCTTAGCTTCCACTTGGCACTTCTGCCGATGCTTAGCTTCCACTTGGCAGTTCTGCCGATGCTTAGCTTCCACTTGGCAGTTCTGCCGATGCTTAGCTTCCACTTGGCAGTTCTGCCGATGCTTAGCTTCCACTTGCAGTTCTGCCGATGCTTAGCTTCCACTTGGCAGTTCTGCCGTGGGGTTCAAGTTAGAGGAATGCAAATAATGTAAATTAGAGAATTATTGGAAGAATCCGAGCTTTGTTTTGTTGAATTGTAAATAAATGTATAAAGCCCATTTCTGCGAGTTTTCAGCCATCACCGTGCAACATTAATTCAGTAAGTTCTTGCCTGTGATTGATTCTTTGGTTCCGAGCGCTCTGGTGTGAGGAACGGGATGGGAACCCAGGACTAACGAACCTATTTAGTTGTTTATTTGGGTTTTTGCTGCCAGAAGCGGCCCGGTAAGGGTGGAGTGTTGCGGAACAACCGAGATTCGAACCGAGAGAGGTTAAACTACCATAATGACCTGACTAGCGAGATAAACCAATTACAGAGGCAGAAAAAATGTAGCGGAGGGATCCGGGACGCAACTCGCCAACAGTATTAGCTCAACAATGTTCAATATTCGTTTCATATTTCAACAATAGCAGAAGCAAATCAATCCCAAAGCTACGTACTTTCTACCCCATCGAGCCCCGGACAATGAGTAATGAAAATAAAACCACCCCAACACCGCCCCCCCCAGCAAGCCAACAACTTCGTAACCGAAAAGCTATCAACCCCCCCTTCCCATCCGCCGAGGGCTACCGCACATCATTACAATCGAACACACAGAAGAGATTTTGAAGCCGTGACTAATAGGTTCATCCGAAAGGGGATAAACGCGAGCAACAATCAGTGAATCAATGTGACCTGTAATACGTCACAATGAGCCTCGGACCACCTGAAACTGGGGGGACACCTGGGGATCATGGTTCGCCGCGCGGGCCAATCAGATCGAATGTATAACAGGGGACCATCATTTGGAACCGCATGGAGAACGGTGATAAATCGCGATCGGCGATGCGCACTTGTTTGCAAACAACAACCGTTAACAGATGACGTTTGATGATCGGATTGAACTCTATTTGTGCCCACCACCGCTATAACATGACGTATCTCTCCCTCCCCCCTTTCCTTGCTCACACATGTGAGCGTACGGGAATATATTCCTGTCCCTCTCTTTGTCAATATGGACATGGGTAAACCACATGCTCCGAACTTCTCTCCGATTCGAAGCATATATCATTTCTACCATTTTTTTCCCACTCGAGCCACACGCAACAATTGATAGAACTGTCGAAGGGGGGGGGGGGGTTATATTACCAACCCCTTTTTTATTTCCTGTATTATCACTTTTCGAAAATCCAAATCCGATTCGTGTGCAACTTAGTCCCTTTCGACTTGTATCCCCATTGGAAAAAAATGTTTGTTAAATTCGCTTTAAGGGCATATGATAGTGTTGGAGGCGAAGTGGAAATCTACAAAGCAGGAAACGAAAAAAAAAACCTTTCAACCGTAAAAAATTAGCCAATCTGAGTATGGACAGATAACGCTGTTAATAAATGATGTAGAAATGTGTCAGCCTTAAAAAATGGAGTATTTTTTCGTTTCGTCTCTCCAGGAAAGCTACGTGGAAATAGCGAACATGCATCATTACGTACTGTGATATCCTTGTTAGTTATGTACCCGGTAGTACACATCGGTTGTGCAGATTGCATAATATTTAGGATTTTCCCATGTTTTACTGCAACTAAATTGCACATTGAACGCAACGAACATTATGCTTGCCGTATGATATAAATCTATTAATTCCAGCCAAAAAAAAACCTGCGACGTAGTTGGCTATAGTAGGCTAGTAGCGTCGATACGACGCGTCGAACAAACAATATTATTAAGAAATGTGTTGGCCTAAATGGTCTCTATACGCTGTGAAGGTTTGTGTAGTGACAGGTTGTGTGTATTATACGAGGAGCGTCCAGAAAATTAGTTCCGATGGCGTCCGTACTCGGCGCTAGTGCTCCTCGCGTATGCAGATGTTGCTCTAATCTGGTGCAGTCGCTGTGAAGGCAGTCGTTTTAGGATAGTGCTAGGAGAAAGATGGCAGCTCTCACACAGTCTCTCGCCGACTGGGAGATACGTGCCGTAATCAGATTTTTGCACGCTCAGAAGGGAACGCCGGCAGAGATCCACATGCAGTAAGGTCAGGCAATATTCCAGACAATTTCCGGAAGGACGATCCAATGTGAACGACAGCAAACAATGAGCGTACACGGTCTCTTTTGCTTCACTTGAAGTGGGAGGGGCCTCCCCGATGGCGCATTGGTAGCGTTGTTGCCTTGTAATTCAACACAGAGAAAAATGTTTGTTTGGATTAACCAAAAAAATGGTAGTGGTGAACAAATCCTTTGTTTAAATAGGCATCAACCAAACAATTGTTCACCATTACCAAAAGATTTGGTCAAGTTCTATTTGTTTGTCGTAAACAATTTTTTGGTTACCAAAACCAAATATTATTTTGGTAAATCTAACAAAATGTAGCCATTTGTTTAGGAAAACCAAATAATTTAGTCAAAATTACCAAACGATGTGTTAAATAATTTATTCATAATTACTTATGTTGTAATTTAGCTAGGGTGGATGGTTTGTAGAAAGTAACTGATCTCAAAATACACATTCAGAATAGAAAGTTCACGTGAACTAACCGATTTTAGAGCGTGTTTGTTTTTTCTGCGGCATGGCATGGCATAAATCTGACGTTTTGAAGTTGAGTGTCGAGCTGTTTTGGCCCTTGACTCTATGAAAAGTGTATAAGTGAAGTGTGTGTGGGATTAATGAAAAGTGCCTGTGGCTATACGTGGATCTTGTGTGTGCAACTGTCGCAACACAAGGAATGCTTCATATGGAAATTATGTTTCATGGCCGTGGCATTGCATATGTGTGTCTGAAGGGATTTGCTGTTCCCATATGTTCTATTTCCGGATTTGTATGTCTCGGCAGGGTTTGCCAGAATTTTTGGTGAGCGTCTCGAAGCTGCTGGATCACTGGAGTTAATTCCAGATCCTCCAAAACTTGGGTGCTACGTGTATAGATGTCGTGGCCTGAGATTATCCGAGCTGCTTTGCTTTGCACCCGTTCCAATCGTTTAAGATGTGAATAGGCGGCATGCTGCCAGGCTGGGCCCGCGTAGGTCAAAGTTGGAATGATGTACATCTGGAGTAGATGTAGCCTCGTCTGTAGTGTGAGTTCCGGACATGTGAACATAACGAAAAGTGCAAATACTTTTCGCAGTCCTCTGTTGGCCACATCTTGGATGTGAGAGGCAAACGTGAGTCCTCGATCTAGGGTGACCCCTAGATATTTGACTTTGTCTTCATGTGGCACTGCTTGTCCGTAATATGAAAGTTGTCTGAGTTCATACTTTCTTCTTTTTGTGTGGATGACACATACACTTTTCCCGGTGTTCACCTTCAGACGCCATTTGCGAGCCCACGCTTGGAACTCATCGAGTTGTTGTTGAAGGTAGCGGTAGCATAAGGCTATTCGACGACTGGCTGCAAAGAATGCGGTGTCGTCAGCGTATGTGGCTTGGAAACATCTCTCTGAAGTTGGGACATCTGCTGTATATAGCGTGTACAATAGTGGAGAGAGTACTGCTCCTTGAGGTACACCTGCTAATATGAGCCGGGTTTGGGACGTTGCACCTGAGAAGGAGACAAAGAAACTGCGTTTGCTCAGGTAAGATTGGAGGAGTCGGACATAGCAATCCGGGAAACCTTGCCGTAATAGTTTATATATGAGACCAGAGTGCCAGACTCGGTCAAAGGCCTTGCTTATATCTAGGTAAACCCCTATTGCGAACTGTTTTCTATTGAATGCCGTTGTGATGTAGTCTACCACACGGACCAGTTGAGAGGTGGTACTGTGGTAGGCTCTAAAACCAAATTGGTGGTGTGGTAGGAGCGAGGAGGTTTCTACGTGTGTCATGAGTCTTGAGAGAAATACTCTTTCGAAGAGTTTTCCAAGGTGTGAAAGGAGACTTATTGGCCTATAATTCTCCGGTTTGAGAGTACTCTTTCCAGGTTTGGGCAATGTTATTACCTTTGCCTTCTTCCATGCAGTGGGAAAGTAGCCTAGTTGTAGGATGGCATTGAATATGTATGTAATGTATACAAGTAATTTGCGAGTGGGATGTCGCAGCAGTTCGGGTCTTATACCATCTGGCCCGGAAGCCTTGTTTTTAGGCAGTCTTCGGATTTGGCGTTCTACCTCTCGAGGTGACGTCAGCTTTGGCATGTGCTCCATTTCTCTGGTGGTAAAGGTGTGTATCGCCCTGTTTACATGTGCGATTGTATGTTCATCTGATGGATCTTCATTTGGGGTGAATTGTTCTTCGAGAGCATTTGCAAAGACTTCAACCTGATCTTGTGGTTCATGTAACAGTCCGGTTGATCCTTCTATGACTCTGGTGTGTGATGAGTCCTTGGGACGAAGAAATGCCCTGGTATATTTCCATATACGCTGATCATTCACTGAAAGGCCGCTAAGTGTGTCATTCCAGTGATGTGCAGTTTCTTTTTGAATGAGGGTTTTCACCTTGGAGCAGAGAGAGTTCCAAAGAGTTTTATATGTGGGACTGCTAGTGTGTTGCCACCTTCGTCTCGCCCACCGTTTTAACTGAATGTACATTTGGAGACGAAGACTGCCTGTCATTTGTGACGATCGGTGTAGCTGTGTTACTTCTGTGCTTTCTGCCTCAGCTTTGAGCAGAGAGTGGGTGAGATGTGATACTGACTGATCGATTTGCTGGGGTGTCTGAGGCCTATCATGAAGATCGAGAAGTGAGTTCACATTCCCTCTGAATTTGTCCCAATTTGTCTCGCTTCTTAGAAGGGGTGGTACTCCTTGAGTAAGAGTACGGTGGGAGACTTGGAACATGACAGGATCGTGGTCTGAATCCAAAGCAGAGATTACGTACGGGTCTGTGAGGAGTGGCACCCCTTTACTCATGACTACGTCTAGCACGTCAGGTCTGCCACCCATCTTCGGATAGTGAGTGGGTTCCCGGGGTGCTTGTATAGTGAAGGTGGATCGAAGTATGTAGTCATGCAGTAGGTCACCTGCATTATTGGGATACCGTGAATGCCAAGATGTATGCTTGGCATTGAGATCTCCGGCAAGAACCACTTTATTGCCTAGTTTACTTATGTTGTAATAATCATCTGGTACAAGTCCCGCAGCAGGAGATCTGTATCCAGCCACGAGAATGAGTGAATCTCCGGGAGTTAGAATGCGCACAGCTAGCGCTTCTAGACCGTACAAAGGTGGTACATGTACTTGCTGAGATGGAAAGTCCCTTTTTACTACTACTAATAATCCGCCTCTCGGCCTTCCAATTCTATCCAGTCGGTATATGAGATAGTTGGGCAATTTCCAGCCTTTGACTGTGTGGGAGAAGTGTGTTTCACTGATCAGTGCTACGTCTACTTTGTTTTGTTGAAGAAAGTGAATGAGGGTATGTCTCTGCCCTCTTAACCCATCGGCGTTCCACGCCATGATGGTAAGTGAGTGGTGAATTTTCGACAGACTAGAAACAGCCATCGTCAATCATTTCGGCAATGGTATCGATATATGCGGCTGCTTTTGTGGCTGTGTCCGTAGCAGAGGTAAGACGAGCAATACCTCTTTTAACATGTGGTATTATTTTGCTTAGATTCATTCCTTTGAAGAATTCAAAAATGAGTTTAATATCTGAAGCTGATGTGTCATCCCGAGTCGATTCTGATATATTTGTTGTGGAGGGGGCCTCTTTGGTGATGGTTTTGGTTGGGGTGTGTCTGGACGGAGAGGCTGCGCCTGCGTATGTTGTCGAGGTTTGTTGTGAAGAAGTGGTTTCTGCAGAAGTTGCAGGTGTTTGTTGAGAAGTAATGATTGGGGAAGATTTTTGGGTCTTCTTGTTGGTGGAAGTTTGAGCGTCCGTGTATGCTTTGAACACTGGACATCCTCTGAAATTTGCGGGGTGATCGCCCTGGCAGTTGGCACATTTGGCTGGGGTAGTGGTGTCTGTTTTGAGACAAGCCCTTGTCAAGTGTCCCTGTCCGCATTTGAGACAGCGGGGCAGTGCTTTACATTGGGTTTGACCATGTTCCATTCGCTGACAGCGGTAACACTGCAGTGTGGTGGGTGGTTTGTATACCTGTACTTTAATTCTGTAGTCAAGAAGATATTCTTCTTTGTATATTTCGTGAGTAGTGGAGTTTCTTGAAAGCGACACCAGAAAGAGTGGCATCAACACTCGTTCATTTGAGTCCTTCTTTCTGCGAGACATTTGGTGAACTGATATAGGTGTATAGTTCTTGTCTTTCAGGTTCTGCTCCAGGTCGCCCAGACAGGTATCGATGGGTAGTTTTCGTATTACCACCTTCACAGGCCGTTCACTGCGAACGATGCCGGTGGCATATTCTCGTTTGGTCTGGTCGCAAAATGCAATTATTTTATCATAATCTGCCCTGGTTGATACTTGGAAGGTGACCTTCTCTCTATTGTGCTGTATGTGAGGAGGTTGACTAAGCGTCTTGCTTATAGTAGAGGTGAAGGCGTAAGTTTCCTTAATTCCGAACACGGAAATAGGTGGAGGCCTTGGGACTTTCTTAGGTTGAGTTGTTGGAGGTGGTTGCGTTTCCTCTTCTTGGGGGATCTCCATGTCACCTGAGGAATCTTGTGCCAGGGGCGCAAATGTATTTGAAGTTGGGACGTCAGTTGATAACGGCATGGTTTTTTGTAGTTTTGTTGGATGTCTCCCTTCATATAGTTGGGCGAGACTGTCCAAGTCCGTAAGTGACCTTTGGCGGCGATGCCGGCCAACAAGTGTAAATTCTGCTGAAGGTTGGTTGGAAGATTCCCCGAATGTGAGGGCTGCCTTATCTGTGGTGGGTGTAGGTTGCGATAATGAAACGCCTTGTTTTCCCAAGGGAATCAGAAAATTCTCTGGTCGGTAATTGATACGCGTAGACTGCGTCATTTTGCCTGCTGAACTGGCTTTGAGGTGTTCCATCCCTCTAAAGGGAAGGTTCTTGTGTCTGGCTGACATTGCAGTAGTTCGTAGACGTTATAAAAGAGGTCTAGGAACCTGCGTTTCTATGTCACCACTCCGAGGGGTGGGACAAGCAAGAACATTCAATGCCCTCCTATCTCTTATAGAGACCAGTTCGTATGAGTGTCACTGCAGAGCAAAAGCGTAGCCTTGGAAGATTATTTTAGGCGGTGACAAGACTTCACCGCACTAATAGTAAGGGTCGATTTGAACTATCAACCCAAAAAAATGGAAATGGTAGTCAAATATACCTACAGCGTCGCACAATCAAAGCTTCAGTTGGCACCGTTAGGTTTCCACCTTGATTCCCGGGGACTGAGCCTCCCCGGATTCCATTCTCTGCGGCACACTTACCTTCTACTTATATAGTCCAGAATCAAAAGGTTGCTCATGGGAGATTCACATTTATTCACTGCAGTACATTTTCTTCTTTAATTTGTAGCTTTGGTGTTCACGTATCTTTCGAAGAATGTTAAAGCACAATTTTTCATTATGATTACAATCAAAGGTACCATTATTTATTGTACAAAAACTTATGTTACTTTTACACATTTTGACGGAACCATCTAGTGGCCGGTGTAGGAAATTCAGTATAAAGTAAGTATATTCTGAGCTTCTTTTCAGAATATTAGGTCACACAGCAACATAAAGACTCGCTTCGAGTAAATTATCTATATACATGAGTTTCAATTTTCGACAAAAGATTTTCATACTACACTCGACGAAACTGGACAATCGTTATTTCAAATTCGAAAGCACGCTCACGCACATATAGTAAATTTAACCAAACGTTTTGTTTCTCTTTACTTACATATGTATAATTTTGTTTACGAGTACCATA
Source organism: Lepisma saccharinum (assembly GCF_977018435.1). Lineage (NCBI taxonomy): Eukaryota > Metazoa > Arthropoda > Insecta > Zygentoma > Lepismatidae > Lepisma > Lepisma saccharinum. The sequence goes on from NC_139249.1 coordinate 10,245,049, forward strand.
TTTTGTCTGACCAAATTTTTTGGTATTCTTAAACAAAATTATTTAGTAATTACAAGCAACATTTGGTTATCGGAAACAAAAAGCATAACCAAACAGCTCAACCAAACTTTTTTGGTAATTCCAAACAAACCAGTTTTTTCTGTGAAGGGGTCCCGGGTTCGATACCTGTTGGAGGCACATGGCACAGTGGTTCGGATCCCACTTTAAACTGTAGGTCCAGTCCCGATTAGCCTTACTGTGCATAAAGTGGACTTAAAACAACAATTCAATCAATCAATTGAAGTGGGAGATATTCGATCACCCACCGTACATCCCCGACTTCGCGCTTAGCAAAATTCAGCTGAAGCGGTTTGGTTCAAGTTCTTGGCGGCACACACATGACACGAACAAGCAAAATCTAGTACCACGCCACGACAAGACAACATGAATATGTCGAAAAGTAGGTTATGAGTCACATAACTAACACAATAAAGTCAATGAGTACTGATGTTCTTCTTTAATGTTATGGTTAATCGTAACATACTTTCACTTTTAATGCATCAATTGACACAGCTAAATGTGTAATTTTGTTATCTTCGAAATGATCTTCTCTGATCTTCCAAATTGATGCATTTTAGTGCATCACACGAAACTTCATCTCTAAAAAATACCCTTTAATACATTCCTATGTGTATTTTGACACACTAAAAGGTGCATCATTTGCAGTTTAAGCACGTTGACGTGTTATTGAAATCAAAATATGTTTGTCAATTGACACGTTTTGGGTTCTGTGTGTGGACGCCCCTCGTATATTTTTAGACCAAGACGAAAACGAGGTGGATTGTTACAAGGCCAAAACCCAAAGGCAGACATTTACCGAGACTGTAAAATCTCGTCTCGATACCAGAACTGCTGTAAAGCCATCATGGGAACATAAACGCCTTTCAACACGCATTCGTGCATATAACAACATCAGGGCCCGAAATGGACCGGAACGACGTTCCGGTTCCTGAACATCTGGAACCTTCCCGTTCAGTGTCGACGGACACAGTTCCAGTTTGCTTATGTTTTTTTTTTTTTTTAACGTATTTCACTACATTTTCCATTTCAGTGAGAACTAATTTGTTAATACTCTTTAATAGGACATATCATTCATGTAAGCTTCTCCTTATACATGAAGTTGCATTGTTGCCGCTAGGGGGCTCAGTAGAGTATGATGGCGTGTATGTTGCCTTCCTCTTTTGGTATAGCATTTGTTTTTCTTTTTTCTTCTTTGTTAATTATTATTATTTAACGTGTTTTGCGTATTCAATTGTTCTGATAGATTAACCTAACAGAAAATTTCAAGTCAGTCAAACAATGAATCCAATCCCTAATCATAACTTCAAAAATAAAAGATAAGAATATTGAAATATCCTTTACTTGCATAAATTGATTTTTTTAATAAAATATCAATAACACAGAGTATTGAGTACATTTAATTAAAAAAGTTTTCCCATGTTGGACGAGCTAACATTCACGATTTTCATCTGCTTAAATTTTAAAAAGAGAAGAAAATTCCAGAAGGCTCGTGTCCAATGTATTTTATATTACGTATTTGATGTTTATGTAAATATGTTAATATTAATTGTGATACCGGGTGGCCAGAATTAAAGTTACCCAACTCAGAGCCCTCTGTAGCCTGTTTGAGGCATCGTAGAACTCTGAAATTTGGTGAATCCACTATACAGACCATGGGGACGAGGATGGCGATAAAAAATAGTTCAATTATCCGCCACCAGGCTGAAATATGGCGCTGTACTTCCATGATGGGTAGTAATAATGACGTAAACTGCTCCAATTGGTTATGGATTTGCCTTCACTCAGAGAACTAAATTCATCATATGGATTGATGCACCAGAATGCATAGATTGATGTACTAAAGTGTGTTTTATGGCTTCTTCAAAGAATCAGATTCACATTTGATACATTTGGGTGCATTTTTGTATGTCGTGAAAGAAACACCAAAGTGCATCATTTGATTCAAGTGAGGATTCATTTCATTCGAGATACACTTCAATGCATCAATTGATGCGTTTTGATGAATCTTGTTGCGTTTTGATGCACCAGAATGCATCTTTTTGATGATGCACTTAAACGTTTCGTCTCTGTAGGTGCATCAAGGAACATCAACTGATGATGCATTGAAGTGCATCTCGACTGAAATAAATCCTCACTTGAATCAAATTATGCACTTTGGTGTTTCTTTCACGACATACAAAAATGCACCCAAATGCATCAAATGTGAATCTGATTCTTTGAAGAACCCATAAAACACACTTTAGTGCATCAATCCATATGATGCATTTAGTTTTCTGTGTGTACCTTGCAATAAACGAGAGATTATTTTCTCGCAACTTCCAACCACTAACAAATGTCTTTCTAATTAATAACTCAGCTACATCACTTAACGTGATTATTTGTACAACCAATCACGGAAGTACAGCGCCACATTTGAACCTGGTGGCAGAAAATTGAACTTTTTTTTATATCGCCATCCTTTTCCCCATGGTCTGCATAGTGGATTCAGCAAATTTCAGAGTTCTACGATGCCTCAAACAGGCTACAGAGGGCTCTCTCTGAGTTGGGTAACTTTAATTCTGGCCACGCTGTATAACGCGTCATGCACTAATTTCGTTCCTCTAGTAAGCAGAGACCTAAAACACAGAGTTAACGAAAGTTAATGCGTTCCGTTTCGTGAAATTTTTCAATTCGAGTCAGAAAAACATTGGAACATGATAATTTATACATTTAAGACCGCCCCTCAAAGTCTCTCCAAACACGTCCATGTTTCCCAGTGCTGCCATCTTCAAAAACGTCATGTTGACACTCGCTAGACAAGAAGAACCACCACGCTGCACCCTCAAGAGGAACACCAAAGCAAGAACAAACCACCCAACAGAGAGAGATGAAGCTAAGGGGTTGGGGGGTGCAGGTTGACTTCGGAATCGTTGTCAAGAACATTCTTCGCCGTCGAAAAGAGGGTTGAGGGGGGAGGGTGCTGTTCCTGGTCGCAAGGATTAATTAAACTGCTTCTTGGAGAACTTCAAGGAGCTGAAGAACCTGGGAAGAAGCGCTTAGGGGTTCAGAGGGAAACGGGTTTCGCTGGAGGAAGGGGGTTCTTTTTTTTTTCCAGTGCAAAATGTCCCGGAGCAGATGTTGATAATTTTGCAGCCAGTACAGGTGTAGAAAGCCACTGAATGAGTTTCAGGAACAATTTACTGTCTTTGCGGAAAAGAGTGTGGGGCTTCGTGTCTTGGTACTTTCATGCTTCGTTTTTGTTCAAGGTGGGGGCGAGATGAATCCATTTTCCCCTCCCCCTACCCTTGTTTTAGGCAAGCCTTATTCCAAGGCCCGCTATTGACGAAAGCATTTCCCTTGGCATTTTTCGGGCAAGCTATCAAATCAATTTTTTTTTTCGATTTTTCAACTGTGAAAATTTTTATAAAAAATTGAAAATAAATTACCGTGTTCCCTATAGTGTTCCTAATATTTCCGTATTACTTTTGTTAATAAAAACTTAAAATGTAATGTAAATAGGGGGGCAAAATGCACTTGGTGGAACTATCAGGCGCCCCCATTGAATGCGTGTTATTCGAGACACTCATGCCAGTGACAGTGTACAATTGTTTGGTAACGATGGTAATTTTTGCAATCTTTATAATGAATAAATAACTGCACCTATGTAAACAAAAAAGTATTAATAAAAAATATTACGGTTATTGTGAGTTTGAGTGAATGGTAAAATATGTGTATGACACTCATGAAATTATTCGTTATTATTTTTTATTAATTTGTAATTATTATAATTAATAAATATCTGCCTGCATATACCTACGTAGCGTGTTTCAACAAAGGAAGCAGTGATTGAATAATATATTTTTAAAAATGTTAGTGATGAAAAGAGTGTGGGCCTGTGACCCCCCCCCCCCTTCAGGTAAGCAAGCATCTCGTCCCTAAAGCGTAAGCTAGGGTTAACATTTCAGCTACGATCCAATTCTTGAAGAGCCATAGCATATTTCACAGATAGAATCGATCTTAATTTCCTTAGCATTAAGCTTAGCATAACCAATCAGAAGCGAGCTCTAGGTCACGAGTGCAGTTGCAATGGCGGCCGAGAGAGATGTAAACAATGTAGCACTTCACGTTTTTAAAGGGTGATAACTATTCATCCGAGAGGAATAACGTTTCCTGTAAAAAGGTATTAGATACAAATCAATGGCACAGCTTAATAAATACTTTATAACGTATAGAGTACACGTATGGAAGAATAAATTAGTTGTTTCAATTTTAAACACAGGGAACTGGATCAGGGACAGAAATACGTATCTTAATAAGAAGTGTGTATAGTTTCAATATGTCTACACGGTATTACTTCAATTAAATAACAATTTGCTATTTTTAAGTTATATCTCTTCCGATTTATTAGTTACTTATAGATAAAAACCGCCCGACTCGAATGCCTTTCGCGCTGTATATATTATCTAAAGTTCTCTACACGCTTCGCATCGCAATGGCAAATGGTAACCGCAATGTTCCGTGAAATGCTTCCATGTAACGTATTGTCTACTTCATTTTTTTGAAGCATTTAGGCAACATTTATGTTAACAAAAATGTTCAAGGAAATTCTGATCGAGAAGAAATTATGACAGACTATAAACACAAACGTTTACGCTTATCTATACTACAAATCTACATGTACATGTAACGTACGCGTAGATTACATTTCATAATTTACATATTCTATGTAGAAGATGTTAACTATAGCTATCAAAAGGAACGTAGAAATGCTGTTTTAAAGGGAAATCGTAATTTTTTCAAACGTAGTTGTCCGTATTCGGTTGAAAATTCTATTTGCTACGAAAAATCTCGTATTCTCTTTCAAGCGCCATCTGTAAGTGTTAGGAAAGTTAATTTTTAAAAGTAACTGACTTACAGCTACTCATTTAAAAAAAAAAGTTACTCAGTTACTAAGATACATGAGTCGTAACTCAAATTTAGATCCATTGCCTTGAATATTGAATATATATATATATATATATATATATATATATATATATATATATATATATATACAGGGTGTCTATAAAGTCTGAACGATTAGAAGAACTAGTGAGCACCATGTTTACTTGATCTAAAACGTGCTCGACGAACAATGCAAACATGAAACTTGGCAAGCACTACAATTCTCTTCACTTACCGGTCGCTTGTCACAACGCTGCTCATTGACAACCGGTCCTTCCTGTTTCGCCTAATTCGAACCCTGGTTGATAGATATCTCTTCTTGAACTCGCAGCCAGCGCGCTCTGTGTCCACAAAAAGAAGAATTATCTCCACTCCGTCATCTTGCGTACCTACAATCAGAAAACAATACTGGCATTGGTTCAGAACTTATAGTCACCCTGTATTGTATGAGCAATATATGCACATAAAATAAACGTGCAGGTACTTTTCAAGTTGGTTAGTAAGGGAACTTGCAGACCGAAGCGACACGGCAACACAGCCTGCATCCAGTCTGTAGAAAAGCATTCACTGCGCATGCTCTATACCAACAGATAGAGGTCACACGATGTATTACGCTATTGAGAAAACGGTCCACACAGAACGATATGTGCAGCTTGTTGTGTCGTTTCGGTACGAAAGGTTTCATTTACCGTATTTCTGAGGGTTCGTTTCCAAGTGACGTCGTTCCGGTCTGAAATTTCCTATACAAGAACTCAAAATATTGTGAAATGTTCATAATTTATTACTTTTATTCTCACCTATTACAAGGCGTACCGTTGCATATCGCAAGGAAGAATAAAAAAATAGCACCGTGTGTATATTTGTATATGTATGTGTGTGGATGCACAATCATTTATGAACATATACCACACTATTTTGATGCATGTTTGTACGAGGGGACAGTGAAAAGTTTTAAGCCTCACAGGAAAGGTGTGTTTGAGCTACAGTTTCTCATTATGATTTTTTTTACATAATCACATAATCTCTATAATCACCCCACAGATCAATGCACTTATGCATTCTGTGCTGCAATTTGTTTACAGTCATCTGGTAGAATGATTTGTCCTGAGTCTCACACCACTGAATGACAGGCTTCGTCAGTGTGGAAGTGACGTTCTTCATCTGACGAGGCCAGGTCGGGGGAAGAAGGTGCATGTGGAAGTGCGGTGAAGCCACACTCGACCAAAGCAGCCTGTGCGGTGAGCCCTTGCCGACAGAAGTGATAGAAGTTAAGAAAAAGATAAAAGATTGTAGAAGAGATACTGTGAACAAGTCGAGTTGGAGAGAGATTGTCTTTTGTCTTGGTTAAATGTCTTTCATGTAGTTTTTTATAACATGAAGTTATGAGTGAAATAAATGTTGTTTTGTTCGTTAACGTTTTGCCTAATTGAAGATTATTACAATTGGCAACGAGGATGGGATGGAACGAAGGTAACAAGAATAATGTGTATAAGAAGATTAGTTTTATTATGAATAAGAAGCTATGAATAATGGAGGTTAGTAATCATATACAGTTTTTTGAACAGTTCGATGTGGAACGTGGCAATATTCAAACATACATTGAAAGGTTTGATCAATTCTGTTTGGCAAATAATATTGCAGCAGATAAAAGAGTTTGTACATTAATTTCGGTAGCTGGCGGAAGAGTGTACGATATACTAAGTGATTTAGTAGCACCAGCAAAAGTTCCACACAAGACATATGAAGAATTATGTACTTTGTTACTAACTCATTTTAAGCTTAAAAGAAATGTCATAGCTGAAAGGTATAAGTTTCATTTGTTGAGACAAAAGACAATCTCTCTCCAACTCGACTTGTTCACAGTATCTCTTCTACAATCTTTTATCTTTTTCTTAACTTCTATCAAGAAGTACCGAATCACGGCCCTGTTGGCCACTCTCTTCTCTGACACTTCATTCATTTTCAACCTGACAAAAGAAGAGAAGAAAATATGTGAATTTCATAAAAGTTTGCACAGTGTGTCCTAAAACTCGAACCTTACATTCTCCAAAATTTTAACTACCTACACTCCACGAGGCCTTAAAAGGATCGCTTCGCGTGCTTGCAGCAGACAACAATATGGGGGCGTGTCTGCGAGAACCAATCAGGTCCGCGAATGAGCGAGCCCAGTTGCCACAGCTATAGATCGACCACAAGGAAAAAAACCTTGGGACGAAAAGTCCCCGCGCAGCTTTCCCTTCTTCCCTCCACCTCGGGCCATAAGGAAGCATGGTCCACTCTCCCCCTCCTCTACTCGCGGGGGTACGGTGAACAGGAGTCGCGGGTCTGCGCAGGTTGTTTTGCTCGTGGTTCCACTATAACTCGCTGCACCCTTCTGGAAGCAGATAAAAGAGTTTGTACATTAATTTCGGTAGCTGGCGGAAGAGTGTTCGATATACTAAGTGATTTAGTGAAAGGGTTTGACGAAGCTTAGTGCTGAATTAAAAAGTATTAATCCCAAAAAATCTGACGACGGCGTTGCTAATAGACAACAACCTTTAAACCACCATTCTGTATTAGATTACACATTGTCCAGTCCCAAGTCTGGAAAAAAGTGTGAGGGAAGGTTGACATTTAATCATAAAGGTATAGAAAAATATGTGTGCGCTCGTTGTACGGTCGTTTAAAGGTAATTCAGGAAGTGTGCGCTCGATGTGCGAAATTTCCTTTTGGGCTCGATGTACGTGCGCTAGTCGCACGACAGACCGTTACTGATAGATAGACTTTTGCAGGCGGGGATTTGCCACTAGGCTATCCTAGAGGTACTGCAAACCCAGGGGGCACAAACAAAATGAGAAGTGATAATACCCGGGTAATGAATCCTACTTTCCTAACCTTTATCCGGGTTAATATTACTTTTTTCAGGATCAAGAAATTCGGCTGATAACTTAGTATTGTGATAAAAACCAAAGAAAGCATGTCAACATGTTGTTTTACTTGATTATTTCATGAAAGAAGGCAGAACGAAATAGTTTCTACCGTTTTGAAAAACTTCTTGCATCAGAACTCTATTTTCAGAGGTCGCGTAACAGTATCCTTACCATATTTTTTTAGGTCCAACCAGTGATGTGCGTCTACGCGTAAACAACGATAGTCTACATTCTACACGTAGACTATTTTATACACGTAGACGACGTAATCTATGTAAACAACATGGCTAAAGGTGAAAGGGCGCCGTGGAATAAAAATAATATTATACTGCCTATAAGTTGCTGAGTGTGAGGAGAACTTTTCATACTCTTTCTTCCAAATTCGAACAATTTCTCACGTAGGAAGAAACCTAACATAGGAAATATTCTAGTGTTTTATGGGGAAAAGACCACTCTTGCCTCACGACTGCCATCTGTTGTTGTTTTTTGCATACTATTTATCTTCTTCCATAGTTGATGAGAGAAGAGAAGATACATTTTGTTGTAAATAGGATTCTTTTCCGTTTGTTAGGAACCAACATAGGCGCCGACTCCATGGGGTTTGGGGGGACTCGAGCCCCCCCAATGTTATCGATTTGGGGGCAGAGGCCCCCCCAAATAATTTTGCTTAAGAGAATCTAATGTATTATTTTGCTTCTCTTGTAAAGTTTACTCTGGATTGTGCCAAATGAACTTAACTTTAAATACACATTTGAAATGTTCTAGACCATCAACTTTGGGGGGGGAGGGGCTATGACCAGCAACAGCAACACACACGACTTATTACTATATACTAAGTATATAATTATGAGTATTGTTAACCTTTTTGCTAAAAAGAGTTTCAAAAGACGATGTGCATGAACTAGGAGACTGGATGGGACGTTCGGGCTACAAATGGATCTCACATGACGGTCAGAACGAGATCATTGATATATTAGGGAGATCTGTTTTGCGCTCCGTGGTAGCAGATATTAAAAGTAGGGAATATTTTGCTATTATGGTTGACGAAACTTGTGACATATCCATCCGTGAACAATTGACATTTTGCATTCGAACTGTAAATGAAAATTTAATATTCTTGAGGAATTCATGGGCTTTTACGAGATTCCGAACACTGAGGCCAAAACTTAAAAAAGGGAGGGAGGGAGTCATTCATTAATTTATTTCAGTGATCAGAGCCCCCCCAAAAAGTTTGACAATTGGGCGCCCCTGGGAACCAATATAGTTGAAAATGTCACTTTCCTTTCATGAAACCCTTGAAAATTAATTTTAATGAACTTTAGATTGTCTACGTAGTCTATGTAAACTACAAGCCAATGTAATCTACGCGTAGATTACGTGTAGACAACGCATGTAGACGTAAACTTATAGTCTACTGAACATCACTGGGTCCAACCCAGGACATATTCGCGATCAACTCGTTACTGCTGAATTTCAGTTTCTTTTACAACCAATTCCTAATATAGGTCTATCTAAATCACCTTGAAATTTACTTCAAGTTTGTATTTTTTCACACATTGCAAAAGATACTGAGTCAAAATTTGAGCAGTTTCACCTGACACTTCATCGAAATGTAAAAGTTTAACTTGAATTCCCTCCTGTATATGCTGAAATATCTTACACAACATTTGGAACAAGTTTTACTTCACTTCTGTTTGAACTATCCATCGATACTGTAACATAATTAATGTTTTCTAAAGAACGCAACACATTATCGAAAATAAATGACGAAATAACATTAACAATTATTGCCTCGGTTTTGGTTCTATAACTAACACTCCATTACAGAGTGTACATTGCACACGTTCACTGTCACTGTCGTTACACAGTTTCAAGAATTTGTATTCCTGCTGCAGGTTAACGTTAAATACACACTTTATTTTGCCCATTGCCAAATGCAAAGCCCTTGTAAGTAGTTATAATTATCAAAAACATGTAGAGGAGTTACTTCACACGCTTGCAAGACCACCAAGACGCTCACGGAACCGCTCGGGAGTCGATATCTCAAAGAATCGAAGAAAGAAAAGATATAATCGATCCTTATAATCGATCTATCTTTGCCGGTCATAAATTCTGGTTGTGAATATTCAATACTGGTAGCTATTTTCATGTTCAAATTCTCAAAACCCCGGACATTTTGCAATCCCGGACATCACCCCGGACAGACCAGGACTGTCCGGGTCAATACCGGACGTATGGTAAGCTTACGTAACAGTGCTCGAATATAAACAATTGTTCCTCGAAGAGGCGGATGCACATTTTGAATGCCAACAATTGAAAATCAAGTGGAGGGATATTCACGGTTGAAATCAACATCTTGTCTCTCATTTCGCGGCCAGTGTGGCTACCGTATTGTAGTGTCGGTTTCTATTCCTTTGGTGCGTGTGTGGTATTAGTGTTGTGCGGTGAAATGCATAGTGCAAGTGGCGCTTACAAACCAAAACGAACGTTAATGAATAACTTCTAATCAGATGTGTTAATATTTTTAAAGTTTACAAGTGTTGTTGATACAGAAATACAGAGCATGCAATTAGTGAAAGTGAAGTACAATAACAACAAAACTGTTAATAATAATAATAAAAATAATAATAATAATAATAATAATAATAATGTCGGGAGGGTCCAAAGGATAGCCTAGGGGCCCAAATTTTATAAATGATCCCCCTGGACTTTTTTTTTATGGGAGGGCGCCTGCCACCCCTTTCCCCTTCACCCGCAGCTGCCGACGCCTGTAATCATTAAGTCACAATGCAATTTCGATAATGGGAGTAGATTGAGTGCTTCACAATTAAAAATGTATTGAAAGGAGAGGGGGGAAGGGGGGGAATGCGGAGAAGAATGATGCGAAGGAAGATGAGCAAAAGAAGCTGGAGGGGGGGGGAGGGACTGCTCTGAAGAAAAGATAAAAATGAGTTGAAATAAAAGAGAAGAAAGTAGCAGGAGAGGATAGTATACCCATTAAATCTACTTTAAATTAAGAATAATTGATCCCCATGAAGACAGCCCGTCAGATATAATTTCTATGAATCGCGCTTCATAACTGCGTGACGTCACGCTTCTCTTTTGTTTCGCTCTGCGGAGCCGCTCGACGAATCTGATTGGACGGTGATTAATGAAGGAGGGTCGCCGGTCTTTTAGCTGCGGATGGCTACCCATTAAACTCCAGTTGCTCTTGGGGGAGAGGAGGGGGCACTTCCCATGAAAAAAAGAGGGGCAGACAGCCATTAAAAATGACAAAAAAGGGTGTGCGATTAATTCTGTTCTCTTCTCACTTCAGCTATCAGTAAGTAAATTATAAATGTGATCATTATTAAGTGTAGAGACTGCTTGGTTCCCACACGTTCCGAAACGCTCTATAGCTGGCTTGTTTCCATAGGTTCGGAGCGAGTCGTGAACGTGACGTAACGTGCAAAGGGTCCTCCCACTCACCACCTGAGCGCTAGTGTCGCTTCCAATATGGCCATTCTATGTAGGATACATTTTGTTTACATTCAGTAGTGTATTGTCATTGTAGCAGCGTGTTGTCATTGCTGGTATGGAACAAACGTTTAAATTACGCGATATTTTTAAATATTGCGAATGCCATGTGAATTCCAGGAACTATAACGAAGGTGAAGCTGTGTTGAGAGCGAAGCATTTAATTATGCTCGTAATAAAAATGACACGGAAAACGCAGACGAAACTAATGTATACGCACTGGTTCTTCAAAACAGTGCTATTTCATCTGCACATCGATTGTTTTTGATTTGATTTGCTTTATTTTACTTCGCTTTTTGTGCCACTTTTGGCTAATTTGCGAAGATGAGGATGAGTGATGATATGATGAATGGACACTCACAAATATCCATGTCCAGGACAGGATTCGAACCCAGGACCCCTGGCGTCGTAGCGCGAAGTGCTAACCACTCCGCCACAGGGACCGGCCGCACCTCAGTTGTAACTGGGGCTCTCAGAAATGATTGATCACCTGTATTGCAATTGCAAAGCTTGGGCTGGAGAAAAATGTAAACATGCCATTGCAGTTCTTTCCCCAAACAGGCAGGCTGGTTTAATAACAACACAGGATAATAATAATAACAACAATTTTATTGAGGCTATCTTCAGTCTCCACTGAAAATTGACTTCCTGAATGAAACAGCAACATTAGCATGTCCATTTCCTTTTTCTGACTTACCTTTATGATTACAGACATTAATTAATTCTCAAATTATCTTCATCTTCGCACTTAATCGACTTGCTTCTGTTAAAAATTACATACATAATACATTGTTTTCGAAAAAAATGTTATATTCATAAATAACAATTTAAAACTTACTTTCATGGTAATTAAATTATCTTTCGGAAAATAAAGTGAACAGACTCGTGCATTCCTCGTAATTTCCTTGCCACATTCCAGTTATGGCAATCTTGTCAATCAGTTCTGTTTTCCCTGATTTATTTACAAATTTAATTTTGTTGATTCCACGGGATGGAAAATACGGTGTCGTGTCGTTTGTGCCGAGGCTTCTTATCGGTTCATTTCCGCCGTGACATATGTCAAGACCTTCCTTGGTTGGTTTTCCCACAATCCAGAGTGTCATCATCGCCGCGCGCACGTGTGTTTACGGGAACATGGTGAATAGTGCATAAAGTGAACTTAAAACATAAAATCAAACGTGTATTTATGACGTTGCAAAGCTGTGTTTACACTGAAATGTTAAACCTATCCAGAGTGTCAAATATGACTTTTCTTTGCTTATTTCAAAAGACGTTACACAGGATTACTTGTATCAATTTTATTCCACAACACAAAATACATAAATCAGTAACAGCCTATTAACTTTTAATCATTTATCGTTAATCGTAAAAAAAAACATTGTAAATACAGTATTGTTAAAATATTGAAAGCATTCTACAAGTACTACGTAAATGTACACTTTCGAAGCAACATAAATGTGCCAGTGCTCAGTTTCCCTTCGTGTATGTATACTTTAGAGAGGAGGAGAAAAGAGAAGTAACTAACAAATCTCCAACAGAATTTTGAAGACAAGTTCTTTTTATAAAACATTTCCACTCTCGCAAAAATAGTGCTAATATTACCACATTCTAACGCGGAAACGGAAAGAATATTTTCAATGTTAAGTGATACAAAAACAAAAAGAGAGAAATAAAATGGGACCAGAATTGTTAAATTCTTTGATAAATTCTTCCCTTAAGCCACGTAAATAAGACTACAAGAAATACAGCATCACCAACCAACATCTATCTCTTCACAGCAGCAGCATGTATGACTTCAAATAACATAATCAACAGTAAACGACTCAACATTATTCATAAATTGTGGAAGCAGAAAGATTTGGTAAGTAAATGTGTATATTTTATCTTCTGTTTTGCATGAAGTGTTGTTTTAGTCGCTTTACTTGGCGTAGGGACATTTGGTCAGTTGTAGGGACATTTTGACTACGTCTGTAGGGACATTGCCGAAAAGTGGTTGGCAACACTGTAGCACAGTGGTTCTCAACTTTTGTGAGCCTGACGTCCGGTAACTTTGTTTCTTAAAAGTCGATGCCCAGTTCAAAAATGTATGTCTATATTGTTACTCGAACTTTCTATCCATATTCTTTACACAGATCATACGTACAGATGATTCAACTCTTGACTACAAAGTGATACATGTCAAATCGACTGAAGCGACACCACCTTTGGTGGCAACTCAAATGCCCCGTCACCAACAAACTTACTCCTAAATAGCTTTCTAATTTTTAACTTTACACGTTATTTAATATATACTCTTGAAATTTAATATTAATAAATAAATTATGGCACAATCATAGAGAGTAGGTTTAATTATGTCTAGGCTTGTTGACAAATATACAATTTGGATTAAATTAGTTGATAACTATGGATCTATTTGAATCCTTTAGTTTCCTTTGGCCAATATCATTAAATAAAGTTGGTTAAATGGTTCCACTTAGGACATCGAAAAATTTGAGAGCTTCCCACATTTTAATCTCAACCTACGATATCAAAGGTCACTGATGATAGTTTGAACACACTTTTGATCGTAATTGTACATCAATTGTAAATTCATAATAATTCAGTTTAGTAAGCAAAGATTTTGTGATTTTCAAATACGGCTTCTTTCTCATCGATCATGTGCAGAAATTCGTCTATTATTTTCGTTTCACCCTGTGTTTGTAGAAATCTGATGTTGCATAAAATTAAATAATTTTCCCTTCTGATGTGAAATTTGAAATCTAAGGTTTAGAGTTCAAGCCCCTGGTATCTTTTTGTGAATATCTCTCCATCAATTTAAGCATCATTAATTTTCATCGCCCTGATTAGCTTCAAATCGCAAAAAACTGAAGTGTGATACGAGGGCTGCTGGAAAAGTTTCTGCAATCAATATGAAAAAAGACATGTGAAATTCTGGGAATGGCTTTATTGTTTTTCAAAGTATTCACCCTTAAGATCGATACACTTTTGCATTGGCTCAAACCAATTTTGAAAGCATTTTTTCCACTCTGAAGCTGATACCTCAGAAACCGCTGTTCGGAATGCGTCAACAGCTGCTTCAGGCGACACAAATAGCTCACCACGCATCTTATTTCTCATGTGTGGGAACAAAAAGAAGTCATTAGATGATAAATCAAGTGAGTACGGACAATGAGTTATTAATTCGACATTTTTACTGGACAAAAAATCAACAGTTTGTGTGCTGAGTGGCAACTGGCGTTGTCGTGGTGAAGAATAATGCGACGATTTGGGTTTGTTTTCGGCAATTCATTGATGACCTCTGGCAAACAAATTGTTGTATACCACCCAGCATTTACAGTCCTTCGATCTTCTAAAGCTATTGTTGCCACATGTCCGGTATAACCGAAGAAACAAGCAATCATTTGCTTGGCAGCACTCCTCAAACGAACAACTTTTGTTGGTTTCGGCTCACTTTGAAACACCCAAACAGTGGATTGCTGTTTAGTTTCGGGTTCGTATGAATAGATCCAAGTTGCGTCCCCTGTAACGATGTAGTACACCCAATTTGACTTGCCTCGGTTGAATTCTTTACACCAATTTACACGAGCCTGTTTTTGAGCTTCGGTCAAGTTGTGTGGGATCCAACGGCTTGAAAGTTTCCGTACGTTCAGATGACCATGCAAAATCGTATGTATTGCTTTCATGCCAATGTTCAAGGATTCCTGAATCTCTCGGTATGTCACATGCCGATCTCTCTCAATCATTTCACGCACAGCATTAACATTTCTGGCAACAACAGACGTGGATGGACGACCTTCACGAAATTCATCACTGAGAAATGTGCGACCACGCTGGAATTCGGAAAACCAATTGTACACAGTCATATTGTATGATGATTCATCCCCAAAAACCAAATGAAGTCGCTCGATGCATTGTTTCGGTGTTAAACTACATTTGAAATCGTAAAAAATCATTGCCCGAAAGTGTTCACAAGAAATTCCCCTTTCTCACACCAAACTACTTCTTCAAACTGCTGTGAAAAATAAACGACTAGGCTTAAACAAACAATCAAAGATAATTTAAACATAAAAATGGTCTATTCTTCCGATTTTTATAATAGCGGAACACTAGCGCCACTGTTGGTGGTAGCTTGCAGAAACTTTTCCAGCAACCCTCGTATAAAATACAAATAATGTACTATTAGACCATATAAATCCGTTACGGGGTTCCGCTACCGGTGTAGTCACTGCGGTATCAGACGATCTATGAAACTGTCTCGATTAACATAAAGTGGTGTGGATATCGAAACGAATTTGAGTAGTGACTGCCCAGGGACAGCATTAAATGGGGCACTGGCCCCTGTGAAACTTACACGTGCCCCTCTAAAAATTTTCGTGGCATATACATATTATATACTGCTGGACAAAAAAAACCGGACACTTGCATTTTTTGTGATAACGCATAAATTCTGATTCGAAGGCTAAGTAAATGTTGCAGAAATTATTGAAAATAAGAAATCCCGAATATATTCAACAGAAAGCAAATTAAAATTTATTGTTAATAAGTTAAATTAGAACATAAACGAAAGTTACAGAAAACTACCAAAAAAAATCTTAGCAATATTTTTTTTTTAATATTGTTAACTGGTACTGGTGGGGTCTAATAGCGGGTGTTACCTCCCCTGCCATCAATTACAGCTTGTAACCGCCGTGGCATACTTCGAATAAGGTTGGCAATCACTTCTTGGTCCAATTGCTCCCATTCTTCTTGAATAGCACGTCTTAGCTCTTCAATTGTTTCTGGAACTATTGCGCGGTTTCTGATATGTCGTTTCAGTTGATCCCAGACGTGCTCTATCGGATTTAGGTCCGGACTTTGTGGTGGCCATTCTAATCGCGTAATCGCAACTTCGTCCAAGTACTCCGTGACAATATTCGCAACGTGAGGACGCACATTGTCATGCATAAAAACAAAGTCCGGGCCTATGAATGGTGCATATGGTACTACATGATCTGCCACACATTCTGTAATATACCTGCAAGCTGCCATTGCCTCATTATCTACAAGAACCAACTCTGTACGTCCTTGTAAAGAGATACCTCCCCAGACCATGACACCACCACCTCCAAAGGGTGTTATTTCAACGAAACAACATTGTGCATAACGCTCATTAGGTCTTCTATACACATGTTCACTCTCGTCTGATGAACGTAGGTTGAATTCTGACTCATCAGAGAATAAAACCTTTTCCCACTGCTCCACATTCCAACGTAAGTGTTTTGTAGAAAATTCCAGTCTTCGCTTCCGGTGACGTGCTAACAACCTGGGACCTGCAGCCGGCCTCCGAGATGATAAACCACTTTCATTCAGTCTTCTACGAACTGTTCGTGAAGAAACCACAGTTCTATGAACATTTCTCAAATGCTGTGCCACAATATTTGAAGTCGTACGACGGTCTCTTAAGACTATGATACGCATTAAACGATCTTCCCGTGGTGTTGTGCATCGTTTCTGACCAGAACCCGGTCTTCTACCATAGGAACCGGTTGCGTCATACCGTCTGAAATCTTCATGGATAGTACTTCGTGCTATATTTAGCACCCTAGCAATATAGTGTACACTACGACCATCATCGCGAAGAGCTACTGCTTTTACACTACCTCTTCACGTCTCATTTTCAAGCTAGCAGCAAACTTACAATACACTTGCAAGAAAAATACCAGCAATGACAATGTCAATAATATATGTTACTATGGTTACTATGAACCAAAATTCATGCCTCTCTAGACATTAAACAAAATAATATCAACAGGAATTGAAAATCAATAAATTAAAACAAAATTGCATGAAATTAATTTTGAGCCTACTAAGTGTTCCAAATAAGTAAATACGAGTAAATAAATAAATAAATAGATAAATAATAAACGGAAAACTGTGGAAAATGTTCAATAATGAATGTTCAATTGTTCAATACTTAACTGAGAGCGTAATTCATAAGTAATTGCAATTCAGATGTCAAATATTAAGGTGTCCGGTTTTTTTTGTCCAGCAGTATATATAGATCATATATATAAGTATACAACACACACACACTGCTACGACAAGCAAGATATGTGTGTATTATGTAATGAATATTAATAATACATCGAGAACAATATATATTTTATATACACACTACACATACACATTACACACACACACATTTAGCTCATCTCAAAACAAATGAAGGGGTATATGAAGATACCCAAATTCTGCCAACCTCTCTAACTTCCACATAGTATAACAGGGGTTGGATTTTGCAGACTAACGAGGCTCTGGCGTCATTACTCATCGCTATTACAATCGTCTGTGGGGCTCGTGTGCTGTCCATTTGTGTTTGCGACTGTCCTTTCATCAATTCCATACTTTCACCACTCATCCCCATCGTCGCGATTAGTGGGGGAAAGGCGAAGCAAAATAAAACCAATCAAGAAAACCACATGAGCCGGCCACTCCCAACGGCTTGTAATGAAAGGGTACCTGGTTCGATTCCCGTACGAGCCACAAGGTTCAGGCCCGATTAACCTTCACGAGCATAAAGCGAAGTTGTTCTTTTGGTAGCTTCTCGCGTCACGAGCGTTTGCATACATCCAGGAAAGGGGGGCGAGGTTAGGGGGAGAGAAAAAAAGGAAGTTTCCTCGTTCCGAAACTTCTCTTTAAATTACTTGGCCCGCGAGACGAAAATCAGAAAGCGAGGGAGGGAACAAAAATGCATCACGTTGATTTTTGTCTTCTAGAGAAAGAGAGAGAAAGGGGGGCAAGCGCAGAGAAGGAGGAAAAGAGTGTTTAGCACTCTCCGGTCTCCATTGAACCCCCCTTCCTCCCTCCAACCCCCAAACGCCGTGCATATACGGCACCACCACAATAGGCCCTGCGAGACTCCTATTTAATCAGGCATTTCATTACTATGATGACTGTTAAATTAATCTTATGAGCCCCGGAGCACGATGGCCGGAGATTTGCAGCGAGGAGCCTGGTCAAATCGAATCATGCGCCACTTACCCCCTCGCCTTCATCTCTCTCGGCTCCGGGCTTATCTAATTAAACGGGGGGGCCCCAGTTGGTTTGGAAGCATTCTTGGGGAGAGGAGGGGGGTTCAAGTGAAAGGGGAGGGAGAAAACAGCCAAGGTTTGCTGGTTAGTGTTGCCATATTCTCACGACCCGATTTCCAAGTTATTGAAGTTGGCTACACTGACCTTTTGGCTGTCCTGATTCTTGACTAGAATAAGGACGGCCGAACCTGATCTGAACCAAGACTAGTAGAGGAGAAGGCTGGGGCCATACCTGATCACGTGGTCCTTGACGTCAGGCGTGACGTCACGGGCGGACAGATCGCTCTACGCTCCGGTTTCGCAGCCGAATCAAAGCAGTAATTATGAACAAAAAAGAGTGCTCACCGTGGCTCTTTTTATCGTACTTGCATCTTCAATTCACCACTTGAAGGGTCAGGGAGAGGGAGAACAGGCAAGTCAATTTTCTTTGTCGTAAGCGAGGTATAGTCGCACTGGCTTTTTAATCGTTTCATACATTTGACAGTAGTACAGTTCCATTCATCAAAACATGTTTTTTGTACCTTTTCATTTACATGTTCAGAAACATTTTGCAATTAACATATCATTATGCTCCAGCTTAATGAATTGGCTCACCTACTTTGTTCCTCTGACCCTACTTATCCTCATCATCGTGATTAACATAAAATATACGGCAAAAAAAAATTCAGTATACAACACATTGTTTCTAGAATCTAGAATTCAATGCACGAATCTTAGGTCCACGAATCAGTATTCTAATGTCGATTTAAGGATTAATACTTGAATCTGAAATATTTGTCGATTGCACAGTTCTGGAATCAAGGATCAAAAATTTCAAATACAGAATTGGACTTGACTTGAATGTAGTAGAGTGTTACGATTATAATACGTTTATTGTGGTTGAATCCAGGATTCTATACCTGAATAACGGTTCCAGAATTTGGTACCAGATCAGGGTGGCCACTCTACGACCATGATAAAATTCAAGCATAATTCCCGGTTTTCAAGACGAACTTCCCAAAAATTCAAGGGTACAAGCAGATGTTTTCTCGATTTCAACCTTACGTATTACTGATTCTCGCCACCTACGCACACAAATAGTATATTAATTGTAAAGGATTGTGAGATTCCCATGTATCCAAACATTTTTAATCAATTCAATTGAACAATATATATATTTAATTTAAGCTACGGAATTTACATTTGTCATTTCGCGTACTCAGACTAGAAATGCATCTACAAACACAAGTTACAAATGTTACGAGATATAGTAATCTACAAAAATTTGTTTAATGTATAAGAATTTCAGATTTACCTAATCAACTTCAAGATATCTTATCTTGCAATAATCAGATATAGTGTTGCCCACGGGACGAGACGGGACAGGCTTTTAAAAATTCGAGACGAGACGAGATTGTCCATGTGTCATAAGATAAACGAATATTTTCGAGACGAGACAGCATTTCCACGAGACGAGACAGGCCAAAGTCTCGTCTCGTGGGCAACACTAATCAGATATATTCTTCTACAAAGGACACAAACAAAGTAAACATATTGAGAAAATTCTGTTTTATTTTTCGCGCAGCTTTCTTTTCCTTCATCAATAAAAGTATAAGATAAACTGTGAAATCTTGCCTCAGGGCATTAATAAATATGCATACATTGAATGGGATTTGGATTAATAAAAGTTGCAAGTATTCGGTACCCAAAACGAGGACATGATATTCAAATATCAAATGCAAGATTCGATATCCGAAGCTGGAATTTATGACCTCTCACTCTCGTTTCTCAAATCTATAATAATAATAAGCAGCTTCGTTTCCCTTTGTTGCTTGTCGTGAGTCTTAAGTTATATTACACAATTAATTCACAAATTCTTCCCCTGGACTTCCACAAATGCAGCATTCCTTAGCCGAAAACAAGAAATCAGTATTCGATATCAGGGATACGAATCCAGCATTTTCCCAGAAATTTTCATTTCTATTCCGAAGTCTGGATCGTTTTGCCTGAAACATGAATCTATCTCAAACACAACCTCCGAATTCCAATCCGGGATCCTTTACCCAATATATATATATATATATATATATATATATATATATATATATATATATATATATATATATATCCCAAAGGAGGGATCTTTGACCTGGATTAAGATTTCGAAAGCAGATTTCCTTACCCAGATAAATATTCCGAAAATAGGGTTCTGCTACCGGATAAATATTCCGAAGATAAGGTTTTTGCACCCTGATTTTGAATGTACAGTATAGCTACGTTTATTAACCAGGTTAAGAATTCTGAAGCCGAATTTCTTTATCCTGAAAAAAGTAATATTATTGATCCGGATAAAGGTTAGGAAAGTTAGATTCATGACCCGGGATAAATGTTAGGAAAGTAGTATTCATTACCCGGATAAAGGTTAGGAAAGTAGGATTCATGACCCGGATAAATACACAGAAGGTTGGATTATTGAACCGGATAAATATTTCGAAAGTAAGTTCCTTTTCTCGTATGAAGTTTCCGAAAGAACGATTCTTGACCCGGAAAATGATCCGAAGTCAGTATTCTTGAATCTTGACCCAGATAACTGCTCCAAAGTCAGGATTCCTGACCCGGATAAACGTTCCAAAGTCAGGATTCTTGAGCCGGATAAACGTTCCGAAGGCATGATTCCTGACTCGGATAAATGTTTTGAAGTCAGGATTCTTGACCCGGACAATGATTCCGAAGGTAGGATTTAGGAACCAGATTCAGATTCCAGAAGTTGGTTTCTTTATCCGGGTAATGATTGTTTACCTGGTAATGAATTATGAATCCTAAACTTGACAAATCCAGGGCTCTTTACCTGAACCCAGAATTCTGTCTTGCCAAGGCTTTTTTGCCCTGAGTCACGAATTTAGCATTATTTACACCAATCCGGAATGCAGAATTTTGCACTCCAATCCATTTTGAATTATACATTCCTCTGCCAATCCTCTGCACCACGGATCTGTGTTTGTTGAAACAAAGACGCATCAAGTGTTAGCTGCCGCACGTGTTTCGCAGGGGAGAGATCAATTTCCACAAAGACCTCGAAACAAACTGGAAGGAGCGAGTTCTTGCCAAAAGGGGAATGAAAAAGGTGCCTCGTCAGCCAAGACTGAAAAACATATATCGTTTCAGTATATGGTGGAAGTTGGTGGAAGCCGTGGGCTAGATCGAACGTCAATGAGATGAAATAAGAACCATGAATAGCAAATGCCGCACGGAACGACATCCAATTTTGTTCACGCTAGTCTCTGCTACTTGCAAAATTAATGCCAACCTTCGTGTCGATTTTTCAACCATATCTTCCAGGTCTAACTCCACCCTGCGGCTTGCGATGTCGCTTTACTTTTGAATGGGATCCGAAAGGAAAAGTAAGAAGGCTGGGTTTTTGGCGTGGGGCGATGGTGGGGGGAGAGGAAGAAGACCCCGAAAGTCAATTTTCTTCCGCTGTCGATTTTCGATCGATCTTCTCATATACATCGGCCTCTTCCCGTAAGACGATGGAGAATGATATGCCGGTCGGGAGTTCCGAACTTGATTGGATGGTATTATAAAGCTTATCAGAAATTCAAAGTGACAATCAACTTTAGCGAAAGCGGGGGGTGGGGTGGGGAAGACGCTCGAAAGAAGGGGGAGGTACAACGTCATGAAAATCGACGACGCTCCTCCTCGAACAGTTATCGGAGAAAGGAGGCGGCGTTTTTTTTCCTTTTATCTTCTTCTATCTCCGCGCTCGTCTTTTGTTGGCGTTTGGTGAGGCTGCCGCAGATCGTCTTCTGTCTGTCAACAGCCCCACCGGCTGTATGTCAGATAAAACACAGGTGGTTAGGCCGGTGGAAATGATGCTATTTTTTCGTATCGATGCGAGCTTGTTTCCCTTTTTCTCCACCTGCGTGGGTGTCGCTGATGTCTCTTGCGTTGTTTCGTTTTTCACCAACGACATGTTGGTAAGCCATGAAATGTCACATAAACTCCCTCTCGTTTCCAATTTAGTTTACCGGAGTAAAGTAATTTAAGCGATGTATTAATTTTGCGATAGTAGCTGCACGTAAATTGGTTCCATATTTTCTATTTTAAGTACTCTCTAAAAAAAATATACTATAAAGTTGACATCAAGTTGGTCGTAACTACAATTAATGTGACAACATCCAATGGAGTGTTAAACGCATCTATACTTGGTGTTGTGTCACAGCCAATGGTGTAACAAGACACCAAAGATGGTGTTGAACAACGTCAATTCTGCTTAAACACCAAGAGCAGTGTTCTGTTATATGAATATTCTCAAGAACATGATTGGTGCTACAGTGTACACTCTTTCACATTAGAGGATGCCCCTAAGCGTTGGAAACACTCATTTAAAACAAATACGGATGGTGAAAGCGAATAAAATATGGTAAATTTCTTATCTCCGGAAAACGACTGAAATTTGCTAATTCATTTCATTTCAATATTCGTACTTACGTATTCTGCATTGAGAAACATTGCTGAAGGTGGCATTTCGCTTATTTCACGGAAATAAGCTCTATTTGCGACATATCGAGTAAGTTTTCTTCGTTTCTTTTTGCCTTCGGTAACTAGCAAAATGGCGGTCACAGTTTCACTACTGTACTCGGCATGCAGTGTTTCCACCCCACTGCACCCAAAAATACCTACGTAGCCCCACAAACCATTGACGCATAGCCCCACGAACCATTCATACATATCCCCACGAACCATTTCCGGTAAGGTTAGGTTAGGTATGGTCACGTTTAGGTTACAATAGTTAAAAATAGGTTTAGAAAAAAAAATATGCGTAGAACCACACACCATTCTCGCATAGCCCCACGAACCATTGACACATAGCCCCACAAACCATTTGCGGAAACGTACCTTCTTCAGTTACAAAAACACGTGTTTGGAAACACTGACCGGGATTAAGTCATCACACACAGGCTACATCCACCTGGAAGTAAATGGATGCAAGAGCTTTCGTGCATCGGTCACACATTTATATCGAAAAATAGATGATTTGCCGGCAAATTTCAATGAACGATGCGAGAAAACACTTCCCCGAACTTCCACAAGTCTAGAGAAACTGCATTCGGTAAGTAATTTCTCCTGTAAATTTGAAGAAATTCGTTTTCCGGAGATAAGAAATTTACCTAAAATATAATGAACACATATGAACACAAGGAACAGGGGTTGGGTTCGAAATCCGACCATGGCATGGGTGTTCATCGTCATCATATCATTACTCATAGTCGCGATTAGTCAAAAGTGGCAGAATAGCGACGCTAACAAAACTCAAACTCATATAGAGGGAAGGGGGAAACTGTATGAACATCTTTTTATAGCACAAGCTTGTTTACAAAATAACAAGATAATCTAACTAATGTTTATAGGTTTCTATGATTGATCCAAATTATATCATGCAATAGTACAGGTTACAAACTTTTACATAAAATATATAATCTTGCAAACAACATACCTTTCTTGAATATTTTTTCGAGTTCTACTTATGATACAAATTCCTTTAACTTTGCTTCAGAAATGTATGTCAATATTGTTACTGGAACCAAGGATTATCTTTGCTCGAACATTCTATCCATATTCTTTACACAGATCATACGTACAGATGATTCAACTCTTGATTACAAAGTGATACATGTCAAATCGACTGAAGCGACACCACCTTTGGTGGCAATTCAATTGAACATTTCTTAGGCATAGGTGTATCGCTTCGGAAGTCAAAAGGGAGGGAGCATAGGGAGAAATAAACCCCTGAAGACACACACATGGTACTGTCGTAACGTCTACCTCAGGATATAGATGCATGAATACCTAGAAGAGCGTAATAAAAAAATCCTGGCGCCAATATTACATCCAGGAGCCCGGGATCCCTCAAAGTCCTTAATATTTATTCGGTTTG
Source organism: Lepisma saccharinum (assembly GCF_977018435.1). Lineage (NCBI taxonomy): Eukaryota > Metazoa > Arthropoda > Insecta > Zygentoma > Lepismatidae > Lepisma > Lepisma saccharinum. The sequence continues at coordinate 10,269,444 of NC_139249.1, forward strand.
TAGCGCAATATGGGAAGAACATATCTTCAACGTTCCCCAAGATGCGGGTGTAGTCAAAACCGTCAAACATTTATTACGAACTGCAGAAATTTATATTTTTCCACACGGGGAGTAGAAACGTCACCAGAGATTATACCTTAGAAGGGGAAGTCGAGTCTTTCCTCCCCAATTTCCCGAAATGCATCGCTAGGAGCGGGAAAGTCTTTGATACCATTAAATGGAGGGTTTGAAAGCCAGGGGGGGGGGGGGGGTTAAGCTTCTAAACATGGTCGATGGTTATTGAATATTTGGGCCGCTTTCAATTCATTTCTTCTCGCTCCCGAGCGCCGCGGTGGCAAAACTTAAAGGTTTTTATGACTATCGTTAAAGCCACAAGTAGGCCTTCCTTGCTTTGCACGTTGCACCTGGCGAAGTGGCAGGGGAGAAGAAAAGGTTCGGTCGAATGATTCCCGGTAGGCAGTGTTTCCATCCTATTTCAAATAAGTCAGATATATAAGTCGATTCGAAAGAAATTGCTGAAATTTCTTTGAGCTGGATATTTTTTCAATAAAACACTGCAGGTGTATACCCATATTGATTCTTTGATCTTGATTCATTTATTTATTTTACTTCGATTTTCTGCCACCTATGGTTAATCGCGAAGGATGTGATAAGATGAAACATATAGAGGGAGAATCACAAACACACACGGACAGAACAAAACATGGGCGTAGTTTGGTAGGGGCTAGGGTGGCTTAACACCCCAGGCTAACATTATCTCCACCAAACGAATGTGGCATATGCACAAAGTAATTAAGGAAAGACAAATTGCACAAAAAAAAAAAATCATGAATTTTTCATGTGCTACTGTTGTCGTGTGTCAATCTCACTTACAGAAAGAAGTTCAAATTATGTTTTGATAGAGAATACAACAGAACGTAGATAGGTACACTTTATACAGGACATCTGTACTTCAGACTAACGTAGGCTACCAAAATCTCTGATTTTTTCAGACTTCTGACAAATTTTGGTTATAGGTCCCGCGTATATCGTATGCCCCATATTACAATTATTGTTCTCTATTCTAAAAAACAAATGTGTTTGTTTAATGAATTTTCAACCATCTATAATAGTGTATTTATTCCTTTCATAAAAGTGACACACTCGACATCAATACAATTGCATTTATTTTGGATAAGAAATTCTGGAGACACCTGTTTCCCAAGGAGAATGCCCATGATGATTTTCGTAATGGATGAAAGTATGAATACTTTTAACCCAAGTTAACCCCCCCCCCCTGCTGACCAAACCATCTCAATTCCCAACTATGGCCGAGATCAACAATATGTGGAGCTCTATACCTCCACATCACCCTATATGCCTTCGTGGCATGTGTGCACACTGGTACCCTGTCCAAAATTTTAGATTTTCCGGAATCCTGATATTTTTGGCCATCCCTGGTGTGAAAGTAAGATATGTTAGGGAAAAGGTTCTGTTTGAGTATGTCTATCACCTCGAGAACAAAAATCTTGATCAATCTTGTCATTTGTAAGCAAATGTTTTGTGTTTTGTAAGCCAAGAACATTTTTTTCCCCAGAAATCGATATTTGAACCGCAGGATCCAAAAAAATTAACAAAAGAAATACTACGAAGAAAATAGAATGGATCCAGAACTGCTTTTTTTTTTCAGTTCTTTCTAGCAGTAACCGTGGGGAAATTTATACTTTTGCTTACTTATATTTTTTTCTATGCACCATTACTTTCATGTATTCTGCGTAAGTTGCGTTGTGATGCTCTTCAATATGTTTTTTTTCTCTAAAAAGAAAGAGCGTTGCATGATTTACAGTGCTGGGCATTCTGAGAAGTTTCATCTTCATGTCACAGAAACCCTGCCGTGTTTGTAAACAAGGAGGCTGAAAAAAAGGTCTGTTATGACCAGACCTTCAAAAGCGGGGGAAAAGCGGTCGAAGGACATTGCATTCGCAGACCTGCTGCGATGAGCTGGCGCGCCTGACACCATTGCACTCAACGGAAACGCAGCGATAAGGATGGGCACGGGGGGAGGGGGTGTAGAACTGGTGTCTCCTTTCGATGCGCTAAACTTAGCGAATCTCTTGCGTATTTCTAGCTGTTTAATGGTTTTACTTGACTAATTTCGCTCAAATATGCGAATATTCTGATTTATTTTGTCTTCTTCCCTAAAATATTTAAAAATCAATATTTTTATTATTTTGCTTTGTCATCGCCGCATCACCCGATGACGGGACGCCTCGCCTCTGATACATATGTATATAAACTAACACTATATCCAAGAGGTCTTCTGTGGAAACAGGCAGTGTCCGAGTTAGACGAATAATTTCCATGAACCCAGGGACAATTCAGGGCCTACGTAAGTTGGCACCACTGTTGTAGTGTGCGCACACTTGGTTTTCCAAAGCGCATGCGAAATATTTCGCAACTTTCTGCAAACACGTTCAACAGTTGCATGAAAAAACAACAAAAAAACTTTCCAACGCAGGTAATTAATAATATTTAGTACACAGTTTGCACATAAAAAGTTCGGTTTAGACATGGTTTTGGATCGCTTCCACATGCGTGTCCTTCCGTCGGTTACATATTATAGACCGGCAATAGCTTCATCAGTCAGTTCATAGATGGCGCGCACAACTAGATGAATCCAGACCCACCTTCAGGACGCGTGTTTATGCTGGCCGTGTATGAAGCCCCAATAGAGAGTAGGCCCCCGCTTCCCCCACGCGCTCACCGCACCCATTAAAGGGAATTTAATGAGGTGTTCATTGCCAGTGGCCACAGCCGCACAGCCAATCAATGCGACACCGGAAACCGACCTGTTTTAGGATTTACCGCTGCCGTTATCAACTAACGCCCTGTCAATAAGTTTTCTGTTTGTTTTTTACTGGAAATAGTGCAGTTATAATGTGACGTTTGGCTTGCATAGTGCAACAACGTGTTACCTTGTTCTCTATAAACCAATGCGGTAATGAACATTGGCACCGCAAGCTGTGAATGATTAATGAGGGTGAAGCTCATCGAACCATGTATATTAGGTTAAAATATTATGTATTAAATGAGATGTTTATTGATTGAGTGTCATCTTGTATTCTACACTGTTAGAAGATAGTGTAAAGTTATAATATTCTACATTAAAATTTAAGAGTGTACCTGTTAATTTACAAAAACGGGACACAAGCTGTATTTTTCTTTTGTGCATTAATATTATGTATTAAATGAAAAACAATCCAACATATAAATTTTAATAAACCTGGGAATTTGGTGGGAGGTGAGTGATCCCCTTGCCCCCGCCAAGTTATACCTACAAGCGTGGTCATCTGTCTGTGCTGTGAGTGGATTGAGAAGCAAACATGGCGGCGGTAAACGCTTGGAGTATTAAACACAGATGTATAATGGGATCCAAGAGTATTACCGTCGAAATTGTCCATCACCATGTTCGTGCACTTTATTTGACCCAATAAGAGCTTCAAGAATTAAAATAAAACTCAAAACAAGCTGTTGACATCTTCTGCAGCAGCATACATAAAAATCCATCGCTTAAAAACACACAGGATGTAAGACAAAAAGTAGATGATTATAGTCATGGACAATTTGCACGTTAATACTCATGGATCCCACTGTACAATGGGATGAATAAGTATTACTCGGCAAATTGTCCATTTCTATGTTCAATTTTCCTCTTGGCATCCAACGAGTTTATAATTAATAGATTTTTTAGGGTGGAAAGGTTGTTTGTTACCAGCTTGTTTGACATTTTATTTCAATACTCAGAACTCTCATTGAGTAAATTAAGTGCGTGAATATGGTGATGGACAATTTGCTTGGTAATATTTATACATTTGTAGCACAGCAAAACTTCTCGAATCGATAGAATGATTATACAGGGTGCTCGGAAATTCCCCTTACAAACTTCTAGGGCAAGTAGAGGGGACTTAGTAGACAATATTTGGAATAGAAACCCACGTCCGGAAACGTTCCGTTTCCGTGCTACAACCATGACAATGTGTCTGATGTGCCTGAGTTGGTATGCAACCGGGTAGGCAGTACATGACGTCAGAAGATCACCTGATGACCTAAAGTGTAATCATTTATTACAACCATGTCAAATGAGGTGTTGCGTAAGTTACAGAAGTGAATGACGTGTGACTCAGTCCATAATACAAACAAATTTATTTGGTAACAATGCCAAGGGAACAAAAAAGAAACGTACTACTGTATTCATTAATCAACACCTGTGTCGACAGTGGAATGCAACAATTTGTAGACGTCACGTGCCATCAGATGATCTTCTGACGTTATGTACTGCCTACCCGGTTGCATACCAACACAGATACATCAGAAACATTGTCATGGTTGTAGAACGGAAACGGTACGTTTCCGGACATTGGTTCCTATTCCAAATATTGTCTACTCAGTCCCCTCTACTAGCCCTAGAAGTTTGTAAGGGGAATTTCCGAGCACCCTGTATGCTCGCTGACGGGACTGCAGCGGGTCCTGAAATTTTGAGGAAATCAAAATTTTCAAATGAAAGCTGTAAAGAACTCGGGTTGAAATTACCCCAAATTACCATTTTTGTATTTGATCAACTATTAAAACCAAGGTTAAAGAAATAACACTTACGAACTACAGGGTAATTCAAAATGAATGATGCAACTTTACACAGATATTATGACGTTACTATTTATGATAGAAAATAAGACAAGGCATCACTTAGCAGGCTTATTCTACTTAGCCGATGCTCCACCAGGATCGCCAGTGTCGCAAAATCACTAATGACTAGTACAGAGCATTCCCTGACATTCTCTACGAGACTCGGCGGCAAGCGGCCCGGCATCAGCGCTTGTCTTTCCCGGTGAACGGGTCCGCGACAGTCGCTAGAGTCGGCTTTTAAAATTACGTTTTCATATTGTGTACTAACCTTGACTATAGAAGGTGTTGAAAATGATGTCCCTCTGTTGCAACACATTCCTGGTATCTCCGAAGGAAATTGGCATTTACACGTGCAAGTTCGTCTACTGTAATTCTCCCGATTTCTCGTACAATACTCTCTTTTAACTCACGGATGGTGTGCGGATTGTCTTTGCATACTTTATTTTTTAGATTTCCCCATTTTTCTTTCCACTTTTATTCAGAACTGACCCTGTTACTCTAAACTTTTTTACAAGGTTTAATATAGTGGTCCTATGTGGAACAGGAACACCAGGAAATTTCGTTGCAAAACGTTGTCGCACTTCTCCACAATTTCTCTTTCCGAAGTAACACTCGACAAGATAAATCCTTTGTTGTAATGTAAAGTTTTGTGGTGCCATATTAAGCCACAATCTTCAACACACGGACACGACGCAACACAATTTCCGAGGGAGGATTATACTGGCGTCAGTCTGCAACGTCAACAGAAAGGGAAAGAGATCGAAGGCAGGGAGAGCGAAAAAAAAAATAGACTGTAGCGTGCGACTGTCGCGGACCCCGTTCACCGGGAAAGATAAGCTCTGACGTCAGGCAGCTTGCCGCCGAGTCTCGTAGCGAATGTCAGGGAATGCTCAGAAGGCGTATTGTGTGTTGGAGCTATCGAGAACTGATTCAATCACAATGATGCGAAGACATTTCCGCATGCGTTTCGGTATAATAATGCATATATTTCACCCTTCCGAAAGATTTGCCAAAGTTACAACTGCGAATTGTTAGTGCCTTCGAAACCGTTGACGACGACTTGCAGTCTCGTGCATACGAAGTACTGGATTATCGTTTGAACCTTTTCCGCGTTACGCGTGGTTCCCATGTTGAATCTTCATAATGCGAGTCATGTGAGTAAAACTACCAGAGTTCTTTATATTGATGCCTTGTCTGATTTTCTGTCATAAATAGTAACGTCATAATAAATGTGTGCTATACACTTTTACAATTACAGACTCCTCTTGTGTAAGCCAGTTCTGGGCTGAACCTTCTAAAGTCGTTTTCACGTTCAGAAGACACCACGGCGCTTATGGAGAAACCGCACAGTGTTGCCAATACAGCGCTAGCTCATGTCGCCGGGAAATGATGACCTTCCTTCACAATGAAGGTGTTACATATTTTGTATATATAATGATAATTATATGTAATTATTAATATTAATATTATACTGTGAACGTTACAGTTACCCTTTTTACTATGATCCATTGCGATCACTACACACGCGAGTGTAATGCACGAATATGACACTTCAGAAATCACTTAAAAAAGTAAAAATCACTGAGCGCTCACACAACTGAAAACACTTTTTCGAGAGAGGGAAAAAGTCTAAACAGACCAAAGCAGATCTCTCACTCAAGTAAGGGGAACCTGGCACATGGGTTAGATTCAAGTTGCAACCCAAACAAACAAATGAGTTATGGCCCACGTGAACTGATAAGACGTGAATGACTCAAGCAAGGCATGTCATATTTCTATCTTGAAGCCCCATATTTTTGTCACGTTGGAAAGCCTTTCAAAGGATAATATGGTGTCTATGAATTTATGTGTACGTTGGAAACTGAAAGGTGATCTTCATTTCAATATTAATGTCGACAGTAATGTAAACAAAAACAACGTGTATTTGCGACAGCACTAATGTTGCTCACAACAGCAGCATTGGAAATAATTGTCAATTATTAAATTTAAGTAATTTCAATTCTATTATAACAAACTGCATGAAGTTAATATTTTTACTGAATGGAAATAAAATAACAACTCGAAAACTTGGTGGTGATTAGCCGGAATGCTGCGGTGAGTCAGCTTAAGATGGCCAGACAACGTCTCCTTTCTTCGCGCGCGGTTCGGGTTAAAAAGAAACTCCAAATGCATGGAAGTAATATTTCTGGGAACCTTTGAGTGGTTATAAAAAATAATTTCATTATTTTCTCCACAACTTTGTCGCTGGAAGATTTTACTTGGAATTACAGAACAAAAAATGGTCAGCGACGACATTTTCTACTGCACAAATATAAAAAAAACTCCACATACTTTATTTGAATATTTTTTAATGCAAATATGCTTTAAAGTATTGATAAATTCTGAGTACCACCGTCACCTGTGACAATTAGAAAACAGTGTCAATTTTTTTCATAATGAATGCTTCAATTTTACGGCATGTTTCAACGTTAGGAATGAAAACAATGTAAAAATTGTGTTTTCACAGAAAATTTGCGTTTTTAATTTATCTAAAATTATGTAAGCAAGTTACCAGTTTTTTGTGTTCACCATCGTATTCTCTACAAAATTTCCTGCAAAACTACAGGTACCGATTTTACTTAAGCTAAATTTGTAAATCCAGAAATTTCACAACAGCGCGCTCGTATTTCCCATAAGAAAAACATTGCCCATAAGAGCCCATTGTGTCTTCTGAACGTGAAAACGACTATAGTTCTAGCCTCTTCTAGATCAGCACCCTCGCTTATCTCATTTGAAAACTAGATAATTCCCTGACCAATTGTTTCCGAAAGCGAAATGAAGTGGGAAGGGACTTTTTTATAAAAAGAGGGAGGAAGTACGAAAAAACAAGGACGCCAAATCATTCTTCCATGCTTTCCCTTGTTATAAAAGCTCTTCATTTTACTCCTTGGGAGTTTCATAGGCTGTTGGGGATCGTGCAATAAACCATGATAATAAGCTTCTCCATTACAGAAATGAGCCCGGAGCGCCATATAAGGTGGCAGGGGGGGGGGGGGGAAATGGAAGCAGAGTCGAACCATAGCGTAGATGGCGTTGCTGTGCGGATGAACTGTGAGGTTCGCACAGACTCAACAACCAAAAGGGGGGGAAAAAGAAGAGGAAGCCCAATCTCACGAAGCATGAAAACGCAGTCTGAAGGCAGAAGAAAACTGAGTGAACGATATAAATCTTTATTAAGGGGCGAAAACACAGGGGCAATCTCATACGGGATTCAAGTTTCCTTCCTCCTCCACGGTAAAACATTACATTAAGTTCCCCCGACAGAAAATGAAGAGACGAGAATTGGAAACTGTGATATAACAAAGGACAGTCGGACGGGAGCTGGTGTGCAAAAAGAGCAAAGGCTTAAGTGCAAGAAAACCGCAAGAGCTCTGAATTCCCGCCAAATTAAAAGTGAAATACGACACCGTTCTCTGTAAGCAGCGTTGTTTTATAAACGCCATCAGAGCGTGGAGTTTAATAATAATGTCTAGCTGTATTTTGCGGCGTAATCCGGAGCAAATGGATTGTAAAAGCTAGCGCGAGTGCTTTAAGAAAGGAAAGAGGTAGGGGGAGGGGGAAGAACCCTGTTTTCTGATAAGGCGAAGTGAACGCGAGAAGAGTGAAATGTAATTGGTATAATAAGCTGAACAAAGCCTTCGTTAATTATCAAGTGGAAGCGCTGTTCATTCCCAATTATCGCTTAATGGGAATTCACGGACGAGATATTCTTTTTCTCTAGCACAATTCAAACGGTTCCTGGCTGCGACTTCGAGAAGCTCATCGAAAGTCGTCCATTTTGTTGTGTTCGGTCATAAACTTGATCTGAGTGGTTTTTCGGACATCGCAAGGACCCGTCCGTGTTAGGAAAGTCTCGACAACCACTGTCCATATGCCAAAAGAGCTCACACTTATCGCACATATGTCAAAAACACCTTCTCGGTCACGTACCGTATTTCATCTTGTGACGTCAGGTTATTATTAGGTCTAAAGGTAGTGAGTGTATTTATGCTGAGAGATTTGAACTTAACAAACCTCATTCCGCGTTGCGTCAGAAGATGAAATACAGTAAAACCTCGTTAATCCGGACTCCGATAAGCCAGACTTCTCTTAATCTGGACAGGTCAAAAAAAAAAAAAAAGAAGCAGAACGCAAGGTTTTAAATGTGGGTAGAAGCACTGCATTGCCATATTGCTTTACATTTTACTGTACTGTATAGTGTATTTAGGCCTATGCCCTTTAAATACACCATAATAAACGTGTTTTGTTGCTATAAACGGAGTTTTAATGCACTTTCTACTGTTCTTTTAGGTTATTTAAGTTAATCCGGACTTTCGTTAAAACGGTTAACTTATCGCCCCCCCCCCCCATTACTGTACAGCGCTTGGCCGAGAAGGTGTTCGAGTTACGTGCGATGAGTCATACCTATATGCCAGACTTTGTAAGTACACACCAGGTCACCAGATGGAGCTAATTTTCGTAATTGTTTGAATGCTGTATAGAGCCCGGTTGAAAGCTTTTAGATGGCTTGAAAGACAAGCAATTTTAACAATCTTTTATTCTCTTTGAAAAATAAATATGTAGTCACTCAAGTCTGGGAACAGAAAAGAGTGAACACAAATATTTAGCGAACATCTTTGTGTAATGTAATGAGTTTATAATAATATAATGCAAATGAACAATAGGTGTAAGGTACAGAGAATATACACACATTTCCAGCGTTTCAAACCTCGATTGCAGCTCCAGAACCCTTGAACCAGTGCTGTGTACTGAAGAATGAAGACTCAGACTTATCACACTAGTTATCATCGTCCCTCTTCCTGGGTGAATATCTGAGTGTACTAATAACCTATTATTTCAGGATAGAAAGATGCCCGCACTTCTGTCCAGCTTGTCAGTCATCTAAATCAGCGATTCTCAAACTTTTCCCTATAGTACCCTTTAGTCGTAACTAAACGTCGAATATACACCTCCCCCAGGTTTTCTCCAAATAGTGGATTTTGTGGATTTTTCTTGGCTGTCTGATTGGTGGGGAGTTTTTTTTATATGTTGGAGGCGTGAATCTGCAATAGATAAATATCGCATTCGGGCTGTATGTGGATAGGTTGTAAACAAATAAACATTAGAATCCCATGTTTACTATTTTATTGGGTGTTTCTACGTTTACAATCTCTATGCTTAGTTACCAAAATTAAAATGTGAAACATGTATGCTAAGAAATACATAAGCTTTAATTTTGATATATTTTTTCCAGATTGAAAAAAAAGAAACTGGCAAGCACAATTTTGGAGTTTTGTTGTAAATCCTCAGGGTATCTAGTGAGAAGTATGTGCCTTGTTGAAACTTTCAAGCGGAGAATCGTCTCCGAATGTAATCTATTACAGCACTGTTCCCAGTCGCAGTAGTAACTTTTTACACTTTAACAGATGTTTGTGTGTTTTTGAGTTGAAGAATGAAGTGGGTAGAGATTTTGAACGACTATTTTGTTTCAAAACATGTGAAACAAAGATTGTCAGTGATAAAATGAGCCTTATTTCCCTGTTGAGTGTTGAAGCTCTGAAGTCTGAAACAATGAATTGATTGATAGAGTTGATCTTTCAAGTCCACTTTATGCACGGTAAGGCTAATTGGGACTGGACCTACAGTTTAAAGTGGGATCCGAACCTCTATGTGTCTCCACCGGGTATCAAACCCAGGACCCCTTGATTACAAGGCGACGACGCTACCTCTGCGCCATCTGGGAGGACCTGCAACAATGAAGTCTGCTCTAGACAACTGCAGCAAAAGAAAATGTTGTCGTCTGGGTATTCTCGACATTTCTCTTCAAGTCGTTCATGTACTCCTGGGGGCACGAGTATCACAGATTGAGAACCACTACTCTAAATCGATCTTAGGTTGTGTACTCCATATCGGCCATAAGTCGGACGAGTAGCTCCCACAAACACCATCTTTGTTTCTGCACTTCAGACTTGACTTGCCTTACCCATTAAGATTGTTCGACTTGTGTCTTTCACCATTCAATGTGAAGTTTTACTCACTGAGTATCCTACTGAAGCCAATGCATTACATGACGCAGCCAGGGTTTACAGGCTTGCTTGATTTACCCTCGGAACTTCCCTTTTCTGTGCTTTTTTAGTATTCTATTTCATTTCTATTGAGTTTCTTACAAACACCTTGCTGTTAGTCAACCATCTAGTCCCAATACCTCTCTCAAATTCTCCTCCTCTGATAAGCAATACAATGTCATCTCGTTGGCGAAAAGTTTGTCATATTCATTAAATATAAAATATTTTACGCTACTAATAGTTATCATTCAGTGTTTGGCAAGTGCAGTTTGTTGCATAAAAATAAATTGAACGTCAATCAGATTTTGTAACAAACATTCCCCCTTTTTGGAAGTTACATATTTGAGCCAGTTCTACATATTTTGCCAAAATTTACTGTACATTTATGTACAGATTTTGAAATTTAAAGTTACAAAGTCCAGTTATGCTACGGGCAAAACAACAATCGCGTCAAATATCTGAATATTTTACCCCAATTCAACTCAAAATTTTCTATCCATAGGGACATCTTATCGTACCGTATTGTGACTGTTTATGCTAGCAAAGCTTTCGCTTTTCCTTTCTATTTTTCTACCTTCTAGCCCAAATATTTCTGTGCTGGTTAAGTCAATAGCGTGTCCATGGTTGACCATTTGCCGGGAAGCTTGTAACTTAGATACGCCTTGTGTGTTACTTTCGTCCACAAGGGAATAATATAACAGCAAGGTATATGACATATGCAGGTTTCGACCCTCATTGAGGTTGGAAACACTTTGTCAAAGAAATCTTGTCCAAATAGGACGACAGATTTACCAAACTGCTGCCGCGAACGATGCGTGTCTAATGTGCTCAAGGAAGCAGATATGGCAGGTGTGGCTTTCTAAATCAGTGTAGCCAACCCAAGTAATTTCTTACCGTTTGATGTAATATCACAAAACTAGTAAGATAGCTTATACATGTTTGCGAATTTTTGCCTATGTTGAGATTTCGTGTGCTCCGATGGCGTAGCTGTAACATGGGTGTCCCGGGTTCGATGCAGGCACATTGTAGTGCATCAAAGTGCGCTACTACGCCAAGGGTTAACGGGTTTGAATCCCGGTCTGGGCATAGATGTTTTTTGTGAATGTCTCTTCATACATTTTATCATGCGATCACCTATCCTCAACATCACGATTAGTCAAAAGTGACAGAACAGAGACGCCAAGTAACAAACTGTAGGTCCAGTACCGATTAACGTATTTGTACATAAAGTGGACTTAAACTTTGACGTTCAAACAAATTTTGTTTAGATTTGGGAAGATGACATTCATTGTTCATGGGAAAACAACAATGCATAACATATACCCTTGGATATCCTTGCAAATCATATGCTTTGTTGATTGTTTGAATTGGTTGATTTAGTGTTTTAAGTCCACTTTATGCACAGTAAGGCTATTCGGGACTGGACCTACAGTTTAAAGTGGAATCCGAACCACTATGTGCCTCCACCGGACCACAGACTGGACCATGGAAGCTCTAAAAGTTATTATTTTGAAGGTTATTATTTTCAATGTGCGCCAGCGTAAAGTAATACAGATGGTATTTATTGCATAGCCGTGTAAAATAAAAAATGCACTTAAAAGAGGATATTTTAAAAATGACGTTAGCTACACTGCACCATATCACTCCGCAGTCTATATCCCCCAACAGGCGGCCCTAAACGCGTACCACGGCAGTCTCCCATTAGGCTTCATAACGTCTCCATTACCAAGAGCTTCTCCTTTGATGACCAACCGTCCACGACGGTCACACACTTCTGCACCGCTGTACCCGTCGCAGCCTCCCTTTCAGTTCGGTCCCCGGGGCCTTCTGTGCTGGACCAACCGCCCGTGACGAGTCGCTCCATCGCAATGGATTGATGAAGTGCCGTGGCAGTCCATTGAAAAGGGTCCTCGGGGTCTTGTCTTGACGTTTCGGAACCTTTCATTCCGTCTGTCGTGTTTTCTGGTCTCCGACGTGCAAGGTACACCCTCCCCCCTCCCCGTGTCGCTACCCTTGTCGTGTGAGCTTACACGAGGGCTAAATGGGGATGTAATGTTAGCACCCTTGTCCGCGGGAAAGATACAGATCTTGTCGTTTCACTAGAGCCTAGGACACTCTGCGTGGAGCTTAAGTTAAAAAATATCTGTTTATTATTGTGGTACTACAGAAAGTGATTGTGCGATAAGTGTTTTGCATTTATATTCTTAGTTGCTCGGGTATTTATTTATACCAATCTTCTATTAGACAGGAAAATAATGAATTCTAACTATAATTTAAATGTCATCGTGAATGTCACCAACTAACTTACCGACTCCAAAAACTATGGATTCCACACTAATATCGGTCGTTTTCGATTATTTTTACATGTCACCCCCTTCCAACCCCCACCCCTAGGGGTGCCAGTGGTGTCTTACCCCCACAGTATGTGTACCAAGTTTGGTTGAAATTGCTCGAGACGTTAGAGAGTTAGTCGGAACAAACATAGGCTACATAGCCTACATATATACACACATACATCCATTTATATATATATATATATAGAATATAATTTTCTCCCACTTGTGGCTAATCGCGACGATGAACGATGATACGATGAAATTGATCAAGCGACACTCACAAAGAACACCCAGGCCGGGTTGGGATTCGAACCCGGGATCCCTGCGGTCGTAGGACACTCTGCTAACTGCCTCGTAGCTCGGTGGAGATACCATGCTTCCTTTTGGAACTTTAAAATAGTTCTTGGGGGTATATTTTAACATGGGACAGATTGAGCATGCCCTTATGGCCTCAAACATACAACCAATGATGTGCGTCTACGTGTAAACAACGATAGTCTACATTCTACATGTAGACTATTTTATACACATAGATTACGTAATCTATTTAAACAACATGGCGAAAGGTTATAACTTAGCAAAGGGCGCTGTGGAATTAAAAGGAAATTATATTGCCTATCAGTTGCAGATATGTGAGGAGAACTTTTCAAATTCTTTTTTCCAAATTCGAACCATTTCTCACCTAGGAAGAAACCTAATATAGGAAATATTCTAGTGTTTTATGGGAAAAGAGCACTCTTGCCTCATGACTGCCATCTGTTGTTGTTTTTGCACACTATTTACCTTCTTCCATCGTTGATAAAAAGAAAAGAGAAATTTTGTTCTAAATAGGGTTCTTTTCATTTCGTTAGGAACCAATATAGTTGAAAATGTCACTTTCCTTTCATGAAACCTTTAAAAATTAATTTTAATGCTCTTTACATTGTCTTCGTATTCTATGTAAACTACAACACAATGTAATCTACGCGTAGATTACGTGTAGACAAGGTATGTAGACGTAAACTTATAGTCTACGGCACATCACTGCATACAACTCACATTCACAAAGACATTTCCACGAGAGTTCATTTCAGGTACAACTTGTTGTCGGATGAACTAATCATAGCTGGATAATCGAAGTGGACTTTGAAGCATAGCTGTACAATGTATCTCCACCAGAAAACAAACTTAGAACCCCTTGATCATGAGAGCGTTAGCAGACTTTTGTGAAATAGAAATCGTTCACGTTTATTTGTATTGGTGGTGATTACAGAATGAAATAGATAAGCATGAGAATTAATTTCCTCAAGAGGAAACTGCCATAAATATCGGAAACATTTGCCCTAAATTCATCTCGTCATCAGTTAACGTTATTGACTTGAAAACAAAACCGTTTGCGACTTTTTTAAGTGTCTAGTAAATCCAGTCCCGATTAACGGATTTGACCTAAACTTAGTATTATTCTTTCACAACATGGAAATAGGTTGTTCGAACATATTTTGTTTGTTGTAATGTTGCTATCACACGTTATGTGTGCAAAATTATGGTCGGGAAATAGAAAAAAAGGTTCTAAAAATGTTTTTAAAAAGGTGCAGAAAACTGTGCTGATAAAATGTCTTTATTCAATGCTCTCTCATCATCATTCATTGTGGTTTTTGTAGTTTTAAGTTTCGTCCCTTGGGACCTGACTTTACTTTTGTGTTTGGGATTTATGTGAAGATGAGAGTTTTCAGTGGATTTTGTGGTAGTGGCACTCCCTGCAACTGCTACAGGGTGTGGGAGATGGATTGATTTGCTCCTTTATTTGCTGGAGCGGGTGAGGTTTTTGGAGGGGATTATTGTCCCCTCCGGGAGGCTGTTTTTTGTTTAGCCTGTCGTGTGTATTTCCTCCTTAGAGGATTGGTATGCCAGTACGGCTTCAGGTGTTGTGTTGGCGTTAGCTGCTATGCAGGGTACAAGATATAGGATACAGGGTACATGTCAATGTGATATACAAGATTATTGAGGATATATGGAGGAGATACATGGTAGAATAAGTTTAGAACAATACATGGGAGATACATGGACATACATAACAAGGGTACAGGTTGGTATGATATACATGACTAGTGAAGGTAAATGGAGAAAGTTACAAAAATGCATGGGAAATACATGGAAAGAATATATAGTATAAATGGAAAATACATAGTGGTGGCAATATGGGAGTGAAGGTTGGACTCAGGTTACTGGAGCCTGGCTTCGTTCCTGGGATCGTGAGGGCGAGGGGTTCGATGTTTCCATCGCAGGATTGGTGTGGTGCCTATGCTGCGGACAGCTGGGTTCTGGTGTGCCGCCAATTGGCGCCAGAAGGTGAGTGTAAGTTTACCTGTCTGGGTTTGCAGCATCTCCAGGTTCAGGTCTTCATGTATCTGCAGTATCCTGGTCCTTCGGTCGTGGCCTCCGACAAGTCTTGCAGCCCGGTTTTGCATGACCTGCAGCTTACGGAAGGTTGTTGGTGCCACCTGGTGCCAGGCTGGAATGGCGTAGAGCAGTAGTGGGCGCACACATGTCTTGTAGATATGAAGTCTCGATTCCACTGACAGTGTGAGCGCTCTGAGGATGGGGTAGAGCGCTGCAAGTCGTGCTCCAGCTCGCCGGCAGATGTCATCGACATGTCTGGCGAAGGTCATCCTGCGGTCCAGGGTCAGCCCAAGGTATACTGCGCTCTCTTGGTGTTGGATGTGCTCCCCTAGCAAGGTGAGGCGTCTTAGCTGTTGTGGTCGTCTCGCCCTGTAGATGACTGCAACGCTCTTGCCGGGATTTGGTTGGATCCTCCATCTTGTGGTCCAGGTTTCTAGCAGGTGGAGTTGGTCCTGCATCCTGTTGTAACATTCGTACAGGTCTCGATGTGACGCAAAGAACGCTGTATCATCTGCGAATACAGCCGGGGTGATCCTTGGCGCTACCGGCATGTCTGCCGTGTAGACAGCGTATAGCAATGGGGCCAGTACTGATCCTTGTGGCACTCCCGCGTGGATGGTTTTTGGGGCGGCTGATTTTCCCTTCTGGTGGACTATGAAGGATCTCTGCGTCAGGTAGCTTGCGATTAGTTTTGTGTAGTTCTCAGGAAAGCGGTAGGTGTGGAGTTTATACACTAGTCCCTCGTGCCACACCTTATCAAAGGCGCTCTGTATGTCTAAGAAGACACCGAGGATGAGGTGCCGCCGGTTCATCATGGAAGTGATGTGGTCCACTACTCGGGCCAGCTGGGTGGTGGTGCTGTGCCCGGCCCGGAAATCAAACTGATGTTCTGGGAGGATGTTGGCCGCTTCAACATGTTCTTGCAATCTGCGCAGGATCACTCTCTCACATATCTTGCTTACGTGGGAGAGCAGGCTGGTTGGTCTATAGCTTGATGGCATCCTCTGATTTTTCCCCGGTTTTGGGATCACCACCACCCTCGATGTCTTCCATTGCTCAGGAAATTCTGCAGTGATCATGATGCTGTTGATTATCCTGGTGAGCAGCACGATTGCTTTCCGTGGTGCCCGTTTTAGTGCCATTGGTGGTATCTTGTCGAGACCTGGAGATTTGTTGGTTGGCAGTTGTTTGATGTAGCTTGCGACTTCTCTGGGGTTCGTGAGTCTCGGTAGCCCCGCGACCGGTGTGTGGCGGATTTCTCTCACTGTTTCTTGTACTTCTTGTAGGAAGGGAGGTGGTGGCGGCGGGTTGGGTTGAAAGATTCCTCTGAGGTGGCTGGCAAAGATATCTGCTTGGTGTTGTGGTTCGACTTCTGGGCCATTTGGCCCGTTCAGGACTGTGGTGTATGAATCGGGCTTTAGCGTGGTGAGTTTTCGTATTATCCTCCAGAAATCTCTGCCCATGGGTGCGATGTTTCTGCGCCTCCTGTATATAATGCGCGCGGACCGCGCAGAGAGCTGTGGTTCTGCCGAATAGAATTTGTTGAATATATTGGTGTTTTAAGTCCACTTTGTGCACAGTAAGGCTAATCGGGACTGGACCTACGGTTTAAAGTGGGATCCGAACCACTGTGCCATGTGCCTCCACCGGGTATCGAACCCGGGACCCCTTGACTACAAGGCGACGACGCTACCACTGCGCCATCGGGGAGGCCCTAGAATTTGTTGAAGTTTGCGTTTTCTTTCGCGGGTTTTTGCTACATTATCTTGGGAACTATTGAGGCTGCAATGATTATATTATACCATTTTAAAGCTCTCGTTCTGCTCTACAAAATGAGACTATAGGATTCTATGTAGCTGCTCAAGAATACTGAAAATCATTTATGTTTCTGTCCAATGTTTTAACAAAACATGAAAGAAAAGGAAGGAAAAAGATGCTGATGCATCAGAGAGGGGGTAAAATGGTGATAAATGTGCTAATCTCACGAAAAGGTGCAACAAAGTGTGTTCTTTTCACTTGATTCCATGTCCTAAAATACATATCTCAAACGATCGGTGTGAAAACAGATATATTTTTGGAATGGTGGTGCTCCTTAAAATCCGTTCCCTACTTATAACACTTCGTCATTTTTTAGGGGGGGGTCACGTGCTACCGTTCCCCTCACTACATGACCCGGGGCTTATGTCGTGTCCTGTCAATCAACTTATCACTTTTCAACATCGTCGCGATTAGCCAAACGTGACAGTAAAGTAAAATAATTCAAATCAAGTCAAAAGATGAAATTACTGTAGACAGTCACAATGGAAACCCAGACCGGAACTCGAACACGGACTCTCGGATTCGGATTTTTTAAAAATGTAAATGGCGTCCTGTGTGAGTAATCGCAAAGCGGGGGGGGGGGGGGGTGACGTATTTACATGTCTCAAAAAAGTTATATATATGTAAATTTGAATCAAAATTTGGAATGAAATATGGACTTGTAATTGTGAAAAATTGCAATTTTCATTATTCGCTATCGGCTCATCTTCCTAAATACACGATGATAATTTTAATCCAAAATTGCAGCCCCCCTGGCTACATATTTTGGCGCCCTAGGCAGGAAGGTGGATTGAAGGTTTCCTTTGTTTACGAACAAATTGTAGTTGTTAGATTGTTTTGATCAATTTGATTCAATTGTGTGTTCACACTAGCAGGACCACAAACAGACAATAGCTGATATTCAGGTTATTATTCTTCCAGAACAGTTTCATGTAAAGGGTTTGAATCAGGTTTGATAAAGGTCCAGGAATTTTAAATATATTCAATTCCGGTCCAGGAGGGAAAATCAGCAAGCGTAAATGGGTTCTGGACCGTAAAGAACCTTTTTTCATCTGTAACGTATTGCAATTCGGTCCAGGAACATTTTTTCCCGATCAATTTAAATTCGGTCCAAAAACCTTTTATCCGGAAGAATGTAAATTCAGTACAGGAACTTTTCCGACTGAATTTAAATTCGGTCCAGGAACCTCTTATCCGAAAGAATGTAAATTCGGTCCAGGAACGTTTTCCGACTGAATTTAAATTCGGTTCAGGAACCTTTTTCCAGAATGCATTTAAATTCGGTCCAGGAACCTTTTATCCTGAAGAATGTAAATTCGGTCCAGGAACCTCTTATCCGGAAGAATGTAAATTCAGTCCAGGAACTTTTCCGACTGAATTTAAATTCGGTCCAGGAACCTTTTATCCTGAAGAATGTGAATTCGGCCCGGAATCTTTTATCCGGAAGAATGTAAATTCGGTCCAGGAACTTTTCCGACTGAATTTAAATTCTGTCCAGGAACCTTTTATCATGAAGAATGTAAATTCTGTACAGGAACCTCTTATCCGGAAGAATGTAAATTCGGTCCAGGAACTTTTCCGACTGAATTTAAATTCTGTCCAGGAACCTTTTATCCTGAAGAATGTAAATTCTGTCCAGGAACCTTTTATCCGGAAGAATGTAAATTCGGTCCCGGAACTTTTCCGACTGAATTTAAATTCGGTCCAGGAACCTTTTATCCTGAAGAATGTAAATTCGGTCCAGGAACCTCTTATCCGGAAGAATGTAAATTCGGTCCAGGAACTTTTCCGACTGAATTTAAATTCGGTCCAGGAACCTTTTATCCTGAAGAATGTAAATTCTGTCCAGGAACCTTTTATCCGGAAGAATGTAAATTCGGTCCAGGAACTTTTCCGACTGAATTTAAATTCGGTCCAGGAACCTTTTATCCTGAAGAATGTAAATTCGGCCCGGAACCTTTTATCCGGAAGAATGTAAATTCGGTCCAGGAACTTTTCCGACTGAATTTAAATTCTGTCCAGGAACCTTTTATCCTGAAGAATGTAAATTCTGTCCAGGAACCTCTTATCCGGAAGAATGTAAATTCGGTCCAGGAACTTTTCCGACTGAATTTAAATTCTGTCCAGGAACCTTTTATCCTGAAGAATGTAAATTCTGTCCAGGAACCTCTTATCCGGAAGAATGTAAATTCGGTCCAGGAACTTTTCCGACTGAATTTAAATTCGGTCCAGGAACCTTTTATCCTGAAGAATGTAAATTCGGTCCAGGAACCTCTTATCCGGAAGAATGTAAATTCGGTCCAGGAACTTTTCCGACTGAATTTAAATTCGGTCCAGGAACCTTTTATCCTGAAGAATGTAAATTCGGTCCAGGAACCTCTTATCCGGAAGAATGTAAATTCAGTCCAGGAACTTTTCCGACTGAATTTAAATCGAACCTTTTATCCTGAAGAATGTAAATTCGGTCCAGGAACCTCTTATCCGGAAGAATGTAAATTCAGTCCAGGAACTTTTCCGACTGAATTTAAATTCGGTCCAGGAACCTTTTATCCTGAAGAATGTGAATTCGGCCCGGAATCTTTTATCCGGAAGAATGTAAATTCGGTCCAGGAACTTTTCCGACTGAATTTAAATTCTGTCCAGGAACCTTTTATCCTGAAGAATGTAAATTCTGTCCAGGAACCTCTTATCCGGAAGAATGTAAATTCGGTCCAGGAACTTTTCCGACTGAATTTAAATTCTGTCCAGGAACCTTTTATCCTGAAGAATGTAAATTCTGTCCAGGAACCTTTTATCCGGAAGAATGTAAATTCGGTCCAGGAACTTTTCCGACTGAATTTAAATTCGGTTCAGGAACCTTTTATCCTGAAGAATGTAAATTCGGTCCAGGAACCTCTTATCCGGAAGAATGTAAATTCGGTCCAGGAACTTTTCCGACTGAATTTAAATTCGGTCCAGGAACCTTTTATCCTGAAGAATGTAAATTCTGTCCAGGAACCTTTTATCCGGAAGAATGTAAATTCGGTCCAGGAACTTTTCCGACTGAATTTAAATTCTGTCCAGGAACCTTTTATCCTGAAGAATGTAAATTCTGTCCAGGAACCTCTTATCCGGAAGAATGTAAATTCGGTCCAGGAACTTTTCCGACTGAATTTAAATTCTGTCCAGGAACCTTTTATCCTGAAGAATGTAAATTCTG
Organism: Lepisma saccharinum; assembly: GCF_977018435.1. NCBI lineage: Eukaryota > Metazoa > Arthropoda > Insecta > Zygentoma > Lepismatidae > Lepisma > Lepisma saccharinum. The sequence goes on from NC_139249.1 coordinate 10,289,921, forward strand.
TCCAGGAACCTCTTATCCGGAAGAATGTAAATTCGGTCCAGGAACTTTTCCGACTGAATTTAAATTCGGTCCAGGAACCTTTTATCCTGAAGAATGTAAATTCGGTCCAGGAACCTCTTATCCGGAAGAATGTAAATTCGGTCCAGGAACTTTTCCGACTGAATTTAAATTCTGTCCAGGAACCTTTTATCCTGAAGAATGTAAATTCTGTCCAGGAACCTTTTATCCGGAAGAATGTAAATTCGGTCCAGGAACTTTTCCGACTGAATTTAAATTCGGTCCAGGAACCTTTTATCCTGAAGAATGTAAATTCGGCCCGGAACCTTTTATCCGGAAGAATGTAAATTCGGTCCAGGAACTTTTCCGACTGAATTTAAATTCTGTCCAGGAACCTTTTATCCTGAAGAATGTAAATTCTGTCCAGGAACCTCTTATCCGGAAGAATGTAAATTCGGTCCAGGAACTTTTCCGACTGAATTTAAATTCGGTCCAGGAACCTTTTATCCTGAAGAATGTAAATTCGGTCCAGGAACCTCTTATCCGGAAGAATGTAAATTCGGTCCAGGAACTTTTCCGACTGAATTTAAATTCGGTCCAGGAACCTTTTATCCTGAAGAATGTAAATTCGGCCCGGAACCTTTTATCCGGAAGAATGTAAATTCGGTCCAGGAACCTCTTATCCGAAAGAATGTAAATTCGGTCCAGGAACGTTTTCAGACTGAATTTAAATTCGGTCCAGGAACCTTTTTCCAGAATGCATTTAAATTCGGTCCAGGAACGTTTTATCCGGAAGAATGTAAATTCGGTCCAGGAACTTCTTATCCGAAAGAATGTAAATTCGGTCCAGGAACATTTTCCCGACTGAATTTAAATTCGGTCCAGGAACATTTTTTTTCCAGAATGAATTTAAATTCGGTCCAGGAACATCTTATCCGGATGAATGTAAATTCGGTCCAGGAAACTTTCTCCCCCGCATCAATTTAAATGCGGTCCAGGAACCTTTTTTTTCAGGAACAATTAAATTACGGTGCAAGAACTTTTTTTTTTTTCAATGAAACAATCCGCAACTTGGACCGAATTTAAATTATGCGAGGAAAAAAAGTTCCGGTCGTGCAACGGTACCCAATAGAACCCATTAGAATTTATGCGTTCCTGGACATGTAACAACCCTGGTTTGAATGCTTTGAAGAAATATTCCGGAATTTTATTTTTAAGTTGTCACGTCTAGTCGCACGCCCTTCGTACGGGCAAGTTTTCAGCGTCTGCCACATTCCACATGACAAAGAGACCTTCGTTAGCGTCAAGCACAAAATTCGGCCGGTGAAATGCGACGAAACATAAAAGTTAATTTCTGACGGAAGTAAAGAAACCGTGACAATTGCAAAATCAACAATTGCTCAGTGCTGCAATTAATGTCTGCTGTCTGTTTGTCCGCAGACATAACCGCAACCATTCAGAAGTTCCTTCTTCTTTTCTTTCAGAGAGAAAGAGGGGGGGGGGGAATTACCAGGGGTTGGATATAATAAAACTTTCTGGCAATTGGACCCATTAGCAATTGCGTAAATTTACCAACAGTTTTTCCTAACGATTCCAGTACTTATGAACATGGATTTCCATTGTTTCTTTCCGGATTCGAAACCGCTTGATGAATGGATCTGCTGTTTGACTGTTCAGGATTTCCGAAGAGGGAATTCTTGAGAACGCAAGGGGGGTTGAGTCATCAAGCGCAAGCAGAAAAATCAATTTCGAAACTTTTTCTCCCCTCCCATCCCCATCTCTTCTAAAGTCAAAACTGCGAATACTGATGATTTATAATCAGTTAATAAAAGTCGACCAAAAAAAAAAAAATGTTGAAAAATGTTCTTCATTAGTTTTCACTCGTATTCTCTTCAATTTATTTCTTCCCGGGAACGACATGACGGCGAGGAAATGAAGGGAAAGAATGAAGTTTTCGGGATTCGAAAGAGTGAACTTTCGCGCAGGTCGAATTATCCTGTGCCGGCCCCCGTGGCAGAGTGGTTAGCACACCGCGATACGAAGCCGGCCTGGGCATGTATGTTCTTTGCGAGTATCGCTTCATCAATATCATCATATCACTCATCCTCATCTTCGCAAAAGTGGCAGAAAAGCGAACTAAAATAAAGCAAATCAATCGATTATTCTGTGTAGTTTGGGTATACAGCGTACCTAATCGAGCTGTGATATACAGGGTGAGATTAATTGGTTTGACTGTTTTAAAATAGCAGAAATAAATCGAACACGCTTCACTTGAGGATATTATGTAAATGGAATAAATTCTACATTTGTTGGAGATTAATTCAAACAACACAAACACACACACACACACACACACACACACACACACACACACACTAACTGATACAAAATTAATGTATTCAAGTGCTTACCTTGTGATGCTACACAGTCTTATCGGTGTATTGGAAAGAATGTCTTGAAGCGTGTGATGTTGAACTTCAGAAAAATACTCCAATAGCATCACAAGGTTACCACTTGTAAGATCTTATTTTTGGTTAGTATCAGTTAGTGTGTGTGTATGTGTTGTGTGAATTAAGATTCATGCCCGTTTAGCCCAGTACCGAAGAACTTGTTTTATTGGCCCAAGTGATAACACGCGCCAGAACGGTAGTATCGTCTCGCCCAGAGGGAAATGTGAAAGTAAAAATTCCCAATCGTGTAGAACCTAACCTAACCTCACTGGCTAATACTATTGTTGATATTGTGTGAAATCTTTCAGTTCCTCCGGGTAATATTATGCAATTACTTTGGCAAATGCTGATTTCCATGGACATGTTTCATTTCGGACACCGGAAAATTCCAATTTATCAGAATATTTGCACGTCAATATATTTGTTGATTAAAATTGCTGTGCAAACTGAAATAAACAGATGCGGGAAGCAACGCGCCCCATCTTTTGGATAGTTTCATCCATCACCGCCACTGTCACGAAAGCATTTTCTGTTTGCAGTCGAAACCAGAACGAAAAAAAAAAAATCTTTCCAGGTGATTGCCAGCTCGGGCTGACTCGAACACGGCCCAATACTTGCAATTCAAATTTACAGTCTGCCCGGGGTTCAGTCTCTTTTCAGTGTCTTTGATTTCTTAACAGCACTGGTGAGAAAGAATTTTGTCCTAACGTTGGTGAACTTCGAACGAAAAATCTTTTTTTTTCAGTACCTCTACTTGCCGTAAGACCAGTGATGTGCCGTAGACTATAAGTTTACGTCTACATGCGTTGTCTACACGTAATCTACACGTAGATTACATTGGGTTGTAGTTTACATAGACTACGTAGACAATCTAAAGTGCATTAAAATTAATTTTCAAGGATTTCATGAAAAAAGTGACATTTTCAACTATATTGGTTCCTAACGAAATGAAAAGAATCCTATTTACAACAAAATTTCTCTTCTCTTCTATTATCAACTATGGAAGAAGATAAATAGTATGCAAAAAACAACAACAGATGGCAGTCGTGAGGCAAAAGTGGTCTTTTTCCCATAAAACACTAGAATATTTCCTATATTAGGTTTCTTCTAGGTGAGAAATTGTTCGAATTTGGAAGAAAGAGTATGAAAAATTCTCCTCAGACATCAGCAACTGATACGCAGTATAATTTTCTTTTAATTCCACGGTGCCCATTGATAAGTTATCACCTTTCGCCATGTTGTTTACATAGATTACGTAATCTACGTGTATAAAGTAGTCTACGTGTAGAATGTAGACGCACATCACTGCGTAAGACCCACTGATGTACGTACAAATCTTCTATCACTTGCAACATAATAAAAGTAATGTTCACGCTCAGTGCTGTGAGAAAGTCAAAAATACTACCATTCCAACATTAAAAGTGTCATCGTTTTTCGTATTGAACAAAGTGAACATAGACAGAAATGTACAGCAATAAAATAGATCACATAAGATGGTAAAATGGAAAGAATTGTGCCAATCTTCTTCTAACTCACTGGACTCAAGCTTCCCTGCCCTCTATTGGCAAACAAAGCAACTACCTTTCCGAAGCTTCAGGCCAGAAAGATCCATTCATGAATCGACAATTTTGCATTCCTCACTGGTTCGGGAATCTTTGTGCATTCATAAGAGCTCATAGAGGACTGCTTCCGGTTCATTTTGGACTCTCATTGCTTTTATCCATCCGCCATTGAGGGTTCCATGCGAACGCACCACCTTGAGGGTGTTTTCAGCGGTTCGGTGGGGGGGGGTTTCATGAAATCAAAGAGCCCGACCTTCGTCGGCGACTGAGTGGAAGACAGTCAAGTGTGCCCTTCTAGTGTTGTCGCACAAATATTTTCCCAACGCTTGCATTACTGAATGTTACCGGAATCCGATACCACAACTTCCCTGTTCGAGATGCAAAATTTCCGTTTTCAGGTAAAATGTCCCTTGTCGAGATGCGAAATTTCCCTTGACAGGTAAAAATGTTCCGTTCCGAGACGCAAAATTTCCCTTTTCAAGAGTAAACCATTCTCTTTTCAGGTAAAAATTTCCCTTCTCGAGATGCAAAATTTCCCATTTGAAGCAAAAATGTTCCTCTTCAAGGGGCAAGGGGAGAGAGTGGAGTTGAAGACAGATAAGGACAGTTTAGACTGGATTCAGAAATATGTGAAAGGGGGGGGGGGGAGAGAGAGGGAGAGAGAAATGTCGACACATATCAGGGTTTTTAAAGGTCCAGGAATTTTAAATAAATTCAATTCCGGTCCAGGAGAGAAAATCAGCAAGCGTAATTGGGTTCTGAACCGTAAAGAACCTTTTTATCTGTAACGTATTTCAATTCGTCCAGGAACATTATTTCCAGATCAATTTATAAACGTTGCAAGTTCGGTATTGAAATGAAACAATACTAAACTTGGACCGAATTTAAATTGTGCGAGAAAGGAAACAAGGTTCCGGTCCTGCTACAGAACCCAACAGAACTTATTAGAATTTATGGGTTCCTCCACAGGCGTAACTTGGAGGGGGCAAAGTTGGGCACTTGCCCCCTGCCCACCGCCAATTTTTGAAGTTACTAAATTTAGAAATTAAAGATACTTTTGTTAACCTCCTGGGACAGGAGTAAAAAGAAAAAGTAAAGTGCTCCCCTGCGCTTTGCACCACGCCAAGAAGGCGTATAGGGGGTGTGGGGTTAGGGCCCCACACTTTCTTGATCTCGGCCCAGCTGGGGGTGATGTGATCAGCACAACACCCCTGACCGCCTTTACTCCCAAGAGTTTCCTCCAGGTACCCACTTTATACGACGCTGGGTGGGCGCCGGAGCTGCTGGAACAGGTTTATAAAGTCCCGGTTCTCCCCCGCCGCGGATCGAACCCGGGTCTCTCGCATGGTAGTCAGACGCCCTAACGACTGAGATACCGCCAGGAGGAGCAAAGTATTGATGAGTATTTTTTTTTTATGATTGCTCAAATGTAAGTTATTTAGCAAAATATGTAGTTCTGTACTTTTTTTGTGGATGGAGAAGTTGTCCATCTTGCCTCCCGAAGTTCCAAGTTTGATTCTGCCCTCGAGGCCTCCCCGATGGCGCAGTGGTAGCGTCTTCGCCTTGCAATCAAGGGGTACCGGGTTCAATACCCGGTGGAGGCACAAGTGGTTCGGATCCCACGTTAAATTGTAGGTCTGTAGCTTTACTGTGCCTAAAGTGGACTTAAAACTTGATTCCGCCCCCGAAAGTTAAGTCGCAAGTTTGATTCCGCCCCCGAAAGTCAAGTCGCAAGTTTGATTCCGCACCCGAAAGTTAAGTCCCAAGTTTGATTCCGCCCCCGAAAGTTAAGTCCCAATTTTGATTCTGGCCCCAAAAGTTAAATCCCAAGTTTGATCCGCCCCCGAAAGTTAAGTCCCAAGTTTGACTCCGCTCCCGAAAGTTAAGTCGCAAGTTTGATTCCGCCCCCGAAAGTGAAGTCGCAAGTTTGATTCCGCACCCGAAAGTTAAGTCCCAAGTTTGATTCCGCCCCCGAAAGTTAAGTCCCAATTTTGATTCTGGCCCCAAAAGTTAAATCCCAAGTTTGATCCGCCCCCGAAAGTTAAGTCCCAAGTTTGACTCCGCTCCCGAAAGTTAAGTCGCAAGTTTGATTCCGCCCCCGAAAGTGAAGTCGCAAGTTTGATTCCGCACCCGAAAGTTAAGTCCCAAGTTTGATTCCGCCCCCGAAAGTTAAGTCCCAATTTTGATTCTGGCCCCAAAAGTTATTTGATTCCGCCCCCGAAAGTTAAGTCCCAATTTTGATTCTGGCCCCAAAAGTTATTTGATTCCGCCCCCGAAAGTTAAGTCCCAATTTTGATTCTGGCCCCAAAAGTTATTTGATTCCGCCCCCGAAAGTTAAGTCCCAATTTTGATTCTGGCCCCAAAAGTTAAATCCCAAGTTTGATTCCGCCCCCTAAAGTTAAGTCCCAATTTTGATTCTGGCCCCAAAAGTTAAGTCCCAAGTTTGATTCCGCCCCCGAAAGTTAAGTCCCAATTTTGATTCTGGTCCAAAAGTTAAATCCCAAGTTTGATCCGCCCCCGAAAGTTAAGTCCCAATTTTGATTCTGGCCCCAAAAGTTAAATCCCAAGTTTGATTCCGCCCCCGAAAGTTAAGTCCCAATTTTGATTCTGGCCCCAAAAGTTAAATCCCAAGTTTGATTCCGTCCCCGAAAGTTAAGTCCCAATTTTGATTCTGGCCCCAAAAGTTAAATCCCAAGTTTGATTCCGCCCCCGAAAGTTAAGTACCAATTTTGATTCTGGCCCCAAAAGTTAAATCCCAAGTTTGATCCGCCCCCGAAAGTTAAGTACCAATTTTGATTCTGGCCCCAAAAGTTAAATCCCAAGTTTGATTCCGCCCCCGAAAGTTAAGTCCCAATTTTGATTCTGGCCCCAAAAGTTAAATCGCAAGTTTGATCCGCCCCCGAAAGTTAAGTCCCAATTTTGATTCTGGCCCCAAAAGTTAAATCCCAAGTTTGATTCCGTCCCCGAAAGTTAAGTCCCAATTTTGATTCTGGCCCCAAAAGTTAAATCCCAAGTTTGATTCCGCCCCCGAAAGTTAAGTCCCAATTTTGATTCTGGCCCCAAAAGTTAAATCCCAAGTTTGATCCGCCCCCGAAAGTTAAGTCCCAATTTTGATTCTGGCCCCAAAAGTTAAATCCCAAGTTTGATTCCGCCCCCGAAAGTTAAGTCCCAATTTTGATTCTGGCCCCAAAAGTTAAATCGCAAGTTTGATCCGCCCCCGAAAGTTAAGTCCCAATTTTGATTCTGGCCCCAAAAGTTAAATCCCAAGTTTGATTCCGCCCCCGAAAGTTAAGTCCCAATTTTGATTCTGGCCCCAAAAGTTAAATCGCAAGTTTGATCCGCCCCCGAAAGTTAAGTCCCAATTTTGATTCTGGCCCCAAAAGTTAAATCCCAAGTTTGATTCCGCCCCCGAAAGTTAAGTCCCAATTTTGATTCTGGCCCCAAAAGTTAAATCGCAAGTTTGATCCGCCCCCGAAAGTTAAGTCCCAATTTTGATTCTGGCCCCAAAAGTTAAATCCCAAGTTTGATTCCGCCCCCGAAAGTTAAGTCCCAATTTTGATTCTGGCCCCAAAAGTTAAATCGCAAGTTTGATCCGCCCCCGAAAGTTAAGTCCCAAGTTTGATTCTGCCCGTCCAAAGTTGTCTCAAGTTCGATTTTGCCCCCCCCCCCCCACACACACAAAGATAGGCCCCCAAGTTACGCCCATGGCTGAACCTTTAACAACCCTCCCACATATAAACACACACACACACACACACACACACACACACACACAGGGAAAGGGAGAGAGAGAGAGAGAGAAAATATTCGGGCGTCAAGAAAATCCTTCAGTTTCCACCACGGAAATTTTAGTTGGCGACCGGAACGTCACACGAGTGTGCACAACAGCGCCGCCTGTCAAACATACCTTTCCAATCTGCTGGGTGTTCCAACAAGGGTATTTGATGCTCTCAACCGCGCGAGACAGAAAGCAAACAGCCACCAATTAACCGAAATTAAAATCAAAGAGTGGACGAAGAGGTAGGGCAATCTTCCGCTGTCGCTTTGTCCAAACACGAGGAGATTTATTACGCAATAGTCTCGCCGATTGGCTGCGCCATTACCAACTTTTATCGCAAGTCAAATACTGCGATGGGGACTGCATATGGTGTCGATAACAATGTGACAGCCATGATGATGAATCCTGTTTGCTATATTCTCTCGTTATTTCATCACTTTGGACGTTTTCCTGTCATTATTACATGTTCAACCACTGAGCAAACAGTTCGAGGAAATACGACGAACTCTTCGGCTACTGTGGACACGATAACGAGGACGAAACAAGCTAGAAACGAGAATGACAACGAGAGAGGTTAACTAGTCTCGTCAGGACTTTAGTTCTTGTCGATACATTAGTAAAATCTTTTAAAGAAACGGAAGTCATCAATTGCATTTAACCACCGTGCAGTGTTGCCACAATATAAGAGCTCAATTTCCCATTAATTGGTGCAAAAATTCTCTCCCATGTCTATTTTCCCCATTATCCTAATAAAATTATCGCAAATTGCAGTGTTGCCAATCTAAGAGCACACCTTCCCTTTTACAAGTGCAAAATTTCTCTTCTTGTCTATTTCCCCTTCATCTTTGAACAATTTATTACAAATCACAGTGTTGACTTACTCTTAAGACCACACTTTCCATTTTCCAGGTGCAAAAATTCCCTCGCTAGTCTAGTTCCCCTTTATCTTCGATAAATTTATCACATATTGCAGTGTTGCCACAATCTAAGATCGAAATTTTCTATTTACTGGTGCAAAAAATTCCTTCATTGTCCATTTTCTCCTTCATCCTAATCAAATTATCACAAATCGCAGTAGTGTTACCTCACTCTAAGAGCACACTTTAACAGGTTCAAAATTTCCCTTTTTGTCTATTTCTTCCATTCATCTTCGAAAAATTTATCACAAATATCAGTGTTGCCAATCTAAGTGCAATCTTCTCTTAAAATTTCCAATTTTGTCTATTTTTCCCTTCATCTTGAAAACTGTAGTACAAATCGCAATGTCACTCAATCTAAAAGCACACATTCCCTTTTACAGCTGGAAAATTCCCCTTTTTGGCTATTCTCCCTTCAACCTAATACAATTATCACAAATCATAGACTTGCCAATCTAAGAACACACTTTCCCTTTTACAGGTGCAAAAGCTCCCGTTTTGTCTATTTTCCCTTCACCCTAAAAAAAATAAATAATAACAAATCGCAGTGTTTGCAATATAAGACGACACTCTTCACAGGTGCAAAATTTCCTGGAATTCTTCGAAAACTTTCAATCTATTATCACACATTTTGTCTCATAGGCTATTATCATTTCCATTGTTAGTTAACACAATGACGCTCCACATTAAACATTGATAGCTCACAGAGGCGTCTCGTGAACGCATGCTCCGCATGCGTCAATTGTGGGAAAAAGGACAGCTTGCTCTGCGACGACATTAATGAGCATTTCTACATTCTAATGTCTTCATATAGGATAATTATTTATTTTACACGAGAGCGCTCAACTAAGCTGATAGCTATTACATTTCTTGGATCTGAAGTGAAAGAAAGTAATAATTCTTTTCCCACAATTGACGCATGCGTCCGTCACTTCAGATCCAAGAAATGTAATATAAGCTTAGTTCAGAGCTCTCGTGTAAAATAAATACTTCTCCCATATGAAGAAATTAGAATGTAGAAATGCTCATGAATGTCGTCGCAGAGCAAGCTGTCCTTTTTCCCACAATTGACGCATACGTTCACGAGACGCCTCTCATAGCTCAGCTTTGTAGAGAATGACGCTCACAGTGAACACGGATAGCTCTGTTGTATGGAGCATTAATCTACGCTAGAATACTGCATGGGACTACTTCCGCTACCTGGTACTCGTTCCAACCTCCCACCCTCGAGAGTAATTCAGTCGATCTTTATTTACAATGAGACAATAATCGTAGAAACATATGTAAAATATATCCCCTGGCAGTTTCACAATCATTTAATTCATTTTTAAATATTATTGTATATTGGTAAGACAGAATAAACTACATTTAAGTATTGAGATGATGACTATGCTCACTTAAGTTTCAATTTTACCTCGTCTATCCCTTCACGAACAGAGGGATCACTAGGTAAAGTGCATATAGCACCATGTTATGAAGACACATTTAGGGGATGTGGGTGTAGTGCCCAGTGATGTGCCGTAGACTATAAGTTTACGTCTACATGCGTTGTGTACACGTAATCTACGCCTAGATTACATTGGGTTGTAGTTTACATAGACTACGTAGACAATCTAAAGTGCATTAAAATTAATTTTCAAGGGTTTCATGAAAGGAAAGTGACGTTTTCAACTATATTGGTTCCTAACGAAATAAAAATAATCCTATTTACAAGAAATTTATCTTCTCTTCTATTATCAACTATGGAAGATAAATAGTATGCAAAAAAGAACAACAGATGGCAGTCGTGAGGCAAGAGTGGTCTTTTTCCCATAAAACACTAGAATATTTCCTATATTAGGTTTTTTTTCCTAGGTGAGAAATTGTTCGAATTTGGAAGAAAGAGCATGAAAATTTCTTCTCACACATCAGCAACTGATACGCAGTATAATTTTCTTCTAATTCCACGGCGCCCTTTGCTAAGTTATCACCTTTCGCCATGTTGTTTACATAGATTACGTAATCTACGTGTATAAAATAGTCTACGTGTAGAATGTAGACTATCGTTGTTTACGCGTAGACGCACGTCACTGGTAGTGCCCCACACATGATCCATCTTGGCCATTTTAGAGTTGATCAGCCCCAATGCGCCGGCCGCCTTTGCCCCCAAGGGATCCATTGATTTCAGGCTGGGTGAGCCCTAGAGTCGATTTTTATGCGGGGACAAGACCGGAGATCACTCACCTCGGGAATCGAACCGTGGTCTCCAGCGCGGCAGTCAGACGCCCTACTGACTAGACTGAGGGCACACTACCACAGACAAATTAATTGTGATTGATTAATTTTATTTTACTTCGCGTTTTGTGCCTCTTGGCTAATTTGCGAAGATGGGGATGAGTGATGAAATTGATGAATGGACATTCACAAACAACCATGCCCGAGCGGGATTCGAACCCGGGACCCCTGGCGTCGCAGCGCGATGTGCTAACCACTCAGCCACAGGGTCCGGCTATAGACAAATTAAGGATATAAGTGGTTGAATCAAATATAAACGGGAATTTATTTCTTACTTGCAGGGAAAGTGTGATGGAGTCCTGTGGCCTTGAGGTGATGATAGTGGGTGAATCTGGAGTCTGTTCCTTCCCTGGAGCCCTTGTCAACCTTTAACATCAGTCAGCAGCACGATGAGTGAGCAGGAGGTACACCCGTCCATTGCGCAACGCATCATTATCAAATTTCTTACAAACGAAGGGGTGAAACCAAGTGAAATTTTGACCAGACTTCGAGCACAGTTTGGTGAGTCCACCCTTTCAAAGACCCGTGTGTATGAATGGCACAACATGGTTTTGGGAGGACGGGAAACTGTGGAAAATGAAAGACATCAACGGCGGCCAAGGAAAAGCATCACTCAAGAAAACATTCAGGCTGTTCAGGACTTGACTGAAGGTGACAGTCGCTTGGCAGTCAGTGAAATTTCATCTGCAGTGGGCATAAGTTATGGTAGTGCTCACACGATCATTCATGAGAACTTGGGCTGCAGAAAAATCGCTTCGAGGTGGGTCCCACGCCTCCTCACTGAGGAGCAGAAAAGGTTCGACTGGAAATCTCTGGTTCGTTATGAGAGAGAAGGGGATGAATTTTTGCACAGTCTTGTCACCTGTGATGAAACTTGGGTCCACCACTACACACCAGAGTCAAAACAGGCCAGCAAGGAGTGGCGGAAAAAAGAAGAGGCTGGGCCAGTCAAGGCCAAAAGCCACGCATCAGCTGGGAAGATTCTTGCCACAGTTTCTTTGGATTTCAGAGGTGTCATTTTATTGATTATCTTCATGAAAGAAGAACAGTAAATGCTGCTCCTGGAAAGTGTTAAGGCTGCTTATCGAACCAAACAACGTGGTACACCCATCAGAAGTGTTCTGCTGCTTCATGACAACGCCAGACCTCACACAGCTGCTGCAACACGTGACAAAGTGGGCGAAATTCATTGGACACCACTTGAACATCCTCCATACAGTCCAGACTTATCCCCTTGTGATTATGACTTGTTTGGACCCCTGAAAGAAGCACTCGGAGGTAAGCGTTTTCAGAATGACGCAGAAGTGGAAGAGTTCGTGTGCAACTGGCTGCACACACGACCGAGAACTTTCTCGGACAAACGGATTGCCAAACTCCCTATCCGCTGGCAAAAGTGCATTTCAGTTCAAGGGAGCTTTGTAGAAAAGTAATTACTTTGTTTTGTATTTGTATTTTGTTTCAATAAATTATGAAAAATAAATTTCCGTTTATATTTGATTCACCCTAGTACGTGTACGAAATGGCTTCGAGTGTATATCGTTCGTTTTGACTGCTCGTGACGTCATGGCGAGCGTAGAGCTCTAAATTCCGCACGCTATCTAGCGTCATCCGTGCGTACTATTGGGCGCTTGAACGAAATCCTCTCGCTGCAGCACTTTACACTGTGAACACGTGACACACAAGTGAACTATATCACGGTAGAGAACCTATAGTTATTTATAACATCAAAATTGTATGTCCAAATGTAGCAGAATGTAACCTTGTCCTTCAGTGCCCACTCATCTCCCTTCCCTACCGTCCATTGCACCTTCCCTCATCCCCTCAGAGCCGTCGACAAAGTTACAGAAACAGTCTCCGAGGCAGGGAAGATGGGGCGAAATAAAGGGGAGGAGGGTGGATAGGCGAGAGTTCCGCACCTCGCAATATTCTGTTTATGAAATTCTAAACATGACCGCGCATATGGTCGGACTACCCCCCACCCTCCACCCCCATAACCTAACCGGCCAGAGGTTTCCAATATTACGGACTTTACAAATGCGATATTTCTGATTCAACATGAGACTAAATATCGAATATTCGATATTACGTCCACACATTGGATGGGACGTATCCTTCGGGATATCCCCACAACCCCCCACCCTCTCACCCCAACACGGCAAGAGATATTCCATTGCTCCCCCATTCGGAGGCATTCCGATTCGGACTTTAAAATGCACTTGTGGTCCCATTTCTCAAAATTCGATCCTCCGTAACAAGGCTGGGAATATGGGCAGACTTTTTTGCCAGATGGGACCGAATAAAATATCGAGGGTCCGTGAAAGACATTAAGAAAATATCAAAGATCTTCAGGGGGGGCGGCAGGAGGGGGGGGTTAGGTCGAGGATTTCCTAAGACCCAAATCAAGAAACCATCTGCCCCTGGTCGGAAGTGGTCAAGCTAAAGATTGTGTGAGGAGAAACCGTTCTGGTGTGGAGATTGTGCTGGAAATCGAATAGAGAGAGAGAGAGAGAGAGAGAGAGAGAGAGAGAGAGAGAGAGAGAGAGAGAGAGAGAGAGAGAGAGAGAGAAAGGGGAAGGGAGGGTGAGAGGGGTAAAGGCGGAAGGTTATTTGGATTTCTCCTTTTTTTTATTTTAGTCTACACCTGTCTCCGGAGAAAATAACGAAGGGTTTAGCTTCGAAGGTGAAAACACAAGGTTACCAACTGGCAAGATGATTTGCTTCTTTTCAAGTTGCTGGGTTCGAATCCCGGCCTAGACATGGGTGTTAATTGGTGTCTCTTCATCAATTTCATCACTCATCCTCATCTACGCGATTAGCCAAAAGTGGCAGAAATGCGACGTAAAATAAAGCAAATCGTAATCAGATCAAATCAAGTTGCTTCTCTATCCCCTCAACTGCTTCCTCTTTTACAATCTGATCAAAATCATTGGTAGCCAAGTTAACAAGTTCTATTGTAAAGGCCGTACCCTGTGGCTGAGTGGTTAGCTCATCGCGCTGCGACGCTCAGGGTCCAAGGTTCGAATCCCGCTCGGGCATGGTTGTTTGTGAATGTCCATTCATCAATTTCATCATTTCATCCCCATCTTCGCAAATTAGCCAAGAGGCACAAAACGCGAAGTAAAATAAAATAAATCAATGTATTGTAAAGGCATGTTTTCTAACCCTTAAAGGCCAGTCGCACACCGGATCCGACGCAACATGGCATGACAGGACGAGTCACAACGCCACACGACACGAAGCGGCAAGATGAGTAAACTTGTTGGCTAAAATCTAATAGCAGATTTCGTTCAAGTGCGCAGTAGGTCTAGGTCCGTCTTTTATAATTTGGGAAGCACGTCACGATACATTATTATAACAGTTTATAGCAGAATAAATGTATCAATGTGTATTTAGTATCGCCGCAGCTCACCTTTACAAGAAGAATTTAGTGACTTCACCAGTTTGTTTGTGCAATGAATATACTGCAACTCCAAACCACATTATATTGCAATGCAAACTTTATGAAACTTACAGAGAACCATTTTTACAGGAATTGTACAGGAGTGGACATCAAGCGCCACTGACACTGCCTTGTTTACTGACTTCACCTTCATCCTCGGTAATCTATATTCTTACAAAATATCTTAATAAGTCTAATATAATTCTGTAAAAGTGTAATGAAATTTGGAAACTATTTATTATGAAAGGAATAATTGTGAGTAAATATTATGTGCATACATGTATATAATACCAATTGATAAATTGTTAACTGGTGCATGGATTTTGTCCACAACCAATAAATATTTTATATATATATAAAAAAAATGTGTATTTAGAATTGATGTATCAGTTTATATGTTGTGAATTGAATATATTTCTAGCAAATAACTGGTTAGAAAATATGATATTAACCATTTAATGTAAGATTCAGTAACTACATTTAATTGCTGGCTTCAAGTTGCCCCCGTTTTCGGTCTGTGATTAGATGTCTGTGCCTGAAGTGAGTGGATTTGCGCATGCGCAGATCGTTTTGTCGCAAGCTGCTCCTCGCGAGACCAAATTCCACGGACCTTCGTTGTTTTGTCGCAAGGTGACTCGAGTCAAATGTTTCGTCCGGTGTGGGCACTTTGCCTGCCTGAGACAGTTTGCGACAAGAATGACTAGTGTCGTGACGGATCCGGTGTGCGGCTGACATACAATCAATTTCCTCATTTGAAAATATTACCAACTAGGCAATTTTCTATAGCTGTTCAGATGAATTGTTTAAACTTTTAACCACTGTCTTTGTGCTACATGCACAGATGACGCTAGTTACTGAACACAAGATGTCTTTGGGGAAGGAGTTAACCACAGTCTTTGGTTTGTTATACCAACATAAGGATACAGTGACAGCAATTAAGGGGGGGGGGGGGTGAGGGGTCAGTTGCCCGCCACTTTTGCTCCCGCACTATGCTAAATCTTATCTACGAAGGGAAAGTAAACTGTCCTTTCCCCCTCCCCAGTTTTGGAACCCAATCGCCGCCACCGTGAGGATAGGCATCCCCGATGGCGCATTGGTAACGTTGTCGCGTTGTATCAAGGAGCCCCGGGTTCGATTCCCGGTGGAAGCACACAGTGGTTCGGATCCCACTTTAAACTGTAGGTCCAGTCCCGATTAGCCTTACTGTGCATAAAGTGGACTTAAAACACCAACTCCACCAACATGAGGACGGGAAGAAACGGGAAAAATATTGCCAGCTTGAGTTGTGAATTACGCAATTCTGTATCTATTGCTTTCTTATTCTTCTCCTGATTAATTTGGACACCAAATATAGCTAATAATTTTTGTTCATTATTTATTGTTTCGTGATATAAATGTACACACTTAGAAAAATACTCTATTCTACCTTATCATGATGCTTGTTCGATAACATTTAACGGGATGTAGCCGTTTGGATTCAAATTTAAATATCATGCATAGGGTTAGATAATGATTATAAATTACAGTTGCGTGTAGCATAAATATATTTTAAAAAGTGGTTTCATTAAAATTATATGGATGAGTGGAACTATGTACTGCCCGCACAAACTTTAAAAGCGGTCATGGTAAATTTTCACGGTAGTTACATGGCAACGGATATTGACGATTATTCCTCTAGGCAACTATGGAGCATTTCTTTTCTTATGCTTTGCGTCTGTTGCTATGGAAACCACTTGCATCTTGGTAACAGAATGTAAAAATGAATTCGAAACATGAGGGTATTGTTTAAGTTATGCTATGGTAACAAAGTTACGTTCGTATTTGTAAAAGAAGGAAGAGGAACGACAAGAGACTATATTAACTAATTTTTCTCAAGAAAATGACGACGAGTTAGCATCTGAAATATGGAGACTATATTATGCAAGTGGAGTTAATTGTGTAGAGGTAAGTGCATTTGGTTATTTCTCACCGCCGTTCTATACCTCTAGGATTAATCGCAACGATGGGGATGTGTGATGAACTGACGATGAGACAGAAATAGACTAAACGCATTGGCGGAACAGACTTCCGAGAACCAGGACCTTACAAGACGTTTTTCATTGCGTATCATACCCTGAGGTATGAGGGATCGAACCTGCCACTCACAATTGATTTATGGGTAATGTAGCTAATCATCATTCATGCTCATTAATGATGAGAGCACTTGTCAATTACGACAAGTTGGACGCTTGGCAGCAAGAGGCACAATTGAAATACAATACCTTACAAAATAGTCACTCGTTGGATTTTAGAACCTTGAACCTGAATCATACATGCTAAGGATAGGACAAATACCTGCCTTGACTTACAATAGATGATCAAATCAGTAGCGAAGTGTAAAATGAAAACGTCCTTTTTCCAGGCTTCTCAGCTAGTTGACCTCACTCAGGGACACACACTACTCTCCTTCCCAACTCTCCAAAGTCCTCTTCCCAGTTTCCAATCAATTCAAAAAGTGTCCCCCTCCCAGCCAATCTGCTCCTCTAAAACCCCGGTCAATCGAGAATTCCTCCACGCTGATTCGTGAGTTTTAACCTTCCTGTACTTGTAAACATATTGCTATATTCCTTTTCCGGAATGTCTGGAGTAGCGACGCGCAGAGGCGAAAGCTTGTGGGCGGGGCCAGACTATGCGGCGCTCTCCTGAATGCAGAATTCCCACAGAACTACTGGACGCGAATGACCAGTCGAGTCGCCCCCTCCCGCGCGTTCATTGGACGAGGCACACACCGCAACGTGCGCGCAGGACGCGTTCGCGTTCTCTTACTCCAGACATTCCGGAAAGGAATATACCTGTTTACCTGATGAAACTCTGTAACCTCAATACATCAGGAAGTCTGTTGACTATGCATAATTAAAATGCCTCAGAGGAGTAGACAGCTGGTGTAAACAAGTGCACGACCCTTGGTGAATTGAAGCTTCTAGAGAAAGTTTAAATACAATAAAGAATAATCCTATGGATTGATACGATTGGGTGACGCGTGGTCAGAGCATCGAGTTCCATCGCCGCTGTTTTCTGGGTTTGGAGACCGGAGACCGCTTCTTCTTTTCAAGTAGCTCCCCAGTTATCCCCACGACGTTGGGTCAACACCGAATTTCTTAATATATACGAGGGGCATCCGGAAAGTAGTACCCGTTTTTAATTTAAAACTTTGAACTACTTCTCTACATAGTCATCATGTACATTTAAGCATTTGTCATAACGTGTGACGAGTTTTTGTAACCCAGCTTCATATTCCTCTGCCGCCAGTCCATTGAGAAAAGTACTCACCCCTTCTTTCAGTTCCTGTTCACTGTGAAACTTTCCTCCCCAAAAGCCCTTTAGTTTCGTGAAGAGATGAAAATCTGAAGGAACCAGGTCCGGGATGTAGGGTGGATGGTTGAAATTTTCAGGTAACTGTTCACTGATTTCATCCAGTGTACACGCCAATCGTTCTTGATGAATTTGTCAACTGCACTCAGCAGTTCGTCCGTAATGACAGACGGGCGTTCATGGACGTTCTCCCTCCCCGAGTTAAAGTTTCGACACCAGCGCCGATCACACGACTCATCAATAACATTGTCGTCTCCATAAATCGCCTTCAATTGACGGTGAATATCACATGGTCGCACATTCCTGGCGTAGAGAAATCTGATCACAGACCTAACTCCACAAGTGGCAGCGTTTTCAATTCATTTGAGCATTGTAAACACTCACAGAAACAATATCTACAATGACAGCGCTACGAAACTTCGCACACACTGAGCAGACAGTCAACTGAAGTCGTTTGACCTTGAGCGGCGGCTACTCGCGTCACTAGCGCTCCACACGGCGCGAACGGGTACTACTTTCCGTTGGCCATCGTAAAATTAACGCCAATTGACTTGCACAACCCTTTTCTGTGCACACCCACATATACTTTTGAATATAAGCTTACCACACAACTAGTGCGAGTTCTTGATGGGTCCAACACAATGATGCATCTGTATTTGTTATTGTTAATTCATCCAGCTTATCACAATGAGCCAAAAATGACATAAAAGAGACGTAAGATATATATATATATATATATGTATATATATATATATATATACTATATATATATATATATATATATATATATATATATATATATATATATATATATATACATACATACCAGTTTATACTTGTAAAACTTTATATTGGTCTTCGTATCTCGTCTTTTTTTGTTATTTTGAATCGCTCTTTGCCACTTTTGGTTAATCGTGACGTTGAGGATGAGTGATGATATGATGAGATGAACCTAAAGGAAATCGGCCAGGATGGGAAATCTGGGATTGATCTTGCCCAGGATAGGTACACAAATGAAAGGCTTGTGTTGCTGTAGCCATAAACCTTCGGGTTTAAGAAGGCTAGAGAGTTAGTTAGCCGAGATTAATCATATCCACAACATCCAAACATGGAGACAACTGAACTTACACGATTAATTAAGCAATATGAACGACCATCTGGGCTCGTCGAAAGAGCCTCTCCATTAGCAACACTGTCGGCGAAGTAGGAACCGAACATCCGTCCCGATTTCATATATCAGGACGGACGCTTCGGCCTTTCACCCTCCACACCCCTCCCAACCCCTCAGAGCCCCATCTCCGACACAAGTTGCGATCCCCATATTGCTTATATTTGCAGATGAAGAAGCCCTTATATTTAGTGTTCCTTAGGCGCCTCCCGCCGAGGTTTCGCTATGGGAATCTCGCCCTTACGGTCCACCGCAGGCATCAGCTGGTCAAGTAGGAAGGATGAGTTGAATAAGCCGGTGTCGAATGACGGGGTTGTTGGAATAAAAAAAGAACAAAAAGGGGAAGAAATATATAGGAAAGGGAGGAAAAGGAATATCAATGCAGGCTGACCGCGCTGTCGACTCTTAAAACAGAATTCTGACCAGGAACCGAATTCGAACCAATAAAGAAATATTATCACTTGTAAAGAAGCATCGGGGGGTTGGGAATGTTTTATTAAAGTCCGCTGCCTAGGAGCCAGTACGTGACCGGATTCTGATATATTTTTCTTTTTGGGTCGTTGATGGAAATTTTCTCGGCAAATATTCCCCCCCCCCACCCTCCCCTCTTTCCTGGAACCGATTTCCGCCTTTTGTCCTGAATTACGATCACCTTACAGACCGTGTCATTGATGTTCTGGCAACACTTAGGCCCCCCTCCTTCATGTGAGACAAATGCCGATCGGATGTTGCCCCGGTAATATTCGCGCCAATATTGTCTCGTAAAGCATCATATCCTCCCTTGTATAATTCAGACTTATTTCATTTTGTGAGTGGAGTAAGTTACGAGGGGGTGAGGGGGAGGTGAAGTACCGTGTTCTGGATTCTTTGTTTGAGCAATATGTCGATCTTATACGTTATGATCCTGACGTCACAACTGCAACTGTTCATAACGTGTTTTGCTAACGAATGAATTAATTGGCTATACTGCACAATCAACCCTTGTGTTTTACCACTTCGGCGTAAAAAAAATATATGTTCACTTGTACGCACTGTGCATTTTTCAATTAGATGTTCCTGTTCTGTGAAATAATGCAAACTTTCTTACATTACTTTCCAGAGCTTCTCTCCTGTACCCACATTCATGTTGTAAACACACAGTATTGCCAGGTCGAACTTTGGTTTTTAACGTGGATATAGATGCTAATTTCCACTAGGATTCAACTTTATTTCGTGTTTTCATCCGTATTTATGGCTTTCATTATATTTTTGGATATTGAAGTTTCTATTTTTTAATAGCTGTGAATTATTTTCGTTATTTTAAATTGTTTTCCTTCAATTTGTTTAGGAAATATATGGTCTTTGGTTATTTTATTGTTCAAGGTTGTCTGTTCGTTGTGCGATAAGGGAGACCCTGACTTCACTTGTGTCCCTTATCGCACAACGTGAGGACAACCGTGCGTTGTGACGTCACTGGAGGAATGCCTACGTTGTTAGGTTAGGTTCGTTAGGTTTGATTCTCTTAGCATGAATACACTGTAAATGTATTATTTATGCTAAGATAACTAAATCCAACAACCTTTATATAACAAATTAGGCATTTAACTTACATCTTCACGCAAATTAGGCTCATTATGTTTCCTCAAACTAAAAACTGTTTTCTTCCACTTCGAATTGTTTCCTCACCATAAATCTTACATTTCTGGAATCCTCGATTCAAACCCTTTCCAAATTTTTTGGGTGCGTCGACATATATGGCCAGTTTGCATCCTTCAACGTACACTGGAAATTATCCCCTTAACTAATATCCTTATCTGAGAGTTACAAAAAGGGTGTAAAAAGCCAATTAAAAAAGGTTGAAAATGCAAAGTTGTAAATGAACCTGCACAGGACAAAAACAACACATTGAGAAGGTAAGGATGGGCTAAAATCTTCGTCACAGACAGTGGAAGTGGCCTGCTCTTCCCAAGAGCTAAAACATTGATTAAAAATACTATCATCGACTCCCAACGTGCATGAAAGAGTCTGAGGAAATTTTAAGATTGTGCGGGCACGGTACAGCGGAGGGTACAGTTAACTCATCCTCAAACTTTGCTTTTAAGTCCATTCTATGCAGAGAAAGGCTAATTGGGACTGGACCTACAGTCTAAAGCGAGATCCGAACCAGTCAGAGTGCGAGTGCGAAACTAACAATCTTGTCCTGAAATTTCCCACTCATCAAACTTTTCCCGGGGAGGGGGGGGGGGAGAGTTTTGGTTGTAACAACAAACATAAACAATTAGTTTTGGGAGTCGAATATACTGTACTGGAATAATATCTAAAACACATACGGAACGGACAACAAAGAGCCTCATCTCTAAGGGCACTTCTGAACCCAGCAATTCCTGGAACACAGAAATTAGTTCGACTTGTCATTTCTTCTCCATTTCTCATCGCCTTTCGTCAGCTACCACAAAGTAAAAAAAGTGAAGTGCTCCCCTGTGCTTAGCACCGCGGCATGAAGGCGTATAGGGGGTGTGGGGGTAATGCCCCACACTTTCTTGATCCGGTCGTGAATAGGGGTGATGTGATCGGCATTACGCCCCTGATCGCCTTTACCCCCCAGGTACCCATGTCATTTGACGCTGGGTGGGCGCCGGGGCCGCTTCCAACATTAGAAAAGTTCCCGGATTTGAACCGGCCGGGGATCGAACCCGGGACCTTTAGCATGGTAGTCAGACACGTTACCGATTGAATAAAACACGTAATAGAATTTAGAAGTGAGTTTTATACAGGAAACTATTATTTTCTTAATGTTTCTTAATTTTTGCCCCTTAGTCACGCAAAGCATTTTTCATTGCATTGGTAGTATAGGTATTATAATCTAAAATTTGCAATCGAATTTTCAATGGACAGTCGATATAATATATCGAAATTCCTATATGAAGAAATTAGAATGTAGAAATGCTCATGAATGTAGTCGCAGAGCAAGCTGTCCTTTTTCCCCACAATTGACTCATGCGCAGCATGCACCGCATGCGTTCACGAGACGCCTGTGAATGTGTGTATATGTGTGTGTGTTTTTTTGTGTGTCTCTCTGCTCCTTCCCCCCCCCCCCCCCCCCACCAATCTGCAACGATTTCGCACCCTGGAACCACTATGTGCCTTCATTGGATGTCGGACCCAGGACCCTTTGTTCACGATACCACACTACGCCCTCTCGATGTTGTTCCTAAATCGAGATGAGCAAGATATTGACTCAAGTATTCACATCCCCGTCCATAAAGTATTCACATCCCCGTCTATAGTTCGTTGCACTTCTTGACTCTCTCTGCACCCACACATGGTGCAACACCGACTCGTCTACTTCGTTGATTTGGTGTCAAGTAGCATCTTTGGTGTCTGCAGTCTGCACTACGTTCCGGAGCGGTGTAGTGTGTTGTCACGTGGTGCGTACTAACTAATCAAATGAACGTCTAAAAGCAGCAGACAGGCATTTGTTGAATCTTCTGAATTTGGTCTACTTGGTTGAACGTAATTTCCTTGCACCAACCTGACAACGGGATACACCTGCACTACACATAATGTCAAAAATATAAAATTTTATACAATTACAGCTGTAGCATGGAGATAAAAAACTCTTCGCTCTGTCGTCAAGTTTTCGATGATGCAATCTGCCACTTGCATTGTTTCCCTGCCCTTGCCTTGCCAATATGCAGCGCTCTCAAAGGCTTATTGCCTCCATTTTCATCCAGAGTAAAAATGTGCATACATAAAGCACATATTCTTTACACTTGCATTCAAAACACTGTACGTATTCCGTTCGACACAGTCTACTACAATGGCAACACAGAGTGCACAGGTACGAGCGAAGGGGTAGCGATAAGAGAAAACAAGTGACTGTCTACTTTAGTTGGCGATTCTGCAGGTAGAGCTGTACTCATTTCGTTCGTTCTCTTTGTATGTAGGCAGTGCTGTGGTGTCAAAATTTTCACAGGGTATATTCTACGGTTCGTGAAATTTTAATTTGGAACCTTGCTTCCGTCAACTTTGGCAATAAATATATGCATGAAATCAATTGTTACGTACCCAATAGGCCTAATTCTTGTAAATAGTTGCTAAGGTGAAACAGAGATGGCAGCTCAAGGCATGTAAGAAAGACAATCGTTGTATTATAAATAAATTATAGCGTTAATAGGCATAAAAGTAAATTAAAAAGATGAATAATAATAAAGTAGAGTGTAAGGTAAACAAGAAAAGATATAAAGATGAAAAATTAATCAAGATACTTGTGAAATTAACAATGTGCTCATACACAAGTATATACGAAATGTAAAGAAGAGGAAAGACTGATATAAATTTGTGTTTGCAAGCAGATTTTTAATATCTCAGCGTATTAGAATACTTATGGCGATACCCATAATTGATACAAAAAGGGCATATTACAATAGAGAATACATTTCTAAAACAAAAAAAAAATGGAACGCGTATTTTAATGATAGTCTATAGGATCCCAAGCGTCTCGATCGAGATACCCAAATGTAACCCTCACGGTCCCAAGCGTCTCGATCGAGACGCTGTGTCAAGGTCGTAGTTTATACGTTATAACTTTTCTACTTTTGGCTAGAATTTCGATATTTTTTTTTATATTGTTCCTAACACATGTATTTAACAGAAATGTTTCTTGCACCTTCTTTTTCTTCATGAAAATGAAGGTGAAAAGGCGGGAAAAGGGACTTCTCTTTTGCGTCTCTTTTCGAGGGAAAACTTTTGCTGACAAAGGAAGACGGGCTTTGTTGTTCTAAAGCAATGCTTTTCACTCCCGCCTGTTAACTGCATTCGAAGGAAACTTGTTTATCAGTATCGGATGTCAAAATGAAAGTTTTCAGTTAGGGTACAAGCAGGGGGTGGAGGGTGGGGGAGGGGGAAGACTGGTTGTTGAATCTGCGTTGTGAGAATGGAATTTCGAAGCGCGCTGAAGGAAACCTTTATTTTTCTAGCACAAGTGTCCACAAGTTGCGACAGGGGTTACCCTGCATTGTCTAAAAATAGAATTTCAATCAGCTGCAAGAATCGACGCTCATTTTTCACTGCTTTCTAGCTTTTCGCTCGTGAATATTGTGCGTAGGTGTCGTTTTGTGCCCAAGTGCGAGGACATTTTTTGGGTGAAGTGACAATTTTTTAAAATAATTTTTGGGGGTTTTCTCCCTTCCCCCTCCTTATATACGCCAAATTTGCATAAATTTTGCATTTTGTGCATTTTGACATTTTTTGGGGGGGCGGGGGGAAACCATTTTTTTAAGAAAAGTATTTTTGAGGGGATTTCCCCCCTTTCCACCTCCATATGTACGCCGAATGTGCATACATTATATATCGTCTGAATCTGTGATTTATTCTGCGTACAACGGTATATCGTTCATATCTCCAGGGCAAATAGTCTCTGAGCTAAAGTCATTTCAAGGTACCGCTGCATTTTGAAGCTTGAATCAGTGGCGTGCCGACCATTCTTTTTGGAGGTACAAGTCAAGTTACATTGGTCATATGATAATAATGCAAATATTTTTGTGTTTCTTACATGACAGCGATAATTTCTATGTGCATTTTGAACTTTTCATATCCCTTTTTTCGGGGGAGCGGGTGGGGGGGGAGAAACCCCATTTTTTAAAAAAAAAGTATTTTCAGGGGATTTCCCCTCTTTCCCCCTCCATATGTACGCCGAATGTGCATAAATTATATATCGTCTAAATCTGTGATTCATTCTGCGTACAACGGTATATCGTTCATATCTCCAGGGCAAATAGTCTCTGAGCTAAAGTCATTTCAAGGTACCGCTGCATTTTGAAGCTTGAATCAGTGGCGTGCCGACCATTCCTTTTGGGGGTACAACTCAAGTTACATTGGTCATCTGATAATAATGCAAATATTTTTGTGTTCCTTACATGTCAGCGATCATTTCCATGTGCATGTCGACACTGTCATGTACTTTTTTCTTGAGGGGAGGGCGGGGGAACCAAAATTTTTTTCCGAAATTTTGGAATTTTGAGAGTTAGCCCCCTGCCCCCCGCCACATATACGCCGAATTTGCATAAATTTCATATAGTCTGAATCTCTGGTTCATTCCGCGTACAACGGTATATCACTCATCTCTCTAGGGCAATTAGTCTCCGATCTACACTCATTTAATTGAAACTCTGCATTTTGCTCAAAATTGGCTCGGGACCGAGAGGCTTACATGTGAAAATGGCCTTGGGACTCAAAAGGTTAACGGGATGGACTACGGCCGCCATCTTGAAAATTCGTCCCATTCACTTACATGGTAAATTGTTACCATAATTGCGTTGCTCTGAAATGGAACTTCGACCATCTGCTTGTAGGGCCTTGTTCTTCGTAACCGTCCCCTATGTTCTAATACTTCGAAGCATAAATTTTATAATTATATTGAGAGCAAAATAATAAAAACTGACAAAATGCAGCTGACATGCCTTACCACTTAATTTTCTTATTTCACAAGAAGAATATTATAAATCCAACATAATAGTTCACTAGAGGAAACATTTATGCTGCAATTGATGTATACTTGTCACTGGGAACTTTGCGTATTATTATGCAATTACTATAATATTCGAAGTCTGCAGCGTATTTTTTTCGCAGCATATTGTGCTGCCACCTACCATTACTCCTGGAACTTCCAGGAGGCGGAGGGATATTTGACTTGGGCAGCTTCACGTTCGTCGAGTGCTGTCAACCAACACAATCGCCAAAAAATAGAGAAGAATGTCTCTATCAGGTCAGGGAAAAGAAAGACGAGGCGAGCAATTAACTTGAAAATTTGGCGAGAATAACAAAAGCAATATAGATAAATGTAAATATGTATTTATATTACTTCCTGTAATGTAGATAATTTAAAACTGCGCAGTCGTCACGCGAACAATTTTGTCCGCAAATTCATGGGTCGTAGAAAACCTTGCTGGTCTGAAGCCTAGAAATTGCCTGAGGGAGGGATACCGCTATGGTTCTTCCGTCCCTCGGTAGGAGCGAGCTCCAAATGTTTGTCACTTCACTTGAGAGTGGTCAAGGTCAACTTTTCGGAATGACACAACTGTGTGTTTATTTACGATACAACAGATCCCAGTGATTAGGCGATACAACCAGAAACATTTCTTCTTTTTGGAAACTGTTACGTCTTTCCATTGGGAAAGGGTTTCTACAAAATGTGCGAATAATTATTGTTTTGATTGCACGATAAGCTGCATATTCTATTATTGTGTAAAAGTATTTTCTTTCACCTAGATGCTTCCCTTGAATAATTTCACAAATGATAGTTTACGTATTCTCACGAAATCCGTACTGCTTATGTACGGTATCCTACAAAAATAATTGTAGACAAACGAGATACGAAATAGACTGACTGCAAGCATAGGTGGATGCATAAAATTTTCCTGGGAGGGTCACAAAATATGCCGCAAAGATACGACAGGATGTAATATTGAGAAGATTATGGGCAGACACAAGATTCCAAGACAAATGCAAGGATGAAACAACTGTTTTTCTTTTACATCCACTTTTACATCTCACCAAATCCGAACCCGGGACCCTTGATTATACGGAAAGGAAAGGTGCCAACGTTAGAAGAATTTGATGAAGTAGAAGTTGTTCCACAATTACTTGTATTGACAGTGATTAAAAAAGAAATACTTTTGAGAATTTTCTTATTCAGACGAAACTCTATTTTTTCTTATTTAACGTCGCTTCTACGCCACTTTTGACTAATCGCGACACTGGTCGACAGTGATTTTTTTTTTCGAGCTGCTGAAGACGAATCTGAACTAGGTTTTTGTCCTGCACCCTCAGATTTAGAATTAATGCCAGTTATAGTATCAACCTTTAGACCCCGGCCAAAATTTGAAGGAAATTGCAGAGCTTCATGTTGGCGGCCTTTGTACCCCTCTACTAATTAGCCCCGTCTACTTGGCTGCACTTTTTAACACTCGGTGCAGTGCAGGTGTATCCAGTGTCAGGGTGGTGCAAGGAAATGACGTTCAACCCAAGACTACTAGAAGTCTTGCGTTCAACCAACTAGACGGAAAGCGGTGTTCGAGTTCAAAAGATTCAACAAATGCCTGTCTGCTTCTTTAAACGGCCATTTGATTAGTTAGCACGCACCACGTCACCATACACCACACTTGCACCGGTCCGGAAGGTACTGCAGACGGTGCAGACACCAAATATACTACTTGACTCGAAATCAACGAACTAGAGGACTCTGTGTTGCACCGTGCAACCAACTAGATGCTTCGGTGCAAAGAGAGTCAAAGCGAGTCAAAAAGTGCAGCCAACTAGACGGGGCTATCATCCCAGAATCACAAATGATACCTCGTTGGAAAGCTTATGGAACTCAGATTCCAACAAAGTACATTTAGGTTCCACCACGCCCAATTTGTAGAAGAAGAAGAAGAAAATAAGAAAATTTGGGGGAAAGTTAATTTTTGGAGAACTTGAGGTAAATTTTGCAACACTTACAGTTGCGCTACGCAAACATAAACTCAGTAAGACACACCCTATACGTTAAGTTGGCTAACTGAAGTTGTCCTGTAGGACGAATTTCAATGAAGAAACATATGTAAAGTATACATATTGCAATATACAGGGTGAGTCAAAAGTCCGTGACCACCCCTTATAAAATGGAGGGAGTGTAGATTGCAACAATTCAACACTTTTTCCAGTTCTTAAAACTGGTTAAAACTGAGATTATTTGCGAAAATTACAGGACATAAATGAATATCACCTATGCCCAGGTCGGCGCTGGAATCTTGAACGAAAGTCACACACACATATATATACTAAAACAAAATTACTTTTTGTTAGAGTGGTGTTGGTATTATAAGCAGGAAAAGTGAGAGCATACAGAATACACCACTTCGAAAACTGTGAAAATTGTCATACTCTTAGAAATGAACTATCTTATTATTCGATATTTCATTAACTTCAGTTGGGGGTTAGGGGGCGAGGTACCAGGGGACATCGCCACGGAGGTTGAGTCTCAGGCGAAACAATCAGAAACATTGGAAAGATCCGAGTTCCTATTCGCGAACCGTCTTGTAAACAAAAAGTAGAAAAGTAGCTACTCGTTACATAAACGACAGAATGAGTGAATCAGTGAAGTCAGATATATATTCCACTATCTGAGGTTGTATTATTTAATATTATTAGTATTATTTTACTGTTCTTGGTTCTTGAAATGCCGTAATTTATTCTGTTGTTCGCAAAAAGAACAGTATTTCCTGGTGAGATATTTTGCTTTTGCCTTGACGTTGTATTTATGTGGGCCTTTAATATATTTTTATGTAAATTTTTTTCAGATTGAAACATAATTTTAATTACGATTTTTAATAACGATCTTTTATGTGTGAGCGAATTTATAATATTCATACCAATATTACGAAATCAATTATTAATTCATATGCAGTCCCAGGTAGCCAAATGTTGCTTTCGGTGTGAACTGTCTGGTGTTGGCCAAGCATCGTGAGGATAATGGCGAGTTCATTAAAAAGGAAAGCCAATTAAGCTTCGCCTGGAAAGCCAAATAACAGCAACAATTGGTTTGATCGATTTATTTACTTGGTTTATATTTCTTCGTTTTTCTGCCACTTTCGGCTAATCTCGAAGATGAGAACAAGTGATATGATATTATGAAATTGATGAAACGACGCTCACATGGAAGCCCATAACCAAGCCTGGATTCGAACCCGGGAACCCTGTCGTTGTAGCGCGCTGTGCCAACCATTCGGCGTCGAAGGTCGGCACGATAAAAACAATTGGACTCGTTGCGCTGAGCAGGTGTACTCCAAAGATAAGCCATTCGGTAGGTATTGGACCTCAGACGAAATTTTCACCATGGAGTTTATTATTCCAAAGCTGCTACCTCGGTGGCGCAGAACTAACTGACTTCTGTTCTAAAGGCTCTAGGTTCGAATTATGGCCATGGTTTACATATTTTAGGGCATTTGTTCTATTCCCTGTATCATCGGATCACCATTTATCCTTGCCGTGGAAAGTGACGAAGTTTTTGGTTCACTTTGCTCAGATAGGCAAATCGGAACTGGAGTAGTGGAGTTTCCGAGCCCTTGATCACAATCCCACAACGTTATCCCCTACGCTATCGAGGCGGCCTGAAAAGTGGCGTAGACGAGTGGAGGAAATAAGAACTATAAAGAGTGTATTCAATCCTGAATATTAACTATAATACAAAAATTCAATTTTCAATACTTGGATTCTAAGAAAGCTTATTCATATAAAGGTGGATCCCATACAATTTGTAACGAGACTGATTCGTTACAATAAATAAGTGAGTAAGTGGTCAGTAATTTGTCAGTTTTTTTTTTACTTTGTTCAATTAAATCAATAATTTTTACCACTTAAATAGTTTCCTATCACCAAAATCAAAACAATCGCACATAGGAAATTCCAACCCAACCTGAGTCGCTGGCTAAGGGCTAGCACTACAGACATTCAGTTCAGTGGTCAACCTTGCCTCGGGGACAGACAAAATCAAAACAAAAGCAGTCGGAGGGTGTTGGTTGAATGTTCTGCGAGGAAGGAATTTACAGTACCGGAAGTTTGGGGATGGGAGCTTGAACGAGGGTCGGCACGTGTTTCGTATTTTGTGAGTGAAAGTTTTATTTTAGCGTATACTATTTTTCACTGTTTTTAAGTAAAATATAGAGTAATTAACTTATATTTTAGGAAAGAAATCAAATGGTAACGTTGTACACAGAGAACACCATAACACTTCCTTGCAGTAGTTTGCAAACATTCAACTACAACTTTTATTTTTTTTAGCTAAATTAAATCGAAATATAAAACAACCTTTCTCATCTTGTCTATTCTAATGCATAACATACAGCCAAAGTACATCTACGTTTCGTGTGTTGCACTAAGTACAGGTAAATTGTAGAGGAAGAACTGCAGCGATGGAGGAAAATGCAAATCAAACAGGGAACTATATTCAGTCGCGGAATAAGCCACACTCTTGCGATGGACCCGCTCGCGAAACTATCGTCGGTGGTTGCTAGTAATTCGGAAGTTTCACCACCAGATGTCTCAGACGTAAGGGTGGCAAAGTCGTTTCCTTGATCCATGGCGTTAAACATAAAGGCTTCAGTAGAATTTCATAAGCTACTGCGCAGCATGATATTGTATTTTAATTTTCTTCTTGATACTGATTTTATGATTGAGCTTATACAGGGTGTCTCAAAAGTAATAGCGCAAACTGACACAGGTGAAAGTACACGATAATAGAAGCAAAAAAGTCTCTGTAAACATGGGTCTGCAAAAGAGCCGTTTATGAGATAATTGCGAGTGTGTGGTTGGTTACAAGCCACCACTGACCGTTGTTTGTAAACGTCGTCCTAGTTGGTAAAATGCTAATAATACAGTAAATTTCCATTTTCACTACGCAGCACAACTGACGTGACTCCCACAGTACGATTAGACTGTGTACTGATTGTATCCATCCTGTTTGATTACAACGCCATCTCTCGGGAATGTTCTGTTTTGTAAACAAAGAGCAAACCTCGGACCGCGCAAGGAGTAAAGCACTCGGTGTTTACAAAATGCAATCAGTGACGGCTTCTAACCACACATTCGCACACATTATTAGCATTTTGCCAACTAGGACGACGTTTACAAACAATGAAGTCAGTGGCGGCTTGTAATCACACATTCGCGATTATCTCGAAAACGGCTCGTTTGCAGACCCATGTTTACTGATACTTTTTTGCTTCTATTATCGTGTAGTTTCACCTGTGTCAGTTTGCGCTATTACTTATGAGACACCCTGTATTATGTAGCGTTTCTGGCACTTTTGCCTAATTGCAAAGATGATGATGAATAATGTTGATAAAATGAAGTAGATGAAAGGACAATCACAAATGGACATGGACAACACACAACACAAGTCTCACATAGCGTCCAGATGCCAGGGCCTCCTTAGTCTGCAGAATGCGGTGCAAGGTTACGTGAAGAGGTTGACACTTGGCTGTCTATAAAAAGGGTCACTATCGCCTCTTACGCCGATTTTCTGAATTATCGGTTTGTATACCGTTAATAACATTAATAATACCGTTAATTACAAAACATGAAAAACTCAATATGCTGACCAAGGCACTAATTTATTTCATTATAAAACAAACGTAACGTTTCAACCTTCTAGCAAGATCTTCTTCAGACTCTGCACCAAGTACAAATGTAACAAGGTACAAAAACAGGACGATATATATACTAGGGGTGGCCAGATCCGGATCCTGGCGGATCCGAAATCCGGATCCGGTTGGTTCCGGATCCTCCTAAAATTTTTCGGATCCGGATCTGCGGATCCGGAATTTTCGGATCCGGATCCAGAACTTTCGGATTCGGATCCAGAACTTTCGAATCCGGATCCAGAATTTTCGGATCCGGATCCAAAACTTTCGGATCCGGTACTTTCAGATCCGGATCAGCTAGTTTCGGATCCGGATCCGGTACTTTTGGATCCGGATCCGGAATTTTCGGATCCGGATCCGTTTTGCCATCCCACATGCGCTTCTTTGGAAAGTAAGAATGTGCTTATAACATATTGTTACCTGCTAATATACATATATATATATAATATACATACACACATATATATATAGTGTGTGTGCTCGCGTGCGCGATTTGTAATTAATTAATACACTTACTTACTAGGGAGGTCTAAGTCTCCCCCTCCGATATCCATGAAACTTGGCAGGTGTATAGAGGCCCCCCCCCCTCAAATGTCAAGATGAGGAGAAATTGAAGTGGGGATCTGTCCCCGAAACCACGTAAATATGGCATAGGAAGAAACAGGGGGCATACGACCTCTCTATACACCTGTCAAATTTCATGGGAATCGGAGGGGGACACAGGGGTCAGATGATTCCCACAGCAATTTGTCCTAATCTTGATATTTGAGGCGGGTTTTGCCCCCTAAAACAGTATTTTAGCCGAAACAAAAAAACACGTATTTCTTCCTTTGGGCCCCTCTATACACCTGCGAAGTTTCCTGAAAATCGGAGGGGAACACAGGGGTCAGATCCTTACTTTAATTTGTCCTCATCTTGACATTTGAGGGGATTTTGCCCCCTGAAACAGTTTTTAGCTCAAACAATAAAACACGTAATTCTTCCTTCGGGCCCCTCTATACACCTGCCACGTTTCATGGAAATCGGAGGGGAACTCAGGGGTCAGATCCCCACTTCAATTTGTCCTCATCTTGACATTTGAGAGGAGGTTGCCCCCTCGAACAAATTTTTTTCCGAAACAAAAAAACACGTATTTCTTCATTTGGGCCCGTTTATACACACACCTGCCAAGTTTCATGGAAATCTGAGGGGGACACAGGGGTCAGATCCCCACTTCAATTTGTCCTCATCTTGACATTTGAGGGGGTTTTGCCCCCTAAAACCGTTTTTTAGCTGAAACAAATAAAACACGTAATTCTTCCTTTGGGCCCCACTATACTGCCAAGTTTCATGGAAATCGGAGGGGGACCTTTAGATAACCTCCCTTGTTAGTCTTACACTTTGTAATTTTTTAACACTGCATATATTATAATGTTTTATTTTAATTTGTAAAACTGTAACTGTAGAACAATTGTATAATTTTTGTATAACATTTCTATCTTGTTATATGTGTTAAAGGTTTCATCCTGGAATGGAATGTCTCACATTTATGTGTGTTTTCATTTCCAATACATTCGAATGAATACATATTCGTTTCAATGCCATTTACAAAATCACTTCGGACATTTGTGCACGAGTGTGTTAGCCGATGCGTAGCAAAGTATTTTAGGAACAACACTTGAAAAAAATTCTTGTAGGACTAAGGTGTGGTAATATTATAATGGGATTGAGATACGAAACTCTCGGATCCGGATCCGGATTTTCGGATCCGGATCCAGATCCGAAACTTTCGGACCCGGATCCGAAATTTTTGGATCCGGATCCGAAACTTTCAGACCCGTATCCGGATCCGCGGATCCGGAACTCTCGGATCCGGATCCAGATCCGAAACTTTCAGACCCGGATCCGGAACTCTCGGATCCGGATCCAGATCCGGAACTTTCGGATCCGGAACTCTCGGATCCGGATCCAGATCCGAAACTTTCAGATCCGGATCCGGATCCGGAATTTTCGGATCCGGATCCAGATCCGTAACTTTTGGATCCGGATCCGGATCCGAATGGATCCGGATTTTTCGGATCCGGATCCGTTTGGCCATCCCTAATATATACACAAACATTACTCCCATCTAGACTATTAGAAAGTTGTTCTGGAAGAAGGTGTTAGAAAGAGTGGAAAGGACAAGAGAGAAAGAGGAGAGAAGAAGGAAGAAGAATGAAGGAAAAAGAGCGTGAGATAAAGAGTCCAACCACATTCTAAATGGAAGAAAATATGTTTAGCCTTTTAGGTAAAGGTACAGTTGACAAGGGAAAGCCACCTGCTAGAATGTTCCAGAACAACTTTCTAATAGTCTGGAGGGGAGTAATGTTTGTGTATATATATCGTCCTATTTTTGTACCTTGTTACATTTGTACTTGGTGCAGAGTCTGAAGAAGACCTTGCTAGAAGGTTGAAACGTTACGTTTAGTTTATGTTTTATAATAAAATAAATTTCAGCCTTGGTCAGCATATTGAGTTTTTCATATCATGGCTTAATGGTGTTATACAAGGTAGAATCAAAAAGTAAGGTAACAATTTTTTTCCCACAGAAACCTTTATGTCGTGGTTGCCTAAACTGTGACAGGGTATACATGACACTGCACACTAACATTCCACATAGTCACCATATTTGTCTAAGCACGTGTTCCAGCAGGTGACCAATGCATCAATGCCACGAGTGAAGAAATCAGTGTCAAGGCTTTCCTACCAGGTTTTCACTGCATCCTGTGCCTCTTGCACTGTGTTGAAGCGTCGTCCTCGAAGATGCTTCTTCATTGGTTCGAAAAGATGGAAATCGCTGGGTGCAAGATCAGGGCTGTATGCGGGGTGTTCCAAAACCTCCCAGTGGAAACGTGTGACATGGTCACGGGTGAGCTGCGCTGTGTGAGGTCAAGCGTTGTCGTGTAACAACAATACACCCTCCCTGAGTGCTCCAGGTCGTTTCCCACGTATGGCCTCTCTCAATCTGTCCAATGTCTGGCAGTAGGTTACAGCATTGACAGTGGTTCCACGTGGAAGGAATTCCAGGTGAATCACACCAAGGTGGTCCCAAAAGATCGTGGCCATTGTTTTCCTTGCACATGTTACTGTTTTAAACTTTTTGGATGGGGGCGATGATGGATGTTTCCACATCATGGAGGAACGTTTGGATTCCGGTGTCCACAATGGCACAGGTGTCTCATCACCCGTAATGATGCGATACAGAAATGACGACCCTTCTTGTTGATAACGGATCAGGTGGTTCTGACTCGTGCCCATTCGTCTGCCTTTGTCATAATCAGTGAGATTTCTTGGTACCCAATGTGCACACACTTTGCGGTAGCCAAGCGTGTTGTGCACAATGATGTGCACAGAACCATACGAAATGTTCAGTGCATCTGCAATGTGTGACAGTGTGATTTGCCTATCCTCCCTAATCATTCCCTCCACCTGGCAAATGTTCTGGTCGGTAGCTAAAGTTGACCGTCTGCCACTTCGCTGATCATCATTAATGTCAGTCCTACCATTTTCAAACTCTTTACACCAACACCACACTTGTTTCCTAGATAACACGTTGTTTCCATACACCTCCACAAGTTCCCGATGGATCTCGGCTGGTTTCTTCCCCTTCGCATGCAAAAACCTGATCACAGTTCGCACTTCCACATTTGACCATGTTTCCAGTAACCCTGCCATCTTCGAACTGCGATTCTCTGCAACTGTGTCACCGTGCTGCTCTCTCGCGGTCACCAGGGATACTATCCATCAGTACCTACAACACACAAAAAAAAAAACAGTTACTAGCATATTGTAGTACATTTTCAGGGCACTTGTTACCTTACTTTTTGATTCTACCTTGTAATTGTTAATTACACTAAAATAAAAATTAAAAAAACTTGTGAAGACACTTATGTAAAAAAAGCGAAAAATGAACAGAAAAAGCAACAATTATCTTCTTACATTCCCTTCTTTTCTTGAAAAACAGAAATGGAGCAGATAAATTCCAACGAAACGAAAGTGGAACAAGGTAGCATACGTTATGGGTAAGGTTAATCAAAGCAGAGGCGCAACCACGATTTTTTGTCTGGGGAGGGGGACAAGTACCAAGATAAACGTACCAATAATGATAATAATATAATATTGTTATTATCATTATTATTAGTGGTAGTAGTAGTAGTAGTAGTATCAAAGACGTAAATTACGCAAAAAAAGGGTAGAATTCGGTGCTAAAGAATTTATGTTCGAACAAACTGTTTGAATTATATTTTCAACACGTTCAATTTCACATTAATAATGGGAAACAAGCACACAAACTATTTTTAAAGGACAGAAAATGCTTGATAAACGCATTCCAAATATATACCTAGGTATTGTTTTACATTAACATGTATAACTTTCATGCACGATATATGTTTCACACGTGTGCAACATGTAGCGACGTGAAATAAGAAAATACATGTGCAACATGCCAACATTAAATCGCCTATGTATTCAACGTATATTATTTAAAT
Source organism: Lepisma saccharinum (assembly GCF_977018435.1). Lineage (NCBI taxonomy): Eukaryota > Metazoa > Arthropoda > Insecta > Zygentoma > Lepismatidae > Lepisma > Lepisma saccharinum. Next base: position 10,325,523 of record NC_139249.1, read on the forward strand.
TATATACAATCAATTCATCCATCTCATAATAAACCAACAGCAAAAATTACATAAATCGTCTCTCAAACGTGAACACTCCTTTTGCCCCAAACAATTGTTCATGCATTTAAGACAAAATAAATTAAGAGAAGTCTTACTTCTCTCTCTGGTAATTTACAATGCATTACAGAAAACAGTCAAATATTGCAAGCGAAACGAGCAAGAACATTTTTATAACCAATTTTATTGCAGACTGAAATTAATAGGGAGCGGACGTTGATGACCTAAAAAATATAGGCATATGACCTATAGAATTACCTAACAAATGGGAAAAAAAGACGTAAAAAATGCAAAAAAATGACCATTAAATTTGTTAGTATCATGTTAAAAATTGAAATAAAAAAGAAATTAAACAAAATGCAATCTTGCTTTCAAAAAAAAAGGCACCAAATGATACCACATGCAAATATTCAACGAGAATTTCCAACGGAAACAACCGAACTAAATCAATTTAATAAAAAAGTCGTATACACAAAGAACTGGTGTAAAATGCATTAATTTCCCGCATCTTTGCCTGGTGATGTAGTGTGGTGTGTTTATGTGGCTCAGTAAAGAAAAAGAAACTATCACGATCCACGTAAGACAATTTTTGTTTACAAATTTAACAAATTGTATAAAAAAATAGGAAAACCAAAATCAGGGACGCGACTTTTACATCGGAAAAGTAATTTTTAACATCACAAATTGTTTGAAATATCTCACATACAAGCACTTTCTAAATATTTAACGAATATTTAGCATTTCTTTCTCGTAAATTGCAATCCTGGGAGATATATACTATATAGGTCTATGTTCACCTGGGTGAAATGACTCGAGAATATTAACAAAATGAAAGAAGTGACAATATATGACGAAACAATATACCCAATATTGCGAAAAATGACGGAAAAATGCCGAAAATCGGGGAAAATGACCTAAACCCTGAAAATTGGCAAAAAATGCAAAATAATGCACTTTAAAATTCCCTTTTTTGGGTTCTATCGATGTGTAATATTGTTTATATTTAATGGGCATCCTGTCCGAGATGTCAGAAAAAAGATGACACTTCATCAACTTACGCTCCCTAGAAATTAATATTGAGTTAATAGGGCGCAAATAATCTCACGGGGCGCCATGGCACTCTCTTCTACAACTTTTTTAATCTAGATCGTTCGGTGTCCAGAACCAGAGCCCCCTAGCAACGGCTCTGAACTTGGTAAGACTAAGATAAGCAGGTATTGGGAGCGAAGCGAGTAAAAACATTTTACGAAAAGTATTTTTATTTGCATAAAATTTGAAATTGGGGCCTATAATTGCCCCCCTGCAAGTACTCTTGGCCGTCAATGTTTGCCCCCCTTACCCACCCTAGAACTCATTTCCGTCAAAGGTTGGGTGGGGGCAGTGATGTGCTGTAGACTATAAGTTTACGTCTACATGCGTTGTCTACACGTAATCTACGCGTAGATTACATTGGGTTGTAGTTTACATAGACTACGTAGACAATCTAAAGTGCATTAAAATTAATTTTCAAGGGTTTCATGAAAGGAAAGTGACATTTTCAACTATATTGGTTCCTAACGAAATAAAAAGAATCCTATTTACAACAAATTTCACTTCTCTTCTATTATGAACTACGGAAGAAGAAAAATAGTATGTAAAAAACAATAACAGATGGCAGTCGTGAGCCAAGAGTGGTCTTTTCCCCATAAAACATTAGAATATTTCCTATATTAGGGTTTCTTCCTAGGTGAGAAATTGTTCGAATTTGGAAGAAAGAGTATGAAAATTTCTTCTCACACATCAACAACTGATATGCAGTATATTTTTCTTCTAATTCCACGGTGCCCTTTGCTAAGTTATCACCTTTCGCCATGTTGTTTACATAGATTACGTAATCTAAGTGTATAAAATAGTCTACGTGTAGAATGTAGACTATCATTGTTTACGCGTAGACGCACATCACTGGTGGGGGGCAATGCCCCCTGCCCCCCCTGTGGTTGCGCCACTGAACCAAAGGGTATATACCGTCGTATACCTTCGACTACAGCCCGGTATGTAGGGCTCCGTAATTACGAGTCTAGTGTTCAGATTTCAAATCTCCGAATTCTGTTACAGTTATAGCATATCCTTTATTTCTAATCCTTCGAAAACTTCTCCACAAGAAACGCAAATCCGATGAAGACAGGAAAACACAAGAACAATTCCATATAATCTTAGTACAGAGGAAACCATTCCACGCCAGAACAAAGAACAGAAGAGACGTTCTCGCTGACGGCAAAAGATCTTCGGTTGTTATTGAAAATCGAGAATCGATAAATTCTATTGTAAGTTCGCCGGCAATAAAAAGAAAGCCAAACCGAAGCTATATTGACATTTGGGGGCTTTTTCGCCCGCCGTAAAACTTAAAGACGGGACGCCGAGGGGAGAATTCAACCAAGAATCCGATGCTCTATTGTCGTTTTGGTGGCGATAACAAACAGTCCTTACGAGTTTTCATTCCTTTGGATTTTTCCGCAATGTCGAAAACGTCGATTCTCTTCCCCTGTTGCCCCCTCCTCCTCTTTTTTGTGACGTCATTGCAACGCCAAATGTAGCCAGAGCGTGGTTTTATAAACTTGCTGCTCTGTGATGGAACGTCCGTTCGTAATTGTGCAGTGTTTCCAACCCGGTAGATAAGTCTTTGATTGACGTTTCCCTCTGCTGACAACACGAACGAAAGTAAATGGACCAACGTTGCGGGGGCGCTCTTTACCAGCATTGGCTGCACCCAGCTCGGCTGTGTAGTAGTTAATTTGTGGAGAATGTAGGCGACGTGATTGGCCCTTGCAGGAGCGCGCCTCTTGCACGTCACAGTAGGTGTATGGGACAACCAATCACAGAGTAACAGGGTGAGCTTAAAGTCTTTCCCTGATTACAAGAACTATGCTAGATACAAATATGCGGTTTGTTGGAAATGATAGCTTAACTCATAAAGTTTTGTTATCAGTACACTTCGATATGTGCTCCCTTTGTTGCCCTTAGAACGTCTAGGCGATACTCAATTTCTCTCCACGTCTTTGCCAACATCTCTTACGTCACCGTATCTATAGCATCCCGTATTCGTGTCTGAAGAGTTTGCATATCAGGAACTGGTGAACTAAACACTCTGTCCTTAACGTAACCCCATAAATAAAGTCAAGAGGGGGTTATGTCCGGCGAACGCGGTGGCCATGACATGGGACCGTCTCTACGAATCAGACAAAACAAAGAAATGGAAACAAGCTTGATGTATTGCACTACTTATGCCATAGGTTTTATTAGCCTATCTTCCATGGAAGTTGAGAAATAAATATTCATAATCAGGGAAAGACTTTATGCTCACCCTGTATAACTTTGATTGATTGACAGATTGAAATGGAAATGTGGGTGAGTCAGTACTTAGGCTATTTGTAACCATCACACTATACTGGGCAAAGCTCCTTAGTGTAACTAAAATCAGTAGCTCCAGACGCTACGCTAGATGCCTACAGAAGTGCAGTTTACCGGAGTGTAGCTACCACATGGAAGCATCACTTGGAATTTTGCCACAGGAAATAACGCCAACTGTTTTTGAAAAAACAGGGTGACCATGAAGTCTAATTCCAGTAGACTTTACTCAATACCGTGCAGCTTTTGTTTGCAATTCAACTTGCTTCATGACAACTTTTGAGGACGATGAATTTGTCATGTGGTTCAGTAGCGAACGTTTCTCAAACTTGTCCCCAATGGGCTTCTCCCACCGGAGGCACGTGAAAGAGATAATGCACGAGTTAAAGATACAAAAGTCCCATTTATTGAACACACCCATGTGGCCAAAACGATGGTGATATTGCCCTGCTTGACAGGTACACCTCCTGAACTCCTACAGGAAGTTCAAGAGTTGCTTATATTGTATTTGACACCACACACGGGCATTTTTAATTGTTCCGTACAATTGGAACATACATTATTGTCTAAAAGTTCTATAATTCACAAATGCCTCGTCATGGTCTCTTGGCGCCAACCGTACATTTCCACCAGTCAAAAACTTACATTCCAAGATTGAAAATTCAGGTCGGAATCTAGATCGAGGAATCCATGTTATTGGACGGAAACGTGATTTTATCTATCTCGTCGCATTCCGTCTAGTTTTGCACCCGTTTCATGAAGGTCCTACTGTAAGTTAAAAGCGAAATCTGTTCAATTGAATCAAGGCTTAGTTATTTAAAACTTAATGTAATCGGATAGACCTGGTAATTTATAGCACGGTTCTTAATAGTAGGGACAATGGCGCGAAAAACGCTGCAACAAAAAGGAGCACGAGACAAAGGTGCACCCCCCTCCACCCCCCGGGTCTGAACAGAGTGCAATGAAGTGGCCAACACACCCGAAAGCAACAGAAACCCTCGGCACGCTAAAAGATTAACGAAATAGAGATTAATGGCGGAGAAGGGCATTGTGGGAGAACAGCAAAAGGCACAACCCTCCTCTTTATCCGGGAGCTATTCGTTGAGGGGGGGAAGTTCCCCTTTCCTCTACATAGTCAGCCCTTTTCCGGCCACGCATGCGCTGTTGCCAACTCGAGAGGCTTTGCGCGCCAAGCAACGTGCTCACTTAGTGTTCGGTGCAGTGGTGCCAGGTGCAGAATAAAACCACTACATTATCGTGCCGCGAACCATTTCATGTTTGAGGCAAGGCAAATCCCTAGAGTCCAAGATTATGGATGTGTGTTGCCATAGAGGTAACTTTGATTGATTGAATGAACTAAATTTTTTTGGCGCGTCAGCACTTAGGCTATTTTGCACCTTGGGTCTTTAGGTTCTTCCTTTCATTTCTTTCTGCCTTCTTCTCTTACTATTTCTCTATCTCTCTTTCTACTCTTACTCTCCCTCTCTCTCTTGTTCTCCTATTCTGAGAATATCACGTGTAGGCTATTGTAAAGTGACCCTAAATATTAAAAATTAAATCAAAGCAAGTAATTAGGTTAAAATCGTCTGCACTGTAAAAAAAAAAAAAAAAAACCTTTTTCAACGCTTTTGATTTACAAAATCTTTACTAAACGTGTACCACATGTGTACGACACGATGGAAATCTTTTTCAGTATACTTCTTGCACACTTTTAGAACACATTAGAGCTTAGGTACACATTGGAACACTTTCTGCACACCTCTTAAAGAAGTAAGTCGGTACACTTTTACAATAACTTTGGTACGCTTCGTGTCACAAGAATGACGACTATATTCTTGTAACTTAGAAATCTTATGAACGAAATATAATTTGAATTGGGCAGTTGATATTCTCATGTTATAAAAAAAGTTACGAACGAAATGACATCAAAATGATAACTTTTAGTTTAATAAGGTATAGATTTATTATGATATTATTTATTCAAAGTGTTACAATGTTAAATATGAATACTGTGTCGCATATACAGGATGTTTCGAAAATACTTTTACAAACTTTGAGGCCTGTTTCCTGAAACCGAAACAAGAAGAAAAGTTCATGTAAACATATGTCCGAAAATCCTTAGTTTCTCAGTTATTAATGAAAGTTTACGTTCAACGCATTTCAAGGTACAATCCACCATTTACCTTTGCAGATAAGAAGAAGCATGTGGTTTATGCATGATGGGGCTCCACCATATATCAGTCGCATTGTTCGAGATGTACTGGCTGATATCTACCATGACAGATGGATAGGTAGGGGAGGACCAGTTTCATGGCCTGCATGTTCACCCGACCTCATTCCTTTGGATTTCTATCTGTGGGGCCACCTAAAACAATTGGTTCATGCAGTTGACATTCCTAATGCAGACACACTTCATCAACGTGTCATGGAAGCCTGCGAAACCGTTCGACACCGTGTGGGAGTATGTGAAAGGGTTCGCCGGTCCATGATCCGATGAGTGCATGCGCGTGTGGAAGCAACATTTTGAACATTTATTCTGAGTTGATGACAGTGTCTAACAGATGTGTCATTATGTTCTTTCATTAATAACTGAGAAACTAAGGATTTTCGGACATATGCTTATATGAACTATTTTTCATGTTTTGGTTTCAGGAACCAGCCCTCAAGTTTGTAAAATTATTTCTGAAACACACTGTATAGAAGAGGAAGCCTGAAATGATTTGCAATGCAAAAACTTGGCTGGAATTGTCAGCAATATTACATTGACCCCACTCTTATTGAGAAACATTAGGAATTTCAAGTTTGTAACAATTTTTTTTTGAACTCCTGAATCAGTACAATGTAATTTCCTGGATTATTCTGATTTAATCTGCATGTAAACGGCAATTTACAAAAATGTGGGATGTCTAGTAAGAAAGGTCAAATCAGATTTTCTCTTTGATTACACTGTCTCGTTGTCAGCAAGTGTTTTGAATGTGTTCTAAAAATGTTTCGCAAGGGTGCAAAAAACTGATTCAAAAACTAAAGTGTCCTGAAATTGATCGAAAGTTGCTTTTTTTGGAAACACTTTTGAATTGAGAACGCTTCTAGTGCACTTTTCATGTGTACTAAAAGTGATCAAAAAGTAGTTTCTAGAAAATGTACAAAAATTGATTTTGTGTTTACAGTGGAAAAGTTGGCAACATTGGTCTGGTGTTAACTCCCTTTCAATATATCACAGTCCATCAGTACACCCTCTTGATGGGTGAACGGACAAGAGGAGGAATATCCCGGGCGCATTCTCCGACGGCAATCTGGCAGATCTGCCCGCATTTGACTCCTCTCTTTCATGCGATAACTGAATCACGGGTGCACGCGTCAGTTAGTGTCATCATCCCAAAGTGGCAGCTAAATCATATCCGGCCGGCGCGCAGGGGAGGCCGTAAGGAGATTGCTTCGAGCGCAACGGACATCACACCCAATAATTTTAACATGTATTGCAATCCCATTTGTCTGTTCCTGTTCCCTCCTACCCGCTGCCCGTTCCTTTCTTTTCTTCCTGGGTGGACGGGCGGTAGTGGATTGGATACATAATCGTTTACTTGAGCATGAGGTATTAATCCTGACATCCACAGCATACGGTGTGTTCGGGTGGTTCGTTTGAAGATGGAACCTTTTCCTGTGGATTTTGCTTCTGCGGTGATGTGTACTAAAACCATTTCCTCTACCTGTCACACACAGGTTTCTTATATTTCTGCTTCTCACATTCCTTCCTAATATCTATTCTTTCCCCATTACTACTACTGACTTTCCCTCATCTCTATACTTATCTTTCTTTCGTCCCTTGTTTCTCTATCTTCTTCGTTTGCTTTCTTTATCCATTTTATCATTCTTTCTCTTTTACTATATTTACTCTGTTATTTCTCTTGTCCTTTGATTAAACTCTTCCTATTTTATTTAATCTTTCTTCCTCGTTTCTACTTCTTTTGTCTTTTTTTACTGTAGTTATCTCGTCCTTTCTCCTTTTCTTGTTCCTTCTTATGTTTCTTCCATCCTTTGTTTCTCATCTTTCTCAGTTTCTTTCGTCCATTGTTTCTGTATTTCTCTCGCACTTTGTTTCTTTTTCATCTTCATCATCGTCTTCTGTGTCTGTATTTCTTTGTTACTTTATTTCGGTTCCTTCTCTTCTTTTATATCTTTTTCCGTATCTTTCGTTCTTTGTTTCTGTATTTCTTTCGTCTTTGTTTGTCTTCTTTTTATTTCATCTTTAATTCTTCCTCTACTTCGCCATCTGTCTTCCTTCCTTCGTTGCTCTCATATTCATTCTTTTATTTCCTTCCTCTGTTTCTTTTGATATTTTCTTCTCAATTTATTTCTATCTCATAGTCGATTGGTGTCGTGTCGTTTCACACATATACATCTTTTCTGCAATGTCTGGAGTAGCGACGCGCAGAGGCGAAAGCTTGTGGAGAGGTCCAGACTAGGTGGAGAAGGGTGCGATTGGCTAGTCGAGTCGCCCTATCCCGCGATACCCCCTCCGCGCGTTCATTGGACGAGGCACGCACCCGCAACGTGCGCCAAGGACGAGTTCGCGTTCTCTTACTCCAGACATTCCGGAAAAGGAGTATAGCTACCACGTCTTCCTATTTAAAACAGTTAATCAAAATTTTGCACATGTTTATTTTGCGTTATATTTCTGTCACTTTTGGCGATGATGACGAGAGAGCATTAGAGGAATTTGCTGAATGGACACTTACAAAGAATGAAATCAATAATTCTTTCATACTTTAGCGGGGGAGGGAGAAGTAACCCATGTTTTTATCCTCTCGTTAGATGGCGTTGGTCACAGTTCGCTTAATGTTGAATAACCAATGAAGTGTTGTCAGGCATTAACCTAATGCCAATGCTGCATGCACTTGTGAATTTGAATGTAAAATTTTGGGCGCGTCAGCACTTAGGCAATTATGCACCCGTCACATTATACGGGGGCCAGCCCCTTACCATTACAGATAACAACTCTAACGTTGCATAACTGAAAACTTAAAATATTCTGACTTAGTTTAAAAGCTGAGGCTGTAAAGAAGCACTCAGCATACACAAGGGCAAAACACAGGACAAGACACACAAAATTATACTGGCCATAGTGCCAGTCGCCAGAGCCTCGTTCGTCTGCAAAATGCAGTCCAGGGTGTACTACGTGGAGGTGAGGTTGACTTTTGGGTGCCTATGTGGAAGGTACCCCTTACACCCTGTCAATGCTGCATGCAACGGTTACGCAAGAAACTCAGCTCAAAGTTTCTGCTCATCGCGAAGGATGAGCACTCATAACGGGAGAGACTAGCAATAAATGGCGATCCTACTATAATGGCAAAGTTGCAACACTAAACCAAACGCTGCCAGCATGACCCAAGGAGATTCTAATGAAAAGGAACAGCTAGTAACACTAATCCTACCAATGCCTGTAAGACCCAGTGAGTATTCTAAGAAAAGGGAACAGTTAGCAATAGCAATACTAGTCCTATCGCTGCCTGTGTGGCCTAATTACGATTCTAATAGAAGGAAAGAGCTAGCAACATTAGACCTACATTTGCCTGTATGACCAAATGAGTATTGTAATGAAAATGAACAGCCAGCATTACTAGGTCTACCACTGTCTGAATGACCCAATGAATATTCTATGGAAGGTGTTGGTATCGGCTAGCAGCACTAGGCCTAACAATGGCTGTATTACCATTGAGGATATTAATGGAAGGGATCAGCTAGCAATATTAGGCCTACCACTGCCTGTATGGCACTGTGAGTATTCTAATGCAAGGAAACAGTAATTTTAGGACAACCGCTGCCTGTATAACCTAATGAGAATTCTAATGCCAGGAACAACTAGCAACACTAGGTCAACCATCCCTGCATGACCTAGTGAGGATTATAATGCAAGAGAACAACTAGCAACAGCAGGTCAATCATCCCTGTACGACCTAATGTAATGGAACAACTAGCAACACTAGGACCATCGTTGACTGTTTGCCCCTGAGAAGATTCTAATGCAAGGGAACAGCTAACAGCACTAGGTCAACGGTCCCTGCATTATCTAGTGAGGATTATAATGGAAGGGAACAACTAGCAACACTAGGACTACCGCTGACTGTGTGACCCGGGGAGGATTCTAATGCAAGGAACAGCTAGCAACAGTAGGTCAATCATCCCTGTACGACCCAGTGAAAGGGAACAACTAGCAACACTAGGTTCACCGCTGAGTGTGACCCGGGGAAGATTCTAATGCAAGGGAACAACTAGCAACACTAGGTCAATCATCCCTGTACGACCTAATGTAATGGAACAACTAGCAACACTAGGACCACCGTTGACTGTTTGCCCCTGGGAGGATTCTAATGCAAGGGAACAGCTAACAACACTAGGTGAACCATCCCTGTATAACCTAGATATGATTATAATGCAAGAAAACAGCTAGCAACACTAGGACCACTGCTGAGTGTGTGACCCGGGGAAGATTCGAATGCAAGGGAACAGCTAACAACACTAGGTGAACCATCCCTGCATAACCTAGATATGATTATAATGCAAGAAAACAACTAGCAACACTAGGACCACTGCTGAGTGTGTGACCCGGGGAAGATTCTAATGCAAGGGAACAGCTAACAACACTAGGTGAACCATCCCTGCATGACCTAGATATGATTATAATGCAAGAAAACAACTAGCAACACTAGGATCACCGCTGAGTGCGTGACCCGGGGAGGATTCTAATGCAAGCGAACAGCTAGCAACAGTAGGTCAATCATCCCTGTACGACCTAATGTAATGGAACAACTAGCAACACTAGGACCACCGTTGACTGTTTGCCCCTGGGAGGATTCTAATGCAAGGGAACAGCTAACAACACTAGGTGAACCATCCCTGCACGACCTAGATAGGATTATAATGCAAGAAAACAACTAGCAACACTAGGACCACCGCTGAGTGTGTGACCCGGGGAGGATTCTAATGCAAGCGAACAGCTAGCAACAGTAGGTCAATCATCCCTGAACGACCTAATGTAATGGAACAACTAGCAACACTAGGACCACCGTTGACTGTTTGCCCCTGGGAGGATTCTAATGCAAGGGAACAGCTAACAACACTAGGTGAACCATCCCTGCATGACCTAGATAGGATTATAATGCAAGAAAACAACTAGCAACACTAGGACCACCGCTGACTGTGTGACCCCGGGGAGGATTCTAATGCAAGGGAACATCTAGCAACACTAGGTCAAGCGTCCCTGCATTACCTAGTGAGGATTATAATGGAAGGGCACAACTAGCAACACTAGGACTACCGCTGACTGTGTGACCCGGGGAGGATTCTAATGCAAGGAGCAGCTAGCAACAGTAGGTCAATCATCCCTGTACGACCTAATGTAAGGGAGGAGCTAGCCACATAAGGCTTACCGCTGCCTGTGTCATTCAATAAGGATTATATTGGAAGAGAACGGCTAGCAACACTAGGCCTACTGCTACCTCTATGACCCAATGAGGATAGCAACACTAGTCTCGACTCGAAACAGTGTAGGAATTGATCGGTCATCTTAAACCATTGTTGCCTTTTAATTAAGATCCTAAGAGGCTCCCCATGGCTGCGATTATTACGATCTCCTCCACGTGGGACATAATAAGAGCAGCCTGGGGGGAATCCCCATCGTGGCAGATGAGTCCTAAGGCAGACATTTGTTAGGGATTCCCCTCGTATGACGTTGTCACCCAATTTCAGCAGGATTTTCCTACATTTTATGGATTCGGGTGTTCCCGATATGGCCCCCATGTGTCCTCTTTTGTTACTAATCAGTTTACGTGCCCCCCCTTCTCCCCCCCCTAGTCCCCCCGTTTCTCAATGGGGACAATTGGGTTTAACAGCGCGACCGTTGTGTACGTGAGTTTAATAAGATTACAAGCGATGCCGGATGGAACCGACGTCCTAAGAGGGGGTGGGAAGGGGGAGATGACGAAAGCATCTGGCGTCGAGAACATTAATTAGAAAAATGATTTGCCTTAATGCACTTGGCTTGAATGTTTGTCACGTGTCAATGTAGAATGATCATTTGAGGAATAAACAGATTATGCACGTGGCGGAATCGTTTCTATTGGCTATTCTCATAGGGGGGTGCGTCCGGGAAACTCAAGAGCAGGTATTATTTTACGAATACAGCCTAATTTGATTGAGGGAATGATTCGGTCAAATTTCGAGACGGATGATACCTACGAAAGCAGTAAAGTATAAAATAGCGCACTTACTTTATCATCTGGGGTGTAAGGGAGTGGGTGCCCTTTCAGCAACGCACCCAAAAGTCAATCTCACTTATCCGTAGTACAACTTCTTGTAGGCCAACGAGGCTCTGGCGTCTGAACCCACGGCCAGAATATTCCTCTGTGCAGTCGTGTTGTCCTGTGGTTGTCCTTGTGTGTGCTGAGTGTCTCTTTGCAGCCTCAGCTTTGAAATGAGAAAATTAGATTTTAGTCCTCAGATTTCGTATAGTTTTAGTTCTTGTTAAGTAATTAAAGAACAAGTTAGGGGCCTGTACTAAATTTCGTTTTAGTTAAGGTGCCCATCCCCATAACGGGAAAAAGTAGCGTGCTGATATGCTCGTAATATCGTGTCGCAGCCCTAATGGCTCGGCACTCGCGCGCCTACACGCAGAGAACTAAATGCATCATATGGATTGATGCACCAGAATGCATCGAATGATGCACTAAAGTGTGTTTTATGGCTTCTTCAAATAATCAGATTCACATTTGATGCATTTGGGTGCATTTTTGTATGTCGTGAAAGAAACACCAAAGTGCATCATTTGATTCAAGTGAGGATTTCCTTCAGTCGAAATGCACTTCAATGCATCATCTCTTTTGATGATGCACTTAAACGTTTGGTCTGAGCTACACAAACTCTGTATGCAGGAAGGTGCATCAAGGAACATCAACTGATGCATTGAAGTGCATCTCGACTGAAAGGAATCGTCACTTGAATCAAATGATGCACTTTGGTGTATCTTTCACGACATACAAAAATGCACCCAAATGCATCAAATGTGAATCTGATTCTTTGAAGAAGCCATAAAACACACTTTAGTGCATCAATCGATGCATTCTGGTGCATCAATCGATATGATGCATTTAGTTTTCTGTGCGCATGTCCCCCAAAAGGACTGCGTTGAGGTACAAACCTGACCAGATTAAATAACAAAACGAAATATGTTTTCTAGATCTATAACCGTCGGGATTGAGAATGGCAAACACAAGGGAAGACGGAACTTACCCTGTGACGCGTCAAGTATCTGAGCGCTCAGCGAGCAACGTGATCGCTCAGCTATAGTGAAGGCCAAATAGGCGTTGCTCACTTGTGTGAACTTCAACCTTGCTCGCCACAGGTTTCAGCCACAGAATATAAAGTGGAAGAGGAGGAAAACTGTATGATGATGACAGGGTGGCGGTCAATGAGGAAATATATATGATGAACGGCTTGCGATATAGTATAATTACAGAGGAAGTTCAAGTAATCAGTGACGTAATATTCCAGTTTTTGTAATTGTATTAAAATGAAAGTGTTGTTTAAATATTACATAATGCACACCGTAGTTTTGGAAAGTTGTGCAAATGTGTGAAAATGAAAATTTCGATAGTTTTGTTCACATCAACTATTCCATTTCTATAATTAACAGCTTTTGAAACACCGAAATCTTGTACACTCGTCGCAGCCACATTCATCACAGATTATTCAAAGGCACTGATATGTTGTAACTTTGGCAAGTCTTTCGGAAGGGTTTAACATATGCATTATTATACCGATACGCATGCGGAAATGTCTTTGCATCATTGTGATTGAATCGATAGCTCCAACTCACAATACGCCTTCTACTGGTCATTAGCCATTTTGCGACACTGGCGATCCTGGTGGAGCATCGGCTAATCAGAATAAGCCTGCTAAGTGATGCCTTGTCGGATTTTCTATCATAAATAAGTGGTAACGTTCTCGCCTTGTAATCAAGGGGCCCCGGGTTCGATACACGGTGGAGGCACATAGTGGTTCGGATCCCACTTTAAACTGTAGGTCCAGTCCCGATTAGCCTCACTGTGCATAAAGTGGACTTAAAACACCAAATTCAATCAATCTATCATAAATAGTAACACTATAATAACTGCGTAAAGTTGCACCATTCATTTTGAATTACCGTGTATAAATGTATAAATAAAGCTGCTTCTAAAGTGTCAGTTTGTTACCTCTGGATAGATCAATAATGAAGCTAATATATTTTGCATTCTTTCCCACGTAGAGTAAGAGGGTCGATGATATTTTCTCGGAAATATTCGTTAAATATTATTCTCATGTTGTGCCCTCTCTCTCTGTGTGTGTGTGTGTGTGTGTCAGCATTCTCAGGTAGCTATGAGTGACGATGCTTCTAGCTGGGAGATTTATTGAAATGCGTTCCCTCCGCTGGGCATCGCATTGGAAGAGGGCTTCGTTCAGTCGCCGCATCCTCCATTAACCTCCATTTATAACGTCCGAGAAAATGGGGGTGGGGGAGGAGGGGTGCCATTGGATCTCGCATCGTAGTGCGTGTGTGCGTGTCTCCCATAACCGTAAACCGAGGCGGATGCACGAGATTTGTAAGAATTCGGCAACCTCGGAAGCGAGTGCTTGTCAAAAAAGCTGGAAGAGCGAATCGCTAGCCAGCCATGCCTCATTTATCATTATATTTTCTCCCCCTTTTTTTATTTGTTTCTATCAGTGTTGCAAGGTACAGTGCTTTTGCATTGTATTCGACATTAAGGATAGGGTTAATTTCTGTGTTAATTGAAGTCCTTTGTTCGTTTGACTTTGGCCTACCGACTGTACATAGCGTTCCTATGTCTCATCTATGTTTTAAATAATACTGTTGTATTTTCTAACTATGCACTGCCTTTGTATCTTCGTTGCTGGAGATATGTGCGTAAAAATAAGCGGGACGTTACGTGACGAAAATGCCGGCATCCGCGCCATACCTCGCCGTTTTGCAGTCACTCGCTATCTCGGCCCCGAGCCAAACTAAACACATGTTATACTTATTAGTAGAGTCCGGATATGTATCTAATAACATATTCTATTTCTTTGTAGATACATACCTCGAACAGGAAAATGTCAATGAATTATATAACTGACATGATTCTGCATAAGTTTTTTTGTTACATATTTTCACATATTTGCCAGGATATTACATATTTTACATATTTGATAATTTACTTTACATAAAACAACATATTTCGGTAATTTATTCCTATTTTGATCCTTTTCCCAATATTTTCGATCTATGAAACATGATGAAGGAAATTTGTAGCTCATATGATGTTCTATTTTCTAATCAATGAGATGCATAGTGCTTACGGCCACCTAAAATTGACTTTTAATTCGAAAGAGGCCGAAGAAAAGAAATGCTGGAGTTCCTCCCCTCCCATCTCCCCCCCCCCTCTGGTTACATATTTTCGTTTCGCTTTCAGGTTCAGAGGCAAAGCACCTAGAAACTTGGCATCGGTAGACAAAAAAGATGCATGCTTTCCTGTACGTAGTGAGTTACACAATATGTTTGTTCCCTTGTACAAAAAATACAATGTATTTTCATTCGATTGTTCTTTCTGTAGACGTTTTTATTTTTCACAATTTGTTTCGAAAGTTACAAAGAGCTCTCTTACATATTTACATATTCTACAATAATTTGCTATGTGAAAAGTACTAATTAATAGTTGACAAAATTGGTTTCTTAAATATGTACACGTTACTGTGCTTTTAGAAGTTTATAAATTTTATACAAATTTATGTTGAATGTGTTCAAATAAAATAAATATGTAGCAGAATTCTTGAAATTGATTTGACACTCGATTATTATTAATATTACATATTCTTTGACACGTATTTAGTTACATATTCTTTTGGTAATACATATTTATGTACCTATTTTATCAATTATTGTTACATGCATACTTTGTCTACTTATTAGGTATTACCTCATTATCCAATTTGTATTGCAATTTGTAAATCCTCGTATGTACATACTTACTGCTGTATTAAAATTTGATTTAACATAAAGAAAGTAAAAAATGCTCCGTAGAAGTTTTTATGGCATAAGTATAAATATAAATAAATGAATATTTTAGTTGAGGTTTGACGCACGAACAAAACAATAGTTCAGTTCTCGAAACAACCATATACTCAACCTCGAAACTGCCGTCGCAAATTCGATTTTTCCTTTTTTTCTGCGGAGAAGTATACGTTACATCCGATGCGAGTAACTAATAACACTACAAGAGTAGACTCTCTCGACCGTACTGTCATCTATCTTAATTTGTCTCGTTTCATCAGGTTGACCTTTCATCGGGAAGGTTAGAGCGGCTCGGTTTGCGAGAGGGGGAGGGAGGGGGGATGATGGAGGGAACTGGGGAGAGGCGATAGGGAGGAATGCCGGAGGAACCATTTGATTTAGGAGATTAGCTTTCTCGTTAGTTCGGTAATTCACTTACTATTCCTCCCCCCCCTTCCCCGTACCTTACATCTCATCGCTCGCGAATACTATATTCCCCGCTGTGTCATAACGAATTAAAAAAGCAGGCTTAGGCAGAAATGTTTGATATAAGCTTCGTGCCGAAAGGACTGGGACGTCCTGATTGAAGATAATAAATTATGATTAAAAATTAACTTTTTAACAAAATAATGACGTTTATGACGAGTCACCACTTCAAAGATGAAGAAGAATGAGGTTGTTTTTTTTTAGTCTTAAGTTCACAAATAAGCTAACCGAGATTGCATGTACTTGTGACTTTTTATTACAAGGAGACGATATCTTTATTTTCTTGTCCGTAATTGTTGCGATCAGCCTACACAGGCAGAAAGATAAAAAACTAGTGATGGGCATTAGTCGACTAATATTAGTCGATTAGTCGATTATTAAAACCATCGAAAAAATTATCGACTAATGAAAATTAGTCGACTGAAAAAATTAGTCGACTAATATTAGTCGAATTAGTCGTTCGACTAATATTAGTCGAATTAGTCGTTCGACTAATATTAGTCGAATTAGTCGTTCGACTAATATTAGTCGGATTAGTCGTTCGACTAATATTAGTCGGAAACATTCCGACTAATATTAGTCGGAAACATTCCGACTAATATTAGTCGGAAACATTTCGACTAATATTAGTCGGAAACATTTCGACTGATTTCAGTCGGGAACATTCCGACTAATATTAGTCGAAATGACCGAACATGTCTCATTTCCAGACGAACAATCGACTACTTGAGCAGAGGGCTTATTGTCAAGAAGGGAA
Source organism: Lepisma saccharinum (assembly GCF_977018435.1). NCBI lineage: Eukaryota > Metazoa > Arthropoda > Insecta > Zygentoma > Lepismatidae > Lepisma > Lepisma saccharinum. The sequence continues at coordinate 10,342,268 of NC_139249.1, forward strand.
GCAAAGCAGGTAGGTATTTCTTGGAAAGGTCAGTGACTGGAATCTTTTATCCCTTGATGCCGGAACAGAGCTGGTATGCAAAGGGAAAGCTGACCCTGCTGTAGCTCTATCCCCCCCTACCTCCAGGGGGCGATGCCTACCGTCATTCATGTCGCTATTTTTGTTTTCTCTGAAGGGATACACATTCATAGTTCCGAGAGTTTCTTGGTATTCACAGGCCAGTGCACATTGTTGGTGCAAGAAAGACACCGCAACATTTTAAAAGCAAAACTATCCATTTCTTACCTTCAGATGGATTAGAGGGTTTATGATAAATGCATTTTACTGGAATGGAAATATTCTTAAACTTAAAAAACCCACCCAGCGTCGAATGACATGGGTACCTGGGGCCTGGGGGGTAAAGGCGATCAAGGGCGTGATGCTGATCACATCACCCCCACTCACGACCGGATCAAGAAAGTGTGGGGCGTTAGCCCCACACCCCCTATACGCCTTTATGGCGTGTTGCTAAGCACAGGGGAGCACTTTACCTTTATAACGAACATTTTTTGGTACATATCAATCCGTTCCCTATAACCCTTGTTTTCCTATCAATGAATATTCATTACTCTAAAGGATTGTGTCGAATTTTGCCTGTATTTGCAGTTTTCATAATTAGCATTGCATTTCTGCCACTTTTGGCTAATCGCGACGATGAGGATGAGTCATGATCAGATGAATTTTGATGAAGATACTATCGCAAAGTGTCATGAAAAGATATGGATTTTATTTGAACCAGGAACTTTCGGTGGTAACTTCGTTAATCCAGAACTCAACACGTTCGTCCACCGAGTCTGCCATGACAATGCGTTGTCTTACACTATCATTTTGTAATCAATAGATCGCTGGATTTATATGCTGGGGCCTACATATTTTATACTGCCCCATTGAGCCTACATGAGTATAAACGTAGAATTAAAGAATCTCAAATAATAATAAAAGTTCAACTTTTATTAGTTAGGAAAGGAGTGAATTAGAGGTTCGACTGATAAAGAACTTCATGTCCAGCCACGTCAGCAATGGGGCCATTTTTTCCTAGAACTATGATACGTTTTAATGTGAAGCTATAAAAATTTACGAATATAATGAATTCTATTTCGTCCTTGCATAAATGAATGGGTTGTTCGCAGAGAGAGGCAGGCTCCAGTCTGCCATATTTGGTAATTGTACCCAGGTAGTTTTATAACAATTGATGCAAGTCTACCAGACATCCACATTTTTTGGGACAGTCAAATCTTTTTAATCCCTGTCCCGAGTTTCTTCTAACTAACCGTCGCACCCTGCTTTTTCAGTCAAAAAAATGGTTTATAATCTCTCATCTCGTAATCGTCGCATTGGTGCGTTAGAGAACGAAACCAATTATAGCGGCGCATGATCTTTCGACACAGTTTCGCAATACTCTGGTAAATTTTCTCAGGTGTAATATTTCGACTATAATGCACAAATCAATAACAACTAATGTCTTACTTTTTTGTTTCATACCGAAAAAAGGCTTACTGTCACAAATAAATTATGTTTGTCGTTTTAGACTATTCAATTTCAACTTATTCGCTAGTATTTCATTCATCCTAATATTGCACCAAAGGCAGTTTACATCGTAATAAATAATTTTTAACTGATCAGAACTATATTTCTAAAAGCTTCACATAATGGTCACACCCCTTTAAAAATTTCGACCAATATGTGTTGGATAGTATGGGAGCAAGAACTCGCCTCCACTGTTGATTAAAGGAAATTTGAAAACACTGTTAAGGAATACAGTACTATTAGAATACTATTAGAATACTTCTAAGAATATATGAATGGCTTATTGCAGAAAGGGACCTGAGTCACTTTTGCACAATTCTGAGAAAAAGAATGAAAAATCGTATAATATTAATAGTGTAAGAAAGAAATGTGCCGTTGTTGGCTCAAATATTCAACATAATGAATAGTTAATTTTGCAACCCTCAATGCACCCCCCTGCAGTATGCTGCTAGACACAGTGGAGATGAAAAAATTAACTCCGATACCTCAAAAATGTGACTCAGGTCCCTTTCTGCAATAAGCCATTCATATGTAAACATCAAACATGAAGCTGTACGACGTATGCGAGGTATCTATCAGTGAGATTGATTTGTTCCGTTACTTTAGATTTTAATGTAGCATCTCTATAATTGTATGTCTAACTGTAATACTACTATAGTAAAGTTATCGGTCACATCTGACACTCCAACAAACAACATTTCGAATCTTTTCTTTGTTCCAATTAGGATTTGTCCCCCCCCCCCCACCCAAGACACATGATAATTCCCGTCTATGGGCCTGCCTATGTCTTCTTTACGTCTTTATTTGAAGCCGGAACCTTGATGGTGACTGACATCGTGAGTACACAACTCAACGTTTCGGGCCACAGAGACTGTTCTCAATGTTCTCATGCGTGACCTTGTAATGAAGAGATCCCGGGTCTATTCTTTGTGCGCCTACACACACACACACACACACACACACACACACATATATACATATACATATATATATACCCATACAGCACACGAAGTCAGAATCATGTTTCTGAAAGGTTACGAAGTCTCATTTACATAACATACTTCAGTGTTTCCCTGTCGTGGTTGCTTTAACGTTGCGTGGTGCTTTCATTTTTGGAGCTCGTTACATCTTACACAGGGATCTTTCGGCGAAGTTACTTGCGATAGCTGCCTCGTTGCTTCCCATCATCCACTGCGCCAAAGAAGTTGAACGATGCTCCGCACCGACGAAGCCAAACACAGATGAGTAGCGTGGTTTCAGCTTCTTTTCATGGGACAATCGTCTTTGTAAAGACAGAGGTAAGTGTATTAATATTTACTTTTTAACAGTAGTGTTTTTTACGACGAAAATACAGCACTCCCAACATTAAATAAATTAAATATAGTCTACTATTAATTCTGCTTCCTCCATGATTGGAAACAAAGTCAGTTTTAGTGAGAAAAGTATGTTACTTTTATTGTGAAATTATAGTGGTGTGTGTGAACATACATATTAAAAAAAATATATATATATATATACACACAACAGAATTACTCACGTACCGTGTAATTTATTTCCTATTTCTACGTGTAACGTAATCAAGCATGTAGATAGAGTTTGTTATCGTTCTGCCGAGCGTGGCTGACTATCGCGGAACCGTTTACCCACTGTACCCCTCGAGAATTACGTCGAAATTTTTTTAATCGACAGATTTCAATGTTTTATGTAATGTAAAAGTGGTTCCAGCTTTAGGAAAGCACAAATAACGGACATATTTGATACCATAGAATGGCACACGTAAGATAAAATCTTAAATTTCTAAGTATTTTCGCCACTTTTTGTTGGTAAAAGTTGTTTGTATGTACAGTAAAATAGCAAAAGAATACGCCGAAAATGACTATCAGTACCAAACCTAACAATCGTAACCTAACTACGTAAAATTATAGCTGCTTTTGTGGAAAGTCGTTTTGGGTGCTATATTCACTTGCGTGAAGCCTTCGGACTGCTCTGCTTCACAGTAAAGTAACATGCTAAGGAAACAAACGTACTTTACTTCACAATAACACATTTCCGAGAGCTAAAATCAACTGAAAACGTTCATAAACAACAAAATCTTCATAAACAATGCAAGATATTTCACTTTCTTTTGGGGTACAGAGGGACAAGGGTACCACTATTGCAGTGAACATTTCCAGCGCGCACAAATAAAATAACGTGGAAGAATACTGCAAAGTGTTCCGTTGTGGACTGCTGCTGCTAATGTCACTTGACGTTGGTATGAATAATTATTACACACCTAAATGCTTTCATTGTTAGGTTAGGAAGCTCAAATATGGGGCTGTTAGCATTAAAATTCTTCCGTAATACAATGGTCTCGCTGCAGAACATGGCCTGCTTTTTTCCTCTAAATAGACTAACAAAATTTATATCCCCTGAAAGTACGTACCTTCTACTTCCATTTTCCGGTGTTCCTTTTACGATTACTATTATATTATTGTGCGTAAAAAATGTTTTTCCTGCTACTAAAAGCAATGCATTTCTCCATTTGTTCGCGTCCATATTGTTTACGCGCTCAAGTGTTGTGCGATAAGTGAGACCCTTCGTTTCGCAGCATTCAAGTTGATTTGTTGCTCCGGATTCCACCCACAGACGCAAAGTTTCTTTCATTATTTCAGACAAGGTTAGGTTAGGCCTGTTAGGTTGGGTTCCAATAGCATAAATACAATGAAAAATGTTTTTCGTGCTACTAAAAGCAATGCATTTCTCCATTCGATCGTGTCCATATTGTTTACGCACAGTTCCTTTCATTATTTCTTTGAGGAATGCCTACAAGGTTATGTTAGGTTTCATTAGCATAAATACAGTGACTATTATTTAGGCTAAGTGAACTAAACCTAGCTACCTAACAACATAGGAATTTTTTGCTTTCACTAGATTTGTGCAGGAATATGCCTTTTCCTTCGTTGCTACGATTTCAATACCGCCCAACCTGGACACGTTTTTCTGTTGTTTTTTTAAGAAATTTTTTTTTCCGCACCTTAAAACTTACTTTTCCCGATTACTAACTACAAAACGTTACCAAAAAAATTATTAACCGCGTTCCTCCTAAGCAGCCCATATTCTGCAGTCTTACCAATACAATGCCCGCGATGTAGGTATGAAGGGGTATTACATTCCTAAATGCATTTGTTAGGTTAGGCAGGCCAGGTTTAGGGCTGTTGTGATAGCAATTCCATATGCTATTCTCATCACCTGGTGATGAAGCTGTGGCCTAAATATACACCTTTGCTTTTACAGTATAACCCCCCTCCCCTAAATTTTGCACAAAACTTACCCTATTCTTTGAAAAAGAAAATTTTCTATCTTTCCTGTGTATAGTGAAGAGGTGTAGAATACCTTGTACCATATAAGTTGTTACGTTCCCAGCCTCTATCTAAAAATATTCACGTTTCAACTAATTCATTCTGCGATATTGTTACAATGTGTAAATTGAGGACAGCACCATTGTCATGCAGTTTTTTGAATTTTACACACTGGCTAGATGAGTAGATAGCAACAGCTATGCCTGCTTCGAGATATGTGCTGACATGTAACATACTGGTAATGTGCTGATTGCTGACATGTAACATACTGGTAATGTGCTGATTGCTCACAATTAAATACAAACTAAAGGTTAAAAGATTAAAAATCAGTAACTTACGTGTGTGAGCATAAGATTTATCGAACTACGTTTCGAAGGTTATACTACCTCCTTCTTCAGGTTGAAACGATGTTTTCAGACACCTGACATGGTGCCTCGTCGAGAAAGTGATGGTTGAGGATTTAGGTTAAAATGGTATAGGAAAGACACTTTCTAAAAAATAATGTTAAATACACATACTAAAACCGCACAATACTCCATAAAAACAAAAGAACGTTCAAGGCTGATGAAGGCCAACTGCCGATCGGTGCTCAGGGTAGGCGAGCCTTGTTTTTATGGAGTATTGCGCGGTTTTAGTATGTGTATTTAACATTATTTTTTAGAAAGTGTCTTTCCTATACCATTTTAACCTAAATCCTCAACCATCACTTTCTCGACGAGGCACCATGTCAGGTGTCTGAAAACATCGTTTCAACCTGAAGAAGGAGGTAGTATAACCTTCGAAACGTAGTTCGATAAATCTTATGCTCACACACGTAAGTTACTGATTTTTAATCTTTTAACCTTTAGTTTGTATGACATGTAACAAAAACCTTTTTTGCCCTTTTGTATGCATAAACCTGAGCTGCCTAACCTACTCATGTGTGCATCCTATCTATAGCAGAAATAAATATGTGAATAGTATAGGTAAGTCAAGTTTAGGTTATTTCTGATACTAGATGCATACGTCAGTAGGTTAGGCACTTCAGGTTTATACATACTGTATAAAAGGCCCAAAAATATTTTTTGTTACATGTTCGCACATGTCTCCAAGCTGTTTTTCCCAACTCTATTTTTGATTACATTGCTTGCAAAAAAATAATTGTCACATTCTTGCAAACTTATGCAATCAGACTTTGTTTTAAAATATAGATGGAATCTACAACATGCACGAAGTAAAATTGTAAATTATTTTTGAATCTCGATTCTTGTTACTTCAGCTCCTTTGGTGGCAATAATAAAATTAGCCGTCGATAACACAAAATAATTTTCCATGATTAAATTGTGGGGGAAAAGTAATTTGCTGTAATGGTAATAATGGTCCCACGGTTGGTGGGGGGGGGGGAGGATGAATGTTCAATTGCAATGTTATGGGGAAATGAAACATTAACTCCAACCTTGCATGTGGGGTAGGTTCCACCACTACCATTTTTATACTCTACATTAATTCCACTATCAGTCACCCAGCAAAATAATCCTGTCAGTTCATTGTTGACTGTTGCATGTAATGGTTGTGTTCGGGCTGGGGTAGAATATACCCAATGTCCAAGGTTGGATTATTGTTTCTGCAATTTGTCTTCTATGCACTACCGAGCATCACATGTTAATTCATAAGTAATTTATTTGACTACTCATCCACATTAGGAATCCAATTTAAATAGAAATAAATTACTACTGATTTAATTCATAAAATTTCTTCTTTTAGGAACTGTTCACCAACACTGACCAAATGCTAGAGCAAGAGGTGTCTAATATGGCAGAAGTGGCGTGTGCGGGTCAAACTCGGAAACAACAAACAAAACAAGTAAGTTATAATGATGTAATGGAAACTGGGATAATTTGCATTTTTTTACTCGCAAAAGTCATGAAAAGCAATACACTGATTCAGATTAACATATTTACAGTGCAGTTACAGAAACCTAAGCACAAATTAGATATTTGCCGGGCTTGTGGTTGTGCTAGTTTTAAAGTGTAATCTACCATCACATTCTCCTTGATTTACAGTGAGAACATTGGCATCATCAAGATATAGATATCTGCCATTGCTCCCATCAGCCATTGTTCCTCCCACCAGACAGCTTGCTAAAGGCATATATAGCAAGAAAACTTGGTGAAACTTTTTCCCTCCATATGGCAAGCATAAAAATCCATAAAAAAAATTTAAATTTTTTTTTCGCAAGCACCCCTTCGCCCTAGTTGTCTCACTGTCACCATGTTAAACTACATGAGCATCCCCCCAACTAACCCCAAGGCTCTATCAAACATCCCTCAGCTAACATTTTCCACTTCAAACTCAGAATCCAGAGACAGTGAAATGCAAATTTCTTTTCCAAATCAGCCTTGAAAAGTTGGTTAAATTACATAGCAGACATATATTCACCTATGCTTATTCCTGTTTGTCCTTTTGGGTGACTTTCGCACAGCATAAGAAAATGTTCATTGCGTTTTGAAGTGTTTTTTTTTTTTTTTTTTTTTTTTTTTTGTTTAGGTTCACTTTACGCACAGATAAGCTAATTGGGTCTAGACCTACAGTTTAAAGTAGGAACCGAACTGCTAGGTGCCTCCACCGGAAATTGAACCTGGGACCCCTTAATTACAAGGCAACTACGTTACCACTATGCCATCAGGGAGGCAATAAAGTGTTTGTGTTATCATTTTTTATGTGAGATGCAGAATTTTTTCCAGCAATGGTTTTGGTTCTTTGAGAAATTGTACAAACATACAGAGCTCATAATTAATTTCTTTTCTCCCTTTCCAAAATTGTGCCTATTGTATTCTTAAAGCACAGACATTAGAAAAAGAAGTCTCATTTTGGCACATCTATCCGTTCCCTTAGATGTGGCACAGTGAGTTTGAGATGTTTGATTGAAGGAATTGCTGTAAAAGTTTTGATATAAATGTATAGAATTACTGTCATTCCATGTTTGTTTTATAATCTCATAGAGTTGGAAGTGGTCGGAAAACTGGCTTTTTTTTGGGGGGGGGGGAACAAGTTTTTTTCTCCATAGCTGTTTTTGGTTGAGCTTTTTTACAAAAGTGTCTCAAATCAATGAAAAAAAAGGAGTTGGCAGTACTTTTCCTGTTGCATGGTTTTCGTATATCTCCCTACTGTAAAATAGGCACTCATTTCTAAATATAAAATACAATTTACAATATGAAATTCGTAGCTAGATATAAACAGTGTTTTCAAAAAAGCTGGCTTTTTTGAATGGGCTGCTCTTTCAGAGTGTCATCTTCATATTTCGGTAGGCTTATTAAATATATCTATGTAGTATAAAAATATTCACATAACTAGAGTAGTTTTGTGTGTGTTTTTAATATAACCTAATAGTATGATATGATTTTCAATGCTTGAATTTGTTATAGGATCATTTACATGAAGCAAAAAAATAATATACTCTATCTTTTGAGAATCTAGTATGAAATCTCTTTACATTAAAGTTTGTGTTCAGTAAAATACAATTGTATTCTGGCTTTCCAGTACATAATGTATAATTTGGTTAAATGGCGGCTAAACCTGGTCACGGAGCAACTAGTGATGTAATTTTGCTACTTGTTGCAGTGGTTCTCACCTTTGAGATCACAGCCCACTAAATTTATTTCTTATAAGTCGGTGCCCTGATCCCAAGAATTTCATTCATAAATACATTTCTGATCTTTAAAGTTTGTGTAAATTAACATGCACTCTCAATGAATATTCAATATTAATATATAAACTATGGCATAATCATAAAGAGTAATACATAGTTCAATTATGTATAGGTTTGCTGTCAAATATGAAATTAGATTTAAATTAGTTGTCAACACCTGGGTGCAATGGACCTTTTGTTGAAATGAACTGGCATTAAAACTGAAGCAGAAGCAAATAAGACTGACTGCAAATTGCAAAAAAATATTTAAGACATCAGGACTGGACCTACAGTTTGGAATTAGATCCAAAGCACTCTGCCTCCAATGAGGATTGAACCTCAGACCCCTTCTTATTACAAGGCAAGAGCATTTACTTTTTATTCCACTCCAGAGTTCCATTTATTATTATGAAAGGTACCTTATATAAAAAGCTGGCCTTTTTCCAACAACAGTACTTGCAAATTGTGCTCTCTGATTTGCAGGCTAAACTAAATCTTAATCTCGGATGAAGTAGCTAATAATCTTGTTAAGTATAGAGAAAGAACATTCAGACCGAAGCAACGCATGGTAGTGGGGGTGTCACATTGAAACCATTTTATTATTGAATCACTGCTTCCTTTGCTGATTATATATGGCTAGTTATTTATTAATTATAATAATTACAGAAATTACTATCATGAATGAAAAATAATAACCAATTATTACATGAGTGAGCAACATATATTTTATCATTCCCTAAAACTCGCAAAACCGATGACATTTTTATTAATGATTTTTTGTTTGTAGAAGTGCAGTTGTTTATTAAATATAATTATTACAATAATTACCATCATTACCAACTAATTGTACACTGTCACTGGCATGAGTATCTCGCATTCAAAGATGATGCATGATATGTTCCCCAAGTGCATTTTGCCTCCTAATTACATTACATATATTTTTTTTATGAGCAGAAGTAATACAGAAATATTGGGAACATTCCAGGGAACCATGTAATTTATTTTCAAACAGTTGAAAAATCTAAAAAATAAGATGTGGTTGGACTGCAACCCCCCCTCCCCCTCTTCCTCGGTAAGCTAGGATTTAAATTGTAGCTGAACCATTATGCAATATGTGCCCACTGAGATTGGTCAATATATGTCTCTTGGCTGCTGCATCATGTAAATTTTTGTAGCTAGTTGTAAAATATGTGACTACAAACCTGTAAACTCATAACAATAACTTCAAGTGAAATAGTTTAGCTGCAATTGGTAAAAAGCCAAAATTTCTGTTGTTTTTTCTTTTAAAAAAAAAGCCTGCTTTTTATCGAAAAAAGAAACAGTTCATTCAAAAAGCTAGATTTTTTGCAACTCTATCATCTCACAAGAAAACTTGGCATGTTATGCAGTAGGTTGTTGCATAGCCCAGAATGCCAAAATTTCATCTTCAAACATTCGTCAAATCACAATTTCCCGATAACTTATTGATCACTTTTCACATTGTTGCAACGTTTTTATTTTCAAATTAAATGTCTTGCAAATTTGTGCAATATTCCTGATTGTTAATTGATTGAATTGGCTTATTTTACTTTGTATTTCTGCCACTTTTGACTAATCGCAAAGATGGGGATGCTGAAATTGATGAATGGGCACTCACAAATCCCTATGCCAGGTTTCGGTCCGGGACCCTTGGCATCATAGCATGTTGTGATAACTACTCCACTCCACCATGGAGGCAGCTGGAGTATTCTTTCTGTGATGAAGTTGGTTTTTATTGTTGATGAAAGTCATCTTTGTTTAGAAGCCCTAGTGTATCATAGGTATTCTTTCGCAGATATTATATATTAGATATATTCACACACAATATATTTTAGAAATAAAATTGAAGTTAAGAATATTTGGTATATGGGAACTAGAAGTTTAAAAAATCTGGGTTGTTATTTTACTGATGCAAAATATTTTTCTTTAAATGAAAGTTCTGACGAGAATGTTAATTCCGAATTGATATTACACATAAACGTATTTCCTTTACAGGAAGGAACTGAATGTTATTCCACTCCAACATGAGGGTATATTGCAGAACCTGCAATGGAATTCTTCTGAACTACAGATAAAAGTGTATTTAAACAAAAAAAAAAAAAAAAATAAAGGGTATATTTTATGAAAAAATGTTTTTTTCATAATAACCATAACCATATGATTGTAGAAAACTTCTTACATCACGTGCCGGCAACATATTTGTTAAAACACTAAAATCACACACTAACAGCACGATAAAAACACTTCGGAGTTCTTCGAGGACAGACCAGCCCTGAAGATGACTCCGTGAAGGAGTCGAAAGCTTGGAAGAACTCCGAAGTGTTTTTATCGTGCTCTTAGTGTGTGATTTTAGTGTTTTAACAAACCATGTAATGTATGTGTAATTTGTAGACTTCAATGCTGACATGAATTGGTTGGTTGATTTGGTGTTTTAAGTTCACTTTATGCACAGTAAGTCTAATCGGGACTTGACCTACAGTTTAAAGTGGGATGTGAACCACTATGTGCTTCCACCAGATATCAAACTTGGGATCCTTGATTACAAGGCAATGACGTTACCACTGTGCCATCGGGGAAGCCCTTGGACATGAATTGTGCCTGAGCACTCACTGGCATCATAACTGTGTCAAAGTATGTTTATTTATATTTGTTTGGTTGTTATTGTTGCTTTAAACACACTATACACAGATATGTACCTCCACTGTGTATCGAACTAGACACCCCTTGATTACAAGGCTCTCATTTATATTTCTTACAGTGTAGGCTCAAACCGGCCAAACATCATAACAATTGTCTGGCGTGTTCTCATTTTTGTAATGTTACTGCACAAAAATTCCTGAAGTTTAACTTTTATCCATTTTGCATTTGTCTCTTGTGAACTGGTAGTTTTTCCCAGTTTTTTAATTTTTTTTTTACTGGTTCATTAACTGAATCTCTTTTCATGGTCAATGTGTGTCTACATTCTCCAGTTATGTAAGTATAAGAGACATTGTCTTCCAATTCAGGTTACTTTAGGACCCTTTGCATGATCTCCAGAGGTATTTCAAGTTTACAGAATAATGCATAATACTTCACAATTAATATTATTAGAATGCAGACTTGTCAAGAATTTCAAGTAGGTACGTACAAGGTTTTGATAAACTACAAACATGCAAGTGTGCTATTTAATTAATTTATTTGAGATGAAAGGCTGAAGTCACGTCTTGATTCTTTTGTAATTAACAGGAATATTACAAAACAGAACAATATGTTACACCAGATTATACCAGAATTTACACATGGTAATTTTTAGTATATGGAAGTTATATACTTTAAAACCACATACTTAATTTGTAACATTTGGAATATTGCTGTGTAATACTGATAGTTTGACTCTGTGTAGGTTGAAAAACCATGAAAGTTGAACATATGTGTTATCCCTGAGAAATGCAGACAGAATTGAATTTTCAGATGACCATGATTCTGCAAAATGTTTTACATCCTGCCAGCCTCTCATCAATTGGTAAAGGGGATGGATAGCGACTGGAGCATGATGCTGATAACATCACTCAAATCCAATCTTCTTCATGACATGGTGTTACAAACCAGGGAGAGCTTTATTATAGCATGTAAAACACTATTTTATACAAATTTGATGTTATTTTAGAATTTAGTGATTTAGTTGTCAATATTTAATTTTCACTCTAGTTTCCTTATCTTTTTTTTATTAGCTCTACCTGTTATCTGATATTAATGAATTAATATCCAGTACTTTTATGCAGTTTTTCTCCCCTCATATTAATTGCGACAATTAAGATATGTGGTCAATTCATGAGAGGTAAAATAAATACATTTAGATATCTTGCCTAAACCTAGTTTTCTAAGTAGAATCTTGTGAATTCTATTTTCAGGAAATGATTTACAAGCTAATATTGTAATAATTTTTGAAGGGGCTTAACCCCCAATAACCCCCCTCAAATATGCCAACCATGAATACATGCAATATAACCACAATGTAAAATACCATTGCAGTAATGTAACTGAAATATTATGCAACCTAATGGAAATGTGTCTGTAATGTCGGTAATGTTACATTTACATGTTTCTGTAACATTCTCAATGTTGTGTTATGTTCGCGGACATTTCCACATTACTGAAACTTACCCGAAACATTTCTGTAATGTTCTGCAACATTGCCGCAATGTTACAATGTTTCACGACTTACGTGTTGCTAACGTATCTGAAACCATGTTGTGCTGTATGGGTATATATGTGTGTGTGTGTGTGTGTGTGTGTGTGTGTGTGTGTGTGTGTGTATAAACATTCGTTTATAAACAGTCCAATTTAGCCTGGATCAGCTCAGCACAAGAGTGGAGGAATTTGAAAATAATAAGAAAAATATATAGTTCCACTTTGACTAATATTTGTCGTTAACGACTGATTCGACTAATATTAGTCGAAAGACTAATTCGACTAATATTAGTCGAAAGACTAATTCGACTAATATTAGTCGAACGACTAATTCGACTAATTCGACTAATATTAGTCGAACGACTAATTAGTCGAAAAAATTAGTCGACTACTTTTTCGACTAATATTAGTCGAACGACTAATTCGACTAATATTAGTCAAACGACTAATTCGACTAATATTAGTCGAACGACTAATTCGACTAATATTAGTCGAAAAAGTAGTCGACTAATTTTTTCGACTAATTAGTCGATATTTTGTTTCGACTAACGACTAATTAGTCGATGGTGCCCATCACTATAAAAAACAAGAAAATACAAAAATAACAATATTTTAGCGCACTGGTGTTGTTGCTTCTAGAAGTAGCCAAATAAAAATATTGGCAACGCACTACGAAACGAAGAAAAATATAACCTGCAGAAATTAGAGCCTAACATGCAAGCAGACAAAAGACGCCACGGTAGAACGCAAGAAATGGATCGACTAGAATACCAACAATTGAAAAAGACGATACCACAGACGATACTCTAGCTACCTCAGCGCCACTGTCGGCAGTTACCACAACTTACCCTATCTCGACGAAGTGAACACTCTTGGTCTTGTATACGAAACGATAACAGTAAATGAATGTTCAACTGCACTGAAAAAACAACATGAACGAAAGCTTTCTGAAAGTCTAAGATTGGGTCGTTTACTCAAAATGCATACGATGTGACTGATAAAGAATCGTAGGATCGGGTGAATCTAACCCCTGAAAGTTCACATAAAAGTGTTGCATTATCCACATATCAATACGAGCACAAAGTAAAAACTTGAAATCGGGCACAGAAATGCTTATATCTTGATAGTTGATATGTCAGTTTATTTATGGTTCGTAATTACTAAAATTCTTTACAGGTTTTCAGTTCAAGGGGATTGAAAGTGCTGATTTTGAGATAGAAATGCAAGTTTTTTGTGTAATCCGAGGCCACGCTTCAGCATTTCAGATGTACAGAATTAATGTTTTGTGTCACTGTTTTACAGAATTAGTGCCATATGTTAAACAAAACAACGTGCAAATGCAAGTTTCGTAACTGAAAAGTAAGTGAAAGGTCTTGAATCACTAATACCGATGCGGGTAATTAAGTTTATAAATTGTTGTGAGTGAGTACAGTGGGATCCATGAGTATTACCGTGCAAATTGTCCATCACCATGTTCGTGGACTTTATTTGAGCCAATAAGAGCTTTAAGAATTAAGAGAAAACTCAAAACAAGCTGTTGACAACTTCTGCACCAGCTTACATAAATATCCATTGCTTTAAAACACATAGGATGTAAGAGAAATATTAATGAAAGTAGTCATGGACTAATTGTTATCGCAAACTAAACATAGTTGTCTCCTGATCAGTTACAAGTAAATTTATGCATTTGTATGTAGTACAACACAGGGGGTGTTCGTTGCTATGTGAAGTACGTATGTATTACGTCACCTGGGAGGATCGGGTTTGACGGTGCTTTTTGCATGTGCAGTAAGTTTGGTGCGGGGTACATTTAGCTACTAACACGTCACAAAAATCGGAACAAGCAGGTTATTGATTTTGTAGCGTTCGATTTATTTTTATTGTATTTTTGTACTTGTAGACTGCAATCATGTCTAATTGTGCTGTAGCAAGCTATGAAAACTATAACCAGAAAACTAAAGGAACTGACATAAAATATCATAGATTTCCAGTCGATAATTGCGTAAGTAAACAGTGGATTCATGCTTGTAGACGAAATGTAAAAAATGCAAGTGTGCAGTGCCAATTATTGTGAAGAAGACTATGTGCGATATCTAAAAGCAGAATTTCTGTATTTTCCACCAAAGAACGTGCTGAAGCCAACTGCAGTGCCATCGCTAAAATTACACCCAATTTAAGAAATTTACCTACTTTAGTACCAAAAAATCGAGGAAGACGTGCCCTAAACAAGCTAAAGAGACTATGCTGTTAGAAAGGAGAAAAATATATAGACGAAGATATATACACAAACTGCAAGCAATGTTTCGTAGTTGGAAAACATATTCGATCGTTTACAAAGGGGAAACACACGTCTGCATTCAGAAGCAAATAAATTAAAGATTACAAACAACCTCTATCAACCTGCTTTAACTAAATAAAGAAGTTCAAAATCTAAAACGTAACCTAACCGACATTACCACAAGAAAAGTCATCAATATCTTGAAAATGTGTTCAACTAGTGCGAAGTACGTAATGAGCCTAACTGATTTGTTATGTACATTTTATGTAAGTCGGATTTATAATTACTAACAAATTCATTTATTTAACACAAACCGATGTTGATTGTGATTTGTATGTTCACATTTTGAAAAACGTTGCCGAAAATGTGCATTTCGAAGATCGCGTACTAACTTCCACGCTATTGGAAATTAAATTCACTTAGTACATCTTCAATTCGAGTTACATAGAGTTGTATGCACGATGGTAAATATTGCATGAGTGAATATTACACCCATCATTGAAATTTTTGCAACTTTGTTCAATTTTGGTATTTCACAAATACATTGTAAATAATTTTGTACCCTTGTACTCAATATAAACCATTGGATGTTACATTATTTTTTTGTAGTGCATTTCTGTCAAAAAGAGAAAGATCTAAGATTAGTCTAATGCAAGTTACTTCGTTAATGTACAAATGTGTGTCGCCTTGGAGTATATGTTCCGGTTATACAACTCAGACACACATGGAAATGGAAATGGAAAATCTGCGGACAAAGTCCTTTAACGAATAATGATTCGTACATTTGCACGGTCAATCATTGTGAGTTCATGTAACTTTTCTCCTTTATTGTTTAATTAAACTAAGAACTAAGATATTTTCATCGATATTCTCAAAGCGTTTCATTTACCGTGTGATCATAAATCTATTTCTATAGGCTTGAATTTAGTAGGTTAAGACATTTAAGTTTGATGTTCCTAGCACTCATCAAGTATTTAGAGTAGGTTAAGTTAGTTAAATTAGTACTTGTACACTTCGGCTCGTCTTCTGCACGCGTTTGTATGTAAAGTTCTTAATAGAAACAATACTTTTCAGAACTATGACAACGATAACTTGCAGCCAAATTTGAACCAGAGAAATTTAAAATATCTGCAAATTACAAACTGGAATTTCGTTTTCAAAGTCTGAAACTACTATCTTACAAACTATTTCGTCATTCTTCCTCCACATAAAACTTCCCAAAAAAAATTTGCATGTGGAACTTTGATCCGTAAATTATTGTACAGTAAATAAATATATGAAGAAGGTTGGGGTTCTTTCGAATTCAGAGTAAGATTCAAATGCAGAGTAAAATTTTATCTAGATTGTATATTGCATCTTTCACTTGATAATTTGAAAAATACAGTTACATTATGAAGAACGGTAAAGATTGGATTTTAAGTATATCAGTATAATGTTAATACTTTCTGATGTTATGTAAAATTTGAAATGTTCTTGGAAATGATTGCAACGTTCTGAATGAATAAGAAGGAACGATTCAGTCAGAAAACTAAATATTAGGCTTTTGTACTGCGTTGTGTTAAATGTTGTAAATTGATTATACCGGACTACTATCGGATTAAAAATTAGGGATATTCAAGTTTGGACTCAATTAAAAGTTAACCAGTAGAACCACATAAAAACGAGTTACATCAAAATTCAGCTTATTCAATTCTGTGTCAATCTATAGTTACCAATTTTTTTTTGATTATGCCTTCTATTTTGATCGTCGTGAGAACAAAATAGGATGTTTTTCTAGTTTGGCAAACTATCGCTCTCTTTGAAATTCTATAAATAAAGAACGGGTTTTTTATTTATAGATTATATATTATATAATTTATTTATTTATTATCCAAACTCTAATATCCATAGTTTATAATCCGATAGTACTCCTGTGACGTTCTGTGAGGCCCGTAGTACCTCGGAGGCCTCTGACGATGTCCGTGGGGGAGTTGTTAGAACAGCGCACTACGACGCCAAGGGTCCCGGGTTCGAATCCAATCGGGTAAGACATTGATTTGTCCTTAATGAGAAAATTGAGAATTTAGTAAATGTGATAGTATATGTGGAAACAAAGATTTATTGATTGATTTGCTTTACTTTACTTCCCTTCTTGTGCCACTTCTGGCTAATTTGCAAAGATAGGGTTGAGTGATGAAATTATGCAATTGATGAATGATCACTCACAAACATCCATGCCCAGGCCAGGATTCGAACCCGGACCCCTGGCGTTGAAGCGCGATGTGCTAACCACTACGCCAAGGAGGCCGGCTTGTGGAAACAAAGAAAGAGAACGACGGGGGGGGGGGAGGACTATCTCTTATGTGTTTTCCTTTCATATTTAAAAAAAGACAGAAAAGCAGAAATAAACCAAATCTGTCAATCAATTCTTTCTTTGTAACTCTTTCACTATACAATTCTTCTTTAGCATGCAACGTTTTTTATTAAAATCATAATACGATTTATGAAATTATTAAATCTGAAATGCTAATGAGAACACGGACAACCTTCTTTGTAATATATCGATCAGGTTTCAGAAACACGAATTTTTACAATACTTTTGCATGCGCAATTTTCCCTCTTTTAAAAGTAGCATGTTTTAAAGGAATACCTCAGTACCATCCCGAAGTATGATAATTAATATTTACCCCTCAAAGTAATGAAACACTTTTCCTCACTGAAACTCGCAAAGAAATGATAGCGGCCGTTTGCTTCGGCCAAGCCCCGAACGAACATAACCGAAGGGGCATATATTATTATATTATATATTAAGTTACCTTGGTACAACATTTAATTAGATGTTAGTAAAAAAAAATAGTCTGTGTTCAATCAGTACGATGTGATGTGTACGACATTTAGGTAATTTGTGAACATAGCTGTATGGTAATATTACGTAATTACATGAATGCCGACTTTGTAACTATTATATTACTTCATTTAACACGAAAAATGTTGATTGTTATTTATATGTTCGTTTTATTGCTCATACGTTGTCTGAAATTGTGCAGTTTAATGTGCAAGAGTCACGTTTTTAACACATTTTCTTTCCAGTCACAGTAAAGGATATTCACTTACTTCTTCATGCTATGTTCCAGTTTACAAGAATTATGTGCTTGATATACATGACGTGAAAGAAATACAATGTACGTCAATAGAATTATTACGACTTTGTTCAATTTTATTAGCATATTTCACAAATATGTTGTGGATAATTTTGTACCTTTGTACTCGGTAATGGATGTTATATTTTCGCTTTGTCGATTATTTCTGTCAAAAACAGGAAGATCTTTTTGATTATTGCGATGTAGTTAACGAACTATAAAAACGTATACTTGTGTCACCAGCATTTAAGGTATTTGGAAATGTAGATAAGTTGTAGACAAGTTGCTAAAGTGAAAATTTACTATGTAAAGAATAACGATTATTACATTTGCATAGTCAGTCATTGTGATTTCATGTAACACATTTGATTGATTTACATTTATGCTCTGTGGAAAAGTAGGAGAGCGAGATATTATCTCAACCTGTTCTAAATATCACAAGCACAAGGGGAAAATATAATTATCAACTTATATGTCAGCGAATATTTGCATGACACGATTTCAGTACATGTCCTGGTACAGTTAGAAGTAAATTGTCGTTATTAGGGATGAATGGAACACGCTGATATATATTAAAACTTACGTCTTATCCTCAAAAATAACTTGGCTAACTTGTCTCTTGGTTTTTACCTTTATCTAGCATGCTTACCAAAAAGGAATATAATTATAAGAACTTTAGAATACGATATTCTTTCAACAATAGTCTCCTGATAGAGCATGAGGTTTATTGTATTCTCTTGCTTTTTGCTTTGGGCTTCTTAATTAAAGTAAGTTGCTTACACGTTGCATTAATATTCTCAACGAGTTTCATATTCCGTGTGATCGAAAATCCCTTTTCATAGGCTTGAATTACTGTTAGGATATTTAAGATTGGTATTCATAGCATTTAGGTATTGCGAATAGGTTAGGCTAAACGTTTGTTGCATTACCATTTGTACACTTTCTCTCTTTGCTTGCATGTTAAAATTTTGATGCGAAAAATGATTTTTAAAAAGATGTAAACTACAACCAAACCTACTTGTGCATCCAAATATTTACCAGATTTCTAGAAAATTAAACATTTATCAAATTAGACACAGGAATTGAGTTTCGAAAGTTGGAAAGCTTATTTAATACGAAATTCTAATCTTACAAGCTCTTTCCTCAACCATCTGTACGTAAACTTTTACAAAATTATCTTGCATACATAACTTGGACAGTAAGTTCTCATTCCACAGCAATTTAATAGCAATTATATATTACTAACGACGATAATTCTTTACAAACTTACAGTAAGTTCCAAATGTATGATGAAATTTTATCTATATCGCCTTTTTCCATTGATAATTTGAAAAATAAAGGTACCTTATGCAGAACGGTAAAGATTGGATTTTACGTTTATCAATATTATTTATGCATTTTCCAATGTCATATAACATTTGAAACGTTCTTCAGGTGAAAGCAACGTTCTGAACGAATAAGATAGGACTATTCACTCAGAAAACTAAATATTATACTCTTACAATGCACTTCGTTAAATGTTGTAAATGGACTATAGTTGACTAATCTTGTGACGTCACCCGAAAGCTAGTGTGAGGCCCGTACATAAGTATAAGTATCTCGGAGGCCGCGGGTAAATTCCAGTCGGATGCCCATTACTCGGCAAATTGTCCATGACTAATTTCATTAATCTCTGTCTTGCATCATACATGTTTTTAAGAAATAGATTTGTGTGCGTGCTGGTTCAGAGGTTGTCAACAGCTTGCTTGGCGGTTTGCTTCAATTCCTGAACCTCTCATTACATAAAACAAATATAATAAGCATGGTGATGGACAACTTGCTTGGGGGCATTCCATTATCACAGGTTACACACGCCGACTACATTTTTGATATTAAAGTAACTATTCTTCTGATAGCTAAGCAACATTTTTCTTACAGTTTCTGTGCAATGAATATGAAACTTAACACTGTTGATTAAACATAACTACCCTTAAATACTTTTCCACATTTGTAGCTACAAGTCAACAATTTTGTGTCACGGGTGCGGCAGACGAAACACTGCCTCTTCACTTAATGATAAATTTATTTTAACTTCTGTGAATTGTCAAATGATTAAAAATAAAGTATTTATAACAAGGAGAGAAGGTAATTGATATTTGAATATTTCAGTGGATTTGAGGGGGGCAATGTAACAGTTAAAGGACAAATTAATTGTCTTTTGGTGTCACGGGTTGGGCACAATACAAAACACAAGTACATCAAAAAATTAAACGAAAAATATGTAAAATTACTCTTACCTTCTAATTTATTATGTGCAATACTTGCATTTTTATGCAAATGACAATTTTAGATTGTTCACTCAGAAGTTACAGCATTGCACTTTTGAGGTTCATGCCCCCTGGTAATACTTATGCATCCCACTATACAGGGGTGAAAGTAAATAACAGAAATGGCAACTATTGTACTTCTTTGGAAGGTTCAGTCAGGATTGAAAATTTCATCTTTGTATTAGCACGTTATCTCATACACAACGCCAAAGAGGTACAAAAAATAAACAAGACCTTTACCATTTCGAAAAAAAAAAGGTTGGATGAATAATGTGTTTGCTTTCCATCAGTATAGCTTAAAAAATTACACTTCATAATTCCGTGGCCCGGAGCTCCGTCCCCGGACCGAAGCCCTCCAGCATCATGCAGAATCTGGTTGATTTACTGGAAAATTCCAGCAAACCCTGCCATCCAGCCAACGTTTATTAGTGATGAAACTGCACTCTAACAATCTGCTAACACGGTTTAAACCGTGTGATGGACATAATAGCAAGCAAACAGGAATTAAGGGTAATCCCTCTCGCTCGCTCTGTTTGCAGGCTTTGCCCGCTGTTCGCAGCGCCATGGGAGTTTCCCGCGCGCGGGAAGAGGGGCGGGCGGAAAAGTACGGATGAAAACAAGGATCGTGCGTTGTGCGTAGGAAAGTGCGTAGGTATTTTACGCGATACACATCCCCTCCAGTGTCTGCAAGAGAAAATTCGCGTTGTGGAGGCTATGCTAAAGAGGCTATACTCGTCTCAGTGGCGGATGCTCATGGTGGTTATCTGTCAGATTTGCAATTGTTATTTTTTGTGGGATATGTATCGGTTTTTTAAGTAAATAAATATATATTTTTTTGCATTTCTGGCAGTGGGTTATAAATTCTGAATGTAGTAAGCCTGAATACAGCATAAAATAGAATGCAAATGTCCATAAATGGCATTTTGCAACTTTTCTTATGTAAGGTTATGTATTTTCAAGATATTTGCTTATAAATTAATCCATTTTTGTGCAATATTTTCCAAAATTTTAAAATTAATTTGCTAGAAATAAATAAAACCATCATTTTCTTCAGGTTCATGGTAAGTTAGATATTGAAATTTGGTTTTAAGACAACTTTATGCAAAGAAAGGCTAATCGGGAATGAACCTACAGTTTAAAGTGAGATTGGAACCGCTATGTACCTCCACCGGGATCATGGTAAGCAGTCACGATCTTGGGTTCGACTCTCGACTTGGGAATGGATGTATCTTTGTCAGTCTTCCTTCATCATTTTTATTCAATCCTTGTTCAGTCTCATCTTACCATACTATAATGCTCGAATTGGAAACATGTGCTGGAAGGTGAAGGCTTGGTTTTAAGTTCACTTTATATGTACAAATGACTTACAGTTTAAAGTGGGATCCAAACTTAAATATATAGTATACCTCCGCTGGGTATCGAACACAGAGTCCCTTGATCACAAGGCGACGACGTCACCACTACGACATCGGGGAGGCCAGGAAGCAGAATGGGCCCCCAATTTTTCAGGTTTATACAAGTTAAATGGTACCTTTGTTAACCTGGGAACACGAGGAGTAAAGTAATGGTTAATTTTTATGATTTTGCAGACGTATAAGTTATTTAGCAAATATGGTTGTGGATAGACCTAGTATTTTTAGAGTATAGAACACTTTTTTTTTAATACTCCCTTCCAAAGTTAAGCCTGAAGATCAATTATGCCTCCTAACACAGTAGCGTACGCAGGATTTCATCAAGGGGGGTTATTTCTAAAGCTTTCTCCAAATTTACATTACCATTGTTTTATTATACTTTAATTAAATAATAATAATAATAATAATAATTAATAATACTTATAATTTATTAATTATTTGAAATACTACTAATAATACTACTAATACCACTACTACTATTAAGGAGTAGAGATCTACATAAATATAGTATTTATGAAAGCAATAGAACGAAATTACTTTCTAGTCATTTCGACAAATTCTAGGAGCATTTTTTCTTTCTTACGAAATAATTGTCTGGTCAACGAGTGAGACATTTTAAGTGTGAAGAAAATGCATAAAAACGAGAAAATATATTAAAATAAATTGAAATAATCAAAGTATGGAACTCATTCAAGGAGCTGCGGTGGTCTGATCGGTAGGGCGTCTGACAACCGCGCGGGAGATCAGGGTTCGATACCCGGAATTGGTTGGAATTTTTTCAGCTCTTGTCCCCGATAATTTATATCTGGATTGTTTCGCTGTTCATACCAACAAAACATTTTACAATAGTTAAGCTTATTGTCGTTCGAATTCAGAAATTCAAACGTGCCGATGTAAACAATGGGAAGGCGGATTGGTTGCTGTGTATTCTTGTCTTTGTCCGCCTAGCTTTTGCCTATTTATTACCCGCTTACAACGAACCAAGAACTTTCTCTAGTTAATGCTCATTTTTCACACTGAAAAAAATACATGTTCATTGAACATTGCTGTAGCTGAGATACAAAACAACTTTTTTTCTCTTTTAAATCATAGTTGCCCTCATATTTTATTTTCAAGAATTCGTGTTTATTTTCAAGGCATTCACTCTGAAAGACATGTGTGTTTGGTATGCTGTGTTTTTCTCCATGCTGCATGGATATATTATTATTATATTATTATTATAATATTCCTGTATAAAACGATACTTCGTCCTATTCTTGAATATGCAAATGAATTATGGTTTCTGACTGCAACCAGTCACCTTCAAAAAGTTCAATCAGTTCAAAAACTTTTTATCAGGTTATTATGCACAAAGTTTAAAAAAAATTACTATGACCAACATTACTCTGAATGGTTATCACAGTTGAATATGTTTTCCTTAGAAGAAAGAAGAAAAATGAAATGGATAAATTTTGTAGAGAAGATATTAAATTTCCAAGTTGACAGTGAATACTTTTTGAATAATATAGCTTATAAAATTCCCAGATATTCCCATAGGTATATCTCAATTCTCACATGCCTAAACAAGGCCAGAGGTTTAGTAGCTGATCTTGTTGAAACCTACAATTTGAATTTATGTTGATGTATAAGATTGTAGGATCCACTGTTTTATTTTATAATTATGTATTCAATTTTTTAATTTTGTATAACCAATTTTGACATAGTGATATACCTGGTTGTTTAATTGTTATCATCACTTCAATAAATATGATTATTATTATTATTAGAACAATACACAGTTAATTGCACAATATTATATAAGAATAAACAATTATTAGTATCAGATATATAATAGATCTCGTTGAAAACTGTAACTTGAAGTGTAAATATGCAAACTTGTTATGTTATGTTATTCTACAGCTTACGTATTTTATTCGTGTAACTTTGTACTTTTGTATTTGACGTAGTGCTGTATTAGGTTTCATACTGTGCTCAACACTTAAAAATAAATGATTATTATTATTATTTTTATTAGTAGTAGTAGTAGTATTGTCGCACATCTTTGACTGTGATAAATTGGCCATATTTAATTTTCTCCACAACGTTTATAATTCAAAATCTCAAGTTTTTTTTAAAAAAAATCCCGTAACCCCCCCCTTGCGTACGTCACTGTCCTAACCCCCCTTCCCCCCGAAGTTAGTCCCAAGTTATGTCCACTCTTTCTGTTACTCCCTCGTGGAACCATTTATTGTTTGCATTAAGCGGTCGAGCATGAAAATATCAAATTCTGATAGTGTCTTCTGGATTTGACACACTCCTTTTCGGAAGTAATTCGTAAACTTACAATTTTCGTTCAGTTATTCCCCCGGAACTAAATGTGCAAAACGTAATTTATTTTATCGACAATGATAACTCCAACCCAATTTACGATGTCAATTTCCAGGGTAGAGGAAGGGGTTTACTGATCCGTTCACCCCCTCCCCCCGGGAGGTGGGTTGCTGGAATAATGTGAAAAACGGGATGAAGACATGATAAAATAATTTTAGATTTAGATTATGTTAAAAGTTACTTACCAAATATTTGGGCCCCTTGAAATGAAATCGGCCGTCAGTTGTCATCGGAATCATCGGTTTAATTTCCATAAAACAGCTTCTATGCTGAAAAAAAAGGACACAGAACATTAATCTCATGGTAACTATATCGACAATTAAAGTAATGAAATACTGTCGGGTCGCGACAATTGTTAACGGAAAATCATTGAAAAGACGCTAAAACATTTTAATCAGGCAATGGAATTAATGTTAGTTTCTGGATATGACGTGTTACTGTATGGAATTTTGTCCTTGACACTTGGTTACATAGCTCCGGAATTAAATTAAATCGGATTCTGCAATGCACTATTGACATTTTTCGGCGGGTGTAAATCCCAGGTGTTTAGCTATAATTCTGCACGTAATCGCAGTATGACTGTATTGACAGCTTGTTGTGCATCAGTAACAATTATATTCTCTTCCCTGCTTGCAACTGGAGTTTATGCTGTATCCGTTCATACATGGGCATCCACAGGGAAATTTAGGGCTACTTGGTTTTCTCCAGGGTTGTTGAAGGTCCAGGAATTTGAAATAAATTCAATTCCGGTCCAGGAGAGAAAATCAGCAAGCGTAAATGTGTTCTGGACCGTAAAGAACCTTTTTATCTGTAACGTATTTAAATTCGGTCCAGGAACATTTTTTCCGGATCAATTTAAATACGGTCCAGGAACCTTTTTTCAATGAAACAATACGCAACTTGGACCGAATTTAAATTGTGCGAGAAAAAGTGTTCCGGTCCTGCAGCGGAACCCAATAGAACCTATTAGAATTTGTGTGCTCCTGGACTTTTAACAACCCTGGTTTTCTCTAGATGAAGGACAATTGTACTGCCTTTGTTGGTTCACACATGTTACATATTATTGCATTCCTCTCTTGTACATAACTTAAAGTATATTACTTCCTCCGTTTTTTATCTTTTTTACTTCTATTCTTGCTTTCACTTATTTCACTGTTATATTTCCCCCCCCAATTTTTCATTTCTTTTATCTTTCCTTTGTTTATGTTCTGTTTACAGCGTGCACGTTGGGACAGAGTCTTAACCTCCCTAACGATCTATCATCCATGTTGGAAGATGACGACAGTGTTTTGTCAAATGTGTTTTAGGTTTTTGAGAAGAGCGGGCCTTTTACATTGTGTCTGAGGAAGTCTTTAGACTAGCCTAACCTTTTTTAATGTCTTGTGCAGGCTCATTAAGGGACCTTGCACACATACCGTTCTTTTACCGGGGTAGTTTTCCGCAACAGCGCCGAACCGACTGCGTGTTCTTCACACGCACCTACACAATCTGGGTTTCACCCCATGACCTTGGAGGGAAGACACGAAAGCCTGATGGTTGCTGCCCTGCGTCGCCAACCTCCCGATAACAAAACTGTTTAATCTGTGAAATTATGCTAAATGCTGGTGAATTGTGCTGGTATCTAAATCATAATAATAATAATAATAATGAATTATTATTATTGTAATTAGTAACAGTAATTTTTTACTGTGATTACTTATAGGATGACTGTGATTTTAAGTTATGCATCTATTTTCCGAGATGAGTTCAACATTGAAGTAGAGAAAGTTTGAGATGATTCGTTGAGTACAAAGCAGAACATTTGTTTTATTTGTGTCCCACAACTTTCTGCCGATTCTTGCCATGAAATGTTCCTCGCTAGGTAAACGGGAGAATAAATAAAAGATAAAGAGGAGAGGGCGTGGTTCGAAAGACATGTACTTACCTGCACCGGAAATAACATCTATACAACTTTTCCGGAATGTCTGGAGTAGCGACGCGCAGAGGCGAAAGCTTGTTGGAGGGGCCAGACTAGATGGGGAAGGGTGCGACTGCCTAGTCGAATCGCCCCCTCCCGCGCGTTCATTGGACGAGACACACATCCGCAACGTGCGCCCAGGACGAGTTCGCGTTCTCTTACTCCAGACATTCCGGAAAAGGAATATAGATGTCATTTTATGTTTAATTTCTCAAAATAGCGTTCTTTGAAGCGAATTTCTCCCTCCCAGAGGAGCAAGCTTGCAAATTATGTTAGATTTTCCCATCATGCAAACACAGTGTGCTAGGTGTGAACAAAACTCATATTGTGCTAGGTTCATTAGCATCATTGAGCTAGGGTTGGCATCGCTGCCCTGCTAACTTGTATGGCTTGGGTCTGTGTGCTCTTTCTTCATTGCCCGAGGCGCAGGGGGCTGGTCCCGATTCTAGATGTGTCGAGGGGAGCTCCGGACGCATACCCACTACCCACCATCGAAACGTCCCAGGAAATTTGTCGTGCGCCTGTCCAACGAGCTTTTTAATGTGTTGTGCTTGTCCTGTGCATTTATATTTAAAAGTTGCATTTTTAAGTAGCGGGCTCCATTTCGAAATCCAGAAAGCATTCGATGCGCTGACCACGCGTCACCCAATGAAAAAGCTGCGCTGGTCGACCCTCGCGTTTACACACACACCGGTAACATCGATGGCGTTCCGATATCGAGTGCACCAAGAAACAACGGGGCTAAATGGGACAGGCGCACACGTAGACCTGCTCGACAAATTTCCTGGAAGAACCCTTCGATGCGTCCAGAGCTCCCCTCGACACATCGAGAATCGGGACAGGCCCGTAGCCAGGCAGGGGCCGGGGGGGGGCAGCCCCCCTGGCACTGCCATCAGCCCCCCTTTACATTAGGTAAACTATTTTGCATAATTTGTTTGCAGGGAAGAGTGAAAATGAAGACAACTCACAACTTTAAGGATAAATCCACAGAATATGAACAGCATCTATTACATTCGCTCATTTTGTTTATGAGCAGAAGTAGCTGCAAGTATTTAGAATATTCTCTAGACTTCAGAAAGTTCTTTCATAGGGGAGCTTCTTTATCTGTACCTTCACTGTTCATGTTGCAACTTCCCGTTTAGACAGAAATCTGTGAATTTGATGTCATCATGCAAGTTCCCTTCGCATCTGCGTCAAAGGGCAACAACAACTCCCAAGTCTTGGGAAGGAAGGGGAGTTTAATTGCTTCGGCCGGGGGTGGAATATACTGTAGCCACTGTGCGTTTTTTGTGTGTGATATACATATCTGTATAATCTAAAATAGTATGGGGTGTGTAAGGGATAATTTCAGTATCAGTCAATTAACACTTCAAGGGATGTTTTAAAAGATGTAGAAAAATGTAGTGTTTGTGTAGTATATGATATTTATAAATGAATGAGCACCCCCCCCCCCCCACACACATAATTTGCCTTCATTTAATATTTTTTTAAAAAATGGACTTGGTTTACAAAGCCCACCCTGACAACCCGTGAGCCCCCCCCTGGAGATCAATTCTAGCTACGGGCCTGAATCGGGAACAGCCCCCTGCGCCTCGGGCAATGAAAAAGAGGACACCGACCCAAGCCATACAAGTTAGCAGGGCAGCGATGCCAACCCTAGCACAATGATGCTAATGAACCTAGCACAATATGAGTTTCGTTCACACCTAGCACACTGTGTTTGCATAATGGGAAAATCTAACATAAATTGCAAACTTGCTCCTCTGGGAGGGGGAAATTCGCTTCAAAGAACGATATTTTGAGAAATTAAAAATAAAATGACATCTATATTCCTTTTCCGGAATGTCTGGAGTAAGAGAACGCGAACTCGTCCTGGGCGCACGTTGCGGATGTGTGTCTGTCCAATGAACGCGCGGGAGGTACATGTCTTTCCAAACACACCCTCTCCTATTCATATTTTCTTTATTCTCCCGTTTACCTCGCGAGGAACATTTCATGGCAAGAAGCTGTAGAAAGTTGAGGGGTCCGCTTTGTAGTCGACGAATCACCTCAAACTTCCTCTACTTCAATGTTGAACTCATCTCGGAAAATGGATGCATAACTTAAAATTACAATCATCCGAAAAATGATCATAATAATTTACTGTTAATTAATTATCAATAATAATAATTCATTCTTATTATTATTTAGATCCTAGCACAATTTATCAGCATTTAGCATAATTTCACAGATTAAACAGTTTTGTTGTCGGAAGGTTGGCGACCCAGGGAAGGAGCCATCAGGCTTTCGTGCTTTTCCTCCAAGCAAAGGCGTCTCCTAAACGCATGCAGTGCATGCTGCGCATGCGTCAATTGTGGGAAAAAGGACAGCTTGCTCTGCAACGACATTAATGAGCATTTCTACATTCTAATTTCTTCATATAGGAGAAATATTTATTTTACACGAGAGCGCTCAACTAAGCTTATATTACATTTCTTGGATCTGAAGTGACGCATGCGTCAATTGTGGGAAAATAATTACTACTTTCTTTCATTAGAATGTAGAAATGCTCATTAATGTCGTCGCAGAGCAAGCTGTCCCTTTTCCCACAATTGACGCATGCGCAGCACGATATAACGGTCAAATATTGAGTGACAAGTAATTAATCTAATTGCCCGTTAGTAGGAATTAATTGCAATTGGTAATATTAATATCCGTCGCGAATACAGGTGTCTAGCGAACTGTCTTAGCCAGCAATAGCTTGCTCAACCACCGTTTTTCGCCCGAATTCGGATTTACATGCATTCTTATGGGAATAACACGAAAAATGCAACTTCTAAACCAATGGACCGAATTGGATGAGATTTTCACCAGCGGAAGACCACATCATGAAAGTACTGATTCCAAGATTTGAGCCTAATCAGAACAGAAATACGGGAGTTATGATTTATTAAAGATTCATCGCCGAATTGAAAGGGAGACGCTACCCTACCGAGTTGTTGCTGCTTTTCGTGACTGAATACAAAAGAGGAAGAGTTAGCCTAATCTCTGCGCGAGGGGCTGCTGCCAGGGGTTAAGGACCTGAGTGAGCATTGGCCAGGATAGGAGGACAACGGTCAAAGCACCAGAAACAATAAACAAGCACCTGATCATAGAGGGTACAGCGTCACTACGTTCAAATCTGGAATAAAAGGAATAGCGAGAGACAGTTTTGCACAGTTTTGCCTAGAATCGCCACCAGAGTGTGAGCTACGCGCGACCGAGCTGCGAGTTGCAAGCAGACTCGTGGTCTGGATTTGTTTTTCTTCGAGTGAGTGTTTCAGAGCCATGGAGTAGAGCAAAGTAGAACCAGGGGGTCGTCCTCCCCTTGCCGTCAACGCATCCGTGCACATACGTGTGGTTATGTGAGAATAACGCCAGACACGTCCACCTGTGTCAATCGTCCGAAACAACGTCCAAAGTAGTGAAAGTTAATAACATTTGATATCCATGTGAAACCGCGAATGGCTAATCGCGTATGTTCGTCTCATCGCCCAAGTCACGTATCTGTACTTACGAGTGACCGCGAAGAACTGACCTATTATTGCGCAAGTTGTCGTATGGAGTCGACAGTGGGCGTGTACCGTCCTGGACGTCCCTGCAAAGTGAACGAGTGAAGCCAGGATCCGAGGATGCCAGATGGAGCTGCCGACTGATCCACTTTCGCCAACCAGGATAACCGTGAAGTGCAACACTGGAGTGTGGAGGCCTTCCAGAACTGTAGGACCACTTTCACCCAACCCAGGTCAGAGGGAATGCAGCTAAGGTAAGATCCAACCATGTGCGTGTGTGAGAAAGATGACGACTATCTACCGCGAATCTGCGTGAATCAAATCATTGCATAACTTACATCAGTGCTATGGCAACCCTAGACATCTGTTTTCCGGCGGAGTAATCAAATGTTAAAGATGAGAGTTTATGTTAGCTGCAAACGATAGTTCATGAAATATATTTATACCTTCAGAAAAGATAGAAGGGGTTCGCACAAGGAACAATTATTCACTTTATACTTAAAATCCTAAACGATAAATTGTAAAAGGCAATGTAGCCAAGACATAGCAAGAGTATGGTCAAAGTAGTAATTAATCTAACCTTTGTATTTGTCATATTGTCGCAATATGCCATAGAATGAGAGAATGAATGTGAGATCGAGTGAAAGAGGGCAAGATGTAATGTGTATTTATCTGTGCTTTAATATATGTGTATATTCAGAAACACCGTAGTATTATGTAACGTCATTTCAGGTATTTATAATCAAATCCTCCTAGGTTTATTCTCGGTAACTCCGACTGTTAGGCACTTATCCTGACCGTATTATATTTCATGTAATGTTTAATTCGCCCAGCAGGTGAGGCGAGAGATTCTTCGTTGTTGCGTTGCTAAGCTCAGTTCAGTTGAGTTAATTGAGTTAATTAGTTATTAAATTAGCAGCCCGTGACAACGAGACGCTTCTACCTCCAAGGTCATGGCGAGAACCCCATATTTGTGTCGGTGCGTGTTAGAGGATGGTTTTGACGTGGAGTACTTCTAGTATTATGTAGGTATATAGGGGAGAGTTGCCGAAATTGGACCAGTTGGTACCAGTTTGCTTCTGCATGAAAAACAAGACACAGAAAAAGAACGAAATTGTAGGTATGAGAAGCACAAACTATTAGCTTTCACTTCATATGTATTTCAACAAAACATGCAGGAACAAATATAATAGGGTACATAAACGAAAGTAGTGACATCGGTCCATTATAGACAACTGGTTTCCTAACTTGGACCACAGGTTGCTTAGGTTGGACCGCTCACAAAAGGTATGTACATATATATGTCTACGGTATCTAGACGCCTGCAGCACTCACTGCTCACACCATTGTGGTATTTACTCCACGTTCGCCGCTTGTAACATCACCTACCTGTGATTTTCCTTTCTTTGCTACAATTTTTTGTGGACGTTTCTTGACTGTGGTGAAATCTGACTCATATACGTTGAATATTCGGTCAGCTGTAAAACCAAACAAATCATACCTTCTACTACACTCGTTCAAGCCATAGTCCGCATTATTGTATGGTGCTATAGTAATTTGAAATTCCATCTCTGTCCACAGCCCATACTTTCCCCGGTCCAATTTGGGAAACACGCGTGGTCCAACTTAGGCAATTATGCCCCGTCAAAAAAAATATGACGCTACACGAACATACGCAACTAAACCATAGTTTTACCACATGTATTTAGTGGTAAATGAATGGCACTTTTATAATATACTACAGGACAGTTGATTACTTACCCCTAGTCTACACAAGAGCTTAAGATCAGAAGCACAACAATTGCAACACGAACAATGGAAACACAATAACAGCACTCCACTTCGTCGAACGTGTCTAGTTGACTGACCATTCAGTCATTTGTACATGGCACTGACGCCAACCAGTAGTGCCAACTCACCTGTTTCAAATACTCGTCTCAACCAAAAAAAGGCGGTCCAACTTGGACAACGGTCCAATTTCGGCAACTCTCCCATAAGTATTCTCTAAGAGTAACACTTGAGGTATTTAAAAATTAAGGCTATTACTTTATTCGTTAGAATCGCATCTATATAACAAACATATTTCACAGAGGAAACTCCTGCTAAATGTAATGAAAAAATTGATAGGTGAACGGAGGCTCCAGCATTTGCAATTCCT
Organism: Lepisma saccharinum; assembly: GCF_977018435.1. Lineage (NCBI taxonomy): Eukaryota > Metazoa > Arthropoda > Insecta > Zygentoma > Lepismatidae > Lepisma > Lepisma saccharinum. The sequence goes on from NC_139249.1 coordinate 10,374,157, forward strand.
GCGGATAGGGGGGGGATATACTGTTCAGCCAGTTCCTGCACCACTTTCTACAACTCTTCCTGATAATAGAAGAGTTACTACCTAAGGTGAAAATTTTATCTTAAGAGCCCTTTTGTTGTAAACACTCCGCCACGGAGGTGGACGTTCTAAGCAATTTCCGTCATACAAAGGTGATTTATTTCTTGTTTAATGCCTAAGTTTTGTTTTGTGGCGCCAACAGCAGAAAAGCCAAGTCCTCAACAAGCACGTTCATTACTGTAAACTTTTCCTCCACACCTGTCCTTGCTTTATGATCTACGAAAGCGACAAAACTAAGAAAGTTTCCGGCGCCATTTTGCGTTAAGGCGTCCAAAATGGTCGCAGCCATAACAATAAGCATTAAAGAAGAAAAACCGCCAGATTTTGACGGCATGCAAAACTTGGGGCCGTGTTTCGTGAGTTACTGCCCTTGTAAATCACCAAGTATTGGCAAAAACTGAAACAAAAGAAGAAAGAAAATATATATTGAGGAAATTGCATTAACAAGTCCTGATACTTTCGTGAAACATATGCTCCAGACTTTTACCCATTGTCGTATAAACTTCGGCAATTGGCGGGAGTTAAGGGGGTCGGAGGAATTAAGAGTTTCAACCTTAGGGAGGGGCAAAATGCATCATCTCTCATACTCCACGGATGGAGTGGAAGAGATTTAGGTCGGATAATGGAAGAGAACAAAAGAACGATGTAAATATAACTTCGGATATGACTGTGACAACACCGTGATAAATTTCTTTCCAATATGAAACGCAATTAAGGGTTCCCGTGCTCTCCCCCCTCCTCGGATCATGGCGTATAATGGCACTCTTGGCAGTCAGGATCCGAAAAGACTTTTAATTTTAAAAAATTCTCCTGATTCATTTTTCATTTAAGTTTAATTTTCGGTGCGATAAACCCTGTCATCGAAGCGGAATGCATGCTTTTCCGAATGGCCCTAAATGAGAAAAAGTTCGGTCTTAGTTCAACCCCCCCCCCCTCCCCGTACCCTTCCCGTTCTTCCTCTTCTTTTTTTCCCTACCCTTCTTCTTCTTCCGCGACCCTTTCCCCGTTCCACTCCAGAAAACTCCTCCCTTACCAAATCCTGTCCGTTTTTTTTCTCTCTCTCCTTTTATTTATTTTTCAACAGATTTCGAAAAGGTACCACATGCAACTAACGGAAAATGGAGGGCTCCTATTTCTCTCGATGACTTTTACATGATCGGATTGGCTCGTAAAATTTTCATAGAAAATTCCAACTGAGTTTGGACGGAGTCGTTAAGCCCTTGCCTTCTGATGGTCATTAGAGTCTCCTGCGACAAACAGCTAGCTCACCGTTGATTTTTACTGCCTCGGATCTGCAATGATCGTCTTGCGAAAAATTGAGTCTCCCCCTCCCCCTCCTGTTCCTTCTTCCCTGCCAATAAAATAAGGAGAGAGGAATTAAAACTAACAACAGACAACAAATCGCCAAATTGCAGACGGAATCCAAGTATCAAAACGACGAGGACTTGTATCCGAAAATTATTCCAGTTCTTATTACCAGCTTGAGGATGTCTGGTCTCCAAAAACGGTTGTACTGCACGTTTACACTGTTTCCAAACGTAAACTTACAAAATCCTATCGCAATGTCTTTGTTTCAAGTTTTTGGTACACACTTTCACATATGATTAAGACCAGTTACTACATTTTTGTTATGAAGCCATACCGCAAATCTTGACGTTCTAAAAAGACTGAAGCCAAAGACCTGCTTTCAGCTATAAAATCGTTGGATTTCATTGTATGTTTATCAGTATGTTCTGAATATCTCCCCCTCATAAATGTTTTATCCGGTCCCTTCAGAAAGCTGATACCTCAATAGTTCAAAGTTCCAGTGTAGCCAACGGAGTGATTAAGGAGCTTGAGTCCCAGGGAAAAAAACAAAACAAATTGGGACAGAAAATGGAATGGAATAAAGGGTGTTGACAAAGAATTAGGTCTAAACATTTTTGAAGGTGGAGGTGAGATGAAAGAAGGCACAAATCCAGAATGGCCTAGACTGATATCAAACAAATTAGATGTTTATCGGGTTTGTTCTTCAGTTGGCCAGAGAACCAGAGAAGAGACATCTGCTGAAACATTTCCTATATTTCAAAGTGAAGAAAACTGGAAGAAAAAATACAAGTATGATTGTTTTATCCATTGCTGGATATGTGGATTGGCGAACTGAAAAGAAGATTTAGGGGTGAAGCTTTGGAAGTTGCTGAACCAAGTGAACGATTTATTCGTCTGGATGAAGAAGGAGCTGCATTGAGATTTACTCCATTCCTGGTATTGACACAACAATGTTGATGGCAGAAATGACCATTTTAAGAAATGTAATGGAAATTTCAGGTTTGAGTTTGATATGTGCGCCTTTGAAGAATGTTGTTCTAAAGAGAGTTGACACAGTTTTGAGCAAACATACAGAAACACACACACATTTTAGCATTCTTCTGAAAATTTCTCTTACCCTACCATCAAATAGTGCCACTTGTGAGAGGACATTTTCTGCTATGAGGCCAATCCACAACTGGTTGCGCTGCACAATGGGTCAAGAGAGATTGAAGAATTTAATGATCTTATACTCTGAATCAGATGTTGTTAAAAAAGTTAACTAGAGGATTTGATTGATGTGTACAGTTTGAAGAAAGAAAAACGTAGATAGAGTTTGTGTTGAGTCAACAGTTATTGTTGAGGCATCAAAAGAACTTTTCAATTTAATTTTTCTAAAATTTCTGAAGCTTCCTATTGCACCGTAACTTTTTTAAAGTAATACGAGTATTGTATCAATAAAAAAAATAATGAAATATAAATTGCAGTAATCGTACTGTTTCGCTTTCTTCAAAAGTGACAACCAATGTACTAATTAATATTTGTTTACTTAAGCGAGGAAATTTAACATTTTCAAATCTAAAAAGGTTAAAACACAGTGTTTTTAAGTTACTTTTTTTTTAATTTCCTGGGGAATGCCTCCGGACCCCTTATAAACTAGGGGACATTCAACACCCTCAGGTACATCATATGTTTCTCCCAGAGTCTGTCCCCCCCAGAGCAAAAGCTCAAACTCCGCCCATGCTTTCATACCTTTTTAATGAATGAAACTATTTCGTCTTCAAACGTGAGTCGCAGTGTTTGCAATTAATTGCCTTATCTCCTAAAATACCAGTAAGTTTGATTCAAGCTTTACATGTAAAGTGAACAAGCTTGCTGTAAGCATATAATGGCAAGCTGAAAGCCTGCACCAGGCTTGACTCAAGCCAACTAGTTACCACGTATTAACCAAGCTTGTCACACTGAGGTGCAGCTTTGATACATAGTCCAAGCCAACTGTCAGCGTGGCTCAATCTTGCCATATTCAACTGGCTTTGACAATCTACAAGCAAGCTGCCGCCAAGCATGCGTTACGATTTTGTTATTTTTTTTCCAGTGTGAAATTATTACAATTACATCTTCAAGCATGGGTTCCATCGTTTACCTCTTGTAAATCAATCCTGTCTAAGAACGCAATTTCATTGTTGTTAAAGTATGAAGAGGCCTCCCTGATGGCACAGTGATAGCGTCGTCGCCTTGTAATCAAGAGGTCCCGAGTACGAGGCACATGGTGGTTCGGTTCCCACTTTAAACTGTAGATCCAGTCCCGATTAGCCTTACTGTGCATAAAGTGGACTTAAAACACCAACTCATTCAATCAATCAAGTCCTCTGTAGTTGTATTCAGGTCTCTGTAACTTTCGCAGCTCATTTCTTGAGCGAGTTGCTTGATACGCATAATCGGATGAGTTTCTCTCTCCCTCGGGGTTGTAAGAGAACCTTAAATTTACTCCTTTGGAGGGACGTTTCTCGTCTTCATGCTAGGGTGAGCGAAGATCTGGCGTTGAAATCTTCACTCCATCTTGTGCCAGCCAGTGTAGATTTTACTTTCAATTGCAGCTTTCGTTATTCCTTTGCTTCATGTCTCATAATATGGTTTACCATCCTGCATCTTCTCTGGCCGATCGTCTTCACAGGTTTCTCTTGCTATGAACACGTCTCAAAACATCTTTGTTGCTTTGTCTATCCGCGTTCTGTAACACCACATTTCGAAGGTTACCACTGTTTTCCTATCAGCATCGGCCGCTGTCCATGTTTCGCATACATACGAGGGGAGAGTGAAAAATTTTGAGCCTCACAGGAAAGGTATGTTTGAGCTACAGTTTCTCATTATGATTTCTTTACATAATCACATAATCTCTATAATCACCCCCCAGATCAATGCACTTATGCATTCTGTGCTGCAATTTGTTTACAGTCATCTGGTAGAATGATTTGTCCTGAGTCTCACACTACTTGAATGACCGCCTTCGTCCACGTGAAAGTGACGTCCTCGAAGTGAATTCTTCATAGCAGGGAAAGGATGAAAATCTGACGGGGCCAGGTCTGGGGAGTAAGGTGGATGGGGAAGTGCGGTGAAGCCACTCGACCAAAGTAGCCTGTGCAGTGAGGCCTTGCCGACAGAGGTACCGAATCACGGCCACTCTCTTCTCTGACACTTCATTCATTTTCAACCTGACAAAAAGTAGAAGAAAACATGTGAATTTCATAAAAGTTCGCACATAGTGTCCTAATACTCAAACCTTACATCCTCCAAAATTTCAACTACCTAGGATCACTCCTTCCGTATGAGGCTCAAAACTATTCAATCTACCCTCATAGACAGTGTCCGAAAGGCGGAAGACCGTACTTGAAGCGGGCACCCTTCGAAAATGATCTCGCAGATCAGTCTTGAAGACTTGAACTGGAGGCGAAGATCTTTCGAATTGCTCTTCGACTGCAGCGCCAACGGTAGATAAAACTAAGAACACATTGTTTTTCTCGCGTTTTAAACACGTATTTTACACCACAGAAATCACATATCATTTTAAAAAAATCTTACATTTACATACCCACACTATAGAAAAACTACAACCAACATCCGACTTACTCTCGACTTCAGACAATTGAACAAGCAAACTAGTGTGCATTGTCGCTTACGGCATGTTGCGTGTTCGATTGCTCGTTTAATTGGCTCACGAGTATGTGACGTCACTTCCGACAAGACCATACTTCAAGTCTGTTTTCTGGACCTTTCAGACACAGTCATATAGGGATGTTCTACAGGCAAATGACTTTATGAATCTCTTCCTTGTATCCAAGGGCGTCCGCAAGAGGAAGGGGCAGAAGCACGTATCTAGAAATATGTTTCGGCGGGTCCGAACGAAGTGTCTGAAATTTTTAACTTAAAATAATTATATTAAATAAAATTAAAACTAATTACAGCACATAATATTATTACACGAATATGTAAAAAGACTGTGTAAGAACACAAATATAACAGCGTATATTCATTGCGTAGCGTACCTGTAGTTAAGACCGGAATAATTTACATAAAAACAAGTGCCATGGCAATGAATTAATGTCAAATAGATGAATAATTGAATATTTATCGAATAACAAAAATGATGTTACATGTAGTTGGAGAAAAGTAAGTTTCTGATTAATATTTTATGCATATTATTTTGAGTAATAGTGTACATAAATCTTCTTTGTAATGTCATTCAAAGCCGTATGATCCCAATATAATCCTTGTCTTCCAATAAGTTCAGTGGAAATTATACAACAAATACTAAACGAGTATATTTTCATTTAATTTTCGTACTTAATAAGTATTTCGGTTTGGGGGGAGGGGTCCGGACCCCTAAATACGTCCTTCCTGTCCTTCAAAGCCATATGATACCAATTTAATCCTTGTCTTTCAATAGGTTCAGAGGTAATTATACAACAAAGGCTAAAATAATATATTTTATATATCTGCAAAGATTAATGTAATTTGCATGGTGAAACTGTGGCCATATTTCATTACAAATATTATTATTGTTTGTGATTTACATGCTGTAAGTTACAATAATTAACTGTCATGTCTCATATCCAACAAAATAACGAGAGAAAAATCTTCACCAGATATTATGTTGACTCTCGTAACTAGAGATGTGCGGGACACCCAATTTTTGGTCAACATTCGGGACTGAAATAAATCGCCATTTAGCGACTAGGTAGTGAAATTTTCGAAATTACTGACACGAACAAAATCTTGAACTTATACACACTATTTCCCTCTCAAGTGGTTGTTTTTACACATCTGAAATAAAAACGGGTAATTTCTAAAAATTTCAGACTCGTACGAGGGCCACTATTTATGTTTTGAGCCTTGGCAACACTGATTGAAGTTAGGCGCGATTTGTCGTTTGCACGGAATCGTCTGGCATTATTGACCATAACGTACTTCAAATGTTTTGTCAATAGCTTCATTTGTGTTGTTTATGTTGCCTTGGAGATTGCGCGACAACAATAAAATGGAATTAACTTGTGAACATTTTCGTGCGATGATTTTTTACGATTTTCGACGTGTATTATCAAGGCAAGAGTGCATCGATCAACTTACTTCCACATTTGGCGATGAAGCCCCATCCTTTGCCACTGTGAAACGCTGGTATAAGGAATTTGGCCGCCATTCGCTCACCGACGAGATTCGCGAAGGTCGTCCAAAATCAGTTGTTGTTCAAGAAAACATTGATGCTGTGCAAAAACTAATACTGCAAGATCGTCATGTGACATACTGTCAGATTGTGGCAACCATAGGCATTAGTTCCACCAGCATATATAAAATATTACATGATCTTTTAGCTGTGATAAAGGTATGTTGTCGTTGGATCCCACACAATTTGACAAAAACTCAAAAAGACGATCCCGTCAATTGGTGGAAACAAATGCTCAATAAATACAATCGTGGTGCTTCAAAAGACGTATATAAGATTGTAACAGGTGACGAATCATGGATATATGCATATGAGCCGGAACGTAAACAGCAGTCGACTGTATGGGTGTTTCAAGATGAACCCAATCCAACAAAAGTTGTTCGCGCTCGAAGCACATCGAAACAAATGGTCGCCTGTTTTTTTCGGGAAAACTGGTCATGTGGCAACTGTGCCTTTAGAGCAACGTAGAACGGTCAACTCTGAATGGTACACAACAATTTGTTTGCCAGAGGTCTTCGGTCAAATACGGAAAACAAACAAACGCCGTCGGATCATTCTTCATCAAGACAATGCCAGCTGTCACACATCTCGTCTAACAACCGACTTTATGAACAGTCAAAAAATTGAATTGATGGGTCATCCGCCGTACAGTCCTGATTTGGCACCCAATGACTTCTTCTTGTTCCCAAATGTCAAGAATAAATTGCGTGGACAACGATTTTCGTCGGCGGAAGACGCCGTTGATGCGTTCAAAAACCATATTATGGAGGTGTCTCAAGAAGATTGGAAAAACTGCTTTGACAAATGGTTCGAACGAATGCAAAAGTGTATTGACCATAAAGGAGAATACTCCGAAAAACAATAAAGCAGTTTTCAACGCCAAATTCCTGTTTTTTCATTGTTAGGCTCAAAATATAAATAGTGACCCTCGTATAGTGCAGAAAATACATAGAATTAACAGTTAAAGAGTACAAAAGTAACAAAAACAAATAATAATTAATCAACAAAGTTATAAATTGATTGATTGATTAATCGGGTTGGTGTTTTAATTCGACTTTATGCACAAATAGACTGATCGGGACTGGACCTACAGTTTAAAGTGGGATCCGAACCACTATGCGCCTCCACCGTGTATCGAACACGGGACTCCTTTGAATTATAAGGCGACGACGCTACCACTGCACCATCGGAGAGGCCTTACAAAGTGATAAATGTTTACAGAAAGAAAGCAAGTCGAATCCAGTTTCTATTTAAATTGTGGACTCAAGTCTGAACTTGTCAACAACGCAAAGTACAGTAAAACCTCGTTAATCCGGATCCCGATAAGCCGGACTTAGCTTAATCCGGACGGGCAAAAGGCAAAAAAGAAAAAAAAAGCAGAATGCAAGGTTTTAAATGTGGCTAGAAGTCAACAAGAGAACTTCCCAAAGAAAAGGCAGTCAACCACTGATGAAATTCTGTTTCCCGCAGACTTTGTACTGTCACGTGCCAGTCGATGTCACAATGAGAGTTGCAAGGAGGAATGGTTTCTCGGAATCGACGAGAGATGGCAGCACGCTATATAAAGAGGAGCAAAGGAAATTATAAAAGACTTAGAGTTGAGGAGAGGGATTATATATATTATAGTAAATTGAGGAATATACAAAAGAAGAGTTCAAATACTATAAAAGAAATAAATAGAATGTTGTATATAGTAAATTAAAATAATTAAGAATATGGTCGCATACGAAACGTTTAGGAAAGTTATTGAGTAAGCGAACGAATTCAGAAATCTATCTCTTTTTATTTTTCTGACGAGGAGAACATCGTCAGTGTTTTGTTGTTTGTCTCCGGTGGCGCTGTTGTCAAATTAGACGCCCCGAAGCACTGTACGGTTGCGCTCTTTATTAGTCGCACTGGGCCATTGGCAGCGCTTGTTATTAGCGATCCTGGTTATTTCCCTTGGTTGTTGTTTTAGGAGGAGGCGCTATTGTCAGATTAGACGCTCCTAAAATCCTCTATAGCTTTGGTTCAATTCTCTACAAGGAATGCAGCATAATGATTTGTCTATATTATTGAGAAGAGATATGGTAAAGAGAAATATTTGCGATAAATGAGAGAAATAAGAATTTGCTGTGGAAAGAATGAATAGAAGAATTTATCGAGAATATAAGAATATCTCGTCGGAATATAGAAAATAATAAGAATTGCTGCTGAAAGAAGAAATAAGAATTGATATGAATAGAGGAAATAAGAAACAGCGATGAAGAAAAGGGAATGACTACTTTTGTAAATAGAAGAAAGAGATTGTCATAAAAGGTAGAAGAAAGAAGAAGAAAATTATCCTTTTACCAAAGAAAGGAAGTGGAAATAAAAGAAGAAGAAGCCTTTTAAAAGAAGAAGAATCCTTTTTCTATAATAAAAGAAGAAGAAGCCTTTTGATGATAAAAGAAGAAGATGCCTTGTCGATAATCAAAGAAGAAGAAGCCTTTTTCCTATAGAAGAAATAGATACAAGAAAAGAATACCTTTTTGATTATATATATATATATATATATATACATATTTTTCTCTGTATTTTTGTATTGTTATCAGAATATAGATCCGAATTTTACTATATCCTCTTGGCTATAAAACGCTTTTTTATTTGGAATTCTCGAATAAAGAACCTATCCCCTGAGATTAAGATATCTGTAGCCGTGGTAAATAACATTTTAGTACGTACCCAGAGGGACGTAGCAGTACTGTACTGTATAGTATATTTAGGCCTACGCCCTTTAAATACACCATAATAAACGTCTTTTGTTACTATAAACAGAGTTTTAATGCACTTTCTACTGTCCTTTTAGGTTATTTCAGTTACTCCGGACTTTCGTTAAACCGGTCAACTTATCCCCTCCAATAGTCCGGATTAATGAGGTTTTGCTGTATTTTAAATTCAATTTCAATTTTATGATTTGTAGAATAACAATAATAACAACAATAATAACAGGTAAAATACAAGTTTCTTTGAGTGAAGGGCAGAATGTGAAATCTTACTCTGCCTCCCCCTTCTCCCGATAAAATATCCTGCGAGCTGCCTTGCTTGTAACCAAAACTATTTTCAGGAGGTTAATAATAAAGCTTCTTCCGATAAAAAATACCTCTTCCTTGTCTGTGTTATCTTACTTGGAATCATTTTACAAACACGAAACTTGAAACTTAGCTAGACAATATAGTAGTGAAAAGTGCACGAGCAATTCGAAGTAATATCGTTGAATACCCTAACCCCAACTTCAATCTGTATGACCACATCTACTAATCATTTCGCTTTTGGCGGGAAAACTGAATTTTCCCCGGTTTCTAATAAAACAGAATTTCCATGCAAAACCAACAGATGTGTCCTCGGGATTGTTGAGCTGATAGAAGCTGAACAGATAGCTATTCAGCCGCTGGATTAAGTCCCGCAGATTTATGCTAATATAAACAGCTTTTGAAGCTTTTTCAAAATGCATTCGTTTAGGAGGGGGAGCGTGCGGTATTAAAACCGTTTTTTTGCAACAATGGCGAACCAATCCAGACCACATTGTTGTAAAAGGATGCGAGATAACGATCAATTGACCGGTTCCTATAGGCGGGTAATCTCTAAGTTGTATCTTGTCGCAATAGAAGACACAATAAAAGCCAATCCATCGTCCTTCTTCGACAAAAAAAAGTTCCACCCCTCCTCCTGTCGAACTTTCCACCACAAAAAAATAGATGAAAAAAAATTCAGGCTTACATAGCTTGCGGGACGTGTGGTTTCCACATTAGCATAGAAATGAATTGCTCGTATGTTCTTCCATTGAGTCCCAATATATTGGATGTTGCTGGCCGAAAGTGGCAGGCAAGCTGTCCGCCCGTGGACAGTTGCGAATCGAGTTTTCAGAGCGGTAGTGGTAGGGGGTGAAGGAAGGTAATGTTTCTACTGGGAAGTACCGGGGAGTTACCGATAGAGACCCCTCAGTGCAACTCCCAACTGAACGTTGATGGGATAAAAATTGCCTACAGACGAAAGAAGGGAGGGTGGGGGGAGGCCAATATGGGGCAGAAAAGGGAGTAATCAAACTGCCATTTTGGTCTGCTTCACCCTACGAACCTTCTCTTGTCAGCCTTTCAAGCCTAGAGATAACGTTCTACAACCGACAGCCTCAGTGTATGCTTCGGCCATTATGGCGACGATCTAATACCCAACACCTTGTGTATCAAAATTCGACTCAGGTCTACGCTGGTGGCCAAGTTAATTTCAAAACCTAACAGCCTGACGGGAAGTGTTATTGTAAATTCCGGCATGATCCAAACTTTCGCCAAGAAAGGGGGGAGATAAGTGTAACATTTCTTTCCCCCCTACTTCAAACACACAAAAACCACTCACCCATAGCTACATTTTCCCGCCAACGAAGAGCATCTTTAACATGGAAGTTATGGCCAGGTGCTTGTCAACCATTTGCTTGTGTCTCGAGTCTCGAGAATCTTGTTCGAATTGGGATGAACTGCGGAAGAATCGGCGATTGATTATCGATTATGAGTCGTTAGGAAGAGTTCCAGCGAAGAATTGTTACTTTGGATCCTTCGGTGTCATCCTCAAATGGCGGTATCATGATGCTTTTTTACCCATCAACCCCCGCTTAACTTGGCTCTGAAAGTCATGGAGAAACTTGCGGAGAGGTTCCGAAGAGTAGCACCAGGGGGCAGGCTTGTAGAATCAGGTGCGGATAACGGCGGGAAATGAACCTGATGGTCCTGTGATAGTGAGAATTTTTTGACATGTGAGAACATTGTGGATTCTAAGAAGTTTTCTAATGCGTTAAGTTAGGTAAGGATATGAAAGTTACCCGGATATCAATAAATTGATATTTCTTTTAAAATGTGATCATTCTATGTGAAATACGTACTAGAAATCCCTCAAGACTGGACATTTGCTACTAGTTGCCCAGATTCGCACAGAGTGCCATCTTTTGAGAACTTTTTGTTTATACGTACAGCAGCGCCGACTTGTAAAACTTATTGGGGGGTCTATGATCACTGAAATAAATGAATGAATGACTCACTCCCTCCCTTTTTTAAAAATAAAAATTACGTCTTCGTATAGCAGTTTTAAGCAGCTATTATATTCCTCATGCAAAAGAAATGTAACATGAAAAACGTTTAGAAAATGTTTCAAAGTCTCTTTATGTCTTTTGTGTCTGGTCATTTGCTTTTTAGATAACAATTAACATTTTTATTGAAAAGTATGTATTTACATTAAGAGGCCAACCTAACAGTTTTATGCCGGCCTCGGCAGCCGAGCGTGTTGGGTGGTACACTCAACTCGCTTTGATCCGGAGGTCTCAGGTATCGTACATATCAATATTGCCTGAAAGTCGTGTTTACGACCTCAAATTGTTCAGAATTCACTAAACAACATACTGGTATAATTGTCATATCAACTCGTTATTTTGAAACTCTTTTTAGTAAAAATGTTAACAATACTCATAATTACATACTTAGTATATAGTAATAAGTCATGTGTTTTGCTGTCTCTGGTCATAGCCCCCCCCCCCCAAAGTTGATGGTTTAGCGGTCTCAGCCCCCCAAAGTTGATGGTCTAGAACATTTCAAATGTGCATTTAAAGTTAAGTTCATGTGGCACAATTCAGAGTAAACTTTACAAGAGAAGCAAAATAATACATTAGATCCTCTTAAGCAAAATTAGTTGGGGGCTCTGCCATCACATCGTTAACATGGCGGGGGGGGGGGGGGCTCGAGCACCCCAAGCCCCATGGAGTCAGCGCCTATGTATACGTAAGTAACTTGGTGTTTCTAGGTCCAACCCCCACCACAGGGGATGAATATCGAAATAAAATACCTTTTTATTGTGTGCATACGACATCAGAGGAAAACACTCCTAAACTTTCATGTTTCTATGATACAAAACATAACTACACATTTTAATAACATTAAACACAATCATTATAATTGAAATACATGTATTAATAACGTCTAATTATATAGCATTAATGATATTAGTGCAGGTTTTAGTGATCTAAGATCATTTTATTTCCTCTTACACGCTTTCATATGAATTTCTCGCCAACTAAGATTTTGGGTCCATGCTGAGTCCTGATCATGGATGTTCCTGTTTGTTCGCATTCATTCTCTGCACTGGGATATAAAGTAAGCAAATCATACAACACTGAATTCGGTATAAACTAATGGGGAATATTTTTATAGTTGTAAATACCTCTTTATTATTGATGGATGACAGTTGTTCACATATTAAACACTTAGAAAGAGCACTACGAGATTCAGGTGTAAACATGAAACGTATTTACACAGGGTGGTTGTGGATGCACGAATAAGTGCGGAAACATCCGTTTAAAACAATAATCATTGAAGCAAAACATTCTTGAAGGTAATTACACACTCACCGACATCCCTCTAGCAAAAGAAACACAACACCGAGATCTAGGTATCCTCATAGATTCTAAACTAACTTTCGATAATCACATATCAACCATCACAAAAAAGGCAATGCGTATGCTAGGCTTACTTTACAGATTCACCGAAATCCATAACCCTAAAGCACTTTCCATTTACTTCAAAACTTTTGTGTCCCCCATTCTAGAATACTGTTCACCCATCTGGAACATGGCTGCCCCTTCTCATACCTCCAAGATCGACAATGTTCTCAGCTTTTTCCTCTCCGATATAGAGTGCCGGCCCTGAGACACCTACCTAAGAGAGATCTGCTTGTAAACTTAAACATAAATACTTCAGAATCACGTAGATACGTTGCAGATATGAAATTACTACATAAGATCATTAATGGAAACCTAAGATGCAGCACCCCACTCTACGACCTCTCCCTCAGAGTGGCCAGACATAAAACACGGAGCAAGGAAACTTTCCACACTGCAACTCCCAGACTCTCACTCATTCAACGTTCACTATTTCATAGGCTACCAAATCAGTTCAATGTAATCTCAAACCAAACCGATATCTTCAGTTCATATCCATCTTTTATCACCAACATAGAAAAAATTGTATATAAGTAATGCTTTTGTGAAACACATCTGTTCACCTTGGAACTGTCTCGACTTGTTTATGTTTATATTTTGTTTATTTTATTTTATCTTGTTTCGTGTGTTCTTTTGACACCAGGGTACTGTTTTACTGTTCTGTCTTTCCGGTTTAAAATGGCTTCTGCTGTATTGGAAATTGCAATAAATAAATAAGTAATAAGAAAACCACAAACTAATTGTTCAGATACATGCCATAGGAAAGTCTTGAATTGATTAATTGAGTTTTACGTCGATTTTTCACTTTTGGCTAATTGCAACGTTAGGGATAAAGATTAAATGAAGGGTTCTGGTGTAAAACATGGTGACATTTTGGTTATTTGTTAGTTACATAGTAAAATGTGCCATTTTTCAATCTTCAAGTGAAATTGCCATGTCATACAATTTGCATTGGACTCGGTGAAGCCTTGTGAAATTGGTAAACACAACACCAAAACAATTTACCTACAGTATAGCTTCTAATAACCTTTTTTTCTTAATGAACTCAGAAATGACCAAACTGCCACTTACCATGTTTTACACACGAGGCCTTTAAATTAATGGAAGAACAATCACAAACATATTGACAACACAAGAGCCCAACAAAGTATTATACTGGCGGTAAGTTCAGACGCCAGAGCATCGTTAGCATGCAACACACAGTCCAGGAGGTACTACGTGCAAGTATTGTAGAAAACTGAAGAAAAATCATGATGTACGTCATATCGGAGTCAAAGGAAAGGCTGTCTCTTGAAATTCTACCACGTTTTGATATGCCACAATGAGAGATGAAGAGACATACCGTTGATGCAATTTTCTTTAGGGCATGTACAGTGGGATCCATGAGTATTACCATGTAAATTGTCCATGACAATTTTCATATATTTTTCTCTTCCATCCTGTGTGTTTTTAAACAATTGATTTTTTATGTATGCTGGTGCAAAAGTTGTTAACAGCTTGTTTTGAGTTTTGTTTTAATTCTTGAAGCTCTTATTGGGTCAAATAAAGTGCACGAACGTGTTGATGGACAATTTGCACGGTAATACTCATGGATCCCACTGTACACTAATTTTCATTCGGTCTGTATTGTACAGTGTGATGACGATGAACTGAAATAATGACGACAATATGCAGAGGGCTTGCTTGTTGCTTCGAACCAAAATGTTTTCATTCCTTAAAACAACAAAGGATGTAGTCTGATTGATTGATTGAGTTAGTGTTTTAAGTCCACTTTATGCACAGTAAGGCTAATCGGGACTGGACCTACAGTTTAAAGTGGGATCCGAACCACTACGTACCTCCACCGGGTATCGAACCCGGAACCCCTTGATTACAAAGCGACGACGGTACCACTGCGCCATCGGGGAGGCCCCCAACACAGGATGTAGAATATAAAAGTAATGAAAATAGTGTGGACAATTTGATCTACCATTATCTTTGCAGTTGACTGTATTTAGAGGGGAGCTGATGGGACTACATCCTCTCCCGAACTTTTGAACTCCACTCTTAAAGATCTCCGAGCACCATTTCTGTGTTTTGAACAAGAAAGAAGATTAAAAATGGTAAATGCGAAATATTTTATAATGTATCCAGTCGCTACATAGAGCGCAGCTGCATGGTAGACAGCTTTGACTGTTATGCATGTGAAGCTTCGGAACGAGTCACAACTCTCGAAGCAGCTAACAACGAAGCGAGCCGCTGACGTAATCTCAACACAGAACCTATCGCTAAGCCCCCTGCTCAGGCTCTACACGCCCACTAGGCTCGCTAGACAGACTCGCGTAGTCCGCTGGAGATGTTCCGAAAGTAATTTTTCTATCCACTTTTACAATTCCATTCCCCTCCAGAAAAAAAAATATCCTGTGTACGCTAGTGCAGTAGGGTATACTTCCACCACTAATAGGGCCTGATTTATCTGACTGTGTGAGAGAATTGAACCACTCGGCTCCGGTACCCTTTTCTACACCCTCGATTTTTTGCACATTTCAAATATTCTCGTTACAAAAATTAGTTCTTCATAATAAACGAAGTTTCTAAACAGCGCGGAAAGTAATTTTTTAGATCTACGTGCTACGAAACTTACGTTTTTTATGAAATTAAAATTCCTTGCGTAACGTCAAAAAGGTTTTTCAGAACTTTATGATGGCGAATGATGCATTCATGTCACAGGCGCAAGTCTCAGGATTTCGGATGATCGATTTATGTCACAGGCGCACGTCTGATTTTTTTCTTTTTCTTCTTATGATTGACTTGTGCAATGGGAACATTTGCGATTGCGATATGTTGTTTGTGTGATATATTGGCGGATTGGACATTTCAGACATTGGATTTCATTTATGCGACTTCAAAAATTGGAAATAATAATTTTTTTTTGGCAACTGCATGCCGTAAAGGGGAGTTTTTTTTTTCTAAATGACTTGTGGGATGGGATAATTTGCGACTTCTAATTTTTATGATGGGAAGGGAGTGGAGGTTGGTATTCTGTGGAAAAGGACAACAAGGACTTTCAACGTAGGAGTTACTTCATTTTTGGAATTACAAATTGAACTTCGACTCACAATTCAATACCTGGCCTTGGTAACAAGAGGTAAGTTACCTTCTTTGGTTTAATTTTAGCCTTCATTTTTTGTATCTTCATGTGTCAATGCGGAAAACAGTGAGAAATAGTGTAATAGTGTAATAATTCCGTATATTATTATGTAAGACTCAAATACAGCACATATGAAAGTATGCAATATCTACAGCCCGAAACGTAAAATGGATACACATGCTGACAGACCTGCCTAAGCAATTACAAATATCGTTATCACAGAGCAAGAGGTACGTGTACATCATTGCTCACTTACCGAAAAGGATAATCATATTCTGCGAAGTAATAAAATGCAGTTATAACATTCAATCGAACATAATTTCAATGTGAAAATAATCGTAGAAACATAAAATGTCAGTCTAGGTAGTTTCAGCCCATAATCATTTACTTCATTTTCACGTATCTCGATAAGATACACAAAACAAAATTTTAACATAGAGATGATGACTATGTTCACTTATTTTTCAAATTCACTTCGTGTTTTACTTCACGATCCATATTTGAGGGCGCACTATCATACATAAATGACGGAAATACATGTGCTAATAGGGTTCGAGAGTTCGAGTGCATTTCGCTCGTTCGGTCGTTCTTCGCTCGAGCTGAAGAACTATCAATTCTGCATGTCATCTAGCGTTACCCGTGCGAACTATTTGCCACTCAAGCGAAAAACGCTCATTGCAGCACTCTATTGTGTACGGTTCGTTACGAGTTTACAAGACGCTGGTAATCTGATTTTTTCTGACTTCATGGATTGTTTTGGCATCCTTAAAAGTATACAAAAATATTGAAATACTTAATTTTCTGAACAAATTACTACTGCAAAAATATATCCTAAAAATCATGTTCAAAAGAGTTCAATCAAATATCGTTCAATTATAGAGTGAGGTCATGAGGTGGAAACTAAGTAACTTCACTACAGCGTCAAAATTCAATGAAAAGTAAACAGGACAAATTACAATAGAGAATGTTATTGGATATGATTAAAAATTGCCACGTTCGTAGGTATATGTAATAATAGTTTAATATCGAACACACCGAGTTTTGTAATTTATGAACATCACAATAGTGGCACATCAGAAATGAAATTAAAATAAATTTAGAAACATTTATTACGTTCCCGTAATTCTTGGTTATAACCTTCTGCATGTTCCGCTCACTGCTCTTAGATAATACAAAGTATTATGAAATTGTAATAATGCTTGTACTATGATGTAACTGTCTGCTTCAGATTAAGGAACAAAGATCTCTGACTTTTTCGGACTTCTGAAAAAAAAAATTAACCATATAGGGTGGCCCCGTGTGGCTGCTTTGTCAGTGAGGAGGAAATGAAGCATCTCCAACACGCAATGTTCTCCTAGGAACGGAGATCGAACTGGGAACTTTCAGGTGTCCCGATGGGTTGATGTAGCTCACTGATCATTCGTCCTCGTTTGTGGAGCAACTTGCTATTCATGGCGATCTTGATGGTAAGATGCGAGAGGTACTAACTACACGCATTCAAGAAGTGGCAAAACACAACCATTTGAATTTTACGCTTTCAAGTTTGGATCACACATGTCTTTGCTGATAGCTCTGACCTTCAGAGTGAACACTTAGGCGTGAGGTACAACTCTCCTGCTGCTCCCAAGATACAGTCCCCTGAAGAAATGACCCCTCACCGCCCGTTGCACTCAGTCCTTATTCTGTCTCCTTTCTCCCTAATTCCGAGTCATTACCTTTTGGGTCAGCATCTTATTTACCTGTTTGCAAAACCATTCATTCAGGAAAGTTGGTTAACTTCTGACATGGATTTCTTTAGATACCTATGAGTGCACCGGCTGGTGATCGTGTTTATGAACTTCTTGCCTGATAAAGTTTCTCAGTTTTATGGGGGATGTTACGATATAACATTCTGGTCATGGCTACATTAATTAACACCTAAGGCTTGGCACATTCATTTCGGTCCCTAAAGCCACATCCTCTTCTAGAAGCCAAATTATATTCGTATCCATGATACTTTCTTTTTATTGCTTTCGGTATCACCATTGCTACAGGCTCATTATAAGCACTTGTTGTCCACAGTTACTCGCTCCGGGTTGCAACCTGTTACCAAATCCAAGAAATCTCATTTTCCGTGCATGGGTGATGGATGCCTACGGGGTCTAGCCCCTCCCCCATCCTCCCCCAAGGCTGATGTCCCATGTGCGTCGCCCGGAGTACCTTGCCAGATGCGGAGGACATCGTAACTCAGGAGGACCTTCCGGGATTGACTCCAAAGACATTACCAGGGATAACGCCGGAAATGGACCTTTCCACCGGTTTCAATTTTGATTCCGGAATTGTTACGTTCCCTCAGGTGTACCGAGGTTTCGTGCTCTCCCTCGAAAAGCATAAATTTTACAACCCCCTTCCTTTCGCGTCCACTGGATGCCATCCACTTCTGCGACGTCAATTCTTCAGCTCTGGTGGTGTGGGACCCAAAACAACCACGACCGTAAAAAAAGACTCAGGACGAACCTATCCACCACTTGCTACTGATTCCATACCTTCTTTCACCTGGCCAAAGAAGAATAACAAAATTTTTATTGTTGTACTCTTTTGGCTCCAAGACCCATGGACGTAAAAACTTCTGGAAGCCTCCGACTGTTCAATATCTTTCCTGCGTCGCCATATCGCTCGAACAGTATTTTTACGACCTCGAAATATCCTTGATACTAATGTTCCCGAATGCAACTTGTGCCCAGCACGGGAGCGCTGAACGTTAATGCAAATCGCGGTCTCTCCGTGTGCAGGTGTGACGTACGCGAGCGCCTCTGCAAGGCGATGGAGGTACTAATTCTATGATGGCGCGCTTTTTAATTGACTCTGCTTACTTTTTTAAAAAAATGTGACGCTGCAGGAAATTCCTCATTTCTTATGTGCTTACATTAAATCCATAGGCGTGCACACGGTGGGGGGGGGGGGGGGGGCAATTGAATCATGGACGTCCGCAGATTTTTTTCCACGGAGGGACAAGCAAGGTATTTTTTTCATGGGGTAATATACCCCGATAAAAGTGTTGGCCCCTCAAAAAACACCACTTGAATTTGAAATTATCGCATTAATGTAAATTATTATGGAAATCAAATTATACGTGGGAAATATATACTTTTAGGTTGACATTCGATTTCTAAGTGGGATGTGTGGCCATCCTTGCCCCCCCGCCACCTTTCCAGACGTCCATGTCCGTACATTATTGTACTGTCACCTATAGAAATTTAATGTAGAGGAATCCTATCGTCGTCATTAAACTATATTATACTCTAAAAGAAAATCAAGTATTTTCAGCCGATTAAAGTTCAAACAACTGCGGGAGAAGGGGGTGCAGTGGCAAAACCACAGGGGGGCAATGGGCATTACCCGTCCCCAACCTTGGTAGGAAATCAATTCTAGGGGCGGGGGGGGGGGACATTGAGGTAAAAGATTGTTGTAGAATCTAAGAGTAGCAGGACAAAACGATACTCAAGATGGAATTAGTTTTCACGTCTTTCTTGCATTATTTCTTCCAGACGGCCAACAGCACCTGCAGGGGGCACAAAGCGGCAATTGTCATCCTCGATATCAAACTTCATACAAATAAAAATGCATTACGTAAAATTTTGTTGCTCGCTTCGCTCGCACTGTCTACTTTTCTTGCAGTCTTGTCAAGTTCAGAGCTATAGTTAGGGGGCGGCGGGAGTTGGCCCTGGGCGCCGAACGATCTAAATGAAAAAAAATGCAAAAGAGAATGCCATGGCGCTACATGAAATCTTTTGTTCCATATTAAATCAATATTGTTTTAGTTTGCAAAAATTTGGATCCAATTTATTTTGGCCGCTTCGCTCGCAATTTTATTGCTTTCTGTAATGTATTGCAAATTACCAGAGAGAAAAGTTACTACTAAGTACTTCAGACTCTTGCTGCTAAACTGTTTTGCCTTAAATGCATGAACACAATTGTTTGGAGGAAAAGAAGCGCGGCATATCAGAGAGACAATGTGTATATACATAGACCCATCAATGCAAAGAAACTAAAACAGTGAGATAAAATGAAGTTTTTTCTTTCCAACTGAACTCTCATCAAGGCTCTTGCCCCCCTAATCAGAGGGGCAATGTTTAAATCTTGCACAAAAATAGAGAAAATGACAATGAATATAGAAGTAGAAATTATAACACCATTAAGCCTTGTTTCCATGATATGAAAAACTCAATATGCTGACCAAGGCAGAAATTTATTTTATTATAAAACATAAACTAAACGTAACGTTTCAACCTTTTAGCAAGGTCTTCTTCACACTCTGCAACAAGTACAAATGTAACAAGGTACAAAAACAGGACGATATATATACACAAACATTACTCCCCTCCAGACTATTAGAAAGTTGTTCTGGAACATTCTAGCAGGTGGCTTTCCCTTGTCAACTGTACTTTCACCTAAAAGGCTAAACATATTTTCTTCCATCTAGAATGTGGTTGGACTCTTTATCTCACGCTCTTTTTCCTTCATTCTTCTTCCTTCTTCTCTCCTCTTTCTCTCTTGTCCTTTCCACTCTTTCTAACATCTTCTTCCATTCTTTGTTTAACTTCAGTCCCCCATTCCAGTTCATTGTGTCTTCTTCACCTTTCTTCTCTATTTCCTTGGCAAATAGCAAATAGCAAAACTGACAAATATTGCTTATATGTACTTTCATTTCGTCTAAGTTGTCGATGTTTGTATTAAGTCCGCTTTATGTTCTCTCCCCCCCCCCTCTCTCTCTCCTCACCCCTCTTTCTTTCTTCATCTCTTCTTTTAAAAAGGGCCAGTTCTGGTATTCCTTTGTCTATGAATATATACATATTAGTCGAAGATATACAGATCATAATACAAGGTCCCACCACTGTAGTGTAGCGGTTACGTTGAGCGGAATGCTTTCATCACGTGACTATATACCTACGCGCAGGATTCCTGCCCGACTGCCGTTCGAATAACCAATAAGATTTCTCAGAAGTCACACGTATTTCTTTATCTTCATTTGATTCTTACAGTAGACAGAGATTAGAAACGCACACATCCTTCCCAGTCACCGACGATGCGAGATCAGAGACTCGCCAGGCCAAGAGGAAACATTGTTCATTCCCGTTCCCCCACCTCACCATCTCCTGTGTATTCCTCTTAATTCCAAACAATGGCGCCTTCTGCCAATTAACGAGTCTAGTAATAGCCTCTTTATGTCCGCCTTGCCGACGACGCTCAACTGTCTTGGGTGCACGGCATGAAAATGCCTTCATTACTTCTGCGGGGCCTAGGGTTGCCAACTCTGTTTTCAGGAAAGTTACCAGTTTTGGGGTAAAGATTGGAAGGTTTGCATCACTGAGCAGTGGGATAGAATAGAAGTCACCCTATCTCCCTTTTGCTGTCATGATAAAATTGCAGTGAAGGAAGGAAAATAAAATAGGGAAAATTAATTATTCTTATCTTCTTCTTTTTATTTGTAATACTCCGTTTTCTGTCTTTTTTCACTTTTTGATATTCCTTGCTTTAGTATTTCTTTGTTCGTGGATACTTTCACTTTTGTTGAACATTTCTGGGTTTCTCCACAATTTTCTCTCTCATTTCCTACATTTCTCTCTCTTGTCTCTCTCTCCGCCGCTTCTTCATTTCTCTTCACTCCTCTCTTCTTTCATTCTATCTCTCTCTCTCTCTCTCTCTCTCTCTCATTTCATGTTTCTCTCCTATTCATTCTCTTTTCTCTATCATTGTTTCTCTTTTTCTCTCTCCCGTTTCCATCATTTTCACTTCTTTATCTATTTTCTCTGTCTATTTCTCGTTCTCACTGTCTCTTTCTCTCTCTCATTTCTCTCTCGCTTTATTTAATTCTTTCTCTCTCTCTCTCGCCTTTTTGTTGGCTTCTTTATTTCTCCCTTCCACTTCTTTATTTCCTCCTCACTGTCAATTCATTCTTTCTCTCCCCTACTTTTTGTTGCCCCGCTTTCTTCCTTATCTTTTCTCACTCCTTTCTATATTCCGTTCTCAATGTCACTTCTTAATTCTATCTCTCGATTTCTATTTCCCTCTTTTCCCTTCCGATTCTTCATTTCTTTCTGTTTGTCACTTCTATATTTCTCTTCCATTTTTCATATTTCCTCGCTCTCTTCTCTATTTCTCTCTCTCTGTCGCGTCTATATTTTTCTTCTCTCTCGCTTCTATATTTATATTTTCTCTCACGCCTTTTCTATTTCTATTTCTTTCTCTTCCCTTTTCTCGTTTCTCTGTCTTTGTCTACTTCTGTGGCTAATCCTTTTCCCTTCTCTCACTCCTTACCGCTTCTTACATGCACCCTTCTTCTCTTCCCCCCTTTTAGAAACCTTCTGTTTTATAAAGACACGTAAACACCGAGTCAAAACATACAGGGTGTTTCCGGGCTGATGATACAAACTTCCAGGGATGATGGAGAAGGGCACATGTATCAATTTGAGATAAGGAACCCTGATCCGGAAACGACTTAGTCGAAAGATATAAGCGAAAATTGGTGGATGAAGATGTAATACTTTTATTACCTGCACAAGTTCACAATGTGCTAAATCCACAACAGTTGTTGAAAGTGGTGTCACCCGGCTTCGCTGCAGGCATGACATCGTCGCACAAAGTTTTGGCGTATCCAGGCAGCGAGAATTCTTGTAAGGAGATCCTCTGCAGTCTCGCTTCCTGTGACAATCTTCGAACGACCCCGGGGTTGTTCCAACGGGTACGCCGGTAAGTCGTTTCCGGACCAGGGTTCCTTATCTCAAATTGATACATGTGGCCTTCTCCATCATCCCTGAAAGTTTGTATCATCAGCCCGGAAACACCCTGTATAATTTAAGAACAGAACTTTACAAGTTTGTCCCCTTTTCTTGAAAATAAATTCTGAGGACGCTTGGCTGGTGAGGGGAATAAAGGCACACAATTACTATACATAGCCTACAGGGTGTCGCCCTACAACATCGACAAATATTCGCAGCGTGTAGAGGTCACCGAGACGAACAACTTTTCTCAGTAAAGCCACCGAGAAACGGCATTTTACATCCTGTGCATGCAGCCATGTGGCGGAAAACGATAAAAATGTTAATGCGCTACGGACGAACTGTGCAACTAATAAAAACATTTTAGTCCTATGCTTTTATCGGCGCTAAAAAGAAGAGAGAGAGAGAGTATGGAGAGATACAAGAACTAGAGCGATAGAGAGACAAAAATGGAGGGAGACATGGAGAGATAAAGATAGACATAGAAAGAGGGATTAGATAGAAAGAGAAACAGAAATAGACACAAAGAGCGTTTCTAGTTGGATAGAAAGTACAATGCCGAGTCGCATGGAGGAGAGGCCCGAGCTGAACGCATGGAGGGGAAGATACGCGAAGGCTTCTGCCCGAAGGTTCTTTCGTTTGTGGTAGCTCTAGATCGGTGATTCTCAACCTTCGAGAGCCCGCGGTCCGGTATTTTTTTTTTTAAAGTCGATGACCCGAACACAACAATTTTACTCGTAAATTGCTTACTGATTTTTTCAACTTTATACGTTAAATAATATGTACTATTGAAATTTAATAATAAATAAATTATAGCATAATCAGAGAAAGTATTACTTCCATTATGTCTAGGCTTGTTGAGAAATATAACATTTGGTTCAAATTAGTTGGCAACGGCTCAATATAATGCAATCTTCTAGTTTCGTCTGGCCAATATCATTAAATTAATTTGCCATCTTTTAGTTTCGTCTGGCCAATATCATTAACTTAATTTGCCATCTTTTAGTTTCGTCTGGCCAATATCATTAAATTAATTTGTCATCTTTTAGTTTCGTCTGGCCAATATCATTAAATTAATTTGTCATCTTTTAGTTTCGTCTGGCCAATATCATTAAATTAATTTGCCATCTTTTAGTTTCGTCTGGCCAATATCATTAAATTAATTTGTCATCTTTTAGTTTCGTCTGGCCAATATCAATAACTTAATTTGCCATCTTTTTGTTTCGTCTGGCCAATATCATTAACTTAATTTGTTATCTTTTAGTTTCGTCTGGCCAATATCATTAAATTAATTTGGTAAGTGCTGGTTTTCACTGACATGTTCCATTTCTAACACCGACAAATTCCAATTAATCAGAATATTTCCACTTCAATATATTTGATGATGAAAATTTCTTCGCAAACTAAATTGACCGTGGTGCTCGCTCACCGCCAGTGTCACGAGAGCATTATCTATTATCGCAGTCGAAACCCGAACGAAAGGCCATGTTTCCAGATGGTTGCCAGTTAGGGCTGCAAGTCTCTTCACCCTTCAGGCTCCAACTCGAGAAAGACTCAACCGTTAAAACTTAACCTTTTGTTTACCGAGCCCATTTTGCCAGGTACGCTCCTTGCTACCGGGCCAATTTTAAGCAAAATGCAGAGTTTCATTTAGATGACTGTGGATCGGAGGCTAATTGCCCTAGAGAGACGAATAATATATCGTTATACGCGGAATGAACCATACACTCGGACTACATACAATTTATGCACATTGAGTGTATATATGGATGCGGGGGAGGGGAGGAACAGGAAAATTTCAAAATCTCAAAAAAAATGCCCCTTCCCGCCTCCGCCCCTGGACAACAAAGTACAGGACATTGTCAAAATACACATGGAAATGATCGCTGGCATGTCTGGAACAAGAAAATAATTGCATTATCATCATACGAGTAATAGAACATAGCTTGTAACCCCCAAAAGACATGTCTATGCCCGACTGATTGAGTTTCAAAGGGCCGCCATTTTCCCGGCATCCCCCCCTTTTTATGGGGGAAGGAGTCTTTACGGTGCAAAATATGTGTTAACAATAATATAAAAGAAGAAAATCGCAATTCCATCGAAAAATAGCGACATTATGACGTAAAAACTACGTCCTTGTCAAGGTATCTATTTATAGATAGCTAGTAAACTTAAATTTGGAGGCTGCACGGGTTACAGTCATGGGCGTCCACAGAAATTTTTGCTGGGGGGGGGGGGTGTCGGGCAAATGATAAAAGTTGAATAGTAGAAAATTTATTACCACGATTGTAAATATTATTATACAATAATAAATATTATGAACTAACAAAAGTAAATTGTTTTCGAAATAATAATAATAATTATTATTAATATTATATAAATGGGGAGAGACTATCCACCAAACGAGTGAATAACAGAACAACTATTCTCCATTATTTATTTAGCAATTTATGCAGTTATCTCAAGAAATGCCTTTTGATATTAACTTTTGCACGTCTCGTTCAAGAAAAGGCTTTAAATGTTAGTAATGTTGCCCACGAGACGAGACAGGCCAAAGTCCTGTCTCGTCTCGTGGAAATGCTGTCTCGTCTCGAAAATATTCGTTTGTCTCATGACTAGAGACCGGATGTTAGGCAAAATGCCTATTCTTTCCTGTTAGAGATATGATGAAAACAAATGTTGCGAAGGCCAGGGGGAGGCATTGGCTTCATTTAAAGGCAATTTAATTTTGCCTATTTTGCCTATTTCATACGATATTGCCTATATTATTTCATAAATGCTAGATATTGCCTATTTTAGGCATTTTCTCTAAAATTGAGACATGACTGAACTCTGTCCATACAATTTCCTGTTCCCAGGATTAATTTCCGATGCTTCCAAGAAATTTAAAAATAACAGTTAGCGAGTTATTGCAGCTAATGAGGACTTGGACAAATTAAGGGCAATTCATCAAGTTCTGAAAGGTGAAAATATACAAACTGAGTTAGATCCAAATGTTCTCGCGTGCTTTAAGTATGCTCCTGTAACATCTGTGGAGTTTGAAAGATCTTTTTCGATTCTAAAAAAATGTGTTGTCCGATTGCAGACATAACTTGTCGGTTGATCACCTGAAGAAATACCTTGTTGTGACGTGCAACCACAATTAGTGCTTCTTATTCAGAGACTGCCAAACCGTACAGTACAAACTTAAAATGCATTTAAACAGTTTCATAGTTCGAACTGCTGTGTGGAATATATAGTGTAAATTTCTTAACTGAAATAACCCTGTGTGCAGTGATAAAGTGTATATTTAAATAATTTGCGTACTGGTTGGAAGTAGCCAACTATTTCTTTTGTCAGACTATTGTGTGTAGCCATTATACAATGGAAATTTTTGGACTGACGTGATTCCTCTTTGCAGTGATTTATTAAGTACAATATTGGACTGCTGTGTCTAATGATGAGCTCCTGGTTTATTTTAAGCAACTATAAAGAATGTACAGGTATGTTTCAATATTATTTAAACACCTATTTCTTTTTGTATGTCTTTCTTCATTATTTTGAGTTAAATTTTATTGCCTTTTTTATTGCCTATTTGTATTTTAATGCCTATTTTACTGCCTATTTTGAAAATTATAAGTGCTTATTTGCCTGCCTATTTTATATGTTTTTAGTGCCTAAACATCCGGTCTCTACTCATGACACATGGTCAATCTCGTCTCGTCTCGAATTTTTAAAAGCCTGTCCCGTCTCGTCCCTTAGACAACACTAAATGTTAGGGGAAATTGATTTTCATAGTTTGTTGTGTGGCCTCTCACCTACAACTGTAATTATTAAAATTTTGATAACTGTGAAACCATTTGTTCTTTGGATGAAATGGTAGAATATAGCCTTGTTTCTGCAGTTTTCACTCAATGTTTTCCATCCAATGCATTATTAGTTTGATTATTCTGTTCGAATACTACCTAATTTACTTTTTTTCTGTTCGTAACAATAAAAGTAACAAACTTTTGGCTTTCTTGTATCTTTAAATGAACGATGTCAATTTCCAGGGGGGGGGGGGTCCACCGACCCATTCGCCCCTCTCCCTGACGCCCATGATTACAGTCGGCTCTCAGCTGCGTCGATTTCCAACCTTCACTGGCGAGTAAAAAAATCCTCTTATCTCGGGTGAACCCCGAACGAAAGGTCATTTTTCCAGGTGGTTCCCAGCTCGGGCTGCAAGTCGCAAACTTCAGGAGAACCGCTCACGGCCCAGTATAATTGATGCCAGGGCCCGGCGGTTGTGGAAAACTGCTCTATATACTGCAGAGACTGGAGTCGTAAGAATCCAGAGAAAAATAAAGTGAGCTTGCAACACTGCAGTAGATCCGCGTGGTCACGCAGTAGTAACGTGGTTGCTCACCGCGGGGCGAGGGGTGGAAGGGGATTATTTACAAGGGTGTTTTCATCTCCATCTCAGGAGACGCTTAAAACAGCAAACACACGCATTTTTTCACCCCTTCCCCTCCTCAACCCAAGGCTTTCCAAACCACCCCCATTTGCATTTCAAGGATCGTCTCGGACCGTTCCAATTAATGCGAGTGATAAGGACCCGTTCTTGCACAGTGGCGAAAATCACGTTCCTTGTAGCTGAAGGAAGAAGCTGGCTTATGAAAATGGCTCCCTTTTGTACATGATTTCGGAAAGCACGAAATGAATGAAAGTTGCAATAAGAGGGCACGCACTATGTTAGAAATGGGGGGGGGGTGTTTCTTTATTTCCCGAAGTAATCCTCCAAGGAACGTGTTTGGAAGCAAATTTCAATATACATTAATTTATATGGCTTATACATTATATAGTCTTCTATATATTAATAATATTCCTTACATAATATATTAGCCACAAATACACACGAAACTTCAGCGTCATGCGGACCTTACCGATGACATAGTGGTAACGTTCGATACCCAGCACAGGTACGTACATAGTGGTTCGGATCCCACTTTAAACTGTACAACTAGTCTCAATTATCATTTGTGTTAATAAAATGGAATTAGGAAAACAAACTCAAAATTTCTGTCATATTAAGTTTACTTTATATGAATATATATTTAATAGAATTATTTTACATATATATATATATGTAGTACATTTATATTTAACTAAGCCTGTGTCCTAATTCAAAAGACAAAATCGATTTTAATATGCCTGTAAAGTTTTCTAAATACACGGTGTTTTATTCGCTCCTGGCCCCTGATTATCGCTTATAAAAATCAAACTATTGGTCATAATGTAATGAAATTTACTACGGGCATACCTTGGTGTATCAGAAGCATGGTGACGTCACAGCAAGTGTTGGAAGTGGTCGCCATTAGCATCAATGCATGCATGCACACGCCTCTTCATGTTACAGAAGGTAGCCACCAACACATCAGGAGTCACAGCGTCAATTTCCCGCCGAATACTGTCCTGTAGTTCCGCGAGTTGTCAGTCCGTGGCTTGCTGCTATGGACCTTCCATTTTCCAGTACGTGTGAACGATAAACACACGCTGTTCCACTGAGTATCGACTCATAACTGTACTGCTTTGTTACTGTTCTGTAATCATGAACCACTGCTTGAAAGCACGAACTTTCAAACGAACCACTATCAGGTGCGTCACAACAGCAGGGCCCAGAACTCAGACTGAAAGCACACGTCCGTAGGATTGGCATTTAACGGCAGAATCGCACAGACGCACGCGCATGCCCACGCAAGGACTAGAGAAAGACTATGGCGCTATCTCCAATGACGTCACCATGTTTCTCATACACTAAGGTATGTCCGTAGGAAATTGCATTACATTATGACCAATAGATTGATTTTTATAAGCGAAAATCAGTGGCCGAGAGCAAATAATACGCCGTGTAAAACACTACCTTCTCTATCTGAAAGCCTAATGGCCATGCGTATTGAAACCGGTTTTGCGCATGCGTGAAAAGCACATGCCCTGGCTAGTGAATGTCCTAGAAGACGCCTCCCGAAAGTCCTCAGTAGCGTCGCGGCAGCAATGAAACATGGCGGCTCTTATTCCATCTCCCGCCGCGTGCGAGGTTCGTTCGGTGATCAAGTTCTTGAACGCACAAAACATACAGCCGATCGAAATTCATCGTCAGCTGTGCCAGGTGTATGCGCCAGATGTCATGAGCAAGCAGATGGTGCGTTGTTCGTGCAGGACATTTACTGAAGGCCGGCAAAATGTGCATGACGACGAGCGCAGTGTGCGGCCATCGGCCGTTATGGACGAGCTTGTGGAGCAGGTGCAGCAGCGCATATTGAAGGATCGTCGCCTCATGATCACGGAACTCAGCAGCCATTTCCCGCAGATGTGTCGGTCGTTGTTGCACGACATTGTTACCAAACGCCTCTTGTTCCGGAAATTGTGTGCCCGGTGGGTGACAAAACAACTGACGCCCGAACACAAACTGAAACGCATGGGCACGGCATTGACATTTCTGCAGCGTTACCATGATGATGACGATTTTCTCAACCGGATCATCACAGTGGATGAAACATGGGTTGCATACAGCACCCCAGAAAGCAAGCAGCAGTCCATGCATTGACGTCACAGTGGATCTCCATTCAGGACGAAGTTCAAACAGGCTGTGTCGGCGCGAAAAGTGATGTGCACGGTGTTCTGGGACAGAAAAGGCATTATCCTCATCTAGTTTCTGCGCAGAGTTGAAACTGTGAACGCTAACCGTTACTGTGAAACACTGGGGACATTGCGACGAGCCATTCAGAATAAGCGACGCGGTAAGCTCAGTGCCGGGGTACTCTTGCTGCACGACAATGCGAAGCCGCATATTGCTGGGCGCATTGTAGCCCTTCTGGACAGGTTCGGTTGGGAGGTGTTCGATCATCCATCGTACAGCCCGGATCTCGCTCCCAGTGATTACCACCTGTTCTTGCACCTGAACAAGTTCCTGTCAGGTCAACATTTTCACAGCGACGAAGAGTTTCAGACGGCTGTCACACAGTCGTTCGGCGCCCAGGCGACGGACTTCTACGACGCAGGTATACAGAAGTTGGTCCCACGCTATGACAAGTGCCTGAATTCCGGCGGAAATATGTTGACAAGTAACTGGACAAGTGCTGTATCTGTGGCAATAAAGTTTCCTTTTTGTGCACGACCCCAGGTACACTTACTTTCTGGATGCGCCTAATATTACTGTCATGTCTACCAAAGCAGTTTGTTAGTGTAAAATTATGCAAGCATTCGATAACATATTCATATAATTTACACAAATTTTCAGTTTCAAAATATGCTTAATGAAAGAAAGCTATACAAGTGGGCCAAATTGATACATATGTACATATACATTCTTCTTTTACCCCGCTTTTATGTTTATTTAGGCTAATATGCTAATGGATGATAGGCTAATAGGCTAATGGATGATAGGCTATGTTATGTATTCAAATACAAGGGTACGATGTGTAATAAGAACTTCGATGAAATATTCGAGTGTAAGATTATCCAAGAATATATTACTTATGTTTCAAACACAATTTTTTTTCACACAGAAAGTTATGTTATGTTATGTTTTAGCTATGTTAATATGAACTACAAATGTAGTAAATTTTATAAAATTGTTTCATGTGAACTGTTTTTTAAATTTTTGTCTGTGAAGCTTCGATGTTCGTAATTTTGCACTCGGGGGGGAATACGCCCAATTTTTTTTGGCGGTTTATAGCTTCGCGAAATGAAGGAGTGTCGCAATAAAAAGGATGTCAAATGAAAGCTACATGTTTTGTTATTGTGACCTATAAGTTTTATTACTGTAAGTCTTATAGCAAAAGAACCAGAGAGAAATAAACAGATGAACGTCAATTTGGGCAAATCACCCTGTGTTCAGGGTAAAATATGGCCACCCATTAGGGGTAAAATGCCCACTACAAGAAACAATTGTTGTAATACTTGATATGACATATTTAAAGGAAAATAATACACAGCATTAACTGAAAGATTATTAACGTTTGTTTCGTAAACAGAACATCATTTGTACAGACAAACATAGCGTTTCTAACAACATTTATTTTGAATTTACCATAGCCTCTTTTACTGTTTATATTTGTGAGAACTTGCATTGCACTTTGGACACATGGACGTGAATTTCATGCATCCACATACTACAACGAATACACGGGATCCAGTCACATTGTGGTCCTTTCTTATCATAATAATGCCCATGGGCATATTGTACTTAATTTCTGTGGGCATATCACCACACAGCTACAAGAAGAAAATTGAATCACTGGGTTGGCAACTCTGAGCACCATGCGGCAGTTTTACTCTGCAGATATGTTTCCCTGACTCTTGATCTTTACACCAAATATAATTCAGTTTCTTTCTCTCTCGGGAATATTATTGCACACTGTTAATACAGCAACGTCCAAAAAATTAGAACCTCAAAAATTGTCTTCTTACCTCATGAAATTAACCCTGAATGGCTTCAGATTCTTCTCACAGGCTCCAAACATGCTGCCTCGTCTCACCACGGAGGGCGCTTTCAAACAAGAGTCGGAGAGTTGCCATAACATTAACGTTGCGCGAGATACGAGTGGGTGGGCATTTAACCCCGTTGGGCATATTCCCGCGAGTGACTAAATCAGTGATAATGTTTATTGTTTCGTAATTCCATAACATTCTTCACGATTTTATTAACAGAATGTAAACACAGCGTAAGGAAATATTCCAAATGTTTATTTTCCAAATGAACGAAATATTAATCCGCTTCTTTTTTCAATTAAAATGTTGAAACTCTTACGTCTTTGTCACAGATCTTACTATCGACAATGAAAAGATTCCATTTGTTTATTATCTTTCGTTCAATAAAGTCAAAAGGGTTGAATTTACAATGTGACAAGTGATTTAGGTTTAGTCTTTATTCACAGAAATGTAATATTGGCCTTGTATAGCAATTTCTTTCGCTTTTGCTGAAAGGTTATTCGCGATTAAAATTATCCGATATGCCATCTGGCAGGATTTTCCGGAACTACTCTAGGATAGGAATTCGTTCAAAGGATGGGAAATGTTCGAGAGGGTGACGTCTACTGTTCAGTTTTTTGCTCTAAATCGTTTTGTGGGTCAGGACAAGTGAAAAGATTGCTTGTGTTTCCACCACGTGAAATCAACAAAATGAAATTTGTAAATAAATCAGGGAAAACAGATCTGATTGACCGAAGATTGGCATGGGGGATAGCATTGAAATGCTGCAAGGAAATTACAAAGAATGCACGAGTCCGTTCACTTTATTTTCCGAAAGCTGATTCTAATACCATTAAAGTAAAGTTTTAAATTGTTTTTTATGAATAATACTTTTTTTCGAAAACAATGTATGAAATGTTGAACAGGTGCAAGTCGATTAAGTGCGAAGATGAAAATACCTTGAAAATTATAATAATTAATGTCTGTGAAAAGAAATTCGACATGTCAATGTTGTGGTTTCATTCAGTAAGTCATTTTTCAGTGAAGGGAGCCAAGATGGCACTGTGAATTCTATTATTATTAAACCAGCCTGCCTCTTTGGGGGAAGAACTGCAACGATATGTTTACATTTTACTCCTACCCAAGCTTTGCAAATACAGGTGAATTGCTTTATTTTCAAATCATTTCCGAGAGCCCCAGTTACAACCTGAGGTGCAGTTGAAACGGCACTGCTTTGAAGAACCAGTGCGTGTACAATAGTTTCGTCTGTGTTTTCCTTGTTATTGTTGGCTATCATAATTAAATGCTTTGCTCTCAGCACAGCTTCACCTTCGTTATAGTTCCTGGAATTCACATCGCATTCGCAATATTTAAAAATATCGCGTAATTTAAATGTTTCTTCCATCCCAGCAATGACAACACGCTGCTATTACGTACTACTACTGAATATAAAACAAAGATTTATCCTACATAGAGCGGCCATATTGGAAGCGACACTAGCGCTGAGGTGGTAATTTTAATCGCGAATAGATATTAAGTTTTTGTTTTGAGATTGTATAGCTACACAGAATATCTGCAATATCTAGTTGATAAATTTTTGGTAAAGTTAAAGAAAATGTCATTGATTAGGTAACTTGGCAAGTTTACGATCAACTTTACATGTAGGATTCTAATGTAGCCTATCCATTGATTTTAACATACAAAAGTTCATACAAAAGCTGCAATGAGTCTTACTGTAGCTGACAAATATTCCGGATTGTATTTTTCAAAGAAATACACTGTTAAAATTTTTCCGCCAGGAAGCTTCTAACGGGTTTCAACTCTTTCTTTGTGCTATGGTAGGAATTTTTGTGGTGGCCATTGTGACTTCCTGAATGAAAATTTTGGTGAAAATATTAAATATTCTACTTTTTTCTTCTAACTATATTCGTTGGGAGGGAAATGGCAAAATTTAACTTCATAAAAGGAAGAAATGTACCTTAATTTTGTACGATAAAAACACAACAAGGGGTTTACAGCGTTAAGACGATCGCCTCCAGATGATGACGTCTTGACAGCGCTGCGGCCTGAACCTCAAGATGGTCTTGGTATAAATCGATAAACATTATTGCCCACAGATGGGGTAGCATTATTGTGGAAACTAGTCCCCGGATGTATGACTGTAACGTCACAGTAATATATTCACGGCCTCCAGTACAAACAACTTGGTGCACAATGTTGTTATGTTCTTTAAATTTTAAACACACTCATGTAATAAAAATAAAACTCCACAAGTAGACTAGCTCTCATGAAAAATTACGTGAAAATTAATTTAATTTTCCAGTGAAAGTAAAGGAGTAAATGTTATCACATTTCAATATATTCTTCTAGGGATATGCGCCACCCCAAAAAAAAGTTGATAATGGAATAGTATCTCTAATTGCTGATCATATTTCCAGAAAAAAATTTCTAGATCCTGAAAAGTAGGTAAATTTCGAATGGTTCTATGTTGAGATTGATTAACTGTTAAAAATTTCTTCGTAATAGTATTTATTAGAAATTCGAGCACAATAAATTAATTAATAGAATAGAATTTGAGATTTCTATGTGCATGTGTGTATGTTAGGATTTGTTAGTGCTGAAATACACAGACCTATTAAAAATAGACACAAACCCACACACATATACAGTGTGTCTGTGTGTGTGTGTATAGGCTTATATATGATGCTTGAAATCACAGAAGTTTATACGTGTGTCCTAACAAAAATATATCCCCCTTTTGACGCCATACGTGTGTCGTAACAAACATGTTTCCCCTTTTGACTGTAAATTGGTACAGTCAAAAGCGGAAACATCTTTGTTGCAACGCGCGAATGAACAGTCAAAAGGGGAAACATGTTTGTTTGACGTCATTCGTGTGTCCTGGGCAGGCTCTTGCCCTGCTTGAGATAAGAATCGAAGTCAAGTCACCCGCATGAATGTCACATCTTGCACATGGATTCACCATTTCCATTTTGGAACAAAAGAACGGCAATGCCATTGGAGCAGAAAGTTTCTTCGGTGACCAATAGCTTCCCCAATCGTCTTTCCGCCAAGTCACCATCGTCCCAGCAGCTACTGGACAGATTGGCGTCCCCCTTATGGCAAGTACCATCCAATTTTTAACGCAAGGGGACATATCCGCTACCTTTTGGGAGTTGACGTCGAAGGAACAATTCCATCATTTCGCTATTCGCCAGGTCCGCTCCTGACCAATCCCATCGGAGAATTCACCGATCGCCGAATCAATTTGTGAAGAAAGATTTCTCCAGATCTCCAGTTCGAACTCTCCAGGGTGGATGGATTGGTATTTTCGGCAACCTTTGGATTCCGCCATTGAGATGGGTCTTCAACTTCTTAACTAGTTTTGGGAATACTTGCTGGGTTATTCATGCTCCTGGGAGATTCTACCTTGGATCCCGATGCTTTATCCTTAAGGATAAGGACAGAAAGGCAGCGGTGGACAAATGTCTCCTGGAGCGGAGGCAAAAAAAACGTGATCAGTGCGAAATAAATAGCAGAAACTTGTATTTTTTTCAGCTCTTCTGGGACCAGGCATCAAAGCTGAAGTATTCCACTGGACTTAAATTGTTTCTGCATCGTCGTGAAAGTTGTTGTCGAGCTGAGGGTCCTACAAAGTTGGAGTTTGAAAGGTTACATTCACTTGTTGATACTGGAACTAAACGCACGGCCATGAAGTTAGGCGGCTGAGCAGAATAGCGCTGTTGCCACATATGGGAAAAGCATAGCGAGAGCGGGACAAAAGTCGCTGGTTCCCGCCATTGTTTCCCGCCCACTGTGTGGCAACATCAACCGGGACTGCGTTGCCTAATTGGAGCGTCAGACCGACCTCTCTCCGGGGCATACAGTTGTCATCCCTGACCTATCGAGCAAATGCTGTCAGTTTGTATCACATGGATCACAAAGACCAACTCTACAACGAGATCTTTCATTCTCCTAAACACGAGGTTGTGTTCCGATGTGGCAACAACGCGAACTTCTGCCAACCGCCTAATTTCATGATCGTGTGTTTAGAACTACAGTTGTACGTACACTCTGAATCCAAAATGTGTCATCTGACACAAAGATGCTGACTCCAGTAACATATCAAAGTGTACAAACTGCTTTTGGTGCATCAAAATACGTACAAAAACCCACAAAGGATACAATCATTTCAAATAAAAGAAATAAAAAAAAGTGTTAATTGTGTCACAGGCAATCTTATTAAGAAGGATAACTGATTTAAACTATTTCTGTCTTGTCCTTTTTATGCGCTAATCGCCTCTTCACAGCCTCAACCTTTAGCTTAGATGAGGATATTTGAGTACTCAGGGAGAATTCACACCGAAGCGACAGCCGACACGTGTCGCTTGGGAACGAGCCGATCAGCAGCAACGATTCACACCGACAGCCTGCACTCGAGTGATGAAATCCTCAAGCGACACGTGTTGCCTGTCGGTTCGGTGTGAATTCTCCCTCAGAGACAGTAATTTAATTTAGTTACAATAAGGGGCTTGGCCCTGCATAATGTGATAGGAAAATAATCTAAGTAGCTGACGCACCCAACATTTTTGTTTCAATCAATAAATCAAACATAACTTACTTACTCCTTGGCTGCTACAGCCCATAAAGAGCCTTGACCTCCCTCACAATGATAGCCCATTCTCTTCTATCTTCTTCTCTACCGTCTTACTACCATCCTCCTGACGTCGTCCTCCTCAACATCCTTCAACCATCTTCTCCCTCCTGGTGTCCCTTTATAGACCTTCTCAACCACTCTGTCTTCAGGCATTCTTTCTACAAGTCCCTGCCACCTCAGTCTCATGCTTCTTATATCGGAAACTATATCTGGTTTTTTGTAGAGTGCTCTAATTTCGTCGTTTCTCCTTATTCCCCACTGTCCATTCTCATTTACTGGCCCGTATACTTTCCTCAGTATCCTTCTTTCCCATCTTCGCAAAAGTTCTTCATCTGCTTGCGCCAAAGTCCATGTCTCTGCTCCATATGTCACCACTGGCTTTACCACTACCTGAAATCATTTTCAAATTTCTACTGAGGCTACAAGATTTGAAAACTCTTAACAGTGAGAAATAATTTCGATTACCAGTTGCAATTCTTGCTTTCATTTCCTCCTTAATATTATTATCCATGGTAACTAATGTTCCAAGATGTTTAAAACTTTTGCATTTCTCATAACTGCCTCCATTAAGTTGTATACGTTGGCCTTCCCTGAATTCCATATTTCGCGCTGAGAACATGTATTTAGTCTTGGTTTGATTTATTTGGAGCCCCATCTCACTAGCTGTGTTCTCCAATCTTTCCAGTCCTTCCTTCAGTTCTTGCAATCTTCGTGCCATCATATCAATGTCATCAGCATATGTTAGATTTTGGTTCACTCACTCCCTTGACCCACTCTTCTCATCATCTTTTCTATTGTACAATATTGTAGCTAGTACATCTCCTTGTCTCAAACCTTGGTTCACTGCAAATTCCCTTGTGAGCTCTCCTTCAATCTTCACCTTGCATTTAGTACTCCTTAGCGTCATTCTGGTTAATCTTATTAGCTTGCTTGGGATCCCTAGATAATTCATTGCCTCATACAATTTTCCTCGCATGATACTGTCATATGCCTGCTTAAAGTCTATAAATAACTGATGAATATTAATGTTATATTCATAACATTTCTCTATTATCTGCCTAACCATGAAGATTTGATCCGTAGTGGATCTGTTTGGTCTAAAACCACACTGATAATCCTCTATTATTACCTCAATCAGTGGTGACAATCTTCCCGCTAGGATCTTTGCAAGCACTTTGTATATTACGCTCAGTAGGGCTATACCTCTATAGTTCTCACAGCAGGTTTTATCGTTCTTTTTATGTATAGGGCAGATTATTGCCATACTCCATTGATCGGGCATCTGTTCATGTTCCCATATATCATATAACAATTTTTATATATACTTTATTGGTTGGTTTCCTCCGTTCTTAACCATTTCAGCAGTGATATTATTATTCCCTGGGGCTTTGTTATTCTTAAGAGACTTAATAGCTGTTCTAACTTCTTCTAGTGTTGGAGATGTTCCTGTTTCGTCATCATGGTCCTCCTCTGGGTACTCCTCTTCATCACTCAATTCTAGGTCTTGGGACCCATCTTCCACATTAAGTAGCTGACTGAAGTATTCTGCCCATCTCCCTAAGATCTCATTTTTTTCCCCTATTAGGTTTCCTACTTGGTCTTTACAGAAAGCTGTCTTCGGTTGGAAGACTTTCCTTATATCGTTCACCCTCATATACATTTTCCTTACTTGCTGATTACTATTATATTCTTCAAGTTCCTCAATGCACTCTTTCTCAAAGTACCGTTTCAAACATACGCGAAGTAATAATCATAATTTGCATAGAAACTCCACTAAAATTAATCCATGGAAAATACCGAAAATACCTTAGAAATTTGGACAAAAATCAATAACTCAGAAAGAAAAAGCAGACAATTCAGGAGAAGCGTGTTACTTTTCTCTTCATAAACTTTTAACTTCTCTTATAATATCTAAGAAACTGAAAGTTAAAATATACAAAACAGTAATTTTGCCTGTAGTAAGTTATGGATGTGGAAGTTGGTCTATTACATTAAAAGAGGAACATAAATTAAGAATGTTTGAAATTAAAATTCTTAGAAAAATATTTGGACCTAAAAGGGATGAGGAGACAGGCGAGTGGAGAAGGTTACATAATTTAGAACTGCACAATTTGTATTCCTCTCCAGATATTATTAGAATAATTAAATCAAGTAGACTTAGTGGGAACAGGCAGGCCATGTGGCACGAATGGGAGAGGAAAGAAAGAGTTTACAGGATGAGACCCAGCCTTTGCCTAATCCCAAATTACCTTGTAATTAAGTGATCCGTGTCGAAATCTTACACCCCCGATTTCGCAGGTGATTTTTTTTAATGAAGATTATATGCTGCTAATTGTGAATAATACAATTTTGGAGCGCGGAAACAAGTATTTACGACTGTACAGCCGTTTGAAGTTGAGATGTAGCCGTTCGAAGTTGGGAGGTGGTTGCTGTGTTCAAATTTCCCACCGATTCCGGGCTCCGCCTCTGGGGTAATTAACCTACCACCTCCTACCGCTACCGCAGCCCCGCCTTTCTATATAGAGTCCCTTTTGAAGGTATGTTAGAAACTGGCTGGAGCCACCTGCCCCCAATACTATTTTTCGCACTGACACATTTAAGTACCAAAGAAATAAGGCTGAAATTAAACCTCAAAAGGTAACTTACCTCCTTATCCCAGATGCAGGTTGAATTGCGGTTCGAAGTGAATTTGAAAGTCCAAAGGAGAAGTAAGTCGTATGTCAAAAGGTCTTGTGATCCTTTTCCACAGAATACTACCCTCCCCGACCCGTACCGGGTCTCACTTATTGCACAACACTTGAGCAACCTGTGTTCTGACGTCACGAGAGAAAGATTTTTAATTTTAGGCTAAATGCCTACGTTGTTAGGTTAGGCTAGATAGGTTTAGTTCTCTTAGCCTGAATAATAATTTTTCATTGTATTTATGCTAATGGAACCTAACCTAACCTCGTACGCATTCCTCGTCTGATGTCAGAACACAAGGTTGCTCAAGTGTTGTGTAATAAGTGAGACCCTTCCGTAACCATCATACCAATAAGAAGTTGCAAATTATCCCATCCCACAAGCATCCATTATGGAAGCCCAGAAAAGCCGTATAGACGCAACGTACGTAAGGAACTTCAATATAA
The DNA here is from genome assembly GCF_977018435.1 of Lepisma saccharinum. NCBI lineage: Eukaryota > Metazoa > Arthropoda > Insecta > Zygentoma > Lepismatidae > Lepisma > Lepisma saccharinum. Next base: position 10,413,336 of record NC_139249.1, read on the forward strand.
AAAAAACGTACGTTTCGTAGCCGTACGTGTAAAAAAAAAATACCTTCCGCGCTATTTAGAAACACCCTTTGTTACAAGAAACGTATTTATTTGACGAAAATATTTGAAATGTTTGCGAAATCGAGGGTGTAAGATTTCGGCACGGAGCCTAATTAAGTTCACAGATTGCACAAATAAAAATGTACACATATCATAACTTCGAATATACGTATATCTATATTATCACATTTCTACAATCACAACTTTAGGATTCACAGCCATTCTTAGATGTTCAATTTTTATCAACAAGGTTTAAAACAAAAGAAATACCTATCAGTGTTGCAAGCACCTTAAATTCTTTACAATAAGTTCATATATTGTGAATGTCAATATTGGACAATCACAAGGATTCTTGTTGGGAAACCTGATGGTAAGAGACCAGTAGGAAGGCCAAGACGAAGATGGAGGGATAACGTTGAGATGGACCTAAAGGAAATCGGTAAGGATGGAAAAGATGGGATTGAACTTGTCCAGGATAGGGACAGATGGAAGGCTTGTGTTGCTGCAGCCATGAACCTTCGGGTTTGAGAAAGCTAGAGAGTTAATTAAAATTAAAGAGGAGAAAATATTACGTACGAAACATCCTCTATCTGATATGCAGCGGCACGACTCTCACGCATTCCCGCCTCGCTTGGTATCCAGGAGTAGAGCTAGCAAGGTGGCATATCGCTTCGCTTATGTTTCTCTGTAGTACATTGTACTTGGAAGAATCAAATTATTTACCTAAAATACACTTACAACTGAAACTTAAGCCCGCATCACACGGAACTGGATTTCCAGTAGATATGCCCTAGTTGGCGCTGGACTAGCTACCAATTTGCTGGTTTTCGCCTCACACGATACTTATCAGCGTACTTGTCGATAGACTTTTGTTCCCATACAAGGGAAGTTGTAATGGAGGCCGCGTGAGATGTAAACAATGTATCACTTCACATTTTTAAAAGCCGATAACTATTCAACCGAGAGGAATAACGTTTCGTGTAAAACGTTATTAGGTACAAAACAATGGCGCTGCTTAAATACATACTATACAACGTTTACTGTACACGTATGGAAGAATATTTTAGTTGTTTCAAATGTAAACACCGTGCAGTCAGCATACGATGGTGTAACTCAACGCGCCTTTCATGCTGTATACGTTATACATTGCTGGAGTAACACTCGGAAACCACAGACAAAAGCGCTCCTTTGCACACTCACAGATTATCTTCACATGGCGAAACTTTGCTCTGATTGGCTGTTCCACAGAATCCAGTCGAGGAAAGCAAGTAGCAATTAGAACATGTCCTGTTCCTCCAAACCAGTCAAGCAGTCAGCCAGGCGGCCATGATTGGCTACCTAGAAAGTTAGTTCAGCGCCAACTAGGGCATTCATACTAGAAATCCAGTTCCGTGTGATAGGGGCTTAAATTTTGTTAATTTTCTCATCTCAGCATAACTTAATTTCCAAGCGGCTGCACCTACACAATTTATTATGTCTTCCGACAAGAAAAATAAATGTCACCACAATCTGCATCGCGTGGCTTCAAACTAGCATGGAATGATTTAAATCAGGTTGGTTTAAATAGCGATTTAAATTAGGTTATTTCTTTGGAAAAAAATCGCTGATTTAAATTACTTTAAAGGAAATAATTTATAGAATAATGTACATAAGGATCTTATAGACATCAGAATAACTTTTGATGAAAGTACATTAATCTTGTAATCATTGAATGGCTGGGTCTAAGAAAGGAAGCAAAATATATGTACTGATGGTGAAGCCCATACGTAAGGAAATGTAACATGTACAGTGCTCTTGATTAAAAATCAATACTTCTTATAGGCAAATTGTAGCAAATATTTTGTGTATACTAATCATGTTGAACCGCAAATAGTGTCCTTATCATTAAACTGCAATTAACAGTTAAATATGGTAGCTGATATTTTGAAAACTATCATTAACAAATTGCCAAACTTCAGTTACAAAGACTTTAAAAATGTATTTTAAGTTACAATGTATTATTTTTACTGGAAGAAAGTTACTGAGATTATTATACTTTTATTAACAAAATCAACAAACATTTCCATAGTATCAGAAAGAGAAAAATGTATATTTACATATAGTTTTTATTTGCTTTAATCAAACTGTTCAAATATTTTACAGGGCCGTTAACCAGAAAGGGCCATTCTGTAAAAAAAAACAACAACATCTATATGTAAGTGCCGAAAACCATACAAGGAATTTTAAGCCTGCTTTTTAAAAAAATGGATTGAAACAAAAAAAATCTGATTTAAATTTAAAAAACATCAAAAATGGTTTTCAAAATAAAAATGCATAACTTTTATTCACCCTGCTTCAAACATACGGGATAGAAAATGTCGTTTTCCTAGAGCTCGTAGTGTCGAAACGAGTAAACGTTTCTAAGAAAAGTTGTTCGTCTTGATGTGCTCTACGGACTGTGAAAGTCCGTCCGTTTTGTACGGCGACACCCTGTACAGTCGTGTACAGAGGAAAATTCATTTGTACCTGAAAATTTACCACAGTCCCATAGAATGGCTCCAGGTTCTACGAACTGAGCTAAACCTGACGCTGGATTAACTTGGAAGAGTAGATAGTTCCATATTATCCTCACAGATGGCAGGGCTGAACAAGTTAATATTACCTCTAGCGGTAGGAAGCTGAACTCGGTGAAGATGTAGTACAAGTCTATTTCTAGCAGTAACTTTACTTTCTACATTATAAAAGACTTGTATAATGGACATTTGTTTGTTATGAATAAAAACACAAACACATCTTTACGTTTTCTCACTTGACATTACTTCCATTCTGCTTATAAAACGGAAGAAGTATGAAGTGAAGAAACTGCGAAAGTTCCTTTCTGAGACATTATGCACTACTTAATTGCAGGGTTGGCAAGATAATTTACTCGTTAGGTTTTTACGTAAATTACTTCGCGTAGAAAACCAGTTTTTACTAATTTACGCGTAATTTACGTGCCATGTAAAAAAGAGGTAAAGTGCTCCCCTGTGCTTAGCACACGCCATGAAGGCGTATAGGGGGTGTGGGGGTAACTTTACACACTTTCTTGATCCGGTCGTGAGTGGGGGTGATGTGATCAGCATCACGCCCCTGACCGCCTTTACACCCCAGGGTTTCCCCAGGTACCCATGTCATTCGACGCTGGGTGGGCGCTCTGTCATGTAGAAAAAAATCCCTTTCCGCGTAATTGCACAAACCTGCTCAATTATGATCCAGTGTATTGCAATATCTGAGAAAAGGATGGTCTAGGTTTCGAGTGGTTAGCACATCGCGTTACGACGGTCCCGGGTTCGAATCCTGGCCTGGGCATGGATGTTTATGAGTGCCCATTCATCAATTTCATCATATCATCACTCATCCCCATCTTCGCATCGCAAATTAGCCAAAAGTGGCACAAGCGAAGTAAAATAAAGCAAATCAATCTGTCAATCTTGTACTTGAAAGATTAATCTTTTGAGTATACGCAGCAATTTCCTGCATTTTCGTCTTGGCCTTCCTACGGGTCTCATACGTTTCCAAAACATGATTCTATTCTACACTTTTCTGTACGTGCGTGCCAAATGAAGTATTCGTGATTTAATTATTCTAATATTATTAGGGGATGAATATAGATTGTGCATTTAACGAAGAGACACTCCTTGGCAATATTCGTAAGTTGACTTCAAATGGAAAACCCCCATCCTTTAATTTAGGAACTTGTATGACAGATAAAATTGATTTAGTTTATTTACGTCACATTTCTGCCACTTTTGGTTAATCACGAAGATGATGATGAGTGATATGATGAGAGTGATGAAAGGACACTCACATAAAACATACACGCCCAGGCCTGGATTCGAACTCGGGATCGGAGATACAAGTCGAATTCACACCGAGACGTGTCGCTTGAGGATTTCACCAATCGAACGCAGGCTAATGCGGCCTGTCATGCCGCTACAGTGTGAAACATTGCTGCTGATTGGCTCATTCCCAAGCGACACGTGTCGCCTGTCGCCTGTCGCTTCGGTGTGAATTCTCCCTAATAGACTAATAGTGCTTTGGAAACGGATAATAAACAGCAGAACTATCATTACTAAAACGCATTAAAGGAGTTGAAATGCGATATTTTGAACATAGGTGTATGACGTACTACTTACACGCAACTGGAACATACCCTTCCTTCTGTTGCAGTAAGCTATAGCTTGATTCGATTTTTCATTTGTTTTTGTTATTTTGCACTTTTCTGCCACTTTTGGCAAAGCTCTTTGCATCTGTTTTTAAAATGCATTATCATTGTCAATTCACATTGCGGAACCTATTTTATACAGATTTTTATTCAGCAGAGTAAAGTTGTTCGCGGAACGTGCAACACGGCACACTGCGATGTCCATTGAACAGAAATTGCCAGCGGACGCTGCGAGTCAACGCTTGCAACGTTGCCACGTCGCATGTACCGCTTTACTCCGCTGAATAAAAAAATCTGTACAAAATCGGTTTCGCACTGTGAATTGACAATGATAATGTATTTTATAAAAATAGATGCAAAGAGCTTCGAAACAAGACCAATATTGTATTTGTAGGACTACCGAATACCAAGAAAAAGTTGTTTGGCAAAATTTAAAATAACGTGTTTTTTTTACTAATTTTAAAAGTCTGAAAATTAACAATTGTGTTTAAAACATTTCTGCCTGCAACCTATTAAAATTTCATAACGACCGGACAACCCGTTTTTGATTCACAGAATTTCAAAGATAGCTGCAGTTTGCAAAACTAAAAAAAACGGCCCTTTTTTGTTCTCAGGACGATAAAAAATAGAAGCCATACTTGAAAAAAATTGGTTAGCTTAGATTAACGCAGAAGTGAATAAGCTAAATTTTGATGTAACTCGTTTTGTTGTAGGTCTACTGGTTAATTTTTAATTGGAGTCCAAACTCCAGTATCTATAATTTTTAATCCGATAGTATGCCCAGGCCGCAACGATGTATCGCGCGCTGTGCTAATCACAAAGCCACGGAGGTCGGCTGCAGCATGCTACAGAATTCAACACAACTACTCTGAGCCTTCTCAGGGAGTGGAAATAATAGGAAATTACAAACTTTAACTTCATTTTTGACTGAACTGATGAAAAACTTAAATATTCTAACGCGTCTTCGCTTTGCGTTTTTTTTTATTTTGATTTGCTTTATTTTACTTCGCTTTTTGTGCCACTTTTGCCTAATTTGCGAAGATGGGGATGAGTGATGATGTGATGAAATTGATGAATAGACACTCACAAACATCCATGCCCAGGCCAGGATTCGAACCCGGGACCCCTGGTGTTGTAGTGATCGCCTTGCATTCAAAGCGCCGTGGGTTTCATACCCGGTGGAGGCACATAGCGGCGTGAAACTCACTTTAAACTGTAGGTCCAGTCCCGATTAGCCCATCAGCGCATAAAGTGAACTTAAAACACAATTCCAAAGCTTCCCATTGTGTTTTTTGCAGTTGTGCTTGGTACGTTCGACATTAATAGAAACTTTGTACAAAATTTCATTCAAGACTTTGTGGGTGAATTTAGAATAACAGAAGGTATGGTTGATACAAGGTGCAGTATTGATGTATTTTGAAACTGAGACGGTACAGAAAAGATCTTTTGAAAACCGAGACAATAACGAAATGAGAAGGGGGCAGGGGGTCATCCCCTTGATTACCCAGTGTGCACCTCACCTCTCAGTCAACAAGAAATAAGAAATTAATAAATGCTATTTTAGCCGAAATTAGCAATTTGTAAGGTATTTTGGACTATATTAAATGTGTCCGTCCCTCCCCGGTTCCCAACTCAACTATTTCTGTCGCCATCACTGAACGAGACAAAACCTTGGCAACTTGTAAACACGACAACGAGAAGATCCTTTGTAAAATCGACACGAGACTTTGGAAAATTGCAATGTATGATGTTTGAAAACCTATGCGACTCATACAACCTTTGTAATCTGATATCTAATTGACGATTTATAGATTGCGCTACGTATTTTGTTTATCCTAATTGCAGAGTTAACCCATAAGTTGCAACTGTGAACTGAATAGCTTTTCAAGGGTTCGTAGCGTCAAATAGAAAAATAATGTTCTCAATAAAGCTGTTTTGTTTCCCGTAATGGCCTCTGCAAGCTGTGAAATTTGTGTAGTGGCATTGCTAATTCTATTCTTAACTCGTGACATGGACGTCCGCAGTATTTTTTCCAGGGAGGGGCAAGGAAGGTATTTCTTTCCAGGGGGGGGGGCAACATGGCATATTTTCCCCAATAATAGTGTTCATCCCTCAAAAAACATTGCTTAAATTTGAATTTATCATGTTTGTGCAATAATTAACACACATTATTGTGGCTGAAATTAAATTATATGTGTGAAATATGTAATTTTTGGTTGACTTTCGATTTCCAGGGGTGGCCCCCCCCCCTTGCCCCCCCTTCCGGACGCCCATGACTCGTGACGAAACAAAAACTAGCCCTTCTAGATCAAGACGCGTGTTTATAAACAGAGACGAGACAAACTTCATTTAATTTAAGCCCATTCTTTACAAACGAGCCTAATCATACAGTCATGGACACTTCTGGGTTGTAACAACTCTATTTACTTCCTATTGGGTCGTTACAAGCCAGAAGTGTCCAACACTGTACATTGGTTTCAATTCTGAAACCTCGGAGAAACAGATAGTTCCATATTCTCCTCACAGATGGCAGGGCTCGAACATGATGATATAACCTCTATCGGTAAGAAGCTTAACTTCAAGATGTTGTACTAGTCCAGCTTTCCTTTTACATTGGAAAAGAGTTGTGTATTAACAGTCTCAAAACAATTTCTGGTTTTAAATACATTTGGGTAGATTCTCACTTCCGTTAATTCAATTCTGTTCCACATTTGTTTACGAGCGGTATAAAAAAATTATAAATCGAGTTCCTTAAACTTCGTTATATTATTGGGGTTCGTCTCACATAATAGGTCCAGTGCCTGTTTTTTAGTATCTAAGATACTCGGAATAAAATGATCTTAAAACCAGCGGCGCAACCACAATGTTTTGTCGGGGAGGGGCATTTGGCGTTACCAGAATTTTTTTAAGGGTCAGGTCATCAATAAAACTTGAATAGTAAGAGTTAAAAATATTACTATACATAATTATAGTTACTACTATCATGCTTATGATTATTATTATAAAATATAAAATAACTATTACAAACTAATAAAAAAGACGCAATTTTATTCCAAATTTATTATCATTGTCACTATTATTATTATTATTATTACATCCTTAGAAATATTACGCACACGCACACAGAGATTTTTTCTTTGCGGTATGGTGTACCGGCAAGGCTTGTGTTGCTGCAGCCATAAACCTTCGGGTTTAAGAAGGCTAGAGAGTTAGTTAGTTAGGTGCAGTGAAAGACAGCAGACTAAGTGCCTATGCAAATTATCCTAGTATACTGGAGATGATTTACGAGAATTTTCTTAACTGGGGGAAAGCTTCACCTCACCTTTCCCCCACTTTAAGCACTGCCCCCTCCCGTGAGAAAACTTAGTCTCAAGAATTTAGTTTCAATTTGTTCTATTTTATGACAGAGTCCCGGGTTCGAGTCCTGGTCAAGCCTGCATTTTTTTCCTAATATTTCTAGAATAGCAAAAACCCTCCGAAATCCAGATAATAAAATTTAGAAATCCGGATTTCGGATATTTTTGGCAATCCCTATTATGTACATCGAACCCTTAGTCACGTTGTATCCTAGGCCAGCACTCGTCTATTCTCCACAATCCGCGCAGAGCATTTCAACAGACTAGTCACGTGACGAATCGATGACCTGCACGTACGTGTCCCGACAAACCGCTTCATTCAGGTGTTTCCCGCCTTCAGGACAACAACTGCACGTTTCCTCGAGTTCAGTTCAGTGTCTCTGTGATCGATATACGTCTTGTACGGAAGCAACGAGCGGGTAAGTTAATTTGTTTGTTTCGCGTAACACATAAACCACTCGTAAACACTGCTGCTTGTTCAAACTTTGAAACAGAAATGTGAAAAGAAGTTTGTGACCTGCACTTTTAGAAACATGACTCCATAATTTGCAGGCGCGCGCACACACACACACCATTCCAGCGTTACGTCTGTGACCTTTTACGCACAATATTTACGGTTCTAGACATGCGATTGGATTAAATCAAGAAGACTTAGGTGGGCAGGGCATGTGGCACGAATGCGATTGGGAAGAAGAGTTTACAGGATTCTTGTTGGGAGGCCTGATGGTAAGAGACCTGTAACAAGGCCAAGACGAGGATGGAAGGATAATATTGAGATGGACCTAAAGGAAATCGGTAAGGATGGAAAAGATTGGATTGATCTGACTCAGGATAGGAACAGATGGAAGGCTTGTGTTGCTGCAGCATAAACCTTCGGGTTTAAGAAGGTTAGAGAGTTAGTTGAAATTAAAGAGGAGAAAATATTGTGTAAGAAAGATCCACTATAAGATCATCTGATATGCAGCGCATTTCCACCTCGCTCTTTTGGCACTGGTGAACAATTGTTTGGTTGATGCCTATATAAACAAAGGAATTGGCCACCACTACCATTAGATTTAAACGTGCAAACCTTCGGGTTGAAGAAGACTTGAGAGTTAATTAGTTAGTTATAATGAACTCATCTCATAGAATTATGATGTACTTTTTGACGCCTGCTAAAAAATTGGAGAAAACATGAGAATGATGACAGTGGCGGCGTTTAGGAGAGGGGGCAGTTGCCCTCCCCCCCGTTTTGCCAGTTTTGCCCCCGCACTATGCCAAACCTTATCTACAAAGGGAAGTAAACTGTCTTTGTCCCAATCGCAGCACCTTATCCGCCCCGTTTTCGAATCAAATCGCCGTCACTGAAAAACATTTTAAAAAAGTGCGCTACATTTAATTTGTGATGCTTTAAAAAGTAGCACATTTTCACTTCATTTGGTGAAGTATAGAGGGTGCTGATGCTGGTAACTTTTATTGGTGAAATTTGCAAATTATATCCATTCACAAGCATCTAAACCTTAATGCAATTAAAAGAAATAATAATTTCCATACTAATTCATTTTATTATTTACATGGAGTATGTCTACTTTTGGTGAAATGTCCCACACACATTTATATCGTTAAAATGAAATGTTGTTAGTTTGTTTTATCCTCACTTATAAGAATATTGCGGGATGGCGTAAGGCCGTCAAAAAAAAGCACTGTGTATATATAATATTTGTATTTGGGTTATTTACGTCGCTTTTATACCTAACTAGCTGATTGGCCGGCGTTGCCCAGGTATTTATTTATCCCAATTTTCTATTAAGACAGGAAAATAATGAATTCTAACTAAAGTGTAAAATGAACTTGGGGTTAAACGGCATTGGGTGTGTCACTATTCATCTTAGCGACCCCGAAAACTATGGATTCCACACGAATATCGGTCGTTTTACATGTCACCCCCTTCGCAACCCCTATTCTAGGCACAGTATTTCATTCCAGATTGTAAGTCATGTGTGTACCAAGTTTGGTCATCGTGAATGTCATCTATTAGTATAGCAACTCCGACAAATATAGATTCGACACTAATATCAGTTGATTTGGATTATTTTTACATGTCACCCCCTTCCCACCTCCATCCCTAGGAGTACCAGGGGTGTCATACCCCAAAAGTATTTCTTTCCAGATTGCAAGCGATACGTGTACCAAGTTTGGTTTAAATCAGGGGTGCCCACAGGGGGGTATTATGGCGCAGGTTGCGCAATCGAGATTTTTGGGGGGGGGTTTCCCTTCAAATAATATAAAATTCAACACTAACTTTTTCCAAAATATATGTACACATTTTACACCTTAAATGCACCATATTTAATCTATTAGATGAAGAAAAGAAAGTGTTTAAGGGTATTATCGAAGGGAAGGGGGGGGAGAAATATCAAACTCTTACATATTAGGCCTTAATTGAGGCGTGGGTTCTAGGGGGAGATTCTCAATTAAACGTTGGGGTGACAGTATCCAACTCTAAGTCTTAAATTATGGCGGTATTTTACTTAGAGGGGGATTGAGCATTCAATTGACGGGGGTTTCCTATTCTTGTGTATTACTTATTGTCTTGGACATTTGCGGATATTCTGTGTGGAGACTGAAAAATTGAGAATGAATTTTTTGGAGGAGATCCACTCTTCAATACTAACAGTAAGTCTAAAATTGGCATGGACATTTTGGAGGTAGGATTGAGTATTAAATTTAAAGGGGGAGATAGAAAGCTCTTGATTAAGTTTTAAATCTTAGATTGTCAAGGGATTTCTGTAGTGGACAGAGAGTTCAAACATTAAATTTTGGAGACTGTATTTATCGATATGGAATCCACACGTTTTCGACCCCAAACGTGTCAAAGGAGAAGCTGGAAAAGACTAAATATCTCGGGATCTTAAGAAAGTACCGACTCCCCATTAAATTTATATTCTTGAAATCCTGCAAAGAAATGGATGAAAAATGTTCTTCCTCGCTTCGCTCGCAATGATGTGTTGCTAGGATGCGTGTTTCACGCTTTAGTGAGGTGAATGTGAAGTTTTTATACTATTCCTCTGAATTACAAGACAAGCGATATTCTCGATTATGATCAACGATTTTAGAGGTGGTCTTGAGTGAGGAGGGGTAGATCAAGTATAGTGTTCAGTATAGCTAAGAAAAAAGTAACTTTCGGTAGACATGCTGTCGTAATTAAATACTTTGTGGGGATTACGATATAGTTTGAGGGCGCGTTTGGGGGAAGGACACATGACATGATTTTGGTGGGAGATGCGCCTTTGGCTTTGGGGGGGGGGAGGGATGGGCACCCCTGGATGAAATTGCTCCAGGCGTTCGAGAGTTATGCTGGAACATCCACACATACATACATACATTTTTATATAGAAGATTAGGTAAGTCGCGACGACAAAGGCGAATGATGGACTGATGAATCATGGGACAAAGCACGATCCTATAATTCATTGATTGAATTAGGTTATTTAACGTCGCCTTTCTTCCACTTTCAGCTAATCGCGACGATGAGGATGAGTCATATGATGAAAGTGATGTTCCAATGCCGGGATTCCGACTCCGCCACGGACGTCGACACTTAAAATAAACTGTCAATAACTTTATGACAGTAATTGACATACCAAGAAAAGAAACCAAATAGAGGCCAGAAGGTAAGGTTTCGCATATTCATGACCCCAGCCATGACGGAGACATTTGTCCTCACAGGTGCCCATTGATGGGCTCCAGAGCAGCTTGTGCAGGAACAGTGGTAGAAAAATTCGTACCTGACGTAATCGAACTCTGATCCCCTGCGTGGTGGTCAAACGCCCCGCCGACTAGACTGCCACGCATAATGCGTTTACTTGCAGGTCTAAAAGTTGTCCGTCTACGCATACGCGCCACAGCCCAGTGGCGGAGTGACATCTTGATTTAGGGTTTACCTGTGTTAATGGCCACTTGTAATACAGTTATTTTTCTTAATTCGAACAGAAGTTTATTCCCCTTAAAACATCTTAATGATACGTTTTTTTTTAATTCGAATTTTGGATAATTCAAGTTTTTTTCAGAGCTTGTTACGTTGTGTGTGTGCTGAACTTTCGATCTCGCCACTGGCGTACGCAGAGTAGGGGAGGGGGACTGATCGGGCTACAGCCCCCTCCGAAATTGAGAAAAAAATAAAAGCAGTGGAGAACTCCGGAAAAGCCAGAGTGGTAAAGGCACCCCCCTTAAAATGACCCCCGATTGCTCATTTTGAGACTGGAAAGTTTTAAATATGGGAAATATCTTACTGTATATGCTGCTTTCCTACAAAGCAGCTATGTGCTATCCACCATAATTCCAGCTCCCCCCGAAAAAAGTCCCGAGTACGCCAGTGGATCTCGCTAAGACCGAGCGCGTCAAGTGGTCGATCTCACTACCGAAGTTCCCGGGTTCGGGTTCCTGGGTGTTTCTTTTCTACATCAATTTCATCCTACCATCACTCATCCTCATCGTCGCGATTAGCCAAAACGTTGCAGAAAAGCGACTCTAAATAGCGAAAATGAAAATAAAAACACAACGTAATAAATCAAACACTTGTAGGAAAGTCGATACACAATTTATATTCAGTGCATTTCTTCTGACAACTAATATATTGATGATACTACAGAGAGAGTTAAGGTGGGTGGGGTTTCGACATACATGTACACAAGGACGTGCAGAAGGAAATACTCAACTACACACAAGGAAGAGGGACAGAGAATTGTGCCATTACGATAACAATCAACAAGACAGATGTAGATTAATCATGACAGGCTAACAACAGTGTTGCAAGTCCTGTTCACGCTCCCTGTGGAAATTCCTGCAGTTGCAAAACTTTGCTGGGAAGAACTATTTACTAAATTACATCACGTGATCCGTAATTTGTTGCCGTTTATTCAGAAACAACTCCTTCACTCCTTTACCAATTCCGGAAAGGACTTCCATGCTGTCATACACAGGGTGATTCAAAAGTCCGGCACTATAGCACAACTCCGTTATTGATGTAGATAGCGAAAACTGGAAAGGGGGGAAAGTTGCTGGAAATATATGGTTTTCAATCTAATGTGCTTGAATTTTCAACGTATAATGCACTGTTGAGGCTGTACACTGGTACGAGCTTCGATGAGAACTGAAAATGCCTTGCTGACACATGCTTCGTCCTTAAGAAGCGCGGAGGGGGGGAGGGGGGGGCACGTGTCACATTCACGCTTTATTACTTTGACACTAATTATAATCATACATTATTAATTCACCTTCTGGGACAGACTGTTGTGCACACGAAAACTTTGCTATTCAGCAAAAACATTTCTTCCAAGAAACCCTATTTCTCTCATACGATGAGAACTGCGCGGTACAGCAATTTTTCATACATCAATCGCGATACCGATAATATCTGACAGCATGTATAAGTCTTTTCCGGAATTGACCAATCAGTGAAGTAGTTGCTTGCGAAGGAAAAGCGACAAGTTAACGAATGACGTGACGTAGTTCACTAAACAGTTCTTCGCAACAAAGTATTACAACTAGAGGATTTCCATAGGGAGTGGGAACAAGATTCGGATCAATGTTATGGAACAATATTACCAGCCTGTCTTTAACCCACATCTGTGTTGATTTTTCCATATATCGATCTATGAATAACACTTCATGTTCACAGATGGAAGCACTGTCGTTTGATGGTTAGAAATATGACAAACAAGTCTACCGCATTCTGAATGGCATGGAATGGACAAATAAAAGAATGTTGAAAATACTGAGATAGAATATATGAAAAAGTTTGAATCATGTCTCTGCTATGGATAATATTAAATGGAATCGTAAGACTCGGATAGTTAATTTGTAATTTAGAATAGCTAATTTGGAATGAGATATGAAATGCCTGAGGTTAAGAAACCTGCTTGGTAGTAGAGCAGTGGCCCCGGTTCTGCAACCGAAAATGGCGCTCGGTGGCGCTCGCAGTGTTGCTAACTCCTCACTTGAAAAAATCACCAAGGTTTTTGTTTTTGGGTCTAACCTAACCTCAAGCAAGGAGCTGGCAACACTGCTTGAGGCTTTTCTCGCAGTGTGGCCAACTCCTCACTTAAAAAATCACCAAGGTTTGTTTTTGGGTCTAACCTAACCTCAAACAAGGAGCTGGCAATACTGCTTGAGGCTTGTCTTGGAGTATTGCCAACATTTTACTTGAAAAGTCACCAAGGTTTGTTTTTGGGTCTAACCTAACCTCAAACAAGGAGCTGGCAATACTGCTTGAGGTTTTACAGTGCATAAAGCAATTTGCCAACCTACTGGTTTGCCATAGCTTTTTACAAAAAAGAGAGAGGGAAAAGTTAAACAACCGATAGTGTTGCTAATATTTACCTACAGCTTTTTTTTACTTGGCAAGAGCTATCTTACTTGAGGCTTAACTAATTTATATACTGATGTAACATACACACACTGAGCAAAAAGAGTCGGCAACAAACATATACTGCCGTAAAAGAGAGAGGGATAGATAGATAGATAGCAACACAGTATGTGTGTGCGTGTATAATATGTAGCATTATTAACTAGAGTGCGTTGGCAACCCACCTACAACTAAAAAAATAAAGATGCCAATGTTGCTGTAAGATAAAGAGAGAGACTAAGCTGGCAACAGTGGTGAGCGAATATGCATTATTTCCAAGTCCCGAGCGCCAATGTATATCGTGATTTTTGCAATCCTCTCTCGCGGCAACGATGTGCCACACACACACGTACGTACTTTTTTTTATTTCAGTATTGTGACGCAAACAAACAAATAATAATTGTTGTTTTTAGGATGCCTGGCCCCTAACCCCGCCAGGGTGCGTGGTGCCCAACCCAAAAAGGTTCTAATGGCTGCGGTTCTAGATAGCCGCACCTCTGTAGAGTTTCACGTGTTTTTTTTTCCCCCAAACTTCCATGAAACCCTACAGAGGACCTCCGTAATGCATGCAACGTGTACTAACGACTCTAGTGTTATTTGATGTTGTAATATTTTTGGATATAGAATTTTGTGAGATATAGATAATAATAATTATGTTTATTATAATATTTTTTGATGAAGATGGAGAATGTATGTGTGTGTTACAAATAAAGTTGCATGCTTATTTTTTCTAGTGTGTGTGTATGTGTATGTGCATGTGTTTTTTTGATGTTCGACAGCATCTGAAACGATAAAAAAATTTTATTGTTAATTTTCTCATGTAAAAACAACAACAACAAAATTTTTGTGCAAAAATTCTGATTGTCTTGTGCTATAGTGCAAAAACTGATGATATTGTAATTCATAACTGATGAAATTAATATTGTAACTGATTTTGAACTAGTGAAATTTTCGTATTGTGCCATTGAAACTGATTGTGCTAGCACAAAAAATTTCTTATTGTGCAAGAAAAAGATGTTAAAAACCTGTTAAAACTGCTCTGTGACCCTCTCGTTCTTCACGTCGTGGACGAAGGACTTCTCGGCGACCAGGATCACTCTGCATACGGTGTCCTCGGGCAACGGACTGTTGAACTCGCAGACGATCTTGATGTTGGTTCGATCGTTGACCACCACCTGCTTCCTCTTCGTGGTATTGATGACGAACATGGGTCTGCGGGTTTTGAATTCGCTGGGCGTGTAGTACATGTCCATGCTTCCCTCGGTCACGCGTTTGAAAGAGGTGTAAGCTTCGTAAAGTTTGAGATAATCGTCTTTGGTCATGTCGAGGTTGTAATTCTCGCGCGGGAAGACTTCGTTGCGTCCATTCTTGAGATAAATGTTTTTGATCTTGCAGTCGTCGAATTTGCTGGAATTTTTTTCCTGGTTGTTATCGCGACCAGTCTGAAAGAGCACTACGACGAAATCTGGCATGTCGAACTGTATGTTGTTGAACTGTGTCGTCACGTCGAATTCCATGTGACTCCCCGACGCCATCTTCTGCACGCACTGGTAACCGTGAAAGTGAATCAGTACCTGCGGACTCTTCAAGATCTCCGTTTTGTACTTGAGGGCGTAGTTTGTTTCGTATTCCACGATCGGCATTCTCAATTCCATGCTCCGGATGACGCACTTGGCCGCTTCGGGTAATGTGTTGGCTATCGGCGTGCCGTCGGCGTTCAAGTTGGTGTATCGCATCAGTGCGTTGTTGTCGTTGGCCGCTCTTCGAAACGTGACGCGCAATCCACCCTTCCACATGATCTCCTTGTAGTCCGAGAAGAATCCCGGCAGCAGACGCATGGGAAAGAGCACCGTGTGATTTCTAGTCGATATTTTAGTCCCCGCTTCGAATCCTCCCGCCTGGTAGTATGCTGCATCCGTTTTGGATAATTTCAATGTTCCCACTGCCGTCGACGTGATGCCTGGATAGTCTATTCTGTCTATGACGGTGTTGTGTTTCCTCACCTCCACCTGCGAGAACAGGTGAGGCACGAAGTTGTCCACGAGTATCAAATTTGCATTGGGCGGAAACGCTTCTCCGCTTTCTTTCTTCACCACGTCGAATTGAAGGTAGAGGTCCGCTCTGTGAGGATGAACGAACCCGTCGCCTACGTCCACGTCGTATTCGATCTCCCTGTTTGCTTCGTTGAGATTGGCGAACGTGCGACGGTTCGGAGGGAAAGATTGCAATTCGTAACTTTCGATTTGCTCCATTTTTACTATGCGTGTTATTTATTATACGTTGATCTCCACGATGGCAGTGGTCGTTGCACCTGCGAAATCCACCACGTCTCCTTTCTCGTTTGTCACCACCAACTCTATGTCGTCTATGCGGTTGCGGCATACTGGAAAATAGATCGGCGAAGAGGGTGTGTAGATGATCGGTTCCATGAATTCGGAACTGGGTTTGAATGTGGCTATGATTCCTGTCTGCTTGTGACTTCCTAACAATCCGTCCGAGGATTTTGTGATCATGCCTTCCGCCACGTTGCAGTGAACGTTTAGAGTTTCTATGGCTAGAAATTTAGGAATGTTGGTTGCCGTATGTTTGATGCCAGCTTCGAGTTTGGTGTCGTTCTCGAAACCTAAAAGTTCTCCCATGGTGCCCAGGTTCACGGTCTCCGTTGCCGACACGATTTCCACTCTGTGCGTGACCGAATTTTGAGAAAGGTACGTGCCTTTGGGTAAGTGAGCTTGCAAAGTGGAAAGATTGTATTGGCCTGGCGTGACGACGATGTGTTCGCTTCCGACACTAATTTTATTATTGTGCTGCGTGACGTTAGGTATGAGGTACATGCTGTAGAATGCACGGAGAGCTACGGATTTAGGATAGACGATGTCGTCGTGCAGCGTGAGTTTCAGGATCGAAGATTCGCTCGTGAGATGGAACACGCCCATTGTGTTTCAGGTTCCACAATGCTTTCTGAAAATGTTCCACCGACGGGTTATTTATTTTAGACATGTATGCGAGAACAGAAAGGCATAGGTGGCCGCAGTTAACATCAGTGAAACCCTGGATGCGTTTGTCATTGTAGTAGAGGTTGGCAACACTGAGATACTTCACCAACCTGGCAGGCGGTGTGCCACCGAACGAATCGAAAACAAATGCATTGTTATCGTCAATTTTGAGGTAGCATATCCAATGTGTACCAGGATTTTTGTAACTGTCCAGGTTGACCACGCCATACTCCTTTTTCTTCACAGCAGAGGGTAGAGAATCGGACATGAAAACACCCCTGAAGTTTTTTATTCCCAACAGTTTGATCAGAGATTCAATATCGAAGTTGGACAGGGCTTCTTCTTTTTTTTATATTTCTTCAAAGCATCGAGGTTGCTTTTTTGTTTTTTGGTTATACCTTTCCCCTTCTTCTCCATAGCCAGGTTGTGACGTTTCTGTTCTTCCAATTCTGCCTTGTTCTTCTTCGAGTCGATGACGGTTTTCGCGATGGCGGCGCTACCGCCGGCCAAACTTCCAACAGCCCCCAATGCTGCCAGGATGGCTGGGATGCTGAATATGAAACCTCCGATTTTTTGCTGTTTTCGCGAACGCTGCAAGCGTTTCAATTGAGGTGTGCTGAGAAGTAATTTCATTCCGTGTCCTTTCGTCAAGCAAGAACGTTTCTTCTCACGTTGTTTCTTGGTGAGTAACCCATCGAGGGCACCTAGATTTTTCAGATTGGAGTATGGTATCTGGTACACGACACCCTTAGGCTTCATGTTGATGCTCTATATGTTATCTTCACGATATGTTATTTATATATATGTTTTGAGATTTTTTTGCTTTGTGTAATTTTTTTGGTATGTTATTTATATATAAATATTCTGAGATTTTTTTGGTCCGTGTAATTTTTTTCAAGGATATACTTTGCGCAGAGTCGTTACACAAATTCTATTACGTGCTTTGTTTTTTTACCAAGAAGTTCTTTTGTACCCTTGTACACGATTCGAGTTTTGTTCTCGATTAAAATAGCTAGCTTCTCGTTGGATAACATGTCAGCGTATCGATCTGGTAAAAATAGACTGTATTGTGCGTTGAGCAACAGACGCGCCTTGGGACCATACTGGGTAGAAACAATTGAACCGGAAGTTATCGTGTAAGGTTTGTCCACTTCCAATTCCCGAATTTTTACATACTCTACTGACAAATTTAGCATTTGTTTTAATGCTTGGAGGTCACTCATTTTTTCAGTTGTCATATCGAAGAGAAATTTTCAGTGTGTGTGTTAGAGAAATTTAGTTTTTTTTCACGATGTGTGTTATTTATATATACCGAAGATTTTTTTCACGATGTGTGTTATTTATATATATATTTTTTTTCACGGTTTGTATCCAAGATTTTTTTTGTGTGTGTGCGTTAGAGGAAGAAAGTTCGTGCTTCGGAAAACGCAATGATGTGCGTGATGATTTCTTCAGTTTCCTGTTTGGACTTACACCAATCATCAGTATATCGTCTTCTCCCCTGCCTCGCCTCGTGCAGTTCGTCTAACCTATCGTTTAATTTTTCCCCCGCAACCGAAAGAAGAGTGTCAAGATCACCGCTCCTCATTCCACTGATCTCCCGAAGATGGCCCTTGATAAGCATTTCACAAGGGATACGAAATTTCGGAGTTGTTCTTGCTACGTGTAAAAGTTTCCCTACATCCTCGCAAGCGTGTTTGAATATTTTACATAGCAGTTCGTGCGGCAAATCGGTTATGCAAGACATGTTGTTATTATTTCTTTTTTTACTGTATGTTATTTATTTATACACCCCATCCAAATTTTTGTTTCGTGTTCATGGCGATGGTGGTGCCCAGTGCTGCAACTCTTTCTCCCGGCGAAGCGTCTCTACTAACGAATCTTTCGAAAGCTGCGTGCTCTAACTTTCTGTCTGCTTCGTGACGTGCATTCAGATCGGTGCGAGTGGTGTTGTAGGCAATGTCGTGATCTTTGCATGCGACGTCCAACGGATTCACACCCTTGTCTCCTCTCTCCAATCTTTTCTCGAGTTTGGTACCCGGTCCGCAGAACTGGTAGCCGGGTAAATGCATCTCGAAAGGTAACTTGTTGATGATGTCGTTCACGAGTCCCTTTCCTTCGGCCACGTTCCAGAATCTCGGAGGCAGCGTGTTGATAATTTTAATGAGGTAACCTATGCCCTTGTCGTTGTTCACGATGAAGTTGGAAAGTTTTGTGCTGATCATGTCCACAATTCCTACCTTCTCGTTGTAGAAATTACGATTGCCTGCATTCTCCTCTCCTGCAATAACCAACAATCGGTCTATGAGCTTGCGCACGTCGTCCACCCACACAAACTCTTTGGGCAGGGTGTTGTAGAGTTTGACGCCGCTGCCTGTTTTCACCTGGTTCCAAATCGGTTTGATGAGATTTCTGTACTTCTCGCCGCTGCTCGATTTCACCCTATTCTGCGAGGCGTCGTTGTTCTGGTATAAGGCATCCGTCATGATCAAAATTTCCTTGTAACTCTGGTAATCTTCGTCAGTGTAATCTTTCGGCTGCTTTTTGGCAACGAGTTCCCACAGTCCCACCGTACCCGGATACCTGTTCCAACTATCCTTCTCGCCTAAATTAACTTTAATGTCGTTGCCTTCGAAGGTCACCTTCGATTTTCCAATCTTCCAAACCACACCGCCACCTTCGTTGCTCTCCATGCTCGGATACAATCCGAACACTTCATCTTTGTCGAATTTTCCCGTGCTCAGGTAGTCTCGTGCCAAAGGTCCTAACTCAATCTTATCCAAAGACGACGGCGTGCTACCTATGGCTCGACGTCGTGCCGGTACGTCCTTCAGTTCGAACGGCGTCGAAGGAATGCTCGCAATGGGCGTGGGTACGGTGTAACTTTTAGCTGCAAGTGGTACGAGTTCGTTGATCAAATTTTTATTTTGTTCCGTGACGCCTTTAATTTCTTTACCTAGATCGCTGATGGCGTCGATCACAGGTTGATCTTGACGTTTCTTCTCTTCGTAGAATCCGCGATTCTCGGATTTCCAACCTTTAAAGCGTTTCGCGAGGTAATCGCGAAGCTTGAGATTTTCGTCTTCGATTTTTCGTTTCGTCATAGTGTTATTTATACACGTCGTTTCTCACAACGTTGCAACGTTTAGAAAGTCGTTGATTTTGTTTCTGTATTTTCCGTCGTTGGGTTTTCTCGTCATGTCGATCGTCGCGAATCCGAAATCGTCACTGTTCCAACAGTGGGAGCAGCAGCGTTCCGAAAATTGATTGTAGTTCATGTCTCCGCCTACGTAGTCATCGTACGCGTGCTTGAGGTTGGTGTGATCTTGACGAAACAAACATATGAAATTAGCGTTGTCGCGTACTAACTGTTTTGGAATTTTGGAAAACGTTTGAGCTAGGAAGAAGCAATCTATTCCTTTGTGACGACCTTGCGTGAAAAAATTGCGAATTTCATTTTGATTTTCCAGGATAACATCGTCGAACACAACAACTGAATTTTCACGACAATCGTCGAGGGGTTTTATTTCCGAAGCGAACGTTGCAATGTCCAGACCATCGTACAGTTTCATCAGTTGCTGGTATTTCGCTTGCTCCAAACTTTTCGAAAATACGTAGAGGTGCCTGTTCTTCCAATCTAACCAATTCGGTGCGAGGAGAAAATTGTCCACGAGCAGTGTTGTTTTCCCACACCCCGAAGGACCTACGATCAGACAGCGGATGCTGTCGGGAAGCAACTCACCGTTCCTTTTCTTCTTTCGATTTTCCGAATCAGGTAGACGTTTCACGACATTCCACGCACTCATAGAATCACTTCGTTTGAATCGATCCAACTCGTGTCCGGAAGTCCCAGCCATTTGACAAACAGTTTGTCGCCTTTTCTACGCAATACTTTCTCGATGAGGTACGTGTCGGGATGTTTTGTTTTAGAGAGTTCCTCTTCGTAAAATCTTCCTTTCAAAATCTCGCCGCTACTATCTTTTATTATATACGTGTGTCGGTTTCCGGGTAAAACTCGAACCACCGTAAAAAGTTCCGTGCTCCAATTTTTTGTGAACCCCTTCTCGAAGGTGCGTTTGAATTTGCTGATCCTCACCTGGTCTCCAATTTTGAATTTTGATTTCTTGGTAGTTGTGGGAGTGTACTTTGGACAGTAAACTGTAGAAATTAAACGCTGCTCGTCAGATTTCGTAACGTCAGCTGGCTTCATGCCTATCGTTCTGTGTACCGTATCATTATAGGTGTCGACGAGTTCCGGCAGTATGTCGACCCATTTGTAATTTCCTCGAAGCGTGAATCGTTTCCACATGTGTGTTTTCAAGGTTCGATTAAATCTTTCCACGATGCTGGCTTTGATGTGACTGAAGGTTGAATAATGTCGAATGCCATGTTTTTGAATAAACTTTTGGAATACGGCATTGTAAAATTCTTTACCGTTGTCTGTTTGCAAAAACCGTGGTCGTCTGCCGCTTTTGCGAAAAATTGTCTTGAATGCTTCCATGACGCACGTCCCCGTTTTGGCTTTCAAAGGTAGAGCCCATGAGAATTTCGAAAACGTGTCTATGACGGTGAGGAGGTATTTGTTGCCCTTGTTCAATTTATGCACATTTTTTAGATTGCCGCTACTCATCTCCACGAGGTCACTTTGCCAGAGGTCATCGATTCCCTTGGTCACCACCGACAAACGTTCGTAGTTGCGGCGTGCGGGTTTATGCAATTCTTGGACGATGGCTTGCCTAGACATTTTTTTAGAGATTACGTTTGAAGAGAAGCACCAGCGTGATGGGATTCAAAGAGGGTGGTACTTCACTCGTGTTTTGAATGATCAGCTTATCGCCGGCACTCACGTCAAAAACGGTGAGATCTTCGTCTTCGTGTATTTCATATATGTTGCGCGTTTCGTTCCAACGTGCCAGAGGAATGTTTCCTGCTTTCTGGACACCACGATTCGATATCAAGGTCATGGTGGGAACGCTAGCTTTTCTGCCGTGAGACCAGTACGAAAATTCGTTTATCTGAATCGTGCCATCGAGGAGAAACTTGTAGTACGGATGATAAGGATGCAACATGTACAGTTTGTTACCTTCAACGAACGTGGAGATTCTCTGTTGATTGGGTACGCTGTTGATTTCGATGGCTTGCAGAGAATGCAGTTTAGCAAATTTAGTATCGACGCTAACGAGGTTGCTGTGAAGCTGCCCCAGTGTATTTTGTACGGGCAACAAATATTCGACTATAGTATCCGTTACGGAAGAAAATGACGGCTTGATTTTCACTTCCACGTTCAACTGCTTGAAGTTTTCGTTGAGTTCTTGTAATTTGGCACCGAAAGAGGCCAGCGTCGATTCCTGCGTGGATTCCAGCACTCCAACTTGATCTCTGATGTTAACGACGATACTCTGAAGGTTCTCGACTTGATTCAATTTCGAACTTTTCTCGGTAAGATCGTTCACGATGCTTCGCATCTCGGTAAACTGCGTGTGAAGGTCGGCGACGCTCTGCGAAGTGGGCAGCGTCGACACCAGCGAAGTAAGTTCGTCTCGAATCTGTTCCACGTTCGCCGTTTCCGTTTCCAGTCGTTTCAGCATACGTGATATGTTCCTTTTCAAAGCGTGCAATTCTTTTGAGGTGGGGAGATTGGCCACCCTACTCTCGAGATCGCTCAATGAACTTTTGATGTCGCTCGAATCGGATAGTGCCGTCACCGCGGTTTTCAATTTTTCCAAATCTTCGCTCGAAGGTACGCTCGTCCGTAACGATTCCAAGTCACCCTGTATGTTGTCCAGTACGTGATGAAAATGAGCAAGATTCGTTTCGACGTTCAAATTTTCTAAATATTTGATCTTCTGCTGAACCGCGCTCAACGTGTCTTGTATGCTCGTCAACGCACTTGCTTCAGCGTGAATATTTTTAATTTCTTCGTTGATCAACTCCAGAGACGCCTGAAGCGTAGCGATGGTGGTTTGAATGTGTTCGAAATCTTGATAAGCCTCCAATTGAATTTTTATGTTCGCGACGCTTTTGCCGATGACCTGCAGTTCGTCTGACGATGGTAGGTTCGTCATTGTATCTTCCAAAGTCTGTAACTTGGATTTAATTTCTTCCAACGTGCCGGCGAATTCTTCTTGTAATTTGGAAACGACGACGTGCAAGCGTTCTACATCAATATCCTTCACGACGGTTTGAAGTTCAGAGAAATTCTTTTCGATTGCCGAAGTTCGTTCTTCGATTTCGAGTTTCAATTTTTCCAAATCTTCATTTTTTGATTGAAATTGCTGCAATTTGGCCAAATCATTTTGAAGCTTATCCACGCTCAACTGTATATTTTGAACGTTGTCGTAAGAAGGTACGTCGACATAATTTTTTATGAGCGTTTTTAGTTCGGAATCGATTTTCAGAATAGGGTCGAGACATTGCGTTTGGAGCGTAGCGATCTCCGACTCTAAACTTTTGTTTAAGGTCTCCTGCAAAGCGATTAAATCGCTCCTCAACTTTTTAATTCGGACGTCCAACATGAGAATCTCTTCTGCGTGGTCTACACGCTTGGTGTGGCCGAAAATATCGTTAGGCATTTTGGTTAGCGGTTATTTATAATAGGATAGACGATTCGTAATTCTACGAAGAGAGGAACGAGTTTGTCGTAATCTCCTAGGAGTTCCACGTACAGGTAATCTCCTGCGGAAACATCGTACGTAATGTTAGAAAGCATCTTGTCGTGCTTGATTCGAAAAATGTTCTTGCCGGTAGATATTTTGATTTCGCCTACGTTTTCCGGATTCACAGCGATTTGAAGTTTTCCATCGATCGGAATTTCGTAGAAATGTAAATTGTTGTTGAAGACGTAAAACATCTTGCCCACATCGTCATCCAATTTCGTCCAAATGCTGTTAAGGTGAACAATCAGTAGACCGTTGAGTTTAGTTAACATGGAAGGTAGAAATTCATGATCTGTCGTCGTGTGGTGTACAGTCTCCATGTTGGTTTGTTTTCGGAAACCAAAAAGATTCATAGGTATGCTGGTTATTTAAAATACGGTCAAAGTTTTTTGTAATGACAGTCAGTGTTTTTTTTTGTAATGACTAACAAAATGATTTTTTTGTTTTTTTTTTTGTTTTGTTTTTATGAATCTTCTGTTGAAGATGGGCATATGTTGCAGGTTTTGCTTTCTGCTAAGCGATAGTGCCCCCACGGCAGTGTGTGGATTCCACATTGGAGAACGCACCTCTTGTCGTCGTTGGGATCCAGGGCAATCTTCCTCACTTTGTTGGTGGTCAACACATGGTCGACGCTCTGGATGCGCTGTTCTGCTCTTAGAACCGACGACCTGGTCTTGAGGCAATCGAGGAAGTCCTCGAATGTGAGATGCTCCCGAACCACCTGTCTGCCGACACCCTTGGCCTTCTTGGTAACGCTACCCTCGGCTTTGATGGTATAGGCCTTGGCGCGAAGACCTGCAAACTCAAGAATCACGTCTCCATCCTTCTCGTCTTTGAGTTTGCCAGGCACTTTTTTTGTTGCGGGCCAGGACATCGTACTGGTTCGGCTGGGGATAGCCCGAGGTGTCGAAGAGTTTAACCAAAGATAGAACTGTGGCTATATCCCCGTATGCGTCGGCTGTGCGAACGTGGTACACCAAGCTGTCCGTGTCCGTGTAGAGAAGCGAGATGTTGTGGCCGTAGTGTGAACGTAATATGTCGTAGTACGTCTCGAACATGTGGAGCTTGCTCAGATCCAGAACCGCGGCTCCGACGTAGATAGGCTTGGTGAGTTTCACCACACCTTGCTTCATGTGAATCAGAGCCAGCTGCTCGTTATAGATTGTTCGAGACTTGAACAATAGACTCGCGACAAGCTGACGACATCGCTCTTTCCTCGTCACCAATTTTATGTCCACGCGATTCCGTACATTCTCCATGGTTTTACCAAACACTGCATTATTCATGAGCTTGAAGAAATCCTTATCAAGCTCGGACGTGGCTGCGGTGCGGTGTTTAGTGTTGAGCTCGATATATGGACGCAACCATGGAGAATGCTCGAACTTGAGGATGCGGTGAACTACGTGGACTGTGACCCCTCGCTGCATCAACCACCGGAGATTCTTGTAGTGCAGGACGTAATTCTTCTTGGGCTCGAAATCCATGACGAGCTTCTTCTGGTTGGAATCGGGTGGACACTTGAACTCGGGTGCAGGGGGAAGATCGCAGAACAAATCCTGCAGCTTCTCGGAGAACTCAAGGTCCACCTCGGCGAAGAACCCATGTTTCGAATCGTCGAAGCTTTCGACGTCGAAGTTGGAGGGATCGGCCCACTCGAACCCTCTAAAAGGGAGTGGCTGCATCATAGAGTGCCCGTACAAGTTATTCACGTCCGTGTGCATGATGTAGCTCGACGGTTGGGTGGAGTCGTAGCCAGTAGCCATGTGACGGTTGTTGGCGCGCGCGTGCCGTTGCGACACCTGGACCATTCCACCTCGCACGGCATGTTCCACAAACAGCATCATGTCCACGTCCGAAAGAAGCTCCAACTCGATTTTCGTCACCAGAAACATGGCTGACCACGCCAGTCCGGGGAGACTATAGAAGTAGGCAGGATCCAGGTGGTAGATGTTCATTGCAGTCGCCCGGAACGTCTGGAACACGTCGGCGAGGAGCGTCACATCAAGTTTGAGGTAGGCGTCGTGGTAGTCTCCGAGATTTTGGCAATCCAGCTCGTGCCACATGGACTGGGCGTGGTGATATTCTTCGTCGGTGATGTTCGAGCCTCGTAGCTGGCTGTAGAACTTCGCCTGGGGAGGTAGCGACGTCTCCGCAAACTTGGTAGAGTCGGTGACGTATTCGTAGGGGTAGACCCCCTTACGCCTGAAGAGACCGGCGTCCAAGTTTGGAAAATTCGCAGAGGTAATGAGCATTTGCTCGTTGCTCGGCTTCCCTGCAAGGGCATCGAGGCTGGCCGGGAGGAACCTCAGGGAATCGAGGAAGCGAAGCTCGACGGTAGAGCCGGATTCTGGGATCGACACTCGCTTGCTCACACTGATGTAACGCTCCTCGTTCTGGGCGAGAACGTTGATTCGCATGTCGTCGTACCCAAGATGCTTGATCAGGTGGTGAAAGTCGTACCCCGAGCCGTTGTGAAAAAACACAGGGATGAAGCGTGGGTCCCGGGCCATACGGTTGCAATCATTGCACCAAGGACCAACGTACCTACCGTTAAAGTGATCGTGGTGACGGACTTTACGGTTTTTTGGCAGTGTACTCCTCGACGCAGACAGGGCAAGCGATGGCCTCGTCGTGTCTGCGTTGATCGTCGGGGGACAGTGGGAGCATAGACTTGGGGGTCAACAGCGCCTTCCCTATCTCGATGGCCTCGTCAACCATCCTCTCGAGGAAGTGTTTGGCTGCGTCGGGACCGCGATACACATAGGGCTCGGGGGCGATGTGTTGATCTCGTCGCACCACAACGTAAGCGAAACTGGATGCATCGTGGAGTTGGTAAGGGGTGGTGGAAGAAACTTCAGGATCGGGGTCGCAAGTGGACAGGGGTTTGAGGAAGGCCTCGAAATCCGCGATGATGATAGCAGGGTGCTCCACCATGGCACCGTGCATGTGGAAACGCTCCACGGTGCCAGGTTTGGGCAAGTCTGCCACCCCCGGTTCGTTGGCTTTGCAGTAGAGCTTGTGGTTAGCGAGCTTCTCGACAGCGATGTTGGGACCTCTGATGCGTTGATAATCCTGCCGTTTTTGATTACGAAATTTAGACAAGCACCTGGGACAAACTTCTATGTGGTGTTCGTCTTTGCTCAGCTGGCTTGAAACAAGCCGAGAGAGGGAACGGATGAGAGTGTAGTGGTGATGGGTCTCGTTCTTGATGAGTAGGAGATGAATTTCTTGCACACCATCATCGTCTACGTCGCTCACCCGGATAGGGTACACCACATTTTCGTCGGTGAGGCCGTAAACGTTGATGGCCAACCGAGGGTTGTGTGTACGGGCCTCGAACTTACGAATATCCGAAAGCGCCACCGGGTAGTCGATCCCAACCATCGCATCTTCCAGCTCTGGCTCGTAGGGTAGGTAGTGGTTAACTCGGTGTGGTTGTTTTTTCCGGTCGACAGGGTGTAATGCTGCAAGCACCGACCAGAGAAAGCACTTGGCGTCACTGTTTTGAATGTTCAGGACGGCCTTTTTATCCTCAATCGCTTCTGGTAAGCGGACGTAGCTGGAGGCGGAGAGAGGTACAAACTTGCAAAGTTTGACGCGCAGTTCGTGAGGCTCGCCACACAGCGAACCCCCCGAGCCCTTGGCTTGATGTTCCTCCTGCTTTGCCACCAGCTCCTCGACAAACTTGTTGTAAATATCCTCGAGGTTGTCGACATCCGCCAGATGCAACGTCTTCGCCTTGGTGTTGTGGCAGAAGCTGTAAATTTCATCAGACGGCTTCTTGTACCGACAACGTAGCGATGCGTAGAATTTAGTGGAGTGCGTTGCAAGCGCATCGCCGAGGACGGAAATAATTTGCGCTTGCACGTTCTCTAAAAAGCTACGCACGTCGCATGAGCCCTCTGAAATAAAAGGAAAGTCCTCTAACGAACGCTGGAAAGCAGACTGGTCTGCTTTTATCGCAGGCTTGACGCGTTTGGCGAGTGGTGCATTGATGGAGGCTGCTTCCGCCTTCCTCTTGGTGGAGGTCGAAGGCTGGGCCCCAGATGTATTTTTGCTTAGGCAAGTAAGCTTATGCTTTTTGGCATACGCAATTGTAATATGTTTATTACATCCGGAACACAGTTCGGTGGCAGCCAAATGCTTGCCTGGCACGCAGGTGCGACAATGTCTTGCAAAATGTTCGCTTGATATAGTTTTTTCGCACACAGGGCAACTTTTCATGGAGCGCATTTTTTCGGGGTATGTTTATTTATATATGGGTGGTGTTGCCTTCCTCAAATATATGCTTTAATCAACTCTATAAAAAAAATTAAAAAAAATATATAAGAAAAATATGATTGTAGATAGAAAAAACACAATAAATATTGTATGCATGTGTAATTCTATTTAGCTTATTTTTGCTAGACACGAATTTTCTTCAGATTTTATTGCCCATTAGTATATTTTTCGACTATTCTAGTAGAGGCGTGAAACTATGAAAATGTTTTTGTTTATATATATTCTATTGTTTTGGCTGATATAATAGCAAATATATATAGCTATTTTGAAATTCTAAAACTTTCAGGTATACTTAATTTTACATGCAAACATACATCATAAAAAATTACACAATCGTATTTTTTTTCCATACGCACATTTTTTTATTTTTGGAAAACAAAGTTATTTTCGATCTCCATTTTTTAAAATCAAACAATAAACATTATTTGTGTTTATAGTATTTGTCGGGCAATAGCAGATAAAACAAGAATAGGTTTTCTACGACCTATAGTTTACGAGTTACAAAACAACTTAGAAATTACATCTTGAAATTTAAATTTAAAATAACTCGAAAACAGTAAGCACTAATCATTATGTTTCCAATAGGTTGTAGAGTACATTCAATTTTTTATCAAATGTCATTAAAATTTTCGAAATAGGGTAAAAACTAAGCCAGCAAATCAAGTTTCTCAAAAAAAAAAAAAAAAAATTGTCTATATTTTCGAAACTTGAGGGGGTGGAATCGATTTTATTTGCTAGTTGAATAGTTTTCGTCAAATCCTATCCAACAAACCTAAAATCATCATCCTAGTTCAATTAGGAGTCGAGAAAATCAATGTCTTGGAAAACGTCTTAAGATAATTGTCTTAAGAAAATTTTCTTGACAGACCGGAAGTAACATCTTGAGATACCGGAAGTCGACTTTCTTAAAGATTAAGATATTTGTCTTAAGACGTTTTCCAAGACATTGATTTTCTCGACTCCTATGGGGGCTAGAACCATGTAACTTTGGTTTATGTATATACCAGTACTTGCCCGACCCCGTGGCCGAGTGGTTAGCACATCGCGCTACAACACCAAGGGTTCCCCGGGTTCAAATCCCGGTCAGGTATGGTTGTTTGTGAATATTCATTTTCATCAATTTCATCACTCATCCCCATCTTCGCAAATTAGCCAAGAGGCACAAAATGCGAAGTTAAAATAAACTAAATCAATCAATCAATCAATCATTAAGTTCGTGTTGTAATCATGAAATTAAATTTTAATTAATTTTTTCCTATCCATCTCTCAAATCTATATAGCCTGTTCATATTTGGCATGTCGACCATTTTGTTTACGTAGCAAAAAAAATCTCAAGCCATTTTTGCGAATGCTCGTTGTAGCCATAAGTATATTTGGATATAATTGTCGGATTTTATTTAACATTAGGTTTAAAAATCAATAAGCCTGCATAAAAAGAAAAAAAACTAAATATTTTAAATAAATTAGATTCGAATAACTATGTACTTCCATTAGTCTTTACAATAGTGTAGTGGTAGCATTGTAATCAAAAATTTGATACCCGCACAAGTGGTTCTTGAAACTGTAGGTCCAGTCCCGATTAACCTTACGTGCATAAAATAGACTTAAAACATTAAATCTATCAGTACTTCCACTAGCCTCTACAATAGCACTGCAATAGTTTTGTAATTGAAAGTTTGATATCCGTATAAATGGTTTTTGAAACTGTAGGTCCAGTCCCGATTAGTTTTACGTGCATAAAATAGACTTAAAACATCAAATCTATCAGTACTTCCACTAGCCTCTACAATAGTACTGCAATAGTTTTGCAATTAAAAGTTTGATATCCGTGCAAGTGGTTCTTAAAACTGTAGGCCCAGTCCCGATTAGTCTTACGTGCATAAAGTGGATTTAAAACATCAAATCAATCAGTACTTCTACTAGCCTCTGCAATAGCACAGCAATAGCATTGTAATCAAAAGTTCGATACCCGCACAAATAGTTCTTGAAACTGTAGGCCCAGTCTCGATTAGCCTTACTGTGCATAAAATAGATTTAAAATAACAAATCCAACCCAGTGTACACGCGTCAATACTATCCACTATAAGTAAACTAACATGATTATAATCATTGCCCCTCCCGATTGTTACCTCGCTTTTATGTTATTCGCGATGAAGAATAGTTTTTTTTTCAAGCATATGTTATATATGCTCATATTTTTTTTGTTTAGCATAATTTCGTTGTTTAATAAAAACAACACTTTCTGTTCACTAACGCCACTTGCAATTATTATTAACACACACACATGTAAAAAAAATAACAAAAAAAATAAAATTTATTTATAAAAAGCTGCTAACAATTTAACACACACGAAACAGTAGTATAATTGCGTAAATTTTAGTTTTATAGCTAGTCAAGCGACTTGTGTGCATATAACTTATGCTAATATAGTACTCACCTGACAGACCAAACTAATTCGGTTTCTATTACACTTGATATTACACTTGGTATAGCGTACACTTTTATGCAACTACCCAGTAGCAATACTCGACTGCAACTGATGTGCGCGAGGTTTCTAATAGAAACTTATACCTGCCGGCAGCTAAACTTTCAAGGTTGGTTCGAGCTATGCGTGAACGCCCTTTCCTAGAAAACATATCGTTGACGCCCAGCTGTATTCTGCCGGAAACAATTAGAACTTGTTTCGTGCAGAATTTATGACAGCTGTGTGAGTGATTGCTTCCTGTGGTCACCCAGTAGATTTGAATCTTGTGTGCCCTTTAGTGTAATCCACCCTTTAGTGCAATCCAGGAAAAAAAATATCGTTGAGTTCATCGCACAGCCTGGGTGTGACTGCAGGAAACTGTCAATCACATAGCCGTCGCAAAAGCTGAGAATTTGCACAATTTTCGGCAGTAACAAATAATCTTGATTTTTGTCGAGTAATAATACCATCAACTTGATGGACAACTTCCTGCAGTCGCACCCAGGTGATTGACAGCTTCCTGTTGTGTGATTGATGGTTTCCCATAGTTACCCGCCCAAGTTTCCACACAACACAGTTGAGTTGACCACAGATTTTTAGCTTATCCTTTCAATCACCCCCAACAGTCGATGAAAATTGTAGATAGGCTGTGATTGATGGCTTCCCGCAGTCACCCACCCAAAGTTTTTACATGGTTGAGTTGACTACAGATTTTCAGCTTGCCCTTCAGTCACTTCAGTAGATGAAAATACAAAAATAAAAAAAAGTACGTACGTGTGTGTGTGGCACATCGTTGCCGCGAGAGAGGATTGCAAAAATCACGATATACATTGGCGCTCGGGACTTGGAAATAATGCATATTCGCTCACCACTGTTGCCAGCTTAGTCTCTCTCTTTATCTTACAGCAACATTGGCATCTTTATTTTTTTAGTTGTAGGTGGGTTGCCAACGCACTCTAGTTAATAATGCTACATATTATACACGCACACACATACTGTGTTGCTATCTATCTATCTATCCCTCTCTCTTTTACGGCAGTATATGTTTGTTGCCGACTCTTTTTGCTCAGTGTGTGTATGTTACATCAGTATATAAATTAGTTAAGCCTCAAGTAAGATAGCTCTTGCCAAGTAAAAAAAAGCTGTAGGTAAATATTAGCAACTCTATCGGTTGTTTAACTTTTCCCTCTCTCTTTTTTGTAAAAAGCTATGGCAAACCAGTAGGTTGGCAAATTGCTTTATGCACTGTAAAACCTCAAGCAGTATTGCCAGCTCCTTGTTTGAGGTTAGGTTAGACCCAAAAACAAACCTTGGTGACTTTTCAAGTAAAATGTTGGCAATACTCCAAGACAAGCCTCAAGCAGTATTGCCAGCTCCTTGTTTGAGGTTAGGTTAGACCCAAAAACAAACCTTGGTGATTTTTTAAGTGAGGAGTTGGCCACACTGCGAGAAAAGCCTCAAGCAGTGTTGCCAGCTCCTTGCTTGAGGTTAGGTTAGACCCAAAAACAAAAACCTTGGTGATTTTTTCAAGTGAGGAGTTAGCAACACTGCGAGCGCCACCGAGCGCCATTTTCGGTTGCAGAACCGGGGCCACTGCTCTACTCTTGGTTCTTATTCGAAAAGATGAATTCTTCCTATGCTGTATGGATACATGTTAATACAATATTTACAGAACAGAATCCCACATAAGCAATATGTAACAATGGATATTGAATTACTTTGCTTGTTACACAGTTCTTTCTGCTTTCATTGGAGTTAATACAGGCATTTTGCTTTGACTTAAAATCTTTGAGCATTGTATTGCCCAACTATATCGGTCTTTAGACCTCTTCATTCGAGATATTCCGAGTTCGAATTCCAGTGGGGTCACATAGAAGCCCACATCTCAATTAAAAACTGTAGTCTTCTTATTTTCCGTCGCTTTTCTCTGGTTATCGCGACGTCGAGGATGCGATACTCATGTCCAGGCCAGGCCTTGAACTCGGGACCTTCAGTGACCTAATTGGCAAGCCATGAAGGCGGACAATCCCGCTTAAATTGTAGATCCATTCTTGATTAGCCTATCAGTGCAAGCTTAAAACTTTCATATCGCTATATCAACTAGTATGTGGTTCAATCTCAACAAGAGCTTTGTGGTTCCATAAATTATTGGTTGCCTCTAGGTACAGTCATACCAATAAGACAAAGACCCTGCAAAGACGTGGCAAAAAAATTTAACAGCGTTAAATATTTCATCTTGCTTTTGCTGTACGTTTTTTCCATTTCATGATTATACAAGGTCATTCAATATATAACCGGAAATATGTTGTAACAAATATTTACTACAAGCACCAAAAGAACTATAGTACTATAATGTTTCAACATAGTCCCTCCCTAGTTCAATGCACCTACGCCAGCGCTTGATAAGGGCACTGATTTCACAGGGGAAAAAAAAAATTGGACGCGTGCATAACCACTCATGCACCGCTGACTGTACTTCGTCATCATTCTGGAACCTCCATCCACTTAATGCATCTTTCAGTGAGCCAAAGGTGTGGAATCGGAAGGTGCGAGATCAGGCGAATATGGAGGGTGGCGTAAGCACTCAAACTTTAGGTCCTCAATGGTAGACAATGTGACATTGGCAGTGTGTGGTCTCGCATTGTCATGGAGCAAAAGCACCAGTGGACACCAGACCACGTCGTCTCTGCAGAATGGCTGGTTTCAGTTTTTCGCGCAAAAGGTTGGAGTACATGGTTATGTTATGACCTCTGGGTATGTAATGTTCAAGAATTGGTCCCTTGTGGTCCTAAAACAAAGTTAACATGACCTTTCCGACAGTGACTGCAGTGGCAGAGCGACCTGGACGGAGAATCTTCAACACTGTTTATGGTTATGCCCTGTTTGAACTTCTCAGCCCACTCGTACACATGTGATGGACTCACACAGTTGTCACCGTACTGAACTGTCATGCGGCGATGAATTTCTATCAGTTTCATGCCTTCACTCAACAAGAATCTCACAACACTTCGCTGCTCCAGCTTGGAGCACTTCTGTAAGTGTGACGCCATCTTGTGTAACTGTTTCCCAGCGTCCCGTGCGCGAGGCAGGCTTGCCAGCCCCAGCTATGAATAGCTTACAGATACCTTCACAAAATAACAAACATATAACAATCACGGTCGTATTTTGGATTTTGTAATACTACTTTTTGGTTATTTATTAAATGCAATTTTGCTACTGAATAAAGGTGATACAGACGCCGATCCATAATTAGGGCGATAGGGGTGATGGCCCCTCCCAACTGCTAGGCTTTTGGATATATTATAATGCCTACTACTTCTGGTGACTCAAGTGTTCTATCTCTTGTTCAAAAAGCTAGAGAATCGATTTAAGTACATTTTATGCTCACGATAGGCATAGGCGCAACTTGGCGGGGGCAAAGGAGGGCATATCCCGGAAAATATTCTCGGGATGCCCATTTGTCTCGTATTTAGCTAAAGAAGCAATAAGTGGACGAGAATAAGTCATGTTCTGAATTTTATAGTAATGCATTGGGGAAAAATGTCCTCTTAAGGACACTCAAAGTTCACTCAAATGTCAAAATGTTAAAAATTAGGGATTAACAATGCTTTAAACAGCAATTGATTTTGTAATGTTTAAAAAAGTTATAAACAATAAATTTAACTATATCCATCCATATCCATAATCTGTATGTCCCGTTTTTTTATTTTAGAAATCTGGCAACACTACCATCGGTTTATTGAAATTTACAAAGTTGGGGGCCTGAGGAGCAAAGTAATAAAGAGTAATATTTGTAATTTTGCAAACGTCACAATTATTTAGCAAATAATACTGCACGCTGTTTGTACGGGATGGAAAACTTTTCGAGTCTCTTCCCGCCAATGTTAAGCCCCAGGTTTAATTCTACCCCCTTAAAATTAGGCCAAGTTTAATTCTGTCTCCTCAAAACTAGGCCAAAGTTTGATTCTGTCACCTCAAAATTAGGCCAAAGGTTGATTCTGTCCCCTTAAAATTAGGCCAAGTTTGATTCTGTCCCCTCAAAATTAGGCCAAAGTTTGATTCTGTCCCCTCAATATTAGGCCAAAGTTTGATTCTGTCCCCTTAAAATTAGGCAAAGTTTGAATCTGTCCCCTCAAAATTAGGCCAAAGTTTGATTCTGTCCCCTCAAAATTAGGCCAAGTTTGATTCTGTCCCCTCAAAATTAAGCCAAAGTTTGATTCTGTCTCCTCAAAATTAGGCCAAAGTTTGATTCTGTCCCCTTAAAATTAGGCCAAAGTTTGATTCTGTCCCCTCAAAATTAGGCCAAAGTTTGATTCTGTCCCCTTAAAATTAGGCCAAAGTTTGATTCTGTCCCCTTAAAATTAGGCCAAAGTTTGATTCTGTCCCCTTAAAATTAGGCCAAAGTTTGATTCTGTCCCCTTAAAATTAGGCCAAAGTTAAATTCTGTCCCCTCAAAATTAGGCCAAAGTTTGATTCTGTCCCCTCAAAATTAGGCCAAAGTTTGATTCTGTCCCCTTAAAATTAGGCCAAAGTTTGATTCTGTCCCCTTAAAATTAGGCCAAAGTTTGATTCTGTCCCCTTAAAATTAGGCCAAGTTTGATTCTGTCCCCTTAAAATTAGGCCAAAGTTTGATTCTGTCCCCTTAAAATTAGGCCAAGTTTGATTCTGTCCCCTTAAAATTAGGCCAAAGTTTGATTCTGTCCCCTCAAAATTAGGCCAAAGTTTGATTCTGTCCCCTTAAAATTAGGCCAAAGTTTGATTCTGTCCCCTTAAAATTAGGCCAAAGTTTGATTCTGTCCCCTTAAAATTAGGCCAAAGTTTGATTCTGTCCCCTTAAAATTAGGCCAAAGTTTGATTCTGTCCCCTCAAAATCAGGCCAAGTTTGATTCTGTCCCCTCAAAATTAAGCCAAAGTTTGATTCTGTCTCCTCAAAATTAGGCCAATGTTTGATTCTGTCCCCTCAAAATTAGGCCAAAGTTTGATTCTGTCCCCTCAAAATTAGGCCAAAGTTTGATTCTGTCCCCTTAAAATTAGGCCGTTTGATTCTGTCCCCTCAAAATTAGGCCAAAGTTTGATTCTGTCCCCTCAAAATTAGGCCAAAGTTTGATTCTGTCCCCTCAAAATTAGGCCAAGTTTGATTCTGTCCCCTCAAAATTAGGCCAAAGTTTGATTCTGTCCGCTCAAAATTAGGCCAAAGTTTGATTCTGTCCCCTCAAAATTAGGCCAAAGTTTGATTCTGTCCCCTCAAAATTAGGCCAAAATTTGATTCTGTCCCCTCAAAATTAGGCCAAAGTTTGATTCTGTCCCCTCAAAATTAGGCCAAAGTTTGATTCTGTCCCCTCAAAATTAGGCCAAAGTTTGATTCTGTCCCCTCAAAATTAGGCCAAAGTTTGATTCTGTCCCCTTACAATTAGGCCAAAGTTTGATTCTGTCCCCTTAAAATTAGGCCAAAGTTTGATTCTGTCCCCTTAAAATTAAGCCAAAGTTTGATTCTGTCCCCTCAAAATTAGGCCAAAGTTTGATTCTGTCCCCTCAAAATTAGGCCAAAGTTTGATTCTGTCCCCTCAAAATTAGGCCAAAGTTTGATTCTGTCCCCTCAAAATTAGGCCAAAGTTTGATTCTGTCCGCTCAAAATTAGGCCAAAGTTTGATTCTGTCCCCTCAAAATTAGGCCAAAGTTTGATTCTGTCCCATCAAAATTAGGCCAAAGTTTGATTCTGTCCCCTTAAAATTAGGCCAAAGTTTGATTCTGTCCCCTTAAAATTATGCCAAATTTTGATTCTGTCCCCTTAAAATTAGGCCAAAGTTTGATTCTGTCCCCTCAAAATTAGGCCAAAGTTTGATTCTGTCCCCTTAAAATTAGGTCAAAGTTTGATTCTGTCCCCTTAAAATTAGGCCAAAGTTTGATTCTGTCCCCTTAAAATTAGGCCAAAGTTTGATTCTGTCCCCTTAAAATTAGGCCAAGTTTGATTCTGTCCCCTTAAAATTAGGCCAAAGTTTGATTCTGTCCCCTTAAAATTAGGCCAAGTTTGATTCTGTCCCCTTAAAATTAGGCCAAAGTTTGATTCTGTCCCCTTAAAATTAGGCCAAAGTTTGATTCTGTCTCCTTAAAATTAGGCCAAAGTTTGATTCTGTCCCCTTAAAATTAGGCCAAAGTTTGATTCTGTCCCCTTAAAATTAGGCCAAAGTTTGATTCTGTCCCCTCAAAATTAGGCCAAGTTTGATTCTGTCCCCTCAAAATTAAGCCAGTTTGATTCTGTCTCCTCAAAATTAGGCCAAAGTTTGATTCTGTCCCCTTAAAATTAGGCCAAAGTTTGATTCTGTCCCCTCAAAATTAGGCCAAAGTTTGATTCTGTCCCCTCAAAATTAGGCCAAAGTTTGATTCTGTCCCCTCAAAATTAAGCCAAATTTTGATTCTGTCCCCTCAAAATTAGGCCAAAATTTGATTCTGTCCCCTTAAAATTTGGCCGTTTGATTCTGTCCCCTCAAAATTAGGCCAAAGTTTGATTCTGTCCCCTCAAAATTAGGCCAAAGTTTGATTCTGTCCCCTCACAATTAGGCCAAGTTTGATTCTGTCCCCTCAAAATTAGGCCAAAGTTTGATTCTGTCCGCTCAAAATTAGGCCAAAGTTTGATTCTGTCCCCTCAAAATTAGGCCAAGTTTGATTCTGTCCCCTCAAAATTAGGCCAAAGTTTGATTCTGTCCCCTCAAAATTAGGCCAAAGTTTGATTCTGTCCCCTCAAAGTTAGGCCAAAGTTTGATTCTGTCCCCTCAAAATTAGGCCAAAGTTTAATTCTGTCCCCTCAAAATTAGGACAAAGTTTAATTCTGTCCCCTCAAAATTAGGCCAAAGTTTGATTCTGTCCCCTCAAAATTAGGCCAAAGTTTGATTCTGTCCCCTTAAAATTAGGCCGTTTGATTGTCCCCTCAAAATTAGGCTAAAGTTTGATTCTGTCCCCTCAAAATTAGGCCAAAGTTTGATTCTGTCCCCTTAAAATTAGGCCAAAGTTTGATTCTGTCCCCTCAAAATTAGGCCAATGTTTGATTCTGTCCCCTCAAAATTAGGCCAAAGTTTAATTCTGTCCCCTCAAAATTAGGCCAAAGTTTGATTCTGTCCCCTCAAAATTAGGCCAAAGTTTGATTCTGTCCCCTTAAAATTAGGCCGT
Organism: Lepisma saccharinum; assembly: GCF_977018435.1. Lineage (NCBI taxonomy): Eukaryota > Metazoa > Arthropoda > Insecta > Zygentoma > Lepismatidae > Lepisma > Lepisma saccharinum. The sequence goes on from NC_139249.1 coordinate 10,450,860, forward strand.
TTGATTCTGTCCCCTCAAAATTAGGCCAAAGTTTGATTCTGTCCCCTCAAAATTAGGCCAAAGTTTGATTCTGTCCCCTCAAAATTAGGCCAAGTTTGATTCTGTCCCCTCAAAATTAGGCCAAGTTTGATTCTGTCCCCTCAAAATTAGGCCAAAGGTTAATTCTGTCCCCTCAAAATTAGGCCAAAGTTTGATTCTGTCCCCTCAAAATTAGGCCAAAGTTTGATTCTGTCCCCTTAAAATTAGGCCGTTTGATTCTGTCCCCTCAAAATTAGGCCAAAGTTTGATTCTGTCCCCTCAAAATTAGGAATATAATGAATTCTAACAATAGTGTAAAATGTAACTAATTTTAAATGTGATCGTGAATGTCACCAATTAGCTTAGCGACTCCGAAAACTATGGATTCGACACTAATCTAGGTCATTTGTGGCATTATATTTTTCACCCCCTCTCACCCTCCATGCCGATAGGTGATGAACTTGGAGTTGAACGGCACTGGGAGCGACTCCGAAAACTATTGATTCCATTCGCAACACAGCCTGAATGTTAGACAATCCGAGAAACACTATCGTTGTGCGGATTGCATAGAATCACGGATGACTGTTTGTGCGGAATTTAATATCGGTGGTTCTCGATTATTTTTACATGTCACCCCTTCCCACCCCACCCCAGGGGTGTATTACCTCTTAAGTATTTATTTCCAGATTGCAAGTGATACGCGTACCAAGTTTGGTTGAAATCGCTCCAGGCGTTCGAGAGTTATGCCGGAACAAACAAACATATATTCATACATTTAAGAAGAAGGGGAAGATTAGGTAAGTCGCGACGATAAAGGCGAATGATGGACTGATGAATCATGGGACAAAACACGATCCCATAATTCAATGATTGAATTTGGTTATTTAACGTCGCCTTTCTTCCACTTTCGGCTAATCGCGACGATGAGGATGATGATTAAATTGATGTTCCCATGCCGGGATTCGAACGCGGGACCACAGGCATCGTGCTAACCACTCCGCCATGGAGATAGGTACTTAAAATAAATCGTCAATAACTTCATGGCAGTAATTCACATACCAAGAAACCAAATAGGGGCCAGAAGGTAAGGCTTCGCATATTCATGACCCCAGCATGTCCTCACAGGTGCCCATTGATGGGCTCCAGAGCAGCTTGTGCAGAAACAGTGGTAGAAAAATTCGCACCTGAGATAATCGAACTCTGATCCCCTGCGTGGCGATTAAACGCCCTATCGACTAGACTGCACGCATAATGCGTTTACTTGCAGCTCTAAAAGTTGTGCGTCTACGCATACGCGCTCGAATTTGGCGCCACAGCCCAGTGCGGAGTGACATCTTGATTTGGGGTTTACCTGTGTTAACAGACAGTTGTAATACAGTTATTTTTCTTAATTCGAACAGAAGTTTATTCCCCTTGAAACATGTTAATGATACATGTTTTTATTAAATTCGAATTTTGGATAATTCAAGTTTTTTCAGAGCTTGACAGAGCTTGTTATGTTGTGCGTGTGTCGGACTTTCGATCTCGCCACTGGCGTACGCAGAGTAGGGGCTGATCGGGCTACAGCCCCCTCCGAAATTTTGAGAAAAATAAAATAAAAAAAAAAGCAGTGGAGAACTCAGGAAAAACCAGAGTGGTAAATGCACCCTCCTTAAAATGACCCCCCATTGCTCTTTTTGAGACTGGATAGTTTTAAATTTGCGAAATATCTTACTGTATATGCTACTTTCCTACAAAGCAGCTACATATATGCTATCCACCATAATTCCAGCTACCCCCCCGAAAAAAGTAATAAATCAAACACTTGTAGGAAAGTCGATACACAATTTATATTCAGTGCATTTCTTCTGTTTGATCCAAGTTTGATTCTGTCCCCTCAAAATTAGGCCAAAGGTTAATTCTGTCCCCTCAAAATTAGGCCAAAGTTTGATTCTGTCCCCTCAAAATTAGGCCAAAGTTTGATTCTGTCCCCTTAAAATTAGGCCGTTTGATTCTGTCCCCTCAAAATTAGGCCAAAGTTTGATTCTGTCCCCTCAAAATTAGGCCAAAGTTTGATTCTGTCCCCTTAAAATTAGGCCAAATTTGATTCTGTCCCCTCAAAATTAGGCCAAAGTTTGATTCTGTCCCCTCAAAATTAGGCCAAAGTTTGATTCTGTCCCCTTAAAATTAGGCCGTTTGATTCTGTCCCCTCAAAATTAGGCCAAAGTTTGATTCTGTCCCCTCAAAATTAGGCCAAAGTTTGATTCTGTCCCCTCAAAATTAGGCCAAGTTTCATTCTGTCCCCTCAAAATTAGGCCAAAGTTTGATTCTGTCCCCTCAAAATTACGCCAAGTTTGATTCTGTCCCCTCAAAATTAGGCCAAGTTTGATTCTGTCCCCTCAAAATTAGGCCAAAGTTTGATTCTGTCCCCTCAAAATTAGGCCAAAGTTTGATTCTGTCCCCTCAAAATTAGGCCAAAGTTTGATTCTGTCCCCTCAAAATTAGGCCAAAGTTTGATTCTGTCCGCTCAAAATTAGGCCAAAGTTTGATTCTGTCCCCTCAAAATTAGGCCAAAGTTTTTATTCTGTCCCCTCAAAATTAGGCCAAAGTTTGATTCTGTCCCCTTAAAATTAGGCCAAAGTTTGATTCTGTCCCCTTAAAATTAGGCCAAAGTTTGATTCTGTCCCCTTAAAATTAGGGCAAAGTTTGATTCTGTCCCCTCAAAATTAGGCCAAAGTTTGATTCTGTCCCCTCAAAATTAGGCCAAAGTTTGATTCTGTCCCCTCAAAATTAGGCCAAAGTTTGATTCTGTCCCCTCAAAATTAGGCCAAAGTTTGATTCTGTCCGCTCAAAATTAGGCCAAAGTTTGATTCTGTCCCCTCAAAATTAGGCCAAAGTTTGATTCTGTCCCCTTAAAATTAGGCCAAAGTTTGATTCTGTCCCCTTAAAATTAGGCCAAAGTTTGATTCTGTCCCCTTAAAATTAGGCCAAAGTTTGATTCTGTCCCCTCAAAATTAGGCAAAAGTTTGATTCTGTCCCCTTAAAATTAGGCCAAAGTTTGATTCTGTCCCCTTAAAATTAGGCCAAGTTTGATTCTGTCCCCTTAAAATTAGGCCAAAGTTTGATTCTGTCCCCTTAAAATTAGGCCGTTTGATTCTGTCCCCTTAAAATTAGGCCAAAGTTTGATTCTGTCCCCTTAAAATTAGGCCAAGTTTGATTCTGTCTCCTTAAAATTAGGCCAAAGTTTGATTCTGTCCCCTCAAAATTAGGCCAAAGTTTGATTCTGTCCCCTTAAAATTAGGCCAAAGTTTGATTCTGTCCCCTTAAAATTAGGCCAAGTTTGATTCTGTCCCCTCAAAATTAGGCCAAAGTTTGATTCTGTCCGCTCAAAATTAGGCCGTTTGATTCTGTCCCCTCAAAATTAGGCCATGTTTCATTCTGTCCCCTAAAAATTAGGCCAAAGTTTGATTCTGTCCCCTCAAAATTAGGCCAAGTTTGATTCTGTCCCCTCAAAATTAGGCCAAAGTTTGATTCTGTCCCCTCAAAATTAGGCCAAAGTTTAATTCTGTCCCCTCAAAATTAGGCCAAAGTTTAATTGTCCCCTCAAAATTAGGCCAAAGTTTGATTCTGTCCCCTCAAGATTAGGCCCAGTTTAATCCTGCCCCCTCACAATTAGCCCCAAGTTACGGCCATGATGATAGGCTAATCGGAACTGGACTTACGGATAAATATGTATCTGAACCGAACCATTGTACAACATGTCTCCAAAGGGGATTGAACCCAAGATCCCTTGATATAATAGGTTTTGTTTATTTTATTCATTCGCCTTACGGCTCATATCTAATTGTTCAGTTCAACGTAGTACAGAAGGCTGTTCAGTGTATATTTGACCAAACGCGATTACTTCCCCCTATGCGCAGAATGAACTCACCCTACCTTAGTCGGCCATGATTGTCAGTGTAGTGTGTGAGCTGTTAGAGAGTGGTTGTGTTTTCTCGCTTGGCCAAAAATGCCACCAAAACTGAGTTGCTTTTGGGAGGGTTATGCTGTAGCCCTTTATGATGCAAAGTTCAGTGTGTCAATGATCAGGAAGCAGTGTAAGATCAAGGGTTGTGACGTTAGTTTGATTTTAATCAAGAATGTGATCGGCAAGTCTAAGGATTCCATGGCCGTGAGAACACGACCGTGCACACAAGCCATCACCAGTACGCAGGCGAAAGTTCGTAGAATGGCCATGCAAGAGAATCCTCCGACCCAAAGACAGACGGCGAATCGTCTAAATGTGTCTTTGGGAAATGATAACCACACCTTGTGCCAACAACCTTGAAAAGGTGTTTAAGGCTTGCGGTCATCACCTTACCGATGCCCACAGACGGGAATGCAAGACATCACACACCCTCGCATTCTAGCAGGATATGAAGGTGGCTACTGGAATGCAGGCCATACCTTTCAACGATATACCTGTGAAGTCTCCAGACGCAAGTCCAATGGACTTTTGTGGATTTGGACTGCTTAAAAGGGGTTTGGGCAAGAGACGTGTGCTGTGAATGGACTGTGGAAAGCTGTGTAAGAGGAATGAAACAAGATCCTCCTCGTAGTTCTCCAACTACGTTGCCGGGCCATTGTTCGGAACCAGGGGAGACACATCCAGCATTGTCGCACCTGGCGCCACGGATCTTCGTAACTATTTGGAAAGTACAATTTGGTCACATATACGCTGAACAGCCTCTGTAATAGCATGAATTATGATAACGACATACAATAAAAATAATCTATTAGAGACCTGGAACCCTATTTTTGCAAAATAATAATCTCTAGAACATGGAAACCAGCTTGGCTCGTATTCACACCATACATTGTTTTAAATATTCTATATATTTACAAAAAACGGTGCAAGTGTAGGTTTGAATTGATTCTCGATGAGATGAGGTATCCGACTGAAAATCACCTCTTCCAACTGTAACTTCTGGATCCGCCTCTGGAAGAATAGTGAATACCGCATATTTTGGCTACGCAGGGGTAGGATTACATGGCAAGCAGCTGATTGCATCCACCACGCTGCCTCCGCTCGGTTAGGGTTCAAAATTTAATGACGATAGAGCAAAAGGGGTCAGAGAAAAAGAGGAGTGTGTGTGGGAGAGAGAGAGAGAGAGAGAGAGTTAGACAGTGAGTGAGACAGAGAGAGAGTGAGTGAGTGACAGAGAGAGAGAGAGAGTGAGTGAGACAGATAGAATGAGTAAGAGAGAGTGAGTGAGACAGAGTGAGTGAGGGAGAGTGAGTGAGGGAGAGTGAGTGAGTGAGTGAGTGAGTGAGTGATACAGAGAGAGTAAGTGAGTGATACAGAGAGAGTGAGTGAGACAGATAGAATGAGTAAGAGAGAGTGAGTGAGACAGACAGAGAGTGAGTGAGTGATACAGAGAGAGAGTGAGTAAGTGAGACAGAGAGTGAGTGAGTGAGGAAGAGAGAGTGAGTGAGTGACACAGAGAGAGTAAGTGAGGGAGAGAGTGAGTGAGTGAGACAGAGAGAGTGAGTGAGGATGAGAGCGATGAAGAGGGAGATAGAGAGTGAGTGAGGGTGAGAGAGAGTGAGTGTGGGTGAGTGAGACAGAGAGAGTGAGTGAGTGTGGGTGAGTGAGACAGAGAGAGAGTGAGTGAGAAAGAGGGAGAGAGAGTGAGTGAGTGAGGAAGTGTGAGAGAGAGTGAGTGATACAGAGAGAGTGAGTGAGTGATACAGAGAGAGACTGTGGGTGAGTGATAGTGAGTGAGTGAGTGAGAGAGAGTGAGAGAGAGAGAATCTTAACTTGTCTCCCAACAAGAAAGGATTTCGTACAGGAACAGTAATTAACTCCTAAATTAGATTCTCTGTGTACAGTGCATGGCAGAATCAAAATAAACAGCCAAGGAGCTTTTGTTTACATTGGAATGTGTGTGTTCCTTGGGGTCATCGAATCGGTGCAACAGGAAGTAATAAAAAAGAAAGCATCGAGTAGATGATCGATCCAACAGTTTATCTCTTAAAGTACTTGTTCGATTTCTGAAACGTCGATTAGGGTACTTTGGTTGGCGTGTTCGCCTCGACGGTCGAATAATCGATCGCACGGGAAGTCTCGTATGTGCCTGACAGCCAGCTCTATTCAACAAGTCCATTTGCGGTATTGTACAGGGTGATCCTTAAAAAAATGTCACTTTTCGTATATACGTATGTTAGAAATTACATTAAGGTTGCATATTTGCACCACCACATAAACTGCAACTGGGGAAAGGGGGTAAATGTTGGAAATAAAGGGGAAAAGGAGACGAAAAGGTACGTGGCCTTCGCTAACGGTATCTGAATGAAGTGTCTGGTGGCCTCTAAGGAGTAGTCTAACTCGCAGACAATTTTTTGTACTGGTCTCTGAAATATATTCCTTTTATTACATGTCGTTTTTATGCAACGTTTGGTTAATCGTGACTATGTTCTTCGTATTTTACACTTGCTTACGTCATTTAATTTCCACGGACAGAGGTCCACTTGCAAAACCTGTTAAACGACAATTTTTTTAAAAAAATAGTTATTATAAACGTTTGAAAGGTCTCAGCGTCGTTTACAAAGATCTGAAGTTATATACTAGCAGAACCTGGTAAAATCGCTTGAAAAGTTGATGAGAAAGTCACGTGTACTAGCAAAACCTGTCAAAATTGCAATAGCTACACTTTCAAAACCTGTTAAAAACAGTCCACGTGCAAAACCAGCTAGAAATCACAATCACAACATGGTCGCCCGGAGCAATAAACATGCAAAATCTGTTAAAATCTCAGAACTTTACATTCACAGGGTTTAAAGGCAGTCTTGTGCTTTTATTCTTTCTGCCGAGAAACTTTTAATTCAATTCTTCAAGTGAGAAGAGACAGGCTGCAACGTTTGTGTTCGAAGATTCTGGACAATCCAGAAATTCTGCCTGATAAGAGAGAAGACCGCACATCCGAAAAATTTACTGTGAGAAAAGAAAGAGTAAAGAGCCACATAGGCAAATTCATCCCACCCGACGCCCACCACTCAAGAGCTAAGAACTGTGAACCAGTACCTTAGCTCACATCTTAACATTGCAAAGATGCATAAGATGTTCAAGGAAGAACAGCAAACTTCGGTTCAACATTAGTACTATACAGGGTGTCCCAGAAATTGGTGGCATAACTTCAGGAGCGTGTTCCTTACATGTTAACAATGAAAAAAGTTTATATGAACATAGGTCCGGAAATGTTTGGTTTCCGAGTTATAAGCTGTCATACATGTGCTCACTGGAATTTGTCTATCTTCCACAGATCATTTCCTGTAACACAACCAGCTATTTGATGAGTGGTACATGCTGAGTGGGCATGTAGCTGAACTAAGCTTATATTACATTTCTTGGATCTGAAGTGAAAGAAACTAATAATTCTTTTCCCACAATTGACGCATGCGTCACTTCAGATCCAAGAAATGTAATATAAGCTTAGTTCAGCGCTCTCGTGTAAAATAAATACTTCTCCTATATGAAGAAATTAGAATGTAGAAATGCTCATGAATGTCGTCGCAGAGCAAGCTGTCCTTTTTCCCACAATTGACGCATGCGCAGCATGCACCGCATGCGTTCACGAGACGTCTCTGGTTCGGAAGATGGCCGAACGTCAACTAGCAAAACCTGTCTAATTTCCGTTACACTTACAAAACCTTTAAGTGTAAACTAAAGTTTTAAAAATAAAAAGAAACAGTTTGGGTGAGATTATACAGATTTTAACAGTCAACTCTGGAATTGTTTGCGCTTTAACAAAAAAAAAAAAAAAAAAAATGATGTTCATTGTGTGACTCAACCGTAAAATGTTATCGAAGATTTCCTCCGTTCCATTTATGATGCATTTAACAGGTTTTGCAAATGAACGACTGACTTACTTATAAACGCATAAAAAGTAGTATGTTTTGTCCCACTAAAATCCCAGTAAAATTATTAATAAATTTTGAAAAAATTCTACAAAATTGTCAGAAAGCGAATTAATACATATTTGGATTGAAAGGTAATGTAAAAATAATCGAAAACGACCGATATTAGTGTGGAATCCATAGCTTTCGGGGCCACTAAGATGAATAGTGACACTCCCAATGCCGTTCAACTCCAAGTTCATTTTACACGATAGTTACAATTCATTATTTTCCTGTCTAATAGAAGATTGGGATAAATAAATACCCGGACAATCAGCTAGTTTGTAGTAAGACAACTATCCTCACAAGGAAATTAATGTCAAAAAGATAAGGAATTGAATATTTATTGAATAACAATAAAATATATTGAATAGCTCCAATTGACAAAAAGTACTCATTAATATTTTGCACTTCGTATTAATATAAGTAGTAGTGTGCATAAATCTTCTGTGGTACTGCTATTGAAAATAGTATCATCGCAATGTAATGCCTAGCTCCCAGTATATTGATGCCGTTAGCAGATATAACACGTTAAATACTCAAATTGGGGAAAATTCCCAATATTAAAATTAGGCCTATCTCACTAAAACATCATGCCAGAAAGAAATGAACTAAGCATGCCATCTTGTAGTTAAATATATGTACTAACATAAGGGACATAAGAAACATTGGGCCTCGTGTCTATTTTGAGAAAAAAATAATTAAAATATTAAAATGAAAGTTCAGCAGAAATAAATAACCCTCGGTTATACAACAAATGCTAAACAAGTATATTTTAATTATTTAATTTTAGTACATGGACATTCTTTTGGGGGGCAGGGTTGGGCACGAAAAATTTCTTGTGCCCATCCGCTTGCCCACCCAATGAAATTCAATAAATATATATATAAATATAGGAAATGTAAATGGTTCTGAAAGTATAGGCTGACCTCACTCCATGCACATTTTACTTGTGAATATTGTCGATACTAGAAAGTTCACAAGTTTCATCCCATAATGAGCTTTGCTGTCACTTGGCGAATTGTCTAATAAGTAAGTTTGCAAAGATTAGAGCAAATATCTCATTGAATGAAATTAATTTAAGATTTTCTTTCTACTTCCTTACCTTTGTCATTGGGAAGCTAAGGCACTATCACAATCTTTTTTAAAATATAATGTAACGAACACTGCTATGATTAGAAGCAATCAACAGACTTAGTAATTTTTATTGGATACTCACAATTACGAGGTATGCTATATGATTAGGGAGACAAATTTATGGTAAATAAAAACTGAGGAGAGCGGTAAATAAAATGTTAGATCAATGGTATATACCAGCGGTGGAAAAAAAAATCGACACACACTTTTTCATCATGAGAGAAAACAACATACAAAAGAGCTATAAATTGATAAACTACTTCATCTTGATATACTGTACACATGCACAAGTACTTAGCTGTCCAACCAAAAAGAAAACATCAACACAAAATCACTTCATTTCTAAATTGCATATCTCAAGTGATTTATTCATTGTATGTATTTAAAGGATATCCTTGCTGTCCAACAAATAAAATAATCACTACTCACATACACAAACACATGTTGAAAATCACATGATGATAAACAAAATTCATTCATGACTGAACACAAATGACACCATTGTTTCCCTTGATGTGCGGGAACAGACTAATCTTATCGCTGCTACAGCTAGCAAGTTCAATGAAACTGGAAGTTGAGTAGACATTCGGGGGAAGAAAGGAATGCAGCTTGACAGGGAGCGAAGTTTTCGAACTGAGATTATGTGCGTTGGAAATTCCAATTTGCAGCGTTTTCCTGATGTAATCGAAGATAAAACGTTCTTCAGCTGCAAGTGGTGGAAAACTTTAGGCAAACGTTTCGTTACAAATCGACAGTTTGTGCGCTGAACCTCGATTGCCGGTTTTTGCGTGTTTTCTACTTAATTTGATGATATATCACGGTTATTTCGCGAAAAAGCGTTCATTTCGTGGAAAAGCACACATTTCGCATTACTTCGCGAATAAAACTCATGTATATTTCATCATTGGGGGTGTAGTTACGTGCAGAATGTTCAAAATTGCATCTTTTTTTCACATTTCGCGATTTCGCACATCGCGAAAATTCAATGTCCCTATATATGATCAAGAGTTAATCAGGATTTAGAAGGATTTGGAGGGTTGCAGCTCCCAGCCTTCAATGGGGAAAAATTGCTTTGAAATCAGCCATATATTTAAGAAAAAAGATATTAGGTATGTGGAAGTATAACAAGTATAACTAACCATCTGGTATGACTTGGTCTAAAGGTTATAGACTAACTGAAACTGTGCATACTTAGGTAGATGCGTATAAAAATTCTACGTTCTTATTGAGAATCGAATCTCAGGCTATGTGAGAGCCTGGTCTGGAGGTATTGGCTGCGAGAGTTACACTTATAGCTTGGACTAATACCCCGGAGAAACAACGTTAACACTCCCCTGTGAAATAAGAACAACACTTACACATTCGATATTAACACTTCGGGGTTGACTTGTCTGGCAGGGTTGGGAGATTAATAAAAAAAGGGTATAAAGGAAACGTTCGTTTACCTCTTGAGTCCTGTAGAGTAGATGGTCTCGTTGAATCAGTAAACAAAGGCACGTTCCTGAAATGAACTTATTTCGGTATCGCAACTCTCGTGGTAACTCTTTACGTATCGATTGATAAATCGAAGGCAACGACTGTTTACGCGATACAGTTCTGACTACAACTGAGGGTGAGAAATGGTTTCTCGAACTATTTATGGAGGATTCGAATTTCCGATCGTTAAAACCGTTGGCGAGTCCGCGTCTGTCGCCAACGGTGCTTTTAGCATAAGATGCGTTTACTTGTTTTTGTTTCATCTGAAGCCAGGGGACCGGGTTCGAGTCACTCCTTTGGCATGATACAGATGGGGGTGAGTTCTTGATGTTGTCAGCACCGGACCTCTACATAAATCTTGGCCTGGGTAGGATCAAAGTAATAAATAATAAACAAATAAAAACATCATCTTTGCCTTAATCGCAATGATGATGATGAAAGCGATGAAGGGACACTCACAAAGACACCCATGCTCATACCGGGATTCGAACCCGGGACCTCTGGCGTCATATCGCACTGCGATAAACACTCCGCGTGTAATTTGATGTGTCACTTTCTTTACTCTATCAGAGGTTTTTTTTACATAACTGTCATCTTCAAATAATGCAATATTTCTAAAATTACAATTTAATTTCTAATTTGTTCTAATCATTAATAACGAGTAATCACAATCACTAACTACCATACCGAGGTGACCAAATTTTAATGTAACAGTTTTGTAGGTTTGGAAAAAATATATAGAATTGATGAACTGATATTATTAGTGGCTAGCACTATTTACAAGTTCTCCTCCAACATATACATTTTCACTATTCGCACTTGCCCATGGCATTTTGTCGGAGATTCATGAACGTGCCTGGAAACACAGTTCCATTGAAAAGATGGAGTAACGGTTACACCGTGTCTGTTAGGGATCGGACGTTATCAGTTGGTGAATATGTCGTCAGATGGCAGGGCGATCGAAACTGGACGTGCGCGCAGCGACTCGCTTTCTGTGGGCAAGATGGTTTCGTTTCAGGCGATCTCAAAATGATGTGCGTAGTTCGAGAATGGGCGTACAGATATTGAAGACGACGAACCATGTTGAACGCGTTAATGAACCGATTTATGGTCCATTTCCATGTATTTGGGCTTATAGAAGAAGAACTTGCGAAGCGGCCATATCATTCCGATGAGGAAGTAAAAACTGCGACGCAAAAATTGTTATTGAAAATTGGAAGGAAATTCTTCGAACAAGGTATAGAGAATCTCATGTCACGCTATGATATAGTAATTTACTTTCATGTGAATACAAGAACTGTCCTTCATATTCTGTACGCTATTTCTTTCACGCTAGTGCAACTAACTTTTCGACTACCCTCGTATGTTTTGTTCCACTAAAATCCGAGCAAAATTATTCATAAATTTTGAATTTTTTTCTACAAATTTGTCAGAAAGCGAATAATACTTTTTTTGAAGCGTATCAATCATAAATTATGCCAAATAGTGTGGCTCTTGTTCTAATATGACGAAGGAGCAGATAAAAAGTGTAGGGAGGCAAAATAGGCCAAGTAATAGTATATATCGTAATTAATGTACACTTAAATACAATACCAAAATTCACACCTGGGCTAAAACAGCTTTTATTTGCTTAGTTTCTTTTGTAATCTAATGCAAGGAGGGTGTGAGAGTCGGACTGATCGACTAGGAGGAAACCGCCCCATCTAACGTCAAAACTGCTTTATACAGTTAGTAAAGTTGAAGTCCAGTTTCGAACGCTACTTTACTTCAAAGAAAGTGCCGAAAGATAAGTTTCCTCTGTTACAGGAGTACACAACTATCCGTCACGTCCTCACGGAGTTCAGTATATCCTCCCCTCAAACCTCTCCCACCAATAGCGTCCGTTTCAGGAACTGACAGTACTTGTCAAGTCCACGTGGAGTACTTGTCAAGTCCATGTGGAGTACTTGTCAAGTCCACGTGGAGTACTTGTCAAGTCCATGTGGAGTACTTGTCAAGTCCACGTGGAGTACTTGTCAAGTCCATGTGGAGTACTTGTCAAGTCCACGTGGAGTACTTGTCAAGTCCACGTGGAGTAAATGAGATGTTGCCAAGTCAGTTTCTTCAGAGATTTTAAACGTGAGGTAGCCATTGTGCTTGTAGTCTTGGCCAAAGCGATGCAAGTTATTATCGTTATCACATGAGGAATACGTACATATACAGTACAGCAAATTTCTCGCTGTAAGAAGGCGTCTCATACGCTTTGCAACACCCGCGAATTTATTTGCCGGACTTAATGCTTATCATCCCAAAGTGCACTGCGTGATGACGTCACGTTCAATATCATCTGTACTTGCTGTGGTGGTATTTGAGAACAATGATAATGATTTACAATTCTTCACATCTTTCCAAATGTTTTGCTAAATGTGCTCATTTGAGCAGATTTAATTAAGCATCTAAAACGAAAAATTAACGAAGCGTTAAATAGAAACTACGGGATGCAATGCTCCCTCTCGATGCGGTATTTTGGTGCAATTTCAAAAATATAAGTCTTCATAGCCAACGACTTTAGAGGGTTTCTGATCCACTGTAGAATGTGCCTCCATCGGGATGGAACCCGGAGACCTTTCATTAGAAGGCGACAGTGTTAGCAGTACACCTTAGGGGAGGTTACCAATGTTTCACGAGCAATACAGGCTGGGTGAGTGGTTAACATCGCGCTCTGCGAAGTCGTGACCTAGGCCAGGCCCGTACCCAGGATATTTTTGAGGGGAGGGCCAATCCCAAAACCTTGGATATTAAATATATATATATATATATATATATATATATATATATATATATATATATATATATATATATATATATATAATTGTCATGAAATATATGTCAATTATTAAATAATTAATTAATATAATTAAACATGTATAAATAAATAAATTTGGTACATTTATAAACAAGCAAATTAATTATTTTAACAACTGGTTCAAAATGTCAATAAATTAGACAATAGGTGAAAAGTTTTTAATAAGTGTTAGATTTTATTTAATTATTGCTTTCTATTAATAATTACCAATAAAATTTCATACTTTTATTGTGTTATGTTTCTATAATGATGTAAATCTGTTAATGGTCTCTCGAAAGGAAATATCTCCTTATCAGAGCTGTAGCTAGAGATTTCTGCGCCCAGGACGAGAATAGATTTTCGCACCCCCTGCACAGAATTTGCACCCCTCTGCCTAGATGTAGCTCGCATACTTAGACATTGAAGACATTTTATGTACCTACTCTTTTCCGTTGAATCCTATGAAAAGATAACTTAGCATTCAAGAAATGTGGCTAGTAAAAGGACATCTTCATAGAAGCAGTGTGTGGTATTGTTCACATCTGCAAATTCGATTTAAAATCAAAAATCTGTTATAGCTACGTAACTAGGTGGAGGGGCAAAAAATAATAGACTTTGAGAACACATTAGTTTCCTATTAAATTAACCTTTAAGTGCTATGTTTTATTTCCGACGAGAGGAGGTGAGGAATGGAGGAGAAATGACAGGTCGGTCTAATTTCTGTGTTCCAGGGGCCTAGGGTGACTATAATGACAACCCCTTCCGCAGCAACGGCTCCGTTCCTCACCGGTCCATTTTGATATGATTATAAAATCTTATCTACGACTATAGAAGTACTTTTTAACCTTATGCTGCTACCAGCTCTAAAGAAATAAAGAGATAAACAGATAGATATTATTCGTTGTTCTTCCTTCTTTATATGTGTTTTTGATGTTATTCTTAGTAAAGTATGTATGAAGTCAAAACTAATTCCTTATTTCTATTGTTTGAATTTGAATTTTTGGGTGTGTCAGCGCTTAAAGGCTATTTTGCACCCATCATGGTATACAGGTCAGCCACTTATCTTACCTGTATTAACTGTAATGTCGTTTACTAAAGTATTAAAACATTCTGACTTCGATTAAAAGCAGAGGCTGTAAAGGAGCACTCAGCACACATATGGACAAAACACAGACGCCAGAGCCTCGTTAGTCTGCAAAATGCAGTCCAGGGTGTACTACGTGGAAGTGAGGTTGACAATTGGGTGTCCAATGTAGAAGGGTCACCTCTTACACACCTATTTTTATTGTTTCCCTTGATGTGCGGGAACAGACTAATCTTATCGCTGCTACAGCTAGCAAGTTCAATGAAACTGGAAGTTGAGTAGACATTCGGGGGAAGAAAGGAATGCAGCTTGACAGGGATAGAAGTTTTCGAACTGAGATTATGTGCAAGGGGAAACTCCAATATGAACAATTTTATAATAGAAAATAAACCAAAAATTAAACACTGAAAATTATAAGATTATTTTCATCATTTCACCCTAAGTTATAAAGAGAGGTTCTTATTGTTATTTAATATGTATTATATTTTGTTATAACACAAACTCTTCCTTTCGGAAAACATTTCATGGGGAAAGGGGCTGGGGGTGAATTTTAATGGAATAAGATCGTCGGTGAGAAGGTGGGAGATCCCCCCCCCTCCGCCATGGGAATTCGTACACTGGATGTGACCACCAACGCTATGATAGTATTGCGGCTGGATGTATAATTGTAGTGTTGCAATATTATGGACGAAAGTAACGGGGAAAAATCAACTCAGTCATAGCCCCTATCCTCTCTCTCTGACTCTACAATCAACAATACGTCGCTGTCACATGTGGTACAGCTCTGTGCTTATTGCTTACATTCCATTCTCAATCTCAAAAGTATATTTGAGTAGTACAATATTCACAAATTAACAATGTTCTCAATTTTCTTAAACCACCACCATTGATCAGCCAGATTTGATTTGATTTGTAATAAAGATAATATATGTTTACAAAGTAATATACTTACAAGTATGGGGTGTGAAATTTTCGAGTGTTGTTACAGCCACATGGCCATAGGTGCAGACTTCATGGGGCTTGGGGGGGGGGGGGGGGCTCGAGCCCCCCAATGTTAACGATGTGGGGACAGAGCTCCCCAAATAATTTTGCTTAAGAGGATCTAATGTATTATTTTTCTTCTCTTGTAAAGTTTACTCTGAATTGTGCCACATGAACTTAACTTTAAATACACATTTGAAATGTTCTAGAATCTAGATCATCAACTTTGGGGGTCTGAGACCGCTAAACCATCAACTTGGGGGGGGGGGGGGCTGTGACCAGAGACAGCAAAACACATGACTTATTACTGTAATTATGAGTATTGTTAATTTTTTTACTAAAAAGAGTTTCAAAAGACGATGTGCATGAACTAGGAGAGTGGATGGGACGTTGGGGGTACAAATGGCTCTCACATGACATTCAGAACGAGATCATTGATATATTAGGGAGATCTGTTTTGCGCTCCGTGGTACCAGATATTAAAAGTCGGGAATGTTTTGCTATTATGGTTGACGAAACTTGTGACATATCCATCCGTGGACAATTAATATTCTGCATTCGAACTGTGAATAAAACTTTTGATATTTTTAAGGAATTCATGGGATTTTATGAGATTCCGAACACCGAGGCCAAAACTTTAAAACGGGAGAGAGTGAGTCATTAATTCATTTATTTCAGTGATCAGAGCCCCCCCCCAATAATTTTGATAAGTCGGCGCCCCTGCACATGGCTGAAGTCTGTAAAGCTGCACTCACTCAAAACTTACATCCTTTCTGCATATATTACAACAAACTGCTCAGAGATATGTACATGAACCTATTGTACACAACGGTTTACTTTTCTGACATCTCAAACGGATCACCCGGTAACATCCAAGTATATATGTATCTATGGGTGAGGATTACAGTAACCGATGAACAAGAGAAAAGTCAATAAAAGTACATTAAATTATACTTCCTGCTTCGCATTTACATATAGAAGTATATACAGATATTCCTGTGTGTATACCTACTCCCATACAGCATAGAAAACTAATAGAAATTAAATATTAAAAATAATCTAAAATTTGGAGTTTCGCGAAAATTTCTCCTATATAGCAATTCTCACACATCCCTATCATTATAGAAAACACAATCCCCCACCCCAAATTGTGTTGCATACAATATATATTTACCTCTTCTTTTCTCTGCACTAAATAAGCATTACGCTTGCATTGAAGAATGGTTGTGTTTGAGTTAGTTAAGTCCACTTTATGCACAGAAAGGCTAATCGAGACGGACAAGTATAATCCGAACAACCAGGTGTGCCAACACCGGGTGTCGAACCTGGAACCCCTTGATTACATGGCGACGATCATATCAATACGCCGCCGGGCAGTACCGTTGGAAAACGAAATCCAGCTCTGTCATCTTGGTAAGATGTGCGTGTGAATGGGGGAGGCATACACATTGTATGCACGTTCTAGAACACGCGAGCACGCACTATCACACGCACATTGATGTTGAAAAGGTCAAGCGGAAACGATGACACCGTGACGTTGCTTGAAGAAAAAGTGGAATAGTGCAAACAGCAGACTTCTAATCAGATTTCATACTACAAGCATAGTTTCCCTTGAAATCATTGCTGTATGCACATACAGTAAAACGTCGTTAATCCGGACCTTAATAAACCGGACTTCGCTTAATCCGGACAGGCAAAAGGCAAGAAAACAAAAAAAAAGCAGAATGCAAGGTTTTAAATGTGGCTAGAAGTCAACAAGAGAACTTTCCAAAGAAAAGGCAGTCAACCACTGCGTATTTAGGCCTATGCCCTTTTAATACACAATCATAAAAGTGTTTTGTTGCTATAAACGGAGTTTTAATGCACTTTCTACTGTTTTTTAGGTTATTTCAGTTAATCCGGACTTTCGTCAAACCGGTCAACATATCCCCCCCCCCATTATTCCGGATTAACGAGGTTTTACTGTAATGATTTTCGAGCCGAGGGGAGATCATACGAATTGGAGCTTCGCTTTCACCCACTAGCGGAGGAAATTGTTCGACTTAGAAGGGTATAGAGTTCAACCTGTCACGAACTCAGGACCTTTCACTCAAGGGTCCTCGTAATATACCACTTTTCCGAGCTCTACAGGATCTCTTATTGGTCACTATGCTAATTCCGGCTTTCAACAATCGCCTAACAAATTAATTGCAATTGGCGAACGCGAACCGAACTTCTTTCATCATCAAACACTTTGTACCTCCGATTAGCCTCGATCCTTGTTCGTGGTTCGATTCGGGTTTGAGGATTTTCTGAATTCGACAGCACATACACACATGAACCATTCTATGCTTATAACAGCCTACATAGCTCTCAATTTCTAAAGCAAAATTTTCTTAACCTAGTACTGACAATAAAGAGAAAGCAATATTCACAAAATAATTTTGATTTTTTTTTTTAAAAAAAAAAGAAATACGTGGCTATTTTCAAGATATTGTAGGTTTTAAAAAACATGGACAAATCAGAAGAGATGACTATGCAATTTTTGTTTGACGTCCACTTTGTACATAGATAGGCTAATCGGGACTGGCACTACAGTTTAAAGTGGTATCAGAACGAATATATGTCTCCACCGGGTATCGAAGTCGCGACATTCATCGTTTTGCACTCAAACATTTTTCTTCCTTACAAAGCTTTCCAAGAACACAGATCAAGTGAGATTTTGATTCATTTATTGATTTGGTGTTTAAGTCCACTTTATGCACAGTAAAGCTAATTGGGACTGGACCTACAGTTTAAAGTGGGATCCGAATCACTATGTGCCTCCACCGGGTATCGAACCCGGGACCCCTTGATTACAAGGCAACGACGCTACCACTGAACCGTCGGGGAGGCTACAGATCAAGTGAGATAATATACAAATTGAACAAAATTGTTTTGCTTTTTACACCGCTTTCCTTTAGCGTCGTCGTCAAGGGTTCCCGGGTTCTATACCCGGTGGAGGAACAAGTGGTTCGGATCCCACTTTAAACTGTAGGTCCAGTCCAGATTAGCGTTACTGTGCATAGAGTGGACTCAAAACATCAACTCAATCAATCAATCAATCCTTCTTGCACCATCCTGTATAGTGGTTTTGTTTGTAGAAAGATGACATGCTTTCATCGGCTTCATCATATGCAACCCTCTTGCCGTTCATACATAGTGGGTTGCGTATTCACCAGGGTGACGTCACTAAACTTGGAAGGATGCTTGTATACAGAAATCACGGGAATCTGTAGAACAAGGCCGCGCCTAACGGTAGATAAGTGGGCGGAGCGAAGCAGCCAAAACTGGAAACTCCTCCACGCAATCCCGTTCCCTCGCACTCGTTTAAACTCCGTACCAGCTAACAAGTCTCTGCGCAAGTAGTGACGCGAGACGGCTCCACCAATGAACAGTGAGAGAAACGGGATTGCGTAATAGGCGACGGGCGTTACCCGATTTCCTCCTTCGCTATGCAGCGTTGCAAACTTTTGAAAAGGATAATACCGAACGCACATGGCAAACGGACCGTATTTTTGTCTCCAGGTCCGTACGATTGGTTTAAGAATTTCTTAGGGAAATATTAGGGATAAAACTGCAAGAGCAAATTTTGACAAGCCGTGCATTTAGCGTACGGACTAAGGCCTGGACCGTACGGTTGGCAACACTGCGCTTTCACCACTAGATTTTCCTCTACCTCCTCTGCCGATATGCGCGGCCCTGCTCTACAGTTAACTGGGACAGGATATACTTGTGCAGAGACTTGCTTCGTTCGCTCGTTCCAGAGATTATCGGGACAGTACTACTCGAAAACCAGGGGGAAACTCCATTTTGAAGGGAAATAACAGATTTGTAGCCGTCAGAATTTTTGAGTCCTGGAGAGCAGTCGAACCCAGAACTTTCGATTGCGAGGTGTTGAGTATCCGAGTTCTTAACATACATTTTTCAGTCATCTATTTCTTTTTTCGGGTAGACATGGAGATGAGGTCAACTATTGCATTTCGGGTTAGTGTCTACCCTTATCTCCCGTCTACGACAATGTAAATCTTTTTATGGTAGATAGCCACTTTTTACAACAATGCACATATTTCAACATTGATAATCACTTTGCAAGAACCGCAAACTTTCACGTAAGACAGTTATTAGTCACATTTGCAACAATGAATATATTTCACGTTAGATAAGCACATTTACAATAATATTAAACGTTTACATTAGACAGCGACATTCACAACAATATAAATCTTTCATGTTAGATAGTCACGTTTGCAACAATGTAAATATTTCATGTTGGCCACGTTTGCAACAATGATTTCTTTCACGTTAGATAGCATATCAATCTTTCATGTTAGATAAGAGCTTTTACAATAATGTGAAACTTTCACTTTAGATAGCCGCTTTTACAACAATGTACATCATGTTAGAATGTTTTGTTAATCGTCGCTTTGCCTAATCGCGACGATGATGATTAGATAAAGTTGATAAAGTCGCACAAACAAAACACCCGGTGGCTACAACGAAAGTCGACCATTCAACGCTTTCAAGTTCGGTGGAGGCACATAGTGGTTCGGATCTTACTTTAAACTGTAGGTCCAGTCCCGATTAGCCTTACTGTGCATAAAGTGAACTTAAAGCACCAAATCAATCAACCAATCAATGTAAACATTTCATGTTTTGTAGCCGCACATAGTAACAACGAAGCTCATGATGTGAGCAGTTATATTTTCATAATTACAAAGGAAGGAATGTTGGCAATTCGGGTCACTCACTGTATTGACCAGACAACAATTATGTTGCAAGTAGTTATCACGCAATACGCAGCTTTTATGTCTATTGCTTGTGCGTTTCTCTCTCTATCGATCTACTAGACCGGCACGTTGTATAATTCCTTTGTTCTCAACAAGTAGGTCATGAATTATCGTCATATCTCCGAGTGCATTCTAAACACGTAATGAAATGCAATAATGGATTATTTTTTTTTTCAGAACGAAAGACAAATGTACCCTCCTGTACGTTGAAATATGTCGTGAACGAATGTCTCGGCCATTTTGTGGAGGTTATGTTATCAGCACCACGCTTCTGCCGCATTCACTATCCGTTTATTAGAGGCTGGGTGAAACCCAAATGTAAAAATGTGCGTGGAACGTTGCAACACCTGACGCAGCGACAGCCCACTGTTTCCACGGTTCAACGGGCTTCGCTGTGTGCAGTGTTGCCACGTTTCACGTAAATCTTTACTCCGTTCAATAAAAAATCTGTATAAAATCGGTTTCACAATGTGAACTGACAATGATAATGGATTTTTTAAAAACATATGCAAAGAGCTTCAGAACAAGATCAATATTGTATTTCTAGGACTACCCAATACTAAGAAAAAGTTGTTTCGCAAAATTCATGATAACGATTTTTTGGCTAATTTTCAAAATCTGAAAATTAAGACTTGTGTTTTGAACCCTTCTGCCTGCACCATACTAAAATTCCATCGCAATCGGAAAACCTGTTTTTTATTTATATAATTTCAAAGAGGACAATCGTATATATACAATGTAATATATGCACGAGTTAAAGTTACAGTAGAGTAAGTCACTTTAAAAATAAAAAGACTTAAGGCACAGAAACCAGATCTATATAAGTCAATCTGTTAACAGAAAACGTGAAGTAAATCAGAGATTCATTCAACTGTCAACAGATGGCAGTTTAAGGTCTAATGATTAAGGAAACGGCTGTTGTGTTGATCAGCAAAGTGCTGTGAGTCACTGTTTTTTTCTTTTTAAGAAAGTGACTTACACACCACTGTAACTTTAACCCATCCATATATTTATCCGCTCCTAATCAGAGGATGCCTACTAATATTATCTCTATTTATACATGATAAAATATTCAAATATAAATAAAAACTGTTTCGTTATGTTTTTGTAAATTAACAGACAGACTACCGTAACAAATTTTACATTAACTTGTAACAGTGTGCTGTGCTACACTCCCCTTAAAACAAAAACATTTGTGTTTACATTTAACCCCGCCAACTCGCAGAAAATAAAACTAACGAATTCTTGTAAGGTGGTCTGGAATTACAAGTGAATGTGCATATAACCACGACAACTCATTTCCAAAACCTTCTCTGCATTGTCTTCGCTTGCATGACCTTGAGTTCACCGTTCTCTCACTATGAAGCGCCACAATCGCATAAAGCATACGATCCAGCATTTCAATAGAGTATTTCTGTCATTGTGGCTTATCATTTGGCTTCAATTGTTGAAGAATTTGCACCTTGTAAGGGTACAAATGAAGCCAAAAGCTTTGCACACCATGCCTTAATGTTTTTCCCATCAGGTGCTTCAGCTCCATATTCTCTCCGGTAATTTCTTTGCACTGTAATGATTGATTTGGTCTCTGCATACCAGAATACAGATTGTACGCGCTGCTGCGGAGTCGCCATTGTGCTTTATGCGATTGTGGCGCTGCATAGTGAGAGAACGGCGAACTTCGAGGTCATGCAATAAAATTCTTTGAGTTTCTCTGCTCGCATTCCATTGTGTTTCATAACCTTTTAGCAATGATCAATTCAAACGTAGGAGGATTGAACGGAACACGCTGTATAACTAATTCCGGTGTCGAGTCTAGATGAAAGAAATTTAACTATTCCTACTGAACTAAAGTTTCCGATCTTGAAGTGCATTAAGTTTCCGAAGATGTCACAAGATGTCGTCAGAAATTCACAAATGGAAACATGCCTGTTGTATTTGTAATTGCAACGCACAATACAAGACAATCAATGCAATATGCCATACAATTTTCGATATGCAGAATGCCGACGGCTTATCTTGGAAGAATCGCTTGTACATTTCCGGAGCTGTCTGCACGAAGGGATTAGTCATAGTGGCATTTGTAGAGAAACAAGCAAGGATAAACCACTCCCTGAAGACTACAAATAATCGGCATGGTCCCGGACTGTTAAAAGTTATATACGAGGGGAAGCCAAAAAGTCCTTAACTTCACTATGATGTAAATGTGCTAGGGCTCTGAAATTTTACACACTTGTAGGTTGGTATCTCAATACCAATCATGCCAATTTCTATCATTGCAAGTCCTGTTGAACTGAAGTTAGAGCCACGTGAGTAGGAGACGACAGCATGTTGGACAAAATTGAGTATTGATAAGTGATCGGGTTTCTGCATCTGCAAGGGAATTTGCTCAAAGCATTTTTTTTTTACCATTGCGGCTATGAACCTTTGCGACATCCACCGTATTCACCAACCTGTCACCTTCAGATTTCTACCTCTTTCTAAAATTGAAGAACCGTGTACGAGAAAGACGTTCCAACAATAATGGTGGCGCCATTACTGAAATGGAGAATTGGTTTGCCGCCAATTCTGCAGACTTCTACGAAACTGGTATTAAAGGACTGTTCCATAGCTGTGAGAAGTGTGTGGCCATAGGAGGTGGCTCTGTGGAGAAGGAAGAGTTGATGAACGAAATTTCAGCTCCTCAGCACGGATCATACACAGAGAAAAATGTTTGTTCGGATTAACCAAAAAAATGGTAGTGGTGAACAAAAGGTTTGTTTAAATAGGCATCAACCAAACAATTGCTCACCATTACCAAAATATTTGGTCAAGTTCTATTTGTTTGTCGTAAACAATTTTTTGGTTACCAAAACCAAATATTATTTTGGTAAATCTAACAAAATGTAGCCCATTTGTTTAGGAAAACCAAATAATTTAGTCAAAATTACGAAACGATTTGTTAAATAATTAATTGATAATTACTTATGTTATAATGTGGCTAATTTTAGCCAGGGTGGATAGTTTGTAGAAACTAACTGCTCACTTACCTTCTACTTATATAGTCCAGAATCAAAAGCTTGCTCATGGGAGATTCACTTTTATTCACTGCAGTACATTTTCTTCTTTAATTTGTAGCTTTGATGTTAACATATCTTTCGAAGAATGTTAAAGCCCAATTTTTCGCTATAATTACAAATCAAGTATACCATTATTTGTTGTACAAAAATTTATGTTTCTTGTACATATTGTGACAGAATCATCTAGCGGTCGGTGTAGGAAACTCAGTATAAAGTAAGTATATTCTCAGCTTTTTTTTCAGAATATTAGGTTACACAGCAACATTAAGACTCGCTTCGAGTAATTATCTATATACATGAATTTCAATTTTCGACAAAAGATTTTCATACTACACTCGACGAAACTGCACAATCGTTATTTCAAATTCGAAAGCACGCACATATAGCAAATTTAACCAAATGCTTTGTTTCTCTTTACTTACATATGTATCATTTTGTTTACGAGTACCATATTTTGTCTGACCAAATTTTTTGCTATTCTTAAACAAAATTATTTAGTAATTACAAGCAACATTTGGTTATCGGAAACAAAAAGCATAACCAAACAGTTCAACCAAACTTTTTTGGTAATTCCAAACATACCAGTTTTTTCTGTGTAGATTAAGAGGTTTTTGACCTCCCCTCGAACTTCCATTGTATCAATTCTTTTATAAAGATAGACCCAATTCATCAAGTACAACAGTGTGTTCTGACTTTGCTAAAATGCTTGTTTAGCCTGTAGATTCTGGTAACTATCGGTATGAAAGCTCAAAAGAGAGTTATAATTTCTATTGGGGGATGCTACAGTACATCCCTTTCGAAATCAATAACACTTGTCTCTGAATAGAATTAACGTGATGTTAGCAGGCCTCCGTGGTGTAGTGGTTAGCACATCGCGCTACGACGTCAAAGGTCCAGGGTTCGAATCCCGGACAGGGCATGGATGTTTGTGAGTGCCCATTCATCAATTTCATGACATCATCACTCATCCCCATCTTCGCAAATTTGTCAAAAGTGGCACAAAAGGCGAAGTAAAATAAAGCAAATCAAAAGAAAAGAAAAAGAAAGAAAAAAGTGGCAGAAGAACAACGCTAAATAAGTAAGTAAGAAACATGTTATGTTAATAAATAACATTGATAATATTGGTGAACAATTTATGTTATTTTACATAACTTTTCTATCACTTTTGACGAATGATGATAATGAGAATGAGTGATGATTAGATCAAACTGATGAGGGAACATGTCCAGGTCGAAACTCAAAGCCAGGAACTTTGATGGAGAGATCACAAGTCAATTGCCCAACGCGCTCGGTCAACGAGAGGAATAAGCTAACTCACAAATTCCTTCTTTGTTCACTTACGTATGCTGCGCGCTCTGGTGAGTTGATATTTAAACTGTTCACTTTATGATACTGAACAAACGTTCAATTGTTGATTCAAGGAAAGTATGCTTCTCACACGACATCTACGAGGGAAGTCAAAAATTATCTACACTTTTGCCACAACTTTTCTCAGGTTGGCCACACTGCCTTCATCGCTTGTGTGCTATATTGTACTTTTGTGGTCATGTGGCTGAGGTTTGATCTTAATCGCTCCATTTTTTCTTTGTTTCGTTACAGATTAAACATGGCCGCTCCACTGGCAGTGTGCACCAAGGAAGAACAGCAGTGTGCACTAAGGAAGAACAGTAATCAGTGATCTAATTTCTCTGGTCTGAAGGTGTGTCGCTTCGTGTTTCACGCTTGTCCAGCCATTTCTAAACCTCTCGATCAAGTTTCAGTCCCTGACACACCTTCAGACCAGAGAAATCGGATCACTGGTGGCTGTTCTTCTTTGGTGCAGACTGCCAGTGGAGCAGCCATGTTTACTCTGTGTGTAAAAAGAATGGACCATTAAGATCAAACATCGGCCACATGACCACAAAAGTACAACCTTATAGCACACAAGCGCTGAAGGCAGCGTGGCCAACCTGAGAAAAGTTGTGGCAAAAGTGTAGATAATTCTTTAATTACCCTCGTATTTCGTGAAAACGAACTGAAATGCAATATCTTTAACATTTGAAGAAAGAAGAATTTCCATGGTTATGAGGTGCGGTGAAGCGACAATGGGGCATTCTTAATTAGAATACGTATATTGGCCATGAAGGTTGCAGCAAATGAAATCCTGATGTACCGTCACGGACACATCTGGGTTGTAACGACGCATTGACTTTAAATACAATAATTACAACTCAGAACTGTCCATGACTACAGATAAAGAAATTTTAAGTTAGGCACTTCCGTGCTCTCGTTCCAAATTGAAGATCTTGTACACTGTGGTACAAAAGTCACGATTGTATACTACTTATAGTGGTGTAAGAATGTATTATTCGCAAACGAAATTCACGTAAAAATTGTCGAAAGTGGCCAAATCCAGAAAGTGATAATATCTCAGTAGAAGATAAGTCTTCATCGTGGTCTAAGAAACACAAGCAAGTCGGATTTCCTCCCTCCTTTTTTGTTTTTCTGCATTAACGAGAGAATGCATAAGGAACTGATTCATATTCCTTACCAGAGTCGAATTCAGAGTACTTTCACGGGGCCCTGAAAATAACACTGAATCCACCATACTCGCCAGACCTAGCCCGATGAGCTTCCCCTAAGCGAAGTAGATAACGTTGTGGCTTTGTAATAAATGGATAATTGCGTTTGATTCTAATTGGGTATATATATATATATATATATATATATTTCTTACGACTTGCACCTCCTCCAGTGAATTAGAACAATGCTTGCAATATATTTCTCGTCCCCAGGATGAAAAATCAAGTTGAAGGGAGCGAATAGGTGTTTGATTTGTGAAAGAAACCCCGGAGTAATGTATATGCTCCTTAGAAAATTAGTCCAAAGGCGACTGCACCGATAAAGAGCAGGTTAACTGTAATTGAGGGACACATTTCTTGAACTTTTTGATAGCACCTCGTATATTTTTGTTATTCCAGGGATGCTGGTTACCAAAAGGACGTACCAAGCAGCGTTGCAATCGATGCTAGACGATTTTGATGAAGCCTTTGTACAAATGCGTCTACAAACAAAAAAAAACTTCCACGTGTTTTCCTATTCGGATGTGGGGCAAGGGAACAACATTAGTGTCAGCGAATTTAGCTCAGTAGGGCGAAGCATTATGAAATCTAGTCGAAGCATAAACGTATCGATTTCACGTATTCCATGCGTCATTCTTAACACCCAATGAATATTGGGAAATAAATATCATACGTGACTCTTTGTGTACAAGTTGGACATGTTTGGAGAAGTCTGGTAATTTTTATCCGTGTTTGCTCGAAATCGAAATAATGGGTTCGTAACTTTGTCGTTCGTCGCAATGCGGTGCGTAAGGGAAAAGGGTTTCTAAGGCCTCAAAACACTTTCCAATGAATATTTATGAAGAATGTAGAGAAAAAAAAACTTCACTTGTGAAACGAACTATGTGAAAATATTGAACGCCAATTTGTCCAATAGGTGGCAGGAGCGTCAAAGCATAAGGCAAATAATGTTTGCAGGTGCTACTGGGTTAAAATCAAGTCTTTGGAAAAAACGTAAGTCGGTTATTGATTACTGACAAATCACAATGTTATCTCATTATTTTACGCCGCTCTTCTGATACATTTTGCTATTCGCGAAAGCACAATTCCAAGAAATCATCATTGTCACGAAATCTTTAAAATCTACATATCTATGAATATACGAGTACACTTAAAAATTTGTTTATGTTAAACTAATTTAGCTATTTACTTATTGAGACAGAAGATTATATTAAGTAATTTATTTATCCTTCTTCATCCCTACTCGCTGCATTTCTACATACCTGACCTCGAACTGCATTTATACGATTTTGAGATTCATAACAGAGATGAATATGATTAATGAATAGGGAGCAGGTTTTAAAGTAAAGTTTGCTATAATAGATAGAAGGGCCGACCATACAGCTGCAATGTAATTTGCGATCTTATTTCACATTAAAAATGCATAATTTTAGCATTTAGTGGTGGCTTTATCGCATAAAACACACATTCCCAGAGAAAAAACATAAAACGTACATATTTTAGACATTCCAGACAAAATAAAGTTTCCAAATGCTTTATATAAATGTATATTTTGGAGTTAATGCACAAAGTAGACGAAAATTAATAAATCACTATCCTATTCGGGACTCCACAACACACCGGTCACTACTGCTACAGCGCCTGAAATGGTACTGCACCATATATATGGATCTACAGTTTAAAGTTGAATCCGAACCATTGTGTGCTGCCACCTGGTATCGAATACGGGACTCCTTGATTACAAGATCCAGAACATGTAGCTGTAATTGATCGCATGATTGTGCACTTCAATATTGGCGTCTGACTACGTGTGATGTGGAAAGGTCGTTTTCCCAACAAGTCATTGTTCAGATATAATCCGCGTGCACAGTGGTGGCGATTGTGTTCCAAAACTGTGGGGGGGGGGGGGGGGTGGGGGCAAGGTGCCAGAACTAGGGGGCAAGGAGAGCTTACTTTCCTTTGGTAGATAAGGTTCAGTATAGTGCGGGAGCAAAAGTTGCAAAAGTCGCCCCCCCCCTAATCGCCGCCACTGGGCGTGCATTGAAAATGCACAGCCAATTTGGAAATGTGATTTGTTGTCATTGTAATCAACAACAAGAAGCAACTAACGTTCTACTGCCACTAGTGAGCGTCTGACAGAATTTTGCATGAAAATCGTTTTGGCTTTTAGCCACAGTTTTCAGAACGTAATAAATATTTTTTTTTAGTTTTTAGTACCTAAAAATCCGCTCCCTTTTGATGAAACGTATGAATGAACATCGCAAACGTAGTCAATAAACCACACAAGCTACATTAATTTCTTGCTACGATATCACAATAGCTCCGTCTAGTTCGCTGCACTTTTTGACACTAGTTGCAGTCCAGGTGTATCCTGGTTCAAGGAAATGACGTTCAACCAAGTAGTGTTCAAGTTCAGAAGATTCAACAAATGCCTGTCTGCTGCTTTAAACGTTCATTTGATTAGTTACAACTCACCACGTGACCTTACGACACAAATTACACCGCTCCAGAACGTAGTGCAAACGGTGCAGACACCAAATCAACGAAGTAAACGAGTCAGTGCTGCACCGTGAAATCCACTAGACGCGTGAGCGCAGAGAGAGTCCAAAAGTGCAGCGAACTGGACGGGGCTAACGGCTGCCTTTATAAATAAGCCTAGTATCGACTGTACAATGGCCTACTTATGGTTTAACAAGAAACAAGTATTTCATAAGATTCTTAACGTTTGAACAGTGACAGCAAGAATTGAGAAAAAGCATACAGATTGAGTTTAATTTTTAACCTAAAGTTTAAGGCCACATATTCCCACGTTCCACTTGCGATAGCATTGGCCCGATAACCCAATTCTCCTAACGCCATTTGACAGTGCGTGTGACGGGGGAGAGAAATGTTTCTTAACGTAATTCAAGGTCTGTTTTCCAACGTATTGAACTTAAATCAAAGTAATTTTTTATGTGCTCCGAATTCTCGAATCAAGGGAAAGCGGATAGGGCAAGATTAGTGCTGACTTGAATGTGTAGCAGACGACACTAGCAGCATGTCAGGCTTAATGCGACGACGTAATGGTGTAATTGGGCATTCCAGCTCTCAGTAAGTACTTCACTCTGCAGCACACAAATATCCATAAGACATCTTATGGATATTCGTGGCGAAGTTCTGGCTATCCATAGGACATCCAGAAATGCCCAGCCGATATCCATTGGATATCCCCTTGATGTCCGACCAGAGGACATCCATAGGATATCCAGGAAGGATATGATTTAGACGTTCTCTGGATATTTTTGGATATGTTCTGGACATTCTGTAGAACATTCTTGGATACGTTTTGGAGATTCTGTGGATCATTCTTTTATACTTTTGGAGATTCCGTGGATTATTTTTGTACATGTTTTGGACATTCTGTGGATTGCTTTTGGATATTTTTCGGACATCGTTGCGAGATAGTTCACAAATGAATTTGATCTGGACATTTGTGGATATCTTATGGATATCCCTTGGAGATTTGTAATTCATGCGATTATTTTGGGGGAGAGGAAGGCTGTTATTAGTTGCACCTTCGTTGTTCATTATGCTGACAGTCATATGTCCAATAGTATGTTATTTATGCAATCGCCCGTGGAACCAAATAGCCCAGTACGGCAATGACGTCATCAGAGAATGTTATTTTGGCGTTCTCTGGAAGAATAAAGCTTTCCTTTGGTGCTTAAGACTGTAAGGTAGTATCTCGTTCTTGTAATATTTCTTACCCGCCTCTCTTTTTCGCCATCATCTTTATTTGTTCACTTTCTCTGTTCTTGTCTGCTTGTCGTTCTTTCTCCTATTGCCTGTTTTTCTTTTTCGCTATTTTATATTTTCTCTATATACTTTCCTCTCTTCCCTCCTGTTTTCCAATTCTCTCTATAAATATGCTCCATATTTGCCTAATCTGTACTCTAAATATTATTTTTCCCTTCTTCCAATTTCTTTCTCTCTGCTATTCTTATATTTCCCCACATTTTCTATCTCTTTTCTTTACATTTCTTTGTCTTCTCCCCTTTTCTTTATCTGTGCTCTAAATTTTATATCTCCCTTGCTTCCATTTTTTTTGTTTTCTCTCCTCATCTGTCCCCTAAATTGTTTTTCCCCTTTCTTTCGATTTCTTTGTTTTCTCTTCTTTTCTTTATCTGTGCTCTAAATGTCTTTCTTCCTACTTTTCATTCGTTTCTCTACTCCCTTTTATTTCTCTCTCTCTCTCTCTCTGCTCTATATTTTTTCTCTTTGATCTCCGTTTTCGCCAGCTCCGTGATCGAGATTGTTTTGATCTTGCCGCCGAAGTTCCCGATCGGTGCACAAGAGTTCTTTTTGAGTATTCTCCATCAATTTCATCTAATTGTCAATTATCCTCATCGTCCTGATGGGCCAAAAGTGGCAGTAGCGACGCTAAATATCAAATATAAAATACAATTGCTCTCCATTGTCTTCCATTTTCTTCTATGCTTTCTTTTCATTCATATATTCAATATAATTATTTAAATCGACAACAGTAAATCGAGAGCCTCCCCGGTGGCGTAGTGGAAACGTCGTCACCTTGTAATCAAGGGGTCCCGGGTTCGATACCTGGTGGAGGCACATAGTGGTTCGGATCCCACTTTAAACTGTAGGTCCAGTCCCAATTAGCCTTACTGCAGGGTTGTTAAAGGTCCAGGAATTTTAAATATATTCAATTCCGGTCCAGGAGAGAAAATCAGCAAACGTGAATCAATTCGGTCCAGGAACCTTTTTTCAGGATCAATTTAAATTCGGTCCAGGAATATTTTTTCAATGAAACAATACGCAACTTGGACCGAATTTAAATTGTGCGAGAAAAAAGGTTCCGGTCCTGCAGCGGAACCCAATAGAACCTTTCAAAACCCTGCCTTACTGTGCATAAAGTGGACTTAAAACACCAAATCAACCAACCAACCATCTTCGCTTCAGGAGTGGAAACCACCAAACGATAGGTTTTATGGGATTGTTAAACTATACTTAGTCCCGGTTATCTCTGGAACAAGGTCACGCATAGCGGCAGAAAAGGGGAGGAAATCGAGTCGACAGAGCGAAGCGGTACACGCTGCTGCGAATTCTGATAATTGCAGTCGCTTTTCCCCCTATACGCAATCCCATTCCCTCTCACGTGTTCATTGGTGGAGCTATCTCGCGTCACTACTTGCGCACAGACTTGTTTCCGTTCGCTTGCTCTAGAGTTAGCTGAGACAAGGTATACTCTTGTAATTTATGAAAGAACGAAGCTTTGATTTTATTTTAAAAATAATTTTAAGGTCATTCTATTCTACAGGCCATTTTTGGACTTCATTTCAAGTCCGAGCCCAACTTATTAAAAATATTTTTCATTTCAGCAGGGAACAGACCCCCTGCCTTCCCGCCCTGATGACCCAGTGCCAGTCGCTCTACCAGTACTATGTGGAGAGGGGGGAGAAGGACACCGTGTGCCGACCAGCGCCTGTGGAGGTCGACCACACAAAGATGCAGCAGATCCGCTACAAGGAGATCATCCTGGAGTCCTCAAGGGGGGACCAGATACGACGGCTGCCGGAAAAGGGGGCACAGTCTGCGTCCCGGAAGAAGAAGAAGAACCGGGAGGTGAGGAAGAAGCACTCGGACTCTGAAGTGACCCGGGGGAAGAAGGTCAGCGGGCAGATGGCAGTCGTTGAAACCAGGAAGACTTCCCTGCCTTCAGACTTGCTCTCATTGGTCAGTTTCTACGAGGAGGTGAAGAACCAGACGATTGGGGACGTGTTGCGAGAGAGACCGTCGCTGGGAATCAAACACGTGAGCTGCAAGTAAGTAATCCTATAATTGACCACCTTATGAATATACGAGACGTGTCAGGAAAGTAAAGTTATAACGGATATACGTAGTATATCTTAAGGAAAATATGTAGGGCACCGTGGCATATACCTACTGGGTTAAGAACCTGGGCTATCGCACCATATCATAGTGTTCGAATGGACAAAAATTTGCTGGTGGGGGTGTTTTTGTATTTTTAACTTATTTGGGGTGGCGGGTTGACGTGATGTGACTCTGTGATTAAAAATATATATACATCATAAATAAAACATGGAAATATACACTGTCAGTATATTCACGATTTTAAGTTCGGGTACTCCTTGTTGGCGCAGTAATAACGTCGTTGCCTTGAAACTAAGGGGTTCCGGGTTCGATGCATGGTGGTTTAGATACCACTTTAACTGCAGGTCCGATCCCCATTAGCTTATCTGTTCATAAAGTGGACATACAAGAAAAATCCACAACGATTTGGAGCTTATCGTCATTCGTAAGCCGAAAAGACAGCTTGTTAATTATGTCCCTCATTTCAGTTCACTACACAACACACTGCACATATCATTCACAAAAATACAATCCACTCACTACTGTATTCACAAGCTGCCTCTAAATAAATTCCACGCACCAAGACCACTCGACGCGATCTAGACTAGAACTGGTCCTTGTCATTTCGGTAAACCATTCCCGCTCAGCCAACAATTTTCTACTTCCCGCTGTATCTAGGTGTTTGAAGGTCAACGACCTCTTTTTCAACTCCTCTCCAAGCGTTCAATGATGTTCTTGTCCCTGCCACATGACACTTTCCCCTTTGGTCGCGATAATTTGGCTTCAAAATTCCCCATTCCTGGGAAGATTACATGCTGGGAAAAATTGGTTTGCAACAATGACCCAGACTGTTGAGGAAGTTCAGAGGGTTTCTTCCCTGCCATATGCAACCCTGTTCTATCTCCTGTAACAGTTTGACTCCACAATTCCCCGATCCTGGGGAAATTACATGGTGGGAAAAATTGGTTTGCAACATTGATCGGAGCCCTGTCAAGCTTACCCGTCACCCCCGTGGAGTTGCCCGCTAGCTGGGCCAGCCGTCTCGCGAATTCAAAGAAAGCAGGCAATGTTTCCAACTTCTAAGAAATCAGGTTCATCATCTTACTGAAATGAACAATTTTATGCACATTTTCTGATAGATATTTTTGATGTATTTTATTCCCTGAGTCTGGGCTTCGCAGATAGCCTGGATAGCCCCGAATATACGCCTCTGGTAGGGCATAAGTTGACAACACTGACAGTAACCTTTATCCTTACTCTTTTCAGTGGCGTTCATTCGCAGTGCTGCGCTGAGTCTTGTGTGAGTCACAAGTGCTGGATTGATTGAATTGCTTTATTTAACTTCGCTTCTTGTGCAACGTTTGGCTAATTTGCGAAGATGGGAATGACATTATGAAATTGATGAATAGACACTCACAGGTCCGTATCAAGGTTTGTGCCCCCCATTTTTTAAAATTATTTTTTACTAGGAGAGCCCGACCCTGTGGCCGAGTGGTTAGCACATCGCGCTGCGACGCCAAGGGTCCCGGGTTCGAATCCCGGTCGGGCTTGGTTGTTTGTGAATGTCCATTCATCAATTTCATCATTTCATCACTCATCGTATCTGAGAATTGATTGTTTGAATAAGTGTGCCTTCTTTCCACACCACAGCCAAATCAATCCATGGTATAAAGTATACTGAGCTTCATATATCTACAAACAGATCGACTGAGAGCTGTGCTACAATTGGATCCAGAAGAGTGTAGACGTACGACAATATTGAAGGGTTTTTTTATTTTTTAAAAAACAACTTCTTATGCTGGTTATTTTTTTCTTTTGGTGGAGGCCCTTCGCAGCTTCCTTTTGGTGGGGGCCCCCCGGGGCAATTGCCGCAGTTGTCCATAGGTTAATCCGGCCCTGGACACTCACAAACATCCATGCCCATGCTGGGATTCGAACCCGGGACCCCTGACGTCGTAGCGCGATGTGTTAATCACTACGCCACAAGTGCTGGAAATGGCTGCGGCTATAAAGGATCCCATCAATGCGAAGTGCGGGCTGTGCAGGCAAAAGCCGAATGTCCAGTGGACATTCATAGTCAACAAAGGCACGACACCACTTCGTCACATTTTCATGATTCATAATATTCCCATAAGCTGCCGCAAATTGATTTCCTAAGATATATATATATCCGTTGTATCTTTACTTTCCTGACACGCCTCGTATAATGAAAACTGCTAAATGTACAGTAACCGGCAAAAAAATGGAACACCTACATCCTGAACAACTAACTTCACTGCAAAGCGTTATGTGCAGGGTTGATAAAGGTCCAAGAATTTTATTATATATATTCAATTCCCGTTCGGGAGAGAAAATCAGCAACCCGTAAATGGGTTCTAGACCGTAAAAAACTTTTTTTATGTTTTAAAAGTATTTCAATTTCGGTTCAGGAACCTTCTTACCCGGACGA
The DNA here is from genome assembly GCF_977018435.1 of Lepisma saccharinum. Lineage (NCBI taxonomy): Eukaryota > Metazoa > Arthropoda > Insecta > Zygentoma > Lepismatidae > Lepisma > Lepisma saccharinum. Next base: position 10,485,036 of record NC_139249.1, read on the forward strand.
ATTTAAATACGGTCCAAAAACCTTCTTACCGGATCAATTTAAATCCGGTCCAAGTTCTGTATTGGAATGAAACAATACGCAACTTGGACCGAATTTAAATTGAGCGATAAAAAAGGTTCCGGTCGTGTTTCGGAACCCAATAGAACTGTGGCAGTAATTCATGTTACAGATAAGACATTATACTATAACAGAGTATGTCTTACGTTGTTAAGTCCACTTTATGCACAGATAGGCTAATCAGGACTACACCTACAGTTTAAAGTGGGATCCGAAGCACTGTGCCATGTGCCTCCACCGGGTATCGAACCCGGGATTACAAGGCGACAATGATACCACTGCGCCATCGGGGACGCTAAGCATGTCGTTCGGGCTGTGAAAGCTATGAACATAACGTCAAAATTACTCGACGAACATTATGTTGATGTGCCGATTACGTGACGGAGAGTTTATCACAGAGAGCTACGACGCCAGGGGTCCCTGGTTCAAATCCCGGTATGGGTGCTTCTTTGTGAGTGTCACTTCATCAGGGCATCGCTCATCCTTATCGTCACGATTAGGCAAAAGTGGCAGAAAAGCGACGATAATTAACACAAATCAAACCAAGATCATGCTTGTGGGTTTCTTCGATCACGAGGGGGATAGTTCCCCATGAATTCATTGCACAAGAACAAACTGCGAATCAACAGTGTTATTTGGAAGTGCTGACAAGGCTACGGAAATATGTTCAAAGGAAAACTCTGTCCTGACAATTGGATTTTGCACATGGCAATGCTCCTGCTCATAATTTGTAAAGAGGTCGCGAGTTTCTGGCTAAGAAATCCGTTTCAAAAATGGACCGGTAATAGTACACCCAACGGCAGAAGAAAAATATGAAAATAGTGATGGACAATTTGCCTACTATCATATTTGCGGTTGGCTGTTCCACCGTTTCACTAAGTGCATAACTTGACAAGGAGAGTATTTCGAAGTTTGAATAATAGATGTCTCTGGTTTTAAACTCAAATGTAATACATTTGACTTTACAAGAGTTACTAAATTTGATCTATTCTTTCCAGTATTAAAAATAGTAATAAAACAATGTTTTCCGATACATGAATATATTTTATGGTTCTGTTTTATATTCTTTACCTTGTTTTAAATTAATTATGCGAGATCGCTCTAAATAGACTGCGATGTTCAGTGATAAGGTCAGTTTTATTATGCGGTATGTGAACATTCAAAGTCCGATATACATATGCTCAATAAGGATGTATACTCAAAAGAAGAGTATCGGATAAGTATGTTTTGTAAAAACCAGTTTTAGGGACTTAATTGTAAGAAGTAACTGAACTGTAGTTAGTGCTACTTAATTGAGAAGGCAGTTATTTGGTTTCAATAATAACTATTAGTTGGTTTTCAAGTACATTGTACCAGAAAAATTGTACCACAAGCATGGCCGTCGCGACGAGGGTGGTCCGAGCAAGTATCTTAACCCCACTGGAAATTGGCTTCGTTCATGTAAAAGTATGATTTTTGTTACTGGATGACAGAAATAAAGTTCAGTTACTTAGTTTCCCAGCAGATTAACCAAAGGAAAAATGGGATGGTCCGAAAAATAAATAAAGGGAACAGGACATGTTTTCATATTGTCAATTAATCCAAAGAATAAATGCTTACACAAGTTTTAGAAATTCCAAAAGTTAGATTTTGTCATCTACAAGGTAAAGTCAGAAAACGTTAAGTTATCCCGTGCTCACTGCACCGTGCCATGAGGCACATAGAGGTGTTATGGAGGTAGGGCCCCAACATGTTTACGATCACGGCCATTTGCAGAGGTGATGTGATCAGCACCAATCTCCGGCCGCCTGTGCCAATACTGTTGCAATATTGGATGTGAGCACCAACGCTATGGTAATATTGCGGCTAGAGGTAACAATTTTAGAGTTGCATTATGGCCAAAAAATCAAGTCGCTGACAGACCTTCCCCTCTGACGCGACAAACATTCAGCAACATATGGCCGTGTGCACGAACGAAGATCAAATTTTAAACTCGGATCGGGAAAGGATCACTGGAAAATTCCATTGCACGAAGACGGTTCAACACTTGATCGCGATCTAGGAACATCAAAACGAGTTTATCTTCTGATCGGCCATTCGCGACCGTTTTGGTGTCTGATCCTGGTTCACGATACTGACGCTTCGACTGCAGGCAGTTGTTTTTTAATATAAAAAGAGCGGAAAGTGATATCGAGGGCGTGAAAACGATAGAGATGTTGGATGTACAATGCTGATAATTCGAGAACTATGTAAACTAAAAACTGCCAAAATAATAATAATAATTTGTGGTTCTCTGGTGCAAAGTCGTAATGTTTATAAATACTGTACTTTCTATCCCAGAACACAAAACATATATAAATGTCATATATTACGTGTAAGGTAAATTATAACACAGCAATGTTTACGATATTGCTACATGCTGTTGGAAATATGATTGTATAAATGTACGAAAATACATGTTACTGGCTATTTACACCAGTTTACACGACACGACAATATAAATACATAAGAATTAAGAAATGAAAAATTCAAATATTTACCACAGTACAGTAATAATAGAAATAATAATAACATATCTTTATTTAGCGGGGGAGGTTCAGCATACGCTGTTTTCTCAAAATCGAATGCATTTGGTATGGCATTAAAGTCCCGTAGAAGAAGGTTCCATGCTTTCTCCTTCTCCTTTTGTGTTGTGCCGTCAATTCTGTTTTAATATTATTATTATTATTATTATTATTATTTTTACACTCTACTACATCCTTGTACATATTGACAAGGTTGATTAGTACATCTCTCAAATTCATAGAAGTTTGCAGCCCGAATTATTTTCTTCTCCTACATGTTGATACTTTAACACATCACATTACTCTATTGGGTTCTTGATTGTCATTTGTTTTAGCCAACCAATCAGGTATAGCCTTACAAATTAATCTCGGATCAGTTGAACGGAATCTCCTGAACGTCGTTTTTCGTTGGTGCAATGCAAATCTTTAAACCAAGTTCATTTAGAGTGAATTACAATTGATCTCGTTCATCTGAACTTCGAAATAATCGGCGTTGATGCACGCGGCCAATAGTCGCTTACAAATGCTGTGTGCTAATTGTTTACATTCAATTCTCAGAAGTATTCTAATAGTAATGTTTTCCGCAAATGAACAATGTTCTCACATTTCCTATCATTTCCTTGTACTGCACCAGCACCATTGAACAGTCATGATAATTCTATGTTTAGAAAAAATTATAAATTAAATGATACATAAGCAACGATTCTTATAATGAAGAACATGTCTGATTGTAAGTTAACCCAAAAGAAGAAGACATTTTCGCATCACAACTACAGTTCGAAAAAAGTCGAGATGGAAATTAAAAAGAATGGACTGTCCCGACTAAATAAGGACGTCTGGTACCCTAGCACTAATGGTTACAAAACTTACATTACCAAATATTGCAGACAGGGTTCTTAAAGAACCAGAACCTAATTCTAATGGGTTCTATTGGGTTCCGCTGCAGGACCGGAACCTTTTTCTCCCACAATTTAAATTCGGTCCAAGTTGCCTCATGTTTCATTGAAAAAAAGTTCCTGGACCGAATTTAAATTGAGCCGGAAAAAAGGTTCCTGGACGGTATTTAAATCCATCTAGTAAAAAGGTTCCTGGACCGAAATGAAATACATTACAGATAAAGATGTTCTTTACGGTTCGGAACCCGTTTACGCTTGCTGGTTTTCTCTCTTGGACCGGAATTGAATTTATTTAAAAATTTTGGACCTTTAACAACCCTGATTGCAGATTGCAGACTTCTGCAGCCTGTCTCTCTCCACAAACAAGCCATTCATTTAATCAAGGACAAAATCGAAATTCTTGCAAAATCTGAAGAATCGCCAATGTTATTTTCGTAGGTTATTGTGGGTTCACATTAAAAATATTTCATAATTCGAGATGGGGCATGAGCCCCACGGGCCCGACCCACTCCATCGATTTGCGTTTTTTAAACTCTACGTGACTGACTTCTTGCTAAACACTCGATGCCTGCCAGTCGAACAGTTGAAAACTGTCAAGGGACACTCTGCGCATGCGCAGTTGTTGCTTGGGTTTCTCAAGTTAGGACTTGCCGAGGGCAAGGAAGCTTCTGTTCGTTTCTGGTTTATATAAAATATTCACACACCTTCGAGTTCACTTCCGGCAACAAACTCATATGACAGCTGACGGACCCATTCGCACATCCATCAATGTAGCAGAAACAAAGGTTTCTTCCCTCCTATTCCCACCCCTAACCTTTCCCCTGGTTCGATTCCACAATATTACTGCCTGATGCATGTCAGTGGTGCCAGTATCGTTAATTTACCGCCCATGTTTACTTTTTCCTTCCCCCTGCAGGAAAACCACTGACCTAGTGGGAGAAGTTAATGTACCAGCAGGTCAACGAACCGTCTTTCACAACCTTGCCGATAATTCAGCCTTCGACGAAGTCTGTATCGATCATGACCGTTTCGATAGTATCGATCTCGTCTCGAGTATCGAAATAGAAGATACAAAAATGTCAAAATAAAGCTTATTAAAGCTAACTAAAAGCATAAATTATTACATATTTCCTGGCCAATGTTTCGTGATGTTTGATCTTTTATCCTTTGCATGCTTATCATTGGGGCTCCGAAGTTGATGAAAAATATATTTTTTAGCCTTGAAAACAATGCTAAACCTAATATCAGTCAGTTTTCAGTAAATTAGAACCAGAAAATATTATTTATATTTCGCATTTTTCGGACTTTTTCCTCTTTCAGTGTTTCTTTGCAGTCTTTATTTTTCTTATTCCCGGTTGTTTCTGAATTTTAAATTCATTTGCTAGAAAAATTTACGTATTTAAATTTCCTGACTTAGTCTTTACAGCAAGTTCACCATACGGTCAATAGAAATGCACAACAATAATACTTTGAACTGAAAGTTTAGCAGTGGATAAAATAAGTAATTTTAAAAGTGTAAATCACCAATCCTGAGACCTTCTGTAAACAAACTGTCTCACCGATTCGATGTATCACTCCGCGTCAGCTGATTCATGACCGCAATCATCTGCTGTTACACTCATAGTTCGCCGCACCTATTCATTTTATATAAGAGCCTCTGAATGTGAGAACCCGCTCTCAAAACATCAGACGAATATGCAGCCGCATACATTGTTACTCTCCTGGTCATTCTCTTTTTCATAACCCTTAAAACTGCAGACACTGACACACCACTGCACTGGGATACGAACTTAACCACTTCATTTACTGGTTTCTCAGGATACCACTGACAGAACGTTACATAAATATTGAGTAGAATCTGTTTCTCACCCCTTTTCAAAGGCTGTCCTTGCTGGTGTTTTGAAAACAAGCTCGGAGAACACGGAGACTTTCCCGCACGCATAGAACTCGGCATGTTATTTTTCTAGGGATAAGTCAGGCAATATTTCTAAGTTGCACTACTTTCTTGCTGTTCACATGATTATTTTTAGAAAATAACCAATGTTATAAAATATCATTATGTACACAAATCTCTAAGCTCATTGAAAGTTACAATGCATATTACTACAAAATGTTCACACTTATCTTGCCTTGCCATGTCACCAAGTTATTTTACGAAGTGCACTATATTTGGCGGAACAAAAATCGTTATTAGGATGCTTGTCAAGGTTTCCAACCGCAATAAATTTATGAACTTCTTGTTTTGTTTTGATCATCATCATCAATATATTTACAGCAATGCATATGGCTGTTTATGCCCATTATATATTTTATTTACATAAGATACAATTTACATAAAATCTACAAACACATTTCAAATACACTCCTATCTATATCATCCTTAGAAATATATATTACCATGTTATATCATTTTGTCTAAAAAAATGCAAGTAAAATATATTCAATTCGCATGCAAGAAAGCAGCCAAATTTATGGGAAATGATTACTGGTGCAAAGAGTTAACCATAAAGGTAAAAAAAAGAAAGAGCATTGGGTTTAAAGTGAGACGTCATTTGCGGCTTGTGCCTCCGGCTTATACTACTGGTACCAACAAAACAATGGGTTTTGTCTAAATATTCAACTACTCTGTTGTAATTTATGAAAAAATCAATCTTTCATTTTAACAGCGAAAATTATTTTTAAGTAACTTTTTATCATTTTAGGAAATTTTTAAAATAATTTTAAGGTCATTCTGTAGATCATTGTTTACGAACTTTCGAGCCCTACTTACCATCATCATAACGATACGGAAATGCGACGGGAGGGGCACTTGGCCCACAAAATATACAAGTTTTTTTAAAAAATTACAAGGACAATATTTTTTAACCTTCTGGGATAGTGATGATATCGCATGTGTATTCGGGAAACCGCACATAAGTCACAAACTGCGATTTTTCATTTAAGTGACACTGAATAAATAAAACAAGATCGAACATTTATATCGTATCTGTAATGTTTACTATACAAAGAATAAACAAAAATAACGGTCTGCTGTAAAATTGCATTTTTTTTTACTAGTGTGCTTTTTCCCGAATAGCCTAAAAATTTCGTAATGAAAATAAAATGTAAGTGCAAATATAATACCCTGAATCATGGAACAAGTATGAACATAAAATATAACACATCTTCAATCCAATATTTTAAGCCTGGCAGCACTACTGACTAATTTCATTATGCTTTTGAGTGTACAATAATTGATATTTTGTTACTTTGCTCTTAGGTCGGCCGTAGCAGGCACAGGCGTTCCCAGACCACGCAAACTACAACCCCTCACGGAGAAACAGGCGACCGTCAACCCGCCTAGTGTTTTGGGGATTGTCAAACCCGAAGACAGACTCGCACCTTCGGCGCCAAACGGGCTCCACCTACCCGTCAATTATGGAAAACATGAAGGTAAATATTAAGGAAACACGCCCCCAAAATGGGAAACTGGAGTTGAAGTTAGTTATGCTATTTTGGAGGTGTTTCTGAAATGCAGTTTCAAAGCTTATGTCTAGTATTGTCTGATATTCATGTTTACAGCAGTTACATTCACAACAATGAATCCAGTTTCGGAGCAACTGGACAAACAGCGTGCTTTGGATGTGGTACGGCACAAGTAATCGGGTCCTGGAGTAAGTTGAATTTTGCACTTAAATTAATATTGCGGGTTTTTATTTCACTAGTGCACGTCTTTCATTTTATATTTCACAGGCTGTTCTTTTATAGCTTTATAATACTGTCTTGTTTTATTATTTGAAATTCTACACGTATAGTAAACTGCAATAACGAGAATTAATTGATTGTGATCGTAGCAATAAGACAAACATTCCGACACAATATTCCTACATCCAATATGGAGCTTGACATAAATTGCACGGAAACTTTTGGAGTTTGAGGATCAAAAGGTCGGAGATTACCCACTCGTTAGAACCAGCATACGCCACTGATAATAACAGTAACTAAAAATCAATAACAAGACAATCAAACGAAACGATCCCATTTTTGTGTGAAGATATATACATATATCGTCCTGTTTTTGTACCTTTTTATTACATTTGTACTTGGTGCAGAGTCTGAAGAAGACCTTGCTAGAAGGTTGAAACGTTACGTTTAGTTTATGTTTTATAATAAAATAAATTACTGCCTTGGTCAGCATATTGAGTTTTTCATATCATGGAAACAAGGCTTAATGGTGTTATAATTTCTACTTCTATATTCATTGTCATTTTCTCTATTTTTGTGCAAGATTTAATCATTGCTCCTCTGATTAGGGGGGGGGGTATAAAATTTTGTCCCCCCCAAAAATTTCCATGACGCAGGTGCGTCATGAAACCCCCCCTGTGGGCATACCTGGAAGTTAGTGTTTAACGTAACATAAAATTTATTTCAACATGCGAAAACGAGCAGCGTTCGTCCAATTCCTCGTATCACGAAGCAGTTTTACAGTTTTTTAAAACAAACTATCGTTTTATGCACACACACGTTGAAAAGACACGGGTTATTCTAACAGCATTCCAACCCAACCTAATAAAAACGTCAAAAATTACTATCGGCGTCAAACATAAATTTACTAACGCCATTAAATATAACACCCCAAATCAATAGCATATTAAAGAAAATCGTCGTCCAGAAATATACACTTACCTTAAAAATGTTAATTTCCAGGTACGTGGTTGCAGGAGCTAAAAGGAAAATCGTGAAAGCGTCAATGTCCTTGTCACAAGCGTTCGTCATATTCCGAAGCACTTTCGCACTTTTGTAAACACAAAATGTCGTATGTACACAGATAAAGTCCTCAAAATGTGCGGATATTTTTACAGAAATAAACTCAACGTTCCTAACTTAATGAACTATCAAGAGACATGGGTGATGAAACCATGCTAAGACATCTCTGCAAGTTAAAAACTGTTCATAAACAATGCAAAATTTTCCTATTTCTCGCAGGAGCACGGAAGGTCACCAGCACCAAAACGAACTTCACAAGCAATGACGAACCAACATTCACCACCCCTACCCTCTCCCCGAAACGAAGACGTTGCACTGGGGTCATTTTCTTGCTGCTCAATTTGCCCTCTCACAATCCAACGAAGCCACACAAACACTGCGGAAGGGAAGCGATTGCACAGTCACTTAGGACTTTTCAATCCACTACATCCTTCAAGTTCGAACCATGCAGAGAGACTGGTGGAAGGGAGAACATTCAGTTTCGAGTGCTCAGAGACTAGCCTGCAGCCGCCTTCTTGCTTGCATACATGGTCAAGATCCTAATGTTATATCCGGGGAAGGGGAATGTTTTTTACCAGTCCTTGGAAAACTTGAGTTAAACAGTATCCGACTTACTTTTAGTGTTATTTTATTCTAGATAAGATACAACTCACAGAATGTGTTGCATGCACAATCTGTAAAACGATGAACCCTTTCCTATACTGATTACAGTCTAAAACTAATATTAGCTTCTACCAGGTATCCAAAAAAGTTCATGCCGTATATTGCAGTGAGAAATAAAGACTCTGTAATTTCTGGCAAATGTGTTTTATTCAGCAAAATAAGCTCCTTCATATTCAATTACATGTTCCCAACGAGATACAAGCTTATAAATCCCGCGTTTATAAAAGTTCTGGTCCCTAGAAGCAAAAAATTGTCCTATGACCTGCGTGACATCATCTCGGTTTCGGAACTGTTGCTCACGCAAATGGTTATCCATGGCCAAAAACAAGTGAAAGTCGGATGGGGCAATGTCCTGGGAGTAAGGAGGATGAGGTAAAATTTCCCAACCAAGTGTGTTGATTACCTCCTTGGTCGCTTTCGCCGTATGAGGTCTAGCGTTGTCTTGAAGAAGGATCACTCCTTTCCTGTTGACTAGTGCTGGCTGCTTCAGACGCAGTGCAGCTGCAACCCTTTGCAACTGGGACGAGTACACCTCGGATGTGATGGTTTTGCCATGCTCTAGGAATTCAAAGTGCACAACACCAGCGCTGGTCCACCAAACACAGAGCAGAACCTTCTGTTGATGAATGTTTTCTTTCGGAGTCAATGCAACAGAACCAGGGGACGACCAATGATGTTTTCTTTTGCGGTTACTGTATAACACCCATTTCTCGTCACATGTCAATATCTAGTCCAGGAATGGGGCTTTCTTGTGGCGTGACAGCAATGATGCGCAAATGGTGAGCCGCTGGCGTTTGTTTTCCTCGGAAAAAACGTGAGGAACCCACTTACTGACCTTCCAAGTCTTCCCGAGGTTGTGCAGATGCAATCGAATGGTTTCCTCCGACACTCCAAACCCTTGTGCAAGTTCTTTGTCCTGGAGGCTTTGTCCTGGCTTGTCCTGGAGGCTCTCATCGCCCGATGCAAAGCGACTGGACCACTTTCGCGCTGTGCGCTCACTCACTGATGCCTCTCCAAACGCGGAGCATATCTTTCGAGCAGCGGCTGCAGCATTGCTGAACTCGTACAGTAAACACGACCGTAAAACGTCCTTTGACACTGACATGTTCCCTTCAGGATTGTAGTTCCTACAGACCTGCTGTATATGCGAACGACACGCCTCCCAACTCTGCACTGACTAACGGTTGCCGGGAATGTAAACTTTTGACGCCATCCAGACAGGGTTGCCGACACATGCCGTTTGACTTGCACTTTTCGTTCCAGCGGCACGAACTTTTTTGGATACCTGGTATTAAATAATAACAAACTTCATGTTTTAATTTGAAAATATAGAGGTAAGCAATTCAAAGTAAACTTATACGAGTACTTTAAAAACATTTCGTAACCTAAAACTTGTAACAAATGTACAGTACATGTGAACATTGAAATTTCATTTCCATTTTTTAGAAAACACTATCTTTGTTCATTGTTATTGTACGTATATATGGACATTAAAATTTATTGTCTATATTTTAGCAAACAATGATTTCGTAAATTGTTATTATTGTATACATGAATATTATTTTTCTATTTTTAACAAGCAATAACTTTAATTGTTATTGTGCATTTGAACATGAACATTTTATTTCTATTTTCAGCAAATTATTGTTAATCTTTGTTAATTATTACTCAATCGTACAGAAAAGTAGCTGTTAATTTCGTTATTCGTTACCTGACAAAAATAAGCGAATTATATTATTCATTTCCAAAAAAGGAAACTAATTATGGAGATTTCACACCGAAGAGAGATTTGTTTCTCTGCTAAATTCGCATGATGCAGTCATCGGGTGATGACAACGATGTAATTGCATTAACCAGTTTATTAGTCACCAGAAGAAAACGTAAGAAGATACATTGCTATGCAGGGGTACCCACAGGAGGGTTTGCGGACGCAGGTTGCGTCCACCCAAATTTGGGGTGGGTGGGTGGATTTTATCATTTGCTTTTTTTATGATTGAAATTTGACTTAAAAAACAATATCAATACAGCATTGGACAGAAGTTGAACTTCGATAACAGTAACAATCACTTCGTATACTGCTAAGGGACGGGTAATAAGTATTATTGGGGGAGGGGGGACAGTGTCCAGTTCTTATTAAGTTTTAAATTGTCAGGTGAATTCTTGTGGGGATATTAAGCATTATTTTGGGGGCACTATGAAACTCTTGACTATCAACGTTAAATCTTGGATTATCACTGGAATTCTACTAGGGGGGGGGGGGGATTGAGCATAAAATTGGCGGGAATATCCAGATATTGGATATCAATGTTAGGTTGGCACAGAATTTCCATAGTAAGGAGGGTATCGAACTTTGACGTTCGGGGAAGGGGGGGTGTATTTAGCTCTTTGGTATAAAATTCGTGTGATGATCATTATTTAGGCTGTCATTTTTCTATATCATTTGGAAGTCGTATGGTATCAAATGGATTTTACTCTGGATTATTCGCTAAGCGGTATGGCGGTGGGTCATAACCATCCGACTTTGTTCCTTCACTCCTAAAACAAACACCGGATAGCTACATGAGGTGATACATAGTGAAGTAAGATATAGGACTTACTAGACAAGAAGTCCACGGTAACTATTTTTGTTATTTTATGTCGTTTTTCTGCTACTTTAGTATAATAAGAACGAGTGATGGTTAGACACAGCATTAGCAACGGGGGCGCCACAAGCACAGAGGTAAAGTGGGTGCTGAAGGAGCAAAAATATAAAAATTTGGAAGGAGTGAAGGTCGCGGCCATTGTCAAAATGCTGACTCCTTATTAAATTAGTATTATTGCCAGTTTCGTAGTAAATACGCTAAAAGTTTTCTTGATCGCTTCGCTCGCAATGCTGCTCAGAGTTTTACAAGGGTGGATTGAAGGGAGGGGGAATAGCGCGCTGGAAGCGACCTTTCCTAAAACCTGCAAAATTTTCGCAAGGCGCATTTTTTGATAATATTATATACGAAAACGTTATTCGAATCATTAGTCTTACCATTTACTTGATATTGTACCACAACATTTACAACATTTTAAGATGTAACTATCCACCACTTGACAAGCTATTACATCCAAATTAAAATCAGTTACTATATATTTATCAAAATAACTTGGGGGGGGGGGATTATGATGAACGAATTTGGGGGGGACTGCGTCCAGGGTGTTGGGGGATGGATGGGCACCCCTGTTGCTACGTGTAAATAATGTTGTAAAATTTGTGCAAGTTATTTCAACTCGGGAGAGGTATGTTGTCTATGAGAAAACGAAGAAAGCACGTGCACCGACTTCAAACTCTATACGCTAGTTTTTTCGATTTCCTTAAAAGCAGTCGTTCTCAATATTCGTGACATGACACCGTGTCCCGGTAAATTATTTTCTTTTAAAGTCAATGCCTGGATCCTAAGAATTTTCCTCGTAAATACCTTTCCAGTATTAAACATTTTATGCATGAATTAACATGTGTCCTAGAAATCAAATATTGATAAATGAAGGGCTTGGTGCAACATGACAGGCCACGCCAGATAAATTTTTCAGTAGAGCAATTTTTAACTTTAGAGAAATTCCATAACTATTAATTTTCATTATTCACTTAATGTTCGTCAGGGTTCGTATTTTTTTAAAAGATATATCTTCTCGTCTATGGCTCAAACGAAAGTATGTTTACTTTACTGAAATGTCATAATTATTTTCTAAAATAATACACACGATTTTTTTTTTCATTTATGTTCTTGCCCTCATATAATAAACCAGCTGAAAGTCTCACGTCATCTTACACAGTGGCTCGAAACAGAGAAGAACACGACAAACATCATTTGGGTAGCAAGAAGCAACATTCCAGTCTGCATCGTGCCGATAACTGCAAACAAACATGAATAAGTCAAAAGAACGCTGAGTTTAAGTCTTGAAACATTGTACATATTGATACTTTATTATATCAACAAATTAGGGGTTCAAAAATATTGTAAGGCCGCTGATTGGACTCTCTTCTAGATTTTAAATATAGCTCTTTGGGGTGAAGTATTCACGGACAGCGAACCGAGGCGACACAATGCACGGTATTGAGAAAACGGCCCAATCCGAGCGACACACAAGCGACAAGCGACACGTGCAGCTTGTCGTGTCGCTTGGATTTGAAAGGTTCAATTGATTGCTGAGGGTTCGCTTCGAAGCGACACGTATCGCCTGTCGCTTTGGTGTGAAATTTCCCTTAGGCACAGGACTGAACAAAGAAAACCAAAGAAACCAAAGAAATAAGCCTACCAAGGGTGCATGAAGGAAATTTTCAAAGTAAGGGGAATGTGGGTGGGGGGATACCACTCCCCAGTTAAGACAATTCTCCTAAACTACCTTTTCCCAACCGGGGAAATCTTCCTGTCTCCACTACAATTATTTTCATTTGACTTATTTTATTTAGCTTTTCTACCACTTTAGCTAATTACGAAGACGGGAATGAGTGATGATATGATGAAATTGATGAATAGACATTCACACAGAACATCCATGCTCAGGTCGGATTCAAACCCGGGACCTCTGGCGTCGTAGCATGCCATGTTAACCACTCCACCACGGAGGTCAATCCTCCCAGCTAAGAATTTCCACTTCGAGTACTGCCGGCGGAGTAAGATTTCATATTTTGCCCATAGTCATAACACTAAAAGTAAAATATTATTATTTTACAAATCATAAAATTGAAATTGAATATAATTTGTTGTTGTTGTCAAGATCAGACTTGAGTCCCACTATTTAAATAGAAACTAGATTCGACTTGATTCCTTTCTATAAACATTTTGATGAACAGTTTGTCTTTTTGTACTTTTCGCAATGCACAGATATCAGAGACCACTTAATTTGCTTCCACATGCAAGCACACAGACTTGCTCTTTCAGACAAATCACCTCATGTTGTAGGAATAAAATACCATAACAAACTTCCAACACACATGAAACAAATTACAGAAACTGAAAGCAATTATAATTTATAAACAGTATTTAACAGATATACCTCTATATAATCTCAATGAATTTAAATAGTTAAACTGGATTAGTAAATTGCAGCATCTAAATTACTTTGATATTGTATGTCTCTTATATTTGGATTTTCTCCTTTACAAGTTTAGTATGTGACACTTATAACTGTTTAACCCATATGATTTATTTGTATTTTTGTGTTCGCATTTTGTTCCTTTCATTGTAATCCTACTCCATTTGTAATATTTAGTATTGTATGACGTTTTCCACACCCTTGGATATGGGTCTACGGAAATAAAGAATTTATTATTATTATTATAATTACACCATTTGAATTGTATGAAGTTTTAAGGCCTACTTATCAATATGGCGTTTCTTGCAACTGGAGCCAAGAGCTTTAAGGTTTCGTTATGGGTAATTGTTTTAATTCACTTGGCAGTTCTTCCTCGCTATAGTTTTTGATGTTCAGTTCAATCAAAGATATGACAGGAAAAGGTAGTTTTGTTTCACTACTTCTCTTTATCAACGAAGCTTTTAAATTTCCATTCTACAAATATATAGATAGTACGGAATTAAGTTGGAATACTATGGAACAGTCAAGGTGAGAGGCAACACTGAATTAGTATGTTGGTAAGCCTTAATGTGAGGCCACAGGCAAATGAAAGTGGAAATAAAAAAGATTGCAACACTTTAGTTAATGATTTAAAAAAATACATCTTTCACAAGGGTCTCACTCGTAACACAAGCAACAACCAACATCGTGTTGTGACATAAGTGAGGAATGTCTTCATTATTAGGTTAGGCTTGTTAGTTTTAGTTGTGTTGGCATAAATACACTGCCATTGATCAGTCATCAGTTTACAGAAAATATCTTAGCAGGTGTAATAGATTGTAAAACAAATCTAGAAAAACTATATGTGAAAATGCATCATTATAATACCAGAAGACATCATAATGTAAAGTACAGTCTTAAAATCTAATTCTTGGATGGACAAATTGATAATGCTAGTGGAGGTAAATGTCCCAGTGTATAGAAATGAAATTCAATAATGTAGGCTAATTTAAGAACAATTATCTTTTAACTTTTATATATCTTTTCTTTAATTTCTGACTTATTCAAATTTTCTTTATTAAAGGGTGAGGTTCAGCCTGTGGCTGTTCTCCCACCTAACCCCGTTTGACATTTACCTGGTGTACATAATCAAAATCATAAAAATGAGAGAAGAAAATACAATAAAAAAGAAAAGAAATGGTTACAAAGAAAAGAACAAAGACAAGATTTAAAAAAATTAAGACAACACATAAAAAAGAAAGAGAAAAAACACATTCACGCACACACACACACATACTAAACATTTCTGAGCGGGACATTCACGCACGGATGTTGAAATTGATGTACAGTGGGATCCAGGGACGGCGACAGGGGTGGGCACGAGTGGGCAAGCGCCCACCCAAAAATTCCTGTGCCCACCCGATTGCCCTCCCAATCAGATTCACTAAGTACATATGTGTACTTAGAGATATGTGAATGTTGCAATAAATAAGTGTATTCTGGCGTTCATTACATGTATATTTTACTAATGAATATTATCTATATATACTAGAAATGTTCACACATATCATCATCCCATAAAAACCTGATTTAACTTTGTCATTAGAAAGCAAAAGGAATTACTATAGATCTTGAAACAAGAAAATTGTGACCAACTGAATACTTCTATGATTAGAAGCAGCTAGTGGACTTAGGAGTCGCAAAATTATGCAGGGTATGGTCAAAATTAGATCAGGGTTTAGGGTGAGCTTGAGGGCTGCCACTCCGGACCTTCACTGGGGAAAAAACTGCTTTGGAAAGTACCACATAATGAAAAAATTAGGTACTTCGGATGTGATGAAAAATGTAGAAATACGTATAACTAACCACCTCATGTAGCTTGGCGAAAGGTTACAACTGAAACTGTGGAGGGGATTGGGGTGGGGTCTTGGTGTTGTAAGCTCCAGCTCTTCACATACTATATAAATCCCGGATTGCGTATCATTAAAAAATCTCTAAATAAACAATTTAAAACCTTTGCGTTGCTTCCTCCAGCAACACAATAAATTATTTCGACTTTTTAATTAGGTCTACATTGAAATTCCAGACGTGTCTCTTTATTTCATTACAATTTTTATATTTATATTTTACATACCTGTCATTTTCAAATATGTACATAGTATAGAAAATAACAACTTTGTATGCGTTCTATTAATAAATACTAATAAGAAGCAATTACAATAGCCACTACAATACCGAGGTATATTAATTTTGATGTAACAGTTATGTGGGTTTGGAAAAAGCAACAGAATTATTGAATTGATAATAGGTGGTTAATTCTATTTAGAAATCCTAGTTCCACACATAAATTTGCCTATCAGTTACGTAATCATGCGATTTTTTTTGTGATTAGCTTACGTAGAAATAAAAGAAGAAGGAGTTGGAAGGAAAGCTTTGTTTTGAGGGCGTCAGAGAACTAATCAATCACGCTGAGAATGGGTTAAACTTTTGAAGCATCAGAGGTTCAGCCAAAAAGGTCAACAGAATCTGTAGCTGCAGATGAAGTAAAGAAAAAAGGCGTCACGAAGTATCCATTAGAAAATTTTGTTTGTTTATTTTTAAATCCACTTTTATGATCAGATAGGCTAATAGAGACTGAACCTACAGTTTAAAGTGGAGTCCGAACCAGCGTGCATTGTGCTTCCACCAGGGGAGGGGGCAGTAGAAACGAGAACCTCTTCATTATAAGGCGACAACGTTATGCCATTGGATAAAAAATATACAGAAAGAACTTGCAGGGAACGTGTTATATTATCACCATAAAAGATGCGTTCATTTAAGAGGGTGTATTGCCAGAAACAAATATTTGAGACTTTCGGAAAACAACGTTATTATTCACGGAGTTAGCTGCCTTGATCCAAGAATGAAACAATGTGGAATTGAAACTACCACCTCAACTTGCGAAGGGGCATGAACTTATTAAACTCCACTTTTGGAAGAGTAAGTTGTTGCTGATTCGACTGATGTGTTCTATGTGAAGTCACTTTTCTGCTATTTTGGCTAATGGGGACAATGAGGTTCAATGGTGATTAGGTGAAAGTGACAAAGGGGGGGGGGGGGGGGCAAATACACGCAGACACTGAAAATACAACCCTTTGGTTCCAGGCGTCGGAGAATCGTTCGCCTGCAAGATTAAAGTTTCCAGGGTAAACTGCTCAGGATAGAGGTTGACATTTGAGCGCTTTCGAAAAGGTCACGCCATACAACCCAAGTCGTCTGTGAAAATGAGATGAATTACCGGGCATGGGGATCAAATTCGATTAATTCATTGTGTCCAAAATCACATTCTACAAAATGTAAACTATTTGTTACCTCAGTGCATGTGTTCATCTAACCATACGTGCGTTACTTCTTCCGCATGAGTAACGAAGACTTACTTTAGAAAACGAATTACAACTAACAGATTTTTCAATGTTACTTGATTATTGCTTTTGGGAGATATTTTGTCAAAATAGCCTTTCATAAGCCTGGGGATACTTTATGAAGAATGAACAAAGAATTGCCTTTTCCGTGTGTGTGTGTGTGTGTGTTTGTGTGTGTTTGTGTGTGTGGGGGTGCGTGTGTGTGTGTGTGTTTACATTCCCAATAAGACATTAATTTTAATCCAAATATCTAGTGGCGGCGATTTGTAGGAGCGAGAGGGGAGTCCCCCCGCCACATACTCCCACTTGTTGCACCCGCACTATGGCCTCTTAAGGCTAAGACTTTTCTACCAAAAAAGTAAACTGTCCTTGCCCCCAAGTTTTGGCACCCGATAGCCGTTACTGCAAACATTCAGATACATTTGTCAGCTGTAAAAACCTTGTAAGCCTAGAAAAGTGATCATTAACCCCCAGGTTTCAGTCAAAAACTCATATGATGAAAATAATATGATCAGGAACATGCATTTAAATTACGAAAAAGTAATTTAATCCTTCACCATTGTCTACCATCACAATTTCTATCACTGTCGCCTAATATATAAAGTGGAGTAGGTACGTGCCTTGTATTTTTGCACTTGAAGGACAAAATGTGACGCAACCAATTCACATTTATTTCACTACATTGACATGAAGGAAAGAATCTGATTAGAATGTATGGCTGCACACAAACAAACACTTACCTTGAAATAATTGTCCATCGGAGACAGAGATGTGAAACAAGATGCGAGAATAGATTAGAAAAGAAAGAGGGAAGACACACACACATACATGTGATGTGTGTGTGCATGGCAGTTAAGAGAAACATTTGAAGAATGGAACAAGAGAAAATGAAAGGGAGAAAGAGGTAACAAGCTGAGAAAGAAAGATATAAGAAGGAGTAAAACAGAAAAGATGAAAAAGAAAGCGAAAAGAACTGAAGGAAAATCGGGAGTGTAAGAGAGAAGGGGATACATATGCATGTATGTCATGCATATATGTGTCTTACCCTATATGGCCTTACATTTATACGTGCCCACCCTAATATATCAATATACAGCTTCTGCCCACCCGGTCGAAAATTTCTGGCGCCGCCCCTGGTGGGATCCATGAGTATTACCGTGCAAATTGTCCATCACCATGTTCGTGCACTTTATCTGACCCAAGAGATGCTTCAAGAATTAAAAGAAAACTAAAAAACAAGCTGTTTACAACTTGTGCACCAGCATACATAAAAATCCATCGCTTAGAAACATTTACAATGTAAGAGAAAAATTAATGAAAGTAGTCATGGACGATTTCTACGGTAATACTCATGGATCCCACTGTACATGATTATGCTACTTTTATTACATTATTATAAGCATCTTCTAACCTTACTCTGTAAAATAGTTTTATGCATGCACGTTAAATACACAGTGTTGTATTAATGTGTAAATCTGGTCACAACACTTAAATACAGTAAAATCTCATTAATCCGAACCCTGATAAGATGAACTTTGCTTAATCCGGACAGGCAAAAAAAAAAAAATAGTGTGATGCAGAGCCAGGTTTGTCGGGCACATCATCATAATATGGATATCGTGAATGTACATACTGCATTGTATGCACAGTATTGCTTTTCATTTTACTGTACTGTATAGTGTATTTAGGCCTATGCTCTTTAAAAACACCATAATAAATGTGTTTTATTGCTATAAACGGAGTTTTAATGCACTTTCTACTGTTCCTTTAGGTTATTTCAGTTAATCCAGACTAATGGGGGGGATAAGTTGACCGGTTTAACGAAAGTCTGGATTAACGGGGTTTTACTGTAAATACATTTCAATTCAGATTCAATTTTTTGTGGCATTGACCAAAAAGGTGTTATTTATGCTGAGAACTAAACCTAACAACGAAGGCATTCCGCACTGACATCACAACATGATGTTGTTATTGCTTGTGCAATGAGTGAGACCCCTTTCACTAACTAACGAACTCTCTAGCCTTCTTAAACCCGAAGGTTCATGGCTGCAGCAACACAGGCCTTCCATCTGTCCCTATCTTGAGCAAGATCTATATACTCTTTTCCATCCCTACCAATTTCCTTTAGGTCCATCTCATCGTTGTCCCTCCATCTTCGTCTTGGCCTTCCTACAGGTCTCTTACCATCAGGTTTCCCAACAAGAATCCTGTAAACTTCTCTTTCCCCTCCCATTCGTGACACATGGCCTGCCCACTTAAGTCTTCTTGATTTAATCATTCTAATAATATCTGGACATGAATACAATTTATATACTTCTAAATTATGTAACCTTCTCCACTCACCTGTCTCCTCATCCCTTTTAGGTCTAAATATTTTCCTAAGGATTTTATTTTCAAATACTCTCAATTCATGTTCCTCTTTCAATGTAAGGGACCAAGTTTCACACCCATATAATACTACAGGCAAAATTACTATTTTGTATATTTTAACTTTTAGTTTCTTAGATATTAAACGAGAAGACAGAAGTTTATGAAGAGAGAAGTAACATGCATTTCCTGAATTAAGCCTACTTTTTATTTCCTCTTTAACATAATTTTCATTTGTTAATATTACTCCTAAGTATTTGACCCCTTTCATAATTTTCTCAATTGTGTCTTTCAGTGAACAAGCAACCTGGAAGCCAAAGATTCAGACAAAGACTGCTGAGCGTCCCTAGTGAGAGTGTATCGATGTTGGCCAGCCTCTACGGCAGCCTAGGCCAGAAGGGGACCCTCGTACGTGCCAGTACATGTCCAAACTTGAACGAGACCTTGCACGACGTCACTCAGATGTCGGAAATTTCCATGCAAGCAAGGGGGAAAGTGAGACCACGTACATCGCCGGTAAGACATACTAGAAATTATTGCTGTGTGTATATCATTTTTTTTCTTTGGTTTTATTAGTGCAACTTTTATTCTGCCATCGACCAGCTTCAATAACACAAAAGGAGACCAGCAGTGAATTTTTATATTTAAGTATCTAATTATTTATACACAAAAATACTATATTAATATTTATTAAAGGCCCAGACACCTGACTTCTGCGGTTTACAAACGATTCCGGAATACACAGATTAGTCAGCTTCCGGTGTGAATTTGTTGAGATATTAGACCCAAAATACTTCTTAGTGGTTACTTCACTGAGTACTTACGTCTTAGATGTAGCCACTTAGCTATTTAATTCACTTGGCGATAAACACGCTGAAAAACACTAACGATGAACACTTAGGGGGAGTTGGGGGGAAAACACAAATCTTGCTGATAACGAATTGGACGTCTTCAATCTTCTAATCCTCCTGTCGTTGGTTCATAATAAACATGTAGCCTCTCTTCTTTAGTAACCCTTTTTCATGTTCTGATAGGAATACTGCACAGGCCGATAGTTCACTCACAGTTTATTCTTTAGACACTATCTCTCTTTCCGGCAGAGATCATGGCCGTTAGTTCACTTACAGTTTGTTATTTGGCCCGCGAAACCAATAACCAACGTAACACGGATCCTAACCGTATCAATGCTTGACTCGGACTGTCCTCTGCGACGCACTTCAACCGTTCTCCAGAAAAGACGTTAACTTCTCTCGCCACCCTTTTTTCGCCAGCGAGGGCGGGTCAACTTTTATAAGGGGTGCGTCAAGATCGGTTACATGTGTGCTAATGTTTCTAGATATGTACATAAAGTTTATTGTTTTGTACATGCATTTGAAATCACTAACTTTATTTTTGCTTACCGAAGTGTCAGGGACGTTGGAAACTTCTTTTAAGGCTTAGGAGGAAGCAAATTGATTTTATCGCTGCCTGGTTCACCTTTCCCATTTCTGTTTTTGTCTGTCTCTGGCATCCCATACAGCACACATCTCCGAGTGATATACATATGATCAGCGTGGTATTTAAGAAATTTCCAGTGAGGGGGAAATTCTAATAACTGTCTAGGGACAGCATGATATAATGATTTTACGCCTTTAAAATTTCCCCCCATGGATAAAATTGATCAAGCAGAGGGGGGAAATCCCCCATCCACCCCTACAAATACCACCCTGCATATGATATTCACAGTGTCTAGATCAGATGCATAGATATTATGGATATCCCCCCATTAGACATCCAGTTCTGGATGTCCATTGGACTTTTGCTGTCTCATGTCATTCTACAGACTATATTTCTCTTTCTTCCCCCCCCCCCTTCTCTTTCATTGTTTGCCTCACCTTTCTCTTAGTGTCTCTAATTCCTATCTCTCTCCTTTTGCTCCCAGCGTCTCCCTTCATTTTTCTGTCTTGCTGTTTCTACCCTCCTTGCAGGGCCAGATTAAAACTAAATTGGGCCTGATGCTTGAAATCTTCGGTGAACAATAAACAACAATATACACAAGTTACGTCACAGTGCAAAGAATAATAGTAACTGTACAATAAGTAACGCTGTGCCTAGGCGTCCGAAATTGAGGCTCCAAATTTCATTCTGATTTATTTTCAGGTTAATATAGCAAAAGAAAACTGTTCAGCTTTCGGAAAATTCTCGTCTGATTTCATCTGGGCCTATTTCAGGAATGGGCCTAATGCTGCAGCATCAATAGCACCAATCTTAATCCGGCCCTGCCTCCTTGCCTTCCTCTCTCCCATTTCTATCTGGTTCTTGCATCTCTAATTGTCTCATTCTCCATTAGGTCACTCTGTCCCCCTTTTTTGCTGACCTCCGTGGCAAAGTGGTTAGCACAGCATGCTACAACACGAGGAGTTTAGGGTTCTGGTTCTCAACCTGGGCACGGATGTTCTTTGTGAGTGTCCCTTCATCAGTTTCATCATAACATCATCTTCACAATTAGCCAAAAGTGTCAGAAAAGTGAACTAAATCAAAATGAAACAATCTGTCCATTTTTGCTTATTTTTGTACATATTCTTCTTTTTCTCTATCCTCATTTTTTAATTTTTCTTTTTGCTTTAATTTCCTTGTCTCTCTATATATACCGGGTGGTCCAAAAGTCCCAGAACGGTCACATATCATGAGAAATACACATCGAATCGGAAAACGAAAAAATATGTGTTTAATAAGTGAAAGAAAGCTATTCAATGATATCACACTTGATTCCCCACCCCCACCCCCTGGGGTGAAATTTGAAATGGAAACCCCCATTTTGTATTGTAGAATCCAATAGAGGACTTCATTCCGAGTCCAACGAGTTATCAACCATTCTTCTAGCTCAATTAGGAACGGAGATATGGCGATTTTAAATTTTCGCCAAAAAAGTGATAATTTCATAAGACCCCAAAAAAAAAAAAAAAATTCAAAGGGACGCTCTGCTCCTAATTGAGCTAGAATGAAAGCGATTGCAGATTCGGAATCTGCACGTCAAGACCTTTCAATACCCCCTTCCATATACGAAAATTTAAAATCGCCATATCTCCATTCATAATTGAGCTAGGAGAATGGTTGATAGCTTGTTGGACCCAGAATGAAGTTCTCTTTCCGATTCTACAATACAAAATGGGGTTTCCATTTAAAATTTCACAGTTGCCCCCCGTCCCACCCTCAGGGGGTGGGGAATCACGTGTGATATCATTGAATAGCTTTCTTTCACTTATTAAACACGTATTTTTTCATTTTCCGATTCGATGTGTATTTCTCTCGATATGTGCCCGTTCTGGGAATTTTGGACTTATGTTTGTCTGCATGGGCTTCACTTGGGGTGGAGGGCAGAATGAAACTTGAGACTTAACTTTAAGAGGATGCAGAACCCAGAAACTTTCAGTTACATAAAATAATTTTGCTAAATAACCGTTACATTTCATAATCATAAAAAATACTCTGTTTCTTTCTTCCTTAAATCGCAAAGGTTAACAAAAATATCCTTTGCTTGTAAATTTTAATAAGCCCGATTTATCTTTCGGGGGGGGGGGGGTCAAGTACCCCTTTGGCTTTGCAAAGTTACATCTATTTCGGTCTGCCTTTCTCTGTATGTGTGTGTCTATTTTATGACCTCTCTTTGCATAATTGTCATTTTCCCTTTGTCTGTCAATTATGAAAGTTATCTTTCAGGAATATTAGGATCATCATCCTTCTGGGTATGCTGTTGGTACGTATGTACATATTTATCAAATTAATTGCATTTGCCATTACTGGCTAGGATGAATTCTCATCTTTCATCATCTTCCTCCTACAGGCTTCTGAAGAGACAATTCCTTTCAGCAACGAGACTGTTGGGAAGATCCTAAGCAGGAGGAGGGTGAAGCTGACCCCAATTAAGAGGGAGAATAGTGACGAGGCAGTTCCAAGCCAACACACTGAAGAATAGTAACAAATACAATGCTGCAAATTCTGGTTTCAAATTGAAAACCTTTCTTTACTTTTGCAAATGAATTGATTACGCTAGAGATTTTCTCATTATTTGGCTTGTAAATATGAAAACACAATCCATGAACTCCATATGTGTCTATTGGCAAAATAAAATTTGTATACAAGTTTTTGTAAAAAAACAATATGTCTTGAGCATGTGAAGTGCACATGTATCCATTAGTAACTGAAGAGAAATTCATGTTTAATCTTTGTGGATATAGTTGCTGAATGTTGCTTCTTTTTGTGTGTAATTATCTACAATAAACTATTTAAGTACTATATTCTAACTACTTTTTAGTTATTTATGTGTATACATATTGCAGACAGTAGGGGTACAAGTGATGTGCAAATTTTGCCTAACGCCTTTTTGTTGCATAAATGATCACAAAGGTTCCACGAACTGTTTTCACATGATCGGTAGTGCAAAAAGGAAGCAGTGATAGTGAAAATGGAATGCAAATAATGCAATTATTATAACATTTAGTATTCCCTATGAGAGACCTGCAATAGAATTAAGCATCATGAAATGCAAATACTGCTCCAACAATTTTTTAAAAAAGGTACCAGGGGGTTATAATTAAAGTGACGGTGTTCAGAATGGTACAGCACGGGCTGTAATGAGAGTAGCAGTCTGAAACTTCGTAGATATGCTAATGAAGCAATGCGCTCGCGAATTATGAAGAAAAAAATAGTTCTAATTCTCGCCACCAGGGTAAAAAATGGCTCTGTAAGCAGTCAAAATGTGGTATAGTTACAGGAAAAAGGCAGGAAAGATCAAACACATGAGAACAATGGTTCTGGCATGTTTATTAGGAACTATGGTTACAAGAACTGTTCAATATGGCCTCCCAATTCAGCAACATGCTGCATTCTTAACACGGCATGGTCGACGGTTGCTCGCAGCATGTCTGGTGAAATCTGAGCAACATGTCGTTGTATGCTAGCTTTCAGATCAGGCAGAGACCGGACATGTCCCTGATAGACACGATCTTTTAAATATCCCCACAGCCAGAAGTCACATGGATTAAGGTCAGTGGATCTGGAAGGCCATGCATCTGGAAACTGCCTAGAGATGTTGCGGTCATTAGTGAAGGTTTCTCGCAGCATATCTTTCACGTGGCGAGCGACATGTGGTGTTGCCCCATCTTGCATGAAAATGGTGGTGTTCACAGTTCCGTTCTTGCAAAGCTGGAATCATGTGTTGCACAAGGAGGTCCCTATAATGTGCAGATGTTACTGTACACCTAACAGGCCCTCGAGGTGTCATCTCCTCAAAGACAAACAGACCAACAATGAAAGAGCTAGTGAACCCACACCAACCAGTCATGTAAACTGAGTGCAATGGTTGTTTCTGCACAACATGTGGACGAGTGGAACCCCATATGCGACAGTTTTGAGTATGCATTGAGTATGCACCGTCCAGAGTAAAATGCGCCTCATCAGTCCACAGAATATTCCCCGGCCACATGTAATCCATTTCCATGCATGCCAAAAACCGATGGGCAAACTCACGCGTTGTGGAATATCTTGGGGTTTCAATTGGTGCCCAGTTTGAATCTTGTAGGGATACCAGTGTAAAATGCACCACAAAACCTTGCGAACTGTTGACCAGGGGAGTGACAATTCACGTGCCACAGCTCTAGCACTGGTTGCAGAAGTTGAGGCATGTGCTGCACGGTCAGCTACAGCTACAGAAACTTCGTCCACAACTTCCACGGGTATGGGCCGCCTTCCTCTCCCTGGTGCAACACCCAATTCACCTGTTTCCTCGAATTTCTTCATCATCTTCTTCAGCCCATTAATTGACATGGGCCCTCTTCTCAGCCCTTTCTGTTGGCGATATTTCCGCAGTGCAGCGTTGCTATTGCTCCCATTCTGGTAAAACAACTTCACCAGCAGTGCACGGTCTTTCTTCGCAATAGCCATTGCTTTTTACACAGAAATATTCGAACTTTTAATGTTCGGCGAACGTTCACAACACTAAAGGAAAAAAAGCAACAAGCGTCACCAACAACAACCAGGGAGCTCACACAATGGTTAGGCAATGTCACAGACTTTGACATCAGTGTTACGGAGAATTCCACGTTTTGACTGCTTACAGTGTCATTTTTACCCTGGTGGCGAGAATTGGAACTATTTTTTGCATAATTCGCAAGCACATTGCTTCATTAGCATATCTACGAAGTTTCAGACTGCTACTCTCATTACAGCCCGTGCTCTACCACTCTGAACACCGTCACTTTAATTATAACCACCTGGTACAAGCTTCGAGTCAAATATTTTTTTTTTTACTCCAAAGTGATTGCATTCTTCTTAAGAAGGACGATTAGAATGTGCCTACTCGCTACCATAAAAGAAAGGCTGGACATGGTTAACGTTTTGACAATGAAAAAATGAGTGACCGTGAGAATAGAAGTATTCTATTCCCTTTTGGTTACCACAAAGTAAACATTTACATGTAAGCACATGGAACAATTATGTGGATCCTCTTTTATGCTCTGAAAATCAAGTATGCAGATGATACAAGGCTCTACCCAGTCCTCCTAGAAAGAGTCTAAATTCAGGCAAAGTGAGCAACTAATGGCCACCAGTGTGCATTTCATCTACAGTCCCTAAACTTTCCTTACCTCACCTTTGGTGAAAGGTATTGTTTCAGCTTAGTTTACTTTGATAGATATCAGCATTTACTTGATGTACATATAGCAGACTATTTGAAACAAGTGTCATGTGTTGTGGAAACAGCAAGCACCACACATCGCATTATTGGACAGTCCAGAAACAATTCCCAGACATCAAATATATGACTGATATATTTGTGAGAAAACTGTGAGTAGCCAACTCAAAGGCAGATTCGCTCATGTCTTAGTCTCGTCTTGTCTCGTACAGCTTCTACTTGTCTTGCTTGTTTTTTGGTTCATCTCATTGTGAACCAGTCCGTCGACCACAGCCTAGAAATTTCAATCGTTCAAGTTTCAAGTTACAAGAAAGCAGAAAGAATGTTATTTTTGTAGTTAATAACAGGCAAAGTTCAGTCGGTTCATATTCTAACAGAATAACCAAAGTAAAAAGGCATTTTTTATCGAAAAAGTTTAGCATACAATGAATGATTATTATGAAATAATTTTTGAAGCTTTCCTGGTGGAAATTGATGAAGAGGTTTCCTCGGAATATCAACCACGTGATTTCCAGATACACGTCCGAGCTTTTGAGAGCCAACATCACACTCATCTTTAGGGATTGAAGTGAAGATGAGAGTGACGTTAGCTCTGAAAAGCTTGGAAGCCTATCCGGAAATCACCGGTTTGATATCCCAATAAAACCTCTTCCAATTGATTATTATGTTTAATTATTATATTTTCATATTCTATTATATTCTATTATAACATGAGATTTTAATGTTGGAAGTCTCCCATAAACTTTAAAGCTTTTTCTTGAACAAGATGTGTCAAAGTTGTAAAAGTTAATAACGGGATAACTATACATCTGAGTACACTAACTGCATGAAATGTAAAAAGAAGACAATGAGAAACAAGACTTACGAGGTGTGGCTAGAAAAAAACTGGATTGATGTTGCTGTCGACAAACGACAAGAGCGTGAAGGTCAAGCGGTGCATGAGTGTATAACGTGATATCCTGCCTATCGACTGTGTGATTTTCCAGGGTGCGCGGTGCTCAGTTCTGCTGTAGCTTGTAGACGAGGTGAACTGTACGTCTGTGCTCCGTCGGAAAAATGTTAAGTGTGAAAGTGGAACAGCTAATCAATTTGAAGTTTCTAATGAAACTTGGAAAATTCGCCACAGAAACTTATGGTTTGTTGAAGGAAGTATACCGCGATGAGTGTTTATCACCCACACAAGTGTTTGAGTGGTTTCAAAGGTTTAAAGAGGGACGAGAAGTGATCGCAGACGACTCACGTCCTGGATGTCTTGCAGGTCAAAAACTGAATCAAACATTGCAAATGTCGGTGAATTGATTCGAACATATCGTCCTTGAGTATTCAAGCTATTGCAAAATAACCAACATTATTAAATTACGGTGCTGACGACCCTTCGTGAGCGAGTAAGAAGACAACGACCTGATTTGTGGAAAAGCAAGTTATGGATTCTTCATCAGGGCAATGCTTCTGTTCACAACGCATTGTCAGTCAAGGCTTCTTTGGCCAAGCATGGGATCCCAGTGTTAGAACATCCACCCTATTCGCCGGATATCACTCCATGCGACTTTATTTTATTCCCAAAGGTCAAATCAGCACTGAAAGGAACCAGATTTACGACCATAGAATCTGTGAAAACAAAAGCGACGGAGGTCATGAACATGGTTTCAGAAAATGATTTCCAGCATTGCTTCCAGAAATGGAAGATTCGTATGGAGCAGTGTATCAATAGTGCAGGGGAGTACTTTGAAGGGGATAATGTTCATATTGTACAAAATAACCAATACAAGATTTTGTAGCAACAGTCTGGTTTTTATCTAGCCACACCTCGTATATCATTTTCTTCAATATTTAGGGGAATCTAAAGAAGTTTTAACAGTTGAGCTATACATTCACTCATGTAGTGAATCGAAAAGTAGTATCTCACCAAGAATATAATAATAATAATAATTATTATTATTACTATTTCTACTATAAAAGTTCTATCAAAGGGCTGACAACCCTTACAAACATTTCTGGTGATTCCCATGCTCTTGTTTCTCTCAAGTTGTCTTATATTGATTATCTAGCCTCATCACCCTCATCTCAGATTTCATTTAAACTCCTCTCTCTTCTCATGTTTTGTCTCAGCTTTCATGTAATCTTATTCTAAAGTCCACTCCCTCACTTCATCTAGTCCCAGACATACCTTTTTTGGAACTCCCGACAAAACTAGTATTTCCTCACTTTATCAGACTTCTCTTTAGGTTATGTACAGATTTGGAACAGTAGCTGCGAAGATCACGTGGCCCTCTAACTGGTCTTCTAAAATCAAGTATGAAAATAAATGAAATGAATAAAAATCAGTCTTTCCATTTTTTATTCTTGGTTTATGGAACAGTGAATGTTATCGTGACACAGAGTTACTAAGTATTTCGAGTTTATTCCAATTTTACTTCATAGAAATACCACAAGCATTTCTAATCTTAAGTTTCACACTTTTACATCCACACAAATATAATTGTATTACATTTTACTGTTAGATGTGCATTACATATTTCCATTACATTATGTGTTTTGAGAGAGGTAGATAGGGTAACAAACAAACAGGTTATGTTACTCGCTTCAAGCACCAGATACAAAAACATCATTGCAATATTCCTTTTTCGTTTTATCACCTAGTAATTCTACAAAATAGTCTCTTCCATAGGATTTATTTACTGGCTAAAATGCATTGTTTTGACGTACAGTCTTTCTTTTTAAACCTATTTGCAATCATGTTGTTCTGTGAAGAAAATATCTTACTATATACCTGCTTTTTAAAATTTATCAGTGTTAATAATTTTTATTTAATTAAAAATATGGAGGCACCATGACAACTTGCAATTTATTTGACTGTTTTTAAACTGAAAAATATATTGCAATGAAATACTAGAATGCACAGAAATTATGGGAAAATACAGAAAATAAATTTAAAACCTTGAAATATCAAAACTTATTTCCGATGATGCTTCATCATATCCACCCAGATGAAATCATGACACACTGTTGTATTTAAAACACATAAATTTATAAAATAATAAATACAAAATGTCAAGATAAGTTCGGTAGTAATGCAAGGGCCATTACATTCAAAAATAATAATTTGAAATTTAAGTAACCCGAACAACACACGTAAACTGGTATATTTTTAATATTTTTAGTGTCAATTAATCTAGAAGAATAAGTGGCACATAAGATAATATTTACGGCAAAGACATATTGCAAATCTAAGCTGTATTTATGGTTTTCCACACAGAATATTTAATTTCATTAAAAAAAAAAGCAATTTGAGGGTTATAATAATAATTTCGTTCAGAGTTCACCTTTTACACAGTGTCTAAAACTTATTTTAAAAGTTATATTCATAACTTTTTGGCTGGCAACTGGCCCCTCCCCCAACTAGTGCCAAATTTTACTTAAGCATCTGGGTGTAATAGAAAAGGTATATATTTTCAAGATCAGATCCAGGGTGTTATTTGAAGGGGAAATTTCCCTATCTGATGCTGCATACCTTCTCTGGTTTCTTTTTGGGAGGATTTTTTTACATATAGCCTACTGCTTCAAAGGATGTTTCTGGAATTACACCCTTCCCCCTTTCCACACTGGCTGTAACTTATAAATAATTAGTAAGAGTAGCACGAAACAGACATTCCCCAGGATTGAAATTGATGAAAAATGTTTAGTAATTCAGCAATGAACTTGTCGAGTTTCAAGACTGTAACACGCTCAATTAATTTATTCTGTAAATAAAGTTCATTTTAATTCAAGAGCTGCATAAAATGGGATGATCCTTTCCGAAATAGGTCAATAATATGAATTCTCATTGCAGCAGTGAATATAGCTACAATGAAAGTACAGAAATATGCAACTCTGCTTTCTGCATTTTGCTGCACCTGGTATAACCAAATTGTTTTCTGCAAGTACGGCAAAAGAAGTCGTTAAGCCTGCTTACAGTTCTGCAGGGTATTCATAAAAGAAAAGGGGGGAGGGGGGCACGATGAAATAAATCATTCTTTACATTGTACCAATTTGCTCTGCTTTTAAGTTTTTTTTTAAAATAAATTTTTCAAAGGAACTTTCCCATTTTTATTATTTCATGACTCCATCCATAAACAAAACAGATACACAGAGTGGCATGAGCATGGGGAGGAGAGAGGGGGGGGGGGGTTGTTAGGGGTCATCTCTTCCCCTTTGGCCCAGTATTCCTAAAACAAGATCAAAGTCAGAAAAAGCTGGCAAAATGAGCACTGACTGCTAAAAGAAGTACACATAACCCCACCTTCTTTGAAAATCCTTGTTACGCCAATGGCTACAAACTTAAATAATAATAATAATTGAATCCAGAAAGAAGAAAGGCACAACCTTGGTGGTTGTCCAGTTCTTAGAAAGAGCATTTTTTTAGTAAAAACCAGTGGCGTGCATACAAGGTAAGCTACCGAGGCCCTGCTTCAGTATGCAATTCGAATTTTGCATAACTCCCAGGATACTTATAGACTCCCCGAAAGTGTCGAGAGGCATTTTTGCGGAGCCTGTGAAAGACTAAAATGCCGCAAAGCAGTGGCGTGCGGGGTTTTCATAAAGGGAAGCCTGCCCCTTGATGTACTATTGTTTATTTAAAAATTATATATTCAGTGCTTTGGCTATCTACGCACACTACTGGTAAAAACACATATTTTACCTTTCGAGTTTATGGAGGAAAGAGGGGGGTATTGTAACGTGGTGCATATTTTGTGTAAAATAAACACAAAATAATTAACAAAGAACCCAGCCACAGGCATATCGCAATGGCTTAACTTACAGAACAACATAAAGCTTTAGTATCAAAACATTCAACGTTTTATTTCGTACATGAAGCATAGAGAATTACATTCTTCTATTAGAATGGAACAGGTACTTTAATCAGGTGTACTAAAAATAATACTGTTAATAACATTCAAAAATATTAAATCAATTCTGCACATACAAGGATCATAGAGAAGAACAAAACCTGAAAAAAAAATGCTATGTAGTAAGGTTATTTTACAGAACCTGAATAAAAATGTGAAAAAATTCATAAATTATGCTTAATTCCTTCTTCTCAAATTTTCCATCTCGTTTCTTCATTCATTTTTACACATTAATCATACTATGAAATGGCAGTGCTTTATTCTGTCCTTCCTACATATTTTCTAAATACATACAATAATATATATATATAATAAATACTATATATATTCCTCGACTGAACGTTAATTACATTTTATGATTATTAACAAGGTTTGTTATTATAAAATGTTGCATTTCTTAATATACTTTGTTTCAAACTTAAACTAAGTTCTGAAATTTTGAATGGATGATTCCTAACATTTGTACACTAACTCCAAGATGGAAATAACAAATTGTTACTAATACAACAAGAGCACTACACACAATACATAGCAATCTGTGCAAATACTCCATCTTTTTTGTTTTACTCTGAAATTTGTGTTTTAGCATTCTAATAATCTATGCCTGATAGTTCACTAGAAAAAGCAATCAAAACATTCTAACAAATGAAAATCAATATTACGTACAAAAATATAAAAGAAAGTTCGCACAGATCTAAATTGTTTTTAAGAAAAAATCAACATTCCTTGCATGGAATTTTAAAATTTCTTCCCCAAAATACAACTAAGACGAAATCACAAGCAAATATATATATATTTATGTATATATCTACAGCAAGAGTCCACTACAGTTTTTACATCAAGACCTGCAGAAATAACACTGCAGTTTCAACTAATCAAATAGCGAAGCCATGTTATAAAATCTCATGTAGAGCTGCTTTAAATTGTTTGATGCACCTTTTAACTACCAGAAAACAAATTATGAATATTGATATGTTAAAGCTCAACATATGAACGACTGAAATACTAATATGCTGAAATTCCAAAAGTCTTACATTTTGGTATCATGGTATTGGTGGCGATTGGGTTACAAAAACTGGGGGGGAGTACCAAAACTGGAGGGGGAGACGGTATATTTTCCTTCTTTATATAAGGTTTAGCATAGTATGGGGGCAAAACTGGCAAAAAGTGGGGGCAACTGCCCCCCCTAATCTCCGCCACTAATGCCATGAAAAAATTGTTCATGTAATCTTCATTCTACATTTACTTCTTGTTGTTAATTTATGACATAAAATCTGTTTAATTTACAGTTGTCACAAGCAAATAAACAAGCATCCTCTCTCGATGCAATATTTCAGGAGAACATATCTTCCTTTCACCATACATTTATTTGAAAATTGATTAATGTTGCAGTTATAACAATAGAAGAAAATAAAAAAGCGAGAGACAGTTATACAACAAATCTCATCAATAATATTTTGGCAATATTTTATGTGTCAAAATATTATTGAGAAGATTCACCGCATAAGAGTTTTTGTTTGTTTGTTAAAATTAAATTTCTCCTATCGTTATAACTGTAATATTATAGGAACCGAATTAACTCTTGAAGCTTTCCTGACAACGAATGATGAAAATATACTTTCAGGCTATTTACCAGGTGAGTTGTAGAAAAGATTCCAATTTTTTGAGAACTAACTTCACCCTCATCTTCAGGGCAGAAGTGCGGTGTTGAGGTTCAACCCTGCGTATATATGTTCCGAGACGGAGATTCCCAGTGAGGATCAAATCTTCAAACTACTGGAACTGCATCAAGAGGCAATAGGTATTCATGTAGAAAAACGGAATCATAATCATGACACAGGACTTGAACTGGACCCAGCCTGGCTAGCAATAGCCAACCAGCAGCCTGGATGCAGCAGACACAGCTCCCGATTGGTCGACCATCGTAACCTCCATCTTCGAACACATGTGCTCCAGGTTGATGCTCGGCACCGCACTTCTACCTTGAAGATGAGAGTGACATTAGCTCTCACAGCTTGGAATCCTTTCCACAATTCACCTGGTCAATAGCCTGAGAGAATCTTCTCGTTGTAGGAATTGTAGCTTTCCTGGCGATGTGATTTGAACAACAGTTCTCGGGATACCAGCCATGTTAAGTTGGCGCTACTGTCCAATATTTCGAGCACATGCATTGCTTGATCATCTACAGGGACGAGAGTAATATATGCACTTGAAACATTTGATATCAATGCTGATTTAACCTGACTGGTAACATGAGAACGCTTGTTCGAACTGTAACATTGATCAAATTACAAACAAACGTCTGTTCTCTCTCAAATTTAAAACCAGGAAAGGTGTATACGTGCTTGTAACAACTGTAAACTACAAGACATATTCTACAATGGAAGCAATACATACATATCAGAAGAATTATCATCTGTATGCATGTGTAGTTGTAGCTTCAAAACAAAGAAAAATTAACATCTGTATGCATGTGTAGTTGTAGCTTCAAAACAATGTTATAAAAAGCAAAATCCATTGATGATTTCTAACTTTGTTCTGAAGTTAGAGGGTTTAAATTAAAATGTTTGCCAACTTTGAAAGTAGAAACATAGATGATGCGAAACTATGTAATAAGTATCCTTTAGTTCTTTCTCATGTCTTTACTCTGTCTAATTGCTAGTGAGGTTTTCTTTCTTCAATCTGATGAAAGTTCTAGCGAGAGAGATTATCACTCCTGGGTGACTAGAAAAGCAAGTAGTAATAGCTACTTTTATTTTATTTCCTTTTGTTCTATTTTAAGCTGGTGGGTTATAATTGAAGGATTATACGTGGACATCTACATGTTATTTCTCAAGGTTTTCTTTTCCAAATTAATACAGCTCCCTCAAATGTACCTTTTACTTGAAATTACAGCACTTTTTTCACGATTCTGTACCAGTCTTATTTGAAAGTTCTCTATAATAATTAAGACAAAGTATTGTGATGGATATGAAACTGCACTTGCGACTCAAATTTACTTTCCAGGGGAGCTGTGACCCCCCCCCCCCATCCCCATCCCCATCCATCCTGCCCCACTGTCTCTTTCACAAGCCCAAGCCTGTAGTTCCTCTGTATGATAATTTAAATAGAATCAAAATCAAAAATAATTGTTCAGCGAGTTGTTCCATTCAGATATCGCATGATCCTATCATTAATGGTGCATTGTGGCAGCATGTTATATTTTATAGAAGAGGTAAGATGACCAGACGCTCCTGTTTTTAAGTCTGTTCCGATTTTTTTTAAACATAAAACAGGATGCCAAAATGTCCATTTTTGTGAGAACGATTTATCGGCATAGAATCACTGCAACACTTAGCGATTGTTGGGTAGAAATTATTTCACATTCCAATGTTAATTTTTTTAAAATATTGCAGTTTCTTCTCTGTTTATGTGGAACTAGAACCCCCCACTGAACGAGTGTTTTTATCCATGAATGGTTTGTGGACAAGTGACAAGAATGTTTTTTTCAGAACAAACTTTTGAAAGCTACGTTGATTAATAAGGTGAAGTTTAATCACATGTGTGTAAACTTTACAAAATATTATTTGAAAAGAAGGATGTATTGAAGATCCATTTGTCGGCAAAATATAAATGAGTGACTTCTCTAAAGGACTGCTTGGTTGTAGTGCAGTGCATATTTATGTATACATAATTTATTTTGTTTCCAAACATAAGTATTTATATACTACCGCGTCACTCTTTCCCCATTATGAATATGTATTTATGACGAACAATTATTATATTAAAATGTGTACACTTTGCCATCTCGTTTTGTTCAGTTTTTCCTTCAGAAAAATATGAAACAAGTCCCATTTTGTTGTTCTAAAATCCGATCACCTTAAGAAGAGCCCATGTTCATTGTGTCCCCACCCTCCCCAGTACTAAAAATTTAGCACGGTAACATCCACATTGCTCCACTGTATGATAATCCAAAACAGAACAAGAACAAAGAGAATCGACATAGCATATTAACTTTCCAAGAAATTTAAGAAGAAAACAATACATCCTGTTACACAAATTCTATTGATAAATTCAAAACCAGGGTAGGAACTCTTACACTAACAATGGCATATCTACAGTGACTTGGGCACCTATACACCAACAGTTGCAGTGAAGGAAAAAAAAAGCTGAGAATCTTCAGCAAATTAACAGACATCCATAAAAACGTGCCAGAATAAATTTTTGCATGTTGTTTTCCATTAACTTGAAAGATGTTACAGTGACAGAGCTTTACATAAGGAATAATTCACACATTGGAATGAGCCAATCAGATGTAACGTTTCACGCTGACAGGCTACGCAAGCCTACATTCGATTGGAGAAATCCTCACGCGACATGTGTCACTTGTCGCTTCGATGTGAATTCTTCCTAACACAAAATAAATATGGGGAATACTGTTGCAGAAAGATCATGTAATTAAAGTAAGAAATATCCCGCATTCACAGTTACTATTGTGCATTGATTTTAGTGGAGCATCATTAACTTTTTATTGAGCTCCTCTCAGTAACAAATAAATATGACTTACAATGAAAAACTTTTGACACCACCCCAAGATGCTAATTTTTTGATATCTCAGCATAGTAATATTTCTTTGTACTTAAAGTACATAAAAACAAATTTCTAAGATTTTTCAATTTGTGCAGCCCTAACCTGTACATGCTTTTACAAATACACTCACAGCGAAGAAACTCACCGGATTATTTTCATGCTGACAATAATGCAACAATATTCAAGAAATGATCACACTGTTACATACATATGTATATGTATTTATCTATTGAAATGAGTACTTCCTCAAGTATTCGTCTTCTTCAGTGGCATGAACGAAAAAAATTGAAAGCTATATCCAAGCAGTTAAGACAATAAACACAGGTAAACAGCACACGAATTATTAGTATGTGTGTCCTGTAAGCACACCAAATGTTCTTCTCTTCTCCAATACATCGTGGAAAGACCTGTACACATCTTAGTATTTACACCCACACAAAAGTTTTGTTACTCATGGGTCATCTTCATAAATGCAACTCGTTTGAACACAAGTGAGAAAACAGCAATTCACGGCATCAGTTCTGCGGCATTCACAACACAAAAAAGTCAACACAAACCATCAGGACAAAGGAGCAGGGGGCCGTAGTCTCATATACAATAACACCAATACAATGAATGGCATGAGCACTGTCAATAATATAACTATTTAGTGTAAATGAACAGAAGGGAAGTTGCAACTAAAGATAATAGTCTTTGTCCGTTTTTAATGACCGACACGTCTGCCTTGAGTATAGTGGAAAACTTCAACGATGGGTTTTCCTCGCTGTCTTAAAAATGCACGTGAAGTGTCATTTTTACCATTACTTTGTTCGTATCAACTGCATTATTATTCTGGAAGATTGACGTCCTATTTATTCTGAGAGATTGACAAGTTAGAAGAGCAACTTTGTGGAATAAAAGACATTGTAGGATAATAAATACATGTAAGTGAATTACTAATTTTATCCGTGAGACTTACTTTCAATGGTTCTCTTAATTTCGATGGCCCCTGCCACCAGCCAAGTTCCCAAATGGATGGTGGCCAGGGGCACCAAAAGTAAGAGAACCATTACAAGTAAGTCTCATTCATAAAGTTAGTAATTCACTTACGTGTATTTATCAATGGATTCCCTGTTATTAAAAGTTCATACATCTCAGATAAACAAAAGGTTAAAAAGATGATGGGATGATAATTCGTTAAAACCTAAAGAAGGAAGTCTGCTGATTGTCTCATAAAATAAAGTTTGTACGGGGATATATTTTTATGAAATTTGCACTGAATTTAGCTTTCTTTACTGCTTACGGAGAAAATGTACATCGTATTATGCATGTTTTGATCAAGATTTGTGGCATGTCCCACTCTTGCTTAGATTGTCCAATCTCTCATTATAAATGGAATGTAGATCTTTAGTATTTTGTATGTAGAGATGCACACCATTCAATGCAAACGAAAGCTTATTTTCCACTGCTTGCTAAGCAACATAGAGTACTGATAGTGTTCGCGTCTTTTCCTTCTTAAAGTCCACTACGAATAAAACTGCACAAGCAATTAGTCTTGTATTTCCCTTCCTCTCAGACCCATGGCTGCTTTTCTTTTTTTTGTCTAAAGAAAGAAAAAAAATAGAAACCCATCGTAGCAAAATGCACTGATTCCGAGAACAATGGTATGGATTTCATTCATCTGATCTCTATGTCCTGTTGTGATGCGAGTAGAGAAGCTCAAACGCTCAGTAGCACTTTTTGGTGCAAGTGCATTTGCGGATGATGTCAATATCCTTGGTGTAGCGTGTGCCATCATTACAGATGAGCCTCACTTTCCGCCTCTTGGTCTTGCGTGGTTTACAGCAGTTGTCTCCGCAAGCTCCCACGCATGTGGCGATTTTCACTGGTTTTCGAGATCGACAGCCATTTTCCATGTAGTAGTCGCGTGTCTGTTCCTTTCGGCATGTAGGAGCTGTATGGACGAAAAAAGAAACATGTTTGAGACATATTCATTTAGATGGACACTGTGTATTATTCGTATCACATATTGCAATTTAGAATATATTTTCCTTTATTTGTATCTAAAAGGTGGCACGGAGTCGACTGACACATTTGAAAGTTGAATATATTACGCATTCGCAGTAGTTTGAAGTGGATTGCGGGGGGGATGAGAAGAGGATAGGATGCCATTTCATAAGAACACAGCAACAGTCATAATGGGCCGTTGGAGCGTTGAACATCACGTTTTCTGTGTTCATAGTTATTGCAAAACGAAGTCAGTGGTTAAAGTGCAGCGATTGTTCAGAAAACAATTCATTGTTAGCCGACATGATAACGTACCGTCTCGGAATACCATATTGGCTTTGGTGAAGAAATTTGAAGAAACTGGCAGTGTATTGGATGTGAAACATGGAGCTTCAACAACAGTGCGTACGCCCGAGAACTTGCAGAGTGTGAGGGAAGCATTTGAACGCAGTCCACAACGCTCGGCACGCCAGCAGTCTCGGATTTTAGGCGTGAGTAGGAAAAGTTTATCTTTAATGCTAAAAGATATCAAATTTCACCCATACAAACTGCAGGTTGTTCAAAAACTTTACGACACAGACAAGGAAGCAAGAGTTACATGCTGCACTACCATGATTAAATTGCATTGATGCTGAAGGAGGGCACCTGTCTGATGTAATTTTCAAAAAATGAACTTGTAAGTTGTTAGTAATAAAATTGCATACTTCAATGTACCATTACATACGGTTTTCCTTATTTTCCTTCCTTTCTTTCATCATCTATAAACATATCAAATGTGTCAGTCGGCTCCACGCCACCCTGTATTTGTATTTTTGTTAGTTTATGTTGTTTATCTCTGGCATTTGGATAATTGTGACAATGAGGATGAATGGCAATCAGATGAAATTGATGAAGGGACATTCGCAAGAAACATCCATGCTCAGGCCTGGACCAAAATATGGGAACTTCACTCATACAACACAAATCTCAAACACGTCCCGTTCTGGATATTAATGGGATATCTATATGGTATTACGTCCATGTGTTATCACAAATTTGACATAAAATGTTTTGATATCCGTGTAAAGATTCATTCATAGTATCTAGTCTCATGTTAATTATGTTAGGACTCAAACTCTGTGATGCAGTAATAAATCTTAACTTTAAAAAATCTCGTCCGTAGGCCCATTGTCTTTTCAATGAGTCATGCACGCATGCCAGGCCAGGTGAAAGTTACCACAAGGCTTTCTTTGTGTCTTGTCTCGAACACAAATGCCAGTTTGCATCAGGATGTTGCCTTGCGTGGTAGCGAAGAATGTCCAAATCAAATCCAAAAATGATCCACAGAATGTCCAAAACATATCCTTCCTGGATGAATGTCTACTGGGCATTCTGGGACATCCTATGAATATTCAGAATTTCGGCACGAATATCTAGAAGACATCCATCCATGTGCTGTATGGGCAATGGCGAGACCCCAAGTCGGACACTTAACACTTAGAGGACAGGTGTGAAAATTGCGTGCTTTTTCATTTTAGAGGTTTTTTTTCTGTTTTTAAAAAGATAATTTTATAAAGTTGCTGGACAGAATTAGGATTTTGAGGATGATATACATAGTACAAGGGATAGTCAAAATTATGCAAACTTTTACCATAACTTTGGTACTCTTGTGGTTACGTGGCAGAGTTTTGATCTAAATCGCTCAATTTTTCTTTCTTTTGTTACAGAGTAAACACATTGGTGCACACTGCCAGGTTTGCTTCGTAACAAAAGAAAGAAAAATGGAGTGATTAAGATAAAACTTCAGCCATGTAAACACAGGAGTATCACCTTTTAGCATGCAAGCTCTGAACGCAGTGTGGCCAACCTGAAGAAGTTATGGTGAAAGTGCAGATAATCTTTGACTTATACACTTATACACTATTGAGAAGACAGCCATGTCTGAGTGCGATGCTAGCAACAAGCAATATGTGCAGCTTGTCAAGTCGCTACAGTAAATGTATGTATTTCTGAAGGTTCATTTCCAAGTGACTCACGTCACGTAGCTTCAGTTTAAAAGCTGCCTTAAGGCCAGTCTCCATGATGAGGATGAATGGCTATTGATGAAACTGATGAAGGGACATTTGTAAGGAAATACATATGAACAGACCATGACTTCAGCTCTGATTGCACTCGGTGGTGGATCCAGAAGTTACAGTTGGGAGGAGCGAATTTCAGACAGATACCTCATCTAACTGAAAATCAGTTCTAACCTACACTTGTACTCTTTTATTATAAACAATATATAGTGCTGCAAACACTAACAAAACTGACTTCCATGCTCTAAAGATTACAGTATTGTTTAGCACAAATAGGTGTTCAGGGCTGGAATAGATTGTTATTATTCTATGTTGTTATCATGGGCATAACTTGGGATCTAATTTTGAGGGGGAGGAATCAAACGGGGCCTAATTTTGAGGGTGCAGAATTAAACTGGGCCTAATTTTGAGGTTGCAGAATTAAATGGGGCCTAATTTTGAGGGTGCAGAATTAAACGGTCTAATTTTGAGGGTGCAGAATTAAACGAGGCCTAATTTTGAGGGTGCAGAATTAAACTGGATCTAATTTTGAGGGTGCAGAATTAAACAGGGCCTAATTTTGAGGGTGCAGAATTAAACGGGGCACAATTTTGAGGGTGCAAAATTAAACGGGGCACAATTTTGAGGGTGCAAAATTAAACGGGGCACAATTTTGAGGGTGCAAAATTAAACGGGGCCTAATTTTGAGGGTGTAGAATTAAACTGTCTAATTTAGAGGGTGCAGAATCAAACTGGGCCTAATTTCGAGGGGCAGAATTCAAATGGGCCTAATTCTGAGAATTAATCTAGGCCTAATTTTGAGGGTGCAGAATTAAACGGGTCCTAATTTTGAGAGGACAGAATCAAACCTGGAGCTTAACTTTGGGGGAAGAGACTTGAAAAGTTTTCCACTCCATAAAAACAGCATCCAGGAATATTTGCTAAATAACTGTGACGTTTGCGAAATTACAAATATTACTTCTTATTACTTTGCTCCTCAGGCAAACTTGCAAATTTTAATAAACCCAAAAAATTTTTTGGGGGGCAAGCGCTTCCCTTGCCCCCACCAAGTTACGTCTATGGTTGTTATCATAATTCCTCCCATTGTCATGGCAAACTGAATGATCAGATATGAGGAGTAAAGTGAACGAGCTCCTATTTTCTCGGGGGGGGGGGGGGGGGGCATGGGCTATATTCCCCAGTGAAGGCACATTACACAGTGGTTCGGATCCAAATTTAAACTGTAGGCCCAGTTCTGATTTGTCTGTCATGAGCATATAGCAAGCTAAATCAAACTTTAAAAAAAAAATCTTCTTGAGCTTGTTAAACTTAGAGATAAAAGAACACTCAGTCTTCAAAAACATTAGGCATAATAGTACACTGTGATTCATAAGTCTTTGAAACATTTTGGAAATCCATCACAGATAAACTATGCAATGGATATTGGTAACTCTGATGCTCATAGAATGACAAACTCGCCAGGTTTTTGTAGGAAACTTCACGAGTGCATAGTTACCATGGTTTACCACTAGGAGGCATTAGTAGCAAATATGGCACTAAGTACATGTGGCAAGGCATTTTGTGTGTTGGAATATGGAAGAATCTTGTCCCCTATGATTTCTTACTCTGGGGATTCATGATGGATACTGTCTTGTGCCTCCACTCTCCACTAATCTCCATGAACTTTGCAACTGTATCATTGCAACTGTGGCACTAGTGACATTTGGCGAGCCAGACAACTAAAATCTCTGAGGAAACGTGTCACTACACTCTTCTGGTTTAAGATCATTTTAGCTGAATCTCCAAATGATTAAACAAGTCGCATGCTGTCTGTGGATGAAACTAGTCAATGCAACAACTAACACACAAGCTGTAAGTGGAAAAACTATGGAGAACAAATATATTTAGGAAAGAACGAAAAAAGTGGCTACTATTCTTGGAAAGGTATATCTTCTTTGGTCATACGCTAATTAAATTTAAGTAATTAAAAACCAAATTTGAGTTAATTTTCATATTCAGCCTCATAATATTCAGAGTTCAATCAAAATATTTGTTGTGAATTTAGAATTTTAGAATTTAGGCTTAGCATTCATTAATGCAGACTGTATTGAACAAATCGTACATCAAAGTCGCGCTCTTCTTTGTTTAAAGCAGATGCGATATTCTGTTCACGTGGTATTGATTTAAAACAATGTTTTAAATCAATACAATGATTTAAACCCGAGTGCTCTCTTATACCACTTCAAACAAACATTTAAACATTTCAAAGTATGATTTATTTATCTTGAATGCAAATAATGTTGCCAGACTGGGCCAAGTATAACTTTAGTCATCTCCACAAAAACTTTATCCCAAACTGCATAAATCTCCATGCCATCTTGCAAGATCTTGTGCAGAGGAAACAAAGTTTTCCTCGATTTGCTCTGGCTGCCAGATGACTGTTAGTCATCT
The DNA here is from genome assembly GCF_977018435.1 of Lepisma saccharinum. Classification (NCBI taxonomy): domain Eukaryota; kingdom Metazoa; phylum Arthropoda; class Insecta; order Zygentoma; family Lepismatidae; genus Lepisma; species Lepisma saccharinum. Next base: position 10,527,347 of record NC_139249.1, read on the forward strand.
GAATCCTCTGATGTTCTTACTCTACAAAACATGACGTAAACTTCTGGCCACCAGACACTAAACGTGCAAGATCTGTAAGATGGTTTGAAGTTGTCTGGCTCACCGAAAGGGGTTACCAACCGTAATATGCTAACCTGTGTGTGGGATGGATACAGTGTCAGTTAGATTTGAATTTGAATTTGAATTTAAAATTGTGGGTGCGTCAGCACTAAGGCTATTTTGCACCCGTCACATTATACGGGGTCCAGCCCCTTATCGTTACAAATAGCAACTCTATCGTTGCAAAACTAAAATCATAAAATATTAAAATGTTCTGACTTTCGGTAAAAGCTGAGGCTGTAAAGGGGCACTCAGCACACATAAGGACAAAAGAACAGGACAATACAAACAAAATTATACTGGCCATGGGGCCAGTCGCCAGAGCCTCGTTAGTCTTTAGTCCAGGGTGGACTAACGTGGAAGTGAGGTTGACATTTGGGTGTACTACGTGGAAGGTCACCCCTTACACCCCAGTGTCAGTTAGATATCTGCCGTATCAACAAAGGTAGACACATAGAGCATTTGTGACGCGTGCACAAAAAACTTGGAGAGTGTCATTCTATTGACATCAGAATTACCACTGTCAATTGTATAGTTTATCTGCAGTAAATTTCTAAAATGTTTCACAGATTTACGAATCACCCTATAGCAGTTGGGAGGGGCAATCAGCCCCATCGCCTTCCCCATAGATCCATCCTGATTGCACTCAACAACTGAGGGAGCCTCATCAGTTAAAGATGGACAACCTCTCACTTGCGACAAGGAAAATTGCTAAGTGCGAAGTTGATTCATGGAACACACATGTTACAATGATGAAATGTCTAGTCATGTCTTTGTCAGTCAGCGTTACAAGTCATGATTTTGATTTATTGATATTGAAATGTTCCATGTGTATATTTAATGCTGCTGGGTTTCACTTGTTTTCATTAAAAATGAAAGTCATCTCCCCCTGATAATTCGCCACTGCATCCTGCATAAACATATCTTGATTCAATACATAAATGCAAGGAGCACGAGAGTACAGGTAAGATTTACCTTCATCGCAGTAACGCCCACTCCAGCCAGGCCGGCACTTGCATGTATATTCCCTGCCATCTCGTCTTGGAATACACTTACCACGTCGACACTGATGATTGGCGCAAGCGTCATCAACAGGTTCTTCATCTTGGATTAACGAGCATCCTGGAGTGACCTTCTGTTGCCTTGCAGCATTCGTGAAATCAACTGGTTTATGGTTCACCACCAATTCTTTGATGCAACCTGTAAATTAGGAAATATATTCAGTGCCCGTTGAAAAGAATATGGAAGAGAACAAGTTTTTTTAAAAAATACCACAATCTTTTAAAAAAATGATAGATGTTTTTTAGGTTGTTAGAAAAATAGCCCTTTGAGAGCCGCAGTTTGCAGGCAACTGGGGCTACATATTTATGGTGACTAAAGATCAAGATTTTGGTACAAAAACTGGGTATATTTTGAGATCAAAAGTGGTATATAACGTAGCATTTCAGTGCTAAAATATTTAATACAATCCTAAATTTGATTTAAAAACTGTACTTATTACACAAAATAAACATTATATTTCAAACAGTACGTTTATGTAGTTATCAGAGTATTAAGTTTATTCCTGTGTAGAGGAGTCAATTTTTGCTTCTTAAATATTTGCTGCAGAATTAATCAATTTACAGTGATTTTGGGTAACTCACAGGATAATTCAGACTTCAGAAAACATTATGTTGGCAAATAAACTCTACATTTCTTATTTAAGAATTTATTTTGCACTTTGCAGTTCATTTTGCATTATTTCATGACAAAATATGGCACACCTTTCAAAAAAATAAACATTACCGCACATTATTTCACATTTCATGTCTCTGTCAAAAATTAAATATACATATCTCTAAAGATGACACATTAGCAACTGTTTCCTGCCACTATCACTGAATACGTGTACATATAAAAATTTGAATCACTTTAAAGATAAAAACACCAAGTATTTATGACGAAATTCTGTCTGTATATCAGCAACTTCAGTTCCAGATATGCTTTTGAGCTATTGAGAGCTAACGAGACTCATCTTCAGGGAATGAAATATATCCGGAACTGACCCACCTGTTAATAAAACATTAAAATGCTGACCGAGGCAAAATTTATAGTATAAAAATATACACTAAAAACATAACGTTTCCACACTCTAACAGGGTCTTCTTCAGACGAATATTCACAATAAATTTAGAATTTAGAATTTATTGTGAATATTCGTCTGAAGAAGACCCTGTTAGAGGGTGGAAACATTACGTTTATAGTGCATATTTTTATACTATAAATTTTGCCTCGGTCAGCATTTTAATGTTTTATTAACATGGAAACAAGGCTTAACAGTGTTACCATTGACCCACCTGATGTCCAAAGAGTTTTTTTTTTTCATTATTCACCACCAAGAAAACTAAGAATTATTACCAAATATTTATAACCCATGGTGCAACAGCCCATTGAGTCCTACCTACCAACTGTCGGCCTCACTTCCTCCCGATTCGATTCACTCACTCATCCAAGGTGGAAGATCATCCAATCAGTTACGGAGTGACAATGTGGTCAGCACAACAAACCTCCGGTCCTCACTGTAAGAATTCATGACCAGGTTACGCTACTCATTGGTAGCTTTCCACTATCCTCACACAAGCCAAAATCTCAGGAGAAAAGTTGTTACACTTCTCCCAGGAGACTCAAACCTGCATGCGTCCTATAACCGGAGCCCAATTAAAGCATGCCGCCTTAGACCACATAGCCACGATGAGACACACCAAATATTTAGTATACTAAAATTTTTATTATGACATGAAGAAATGCAACTGAAAGATTACAGTAGGACAAAATTATAACCTGCGACCCTCGAATTTATGAGTTTGCACAAAAAAACAGCCACCAATCCATGTATGGCTCAATTAATACTGTAAAAACTGAGCGCAAATCTTCAAGGATGTAAATACTTTTACCTCTGAACTACAAAGTTTTCTGTACACAAATTCACTTGGAATATAAAAACACACAAGTACATACCTGAAAAGCTGCTAAGGTTTCTCAGATGCCACTGTTTGTATGCCATAATTCCAGCTTCTGTGGGAACTCCTCCTATAAAGAGTGGTGTAGTCAAGCGAAGATATTCCCTCTCCCCTTCATTAATGATGCTCCTTGCCAGGCCATGGTCTACCCGTAAGGTGAAGTTCTTTTTTACGGATAAGAACTCAGCTGTGTGATACTTTCCATCGGACACCATCTCAAAACTAAAAATAAAAGTGAAAAAGAATTACAGATTAGAGATACTTTCCTAGCTGCAGTTAATCTAATGCTGGAAATGGATCCTCAGCATATAACTTGGGAGGACGCGGTGGAAAAGGTACAAATGCAAATGGTGAAATGGTTGTGTTTTAAAAGCAAAATTGAAAATCATAATAGAAATTATGTAGCTTTAGGTAGCCATTTTGGTTTCAATACCTTCAAAGACCGAAGAGTTTTTAATGATCTGATGTTTTTTATATATATTAGTAAGACAAGATTGGCTATGTTCTGAGGGTGTCTTCCCGTTCCATCGCTTCCCGAACCAGCGCTTCTCAAAAAGTGGGCGGGGTTTGTTTTGATCCATCGCTCCTGATAACGAAAGTGGTTTTTCCGGGTCAGGTGTGCTCGATCCATCGCCCCAGAAGCATCAGTTGTATGCAGGTTAGGTTAGATCAGTTGTACACGCTACATACTGAGGTTGAGGTTTTTTTTCAGACCAGCACTATATTGCTTGATGCCAAGCATTTACTTCTTTCTAAACATTTACAGATTTACTTCTTTTTACATATTTGTGTGTGTAACAACGTTTGTTAGTTTTGTTTGTGTGTGGCATAGATTTTTATATATATTCTGTGAGTGTTCATTTCCTTATTTTTGGAAGCGATGGATCGGGAACACCTGACCCGTTAAAAAACACTTTCGTTATCAGGAGCGATGGATCAGGACAAACCGCGCCCACTTTTCGACAAGCGATGGAACGGGAGTTAATCGTTCTGAGCTGTTAGAGGAATAAACTTTCATGGAACACCTTTTACAGTGAGGAACAGAACATCATTCTACACGCCATTCTCATTCTCAAAGTTAAACATACACAAAAACTCTCCAATAGTAAGAGTTCAGGAATCATTTAATGAGTTATTCTTAGTGCATGATGATTTGGACATATTTTTCAATTCATGTAATGTTATTAGGTGCAACATTGTGTAAAACTTTATATTTTATTGGATTTGACTGTAAATGAGTTAACTGTATTTATAATATGTTGTCACACTATCATAAATTTTAACATTATTTTATGTATTAACATTATTGTTAACATTTGTGTATATTATGTTCAGCATAAATGGGACTTCAGTCCTGTGATGGACAAATAAATAAATAAATGAAATGAAATGAAAAATGAAATGTATGTTATTAAATAATTTCAAGTCATTCAAAAAATCCTGCTGTTTTTCCATAACCAAATCTTCACCAGGTTCTGTACAGCTGGGAGTAGGCCCATTGAACCAAATGATGTCTAATGTGTAGTTATCCTTGGTCATGACCACAGTACACAAGACAGGTCTGCTATCAATTGCTCATTGAACATGTGAAGGTGCACATAAAGCTCTACTAAAGTGAAAATTAGATGTGCTCCTCTCCACGAGTTCAAAGTTGTGTCATAAAGATGTTGAGACTGCATGGAACGTTTTGTAATGTATTCAGGGAAAAATTCCCTGCTAGATTCCAAGGCCCAGTTTTTGTTTGTCAAGTTCTGCAATGGAGATGAAACGACCATTCGGAAATACAAGCAAATTCTAATGCTCATTGAATCAGATTCTCATCACATGTGCTATAAGCTCAGTATGAAGTGTGAGATATAGGAATCTGATGCCTGATATCTTCACAAGATTGGAAAGGTGAGGAAACAGTCTCGTGACCATTCCCTGTACACTGCTCATGATACAAGAGATAGGCCCCCCATTGGGTTCCGTCATTACCTGTGATGAAAAGTGGATTTTGTAATAGCTTTTATGATCAATTGTACCCATGGCTGTCTTCCAATGAACTATCAACCAAAGTTCCCAAGACAGGGGTGCCCATAGGAGATGGTTATGGTGCAGACTGTGCCATCGAGATTTTTTTTTGGGGGGGGGGGGATTTTTTCCCTTCCAACATTATGGATGATTATTATAGATACATTTTGTATGTATTTCTAAAATATATATGTAAAAAATGTACACCTTAAATCCACCATATTTAATGCATTAGATGAAGAAAAGAAAATATTTAAAGGCAGGGGTTCCCACAGGGGTTTGTGAACCGTATTAAACCGGGTGTCCCAGAAGTCTTTCCCTGATTACAAACTTTATTCATATCCGCTATATGCAATGTAGAGATGTGAAAGTGGTGTCAAAATGTTGGAAAACTACCCAAGTTCATTTGTTGCAGGTTTCAGAAATGTGGCTGTAGTGTAGCAGTGTCAGTGCCAAGGAATCCAGAATTAATGCTCTTGACATCGGGTGGCATCTTTCCATACAATGTTTCTTGGACTCGACAGGATTTGGGACTGAAGATAAATTCAATTTTTTAAATACCAACTTATTGATGGCAGATATTGTAGACGAAAGAATTCTGTACATTTGAAAGTTCCTCTGCACTGTTAGTGGTGACCGGGTCTCGTGATACCAGCGGACATGCTGAGCTTTTTCCTGATTTGTGAACATTTTTGGTTTTCTGGGCATTTGCATTCTATTTTGCAGCACAAAAGCAGTTCTTCATGAAAAGCATAAATGAGCTTGTGTGTTGTTGAGAGAAAGTTATCAATTGTGCTGGAAATTATTTTGCGTAAAAACAGTTCTTCCTGGTCAAGGCAAACACTCTTTCATTACTTTCTGGAAAAGATGGGACTTTTTTGCAGAACCTGGTGCAAGAACAACAAAGTTATCTTACCTGTACATTGTTGAAACTGGATAATTTCCAACATCGTAACTGACTCTTATCCGTCCATTGAACAGTTCCACAGCGAGGTGTTGTGATTCTCCATCATACAAAAGAACTCCGTTCTCCTCTTCCGTGGCAAATGTTATGGTGATGTTAGCTTCTGGTTTAGTTTTCAGAGGTTCCAACTCAACAAATGAATTATTGTGAATGAAGCTCAAGCTTGTCAGGTACTCGCAGCGTTTTCCTAAAAGAAAAAAATAAACCAATAAAAATCAGACGGACTTGTATTTTACAATTCGTTTCTATGGCTAAAAGTGAAACTTCTTATGAATGTACAAGGTATCAAAATGCATTATTTGAGTTTTTTTTGTTTTAAATCCACTTTATGTACAGATAGTCCCACAATGTAGCCAGGCGTTTAAAGTGTTAGGCTTTGGGCTCAGGCTACAGGATGTACGCTGGCTTGAATTTCCTGGGGTAATTGCAACAATTTTTCTCCTGAGATTTCAGCATGTGTATGGAACCAGTGGCCACCCAATATCGCGAAGACAACAGAAAGCTAGGAATGAGTAGCATAACCTGGTCATGGAAAAGCTACAATGACTGGCAGTTTGTTGTGCTGACCACATGTCACCCCATAACTGGTTGGTTATCTCCCACCTCTGCTAAGTCATGTGGGAGTGAGGCCGGCAGTCGGTAGGTAGTCCTGGCTTTGGGGAAGTGCCCGAGTTGCTCCTCCCTAGGGCCAATTCTACCCATTCCTATTCATATTTGGACAATCCTCACAATCAAGCAATAAAGTACTGCTCACGGGTGCCCACAGGAGGGATTCATGATGTGCCTGCATCATGGGATTTTTTTTTAGGGGGACAAAATCTTATAGTTTAGCTAACAATTCTATAGAATCTTCACACAAAAATGTAGGGGGACTGTTTCCTTTGATTTTCTTACTGATTCTTAGTTATTGTTATTACGTACAATTTCTCTATCTACCTGTGGTGGGTGATCCCAGCGATGGGGTTGAAATGAAACACCACCTCTTATGCCTATAGAATAGGTTTGAAGGGAGGGGGGGACATGCTGTTCACATTATTGATTGATTGATTGATTTGCTGTATTTTACTTCGCTTTTTGTGCCACTTTTGGCTAATTTGTGAAGATGGGGATGAGTGATGATATGATGAAATTGATGAAACACCAGCCATGCCCAGGCTGGGATTCGAACCCAGGTATGACAGATCAAAAGTAAGTTGAAAATGTTGTATATAAAAAAATAATCACGCTGTACAAATTACAACTTTGCCAGCAATGTGTAAAAAAGCTACAATGGCAATCACGCTGTATGAATTATAACTTTAGCAGCGATGTAAAGAAAAGCCATATTGGCAATCCCATTGTATAAAATAGAGGAATAGGAGTGTGGAGATATTCCGTGCCTTAGCTGAATGGAAGCCGTGGTTGTAAGTTTTTGCAATGCATTTCAATCGGATTGTTTACTAATAAATTTCAAGCATGTTTGCATGTGAAAATTAATAAAAACCTGAAATTACTAACACCAGACTTGTTTTTGACATTTTGTATGAGTAAGCGTATGTGGCTTAAGCCTGAAAGGTAAAAATCCCAGTAAGGAAGTTGGTCCCCTGCGATTCTCCGGTTGCCAGAAGTGCTACGAGAATAGGTAGGCAGTCACACAGGACCCCTGGCGCCGTAGTGTGATGTGCTAACCACTCCGCCACAGGGGCCGGTGTCGGTTCATATTAATACAAGGTTAGTCAAGCAGACAAAATGTTAAGAATAAGATTCGGTACACTAACAATAGCAGTGAGCCTGAGCAGTTTTGTACGTTTTATGTTAGCAAACATGAAAGTGAGCCGTGCCTTTTCTTTCAATTTCATGCGTAAACATATATTGCTTAAATGTGTCTGTTATATTGTTCCACAAATTTTGTCTGACCAAAATAATTTTGAGTAAATAATTCGGTATAAAGGGGGTGGGGAATATTCTACTTTTTTTGGGGGAGTGCATCATAGGCCTTGGGTTATTCATCATCTCGGATATGAATGTGTGTTGCATGAAAAGTGCACACAGTACAGTAATCTCCCATGCAATGTGCTCTTGCACAACTGAATTTTAGGATCTTTTTAACCTCCTACTGTATGTAATCCTTGAAGGAAAACGAGGAATAAGTCCTTACCTGAATATCCTGGAGCACACTTGCAGATGTAGTCATTGGATCCCTGAGGTTGGAAGCAGATCCCATTCTTGCAGTCATGATGTTGACAAGGTGATGTCTGAGGATACAACATGGCTACCATGGGAGCTATTTCGCAGAACTTCCCAGTGAAATCACCAGTACACTTGCAAGTGTAATCATTGACTCCATCGATGCAGGTGGCGCCATTCTGTAGGGAAAGAAGGATGTTATTTTTAATAACTAGGAATAAGGTCACATTCACAAACTATGCTTACATTAAATTGTAATAAATTATAATTTAATAACACATTCACTCCCAGGTCTGGGAGGGGCATTTAAACGGCCAGCCCAGGTATTTTCTAAATCCAAAATGTTGCCGCCATAATTTTCGAGTTTGTCAAAATGGCACCTTGGAGGCTGCAAATGACGCTTTTTCATTGACTTTTTCTGCCCGGCTGATAGGATCGCAACCTCTTCGAGGTTTCCTACTGGTGTTCTCTGCAGATGATCCCCCATTGGTCCTCGAAGGATCGAAATGTGTTGAGGGTCCCTGTAGTCCTCAATAATTTGGTGCCCCATACATGCTCTCAGGTTCCACATTGGACCTCTCCACAAAGTCATGTGGTGTGCCCCTTTGGTTCACCAATAAACATGATGGGGGGGGGGGGAGAGGGGAGAAAATGCCAAAAACAAATATGAAAAAATGGGAACCACAGCTAAACGAACTTAGTTGTTTACGGGGAAATACAAGCACATACTTTAAAATAACCATGGACGTTTAAGGGTGGGAATGTGTTAACTTACGTTGTATAAATTGTGGGTTAGTAGCTCAACTCTTCACACATTCAAGAAGAAGAAAAAAACATTTATCAATAATTCACTTTGTACATTTGGCCACAAGAGCAGTGAACTTATATGAATAAACAGAGATGGCAGCACTATGTACAAAAGTTTCTACAAATTGTTAAAGAGGTAAATCAAACAGAATTAGAATAAATTTTGGATAGAAAGATGATCAATAATAGGAAAATATTAAGGCGGTACCGGTAATGTTAATACAGGAATTGCTTTCTTCCAAAAATATGACAGATGAATGATACAAATATCAACTTCTTCTTGTTTCCTTTAGGAAAGATGGACTGTGTTGTAAGCAGATATCTTGCAGAATTTGGACATCTACTTTAATCACAATGACACTAGTAGAACACTGAATTAACTTACTCAATTCATTACCATTGATTAATCTAAGAGGTAAAAAAGCAGTGTAAAATAACTGAAATAGGAAGATATGTGTTTCCTTCTATTGTGAAATTAATTATCAGTACACAATATTTTGAAGTTAGGAGGAAAAAGTAAACACAATTACCTGGCACATGTTGTTCTCACAATCATCAATGTTGACGGAACAGTTTTCACCACTGTATCCAACAATGCATTCACATGTGTAATGAGAGAAGTGGTCCACACACTGTGCTCCATTTTTACATGGATTGAACTCCTTTGTGCAGAATGGGATCTTCCTTTCACAATACTCTCCTGCATGAAATAGAGTTGTAAGTGAATAAGAGCAGCAAAAGTTTGTACCTCATAATGACAAGTAATGTAGGCAGTGCATGAAGTGAAAATGCCAACAGTTTTTACATTAGCAAAACTCAGATGAAATTAATATCAAATATTAATACCAAATACATGAATTTTCTGCAGCTTACTCATAGGAAAATATCACCCAATTTGCAATAAATAATTTCAATGATCTTGGTTCATGTGTGAATGAAGTGTGATGCAGAAAGGAAAAAAAAAGAATAGAAGTAAATAATTAACTGTACTAACCCATAAAACCAGGTTGGCATTGGCATTCATACGCTTGAATTAGATCGATGCATGTAGCATTGTTCTCACACTTATTATCAGCACAATCATCCACATTTGATTCACAACGATCTCCTGTAAATCCTGGAGGACAGTGGCAACTGCAAAAAAAAGAGTATTTCATTTATGTGTTACAAAGATGCATGTAGAAACAATGACGACATGGAAAATTTGCAAATAATGGTAGTGGTCTCTGGTCTGAAAGTAGTGCCAAAAAGGCATGATGGCATGTCTTGGTCCTCAAAGAGTTATTGTAGCATAGAATTTAGTTCTTTATTAATCCTTCATTAGGCACGTGAGGTACAGATTGCAACACTGTGAACAATACTTCACGTGGGTGCTTTTGTTTAGTTGAACGTTCTCTCTTTATCTTTGTTCTAAGCTAGGCTGTGTTGTTCTGTTGCACTTTCAAGCCACATAATATTATTATAAAGTTAACATATAAAGCTTAGGGGATAAATATGTAACAAGAAAATTATCAACGTGAGAAAGACAGAGCTCATAGCAGATACAGATGTTATACAGAAGCAGGTAAGTGAGGAAGGGGAGCACCCATAGGTATGTGTTAGTGACGAAAGTGTACATGACACTGCTTCAGTTGTTATGTATTTATGCACATAGGGAACTATTGTCTCCCAAGCATAGGACTAACATTAACTTTATAATATTGCATCATTTAGAAATTGCAGGAGATAATTTCTGCTCATCTTAGAAGAAAGACAAGGAAAGAATGTAGCATGCATGGGCAGTATAATTCACGATGTATTTCATACCTTAAAGATACAGTAGCTAAACCGTTGGGGGACAGATATACACCAGGCATCTATGCACGTTACAGAAAATGATGTGCTTAATGCAAGGTTTAAAAAAAAATATATATTTCACAGCTGTAGAAATTGTAACAGACTATAAATACTTTGTATTCTCAAGAGATCTTCTTCTATCGACAGTTCAGTAATCACATGATTTCTCTCTCCTCCACTAAAATATAATCTTTAAACAATGATTTCTAACAACTCACGTATATTTCTAGCTTATCCTGTGTCTAGACAATTATGGTGTAACCTTGATTTTATGTTTAAGGGACCTAACTGGTAATTCCTCAATTGCAAGAATATATAAAATCCTGGAAATTTCATATTATTTTGCTTCATTGAAACCATTAAGATCAAATACATAATGTGAGAAAATGTAAAATTGGGCTTCCACTGTAAAATATGAAACAAAATGTGTCAAAAATATGCTAAAATATGCTGACTTATGGCACATTGTTGTATTTAGTGTATCTGAAAGTGGTTGTTTTTCTCTTTAGGTATATCTTTGAATATATTTTATACAATGTGTTAAATTTACAGGAGAGACTTGTTTCCTTAATTTGAATGGCATGCATGATTATTCATAGAAATGACATATTCTGTTCCTATGTAGGTTTATGCAACTGCTGTATTTCTGGTAAGTGAATGAAAAAAATTGAACAAAATTTGGAATAATTGTTTAACGAACACCTTACAGTACAGAATAAAAATAAAAATAAAATTTTAGTAAATTCATGTCTTAGTGGCCGCGGTGGATCAGTCGGTAACGTGTCTGACTTCCATGCTAAAGGTCCCAGGTTCGATCCCCGGCCGGTTCAAATCTGGAAACTTTTCTAACATTGGAAGTTTGCCCCGGCGCCCACCCAGCGTCGAATGACATGGGTACCTGGGGGAAACCTTGGGGGGTAAAGGTGGTCAGGGGCGTGATGCTGATCACATCACCCCCACTCACGACTGGATCAAGAAAGTGTGGGGCGTTACTCCCACACCACCTATACGCCTAAGCACAGGGGAACACTTTACCTTTTTATGTCTTAGTAAAGACAATAAAATAATAATTACTAATTATTATATATGTATTACATTAATTAACATAGGTAAAACTGGGGGCCAAGGAAGGCACTTGCTCCCCCAAATTTCAGGTTTATTAACGTATTAGGAGCTCAGGTTCCAAGTTGTGTCACCCCTTCCCCCCACCAAAGTTATTCTGCTGCATTAACATAGACCAAGGAAGACATTACTAATAATCAATGTCCAACTGGTGAAACATTTACGAACAATATTTTACAAATTGTGTACGAAGAACTTATCTAAAAAACTACAGAAACAAAAAATGGTGGAAAAAGAAATAGACAGAGAGACAAATATATATACCAAGTCAAGATAATCACAGAATATTAGCACCATGAAAAGATTAAGTGTGGTAACAACGTATCACTTACCTAAATCGTCCTTCCTCCAAAACTTTGCATGTGCCTACATTTTTACATGGGTTGCCATAACAAGCATCTATCATGTACTCGCAGTGCTTTCCATGATAGCCTGGTGCACACTGGCATTCATAGTCCCTATTAGGTAGAGCCTGGCAAGTAGCGTCGTTAGAACATGGGAACGTGAAGCAAGCATCACACTTTGCCAAAATATCAAAGCTGATTTTTCCTGGAAACAGAGAATCAAAGGAGCGATTGATTTATAAATTTGTCTGAACTTTCACATGTGAACTTACATAAGGAAAGGCTATTACCCTTTTACTAGATACAACATATTAATCAGGACTCTATTGGTATCAGAAGCCATGGTAGTCTAGTCGGTAAGGCACCTGACTGCTAGGCTGTAGACCCAGGTTTGATTCCAGGAGTGGGTGATCTAAGGTTGGAATTTTTCTGGCCTTACGGCTTGTTTTGGTTTTTCAAGCAGTGAGGGTCAGGTCTTCATTTAAACTAATTTTTTGCTGTTTTTGTGTGAATATAGGAAGAACAATATGTCAACTTATGTATAAAAGAGTATGTTTTTCAATTTTCTACAAGTGCGTTAACTACAATGAAGCTACACACTTAAAAAAGTGTTCACTTTTTTTTTATTTCTTTGTTGTGTGAACACATTCCTAAGTAGCAAATTCCACATGCTATACCATACATTTGGCCGCGGTGGCTCAGTCGGTAATGCGTCTGACTACCATGCTCAAGGTCCCAGGTTGGATCCCCGGCTGGTTCAAATCCGGGAACTTTTGTAACGTTGGAAGCGGCCCCCGCACCCACCTAGCGTCGAATGATATGGGTACCTGGGGGAAACCCTGGGGGGTAAAGGTGGTCACGGGCGTGATGCTGATCACATCACCCCACTCATGACCGGATCAAGAAAGTGTGGGTCGTTACCCCCACACCCCCTATACGCCTTCATGGCATGGTGCTAAGCACAGGGGAGAACTTTACTTCTTTTTTTTTATACCATACATTTATTTTAGTTGTTTATACGATTTTTCCATTGCATTTTCAGTTGCATAGATAAGAAAATTTTCATTACTGACAGGAGTACTGTTTTCAGACAGCAATATACTGAACACAATAAATTATGTTAGTTGTACAATTATATTACTGAAAACATTCAGAGTACAGTACAACTACTTAAGATAGAAGAATCAGTTGGACTACCAAAAACAGTAGAAAACATTAGCAGTACAGTTCAGCTACTGAAAACAGTAGATGTTTCAAAACACCCATTGATCTATTGAAAACAGCATACAGAATTTTCAGTAGGGTTGTCCTTGAATAAAGCAACCCTGGGGCTCACCCAGCCTCAAATGAATGGGTACCTGAGGGCAACCCTAGGAAGTAAAGGCAGCCAGAGTGATGCTGATTGTGATCACATCCAAAATGGCCAAGATCGAAGAATGTGTAAGGCCTTACACCCACATCCACCATGGTGTAGTCTCATGGCATGGTGCAAATTGCATGGGAAATTTACTTTTACCTATTGGAATCAGCTGATCCATGCATATCAATGTATCGGCAAAATTGCAGACAGTGTTTTTCTGACCTCCATGGTGGAATGGTAAGCACAGCATGCTACGATGCCAGGGGTCCCACGTTCAAATTCCAGTCTGGACATAGGTGTTCTTTGAAAGTGTCCCTTCACCACTGTTCGAATTTAAGAAAATGCAGAAGAGGGAGGGGGGGGGGGGGGCTTCAGAACTACTGATCAGTGGCAGCGACTAGGGGGGCATGGTGGGGCAGTTGTTAATTAATACGTACTCTTGAAATTTAATATTAATAAATAAATTAAGGCATTGCTTGCATTGTAGAATTATTTTCCTGTAGTTTACAGTCTGGGAAGCTTCGTTCATCGCAGAAGAACACTGGAATAAATTAAATAATGAAAATGGTAACATAGATCCAGTATGGAGTTTTATTTTTCACAAATGGAGCAAGCCACCATCTTTAAAATTTAATGTAACAGAAAACATCAAGAGACTTTGTGAAAACAATGATGAATTTGAATTACATGATGATATTTGGGATTCATAATTTTAAATAAAAAAATAATGTGATCAAAATTTTTTATCTGGAATAAAAATAAAACAGACTGCTTCTTTTCACAGTTAAGTTGCTATGTAACATTGACAACATCCATTTTTAAAAAGGATTCTTTTTGTTTAAAAAATTGCTAACCACTGTTATAACTGTATCTTTAGTCAAAATGAAAATAAATGTCTGATGAAGGGAGCGTGTGTTATCCTGAAACGTCACAACGAAAAACTGTTTTCTTATGCTTGTAATAACCGTAAACTACAGGAAAATAAATTAAGGCATAATCAGAGAGAGAGTATTAATTCGATCATGTCTAGGCTCATTGACAAATATAAAATTTGGTTTAAATTAGTTGACAACAACTGAATCTCTTAGTTTCCTCTGGCCAATAACATGAAATTCATACTGATTTTCATTGGCTTGTTCCATTTCTAACACTGAAAACTTCCAATTAATCAGAATATTGTTGCATGTTCGTCAACCTCCAAATTTGGAGTGGGAAGCAGCGTACCCGTGGTTAGATTGTTTGATCACTCACCAGCACTGGCGAGAAAGAATTTCCTCTTTTCGCTGGTGAACTCAGAATGAAAGACCCTCTTTCCAGGTGGTTGCCAGCTTGGGCTGCAAGTCCTAACTCAAGAAGGGCCACGCAGTTGTAATTCAAATTTGGAGGCTGCACGGGTGACACCCCTCTCAACAGTTTTGATTTCTCACCAGCACTGACAAGAAAGAATTCCTCTGAACCACGAACTAAATACCATATTTCCAGGTGATTGCCAGCTCAGGCTGCAAGTTGCAAACTTCAGGAGAACCTGTGTCGGCATTGTGTAAATGATGCCAGGGCCCTGTACCAGGCTGTGACCTGGCACTTGAGAAACATTGCTACAGAGCTAACAAAAGTGACTACTCTTGAAGTGTTTGACACTAATGCCGGCGTTAGATGAAAGCATTTCCTTTAATATTTTCGCTAGTATAAATGCTACTTAAATGCTTCCAAAAATCTTATAACAGGTAGTACTTTACACAAAAGCATTTTATGAAACATTTTGGTTAGCTGTTTCATTTACAATGTACAATCTATACAGCATGAAAGGCACGTCGAGTTACACCGTCATTGCTGTGTGCACGGTGTTTACCATTGAAAAAGCTAAAGTATTCTTCCATGCGTGTACAGTAAACGTTGTAAAGTATGTATTTTATCAGTTCCATTCTTCTCTACCTAAAACCATTTAATACGAAGCGTTATTCCTCTCGGTTGAATAGTTATCGTTGTTTAAAAGTGTGAAGTGATACGTTGTTTACATCTCACGCGACTGCCATTACATTTGCACTCGTGACCATGAGGTTGCTTCTGATTGGTTATGCTATGAAAAATGCTACGGAAATACGAGGGTGTACCCAAAAGAAACCAGAATGTTTTTTAAAACATTTCTTTTTTTTACAAAACAACCTTATCACCTTCAAAGTACTCTCCATGACACTTAATACATTTGTCCAATCTGTGATTCCATTCTTGGAAACATTTTTCAAACTCATCTGACAGCTCCTTCCTAGTTTTTTCTTCACCTCTTCTATGTTGTTAAATTGCTGTCCCTTCATGTCCCTCTTCATTTGGGGAAACAAAAAAAAAAAGTAGCACGGAGCGAGGCCAGGTGAGTAAGGGCCGTGGGCCAAGAGAGCCATGCTGTTTTTTGCCAAAAACTTGTGCACTGAGATGACTGTGTGCGCAGGAGCATTGTCGTGGTGGCACAAATTTCGCAGCGACCCTTTCCATTCCCAAATCTTCCGTTAAAATTTGCTGAACCGAGCTCCAAGATAGTCCAGATAACGTCCCCAGCTTTTCAATGGTCCGTCGTCAGTCTTCGAGCATAAGTTCACAAATTTTGTCAACATTTCCGTCCGTTCTGGAAGTTGACGGACGTCCAGAACAAGGTTTGTCATCAATCGACATGTCACCTTTTTTGAAGGGAGTAAACCACTCGTACACATGAGTTTTCCCCATAGTGCTGTCCTTGTAAGCTGTGTTCAACATCACAACAGTTTCTGCCATCTTTTTGGACAAATTTTCACAGCTGCACGCTGTTCTCTTACATCGGCCATCACAAAAAACTAGGTGCGAGCGAAACTGCTTTTACGAAAAAAAAAAACATGACCAGAGACAACCTTCCACAGCGAAGCCACTGAGTGTACTGAACTTGCAATGAGTTGCTCGACGCTTGCCTAGAGGGAAAAATTCGTACTATGGATGCTCCGCCCAGCGCAGCGCTATTCTGTTTTTTTTTGGGTAGAGCCTGTTCTATCCTTAGAAAATGCCATGAAATATGCCATGGCATCTGCAATGCCATAAGATTTCTCTCTTTACACGGTAGCTTTTTGGTCATGGCACAATTGTTAAGAAAAGTGGTAAGGAAAATGCTTTCGTCTTAAGCAGGCCTAAGCTTCATGAACGTAACATTCAAAATGATATTTAGGGAAGTATTAACTCACCTTTACACTGGAAAGTGGAAGCAGGAGTTGTCAAGAGAAGCTTGTCTCGCATTGGATGGGGTTCAGCACAACGAGCAATGCCTGGTTCAACGTAGTCACGCTTCACCCATTCTGCCAACCACCTCAGGTTACAGTCACAGTAGAACGGATTTGCACCCAAAGCCCTACAAGAATAAAGAGTATTTTATTCTCCTGCAAACTTACCTGCGCTCATGCTCTGTAAACATAAGAAAAGCAGATTATTGTTTCCGATTGTATAATAATTTTTAAAATTTTTCTTTTCAGATAACCATCTTCCAAAAAGTAGAATAAGAAGGATAATGAAGAAATTTAAGAAAGATTTAAGATCAGTTACTTACGTGTGCGAGTACGATCTATCGATCAAAACAACGTTTCAGAAGTCAAGACTGCCTCCTTCTTCAGGTTAATGCGTATTTCTTAGGCACCCAACATGGTGTCACGTTAAAAAAGTGTTAGTTGAAAGTACAGGTTAAAGGTTATGGATCCTCAACTAACACTTTTTTAACATGACACCATGTTTGGTGCCTAAGAAATACGCATTAACCTGAAGAAGGAGGCAGTCTTGACTTCTGAAACGTTGTTTTCATCGACAAATCGTACTCGCACACGTAAGTAACTGATCTTAAATCTTTCTTAAATTTCTTCATTATTTAGCTGTGAGTAATACGCACATCACAATATGTTAGAATAAGAAGGATGCTATATTGACAGAAGAATTCATTATTAAATAATGTACATTGGCCACCCTTATTTATTAATAATACATGAACTCAAAGACCTAGCGTATGCATGATTTTTTTTCCGGAGAGGATTGGAATTGTAAAAGCGCATATCACAGTTGCATTCTTGATAGAGACAAGATACACTACAAAATTCTTGTAATTTTTCTATTATTAACCTTCTTCTAAAATGTATTCAAAGAAAAAAAAATGCGAATTGGGATTCATTTTCAAGACAGTTACCACTAGTTTTCCCATGAATTCCTTACTGCTTCCATTTGAAAATATTTATTTTCTCAAAATTTCTGGAGGGGTTGCAGCCCCATCAGTTCCTCCCTCTGCATATGCTACTAACTAAGGACTTCTCTTAGAGCAGTGAGAATTTTACCATGCATATAGTACATGTATATATACACACACAGATGGTTATCAAAATAATAGAAATGCCTATGTTCAGCAACATTGCATCTGTGTGGGCTGGCAACACTGATCAGTCGTGCGCTGAGGCCGACATTTGTTATTGCGGTGAAGGATGGCAGTCAGTAGTACAATAGGCAGTGTAGTATGCATTCGTTTCTACACTCACAGTCCAACGCGAGCTGTACAAACTGAACAGTGTTGCCAGCCCACACAGATGCAGTGTTGCTGAACATAGGTGTTTCCAATATTTTGATAACCATCTGTATATATATGATTTATTTAACTCCATCTACCATTATACAGTAGTTGACATTCCACAGATGATATGGAACATGTCAGTACAATGTACTACAATTAGCAGTTACATCCAAACAAGGGTGCCTGCAACGGGGGAGGGAGAGGGGGCACTTCCCCCTCCCAGAGATATCTGGAAAAAGTTTGTGTAATTTGAATGTAGCGGTTTTATTACAAATAATATTGTTTTCTGTGATTGACAGGCTGTAAGTTAAAGCAATTAACTGCCATTTCCAACAAAATAACAAGATAACTTTTTCACCAGAAACATTAGTATCATGTTAACTGCCTTAACTAGGGGTGTATGGGAATGAAAATTTTTGGTCAGAACGGGATTGGGATGGAAAATTTTATAATTCCATGTTTGAGACAAACATTTCACATTTCCAGACCAGGCTGGGACATTTTTGGAACTGAAAACTTTCAAAATTTCCCGACGTGGTTAAAATGTCGAATTCTACACACTATTTCCCCTTCAAGTGATTATTTTTTGCACTTCTGGAATAAACACTGATAATTTGAAAAAATTTCAGCCATTTATAGCACAGAAAAGACCAAATCCTTTCGAATTTAGCCCTGACAACAATTTCCCAATGTTGGGATCTGACCCTGACAATTCATGCTCTTGTCATTTTGAATTACTTTTTTTTTTCAGAACCCTTCAGTGCTTATAAACATGTACCATGAAGGAGAGCAGATTAAGTGGTCTTTTTTGATATCTGTGCATTGTGAAAAAGTACAGAAAGACAAAGAACTATTCACAAACAATTCATAGATGTTTATGAAAATGAAGCAAGGGGAATCCAGTTTATCTAAATAGCGGACTCAAATCTGAACTTGTCAACAACATCAAAGTATTTTCAAGTCAATTTCAATTTTATGATTTGTAAAATAATAATCATAATAATTAAAATAGATAAAATATAAGTTTCTATGGCTGAAGGGAAAGATGTGAAATCTTATTTGAGAAAAAATCCTGCGGGCGACCTTGTCCCCAAATATTCTACAAACATATATTATGTATGAAAACAATATATGACATTAAAATATATAGATTATACAATTGTTTATGTTCTTTATCTGGCATTAGTTACAAAATACATTTACATCCATACATCCACACACATATTCAGTTTATTACTACAGTTTAATGCGTACAATCAATACATAAATATGCAATTTTGACAGCAGTTACCTATATCTTACTTATTATATCAGAAATTTGTCAAGTATGAGGTTATTTGCAACGTTTACTTAAAATTAAGGACACAAAAAATCAAAACGGCTTTTATCTGCAATGAGTTTAAATGTACACGCAGATATTTTTAAAGGGATACAAAACACATCTTGTTCATTCAACTATTATTAAAATTGTTAGTCACTATTGGCACTCTTTCTACATGAAATAACTACTAAATTTATTTGAAACCAAATTTGCATAGATTATTACTACAATGAAATCAGATAAAATAGCATTATGATCAATTCAATAACATCTTGTGCCATCTTGTGGTCAAAATAACAAACCCATTATTAAAATACAAAAACAGAATATACTTACAGGTGGGTTATGGATTGAAGATCAGTGAATGTCCCTTCTGGTATCATTGAAATGTCATTGCCATGGAGTGAACTGGGTGAATAAGAAATAATGATGTTAATCTTAGTAAAGAATTTTACCTGTGAGGATCATTTTTCAAATATTTGTGCATGCAATAGCTATGGAGTCGAATCAACCCCAGCCTAGAGGATCCGGATCTGCTGTAACTGCATACAATGTGACAGACATCAACCTGCATGCAATGGTGCCAACTCATACAAGCCTGAGGCGCTCGAGCATACTCAATAATTTGCATGTTGTTATATATATTTTATTTTAGAAATAAAGTCCCTGCACTTAAACAAACAAAATGTTTATCATTATACACTTAAAGAATTCTCACAAATCACATACTTACTGACTGTTATCAAAATATTTTTTGTTGCATCTACAATATGATACTTTTCAGTGTCCTATATTATTAACACTATCTGTGGTCACATTGTTATTAGTAAGGCAATGACGGTTAAGAGCTTATAACCAGGATGAGGACTGATAGACATTAAAATCTCTCAAAATTGGTAGGCAAAAAGCACTGAAAAATACAAAATAGATGCTAACATTGATGAGAATCAACAGATTTTTTCATCTTTTTCCAAGATTAGGTACTCAAAAAGCAGTTATCTTCGAAATAGGCAAAAAAAAAAAAAAATCATATTCCTTTCAGAAGTAGCCTGAAACGGTTCTTAAACATAAAAGCCTACATTTTTTGGCCAAGGAAGGAAAAAGGAATTTGGGAAAAATCCTCAGCCTACTTGTGACACATATTGCATAGAATCACTAAAAAAAGAAACAACTGAATTCATCCGATCCAATGTTTTGCAAAAGTTAGCACCACTGCCTGCATCTTTCATATAAAAATAAATCCCTCTTACGCACCCAAAATGAAATATTAAATATTTAACTTCAAATGTGTATCTACAATGACAGAGCATGATTAAGAGCATGGTACCAAGCAAAAGAGAATTTTCATTTGTTTTCTGACAATCTTGTGCAAGATACCTGATCTAAAGTAGTCAAAAATTAAGAAAGGATAAATTGTAACTGCTACAATCACGTTATACTTACATGATTCTTAAAGATCGAAGACCAGCTAGGGCATTCTTCTGGATGCACTGTAGCTTATTGTAGCTGATGATTCTGAAATATAGAATTTTTAAATCCCAGAACATGAAAAACACCTTAGTTTACTTTTTACTAAAATATTGAAGACCATTTCAAGCAATACATTTATTTTTCTTATTCTTTTACACAGTTCAGAGCCCAGATATGAGTAATAGACATTAAAATATTTGACAATTTATTTTGAATCTCTTATTGTCTTTTTCATCATGATGAATCATTCTTCTCTATTAGCATTACTAGATATGCATTATAACGATAAAAGTGATGAAAAGAGAAGAAAGTGAGACTAAATATCAAGAAGACAATTCAGTCTAATCTATTTCACTAATCAATCACTCTGATAAATGTCCTCCGTTAAATATGAAGTCTTGATTGGCACATCATTTTATGTATATACCTGTCAGAATTCAAATCAATGTAATAGCACAGTAGGAAGCTACGGATATATGTTGAAAAGGAATACCAGCTTACATATGCTGATGAATAGTGTTTATGCTCAAACAATTATAAATATTTTTATGAAAATTATATTGATAAAAAACAAGAAATAACAAAAGTTACAACAGCATCAAATTATGCATTTGTTTACAAGAACATTTATAACATATAAATGTTATTTATAAGAAGAAAATGTTTCTTTATTATCTCCTTTTGAGATAGAGTAAGTCTTTATTTTTATAATTTAGCATGCGTTCATTCTAGAACTGAGTATACTCAATATGCCAATTTCTTCATCCAGGTTTTCTACAATCCTGATCTTCAGTTTTCAAAACTCAGCATCTGGCTAAATCACATCCAAATGTAGAACATATGTGTGTCACTTTATGTAACTTTCCTCAAAGCATTCATTTGAGGAATTGTAGCATTAATAAGCTTGCTTGTTAAGGAAGATGAAAGCAGATACCTATTAACTGCTTCAAATTCAACATGGCATATTTTATACATATGAGTGCCATTCCACAACTTTCCAAGCTCCAAAGTTCATTCAAGATTCATAAAAGACTTCTACATAACTTAAGCATCCAAGTTATTATAAAATTGCAAAGTTTAATGCTTTAAAAGCAACAATTATTGTACAAATATATATCCATCCCATATTGCTATATCTGTACTTATCTTTGTTCCATTTTGAGATCCTAACAAAAGTCACAGACAACTAGTATCAGAGTAACTAGTTCAAGCCCGATTTTTTAGTATGTGTTATCTTCAATTGTTTTTGTTTTATATTTTTGTCAATAAGTTCTTAACAGCTTGAATGTTTGTTTAGTAAATGCACATATTTGCTCTGTTACAGCTATTTTACAATGTATATCACAATATACTTATCTAATGATTACAATTACCATTTTTTGAATGTTGATCCAAAATACCAAGAATGACATCATATTATACATTGAACAATTTTAAAGAGTTGACCTTTGTATATAAACCTTGATGAAAATGCAAATGTACACAATTTCAATAAATTTAATTATAAATTTCAATGTATCTTATCTTTCTTGTCTGAAAGAACACATATGATTGAAGATATTTTTTTCTCATATTGTCAGTCAAAAATAACTGTTATGAATATGAATTCAAAACATTGCACAATTTGATAATTTTGTCATGATATAAAAATTGGCTTTTTTAAACATCATATTTAATAAAATTAGTTTAAATAGTAATTTCAAACATTTAATTGCATTATATGAATAAATTTTGAGCAATCTATGACTAAATTAGTATAACTATTGCACAAATGTGGAACTCTGAACTTAGCCTAACCATTTTCAAATGTTGTTATGACAATGTATTAATTTTATTGTCATAGCATGATTAAATGACAAAAGAATCACAAAAAACAAAAACAAAAAAAACATTGCATATATTTTCTACAGTGTATCAAATCATTGGAATGACCTCACTTGTATCTCCAATTGGAAAGTAATGTATATATGACATGCTTGTAATTTACATGTAAATATTATACATAAAACAAACACATTTCTTGATAAGGTAATCAAACACTAGAAATCACAATGTATAAATTTAAAACACTAGTTCACCATAAATTATAAAATAATGCATATGAAATGAATTGATTAGTGTTGTTATCAGTACTTTAAATATATCTCCACTTTCATTTGCTTTAGTTATTTGTTCTCATTTGAAGGTAAAAGAAAAATAAATATTAAGAGTTGAGCACGTAAAGTGTAGTAAGAATGTTGAAATATTTACATCTCGATAACGCTGCACTTTTTTAAAACCCTTACTGTACATAAACTACAACTAAAGTTGTGTGCCATCTGAACAGTTAGCCAATAAACATATTCTATTTACCAATAATATTATTTGCCCAATTAATCCACCCCAACCTCCTTTTCATGGGCCCATTATCCAACTGTCCTTAACATTGTATTATCCATGGCTGTTATTCACAAATTTCTAAATGATCGAAAACCACTTCTGTGTTCTTTTTGTTGGGGATTTCCTACGTATTATCTTTTTCCTAAGATGAGAACATACCTTGGTGTCCTCTATTTTGCCATATATATTTATATTTTGGATGTTGTGAAATGCGAGACTATTAAGGGTCCAGCTAATTTTAAAAAAATCCCGAAAATTACATCTTTTGAAAATGTTGCATAATTTTCGGTTTCTTTTTCAGAATTTGGGGTCAGGCATTACATCTTCCCTCGAAATTTGGCCCATCCAGCATTCTTAGGGCAGACACTAGAAGTGAAATTATGGAAACTGTTTCTGTAAGCTGGCAACACTGCTGCTTTTATATATTTTTTTCCTCTCAAGAAGTGTCAGCCTATTTTCAATGCAACTTTGAATGGTTGTAGGGAAGTACTGCTGCTACATGCTACATTTTTTATTCTCTTTGGTTTATTATGGTGGCCACAGGAGCATGCTGAATATATTTTTTTAAAAAATATTTTCTTCTTCTTCTTCCATTAAATTTCATTATTGGTATAAATTTCACCCACACAAAACTAATTTTATCTCTGTACGGCAATTAGTTCTCGAGCTATTTTTTTTTTTTTTTAACATTGTGGCAAATTTGAAAAGGGTAAACTTGAAAAGTCCCGTCTAAAAAGTCCCATCCATGTGCACAAGGCTCCATCTGCTTAAGGTTAAGCTCTTGCGCCATGAAGAATTTTTAAGCACTCCTCATGTGTTAATGTGCAACTCGATTGCAGCAAAGCTTTAAATATATACTCCATATTGCACAAGAAAACTTTTAAAACTGTTCTTAGAAATTCACTTCTCCTAGACAGGTCCACTTTATAAGTTAAACAGAATTTACACATTGCCCATGGGCGTCCGCAAGGGGGGGCAAGGGGGGGCCATGCCCCCCCCCCCTGGAAAATGAAAGTCAACCAAAAAATATGTATTTCACACATATAATTTCATTTTAGCCACAATAATATGTGTTAATTATTGCATGAACACCATAAATTCAAATTTAAGCAACGTTTTTTAGGGAACAACACTATTTTTAGGGAAAATTTGTCTTCCTTTGCCCCCCCCCTGGAAAAAAATACCTTCCTTGCCCCTCCCTGGAAAAAATCCTGCGGACGTCCATGACATTGCCTGCTTACATCTGAATCGAAGTATGGATGCCCTCCTCAAAACGAAAAGTTTAATATACATACTGATGGAAATATTCATGAAATTTTATTACTCCCTCCGTCCCATAATTATTGTCCGGTACACTTTTGTTTGCTGTCACAAAATACTTGTCCGATATTCAAACTGTGACATTTGTGTATACAGAAGAAGAAAATGAAACACAGGAATGAGTCATACAACGTTAATACTCAAGGATCAGTACAAATTGGCCAATCAAGTATCCAAAAGGGCATAAATAAAAAGTTACCATTTTGGCATACCAGACTATAATTATGGGACAGAGGGAGTAATAATGTTCAGCACATTTAATTAGGTATCCTCATAGATTCAAAACTAAATTTCGATAATCACATATCAACCATCACAAAAAAGGCAATGCATATGCTAGGCCTACTTTACAGATTCACTGAAATCAATAACCCGAAAGCACTTTTCATTTACTTCAAGACATTTGTGTCCCCCATTCTAGAATATTGTTCACCAATCTGGAACATGGCTGCCCATTCTCATACGTGCAAGATCGACAGTGTTCTCAGCTTTTCCCTCTCCATCGTTCGATATAGAGTGCCTGCCCTGAGACACATGCCTAAGAGAGATCTGCTTGCAAATCTGCACATTAATACTCCAGAAACTGGTAGATACATTGCAGATATGAAATTGCTATATAAGATCATAAATGGAAACTTAAGATGCAGCATCCCACTCCATGAACTCTCACTCAGAGTGCGTAGACATAAAACACGGCGCAAGGAAACTTTCCACACTGCAACTCTCACTCATACAACGTTCACGATTCCATAGGTTATCAAAACAATCCAACATCATCTCAAACCAAATAGATATATTCACTTCATATTCATTTTTTATCAGCAACATAGAAAACATTGTACGTAAGTAATGCTTTTGTGAAACTGATCTTTTTACCTTGGTACTTTTTTTGGCTTGTTTTATTTTTGTTTATTTTATGTTATCCGTTCTTTTGTTTTTAATCTTAGTCTATTGTTTTACTGTTGTTTCTTTCTGGTTTAAAATGGCTTCTGCTGTATTGGAAATTTCAATAAATAAAAAAAAAATCTAAAGGTGAATACAAATAGACTCATATAAAATCATTACATCAACTGATTAAATGTACGACTACTTAAAAAAAAAAAACTATCATGGAAGTTATTTGTGAGAATTATAATACTTACAAAGTTGATAGCTTGGTCAAATTGACAAACGAAAAGTTCGATAAAATGGATATCTGATTGTTGCTTAGATCCCTGAAAGGAAAATTGTAAATGTGTTAGCATGTCATTAAGCAACTAAGTCACACTAACAATTAACCATAAAGTTCATTTTCAGGTTCCCTCCTAAAAAAAACTTTTATTATAAATGAAAGGAGTTGTATTTAAAATGTAATTCTTATTGTTACTAGATTACTCACAAATGATATTTTCCTGGGACCTTTTTACAATTCAATTACCTTGTGTCAAAGCTCAAAGTGTATTTAATCGTGATCAACTTATTAGTTCTCTTATAACAAAAAAATATAAATATATATATAATATTGTGCTGCCATCTATGAATGAAAGTACAAGCTAAAGATCTTTCTAGTAAATTCAGTGTCAATCAAACATGGATAGACATTGGGCAAGAGTGTCTACAACTGACATATTAATCTATTAACATGGGGTTTAGTGTGTGTTGGGTGGGGACAATAGTATGATTGATTGATTTAGTTTATTTTACTTCGCGTTTTGTGCCTCTTGACTAATTTGCGAAGATGGGGATGAGTGATGAAATGATGAAATTGATGAATGGACATTCACAAACAACCAAGCCCGACCGGGATTCGAACCCAGGCCCCTTGTGCTAACCACTCGGCCACAGGGTCGGGTGACAATAGTATGAACTAAGCTGTTCTTACAAGAAGGGTGCCAAGGCCAGGGTGCACTGGCATTTTTCCCTGGCACCCCAATCTATCTGGGAACCATTTTGAAATAATAACTTTAAAAATCCAAGGAAAATATGTTACAAATTTTGGAATATTTTACCTAGAAATAAGTGGGAGTCTTGTCTCCTACTTCATTGGCCACCTTAATAAGTGAACAAGTAGTGAAAAATGAGATTTAAGCACAGATATTTTTAAGGTTTCTTCAAGTCTTTGTTTACTAAAGGGATGCTTAAGACAGGGGAAGGGTCGCCATCTGCAAAGATACTGGGAAGGAAAAATGACTGCAAACATGAGGATTAACTAGTTAACTCTTTCAAACCTGATCTTGAAACAGAATTTTTCTTACATATACAAGGTCTGTCAATAAAGTAATGAGACTGTTTTAACATACCTCTGTATGTATGTTCAAACTAAAAATCAACTTTATCTCCTTCAAAATAATTTCGTTGGGAGGCTACACATTGCCAGAGACGTTACTCTCACTCTTC
The DNA here is from genome assembly GCF_977018435.1 of Lepisma saccharinum. Lineage (NCBI taxonomy): Eukaryota > Metazoa > Arthropoda > Insecta > Zygentoma > Lepismatidae > Lepisma > Lepisma saccharinum. The sequence continues at coordinate 10,554,481 of NC_139249.1, forward strand.
GTAGCAAAGCTGGAAGTCGGTAACAGGAAGCACTTTCAGTTCATCAGTTACAGCTTTATCATCGTTATCCACCGTACCAAAATTGCATCGTTTGAGGTGGATCCTCAGTTTGGAGAACATGAAAAAGCCACAGGGACTCATATCAGGGGAATAGAGGGGCTGAAGAAACACAGAATGTGCCTTTTAGCTAAAAATTAATTCAGAGATATCGCTGTGACAAGTGGCATTTTAATAATGAAGCATTCAAGCCCAGTTCCTGTGTTAGAATCTGATGGAACACACTATGGTTCAAATCCAACTCGTCACCTATCATTCTTATGGTCATTCGATGGTCAGACAGCACAAGAGCTCGCACTCTCTCCATATTGTCACCGGTATTCAAATTTGAAGCTCTTCCAGCATGGGGTTCACCTCCGACAGATTAACGACCCTCCGAAAATGACTTGAGCCACTTGAGCAGTTGTAACCTTAACAAAACATGACCCCCATAGGCCTGTTTCAGTTTTTCAAACGTTTTCATGGCCTTTTCCTGAGCCTTGCACAAAGCGAAATTCCACTCTTTCATTTTCATGAGACATGCCGAACAACCACTTCACGGGAAACTACACTAACAATAACCTATTGGTACTAATGACTTGCAACTTGTACCAACAGTCAATGAGATGTTGATATAGCCTTCCCTTGACTTGTGAGTCTGCAGCATTGTCCGATGGTGTGCAGTGTTGCCAGTCTCATTACTTTATTGACAGAGCTTGTATATAAGAGAGGACCTCACAGGGTTGTTAGCCGCAATGACTCCAATGAATACATTCTAACCTTGGCTTCACAGCAACAACATCGGATGGGGGTAAGGGAGTCATTACCATTGGTTGGGCCTCCTCTCCCTCTTCGTCTACACCAAATATTCAATGTTTATATATTTTTTTGGTTTGGTCACCGAGTTTTCCTAGATTCATTCTTAGTTTCAGTATTTTTTACAGCACAAAGTTATTATAAGCAATATACATAGCACTACTAATTAACATAATATTGGCTGTCAATATTACTGGAAGATGTCAATAATTTTATATTTATAGAAGCCAAATTCATTGTGTACTTGCAACAACAAATGCTTAAGTTGTACTTACAATCTTGTAAGTGATTTAAGATGGCTCAGTCTTTCAGGATGGATTGTTTGAATTTCATTCACATCAAGGTACCTACAATAAAAACAATACAGAAAATATATTAAAAATATTGTAAATAACTATATTTTGAAAGAATAAAAAATAATTACAGGATTATAATTGTAGCTTTGTAGATCCAAATGTCAGTGTATAATAAACAATGGTGTATGTTAAGAGCAAATTAATTGTATACTTAAATACCGAGATTCAGGCGAGTATTTCCATACTGTCATGAAGAGTAAGTATACATAGGTATGCATGGTTTTGCAAAACGATTGAAATACCCAATATTTATTTTCTTTTGTAATAATTAAGAAGTTCTTCGACAGAATTTTACAGCCATCAACATGAAAATGATGCTTCTCTGAATGTTGTAACAATGTGGGTACTTTAGTATTATATGGACTACCTCATTTGTCTACGTTAAAAGGTTAGGTTAGGTTAGGTTAGGTTAGGTAGGTTAGGTTACATTAGGCGAGGGGAATATAATTTAGCGTAGACAAATGAGGTAGTCCGTATAATACTAAAGTACCACAATGTGGTAACAACAGTTCTACATTAGCATGCAAAGTTAATTGGACATTATCCATTGTCTAGTGCTTTGAACTATACTCATTCTAACACTATGCACCTCTTCTCTTATCTTCAGGTAAACAAATTTATTTGCCAGTGTTGGGGATCGAGCCCACGACGAACCTGCGATTTTTCACTATGAATCCGGTGCTCTGGCCAACTGCTCCACGGCACTTCCAGAATTCTGTACTAATTTTTACTCCTTTTATGCTGCTATTTATAATTTCTTTTAGGAGAGGGGACCATGTGTGCTTGAATTCTACACTAGGATGATTTATGGGGTTTTGGACCATTGCTATGAAGACTGCTTCTTCGATTTTTCTTAGTTTCTAATTTGGTTCTTTGTGGAGTACTGTTACGTTGCTCCACTGAATTCTATGAGATTCACTCCATGCATGTTCTGCTATTTTTGCCAGTAGCGTGTGACCTTTTCTGTTGGGGAAGCAGATCCCGAAAAATTAAGAAAAGCAAAAATTCAGTGCTTCTACATGGTACGTTATACTGAAAAAATTAGCACACTACCTGATACTGTTTCCTTAATGTTTGGGAAAGATGAATGTCCTGGCGCAGTTGTTCATTTCTTCAAATTTCAGTTGGTCTGTTGTCAAACGTATTTAATGCACCAGACGATTGCGGATGATTGAAACAATTTTCAAGATTTTCACACATTGCAATATTCACAAATCCACTTTGGCACCACGTAGTTCTTTCCATAATAAATAGTACACTAAAGTTTTTGAAGCAAACAAATAGAACACCTGCCTGAAAAGGAGTAACTTTTCACCTCGCAAAACACTTGAAAAAAGTGACCGTGGCCAGCGAGTTTTACCAACTATATTTGGCAGATGTGTTCATGGACATGTTAGCTGTCTTAATAGACCGAACACTCTGAAACGTTTATTTTCACATATATGTCAGCAATCATATTTTTGTGTTTCTCCTGTGTTTTGAAACTTTAGTTTATTTATGAATATATATTTTAACTAGCTTGGTGGATATGCTACATCGCTGACAGTATACAGTACACTTGGACACTTAATCATGCAGTTTGCAACACTGAGGACATCAACAGACTGAACCAAAGGTACTCTGGCTTTCTTTCAGCCCTTACCGATTGGAAAACAAAATTTCCCTCCATATAAAGTACCTTCCCATTGGATCATTCAAGGTCGCCTGTTGATTTTCGGGGCCTTGTTGGCATTGCTGGCATTGCTGGGTGATGTGTCACAGATGTTTTGACAAGAAGCCACGAGAGGGTGTTGATGGCCCCATATCGGAAAAAGATGAACCTTGGAGGCTTGCAGGTTGATTCCGTTGAGGCAACACGGAAAAAGTAATGAAAAACCAAAAGTTAAAATAGTAATTTTGTAACAATTAAGCTGTGTGCCTGCACTGCTGGCTTTGCTGTACCAGAGTGCATGCACATGATTTTTGACCTATCTGTTTCACCTTTGTATATGTCCTGATTCTTCTATCTAAGCTCGCCCGCATTCACATGGTATGTTTCATATGCAGTTTTGCTAGTTTGGTGTTTGATAGTATGCTTCTATGAAGCCTCCAATGGGAACATTGCATTCTAATACAGAACCATTGTTGCTAACATGATGGTTGAAGCATTCATTCTGCAGTTAAACCAAATTACATCAAATGTTTGTGTTGCTTACAATTCAGATGTTTCTGTGGGAATTCCTCGAGGTAATTCCCTCAGTCTAGCTCGGCTACAGCGAACAACAGTTCCAGTGCATGTGCATTTGGGTGGACAGTAGTTATCACCTAAGCAGCCTTGATCATTTTCACCTGAAAAATAAAAATAAAACTTTTTCAGATAAAACAATGATAAGAATGCACAACTTACAGTTATTCAATAAGGTCTAGTAAAAATTCAACAGTGTTTTACACTCCACAATTGATGGATACAGGTTATATGAAATATGCTGAAACATGTTCAGAAATACCACCATTTACAATAAAGATGGAGCCACCCACAGTAGTCTAGTTGGTAAGGCATCTGATTGCTATGTGAGAAACCTGGGTTCGATTCTCGGTGTGGGTTATCTAAGGCCAAATATTTTCTGGCCTTATTCCTTCATAAGGTGGCTCTTGGGTTCATCCAGCCTAAAAATAATGGATACCTGGGGGGGGGGGGGGTGACTGGATCATGGTTCTGATCACATCACCCCCCAAAAAAAGTTGCTGAGATCAAGAATCTGTGGGGTCCTAGATCCAGATCCCCCCCCTACATATGCCTTCACGGCATGATGAAAAGTGCATGGGGAATTTTACCTTTACAATATGGATAACATGGGGAAATGGAAAGTACAAATTACATTATGCTTTGGAATGCACAAGATATGCACTGAAACTCAGCAAAAAATATAAACTTGATCAGAACTTACACCTGGATCTCTAGCATGCCTACCAACTGTTGACACACAGGTAAAACTGGCAAGCAAAAATTCTGGTAAAGCCAGGGCCAGTTCTGTTAGTGGATTGTCACGAAACACCAAATATCCTGAACTTAAATCTGTTTGTATGTTTATTAAAATTATAACAGGTGTACCAGCACTGGAGCTATTTGCCTCCTTCTCTTAATACATGGACATAAGTATCTTAGCAAGAACATGATGATTTAAAGGAGAATTAAAGGAAGAAATATTTTGGGGATGAATTCTTAAAGCATATCATATTAAAACACAACGAGGAACTAAAATCAGTACTCCATTGATGAAACTAAATTCTGTATAAGCTCTCCCCTGTGGCAAAGTGGTTAGCATCGGCCAGGGATCCCGCGTTAGAATCCCAGCCTGAGCATGGATGTTTGCGAGTGTCCATTCATCAATTTCATCATCCCCATCTTTGCAAATGAGCCAAAACTGGCACAAAAAATTAAGTAAAATGAAGCAAATCAATCTACAAACTCTGTATAATGAACACATCTAAAAACTAGTATTATGACATCATAAAATCAGAGCTTGTAAAAAAATAACAACAGCACACAGATAAACAAAATATGAAAGAAACAAAAAAAAAAAAACAGGCATTGGAGTGAAGTTTGCAGTTCACATGTGCACCATAGCCACAGTGATCTAGTCTGGAGGGCCAGGGGCTTATCCAGAAAGTAAATTTGGGGGAAGGTACAGCCAGGAGTGCCCATCCCCCAAGGCCAATGGCACGTCCCTCTTCTATAATAGTACGAGGATAATTATCTTATTTTTTTTTCTTTTTTGAATGTCTGTTGACACTTTTCAGAAACAGTTTGAAATATTGGACTGAACTATTCATCTGAAATCTCCTGAAGTCTCTGAAGCAGTTCTGTGACATCTCTTGGGTAAGAAATTGTGATGAGGGCTCTGAATACTTTGACAACTGTACAGTAAAACTGAAAACCTTTTCACAGAGTACAATTAAGAAAGTCCCCTTTTCAACTGCAGCTACAAGATCATTTGCTTGGTATGGTTCACTTGGACAGCTCCATTTAACTGAATTCAGATTTTCAGCTGGTATATCACTACTCAGTGTGAAACTAAAAAAAAAAAAACTTTTGGTGGATGTTATTTTCAGAATCCACAAACCATGCACACACAGAGAATTTCCTATACCTGCCACATCAAGTGTCTCATTGGAAAGTATGCTGAATCTACCTTTCAAAAAAAAAAAAAAGGAAATTGGGGGGGGGGGGTCCGGAACCCCTGGACCCACCCCCTGGATACGCCCTTAGGTAGGGCATCTGACTGCCATGTGGGTGGGTGATCTAAGGTCGAAATACTGCATAAAAATAGACTCTGGGGCTCACCCTGCCTCAAATCAATGGATACCTGGGGGCAACCCTGGGCAGGAGGGGGGGGGGAGGAGGCAGCCAAAGCATGGTGCTGCAATCACCCTAAAAAAAAAGTAATTTTTACTCCAAACCCTACCATATACTCACTTGCACACTTAAACTCATGTGTGGGGAGATCCTGAATAGGGACATCTTTGATTCGAGTTGGAGCATGACACCGTGGGCTTCCAGTTGTAAGATCTCGCTTTCGCAGCCACTCAGCAAACCAAGCCAAATGGCAGTTGCAGTTGAAGGGATTGGAGAGTAAATTTCTGGAATACATTGGTGAAAACATTATCTTATTAACAATGCACATTATCTGATTGACAAACCTTCTGAGTTTTTGTGTTCTATTCAATTAAATTGTAACGTAAAAAGCTGACAATGCAGAAAATTGGAACGCAGTTCATATACTCTTGCAATTGCAATCACCATGGGCATTGCGAGAAGGGGTGGCAGGTTGAACCTGTCAGTCAACATGAACAATTCTAATTTGAAATGAACAAATTGGAAGGTATGCTCAAAAATTTTAGTGTAAAATGTAAGAGGTCACACAGAATGTAATCTTCAGGACTAAAATTTTCCCTCGACTTTCAAAAAATTGTTTTGAATGAGGTGTAAAGTTGATAACAAAATATAATAACTGATCATTTTCATATTAATGGTATGAAATGTCAAAAAGAGTAGAGAAAAACAGTTGTGTTGGATATTCACACATCTGATATATTGAGTAGAAGCTCCTCCACAATGACTTCATAATAATAACTAACATATTATTTGTTAAAATTATAATGTATTATTATTATTTACACTAATGAATTTTACATCAATGACCTGATTCCCTACAAAAATTTCTCGCAATACCCACGGCTATCACAGGCCAATTTTTTAATTTTCTCTAAAATATATGGGAAACAAATGTATTATTGTGCAGTTCAATATTCACAACAAAGTATTAATGCACATCAATATATTATTTGGGGTGGTACTTCACTTTGCCAACTTCACTGTTTAAAAAAAATACATTACATCATTTATAAAAACAACAGCAATCTTATACTCTGTCCCAGGAGTCACTGGAGTGAGCAAACACAAGTCTCTGTGCAAGTAGTGACTCAAGAGGGCTCGACCAATGAACAAGTGTGAGGGAACAGGAGGGGGGAAAGCAACTGCAGTTACCAGCTTTTGCAGCAGCGTGTACTGCTTCACTCCACACACTCACTTTCTCCCCTTCCTTGCCATTATGCATGTCCTTGATCCAGAGATTCCCAGGATAGGGTATAGTAAATAAAATTTTAAAAACATAATATGTTAGAATCTTATAAAAATGAAAGAAGCTACTTACAGGGTATGAAGAGATGTTAAGATATCAAATGATCCCGGCATGACACAAGTGATCTGATTATCATACAGTGATCTGAAAATATAAAAATAAACTCAAAATTACATTGTTTTTGTAATTTACTGAGACTACAAAGTAATAATACTTATTCAAATGAAAGGCTTCTTGAATGAATCAGCACAATAACATAGTATTTACTTTCGATGACCGACCTTTACGTCAGTTTCACACCAAAGTGAGAAATGGCAAGTGAAGTGGCACAAGCTCGAGGCAAGTAGCAGGAGAGACAAACCTGCACACAATTGCATATACGCAACATAATACAATTTGCATTGAACATAAGAAAATATGAACATATCCTGCCTCATTTGAACACAAAGAAAATATTAACAATGGACAGAAGAAGGCATCTGCACTATATCACTTTCATAAACAAAATTTTAAAAGTAAGTAAACCAGATTTAGGCACTCTAATACACTCTCACTCCAGGCGAGGGCATAACAAACTTTTTACATGTCATTAGAGTACCTCTCCTTCGAATCATCATTTAGATAGCATGTAAGTTAACTACAAGTTAAATCAAATGTCGATTTAATTTGCAGTTAACTTACGTGCTATCTGGGCACGGTAAATGCAGTTTCAACCTGGAATAAATTGCCCATAACAATAACTAACCAATCAACACCACATGTTCTTAAAACCAAAACAAAGGACTATCTACTACAGCGGTGGCCAATCTTTTTTGGTTTGAGGGCTAATTTACATTTCAAGAATCACTGGCAGTCTACTTATCTTATTAGACCTAACAACGAGAGCCTAAAAAAGGAAGCAAAGGGACAATACCATAAAATTGACATTGATTATTTTATTTTATTTATGTATTTATTTATTTACTATTTATTTATTAAATACGTTTTGGCTTCAGTACTGTGGGTTTGGCACCTGTTTTAGGCCATATCTCCCCAGTTCATCATTAGCATCTTTTCATCCTTTTAATGAGAAGGTATTTTTTCTTGCTTTCAAGTAAACAAAGCACAGCGGGCTACCTCTCACGGCTTGCCAGTCGACTGGTAGACCGAGGTCGACGTGTTGGCCACCCCTGATCTACTATGTAAACAGTTTGAATCTAGAAGCACACATGAATAAAAATACATCCCACAATGGATTACTGTCAATTTAAGAACTAGATATTACTTCATGTCACATATTTCTCTTCTTGCACCATTGAAAATTCACAAATATGCATTTACGTGTAATTGTGTGTGTGCCTATATACATATATATATGTATATACTTAATATTGTATTTAATGAATGTATTTAAAATTTAGTTTTATGTAGTTTTATGTGTATACACATACTCCTTAATTGTATCTTTACAGTTCTTATTTGATTTCAAATTGTCCATATGTTTTTCTTTCATCTTTCTTACTTATTAACAATTATTATTATTAATTTTTGTTTTGTTTTATTTTTCTTATTGGATATATATACTGTTTGTAACTGTAGACTGTATTCTGACAAGAATTAGGTGGGAGAACAGCATATGCTGAACCTCACCCGCTCAATAAAGATATTATTATTACTATCATAATAATCATAATTTTTATTTATCTGTTGAACCATTATTTCATGAGTACGGATGTCATCAGATACATCAATACATAGAAAGTAGCAGATATTATTCTTACAGCCAACAGTATATTCTAGCAAGAAATGTAGTTTTGGGTGTAACAAATATTATTCTTCCAAAGAGCTTAAATACCATTCAAAATACTTACAATGCCTTTAAGTTGATTAGACCCAAGAACATCTTGTTATGGACTTCTCTCAGTTTGTTTTCTGCCAGCAACCTGTCAAAGAAAAAAACCTGCATCAGTGAACAGAATAATCTACATAGTTAATGACCACACTTTCATGTGAAATTTAAAATCAAATTTCTAGCCTTTTACTGTCCATTGCTATAATTTGCAAGAATGAAAACTTACAATTCCCAAAACAACATTTGTAGAAACTAAAGCTTGACCGCGAGTGTAGTGGCTTGTAGTGTTTTATATATTCTCATGTTACTCATTCTTATGTTCTCCATCATTATCCTTTATAGTCATCACTGTCTTCAGTGTAGCTATGGATATCATTTTCATTTAGACTACATATCTGTGATAAGGCCATTTTTGTTCAGAATAAGTGCAAAATGTACAAGAACTGTATTTTATAGGTTACTGTTACAACAAAAAATACAAACATATATACGAAAAATATAGTAACACGAAAGGTCAAGTGGGGTCAAAATCGGCAAAAGCACAAAACTATTATGCTGATCTAAAGGACAGTTGTCATGACAAAGTCACAAATTTTGGTATCGCAGCAAGGTAAATTTTTAAAAAATTACCAACAAAACACGATAGCTGGGGTCGAATTTGATCCGACGTAGCCTTTCTAGGGTTAAACACAACTTTTATGTAGTACTTTGTTTAGATTATTACTTCAGTAATTTTGAATATTTTTAAATAGTCAAAAACGATCCAAGAAGTCAAGAAAAATCAGATTAGTTGCATAATTCAAAGCACCAGGACCCTATGCATTCATAATAAACTGTACACTATTTTTATCTGGCACAGGGCCCCCTGAAGACTTGAAGCATGTCTACCAATTCTGTTTTCATAATTGTTATGAACACTTTATCCGGTAACATTCTTCCACTGTATGTCTGTCTCAACAGCATAAATTTCCAGCAAATATAAACCTTTTAGCCCCTTCATTTGTGAAACATTTTTCTAGGTTTATGACATTAATTTCTGGAACTTTTCAAAATGCAGTATTTAATGGTAAAAGGTGTACAATTATGTACTGAATGTAATATAATATAACAAAGTAGGACTGCCCTATCATCATTATTTTTTTATTTTTCCTTTGCTGTTCGATTTAATTTATCTAGATGTAAGTATAGGTGACTATTTAATGCTCAATTTATGTTTGTGTGTATGTATATATATATATACATGTGTGTACATAATGTCATAGCAAATTAAGCAAGCATTGAATATAGAAAACATATTTTTAGGCAATATGTCTCAAGAAAATAACATTGAGCATGCATTTATTCTCTTTATACGATATCTTGTATCTCATGCTATCTATTGTATTTTATATTATATTATGCCTATAATTTTATAAATGTATTCCAAATGTACATGTACAATGTGACAATTCCAAACTTTTGTAAAGTTGAATGGATGCTAATAAATCAATCAATCAATCAAGAAAAGGCAAGAACATATATATTTTTTTACTTACAAATCTGAAAGTCTTGCTGCTCCTTCAAATGAATTTTCCTCGATCCCAGTTATTCTATTTCGTCGAAAATCCAGCTTTTGTAAATTTGGAAGGCGTCCAAAGAGCCCATCTGATCTGATTCTTCCAATTTCATTATCATTCAGTAATCTACAAACACCAAAAGAAAATCAGTATGCAAAATCACAAATTTAGGCTCTAGAGAAACAGAATGAACAAGTAGTTCGCTGCACTTTTTTGACACTTTTTGCGCTCGCGTGTTTAGTTGATTACAAAGTGCAACACAGAGTCGTTTATTTTTTTATATCCAATAGTGTATTTCGTGTCTGTACTATGTTGTGGAACAGTGCAGAGTGTGGTGTATGCTCACATGGTTTGTGTTAACCAGTGAAATGAATGTTGCAAGTAGTAGACAGGCATTTCTTGAAGCTTCTAAACTTTAACATCGCTTTTTCTTGCACCAGCCTGACACTGCTCCTGCACTACACATAGTATCAGAAAGTGCAGCGAACTAGATGGGGCTAATCAATTCATAATTTTTTACCAATTCATCAGGTATCGAAATAAGAGATAAAAAATTGTCAAAGTCATGTTTTAAATTTTCCTTGAAGCAATAAATTGATAGATATAAATTATAAAGAAGGTAACAAAGTTTATAATCTGTGTGGGTTACCATGGACACGATTGGTGATATATATGGAGTTACGAACATGGAGTAAATGTATACATGAATACGTTTTTATTGTGATATATTATGTGCTAGTTTTTCACAATTAAACATGTGTTGTCATCGTTCGGTGTTGTTCTTAATGACTTTCATTTATCATGAAGTAAGTCTAAGCAATGGGGAGCGAGATGATATCATTTATGGCACAGTCCCTAGGATGGATAAAAGAACGATAGTTTGAGCAAAGATATTTAAGTTTTGAACCAAAGTGTGGATTACACTAACCTTATCACGTGAAAGGAATTTATTGTTTCGGAATCATGGTTCAGCGGAGAGAACTGTCAGGATTTTGACACAAGTTATTTGGATATACGACAAGGTTTGTCAATTAGAACATTGCTTCATCACTACAGGAAGAATCGACCGAAAAATGGGTTGGAAGACAGGATTTGTCACAAAGTTCATCGTGGGTTATGTACCTGAGAATTTGTCCTGGAAATTTCGAAGAAGGTTATTAATCGAAATATTAATGAGATGTCAATGTTGTGAAGAAATCTTGCTTAATGAATCATCAACTTAGTACTTATTAACAACACAACATTATCTGTTTGTTCAATTCGTTACAAGTATTGGCAAAGCTACTCTGAAATGTGCAAGGGCAAAACTTATTAGGTTGGACATTATTTCAGTCAAATACTGAATTAAAATCTTGTTTTATTTGTATGCATAATTCATCTGGCTTATTTAACTGTGTAGAGTTCATCTTATAACTCTGATAACTACTGATTAATCAATTCATAATTTTTTACCAATTCATCAGGTATCAAAATAAGAGATAAAAAGTAAAGTCATATTTTAAATTTTCCTTCAAGCAATAAATAAGTATCTAAAATTTATTCCACCCCTAAGAATTACAAAGATGCATTGTAAAACTAGATTGATTCTCCTTGTACTGCTGTAGTAAACGTCAAATAATACAGGATGTATTTATGGTGATGATACTGATTAGGGTTAGGAATACTGACAGCTAATTATGCACTAATTTGACATAAAAGCAAAGCATATTGTTCAGGATATTTACCAACATCAATATTGATTGAATAACTGAGAAGGCAGAAAATAAGCATTGATGGACAACTGAAAGATTAGTAGGTAGCCAGTTGTCACAGCCTTTTCGAATAATTAAGAACTGTATGGATCAAATTTGATATTTCCACAGTCTTACTTTCCTGAAAATTTGTTAATTTACTTTGGAAAATATGACGTAAGCTACTATAATTTGTATGAATTTACACAAAACTTACAACTCTGTTGTGTACATTGGGATATCCTTTGGTACTTCCTTCAAGCCTCGGGCAGAGCAGTCCACAACTGTTCCTTCACATGAACAACCTTCTGGGCAAGCATTGTCAATCATGCACTCTCCAGCGAACTTCGTTCTAAACTCCTCAGAACCTGGTAGCAACAATGAGAATAAAGCACAAGGACAGCTCAAGTCCTCCTTACCTGGTTCATGGTTTTGCAATCATAATTACACGCATACATTAAACAGAATGCAGACCATTGGTTCTCAAAGAGTATAAATTCACCAATAAGCAGACAGGACAATTGTGATCTATCAGGGGTTCCCAAACTTTTTCGTTTCACTGCGCCCTTGGTGTTTTAAGATTTTTCCATGGCACCCCAAGTCAGAATGTAGGCCTATCTAAAACTTGCAATGCTCAGTTAATGTGGTTAGGTTACTTAAGTTAAAAAATAAACACATATTTCAAATTCAGAAAAGTTCATATGTAAAAACTATTAAATAAGCACATATTTGGAACAATCATACAACCTCTGACAATAAAGTTCGGTGAATGATCCTGAATATCGAAAGTAGACGAATTCTTAATGAAACCTACCTTACAGTCCTTCGAAGTAGTCCCCTCCCATGGCTATGCACCGTTGAGAACGGCTGTACATGACCTGGAAACTTTTAGAAAAGTCTTTTTTCGGGATGGTGTTCAAGACCCTTGTCACGTTCCGTTGGATATCTGGAATATCCTCAAATCTCTGACCTTTCAAAGCGATTTTGAGGCGTGGGAAGAGAAAGAAATTGGAGGATTCAGATCCAAATTTCTTGCAATGCATTGCTACAGAGGATGAGAGCTGGTGTGAGGTACGACCCTGAAACGAAACGCCGAAGCATGGAATGGCGTTCTCCTGCATCACCCCGTCGGAAGAAGGTCAAGGCGTAAAAATCACGCATCAAGACAATGCTTATCACTTTCTTTGACAGTGATGGCATGATCCACAAGGAATTCCTGCCGGCCGCCTTGGCCTTCTTCCGACGGGGTGATGCAGGAGAATGCCATTCCATGCTTTGGCGTTTCGTTTCAGGGTCGCACCTCACACACCAGCTCTCATCCTCTGTAGCAATGCACTGCAAGAAATTTGGATCTGAATCCTCCAGATTTCTTTCTCTTCCCACACCTCAAAATCGCTTTGAAAGGTCAGAGATTTGAGGATATTCCGGACATCCAAGGGAACGTGACGAGGGTCTTGAACACCATCCCGAAAGAAGACTTTTCTAAAAGTTTCCAGGACATGTACAGCCGTTCTCAATGGTGCATAGCCATGGGAGGGGACTACTTCAAAGGACAGTAAGGTAGGTTTCATTAAGAATTCGTCTACTTTCGATATTCAGGATCATTCACCGAACTTTATTGTCAGAGGTTGTATCTAAAACCATGTGTTGACTAACAAGTAAGTGTCATTTCAGTGAAAATATTGGAACATTTTACAGCGCCACTGTAAGCTAGGCACATCATCCCAGGGTGCTGCGGTGCACACTTTGGGAACCACTGATCTATACTATAAGAAAAGGAAATTTATGTAGTGGATGAATCACTACACTGCCCCCCCCCTCAACTTCCCCTACTGCTACTACTCAAGGATTTCCAGGTTCGATACCTGGTGGAGGTACATAGTGCTTTGGATCCCACTTTAAACTGTAGGTCCAGTCCTGTTTAGCTTATTTGTGCATAAAGTGAACATAAAACATCGAACTAAAAAAAGAACCTCATAAATTACTGGCACTTAAGCATGATAATTTTGACTAAATGTTGAGCAATATTTGGGTATTTGGCATTGTTTACAGAGGAGTACATTGTCGCACACGGTGGTCTAAGGTGTCATGTTTTGGGCTTCGGCTATATGATGCATGGGGGTGTTCGGCCTGTGAATGGAACTGGCGGTCACCCACCACCATGAGGATATTGGGAAGCTATGAATGAGTAGCATAACCCGGTCATGAAAACCTACAAGGAGGAATGGGGGTTAGTCGTGCTGACCACATGTCACCCCTTAACTGGTTGGGTGATCTCCCACCTCAGGTGAGTGAGTAGGATGAGGGGGTTTGAGGCCAGCAGTCGGTAGGTAGGCCCCAGCCCTCAATTGGTTATCAATACATTCAAGAGAAATATTATCAGAGATAGTTATGTATGTGATCAAGGAGTGGGGGTTGAATGATCTCTTTCTCAGCTGTCATCTGCTAGCCTCACTCCTAGTGTATCATTAGTTTTAAACATTTATTTCTTTATTTATCTCAAGAGGGATAATCACTTATTTTAAGTATTGTTTACAATTTGTAAATTGGTGTCTTATTTTTACTTTTATGGAGAATTCAAACCAAAGTGACAAGTGACACATGTCATGTGGATTTCGACAATTGAATGTGGGCTTGTGCAGCCTGTCATGCTGCTGCATTGGTGTTTGCTGATTGGCTCATTCCCAAGTGACTTGGTGTGAAATCTTCCTTAGATATCTCCGAGAGGCAGGTGATCAATTAATTGTAGATGTCAAAACTGCCAATTGCCTTTCCAAACATGAAGGTGGGGGATAGCTAAATATACTCTTCCTGTTAATTAAAAGTTATTAATTAATATATTTAGACATGTGGAAGCAAGGCCCCTACCCCATTCTGCTCTTGCTCTCAACCTGTCAATGGATCCAAATGGTTCCGTGATAGATGAAAAGGTGAGATAACCTTGCTAATATCTACGAGGCACATCCAGAAAGTAGCGTAACAACTTTTCTCCTGAGATTAACACACATAATGTTCATATTTGGGGGACCGAAAATCCTCACGAGTTCGTTCAATGTGAATGAAACTCACCTAAACTCAATGTGTTCTGTGCAGTATCTCGAAGTCAAGTGTATGGGTCGTTCTTCTTCATGGAAGAAACCGTGACAGGGGTAACCTACCTGGATATGCTTCAATAATAATTTTTCCCACAACTTCTAGCAGCTGAACCAGAGAACTTTATCTGGCAACAAGATGGTGCTCCCCCTCACTGGCACACTTGTGTGCGGGAATGGTTAAATGGTGTGGTCCCAGACCGCTGGATTGGTCGTACTGGAAAGAATGACAGGGCTTGCTTGTTATGGCCCCCCCAGGTCACCTGATCTGACCCCTTGGGATTTCTTTTCGTGGGGTTTTATTAAAGATGCTGTATACGTACCTCCCCTTCAAAATGATCTACCATAATTGCGACGCCGAATACGAACAGCTGTAACCTCAATCACTACAGACATGCTTGTTAGAGTGTGGGAAGAGCTGTCTTATCGTTTGGATGTGTGCCGGGTCACAAAAGGTTCACACATTGAACATTTGTGAACCAAAAAAACCGTGAGTGTTACTCTTTCGTTTAATATACAGGGTGTTAATTTTAACTTGACATATCAAAATAGCGGGAGTGATATGCATGTGAGGAAAATTTGGTCCAAACAAACCATGATCCTTGTCGGGGGGGAAAGTTAATGGTGTACAAATGAGCCCCCGCACAGGGCCCCCCTGGGGGGCAGGGGGGGCACGTTGTGTTTTTCAAATAGGAACCCCCGAATTTTGTTTCATTTTGGGATTCGCGGAGTCAAAATAAATAATAATTATGCTTGACATGGGTGCAACAACATGCGAAATAAAAGAGATATGGCCATGTGTATGTTTGAAAACACGTAAATGTCGTGCATGGAAAAACAGTAACAGGCCCCCACGAAAATACGAAGAATGGCGTGTGCAGAGGAAAATTTCATTGCTGTCGATGGTGTCATTGAAGAGTGGAAGAAGTACCAAAAGAAGAGTGCAGATGGGATAGGGGAGGGGGCAGCATGCAACGAACAAAGTGGAAATACATCTGCTGGAATAATGCAGATGGCATGGAGATGAGGGAAACACAAAAACGTATTCAGGGATGCCAGAAAAGTGTAGGAGATGGGAAGGATGGAATGCAAATACTATTACCCTCGAACCTGTGGGGTGCTTGTTTCACGTGAGTCTCCTTGCCTCTCACCTGTGGGGTGCTTGTTTCACGTGAGTCCCCTTGCCTCTCACCTGTGGGGTGCTTGTTTCACGTGAGTCCCCTTGCCTCTCACCTGTGGGGGTGGGGTGGTGCGTGGGCATACATGCCTTACCCAAGCAAATGCTCGAAATGGTGACCATGAACGTCGATGCATTTATTTATTCTTGCATGAAATGACTGTTCACAACGCAAAAGTTTGGCGGCATCAATTTGTGTGCAAGCATTTCGTATTCGTTGCATCATGTCGTTGCGCGTTGTGGGTACAGTTTGATACACCATTCCTTTAAGAAAACCACACAAAAAGAAATCTGGCGCAGTAAGGTCTGGTGATCTAGCCGGCCAATTGACAGGACCACGTCGTCCGATCCAGCGATGATGGAACTTGCGCGTTAATACTTCCCGAGCTATGGCAGCATAATGCGCCGGACAACCATCATGCTGATACCACATGGACTGTCGCTGTGCAAGGCTTAGATCCTCCAGCAATATCGGTAGTTCGTCCTGCAAGAAACTGCGATACTTTCGCCCATTCAATGTACCGTCAATGAAAAACGGACCAATGAGTTTGTCACCCATGATGCCTCACCATACGTTCACTGACCACGGGCGTTGATGTTCAACTTCACACAACCAGTGTGGGTTGTCGGCACTCCAGTAGTGCATGTTGTGCAGGTTAACCTGGCCATGGTTTGTGAATGTTGCTTCGGAGAACAGAACGTCCCGAAAGAATGCCGGATTTCGATGTATTTGTCCACGTGCCCATTCACAAAACACCATCCGTGCACGGAAATCATCACCATGAAGTTCCTGGTGCAGGGACACATGGTACGGGTGAAACTTGTGCCTCTTGAGTATGTTCCAAACACTGACATGTGACATCCCACTCTGGCGAGCTATGTTACGCGTGCTGGAATGGGGATTATACGCCACTGCAGCTAATACAGCGATTTCATTATTTTCCCCAGTGACAGTTCTTAGACGCCGTCTTTGTTGCGGACACACGCTTCCTACTGTTGCAAATTGCTTGACAACCCTGGCGAAAGTCGACCGCGAACGCACTCTGTTCGGATAGCGTCTGGCATATTCGGTGACAGCATTGTCCACATTCCGTCGACATTCACCATACATGAATATCATTTCAATTCTGTCTTCCACAGATACACGCTCCATCGTCCTAGGTATACCTGCACTTTTACCCTGCACTCACTTCGAACACGGGCACGTCAACTAACCTTCTGAAGCACTCATGCCCAATAACCACCTATTTCCCCAAGCAAACACGGGCACAGAGAGCTGACTTCAGCGCAAGGTCAAATGGCCTAGTTTGTACCTTACGTGTGGCTGGCGTCAGATAACACAGCTGATCCGACAACGTCGGTGGCGATAACATACTCTTCGCGTGAGTTCTGGAAACACGATTTACATCCCCTACCCCTTCACTTTTCTGACACAGGCACAGTTCGTTATTTTGTTTCCCTCATATCCTTGGCATCTGCATTAATCCAGCAGATGTATTTCCACTTTGTTCGTTGCATGCTGCCCCCTCCCCCTATCCCCTCCACACTCTTCTTTTGGTACTTCTTCCACTCTTCAATGACACCATCGACAGCAATGAAATTTTCCTCTGCACACGCCATTCTTCGTATTTTCGTGGGGGCCTGTTACCGTTTTTCCATGCACGACATTTACGTGTTTCCAAACATACACATGGCCATATCTTTTTTATTTCGCATGTTGTTGCACCCATGTCAAGCATAATTATTATTTATTTTGACTTCGCGAATCCCAAAATTAAACAAAATTCGGGGGTTCCTATTTGAAAAACACAACGTGCCCCTCCCTGCCCCCCAGGGGGGCCCTGTGCGGAGGCTCATTTTTACGCCATTAACTTTCCCCCCGACAAGGATCATGGTTTGTTTGGACCAAATTTTCCTCACATGCATATCATTCCCGCTATTTTGATATGTCAAGTTAAAATTAACACCCTGTATATATCATTGTTGTACACCAAATATGTATGAAATAACAGAGGCTCAAAACTAGGACATTCTTTTTTGTACACCCGGTACAATAGAATGTCATTTTAATGTGACAATAATCATAGATGTAAAAAAATATCTGCCTTGGTTGTCTAAGTTGTACTGGTCTTGTATATTGAGCTTTTCATTGCATATTTCTTTTGGGGGGAAGGGGGGGGGGGGTTTACATATATTTGAGTGTAGGCTACTTTTTTTTTCAATAATATATTATTCATTTATAGTGATAATACAATGATTCTAGTAATTTTGAAAATACATTGTCCACGATTTCCCTCCTGAAAGAAATTAAACTAGAACCTCTCAACATTCAATACTGAGAACCAATGGTCTATCTACATACATTACAGATTGCAATAAAATGCAATCATATTGACTACCAAACTGTTAGTTGTCTGCAAGCCATGGTAGTTAGGGAAGCAATGACACCTTCAAATATTTGAGGATTCATTGAAGATCAGACTAGATTTTCTCCTGCCATCTCCAACAATTACTCTTTATACATTCTATATTTTGTATTGTTGCATTACCAAATCAATTACTCACATAAATGAAGCACAGAATGCACATAAACAATAAACAAGGCAATTAAGGAACAATAATTATACCATGATATGTTTTTCCATCAATTACTGGCAGAATCTTGCATTTAGTGCTTAGACAAGAGCACATGCATACTTGAAGCAATGTCAATGGCAGGACATGTTCTCTTTTAATAAATATTTCTTCCTTCAGAGTAACGTTACGTTCATACATAGCTATTGGAAAATTAAATCTTTTAAAAATGTGGCAGAAATGTAATGTTTTTACATCATGTGTGCATGAGGATCCAATAGCAGAAAAATTATACAACAAATGGTAAAATGTTATTCAATAATTCTTGTAAATTCAAATAGTCAAATGAGTATATTTAAAAACACTAAGTTGCTGACCAAGGCAGTTTATTAAGATAAAAAAACACTTAACAGGTAACGTTTCAACCCTGTATCAGGGTCTTCCTCAGACGAAGAACTGAACTAGTCCCTGATACAGGGTTGAAACGTTACTTGTTAAGTGTTTTTTTTTATCTTAATAAACTGCCTTGGTCAGCAACTTAGTGTTTTTAATATGGAAACAAGGCTTAATCACATTACGAGTATATTTAGATTACTAATCATTGCTTCCCAAATATTTTGATTTTGGTCAGCTCTATAGGTAATTCTATAAATAATTTACAATACATTCTAAATATGTTAACATGCATAAAGTAAGAACAGTAACTACAAACCATATTTACTCGTCTATATGTAGTTTGTTTACTTTTGTTATATGAACACTTTTTTAAGTACAGTCAAGAGAAATTTGCCATTGATAGCGACTAACTATAAAAAATGTGCTGCAATTCCTACAACTTACACACAATCTTGAAAAACAGCCTTACGTCATTAATGCCCATTGATGTTTACTAGGGGAGGTCCAAAATGATTTTTTTGTGAATACTGGTAAAGTCCTGACATAAAATTTATTGATAGCAGATAAATAATATTCTAACAATCACATAAAAAGTTACAAATGTTCCATGAAAAACCTGAATTGTTCATTTAAGTTCTTAATTAATGTACAAAACCAAGTGATGATGTCCCACACCATGGCTGTGCAGTCTAAGGTGCAAGCTTTGGGCTCTGGGAGGTGTGCAAGTTCGACTCCCCTGGGGGTAGCGTAACAACTTTTCCTGAGATTTCAGACCGTGAATGGGACTGGTGGTCACCCACCATCTTGAGGAAACTGGGGAGCTACAAATAAGTAGCGCAACCTGGTAACGACTGGGGGTTCATCATGCTGACCACACTCTGAAACTGGCTAGATGATCTCCCAGGCCTGATGAGGCCTGCAGTCGGATGGTAGGTACTGGCCTTCAAGGGCTGTTACACCATGGGTTATTGCCCAAGTGACGACTATAGGTTTTGTCGGAGAAACAGGGCTGTATATTTAGACACACTTATTTTACAAAACTAAGGCATATGAATTATCTCTTTATAATAAAAACACATTGCACAACAGCCCTTGAGGGCCAGGGCAAGTCTCCCTCCTATGCTTCAGCAGAGGTGGGCGATCATTCAACAAGTTCGGAATGACATGTGTGGTCAGCACAATGAACCCCGAGCCATTGTTGTAGGTTTCCATGACTGGGTTATGCTACTCATTGGTAGCTCCCATATTTCCTCAAGATGGTGCGTAGTCACTGGTCCCATACACTGGCCGAAATCTCTGGATAAAAGTTGTAACCCCCCAGGAGACTCAAACCTGCGTGCATCCTATAGTCTGAGCCCAAAGTTTGATGCCTTAGACTGCACAGCCACAGTGTGAGACATTATCTCTTCATAGTCATTTCAAGAATAACAAAGTGAAAAACTTTTGCACTACAATATGTATGCTATTTACAGAAACAACAGATTGGTCAAACTGGTGATAATTGTTCGAATAAACAATATACATACATACCTATACTAGCTACTGCCAACCGAGTTACAGCTAATCTATCTATCTCGATTCTTGTAAAACAAAATATAATCTAGAAATTTTAGGATATCAACAAATCCGAAAAAAAATATGACATACCAGTAGCGGTTAAAAATGTCACATTCTTTTTTTTTTTAGAATTTAGTGTTAAGAAGAAAGTGGTAACTAGAAAAATAAGGTGCATTTTAATAAATCCACAATGGCAATTTTTCTCCTGATTGTAGAAAAGGATTCTGCTATGACAAGAATTATTTAAAATTATATTTATCTTACTACAACTTCTATGTATACACATTTCCAAATATATACACATGTAAAATATTTACCACTACAATTTGTCCAATCAATCTACAAAACTAGAATAACAATTATGGTTCATTAGTAACGCAATACATTTTCCACTATGGTGTACAGGGACTAAATTCTAGAGACAATTCCTTAAAATTTATATAAGTAATTTTTTACAATGCACTTCGGGCATTTTTCAATATATGTATGAAAAAAAAAGAATCACGTACCAAATATAATATAATTAAATCTTGAAAGCTAAAATTATTTAGTATACCATATATATATATATATATATATATATATATATATATATATATATATATATATATATATATATGTATATAATGCTATATTTAAACTAATATATACAAACTAAGACATGCTCATACAGTTAGATATTAAATATTATTATTTTAGTATTTTACATTATTTAGGCATGCTTATAAATACCCCCAATGAAAGTACGGCACAGAAGGATACAGGAAATGTGAATATGGTAAATACAAGGATATTTTTGAAGGAAATATATATATGAAAACAAGGATAAAAAATAGTATACAACGAAACTAATGACATGAACATGTTATAACTGAAAGATTTTTTAATCTTATGATACACAGCAGTTTAATGTGACAATTGCCTTCTTATATGCAGTCCACTAGTTTTTACATAAAAAATAATAGGAAATTTAAGTTCAGAATTTTGTTAAAATTGTATGGAAACTAAAACAATGATTACATCAAAACTACAAGTTCTGTTATGTAAAATGAGGAAGTTAAAGCTTGTAATTTTAAACATTACAAATTCCAAAATTAGAAGAAAAATCTTGTGTAGCTAATTTAATGAACAATGAGTGCATGATAAGTTTATATGAAATATTTATGAAATATTCAAAGTTCTAATAATGTGTTGAACGTCTTTATACTGTTATGTCTTTCCTCTCGTTTCTTTTGTTTATAATGACTTACAATTTTGTACGTCTAACTTACTAACAATACTATGTTTTATTCTAGGAAAAAAATATATGATTTTTAAGTTTAGTTGATAAGTTGACAATATTTAGTGTAGTTTTTTGTGTTTCACATTTTAGATCAATACATAGATGAATAATAAAATATAGAAAGTTGTTTCTCTAAAGCTGACAAAATATGTGTCTTATTTCCCCCCCACCTCCTTTAACTTTAGCTTTATAATCAAAGATGAGATTTTAACTTATAAAACTACAGACGGATCTTGCAGGGCTTATAGACAAGGAAGATACATTAATTTTATGGACATCTTTCAATATATTTATTGGTAAACTATATTAAATTATTATTTACATATGGCATGGATACATATGTATTTAAAATAAAACTGTTGGTTAAGTAATAACAAGAAATATCATTTAAATATATTACATGATCATAAATAAGATGAATAAAGTATTTTATGACATCATTATATCACACAATAAATTATTTATATAACCTCACTTTGTCACAATAACATGAAAAAATATAAAACTTACTTGTAACGTTTTCTTATGACAGTGAAAAAATTAAGCATTTTTAATAACAATTAGGACACTTCACAAATTTTTTTAACAAAATAGGATTAATTGTGCTATATAGTATTGAACTGCAATTAATGCTCAAATCAAAATAAAAGTAAGGTTATAAAATTGACACAATTTCATTATTTTAAAGCTAATTTTAACAGTACAAGAAACAATATCAGAAATGTTTATTTATTTATAGAGTATATAATACATCAATAAATTATTATATCTAAAAGTGTTGTTACTGATTAGGGTGTAGGTATATTTTTTCTACATTTTATGCAAAGAGAAATAACGTTCTTTTGAAGTATATTCTTTATTTATTTTCAAATTAGGATGAGTATGAAATTGTAAGTTTTAGATTACACATAAGTTACAGTTACAAGTTGAAATTTAATTCGTGTGAAAAGTTAGCTCAAAGCAAGTCAACAACTAGAACACCAAGGTTCACAAACTAAAAGTCATCTAACATATATTACACAGATAGCTGGTGCAACACTTAAGACATTTAAGTGCTTAGTGTGTAGGGTTAGGTGTTCGTGTTGTTTAAGTAGAAAGTATTGCAAGCTAGGAACAATGAGAAATTATGAATTATTTACATGCAAATCTTATTTAAAAATTATCTATGTACAATTAAAAGCCACATGTGTGTTATGGAAAGTTAAGGCATTGACAAGTAAAGCTGAAACTATATTTAAAAAAAAAAAAAACAACAACACATGTAACTGTCATTGGAAATGAAGGAATAATAATGGTAAATCATAGCGAAACACAAGTCATATTCACCTTGTTTGCTCAGAGTTAAATAACTTAGTTTCAATGGAAGATGTTCAGTGAACATTGTGTGTATGGTCTTTGCCAAAGTTATTCAAGGTAGGATTATCATGATCATATGAGGAATGTTTGCTTTTTCCCTGATTTCTTCTCAGAGTACTATGCGTGATGACATCAAATTGAATATCATCCATTAAATAATTGATACTTTCTCTCTAAGGTCGGAATATTTCCGGCCTTGTCCCCATCTAAAGTGGCTCACCCAGCCTTAAATCAGTGAGTACCTAGGGGCAACCCTGATTGTTTTTATTTCAAGGTAGAGCTCAAGGTGCAAAATATCCTTGTTCCCCATGGACCAGTACATTCCTGTGTGGACATATTTTTTCATTTTGTGGCCATTGTCTCAGAGTATTTTTTTCTTCCTAGTGGAGGCTTCTTTGAAGATAAGATGAACTGTGGGATCCATGGTATTACCGTGCAAATAGTCCATGACTATATTCATTGCTTTTTCTCTTACATCATAAAAGTTTTTAACCAATGGATTTTTATGTATGTTGGTGCAGAAGTTGTCAACAGCTTGTTTTGAGTTTTTTTTGTTTTTTTTTTTAATTATTGAAGCTCTTATTGGGTCAAATAAAGTGCACGAACATGGTGATGGACAATTTGCATAATAATACTCATGGATCCCACTGTACAGGGATGAACCGTTAGGGTCAATCGGGACCTGTTAACAGGAGATAAGTTATATAATATGTAAGTGCAGTTGCAATTATTAAGATTGGTGTGGGTTCATTTGTTGCTGGGACAACAGTAAGTGCTTTAGTTTTTCTTATGTGATGGCGTAGTGGTAGCGTCGTCTCCTTGTAATCAAGGGGTCCAAGATTTGATACACAGTGGAGGCACGGAGTGGTTCAGGTCCCACTTTAAACTGTAGGTCCAGTTCCGATTAGCCTGTCTGTGAATAAAGTGCACTTGTTAAAACTCAAAATTAAGTCTTTCTTAAAACTATGGTGCAGGCAGTTTGTTCCATTATCTAATTCCTGTAACTTCACAAGTAGTTTGTGCTTGTATACAATGGCTGATTAAGACTTTCCCTGAGGTCTGGTGATCAATTACTTCTTATGCTGTCTACTACCATATCTACTGAAGGTTTATTATTTTATGTTTTAGGAAAGGGCTATCGTTCTATTTTTGTCGATGTTTTTGCACTTATCATAATTACAGTAAAAGAATTGTGGAAGAAGCGAAGTGCACCTTATCTTAATTCACTCTGAAGGCCCAAGAGAAACGCAGACAACTCTATGACTTCTTGTGCCCAATCAAATTTCCTCTGGAGGACATGGTCAAACCTTATTACATAAATCTTTGTGTGGAGGAACTTGAGGAGATTTTTCAAGGCCATTTTCAATAATAAAGCACGCTGCTGCTGCTGCATTAAAAGGAACTTCCCTTTTGAACAACATGACCTTCAAATTAATTCTGTTAACGGAATGAAAAGAAAAAAACAAAACAAGAAGACGCATTCCTGTAGCTGCTCAAGGAACGATGTGGGAAGTCTTTAGTCTTACAAGCGTGCATCATTGATTTCAACACCTACAAATAAGTCAACCGCAGAGGATGAATTGTGGGCAAGCACATATAAATCCATTATCCGAGGTAAACGGCCGTGTGTGCAGGACATGTGTGTGCCTGCCCACGTGTTACCACGTGGGCGAAAACAATCGGCGATAAGACTTGTGCTTCGCTTGAAGTGCGCAAGGTAAGGTGTGTCCGGATATTGGACAGTGGGGAGTCGGTAAGCGAGGGAACATGACAAAAGAAGGCAGTGATGAAGAGATAGGCAGAAGCGGTAGAACAGAGAGTACCGTACTTAGCAAAGGGGGATAGCTTACCCTTACATTTGAATTTCTCGTCTTTCATAGCTTCTATTCGTCGTCTCTGCATTCTCTTTGGGGTCTCGCACCTCGCACCTGAAGTTTCTATGGGGTTCCGATGTAGATACTCTGCAAGCCATCTCAAGTTACAGTCGCATATGAACGGATTTCTAGCCAAGTGCCTGTAAGAAGAAATACGTAAATTAGTTTCAGAAAAGATTTGTAGTAGTTTGAATCCTGTCTCGTTCTTGTTATTATTATTAAGACTAATGTCATGCTAAATAATGTACTTTATTCTGCCATGTTACTCAAAACAGTGGTGCCACTCCCTTCTCTTAAAAGTCACCAGTAGCGGCGATTGAAAGGCACTGTTCATTACACACATAACACTCCACTTCAATTAAAAGCATCAATATACCAGACTTTTGCTTTAAAATAGCTATTAAAAAAATACACCAGAATATGAAAAATGCCTATTATGAAATCACAAAATACAGTTATTTTTTTCTCACATAATATTGGTACAAAATCGATGGAAACTTCAAATCTTGCATAACATTGAAGGTCTCTGTCATTACTACAGTCAACATTTTACAGTGTTTATTCGAATAACCTCACCCACTCCCCGAATAAATTCCTAAATTCGGACACGAGCGAGCAACAATGAAGTTGAACAAGGACCAACAATATTTACAGCAACTTTTCAATTCGTTTTACGGCCTCGGGACACAGCAGCGCACCTTTGGAGTAACCAGAAATGGCTTTCGAAAAAAACACCGCCGATAATTTCTGGTCATTCATCTCACTATGGCTTCCACATGTCGTGACAATGGTACACAAACAAGGCAAGCCATTACCGCAGACGGCCGTGTATAATAAGTATATATATGCTCGCTTACCGATCACGTATAAGCCCTTTTCCAAGGGTGTGTCCGAAAACACGTTTTGTTGTTAATATTTTTTTCTTCTGTTTGTTTTATTTCTCGTCGCCGCTCACAGAAGACAACCACTGTGTAGGTAGGTAGAAGGTGACACGTGTTAACGGGTAGGATGGCATCCTTGGTGTTGTGTGAGTGTGTGAAACAGCATGTGTTAGTTCTCGCGCCAGTATGTGAACATGCTGCATTGAACTGTTCGGTTCTCATTTTTTTTACTATCTTTAACCATGACTCATGGGCGGAGTTTGAGCTTTTGCTTTGGGGGGGCCAGACTCCGGGAGCAGCATATGATGTACCTGAGGGTTGTTGAATATCCCCTAGCTTGTAAGGGGTCCGGAGACCTTCTCCCGGAATTATTTTTTTAAAAAAAATAATAACATTAAAACACTGAGTTCTAGGCCTTTTATATTTGAAAATGTTAAATTTCCTCGCTTAAGTAAACAAATATTAATTAGTATATTGGTTGTCAGTTTGAAAAGAAGCAAAACAGTACGATTATTGCATTTTGCATTTCATTAATTTTTTATTGATACAATACTGTATTACTTTAAAAAGTTACAGTACAATAGTAAGTTTCAGAAATTTTAGAAAAATTAAATTGAAAAGTTCTTTTGATGCCTTTCCTGTTGGCTCAACACAAAGTCATTATACGTTTTTCTTTCTTCAAACTGTACACATCAATCAAATCGTCTAAGACCCGCTATTGCGGCGCAATTACCGCACATGCCATTATGCCAAACGTCAAGATTTGCGGTATGGCTTCATAAAAAAATGTAGTAACTGAACTTAATCATGTGTTATTTTTTTAGTTTTTTTTAAGTTGGGGGGGCCAGGCCCCCCTGGCCCCTCCAGAATTCCGCCTATGCCATGACTGCATTATTGGAAGGGTTTAATGGGTCCAAACCTTTTCCATTGGTTTAGAAAACATTTTGCAATAATTACATACAGTGGCTTAGGGGGCAAGGGGGCAGTTGCCCTCCCCCTCACTTTTCGCCACAGATCCACCAAGACATTTGAAACCCTGGCGTGTACGCAGTGGCGCTAGTGTCGCTAGGCTAAGTTACGGGGAAGCGCCTGTAGTTCGCATATTTTCCGAATTTTCAGAAAGCTTGGTGGATCTATATGATAAAACTTATATACAAAGGGAAATAAACTGTCTTTGCACCCAGTTTTGGTACCTTGCCCCCCCCCCTCCCCGTTTTGGAACCCAATCGCCGCCACTGATTACATAATGAAATAAACAATTAAGCATTTCATTATATTACTTGGAAGGCTTTTGAAAATTTTATTTATAGCTTAATTGATGATTAAATAATGTATTGTTTTCATAACCTAGGCAGCCGCCCTTCGTGTCGGAGTGGTTAGCACAGCGCGCTATGACGCCAGGGGTCCCGGGTTCGAATTCTGGCTTGGGCATGGGTGTTCTTTGTGTGCGTGTCCCTTCATCAATTCCATCATTACTCATCTTCGCAATACGAATAAAATAAACCAAATCAATCAATCAATCATGAGATAAGCATGTTTCAGAATTTGTTATGGAAAATGCTATACTGCAATTGGCAATAGTAGTCTCAGAAAGTAAAAATTCAAACATATTTTGATATTTTTTTTTTGCAAAAGTTGCTTGCGTTGAGGGGTAAAAAATACTGCTGGGGGAGCCGCCCTCCTTTTCATTAAACACCACGTGTATCTTCTGCCATGATTACAATACCACACCCATTGTACAGTTACTCACGAATCAGACGACGAGGAACGCGACATGCAGTCCACGCGTGCATAAGAGAGCTCTCCCACACAAATACGACGAGTTGCCCAGACCTAGATTAAGTGTATGGTTTGTTCTGGTTTAAGTTAACTTTATGTACAGATAAACTAACCGAAAAGTGATCTGGAGTTCAAAGTACGATTCGATCCACTGTGGAATGCGCCTCCACCTAAAATGGGTGAGAGGGTAAGGTGGGTTTATTTTTAAGTCTACTTTATACACAGAAAGGTTAATAGGGACTGGACCTATAGGCATAACTTGGCGGAGACAAGGGGTCGCTTGACCCCACCCCCAAATTTTCAAGCTTATTAAGATTTACAGGTTAAGGGTATTTTCTTAACTTTCTGGGACATGAAGAGACTATAATAAAAGAGTATTTTTTATGATTTCTCAAATGTAACAGTTAGTATAAACTAAAGTACTCCCCTGTGCTTTGCACCACACCATGAAGGAAGGGGTATAGGGGGTGTGGTATAGGACCCACACTTTCTTGATCACGGCCGAAGGTGGGGATGATGTGATCAGCACCACGGCCCTGGTTGCCATTACCCCTCAGTTTCTCTTCCAGGTACCCACTTTATACGACGGTGGGTGGGCGCCAGAGCCGCTTCAAGAGGTGAAAAAATCCCGGTTTCTCCCCCGCTGGGGATCGAACCCGGGTCCCTCGTATGGTAGCCATACATGTAACAGTTACTTAATAGGGATGTTTTTTTTTTCTGTTCTGCCCCCCCCCCCCCCTTTCAAAGTTAAGCCACAAGTTCGATTCTGTTAAGACCCACGTTACACCCATGACTGGACTAGCTTAAAGTGGGATCCCAATCAGTATGATGCCTCCACCGGGTACCCAACCCGGGGCCCCTTAATTATAAGGCCACGACGTTACCACTAGGCCAACGAGGAGGCCGCGGGAAAGAGGGAAGGTGCGAAATCATTGAAAACTGGTGGGGGAGAAAGTTCTTCATCTATAAACCCCCTCACCCACAAGCATGTGTAAATCATACGATATACATATTTGTAATGTTATTAAAAGTACAAATATATTACTCAATTAAAAATATATTATTACTAATTACATAAAGGAAATTAATTTGTTACTTTTATACATATCAGATATTGCAAAGCAGCTAACTAATTCCTTTACTAACCGGTTAAAGATGTTTATAAATTATGAAATAGTTGAAGTGGTTTTATTTTGTGTAAGTTTTAGTTTAATTTGTTAATATAAATCAATTAGATTTCATAGTTATTATTTCCTTGCATTCTTGTTTTACTGTTATTGTGCGCATGGCCGTAGGCAGGAAAATTTTTCGGGGGGGGTTCATTCATATTTGTTCCCAGGCCGTCGCCAGAAATTTGAATAATAGAAATAATAATAATAATAATAATTGTATAATAATAATTAAAATTTCATAATAATAAAACAATTTTATTCCATAATAATAATACTAATAATAATTATTATTATATTATTGTTATATCCTTGAGGGGGCTTACTCAATCCAGCAGATGAGTGAATATCCAGCATAAGTTTCTTTTTGTTTTTTTTACGTTTCATACAGTGTGTACTGAAATGCACAATTATTTTACTTCGTCATTCAACTTTAGATACCTTCAAGAAAAAACTTTAAAAGTTAGATGGAAATTTTAGTCATAAAGTTTTTGTTGTTTGACTTTAAAATTAAATTTTTGGAATTTTGAAAAGTATGGAACCAGTTATTCTCTTTAAAAGCTTAGCCTGGTGCATGGATTGTAACCTCAATCGCCAACGTAATGCGCTACGAAACTGGAGGTACTAGGTTTGAACTCCTATCAAGGGGGATTTTCGACTTTATCGGACAGGGAATTTAAAAGCTGGAAAGGGAATTTTGGGACAATCATAAGGGAATCTTCAGTCTATATTCCTTGTGACGCAGGAACACTGGAAAGATAACAGCAGAAGTGAAAATGGAGGGGTCGTGGGTGGGCTACGATTCTGAGAATAAATCCTGTTTCACTCAAGTTTCAGAATTCCAAATGTATGAAAATTCTAGCTCGATCGTTTCAACATTGTCTCGTTGTATTCTTATGATGCTTCGAAAAAAAATTGAAAATTTGTTACAGATTTTGGTTTCTGAACATCCATTAATCCAACATGTCAGAAGTTTCGGGGGGGGTTTGAACCCTAGAAACCCCCCCTCTAAATACGGCCATGATTGTGCGTATTGATGTAGATTTGTTAATGATCTCTTGAGAGAGAATGCATTCAATACTCACAACTACACTAATTTGTGTCATTTGGATATTGTTCTTTGTAAAGTATATTTTGAGTTTGAGTTGCTGTTTTAAGTAAACTTTATGCACAGTAAGACTAATCGGGACTGGACCTACAGTTTAAAGTGGGATCCGAACCACTTGTGCCTCCACCGGGTATCGAACCCGGTACCCCTTGATTACAAGGCAAAGACGCTACCACTGCGCCATGGGGGAGGCCCGTAAAGTATATTTTAAATTAAAAGTAATTGCTTATCTTTTGTTTGTTGTAACAAAAACTCCCCCCCCCCGGAAATTTTTGGTGAGGGGGATTTTTTGAGGCCAAGATTATTGGTGGGGGGAATCCTCTCCCACCAGGATTTTGCACCCATGACCAACGGGATTCTCACTCATCGCACGAAACTCAAACACCTATTTGGTCAAGCCCCGCCCTTCGTCTACTGACGTGTGCAATGCATTCGTTGTTAGCATAAAGACAGTGCAATTTTGGCCTGACGTCGGAAAACGAGTGCGATAAGTGAGACAGGACCAACAGAGTCCTCTGTTGGGGGCAGTAAACAATACCGGAACGATCCATGTCCATATACGGCATCTTCTAGTGCACCATGTAGGAGGGGTCTCCCATAACATAACCCTGGGACTGTGTACACTATGGCAACTCGAGCTGTCATCCGACCCTGAGAAATAACACAGTAAATTCCCGGACGGAAGCCCACCACGAAATCTAATTCCTGGCCTTTGGCCGGGAGCGGGACCAGGACATAGTGGCCGCACCCAGATTGTAAAGTTGGTTCCTCTCGGACACATTCCACATCCACGTCTACGAGGGTCTGTTATTAACTGGGAGGTGGACATTGTAATACGCGGTCACATGCTCGTATATTTTCTTTTCCACCTCTGAGAGTTCGAGCCATCGAAAGTTCGATGTTGGACTTCAACCGTCTCAGTAACTGACACTCTCCAACGTAGTCAAGGGTTCAGTGTAAGGGCCGAAGGGTGGATTTTAAGGGATGTAAAGGTAAATTTACCCCCAAAATTTTAAACCCGTGTCGTTCGCCGAATGACCCCTGAAGTGATATATAATTTCAACTCATAGTACAGTTTTGCCGGCCTCCGTGGCGGAGTGGTTAGCACGGCGCGCTACGACGCCAGGTGTCCCGGGTTCGAATCCCGGCCTGGGCATGGACATTTGTGAGTGTATCTTCATCAATTTCATCATTCTCACCTTCGCGATTAGCCAAGAGTGGGAGAAGAGAGAAGTAAAATAAACATAATCAATCAATCATAGTGCAGTTCGGTTCACATAAAGTGTCACACTCGTTTCAGTTAAAGTCCAGCTTCGGAAATTGAGTGTAGCAGTACGGGGCAATTTTTTGAATGGTTGTTATTATTAAACATGTTATTCCTTCTATAACTACAGTACACTCGAAGGAAATGTAGAGATGGAATGGAACTTTTCAAGCCTTTGTTAAGAGTCATTCGGTAGTCGTCTGCAGGGCTGGTGAAATAAACACGTAATTCTATTGTAAAATAGCATTTTGGAAATTTTATAGATCATTTTTTTGGGACATTTTTTGTGTTTTTGTAGAGTATATTCTTGTATTTTATTGTGCATTAAAATCCTAACCATACTCATGAGTCTACATCCTTTCCCATCTACACCAATCCTATACAGTATTTCTGCAAGTTCCATCCAATTCACTCGATCAAATACTTCCTCCAGATCCATAAACACTATGTAAATAGTACTTCCTTTCTCTAGGCATCTTTCGCCATATAACTTATTTCTGTTCGCAACAATTAAAAAAAATGTGTACTTTGGCCTCGAACATCTTAAATTTTCCATCAGAACAAAAAATTCCCTTTCTGCAAAATATTCGGCGGAAGGGAATTTTCCCTTTCGCTGAAAATTTTACCTAAGTGTGAAATTCGGCCATTCGGCGAAATGGGAAGACAAGTCCAATTTTGTCTAAAATGAGTATTTTCCATTTTCTGCGTCATTCAAGGATACATGTTAATTATCATATCTATCATGGGTCGCGCTTTAAACTGTTGATCCAATCCCGATTAACCTTTCTGTGCATAAAGTGGACTTAAAAACAAACGTAACCTAATGTTTTTAGCTTCTCCAGTAAAATCAACTTTTTGGAATTAGGACCTTTTCCCCGGCTACGACAGATATATAAATAAAAACTTAATATATTGCTATTGCCTCCCCCCCCCCCCACCCCACACACACACACCAGTTCAGCTGCGTCCCTGGCTCGCGCAGCGATGTTGTGAAAATTTGGCTAATTTTCTCAAAACGTGTTCGTCGTAAGGAAGCTGAAAATTTCGTTGTATCGATTACTAAATAAAAATCGATATCGTCACTTTGACAATTACGTCAATACATCCTGCATTCTACAAGGTTAACCTAACGATGTGTACCTATGGCTAGAAACCACAAAGGATAGGCGATGTGAGCCACTATCAAGTAACAACCTAACGATGCAAAAACAAGTGACGATCTACGAGCCTAACGGACAGATCGTCTTCCCAGGTTCATCTCTACTTGAAAACACCCCGTCGGTCTAAGGGGACCGTTGGAATACAATCCTGACGTTGTACATTCTCCAAAGAGACAGCACACCGCCACGATACATTTAATCTCCAGTGGCGAGCGACCCATCAGTCTTATCTGGGGGGAGAGGAGGGGTTCTTTTTGGCACTCGTCGAGCAGAGCGTTGGGAAACCCGCCGGCTGCCATGCGGATCCAATTTTAACTTTCGGCCAGATTCAAATATTTATCTTCGAAGACAGACGCAGCTGACAGCCCCGTTCCGTTTATTTAGCCCAGCCTCCATATTTCATCCCTCGGGAGCACTTTTCCCCATCGCCCTGATATTATATTGTATATAATCGCCGACCTCCGCGGCAGGATTGTTAGCACAACGCGCTACAACGCCAGGAATCCCGTGTTCGAATTCCGGCTTTGGCATGGGAGTTCCTTGTGAGCGTTCCTTCATCAGTTTCATATCATTACTCATCCTCATCGTCGCGATTAACCAAAATCTGAAAAAATCGACGCTTAATAACAAAAATTAAATTAATGTTTTGAGGAATTTAACTGCGACTGGCTACTTGTAATACAGTAAATAGTAAATAACTAAATAAAAAGTTACTTTACGACACTTAAATTATTAACTTTAAATACATTTGGCAGTTATGCGTTTTCTCTGGATGCTAAGGTGAAAGGATTTTCGTGCAAGGCAAGGAAGCTATGGCTTCGAATGCTAAATTTAGAACATCAAGGCTATATTGCATTAGTGTAAGAGATCTTTGTTTCACCGTTAAAGCAGTGAATAGTATGATTGCTTTTCTAATAAAGAAATGTTGATTTATAAGGAAATGAACTTTCTAGTTTGATAAGAGAAAGTTTTTGTGGTAGAGAGAGTAAAATGAAATGAACTTTCATTCAAGCAAAATCCATTATTTTACATTGTTGTAATAACATACATGTACGACGATTTTTATACAAGAAACATGAATAAAGAAAATTTTCTGCAGAAAGTAATTGTAAAAGTAACATAGTTACTTGTGAAAATGAGTAACTTTTACTCTGTTACTTCCTTAAAAATAACTTCGAACGCTGATGGTTTTTGATGAACATAGAATGAGCTGGCATTATTGCAATGTATTCGTTATCGGTTTTATCGAAATTACACTGCTGCAAGGTGAAGGCGAAACATTGCTAATACTCTTTAAAGTGAAAATATCAGATATGCTACCGTTAGTTACCAAAATATTTGGTCAAAATAAATCGAATTTAGTAAAGGCAACCAGTTTTCTTTATGCTTACCAAAACAGTTTTTCTTATGTGTAGGATTATCTAAACATTTTAACCGGAAGTTCCAATTTCATGCATGTGGCTGTGTTTTCGCTTAATTGCAAAAATTAGCTTTTCTGTCTATAATGTACAACAATATTTTTTTGAATAAGAGCACAGATATGATATGAATGCATCACTTATAATTAGTATGCTAAGTATTATACGTCTTTGATTACTATTATTATTAGATACAAATGAAGGATGTTGAAAATTTTTATTTAAAATACGTTTGTTGTTGAGTTACTTCAACTTTGTGTTGTGCGATGTAAAAACTGACATTACCGAGAAAAACTACATTTATTCTGGCAACTTTCCAAATACAAAGAACATTCAACTTTGCATATTCTGAATCAGTTTTTCAACTTTCTTTGCACAGACTATTCCACGGTGACAGTCGTTTGCTTCTTCTTTATCTAGGAGGCAGCACCTCACTATATAACAGAATTGGCAATTTCTTTCTCGAAAAAATGTTTTAAACAAATAAAAGGTTTAAAACATAATGCCAAGACGACTTATTTTCTTAGAATAATGATTAATAAGGAATCTCTTAATAATCCAAGGTAGGACTATGTTCCTAGTTACAAAGTAAACGCTTGACTAACTTCTTAAAATACTTATTTTGTTAATCTTAAATCTCGCATATGCGCTGTTCAAGAAGCTTAAACAAATCCACAGTTGCCAGGCCTCATTCTATCCACGTGGTAACTACTCTGTTTTCCGAAATACATTTTATCGTGAATGCCACAAAATATTGGTAGTAACAACTATGTGTAGAATATTAATTATGGAACAAAACTGTTTCATCGATATAGTATTCAGTTTTTTAAACACTTATAAAAAAACATAGCCAGGTGTTTTAAAAGTGGCCCACGAGTAGCCCTACTAATTTCTTTGTTCATTGAATATACATTTTCAGCCACTGAACAGATTTCTGTGCAGGAATGAATGAAAATACCAAGTTACAAAACACGCAAATAACCACAGACTATCAAACATCAAGTATCAAAATGTGTGTGTTTAAACGTATAAAACAAGTTGTTTCAAACATGCCAACCCAGCTATGTAATATATAGTTGCATTTTTCTAACATTTTGAAGAAAAATACTTCGCATTACAGTTATCGAGAGGAGAGTGTCTTTTCCATGTAACATCACCGCCCCCTGTGTTGATATGCTCTACAGAAAACGCAGCAACATTCCTAAATTGTTTGGAGTAGGAGCGTTAGCCCGGAGGGAGGGGGAAGCTGAGCTTGGAATTCGAAAAACGAACCTCGCTTCTTCAGTCAGAGCCGAGAGGGGATCAGAATGGATAGAACGAAGCTCTCTCTCGACCTCCTGCAGAGTCTGTGAACTCTGACCACAACCGAGCTTTCCAGGTCCTCATTAATGTCTCATTAACAGACGACATGACGTCGCTTCGAGTGGCTGGCGAGCGACTCTGTCAAAATCCCGCTCTTTTCATCATAAAATATTCACACACATTCAGCGCAGTGTTGCCATATGGTGGGAAATTTCCCTCACTGCAGGGAAATTTAGATGGCATTTTAAGGAAAAAAGGTAATATGAAAATATCAAAATTGTAGGGAATTTGAAGATTTAGAACTATCATATATTTTTTTCTCTCCAAAATAATAATAATTTCGACTGGGAATCATTAATATCTTCTCATTATTTAATTTTTAAAATTGTTGTGCCTCCTAATAGCATAGTGTCGTCGCCTTGTAATCAAAAATTTCCGGTTTCAATACCATGTGGAGGCACAGGGTTCCTATTCCTCTTTAAAACTGTAGGTCCAGTCCCGATTAGCCTTTGTGTCCATATTGCGGATTTAAAAACAAACTCAAACAAACAAATGAAACCATTTCCATAAAATTTTTCATATTGTGGATAACTTCCCAAAGTGTACAATTTGCTATCATTAATCTTCATTTTGTTATTTTCGTTCATTCAGTCAGTCCTAATGTTTCTGCAGGTTGATGTTTTATATTGCTAGGATATTATTATTATTAATTAACTCTCTAGCCTTCTTAAACCCGAAGGTTTATGGCTGCAGCCTTCCACATAAACCCTCTCCTGGCGAAGATCAATCCCATCTTTTCCATTCTTGCCAATTTCCTTTAGGTCCATCTCAACGTTATCCCTCCATCTTCGTCTTGGCCTTCCTACAGGTCTCTTACCATCAGGTTTCCCAACAAGAATCCTGTAAACTCTTCTTTCCTCTCCCATTCGTGCCACATGGCCTGCCCACCTAAGTCTTCTTGATTTAATCATTCTAATAATATCTGTACATGAATACAAATTATGCACTTCTAAATTATGTAACCTTCCCCACTCGCCTGTCTCCTCATCCCTTTTAGGTGCAAATATTTTCCTAAGGATTTTATTTTCAAATACTCTTAATTTATGTTCCTCTTTTAATGTAATGGACCAAGTTTTGCAACCATATAATACTACAGGCAAAATTACTGTTTTGTATATTTTAACTTTTAGTTTTATAGATATTATACGATAAGATAAAAGTTTATGAAGAGAAGAGTAACATTTCCTGAATTAAGT
Organism: Lepisma saccharinum; assembly: GCF_977018435.1. Classification (NCBI taxonomy): domain Eukaryota; kingdom Metazoa; phylum Arthropoda; class Insecta; order Zygentoma; family Lepismatidae; genus Lepisma; species Lepisma saccharinum. The sequence continues at coordinate 10,591,072 of NC_139249.1, forward strand.
CTGCTTTTTATTTCCTATTTAATATAATTTTCATTTGTTAGTATTACTTTTAAGAACTTGTATTTGGAAACTGGTTCAAACGAGTTGCTCTCGATAATAAAATAAATAATAATAATAATAGTAATGAAGTTTTGTGACAGCAGTTTAAATTTTTCTAATATGAATAGGGAAAAATTAGATGGTAAAAGGGAAATTTTGTACCAGGGAAAGGAAACTTCTGCTCTCAGCTTCTGGTAGTTGTATACAGAGAATATTGCAATGAAATCGTACAAGAAAATCGTCTATATCTCGGCTTGTTCCTTAAATTTCTCATACTTTTTCTACTTCTCAAAACACGAGTTCGTTGAGGACTCTGGGTTAAAAAGGTAACTCCAGAACTTGTCAGCGTAATGCTTTCGGAATTTATAGTTCGGAAACTACACGTTACAAAAAAATGAGGGCGCGGCAAAAAGGGGAAAAAAATATGGCCGCCTCGAGGCAAAAGATGGAAATAACATTTTGAGGGCACGAGCTGGGATTTGACATTAACACAGGGAGACTTGACGTAGCATTTCATCATTTCGTGAACCCAATGTTGTTTTCAAATGTTCCCCCCCCCTTCCCCTCAAGAAACCTGCGTCGCTATGCGTCGTTCTTTTGTTTTCCGGTAGCGAGCAGCGTTCCCGCGCTTTTTTCCCTTTTCTTTGTCTTCTTCCCCCCCCTCTTCCGGCTTGTCTCAGGGGGAAAAGGTGGGACGAGGTTGGAAATGTGTTCGGCGGGGGAAATAAGGAAACTTTTATTACATCACAAGTCTCTTTGCGGGGGGGCAGACCAGGAATAAGACAAGAAGGGAACGGGAATATTGCATTATCTATTAGTTTTGCCAGGAAGGGAGGGACCGCAAATCACAATTTATCCCGTCTTATGAACTCCCAGGCGTACACAATGGATACCCGAAGAATCACCCTTGGCCAAATATTGGGGATGACAGCGAACGGGCAATTTTAGCCCCATTCCTTTTGCGTTTCACCCCCGGCGCTGTTCAAATGTAATCTCTCTCCCTCCCTGATCGCAGGAAAGTCGTGTTTTCGATTTCGTTGTGTTTTTTTTTTTTTTTTTCCAGTTTCTTGTGTTGTTTTGGTATCCTCCACTTATTCCAACTGTGTGTGGTTCTAGCGAGCCCTCACTACGCGTCTGCATATTGAAGAAGTTACTCACATAGTTTACGCACACATAAGTAAATCAAAACATACTTACAGAGTTTGTATGCTACGCAGAGTGTCGAACGTTCCATTGGCAAGCGACTGAATGTTGTTATCGTACAGAGACCTGTAAAAGGAACAAACATTAATGAGCGTGGATTGAGATACACAAGCGCTGCCGAAATTCTCATGCAAAGTTGCTTTAAATATTGATCCACTACTACAGTGTGTAACAAAAGTCCGGGAACATTTTTAAAAAAATATTGTAGCCAAACGAGTAGCATTACAAAATAACAAAGTACTTCATTTCAAAGAGTAAAGTTGTAAGTTTTTTCTCATTGCAGGTGTTACGTGTAGTTCCATATATCGTCGCTAGGCGGTGTGCTAATCAAGATGGCGCTTTACGCAGCTGAGAAGGCTTTCTGCGTGCTAGAATGACAAAACAAAGAGTGCAACGGATGATTTTTTTTATGGGGTTATGTAAAGGAGCATGTATATGTCCCTCCTCTTCCACGTGATGTTGTGGAACTCAAAAGGAGAATTGAACAAGTAACAGGCACAGTTTCGGAAGACATGTTGGGCCGTTTGTGGGAAGAGTTTGATAGGGTGTTTGTAAAGTGAGTGTTGTTGAAAAAACTTACAACTTTACTCTTTGAAATGATGTACTTTGTAATGCTACTCGTTTGCCTACAATAACTTCACGGACTTTTGTTACACGCTGTATTGGTGCATGGCAACATTACGAGAAATCTATAGAAACTACGGTTATAATAAGAACTTGAAACTAAATCTACAAAATAATGTCATCCCTAGGAATAGTCACATAGTTTACAAAATTCTGAATCTGACAAAGCTAGAACAAGGAAATGACAATTATAATCTGGGTGGCTACTCTAGGACCATAACAAAATTCAAGTATAATTCTCGGTTTTCAAGGCGAACTTTACAAAAATTCAAGGATACAAGCACATGTTTTCTCTATTTCAACCATAACCTATTACTGCCTCTCACCACCCACACATATACACACACAAATACAGTATATATAAAGGGTCTGGGATATTTCAACGTATCCAAAAATTCTACTTGAATTCAATTAAACAGTGTATATATATATAATATAATATTTAGTTTAGGTGCGGGGTTTACATATATCATTTCACATACTCAGACTCGAAATATGTCTACACCAACACAAGTCCCGAATGCGTGCCCAAGGGCATTTATAAATATGTAGCTATAAACTCAATGGGATTTTTATTAATAAAAGTTGCAATTTTTCACACTTAGGGAGATAAATTCACGCATAATTCCCGGAAATCAAGGAATTCCCGATGAGTTGCCAACCTGATAATGTATAAGTGTGAAAACATTTTCGCCTGATGTCGATTCATCCTTCACCACTGCATTTCTCTGGAAATTCTAGCCTGATTTAATATGTCACATCATCCCCTATCCATTAAAAGTTTTTGAGTTAAATTCAATATAGCGGTCAACGATATGGCGCACCTCCACTTAACACACGCACCCCTGGGCCTAACATGTTTCTATCATGACCAATTGTACCCAGCACAACTCCTTTACATTTTATGGGGGGTTATTGCTGAGTAAACAAAAAAATGATCGATCAGACAATTCGATTATTGATGGCGGGGAAAGAACTTCCGGTTTGGCGAATTTTCCAATGTAAACAAGTGGAATACAGATCGTCACCGAGCTTATTTCCTTATAAAAGATCGGAAACCAAATGGATCACTTGAAATTTTTGAGTGATGTAGAGAAACAAAGGTATCGAGAAAAGACTGGAAATTTCTCGGATCGTTTGGATGCAGATATAAGGGACAATACTAATATTTTCCAAGGCAATGTTGATCTTCTACAAACAGTTTAGTTTTGAAAAGACTTCTCCAGGTTGAAATGAAGCTTACATTAATTATAAACATTTAAATACTTCGATCACAACAGTAAAATAAATAATAGTAATTACTAATTATTGTTATACACTAATACCTAATTAAATTATCCAGCACACCTATTTTCCATTAATACTTTTACATTTCATAGTTACTATACTGAAATACACACATATTGTACAGGGTGGCCCAAAAAGTCTCTTAACACCCTCGGTACAAGGCCACTGCAGCGCGCAACATGGAAATGGTGATGACCAATCGTTATCAGGCCAAAGAGGAACCACATTAACGTCACCCGCACGGTCGGCGGCCATCTTGACGACCGCCATCTTGAATTCAACTTCAGAATTTTAAATGGGAAGGGGGTGATATGATATATCAAATCAGGCTAGAATTTCACGAGAAATGCTATGGTCAAGGGTTTTTTTTTAATATATATCTTTAACCAGTAAAAAGTTATGACTGAATTATTGTACCAATTTGCTCCTTTTCGAGGTGTTAAAAAATGCCTTAAAATTTGTTTAGCGCATCGGTAACGTATCGAGATCAAAGTGAAGATCAAAGTGATGTCTATGGAGAGAAGTTCGAATGCCATTGCACACGATTTTAATCGGATACATCCAGGAAGAGCTGCGCATTATGAATTTTTGTCGGGAACAATTTACATTGTGACGCTTCCATTGAATTACAAGTCCTTCACAGTGACAAGGCTAACGTTTATGTTCATAAGGAAGTTCATAAACAGAATATGCGACCCTTGTCATCTGATAACTAACTTTGGGCAGAAACTGCTTCACAACGCTCCCATAGTGTTCTGGTGTTCAACCCTATTGAAAAAAAAACTCTGTAAAAAGTACCTTATTCCATAAGCAGAGATGGAAAAACCTGTTTATTTAACAAATCCAAGTAGCCCTAAACATTTAAGGTTCCGTTGATGGAAAATTGACTAACCAATCGTGTTCCACACAGCACGCCACACAATTAACTTACCAGCACTAACCATTCAGCTTTGATGTGTCAAAAATGGGTTATCAGATAAAAAGCATCGAATATTATGTTTATGAACTTCCTTATGAACATAAACATTAGCCTTGTCACTGTGAAGGACTTTTCATTTAATGGAAGCGTCACATTGGTAATTGTTCGCGACAACCATTCATAATGCGCAGCTCTTCATGGATGTATCCGATTAAAATATTGTGCAGTGGCATGCGAACTTCTCTCCCTAGACGTCACTTTGATCTCGATGCGTTACCGATGCGCTAAACAAATTTTAAGGCATTTTCTAACACCTCGAAAAGTAGCAAATTGGTACAATAATTCAGTCATAACTTTTTACTGGTTAAAGATACATAAAAAAAACCTTCACCATAGCATTTCTCGTGAAATTCTAGCCTGATTTGATATATCATATCACCCGCTTCCCATTTAAAATTCTGAAGTTGAAATCAAGATGGCGGACATCAAGAAGGCCGCCGACCGTGCGGGTGGCATCAATGTGGTTCCCCCTTGGCCTGGCAACGATTGGTCATCACCATTTCCATGTTGCGCGCTGCAGTGGCCTTGTACCGAGGGTGTTAAGTGACTTTTTGAGCCACCCTGTAGTTTGTTATTAAGTTTTGCAAGTGTCGTTCAAGAAAGGACTTTAAAAGTTAGAAAAAATACTCACAAAGTTTATATTGTGTGACTGACCCTCATATAAAATGATAATTTTTCGAATTCTGAAAACTGTGGAACCATTTATTCTTTGAATTAAATTGTAGAATATGAAAAAATATCCTGGTTCCTGTATTTTTCACTCTTTTTCGATCTAATGCATATTTTACATTGATTACTCTGTTCGAATACTAGCCAAGTTAACTCTATTTCTGTTATTAGCAATAAAAATAACAAACTTTATGCAACTTGAAATGCATTGTGCCAATTTCCAAAAAGGGGGGGAGGGGGGAGGGGTCGACTGACCTACCGACGCCCATGGAGAGAGCGCTTATCAACACCCAAAAGGCAAATGCCTTATAATATGATTACAAATAGTTCCAACTTTTAAATTTAATCAACACATGTCCGTTAGACAATTATAATTTTCGAGACATGTAAAATATTTTCATTTGATTTGATGAAGTGCCGACTGCAGAGCCTACTTCCTCGTGTTTGTGTCCAATCTTTTCGCTTTACTGCCTACATCCACTGATCTTTCAATATCGGGTCTGTCTGAAAACGATGCATAGATACCCGAGAACAATTGTTTGTTCCCTATCTCATGTTGAAACCAAAATCCACACAAATATTGTCGCCTTTTCCGAACACACTGCCTTTACACCTTTGAATTCAATGTTATTATTTTCAAAACCGGAAGTGCAGTCCCCGCCAGCGCGAAGGAAGCACAGAAATGTAAACATCCGGTGAATAGTGCCCATAGGGGGTGTTAAGGGACTCTCGACTCACCCTGTAATAGCAATATGCTGTACAAAGTATCCTAGAGATAAAACGGTCTAAAGACCGTCATTTCCGCTCCCATCCAACTACCGTAAAAACAAAGGACCGTTTTTAAAAGCATTAACGGTTAAAACATACTTAACGTACTAATTAGTGTAATTTTAATGATCCAATTTTTTAAAATATTTTTATGATGCTGTTAAATGCAATTTATGATAATTCATCTAGCTTTATGAAAGAAAACATATTCGAATTTCAAATTGAAAAGTATTGTTCTTGTACGTCTCAATACTGTACTGTACTGTATAATACTGTACTCAATCCTGTGTATATAGCATGTATGTAGCTATGTCTGAATATAATATTGTAACAGTTTACCGACACCATGTTTACTTCTCATTCTAGCCATAGCACAGAGAAGTGACGTCATAAATGCGCAATCGCACACGCAAAGAACGGTTTCGTACAGTTTTGTGTAAATTAACATGCATACTGTTAAATTTTAACGTTGAATATTTTTACAGTAACTACTAACAGTGTAAATTGGTCCCAATATTGTTAGTACCCTGGAATACTGGAATTTGCAATTTCTGGAGAATAAATTTGATGTTCTTCTGAATTACCAAGTGAAGCTGCAATATCTAAAGTTCTCCCATTCTTTATTAAAAGCTAGTCGTTTCCCTTTTTATGACGCTCTTAGGGAAATTTCTTCGCTGTTTTTTTTAAACCTTAATCCTTCCAGAGTTCGTAGCACTTGCTTCGTATGCACTTTTTTATGGGAGCAGTGTTGCCATATCGAGTGAACTAAATTTCCCTTATCTAGGTACAAAATTTCCCTTTTTCGTTCGACAGGATTGATTGTATGAGTGAAGATGGGAGAAATTTTCAATTTTGTAAAAAAAAAACAAAATACGAGCATTAAGTTAACACCAATTGGGAGAGTAGACCTCCATGGCAGAGTGGTTATCTCAGCGCGCTACGACGCCAGGGTCCTGGAATCGAATCCCGACCTGGGCATGCACTTTCATAATTCATCCTCATCGTCTCGATTAGCAGAAAGTGGTAGAAAAGCTAAGTAAAATAAACGAAATCAATCAAACTATTACTGGGTTAGTACAATAATTTTATAACATAAGCGAAAGTTTTTTTTATTTTTCCAAGTCAAAATCTTAAAATTTTAATTTTATTCCATTTTAAGGAAAAAATTAATTTCACATTTCAAAACAACTTGAATCTTCTGGGATCTTTAAATTCCTTTGTGCCGACTTCCGTAGCTTAGTGGTTAGCATAGCGCGACAAGACACCGGGTTGGAATCCCGGGCTGGGTGTGGGTGTTGTTTGCAAGTAGTGCCCCTTCATCAGTTTCATCATTCATCAAAAACTAACGTAACTTTAAGATCCTAAAATTAATAATTGTAGATATAACACAGTAACATTTTAACCCTACTAACACTTTTCTATGCAAACCAATGATTACTCCGGTCTCCGAATAATCACTGGCTTTTTTTCTGGTATGATATTAAAAGTGCCGTGCTGTTAGCAAACGTGCTCATATCGAACAAGTGCTCTTAGCGAGCACAGTTACGGAAGGTTTTGCAGGTGCGTGCTGTTAGCGAACACGCAAACTTGTCCTGTCTTTTTTGTCCTTGAAAGTGGTCAGCATGCAAGTGTTGCCAGTCATAAGCCAACTTGCGTGGAGAAACACCTCATTGGCTGGTGCCTCTTGACCAGACTCGCCCCTGATCATTCTTCAATCGATTACATTCATTAAAACGAAGTACGGAAATTTGTGTTTGGTGTACGATGGTTACCAGTACCGAAAAGTACGCGAGGCGAAAGGCGTGGTGACATGGCTATGTACGAAAGATAAGAAAGAGAAGTGTAAGGAGTCACTGAAGACAAAAGTCGGAGTTCTATACCCTGTCACAGCTAACTGTGGAGCAAGGCTGCGCATAGCGTCAGAGAAAAGTGGGATATATATTGGCCAGAGCGAAGCAGAAGACACTGATGGGAAGGCAGTCGCTTTCCCCCACTCCACGCTATTTGCGAAGAGACTTGTTTTCGTTTGCCTGCTCCACAGTTAGCTGGGACAGAGTATACATTCGCACGAGCCAAATATAGCTGAAATAGAAGTGAAGAAAAGAGCTGAACATTGTGGGAAACAGGAGAGAGAGGATCTTTCTGTTCCTTTTTTTTAAAAAAAAAAAAAAAGCTTGGGAACAACTGAAAATTGATAATAACATTTACTAATACCTTAGGAAGTTGTACTTTGTACGAAAGGTAACCTAGCTTCATTAACATTTACATTTTCTATGTAAAATTTGATTTTAAGGACGATGAAATTTTCCAATATTTTAACAAAAACTTTCACGTACTTAACCTAAATTGTTGAGGATCCTTCATTTAGTTAATTTCAAACATAAAATGATTATAAGTAGGGACATTGAATTTTCGCGATGCGCGAAGTGTGAAAAAAAATATTCAATTTTGAACATTCTGCACGTAACTACACCCCCAATGATGAAATATCCATGAGTTTTATTCGCGAAGTAATGCGAAATGTGTGCTTTTCCACGAAATGAACGCTTTTTTCGCGAAATAACCGTGAAATATCATCAAATTAAGTAGAAAACACGCAAAAACCGGCAATCGAGGTTGTGCGCGCAAACTGTCGATTTGTAACGAAACGTTTGCCTAAAGTTTCCTACCACTTGCAACTGAAGAATGTTTTATCTTCGATCACATCAGGAAGACGCTGCAAATTGGAATTTCCCATGCACATAATCTCAGTTCGAAAACTTCGCTCCCTGTCAAGCTGCATTCCTTTTCTTCCCCCGAATGTCTACTCAACTTCCAGTTTCATTGAACTTGCTAGCTGTAGCAGCGATAAGATTAGTCTGTTCCCGCACATCAAGGGAAAGAATGGTGTCATTGGTGTTCAATCATGAATGAATTTTGTTTAGGCTATCATCATGTGATTTTCAACATGTGTTTGTGTATGTGCAGTAGTGATTATTTTATTTGTTGGACAGCAAGGATATTCTTTAAATACATACAATGAACAAATCGCTTGAGATATGCAATTTAGAAATGAAGTGATTTTGTGTTGATGTTTTCTTTTTGGTTGGACAGCTGAGTACTTGTGTATGTGTACAGTATATAACAATGAAGTAGTTTATCAATTAGAGCTCTTTTGTATGTTGTTTCCTCTCATGATGAAAAAGTGTGCCAATTTTTTTTCCACCGCTGGTATATACCGCTGATCTAACATTTTATTTACCGCTCTCCTCAGTTTTTATATACCATAAATTTGTCTCCCTAATTCGCTAACAGCACGCACCTGCAAATTATTTCCTTCCGGTGTTCGCTACGAGCACGGAATCATATTAAATCATACCATCATGTAAAAAATTGAAATAACAAATAAAGGATAAAGAACGAAGATAAAAGGGGGAACCGGGAAAATATTTCGCGTAACTGACGTCCCGTTGGGTTTCCCCCTAACTTGTAATAGTTCATCATATCACCACTCATCCTCATCGTTGCGATTAGCTAAAAGTGACAGAAAAGCGACGCTAAATAAAATTAAGAAACACATTTTCCTGTAATTTGATATTTCCGTCTGCGGTTAGGGATATTTCCCTTAGTGTTGCAACACTGCATGGGACTCCTTCCAGAAACCTGGAAGAGGAGAGTGGTGCGAGAGAAACGGATAACTACTCGCTCCTCACTTCACAGCGCAGGTGAAAAAGCCGCCTCTTTCCAAGTTTAATATCGCGAGTAAGTCAAAAGCAAATGGGGGAACACGAGTGATGAAGTAGGGACATCCACGGAACCAGCATGCGAGTGTTTTTTGCTCGATAGATGGGGCAGTGACCTTATGGGATGAATTTTATGTCTCCCGCTGCGAGACTATATGTCTGTACATCACTCGTGCAGATGCTTTTAAACTTATCCCATTTCTGCCAGATCATTCCTTCATCGCATGACTTCCTCCTCAAATCTTAAACCCACATCTGTAGATTAGTGGTTAGCACAGCGCGTTACCACTCCAGGACTCCCGAGTTCGAATCCAAAACTCATCCTCATCGTCACGATTAGCTAAAAGTGCAGAATTGCCAACTAAAATATGTTAATTTAATCAATCAATCAATCAATCCTTAAACGTTCGATGCTCATCGCTAAACGCAACCAAAGATCCTCTATGACAAATTATGGTATCGTCTACAGTGGAGCAAGATTTGCACACATGAAGAGGTAAAGAACTAATTGATTGAGTTGGTGTTTTAAGACCACTTTATGCACAGTAAGGCTAATCGGGACTGGACCTACAGTTTAAAGTTGGATCCGAACCACTACGTGCCTCCACCAGGAATCGAACCCGGGACCCCTTGATTAAAAGGCGGAGAGGTAAAAAGGAAGAAATACTGATACAGAAGCAAAGGAAATTGGAAGATAGGAAGAGAAATACACACAAACGGAAGGAATGGACAGAGAAAGGTAGAAAGAATGAGAAACAGAGAGAAAGACAAAATGAGAAATAGAGCGAGGGGGAAAAACATGGGAAGAGAAGATAGAAACGGATGGTAAAACAGAATGAGACAAACAGAAAGGAAGGAGGAGAAGAAGAGAAAAATAAGGAGGAATTAAAGAGAATAGAAAAGAAAAACAAAATAAGAAGAGGAAGATAAGGAAGGAAAGAGAAAGAGGAGAAATAAAGAAATAAAAACAGAGGAAGGCAGAGGAAAATAGAAAAGTAATAAAATAAAAATTAAAAGGAAGAATGAAATAAAACATGAAAGAAAAGAGAAAGATAAGAAAATAGAAATAAAAGAAAGAATGAAATAAAACAAAAAAGAAAAGAGAAAGGAAGAGAAAGATAAGAACATAGAAATAAAAGAAAGAAATGAAACGAAAAGAGAAATAAAAAAAGAGGAAGAGAAATATAAGAAAATAGAAATAAAAGGAAGAAAGAAATAAAACAAAAAGAAAAGATAGAGACAGAAAAAGAGGAAGAGAAAGATAAGAAAATAGAAAGAAAATGAAGAAAGAAATAAAACATAAAAGAAAAGAGAAATAAAGAAGAAGAGAAAATAGAAATAAAAGGAAGAAATAAAACAAAAAGAAAAAGAGGAAGAGAAAGATAAGAAAATAAAAATAAAAGGCAGAATGAAATAAAACAAAGAAAATGAAAGAGGAGAAATGAGAAGGGAAAGGAATAGAGAACAAAGGGAGAGAGAAAAATATAAAGAAAGGAAGAGAAAACAAAGTATGAAAGAAAATGAGAGAAAGAGGAAACAAAGAAATGGAATAAAAATATAAAAAAAAAACAGGGCAAGAGAGAGAAGATTAAAGAGTAAGATAAAAAGTCGGAAAGAAGGAAATTCAGGGGATTGCGAAAAAATAGCAAGGAAGGAAAATAGATAATTTTAGTACCCAAAATAAGAGTGAAAAAGTAGACTTGAAAATATTTCATCTCCCCCTAAGAGAACGGTAATGCCTCTGCATTTTCCTTTCTTCCTGTTGTATCTTCACCAGAATCGTTCCCTTTTCTCTCTCCATGCTGTGTTAGACATTTCCTTGGCTTCCATTTTTATTTCCATCTCCCCGTTCTTTATTTCCTCGTTAAATCTTTTTTCTCATCTCCCGTTCTTTACCACAATAACTTATTTCGGAATGAAGCTGGTATTAGAACTATGAATGGTACTGGGGCAGGCTGAAATATACAGAATATAAACGACACACACGTGTGGCACTTGAGGGTGCGAGACAAAAGATTAATATCCACAACGAGCGAAATACTAGCGCAGCCTAATTCATCCCTTGTTACGGCTTCTGGAACCCATAAGTGCCTTGAAATGTACGAGGGGAAGTCAGTAAATACGTCGCAAACTGATGCGAGATAGATGAGTAGTTTGTAAAAGTGTCATTTAGATGGCAGCACAATCCAGCTTGATGATATTCAGTTAGTAGTCACTAGATAGCAGACTCGCTCATGGGCAGCTCAACTTAAAAATGGTGATCGTGCTGGAGGAGTGTACGTTAGAAGAGCAGCGTGCTGTTGTGCGTTTCTTGTGGACAAAAGGACTTCCTGCAATATTGGTGGAGTTCATATTGAAACACAGAAACGGTTTTCAAGTCAGAAGCTCAGTATTTTCTTAAATAAACGCCTGTAACCTACTAACTGACTTACCCTCGTATATGTGTGTGTGGAACTGTCACTCTAGACGGAAACCTAACTTTTACGAGGATTGTTCAAGGAAAAGGTTTCCCTATGTTGTAAACATTTATTTCTTAAGTTACAGACAAGAATCAAGTTGCACCAAGTAGCATGGTCCTTTCTCACTTTTCAACATAATTTCCAAGGCGGCACAAGCATTTGTCCCATCGTTGCACAAGTTTTTGAAAGCCATCTGCAAAAAAATTCGGGGCCCAGGGAGCGAAGAACACTTTTCACGGCTGTCTGAACCTCCAAATCAGTGTGAAAACGTTGGCCCTGCAGCTGGGACGTCAGTGCAGGAAACAAGTCACTCGGGGCCAAGTCAAGGCTGTAGGGTGGGTGGTAACCTTTCCCATTTCATTTCTCGAAGTTTATCCTGTGTCAGTGCTGCCGAATGGGGATGCCAGAGCATGGGTGTTGTGGTGTTCATCACACCATTCTCATTTTTGCGAGTTGCCAAAAGTGGCAGAAAAGCGAAGAAAAATTACCCAAATCAATCCAATTATAGAATTATAGAATTGAGCATATGACTATGAAACTTCACACATACGTACCATTCAGTGACCCTGTACTGAGTACTGATGTGAGTGAGTGTCCCATCAATTTCATCAAGTCATCACGCATCCTCAGATTCAGGACTTCCCAACTCAAGAACAATGGAAATTCCAACGAAAGCAGTGCCATACCAGGAACTGGTCTATACCAGTTGAATATTTCGGTGAAATGTCATCCCAACTCAGGACGCGCTAGTAATTCCCTCGGATGAACTGGAGCTTGAAATAATTGACATTACTCACACCTGTGTAACTGCTAACCTAACCTAACCTACAAGCAAAAGTTCTGAAATATATAGTAGAGGCAAGAAGGAACTCCCGTTAAGAACTTCTTCTGCAAATGTAGGCAGTATTTCAGAGTAACGTGCAGTAACGATAAGAACCTCTCAAAAACCGGTGCTCAGCTCTCGCCCTTCCCTCCCGAGGCAGCGGTTCCTGAGTTGGGAAGATTACACTTCAAACATTCCACGTGAATACAATAGTTCCCGAACTGCGACTTTCGCCCGTGGTTCCCGAACTGCGACTTTCGCCCGTGGTTCCCGAACTGCGACTTTCGCCCGTGGTTCCCGAACTGCGACTTTCGCCCGTGGTTCCCAAACTGCGACTTTCGCCCGTGGTTCCCAAACTGCGACTTTCGCCCGTGGTTCCCAAACTGCGACTTTCGCCCGTGGTTCCCGAACTGGAACTTTCGCCCGTGGTTCCCAAACTGCGACATTCGCCCGTGGTTCCCAAACTGCGACTTTCGCCCGTGGTTCCCAAACTGCGACTTTCGCCCGTGGTTCCCGAACTGGGACTTTCGCCGTGGTTCCCGAACTGGAACTTTTGTCGTGGTTCCTGAACTGGGACTTTTGTCATAGTTCCTGAATTGGGACATCACCCATCCTCATTGTCGCGATTAGCCAAAAGTGGCAGACGTAAAATATTCAAAATCAATCAATCAATGCTGTTAGAAATCGTCAGAAAGGATCAACACCCAAACATCTTCCCCAATCCTTTTTTCCGGAAGACAAAACGTCAGGTCACACACAAAAAAGGAAGACATGACCGAAGGAAAAATTATCTCATTGGTTTCCATGGCAATCCCCGAAGGAGTTATTAAGCAACCTCCCCGGGGGAGATAATGAATTGCGTCTTCCAGTTTCCTTCCTTTGTCTTTTGTCTCTCTGATGATTTGCTCTTCACAAAAAAAAGGGGGGAGGGAGAGGAAAACTTTCATAACGGACATTATTAAGAAGGGAATCCAAACATGAGAAAAAATCTGTTTGAACACAAAAGATTAACAAGGCTGACTTCGGGGCTTTGCTGTTGGCTGAACATAATTTCGCGTTTAATGAAGAAGAGGTTCTTTCTTCTTTTTAATATCTGTTTTGCTTCCTCGAGGAATTTTCAGCAAATTTACTCCGCTCAAAGAGAAGAAATCAAACATGATTTTTGAAGAGAAAGAGATGTTTCTGCAGAAGCTGAAGGATGAAATCTGAATTGCGAAATTTAGATTTACAATTGAGGATTTTCGCAAGTGTCACTGTTAAAGTATTTCGACTTCTATTTTCTTACCGTGTACTGTACTTTGCAATAACTATTCTTATTTTCTTAAAAAAAGACTAACTAATCTGGTACCGTGAATGCAGTGGTGGGTTTACTACAGTAACCCCCCGAGTTCCGTAAGTAATGCGTTACGTAAAATTCAAGTTACGTAAAGGTTTACGGAAGTCGAATTTGTAAATTGCTTAAGTGTAACTTCGTAAGAAACTGCAATATCAATTATTATTATTATTATTATCAAAATAATGGACACACCTGCATCTGTGTGGGCTGGCAACACTGTTCAGTTTGTACAACTCGCGTTTGGCTGTGAGTGTAGAAACGAATGCAACTACGAATTTACGTAAGCCGCGTATTACGTACGTCGGGGGGGGGGGGGGTTACTGAATTTATTTTCGGGTGGGTTGGGAAGGTCGATGAGAATGAGCATGAATATGAACTTCATGAAAGGATATTGAAAAATAACGCCAATGCCCAAGCCGGGATTCAAACCCAGGAGCTCTGGTATCGTAGCACGCTGTGCTAACCAGCCCGCCACGCAGGTCGGCACAGGCTCCCGAAGCACCTGTTGGCAGTAAACCGAGAGAGCAACCTCGGGCTCTTCCCCCCGTGGCAGTGTTGCCAACTTAGCTCTCATGGAGCCAGATCTGGGTCTTTCGTGCATTCGTTTGGCTGTGAACTGGGATACCATCACTGGTTCCGGCCAACATAGACCAACGTTTGCCATGCTTATACATTTTGCACGTGACGTGATATTGTTATATTGGCTGCGTCGCCCCATCCCCTCTTACATCCCCAGCTACTTCTTTATAGCGCCGTGTTGACGTGAAATTAGCATAATATTGTTATCAGGGAATCCTTTATTTTCGATTTCATACGACCATGAGATGGGTGATGCCGCCGGATCTAGACGGTGAAAACTAAGAATAAATTGTCATCAATTTAGACTTAACGGTAATAGCAGCGCCCCACCCCTTTGACAACAAACATTACTCTAGGAAGCACTTCGTAATCTAGCTCCTGGAAAGTCAGTTTTAACTCCATTTAAGGTGAAATTTAGCTCTTTTATGTGCATCAGGTTTTGCAACACTGCCAAGATGGCCGTAGGAGGCAAGGATAAATGCATTGGGCTTATGGGGAGTATTATTTGATTTCTTCTCTTTGGAATATGAAACTTCCGATGGAATAGAGAAAGATATCAACGGGAAGAGGGCAGTTTGAAGATGCATTTCACCAGCGGAAAAGTCAAAACTCCCATATGCTTAGCCGTAACTTGATGTTGAAGTTGATTCCCCATAAGGAATACATGGGATTCCGAAAATTCTTATTAATCATATTTTTCAAACATCATGTCCAGCTTAATAAAAACGCTTCCACTTACAACATGGAGAGATATTCATACTCTTGGATACACCCAGATTTTTTGTAGTAGTAGTGCCCATTCGGTCGATTTTGAAATAAATGCACAATTGGTGCGTAACTGTATATCTTCCCCTTAAGATGTTGCTTTCATCTACACACGACGGGAGGCAAAGACCTACAGGTGAATGTAGCACAATCCTCGAATGTCCCAACCCTTCAGACGTCTCCGCAGGGCAAAAGGATGGCGGGGCGCAAAATAAGATGATTCCGCATCATTTCTCGAGATCTTATCTGGGCTTGTTTCAATTAAAGTGTTATTCGGACCGCACCGAGGTGTCACGGAAAGGGATGGGCTCGAACGAAGCGCTGCTACGCCCGAGTGTCTTGGAGAAAGCTAGGTACAATTCAATATCTTCATGATATGTTGATTTCCTCTTCTGGATACCACAGAATTTCGACCTGCTCATTAGGAACGAGTTAAGATGGCGAATTCGTGTATTTAGGAAGTAGGAAGTTCATATTTGCAGGTGGGCATTGTACGAGGGAGAGTCGGAAAATAAGTTTCCCCTGGCGACTGTGGACAGAGATGGGAAGGAAAAGGAAATAAACGTAAATGAGAAAAGGAATAGCATACTTACTTTATTTTTCCACATAGGAACCCCGGACATTCAGACATTTGTCATACCGCTTGGTAAGCTTCAAAAAACCCTCTTGGAAAAAATGAGTGTCCTGTATACGGAAGAAGTGTTGCACCAAATGTTTCACCTCAGCATTGCTTCCAAAGCGTCTTCCTCCGAGAGCCTTCTTCAAAGCCGGAAACAGATGGAAGTCACTCGCCGCGAGGTCGGGACTGTACGGCGGATGGGCAAGGCGCTCCCAACCAAGGGTTGCAAGATGGTGTTGCGTAGCCCTCGCCGAGTGTGGTTTCGGATTGTCATCCAACAACAGCACGCCAGATGTGAGAAGGCCAGGCTGCCTACGCCGGATAGCCTGCTTCAATTTGGACAGGGTGTGACAGTAACGTGCAGCGTTGATGGTTCCTTGTTCCAAAAAGTCCAGCAACAAAACACCATGGACTTCTCTTCATATCTGCCTGGCCACGACTGAGAGGTACCTCCCCTCGTTTTCATGCACTATGCTCACGCCATCTGTTGGATCGCGGTCGTACTTCACCCACTGGTGTATGGGTGTCTGTTGTGTTCCAACACGGCCTGGTTTCCCCCATTTCTGTACGATTTCCCTGGCAAAACTGGAGGGGAAACTTATTTTCGGACTTTCCCTCGTGGCTAAGGTTTCTTCATGCTTGTGTTCAATCACTCCAGGCATGGTGTGATGGTATGGGATGGTACTCTTAATGAAAGTCATGAACAATTCTTTCAGCAACCTCCTTCTCCAATTCCTGTCAACAACTTCCTTCTTCTACTCCTTTCAGTAACACCATCCTCCGATACCTTCCACTTTTCTTCAATTCCTTCACCTTCACATCCTACATTTTCTCTCCCCTCGTCCCACACCACCAAGGTATATTCATTTAACCAAGCATCAAATGAGTTCATACCGCTTACATATAACAACATTGATTGACTTCGCATTTCTGTCACTTTTAGGTAATCGCGAAGGTGAGGATGAGTGATGAATATCGTATCATTCTGATGAATGATGGGATCGAACCTGCCACTCCCAATGGGTGATGTAGCTAATCAACATTCATCCTCATAAATGATAAGAGCACTTGTCATAACGACAAGTTAAATACTTGGCAGCAAAAGACACGACTGAAATAAAATACCTTAAACAACTAGAAATGGCAAATAGTCACGCGTTGGATTTTAGAACCTTGAACCCGAATCATACATGGTAAGGATTAGGATACCTGTCTAGACTTAGAAGAACGATGATGAAGTTAATATCGAAAAGTAAAATAAAACTATGTTTTCTCCAGGCTTGGTACGTAGTTCACCTAAGTCAGGCAGACTCCTCTCCTTCCCAAAGTGCTCTTGCCTGTCTCTAATCAAATCGAAAAGTGAGTCACCTGCCAGTCTGTCCGCTCCTCTAAACCCCTGTCTCAGGAGACTTACTATACGCTGATACGTGAGTTTTTACCTTCCTATTATTGTAAGTTGCTTACTCTTTGTTTACCTGTTGTAAACCTTGCAGCCTCAATATATCAGGAAGTGGAAGTCTGCTTAACAGTCGACTGTGCATAGTTGGACAATTGGTGTAAACAAGTGAATGAGCCTTGGTGAATAGAAGCTTCTAGAGAAAGTTAAAATAAAAGAATAATCCTATGGATTGATACGATATTATAAAATTGATATTTACAAATAGCACCCATACCTTTGGAATCGTAGCGCGGTGTGTTAATCAGTCCACCGCGGAGGTGAGCACACATATAACATGTTTTATAAGGCCGTTACAAATTATAATTAAAGGTTTACTTACATCTAATCTCTTGAATGGAAATTTTTACGTCAATTTTTTTACATTTTTGTGAATCTAGGTGAGAGATGAGAAAACAAAGTTTAATCCTGATATGTATTTCAGACGCCGCAGAGTGACCAGCCTATGGAGTATTTTCACCATACATTGCGATGAAGAGAAGCCTCTCCTACGGCGTAGTGATGTATTCGCCTTACAATCAATGGGTTCGGGGTTCGATACCCAGTGGAGGCCCATACTGGTTCGGATCCCACCTTAAAACTGCAGGTCCACTCCCGTTTGGCCTACGTGTGGACAAAGTTGAACCAAAGACTCAAACTGCGACGAGGAGAATGGAAAATAAGGAGGAAGGAAGTCGTTAAGAGGAATGGGACAACAAAGAAAGTCGCGCAAGGTGAAAAATAACTTGGGAGACATATTTCTGGAACGCCCTGTATGAGCTCCGTTATTTTGAGAATTGCATATCTCTCTATTGCTTGAGAATAACAATTCGTGTTAGGAGAAGAGTTGTTTAATTGAAAGTTATGAATATTTAGACTCTTAAAGTGGGAGTGGTTGTTAAAACTAGGGAAAAATTGCGCTGTTCTACAGGAGTCTCAGGACTTTCGCATGGCTTCCAGACGGAGGGAAACTTTCCCTATCCCCCTCAGCTCACTTAATGAGGCTTGTCTCAAAGGAACAGACCGAGGAATAGAGAGAAGGGGTAAGAAGAAACAAATTGTCAGTTTCAGCACATTACAGCAGTGTTTCTTGCTTCTTAAAGTCTTGAAAGTCCAACTGCTTACATCTAATTTCCTCTTTTTCATCTTCTTTTCTCCCAGCATCCTTCTTCCACTCTTTTTTTATACCTGTTTCTCCTCCCCCCCTCCCTTCTCGCATCCTCACGGGATGCACGATTTCATCCGTAGGGCGAAGTCCTCATTTGGAGCAATTTGGTACCTTGTTCCTCTGCGACAAACACCTGTCTTTGTCTAATTTCAGCGGGATTCGTGAAATGCGGGGAAAGTGTTTCCAACTAGGGGCTGACATTTCCTCCAGAAATGGCGGTCAAGTGTGGGACATTTCCCGCTCTCCTGTGAAATGGCTGTTCTTTACTGGTAGCTGCAAATCTCTACAGTTTTCTTAAAGGCGAAAAAACATGCTGTTCACCATTGTCTCCTGTATCGTTATACAGTTAACACAAACTCGCTTAAGACGAACACTCGGTTAACATAAACAAAATGTCGGTCCCAGTTAACGTGAATTTTGGTATCCACGAATTACGAACTGTTTTTTAGTCCGGTGCGTCATTAGATCTCATTTAACACGAACTTTCAAAGTTTTTCATAATTATATTCTGTTGTTCCTCTGTCGTTTCTCTGCTAGGTATGCAAGAAATCGCTCAACAACCAACTTATACAGTATTGTAACCAACAGATTCAGATCAACAATGTGTTCAAATGTGTTCTTCTATTCTTTAAAACATAGCCTGTACGAGTAACATCAAGATTAAAACTTGGGTGCAACTGCTCGACAATCGCCATCACCACGTCAACAATGAGCTTATACGTATTTAACCAACAAATTCAGTTGTGTGTTCAGATGTGTTTTTCTATTCTTTAAATCGTAGCCAGTACGAATTGACCGCTAGTTTTAAGGAAAGCTATGAGTACAGTTGGCCGTGAAGTTACCAGGCATTTGCGTTCTCGTCTGCCACAGCGCAATATACAGGAATTTTTCACCAGAAAATGATCTGTCAGTACTTTTTTAAAAGTTAATTACTGTAGTAGTGTAGCAGTGTTTTCTATGATGACATACATAATACGTATTGTAAATGGTTAATGTGTAGAAAGAACTGTATTGCAACAATAACATTTGAGTCCCCGGTTAGCACGAATTTTTTTAACACGAACTCTCGATTTTTCGGTCCCTTGGGATTCGTGTTAACGAGGGTTTACTGTATATATTTTGTAAACACCAGTGGTGCAAACTCAGTTTACATTTTGGAGATCAAGATTTACATAAACGATGATTTATACATACACATATGTCCCTCTTGAGTAGTTCAGGGAGACAGAGTGCACTCACTCCCCATAAAGTACGCGCCAGTGCCGGCAACTGCCACTTTTGGCTAATCGCGAAGATGAAGATGAGTGATGATGTGATGAAAGACAGTCACAAACAACACCCATGTCCAGGTCGGGATTCGAACCTTGGACCCCTGGCGTCCTAGCCCGTTGAGGTAACCACTACGCCACGGAGCTCGCATTACTGTTCACTCAAAGAAAGTTTTTGAAGTCACTCTATGAGCTTGCAAAGCAACCAAGTCCTGTGACCAAGTTGCAACCAACGTGCAACACAAATCCCGCCCTTCAACAAATGACGTCACGTTTGCAGTGACAGGTACAAATCCACTCCGCACATCGGACAAATTACGTTTCCTAGTTTGAAAATCCATACGTTTCGAATAGGTTGGGCTAGATAGGTTTGGTCACTTTTGATTGGTTTGCATTCGTGACGTCATGCATAAAAGACCTACTTCATGTTCGTGTGAAGAGAGACAGCCCCTGTTGTGACCATCACACCAGACATGATTCAGCGGGTGCAATCCAGTACCGCACAACATCCAATGCTGCGTTCCCACATCTATGATTGCGTAATGGCTAGGTTAGGTTAGATTCGACTATGTCGCTGGGGTCTGCTGGTGTCTTCCTCCTTGTGCAGCGATACGCCCGTCTTACGAGGCCAAATTCTTTATGAGATAGTGAGGTTATTTAAATGGAATAGGGTGTTATGAATATAGCCATTCGCATAATATATGATACATGATATGTCAACTTATAAGGACCCAGACGGGGTCCCTTGAAAGGCAAAAACAGTTGACACAACGTGGCAACATCGCAATGGATTTTGTGCGCTTGTGGCATACATTTTAAACCACAAAGCGCACGCAGCGTTTTCTTTGTGTGCTCCCAGCCTACGGCCGATTCAGCGAACTCTGACCGTGTCCAGATTTATTTAGGGGGTGGAAACACCAGAATTTGTGCACATTTTAGAAAATATTCCTTTACATCTTTATTGTCAAAACAATTTCAAGTTTACTGATTTCCCATGCATTAAAGAAAAAATGCTTGTGCTCCTTACAATGCTTCAACACACTATACTTAATTTTTGATACCGATTTTTAACACGATAAAAAAATGAACACTTAAACATTCTACTGATACAGCACCATATTTGTAGCTCTGACCTGTTAAGCCACTGGGAAGACTGTAGGTCCAATATTTTCCTAAAGTTATATTGGGGTTCTAAAATATACAAATTATATTCACCACCGTTGCAAAATAATAATAAAGAAATGTAAAAATATTTTACTATGAAATATCTTCAACGAATAAGCCGGTTAGTGTACCTTGGCCATTTCTGTTACAAAAATCTCTGGCATTTTTGTGACTTTTTCGTATAAAACAGTACGGTTAACGACAGGATGGAACTGCCTCAACGGTTTTAACGATCGGAAATTTGAATCCTCTTTAAATGGATTGCGATAACATATGTCGCCCCAGTTGTAGTCCGAAAGTTATAGAGTAATCAGTTGTTGTCTCCAAGTGATAGATTGAATATCGGTGCTACGCTAGAGTTATAAGCAGGGAGTTGAGCTCCCTAAAGACGTCTCATGTCAGGACCGTGCCTTATCTACCAAATCAGCGGAGACGATAATCTCTACAGGAATCTACAGGTAAACGAACATCCTTTCTATTGCTATCATGTTCCCGCCCTGTCCAGTCAATAGAAGCGTTAAATATTGGATGTCGTTCGGGTTCTCCTTATTTCACAGAAGTGAATCCCCTTACATATAAAAGGTACCTCTCACATAAGTGAGTAGATTTAGGCTGGCACAGCCGAGAATTCCATTCCGAAAACCCTGTTTCGGTTTTATACGTTCTAAGTTGATTTCCTCGACTTGGTTTCCAAGTGAAAACCTTGTATATGACGAAGTAAAAAACATGACTATGAAATCCGGCACATCTTTTGTGATTACCCTGTGTAACAAGTGCAAGGAATACTTACAGCAGGTTCAGACTCTGAAGATCTTTGAACGTGTCCTTCCGGATACAGGAAATCTCGTTGGCATTCAGTAAGCTGCAAGGGAAAAGAAGTTTCATGTTAGTTCGAGGGTTGTTCAAGTCAAAACTATAACTCATTTTTTCTAGAAGTAAGGAGACAAAATTGTTACCAGTAAATAACATTTATTCTTACACACACACATATACATGGTACCATGGGCGGCGTAACTTGGTGCCTAACTTTGGAGGGGCAGAATCAACCTTGGGACTTAACTATGGAGGGGCAGAATCAACCTTGGGACTTAACTATGGAGGGGCAGAATCAACCTTGGGACTTAACTATGGAGGGGCAGAATCAACCTTGGGACTTAACTATGGAGGGGCAGAATCAACCTTGGGACTTAACTATGGAGGGGCAGATCAACCTTGGGACTTAACTTTGGGGGGGCAGAATTAAATTTGGGACTTAACTTTCGGGGGCAGAATCAAACTTGGGACTTAACTTTTGGGGGCAGAATCAATCTTGGGACTTAACTATGGAGGGGCAGAATCAACCTTGGGACTTAACTATGGAGGGGCAGAATCAATCTTGGGACTTAACTTTGGGGGGCAGAATCAATCTTGGGACTTAATTATGGAGGGGCAGAATCAACCTTGGGACTTAACTATGGAGGGGCAGAATCAACCTTGGGACTTAACTATGGAGGGGCAGAATCAACCTTGGGACTTAACTATGGAGGGGCAGAATCAACATTGGGACTTAACTATGGAGGGGCAGATCAACCTTGGGACTTAACTTTGGGGGGGCAGAATTAAATTTGGGACTTAACTTTCGGGGGCAGAATCAAACTTGGGACTTAACTTTCGGGGGCAGAATCAATCTTGGGACTAAACCTTCTGGAGGGCAGAATCAATCTTGGGACTTAACCTTCGGAGGCAGAATCAATCTTGGGACTTAACCTTCGGGGGCAGAATCAATCTTGGGACTTAACCTTCGGGGGCAGAATCAATCTTGGGACTTAACCTTCGGGGGCAGAATCAATCTTGGGACTTAACCTTCGGGGGCAGAATCAATCTTGGGACTTACCCTTCGGGGGCAGAATCAATCTTGGGACTTACCCTTCGGGGGCAGAATCAATCTTGGGACTTAACCTTCGGGGGCGGAATCAATCTTGGGACTTAACCTTCGGGGGCGGAATCAATCTTGGGACTTAACCTTCGGGGGCAGAATCAATCTTGGGACTTAACCTTCGGGGGCAGAATCAATCTTGGGACTTAAACTTCGGGGGCAGAATCAATCTTGGGACTTAAACTTCGGGGGCAGAATCAATCTTGGGACTTAACTTTCGGGGCAGAATCAAACTTGGGACTTAACTTTCGGGGGCAGAATCAAACTTGGGACTTAACTTTCGGGGGCAGAATCAAACTTGGGACTTTGGGAGGCTGTACAGGATAGACAGTTTTTTCATCCCGTAAAAAGTCCAGAACATTTTTGCTAAATAAGTTACATTTGCGCAATTATAAAATATACTCTTCAATACTTTACTACTAAGGTCACAGTAGGTTAACAAAAGTATCCTTAGTTTTTAAATTTAGTAAATTTTGGGGGGAGTCCCTTGCCTCCGCCAAGTTACGCCTATGCATGGCACTGTTTCTAGTGATGGAGGTACCAATGCGTTGATATTGGTAGAATCGGAGAGATTTGTCTTGAAGGCCGAACTACCTTTCAGCTTTTCTGATTTTGTACTTTTAGGGGGGGGGTAGGTGGGGGTACAAGATTCTTTATCCTACAACATCACACTTGATAGTTTTGACTCTGGTGTGTGATGACGTAAGCAATAGAAACAGAAAAACAGAAATATGTCGCTTTCAGAGCCGTAACGTGCCAGAAGACGAGCCCCTGGAACACGCAACCAACCCGAATGAAGTGTTAGGATGGTTGCCTGCTGCCAGGCGTTCACAGGCTTGATACATATTAACGTGTCAATCGCTGGAAGCGCACACATTCCTTGCCTTGAGTGTACATTAATTTTGTAATTCATTTTGAATCGACTCCACGTCCTTATATTAACCTAGGGGTGGTGTCGAGACAAGACGAGACTTGCTACTGTCTCGGTCTTCGTCTCGTGTTGCACTTGTTCTTGTCTCGATTTTTACAAGCACGTCTCCGTACGACAAGAACGCTAACAACGACTGAATAGATATAACGAGACGCTATGGAGATTAACCCCTTACACGAAGAATTAAGAATACATCAAAGAAAACGTGATGCATTTTCGGTGCATCAATTGCAACTGCAGCAGTTACATATCTAATTTTGGTTTCTTTCAAGTAGTAGTCTCTAACTCTGATCAAATGGAGGTAGCAACTTAACAAATTCATATTTTCATGCGTTTCTCTGTATCGCATCTCCTGGTGCGAACTCATTTTCATGCATCCAATCCGAGAACACCCAAATGTCAACTTCCCTTCCATGTAGTACACCCTGGACTGCATTTTGCAAACTAGCGAGGCTTTGGTGCCTATACTCAGGGCCAATAATTCTCATGTTCTGTCGTCCCTATGCACTTGCGAGTACCTTTATCCGTCTTATCATCATTCATGCTCATCTTCGATCTTCGCGATTAGCCAAAACTGACAGAAAAGTTAAGCACAATAAAGCAAATGAATTAATCACGTATCCAAGTCATCACAATCATTTTTTGCACTTTGTGTGTTACTGTATCAGTAAGCAACGCCTACCTACGAACTAACAGAACTACGCCTTTGACTCCATACATTCACACAATCTCACAGAAGGACCATCCTTGCCGTGATTCCAGACACTACAGTTTCAAGAATGCACGTTGCGAAGAAAGGTCGCTTTATATAGAGCCATGAAGCGTTGTTTTTGGGTAAAAGCAACGAAAGTGCTGCCATACTTAACATCAAACCACTAAGAAAATAAATATACCACAAACAATCATCATGAAGCACACCGAACTTTAAAGCGCACAAAATTGAACGGTTACTGGCAAATTGGCAAAGGAAACGAAGAACATCAGACTTATTACTAGACGATTCTACCTAAACTCAGAAGTAGTGCCATCTCGTGGCAGAAATTAAAAGTATCATTCAAGAGGTCGTAATTTTAGCGTTAGCAGGTATGTACATCGCTGAATTCGTTAAGGTGTGACGGTGCTCTAGAAGACGTTCAAGTGTCTTTTTTACATCCCATCATCACAGTACACCTTAAAAAATTATTGCAGATTAAGGCGAGGAGGGATAATTACGCACTAGTTGTGCATTTATTTCAATATCGTCGGATTGGGCACTGCTATTTAGAAAAGGGTTTACTATGCAAGAGAGTATGAATTTCTCTCCATGTTGCAAGTGGAAACTGTTATTCAAGTTGATTAGTAAACTAGACACGATGTTTGAAAAATATGATTAATAAGTATTTACAGAATCCCATGTATTCCGTATGGGAAATAGACTTTAACTTCAAGTTACGGCTAATCAAATGGGAGTTTCGACTCTTCCTACTACTATGACATAGTTCAACGTGTCCTTTTTTCGTCCACGTACTTTTCTACGCCATTGGATGTTTGATATTCCCGAGAGAACGAATAAAAAAATGGTCCCATGAAGCTAATGAATTTCTCCTTGCCTCATCCGGCCATCCTGGCAGTGTTGCCAAACCTGATGTGCATAAAAGAGCTACATTTGACCATTAATAGAGCTAAAGATGACTTTCTAGGAGCTAAATTAACGAAGGCTGCATAAAGTGCCTCCTAGGGTAATTTTAGGTGCCCGAGGGGTGGGGGTGCTACTATTACAGTTAGCTTTAAAGTGATGGCAATTTATTCTTAGTTTTCAGCGCCTAGATTTGGCGGCATCAGCCATCTCAATAATCCAATGATGTTCATATGAAATCGAAAATAAAGGATTCCCGGATAATAATATTGTCATCTTCACCTTAGCCACAGCGCTATATATAAAAATACCTGGGGAGGAAAGGGGTGTGGGTGATGCAGCCTATATATGAATATCACGTCACGTGTAAAATGTACACTCATGGCAAACGTTGGTTTTTATGGGCCGGAGCCAGTGGTGGCGTCATGGTGGGGCAGAGGGCGGGTGCCACAGGTCAGAGTCAAACGAGTGCACGAAAGAGTCAGATCTGGCTCCGAAAGAGCGAAGTTGGCAACAGTGATCGGCAGCTGCCCCAGCGAGAAAGACCTAGGGGAAATTGTCCCTCCTCGCCTTAAGGTTCTGACATAGAAACACAGGATTATCATGTGTAATGCTTCTCGTTTATCACTTCGTGTTTTGCCCACATTTTAGACTTTAGTTCATGATTTAACATGCTCAGCAATTGTTTTAAAATGTTGATATCGATACATCGAATGCTATCGATTTTATTGGACTTTCACGTACACCGAGATATAGCAATTTCCAGGCATCAATATTGGACAGGAGAATGAACACAATATGGAAATAGTTTGCTGATTACAATCCGCAACAAAACCATCAAATCGTAATTGTTGGATGGATATATGATTAGCAGAGTCGAAATTTCATGGACAACTGGAAACGTACCATGGATTGGAAAATGTTTCGCTTAACTGACTCTCAGTTATGCCTCATGGGTGATGAAGTTGTACGATTCAGTAAATACAGTTCGTTCCTGTTAAACACTGAATTATTTAGTGATATGATCCATTACGACGTAATATGGAGAAGAAATATTTTATGCAAGGTACGCATGTGCAGTATACAATCGTGCCTCGTGTTGAGTTTACCGCATCTTAACATACAGAGTGTTCATAAAATCCCAGTCACATTACAAATAAACATAGCTCGGAAACTACATGCAATAGAACAATGCTGTTGATTGCAAAATGAACTACAATTCTCCACGCTTATATGCCATACACCTCAATGTCCGCCCCTCTAGTTGCTCTCAGAACATCAAGGCTGTAATCCACTTCTGCCCATAAACGCCCCAGCATTATCACCAGTAACAGTCAGGATCCTCCCGTTATTCTTCCTCGAAGAGTAGCGACATCTGGAACAGGAGTGCGGTAAACACAATCTTTGACATATTCCCAGAAGAAGAAATCCAAGGGTGTGATATCAGGAGAGCGCGGTGGCCAGGGAATAGGTCCATCACGGCCTATCCACCTGCCAGGGAAATGCCTATCCAGAAGACCTTGAACTACGTCCCAAATCTCTTGTAGTGTTGTCATTTTGGTCACTCACACCTGCAACAAACCGTCATTTTGCAATCAACAGCATTGTTCTATTGCATGTAGTTTCCGAGCTATGTTTTTTGTAATGGTACCGGACTTTATGAACATCCTGTATATGTGTACGTCCACAGTCGAATGTACATACCCAGTTTACAAATTTAGGCATAAAAAAAGACTGACTGCATGATTAGAAATTTGAAAATATTGACCGGAGGTTAGGTAGAATCTGTGCAATAAACACAGATTAGGGGGGAAGCAAGGGAGTGGGCAGTTGCCCCCCCCCCTCCCCACGTTTTGTCCCGTACAATGGCCTCTTAATGCTAAGCCTTGTCTACCGAGAAAAACTATACTATCAAATACTCCCAGCATATCTCCAGCAGAATTCGGTTCTTCAAAAGGTTCATGTTTCAACATATTGTGAGGTTACGTTTTGCAACGAGAGAAATGTGCTGCGAGTTTGTATCACTGCTTTCAGTAACGCATAAGTGATGCTTTCATTTTTTCCTCTCAAGCAGCGGTAACCTCGACTCTTTCGGTTCATTTACAAGATTTGCTTAATAAATAGCTTCTCTCTCTCATGTGGCTTCATGCTTCACAGTTGGCATTAAGGACCGATACCCTGACTGCTTTGGAATATCGGTGGCGGAACGATACTCATTAAGATGGCATGCACAGTGTTGCAAAATCAATGTTCGAGAAAACCCCATAACTAAATCGAAAAAAAATCCTGGGCACTGCTTTAACTAGTTACAAATAAAACCAAGGTCTATGTCTTTCTATCTATTTCAATTGTAGCCTTTAGAAGTCGGTGGCGGATTAACAAACTCTCGAGAGGCTGTTCACTTTCTTTAGTTCTTGAAGTTTCATTGTTAGTATGTTTAAGAGGATGTTAGTCTAATTTTAGTTACGAATTAGGTACAACGATGACCTTTTTTAGTTGTCAGAAGGAGTTAGTTTTAGATGTCAAGGAGAGATGGATTCTTTAGACGCTATATACTGAAATTAAAAAATAACGACAGAAGTCAGTTTAAGGAGCAGCCTCGAAATATTTAATAGGGAAAAAAATTAAGTTTTTCAAAACTGGTCAACAGATGGAAGCACAGTACAAAATTTCGCTAAGAGTAGTTATTGAGTGGGTGTTTGATTACAGATAGTCTTTATTATCTTTGCAAGGTGGAAAATTATTATATAAATAAGATTATGTCAAGAAATACCCTACATTATAATGTTATTAAATATTATAACTCTAAATACACTATAACCTGCAGATAGAGTTTCCTTATTTTCTGTGAAGAAAAGTTCAAGTTCATGTGAGATTGTGTCGCTGGGATGTTTAGCGACATTAACAGACTATTCATAATATTGTGATATGTTCCTAAATTATAGCGTAGTGGTAACGTCGTCGCCTTGTAGTAAAGGGGGGGGGGGCGGGTTCCGGGTTCGATACCAAGTGGAGGTAGTGTTTCGGAACCTGCTTTAAACTGTAGGTTCAATGTCGATTAGTCTATCTGTGCATAAAGTGAACTTTAAGTAAAACTCAAAACAATTTATTTTTATAAAATATTATAATATGTTGGTAATAAACAAGAAAATAGCATTTACTAAATTTGGTATTTTTTTTACCAAAATATAAATATAAGCAAAATGCGTACGATTACTAAATAACAACTAATACTGGCGAATAATTATTTGATTGGCATCGTCTTAAAAAAATGTTCAGTTGACAGAAACTATTTTTTGGCTGAAAAAGGTTTTCGAAAATGGTGTGCTGAAGGGAAGGCTGGCACCCCTTCGCATCCTCCTGGTGCCGCCCCTGTCAAAGAGCTGGTCATCTCGTCTCGGTAACATTAACTGTCAATATACAACCCTCGTTAATCTTTGATCAACATATTTACAGCATTTCCGATGAACATTGAGCAATTTTTAAACAACCAAAGAATGTTTGTATCGAGTAAACATTATTACCATTACTAGGAATATGAGATGCTGATGTATCAACTACATGGAAAAGGTTATTACAAGGCACTTACAGCAGTTGTAGCGAGGTGAGACCATGGAATATCCCTGCAGGCAAATCAGTTATCTTGTTCCCATACAGAACTCTGTAAAATACAAGAAACAAAGATGAGAAAATGATGTATCACACAAAGCGACACACTCATAACAAAAAAGTTAACTTGTAGAATTTGTCTCCCAAGTTTTTTTCCGATCCCAGTACCTCTCACCCACCAAGAGAGATAGAAATACTGAAATACACACTGTATGTAGTCATATTCCGTGACACACCCGGTATAGTAAATTCCTTTGGCATCAGTACCATACAGGGTGTCTACCAAAATAACAAATCCAAAAGAGTCGACCTTTTTTTCCAATTGTATTAACATTCATTTTATCGCTTCCGGCTTAGGTATAGCCGGCCCACGTGGCGGAGTGGTTAGCACATCGCGCTACGACGCCAGGGGTCCCGGGTTCGAATCCCAGCCTGGGCATGGATGTTTGTGAGTGTCCATTCATCAATTTCATCATATCATCACTCATCCCCGTCTTCAAAAACAATCAACCTACTTAAATATAGTTGTGAAATGAAGAAAATAAAATTTTTATTCAATGAAAAAACTGTACGATGAAAATTGAAGCTGTACTTTAACAATATATTTAGACTTGCTTTAATTATTAATGCATGTAAAAATTAATACTTCAGACTTCAACCTGGATGGGGAATGGCCACATTGGTTTATCTAATATTTTTACAAAACTTCACGTATACAATAATGTAGTTCTTAAGAAACAAAGTGCACAAATCTTGACCACAACTCAATATAATGTTAGATTTCCAAATATTCAATTTAATCAAATCCCAGTACAGGTATATAACAATATACATTCACTATACTGTAAAAAAGATAGCAAAAATTATTGACCAAAGCATAATTTCATGACTGGTACACACCTTGCCATACAATGTCAAGCCATATTGTTCGGTTTATTTATACGATAACAATTTTCAGATGTGAAGTAGTTCCACACAATTTACCTTCACATCAATTTAATTTCTTCAGTTTGCATAACTCACACGATGCGCAGACGCAGTCAAATTTTAGACATATTTTTTTAAAGAAAGAAATTAGTCTCACGCAATACAAAATTTTGCAGTGTTGCCAGTACTAAAAGTTCTACCCTCGTATAAACATACAATAACTTACAAGGAGGTGAGCGACTTCAGTCCCAGGAACGCATCCGCTGCGATCTTCGTTATTTGATTGTTGCTCAAGTCTCTGTAAATAAAGAAAGGATTCAATGAGACAAACACTTTTCCAATTCATATGTTTTGTATCATACGCCCCGCCCTCTGACCTTGAACGGCACAAAAACCTAACCTGGAGCGAGTAGGTTAGGTGGGTCAGGTTTATTGGGGCGTCAAGGTCAAAGGGCGGGGCTTATTGATGCAAAGCAGATAACCCTGTTATTGTTAAAGAAAATAACAATTGTTAATAATTTCCCAGTACGACTAGGTGATACTGGATCAGTGATGTGCATCTACGCGTAAACAACGATAGTCTACATTCGACACGTAGACTATTTTATGCACGTAGATTACGTAATCTATGTAAACAACATGGAGAAAGGTGAGAACTTAGCAAAGGGCGCCGTGGAATTAAAAGAAAAGTATAATTTTGTTGCTGATGTGTAAGGATAACTTTTCATACTCTTTCTTCCAAATTCGAACAATTTCTCATCTAGGAAGAAACCTAATATAGGAAATATTCTAGTATTTTATGGGGAAAAGACCACTCTTGCCTCACGACTGCCATCTGTTGTTGCTTGTTGGAGCCAGTGATGTGCCGTAGACTATAAGTTTACGTCTACATGCGTTGTCTACACGTAATCTACGCGTAGATTACATTGGGTTGTAGTTTACATAGGCTACGTAGACAATCTAAAGTGCATTAAAATTATTTTTCAAGGGTTTCATCTTTCATGAAAGGAAAGTGACATTTTTAACTATTGTATATTGGTTCCTAACGAAATGAAAAGAATCCTATTTACAATAAAATTTCTCTTCTCTTCTTATCAACTATGGAAGAAGATAAATAGTATGCAAGCAACAACAACAGATGGCAGTCGTGAGGCAAGAGTGGTCTTTTTCCCATAAAACACTAGAATATTTCCTATATTAGGTTTCTTCCTAGGTGAGAAATTGTTCGAATTTGGAAGAAAGACTATGAAAAGTTCTCTTCACACATCAGCAACTGATAACCAGTATAATTTTCTTTTAATTCCACAGCGCCCTTTGCTAAGTTATCACCTTTCGCCATGTTGTTTACATAGATTACGTAATCTACGTGTATAAAATAGTCTACGTGTAGAATGTAGACTATCGTTGTTTACGCGTAGAAGCACATCACTGACTGGAGACATAGTATGTACACATCTGACGCGCATGTATGTGCAAATGTCCTCCACAACACGTTGGTCAACAAGCAAGCAATCTCATGTCATTTATTTTGTTCAATGAACTAAGAACAGAGAAATCTCCTTTCAACAAAGAAACATCAAGTTCGTCTAAAGGACCTAAGGCAGAAACCTAAACTAGTGGGAAAGACATTAAAAAAATACAAACATACTCGAAAATGAAAGAACTAGATGAGTGAGAGAGATATAAAACATGGGAATAGCAAGGTAGAAAGATATACTGTGAATATGCGTGAGTGAAAGAGGGAAGCGAAAACAACCAAACATCCATAGTGATTGAGAAACGCAGCAGAGAAATTCTCAGAGTGAGAAAGTAAGCAGAAAATTTCCAAGAGAGTGAGAAGGGAAGCAAAAGTCCCAGGAGAGTGAGAAGAACGATCCCAGAGAGTGAGAAGAAAAGCAGAAATAACCCAAGAGAGTGAAAAGTAAGAAGAAAAGGTCAGACAGAGTGACAATACAATCAGGAAGACCTTCAGATTGTGCCAAATGAAGCACAGAGATCCTAAGAGATTGAGAAAAGAAGCAGACAGATCCTCAGATAGTGAAAAATGGAGCAGGAAAATTCCCAGAGAGTGAGAAATGGAGCATGAAAATCTCAGAGAGTGAGAAATGGAGCAGGGAAATTCTCAGAGAGTGAGAAATGGAGCAGGAAAATTATCAGAGTGAGAAAAGAAGCAGGAAAATTCTCAGAGGGAGTGAGGAAAGAAGCAGGGAAATTCTCAGAGAGAGAGAGTGAGAAATGGAGCAGAGATATCCTCAGAGATTGAGAAATGTAACAGAAAGATTCTAAAACTTGATAATGTAAGAAGTAGGCTATAAAAAAACTAAAAAAGATTCAGAAAGATCTTTAAAAAACCGTGGCCATTGAGGAAGGGCTAAGGTCTGCCAATCTGCTAGAAAGATCTCCAAAGGTTGAGAGATAAAGAAACAAGACAGAGAAGGGAGTATTAAAAGTTAAAAGAGTGAGCAAGGAAGACACACTACGAGACTAAAAGCAAGGCTGATAGAAAGAATATGTAGAAAAGCAGAAAAATGACAGCGGACAAATACGTATAGGAAAGAACTACAAGCAATGAAAACTGGAGACAAGAAAATATGTAAAATAGTTCAGCGATGAAGCAATTTTCCTTTACAAAAGCGAAGTTAAGTAACCCAATAAGAAATCTCCAGAAAACTGAAGTGCAATTAATCTGAAGTCAACATATTTCAGCTTTCCAAATTCGGGTACATAGCTCGTGGTGGTGACCTATTACGTCACCATCTTCCAAATGTTGCCATTCGAAATTTTCACACGGTATTAACTCCCAAGCGCCCTGTCCAATTTGACTCTGAAAAAAACAGATGTGGCATCATTTGTAAGGCATGGCAAGGTAAAAGTAGGATTCGGCGATATTGAACTAAGGTGAAAGGCAGTTCTTTTTCACTTTTTTTCCCCACTTCTCAGTCTTTTCCTTCGTGGGTCGTTCATTATACTCCTGCTTTCATCACAAACTCTTGGCGTTTACGGAAATCTAAATGGGGGGAGGGGCTGCTGCCTCGGAGAAACGAAAAACAAAAATTAACGGTAAAATTGATGCTATTCGCGACAGGCTCAGATACGCCTACATGTCCAACCCACAACAGGTGTTGCCAACCACTTAACCTGTAAAAACCGTACAAACATGTCAAATGGAGCGTATTTTTGTATCCTGGGCAGTACATTTATACTTTAGGGATTCTTGTACGTATGCATACCTTAAACACGGCACTAAGGGTGTCTCATAAGTAATAGCGCAAACTGACACAGGTGAAAGTACACGATAATAGAAGCAAAAAAGTCTCAGTAAACATGGCTCTGCAAACGAGCCGTTTTCGAGATAATCGCGAATGTGTGATTACAAGTAGTGTTGCCCACGAGACGAGACTTTGGCCTGTCTCGTCTCGTGTAAATGCTGTGAAATGCTGTGAAATGCTGTCTCGTCTCGAAAATATTCGTTTGTCTCGGGACACATGATCAATCTCGTCTCGTCTCGAATTTTTAAAAGCCTGTCCAATCTCGTCCCGTGGGCAACACTAATTACAAGCCGCCACTGACTTCATTGTTTGTAAACGTCGTCCTAGTTGGTAAAATGCTAATAATGTGTGCGAATGTGTGGTTACAAGCAAGCTGCCATTGATTGCATTTTGTAAACACCGAGTGCTTTACTCCTTGCGCGTTCCGAGGTTTGCTCTTTGTTTACAAAACAGAACATTTCCGAGAGGTGGCGTTGTAATCAAACAGGATGACGTTTACAAACAAAATGACGGCTTGTACCCACACACTCGCACACATTATTAGCATTTTATCAACTAGGACGACGTTTACAAACAATGAAATCAGTGGCGGCTTGTAATAACACATCAGCGATTATCTCGAAAACGGCTCGTTTGCAGAGTCATGTTTACTGAGACTTCTTTGCTTCTATTATCGTGTACTTTCACCTGTGTCAGTTTGCGCTATTACTTTTGAGACACCCTGTATATATATATATATATATATATATATATATATATATATATATATATATAAACTCATTTGAGGAACTACACTATCAACGTACAAGCTCGATATATTTTATGTTTTTTTTTTGTTTTTTTGCTAATTGCTGTGTTTTATGTTCGGCAGTCAGGTGATAATATTCAGTTGTTTTTATTAAATTTTAAATATTGTTGTGTTCAAAAAACTTCACTATGGGCATTTCTTGAAGATGGCAGGAATATCTGATGGTCATCTACATTTTTGTTTGTTTGATTGTTTCACAGACAGGGACTGGACCTACAGTTTAAAGTGGGATCCGAACCATTGCGTGTCTAAACAAAGAGAGATTAGAATCAAAACCTACGTACGTATAGTAGTTGAATATTGCCATATCATTGCTTATACTTTTCGATATGTCTAAGAATATCTCCAGGACCGTACGAACATACGTAAAATTGGGATTCCACGATTTCGTAGTGGTAATGTAATCAAGGAGTCCAAGCTTCGAGAGACACAGTGGTTCGGATCCCAATTTAAACTGTAGGTCCAGTCCCCATTAGCCCATCTATGCGTAAAGTGAACTTCAAACTCTGAAGCATCAGACGTGAAATTATCTTACATGTACGGTAAGGATCATACGGTTGGCAACACTGCTCACAACTTTTGTAGCCTTCTACGCTCGCCTCCTATCTCAATGTTCAATTCAACGACAGCACAGCGCGGGAAAGGAAAAAGAGGCATTTTAAAATAACAGGTTCCGAAAATAGGGAATAAAAGGAAGATTGATTTCATCACTGTTTCTTTCTTCTTCTACTCACAGTGGTCGTAATCTTCTTCAAATCTCTGGCGTTCTCTTGCAAGCTGTAAAGGGAATTGGGGGGGGGCATATTACCAGTTTCGACATTGTTTCTTTACATATTTACGGTCCCAGGAAAGGCATTGAAGGGGGTGGGGTTAGGTAAGGGAGAGTCACGTTTGTTGCAGGTAATGATTCATTGTTGGGTCGTGTCGATTTGCACCGGCATATTCCTGCCTGTGGACGGCATTGTTGAAACCTGTATGTTTGGTCCCCTTTTGCTTGTTTCAATCTTTCCTACATACAATGGCGCAACCACTGGGGGGCAACCTTGGAGGGAAGTCAATTCTAGGGGGGATAAACATTGACGGCCAACGGCATCTGCAGGTGGGGCACAGAGGGGCAATTCCCTCCCCCTCGATTTTAAATTCTATGCAAATGAAAATACATTTCGTAAAATTTTCTTCCTCGCTTCGCTCGAAATACAATTATTTTCTGTAATGTAATATATTTATATAATATATGTTGTACATATATGCATTGAATAGACTCTGAATACGTACACAATTTAGTGTTAGCATGTTGCATACGCATTCTCCTATTTTAAGTCGCTCGAATTTGCATTATGTGTAAAACATATGTTGTACATGAAAGTTATACATGTTATATGTCTAAAAAGAATTATATTCGGAATGTATTTATCATGCATTTTCTGCCATTATTAGCTAATGTGAAATTGAACATGTGAAAAAAATATATCAAATCGTTTGCTCTATACAAATACTTTAGCACCGACTTTTATCCTCTTTGATATTACTACTACTACTACTAATAATAATAATAATATTATTATTATTATTATTATTATTGGTACGTTTATCCTGGTACTTGCCCCCCGCCCCCGACAAAAAATCGTGGTTGCGCCTCTGCCTACATAAACTATTTAGCACGAGGTAACCATGTTATAGAGCTTGTTTTCAGTAAATATTAGTATGTAAAAACCTCGGGTACCATTGTTAACAAGAGGAAGTCTCTTGTCCTTGTTTACGCCGGCCTGACCATAATATCAGACGTCCCGTATTAGCCGAACAGTCCTCTTTTTAGTCTGTCCCGATTTTCTTTATGTAAAACGGGACGCCAAAATATTCATCTTTTGTGACAATGATTTATCAGCGTACTTCAAAAATAGTATTATTATTAACTAAGGCATTGTTGGGTAGAAATTATTTCACATTTCCATGTCAACAATGTGCCATATTCGAACTTTTCTTAAAATATTGGAGTTTCTTTTCTGTTCTCCTGGAGCTAGTGCCCCCACTGAACGAGTGTTTTCGTACATGAGTGGTTTGTGGACAAGTGACAGTATAAACTTTGAAAGCTATGTTGAATAATAAGCCACATGGATATAAACTTTTGCAAAATGTTATTTGAAAAGAAGGATATGCTGAAGAAGATCCATTCACCGACAAAATATCAAAGAATGATTTCTACTTCTAAAGGACTGCCTTGTTGGAGGGCAGTGGATATCACCATATTATGTAAGTAATTTACGCAATATTTACTTATTTAATTCGTTTTCAAACATAAGTATGACGTAAAAGTTTTTATATTAAAATGTGTACATTTTACCGTCCCGTTTTGTCCCGTTTCTCCTTCAGGAAAATATGAAAATGTCCGGTTTTGTTGTGAAATTCTGGTCACCTTATCAGAATGTTACAAATAGCATGGTTTTCGTGGAATATCGACGCGTAAGCGACAGTTAGGATGACAATGGGAAATCTATCTCTCTCTCTCTCTCTCTCTCTCATCCTCTCTCATAGACGAGATACTCTTGTACTCTTGAAAGAATTCAGAAAAGATTCGTTAAATATTTGCATTCAAAACATGAATAAATATGTTTTCTTGAGCACAAGTATAATTTTCTAAGCCAACTATAAGTCGTGGGCCATCTTTGGGACCCATGGGCACTGATGTGCGTCTACGCCTAAACAACGATAGTGTACATCCTACACGTAGACTATTTGGTACACGTAGATTACGTAATCAATGTAAACAACATGGCGAAAGGTGATAACTTAGCAAAGGGCGCCGTGGAAGCAAAACAAAATTATACTGCGTACCAGTTGCTTATGTGTAAAGATAACTTTTCATACTCTTTCTTCCAAATTCGAACAATTTCTCACCTAGGAAGAAACCTAATATAGGAAATATTCTAGTGTTTTATGGGGAAAAGACCACTCTTGCCTCACGACTGCCATCTGTTGTTGTTTTTTGCATACTATTTATCTTCTTCCGGAAATTTGTTGTAAATAGGATTATTTTTATTTCGTTAGGAACCAATATAATTGAAAATGTCACTTTCCTTTCATTAAATCCTTGAAAATTAATTTTAATGCACTTTAGATTGTCTACGTAGTCTATGTAAACTACAACCCAATGTAATCTACGCGTAGATTACGTGTAGACAACGCATGTAGACGTAAACTTATAGTCTACGGCACATCACTGCCCATGGGCCACCTTGAGAACTGGTAACGGTTTTGCAATTATTTTTTTTTTTTTTCAAAAACAACAACTTACAAGCAATGTTACAAAATATCCATTTGATACACGTTGTTAATTAGTTATAGGAGTCATTTCTGTTAATTTCAGAAATTTATCCCTCATTAGAGATTTGTGAATTGCTTTAGAAGCTTGACCATTGGTTCACCTACCTTATTAAAATACTAATTACAGAAGGTTAGCCTTAATATGCATAAAGTGGACTTAAAACACCAAATCAATCAATAATTACAGAAGGAAACAGACTAAATTTCAACTGATTGAGGATGTTGTACACTTTATGTGAACAGGAAAGTGCAGTGTGGAACCTGAAGAAGAGATAAAAATTTAAGATGAACTTACATCCTCCGCAGCCTCTTGTAAGGAGCAAACGCTTTAGGAGGAATCTCTGTGATGTCATTCTGTTCCAAGCGCCTGAAAGAAATGGGAGAAACTATATTAATAACACATACAAAAATATATTTAAAAAATCTAAACAAGGAAACGAAATGCAGTACACAAATACTTAATGAATTTATCTATTATAATTAATTGTACGTGAAGCAGCTGTGTTGAGCAGTCGACTCAAGATTTTAGCACCGAAGACTTCAGGTTTGGGTCCTGGTTTTGGTATATATGTTTCCCCGTTTCATCTAATCATCGTCGTCGTCGCGATTAAGCAAAAGTGGAAGAAGAGAGCGACGATAAATAAATCATACCAAGAACAGAATGACAATATCAAGATAGACCTGAAATAAATTATTAAGGATAGTCAATAGTTGATTGAGATCACCCAGGTTAAGTATAGATGGCAGGCCTGTGTTCCTTAGATAATGAATATTCAAGACAGTTGAAAATCTGGTTTTGAAAATACTTTACGTTTTTCCTCAAATAGAGAACAATATTCTATATCAAAGAGTAACATTCTACGTCCTTTTGTGCTCATAAAGAGTTTAAAGTGCTTAATCATTTGACAAAACTCACAACAAGAAAGAGTAAATACAAAATACAAGTAAGGTTTATTATCCAAGTGTATACCAGTATTCCTTATAATTCAAAACTTGCTTGGTAAACCTCATAATTTTCAACATTTTAATAGTGCATACATAACATACAATAACAGGCACGTAGCCAGGGAATGGACTCTGGGGGTGAAGCCCCCGCCCCGAAAACTTACAAATGTTTCGTTGGAAATACTATGTAATCGTAAATAATCTTACATCCTTAGAAGGATTTAATATCTTATATAACAAGTTGTACTGAGAAATTCATCTTCAGGGCTTCTACCTGCCCACATTTTTGCATTTAGATGCTGATAGGGGATGAGCACCCCCCCCCCCCCCGCCCCGGACGAATTAAAATTCCAGGGTGACACTTTAATTTTTTCCAATGGGGAGGATACTCTTTATGAAGCGCTAGCATCTTGCATTAATTTACCAGAGTTTTGCTTTAAAATATTCAAAAATTACATCACAATGTAAAAACATCCCTTAAGTTATCACAAAATAAAGTTCTTTTCGCATAATATTGGAACAAAGTCAATGGAAGCTTCTGCTCTGCGAAAGTATCCTGCAGCATTTTTGCGGAAAATTCGTGAACGTAACCGAGAAAATTTCACTTAATCCCCTTATAAATTATCTGATTTTACCAGCTATTCCAGGCAATTTTAAAATAAATTTCCAGGATATTTCAGAATTCCAGGATATTCGAATTATACGGATATTTGTCCGCATATCGGAATGTGTGTATCATGAGGTCAGTTTTATTGTATATCCTT
Organism: Lepisma saccharinum; assembly: GCF_977018435.1. Taxonomy (NCBI): domain Eukaryota; kingdom Metazoa; phylum Arthropoda; class Insecta; order Zygentoma; family Lepismatidae; genus Lepisma; species Lepisma saccharinum. Next base: position 10,630,083 of record NC_139249.1, read on the forward strand.
TTTATGGGCTACCCACATATTATTTTATTCGTCTTGTTCTTATTTCACTGTACGGATTTTCTACAAATCCCTCATCAAATATCCGATTTTTCTGGATACTCGTATTATCCTGATAGCTGTACTATCCGGATATCCGCAACGGATATCGGATAATTTGAAATCCTGATATCCGTTACGCGGATTTTGTGGCCATTCCTAGTACTAACCACTACGCCACGGAGTTCTGTTCCATAAAATATAAGATGTAACTTCTATCAAGAATTTGGATCAAGAAAAAACATATTTCGTTCCCAAATCCTGGTCAAGTAAAGAAAAACTACCAGCTGAATCGAAACCTGGACCATTCTTAAACTCTGATTGAACAAACAATTTCGGTGCTTGAGAAATGTTGTAAACAATGCTGCCTCCGTTGTTCTTTTTTGACAGACGAAGAAGCAGTACTTTGCCCCCCCCCCCCCCTCCCCTCCTCTCACGAAATGCGCCGAGGAGAGATCTGGCTAATTTCAGATCTTTGTTTGCATCTTGGTGGTCCTCGGCGTTCAAGTGATGTCTCAAGAGTTCCTCAAGGGCAGCCAACCAACCTTTCGAAATGTGGAAACTCGCTCGTTAGGTGCACGAATATGAAACAATACTGTTGTGCAAACCTGCATATACAGCGTGTTCCGCTTAGAGGAATCGAAAAATATTTGATAATTTGAAGTGTAAATAACACTGCTTGACATTTTGGAAAAAAACAAAAACCCTGATGTTTCCCTATTCTTAGTCCGCAGTAAGAACGAAGTGAATGTATTTAAATAAATACACGTGGCTTCGGAGACATCCTATTGGATGCTCGAATGGCAGCTGTGCAGAAATCTTGCGCATATGAATATAGTGCATGTGAAGTATGCCATACTGAAGTTCTGGGACGCGATATGAGTTGTACAACTACGACCAATATACATGGGCAAATTAACACCAGAACACAAAGGAATGGAACTATTTCTCAGTCACGTGACTTTGTTTACATTAAATTCGTTCTTCCAGTCGATGGAGAGTAGGTAGATCATAAATTCAATCAACCCACCATATCACACCATGGAGTTCTGGCCATTCTGTGATAAAATTTTTATGAAGGATTTCGAAAAGAAAACTTAGGTAACAAGAGTCAGTACAATATTTCTACAAATTTTTCATGTCAAGATGGAAGATATATTAAATGTTTACAATTCTGTATCACTTATAGTTCAAAATTGGGTGATTGGTATTGTAGAAAATCAATATTTCACCACTATCTAAACAGAGCCATCTATTAGGCGAATAATGGAACTACACATTTTATTGTGAAATTAAGGCAGTTAATATATTGCCGTTTTTTGAAAAAAACTAGACCTGAAGGGTAAAAATGGATTTCATTTTTAGAATCAGCATGCTCACCAAATACCAGCCTGCCAAGCAAGTACCAGGTGGTTATAATTAAAGTGACGGTGTTCAAAGTGGTACAGCACGCGCTGTAATGAGAGTAGCAGTCTGAAACTTCGTAGATATGCTAATGAAGCAATGCGCTCGAGAATTATGGAAAAAAAAAAAAGTTCCAATTCTCGCCACCAGGGTACAAAATGGCGCTGTAAGCAGTCAAAACTTGGTATAGTTACAGGAAAAACACTATAAATCGCAGAAAACAATACTCTTTGTAATGAAATATCGCTACAATTTCACTATTCGAATTACATGAACATTACTAAAGGAAAAAGCAACAAGCGTCACCAACAACAACCAGGAAGCTCACACAATGGTTAGGCAATGTCACCGACTTTGACGTCAGAGTTACGGAAAATTCCACGTTTTGACTGCTTACAGCGCCATTGTTTACCCTGGTGGTGAGAATTGGAACTAATTTTTGTTTTTGCATAATTCGCGAGCGCATTGCTTCATTAGCATATCTACGAAGTTTCAGACTGCTACTCTCATTACAGCCCGTGCTGTACCACTCTGAACACCGTCACTTTAATTATAACCACCTGGTATATAGAGTTATATTTGGGGGAGTGTCCGAACCAATTTGATTGATTGATTGATTGGATTAGGTTATTTTACTTCGCTTTTCTGCCACTTCTGGCTAATCGCGAAGATGCGTTGTCTCGATTTGTAAAGACCAGTCTCGTTGTCGTCTCGGATGAAGAGGATATCCACAAAGAACACCCATGCCGGGATTCCAACCTGGGACCTCTGGTGCCGTAGCACGCTAACCACTCCGCCACGAAGGTCGGCAAGTGCGTTGCTTACAAGTGTGTCTTATCACGATATTTGTTGGTATTATTGAAAAGTAGGCCCGCATCAAGCTAGCCACGCTGATTAAGATTTGAAACCGATAAATTTCACCCTGTATTACGCTCGGGATATAATAATGTGTATTTTTTTACCATTTGTAAAGCGCTTACAATGCCTCTGGTTCAGAGACTTTCATGTCTAGGTTCTAGGTAGTTTTGTTTTCCAGCAGTTAGCAACATTACTTTTCAGCAGTTGCCAACATTGCTTTCACCAGTTGGCAACATTGCTTTCATCAGTTGGCAACATTGCTTTCATCAGTTCCCAAACTCTAATCCGCCTACCTCTTTTAACTTGCTCTTCTCTGCACGATTTCTTTTTGACCGTCTGCTTGCTCTTCCTAACCAAGACAGGCCAGCGATGGAACATTCCTGAAGCTATTACGGACTAAGTCTCATCAATCTTAGCATCACACAGCACTGGGGAATCCCCTGTCCATGGTCCCATTGCACCCTCGCTCAAAATCAGGGGCACCCTGCGTTAGCAACTGGGGCTACCTAGTCCGTAACGTTAAAAAAAAGGCGAAACTAAATAAATCAACAGGGGGGGAAGGGTATGGAATAAAGAAAAGCCTGTTTTCGTGTCTCCGTACCCCGGACGCCGAAAGATATTGGATTTTCTGGCTCGTTAAGCTGGGCGACGGTGCATGTAATGGAAAGCGACACAGACACATGCGCTCGCGAGGGGGAACTCGGGACCGAAGCCAGGACCCCCTGCGACAACTTCCAAGAAGTAGTTCGTCTTTCTTCTCCCTTAATCGTGTCCGACCCTGTTTCCAAGAAGATGACCCTTTATTTAGATCGTCTGTTTCTGGGAAGTTGTCTTTCGCTGGTGTTACAAGATTTCTGAAAAATACAATTCCACTAGCAGTGTCCGCAAATCGAGGCGACAACGAGACTGGTGTCTGCAAATCGAGGCGACAACGAGACTGGTGTCTCCAAACCGAGGCGACAACGAGACTGGTGTCTGCAAACCGAGGCGACAACGAGACTGGTGTCTCCAAACCGAGGCGACAACGAGACTGGTGTCTCCAAACCGAGGCGACAACGAGACTGGTGTCTCCAAACCGAGGCGACAACGAGACTGGTGTCTCCAAACCGAGGCGACAACGAGACTTGTGTCTCCAAACCGAGGCGACAACGAGACTGGTGTCTCCAAACCGAGGCGACAACGAGACTGGTGTCTCCAAACCGAGGCGACAACGAGACTGGTGTCTCCAAACCGAGGCGACAACGAGACTGGTGTCTCCAAACCGAGGCGACAACGAGACTGGTGTCTCCAAACCGAGGCGACAACGAGACTGGTGTCTCCAAACCGAGGCGACAACGAGACTGGTGTCTCCAAACCGAGGCGACAACGAGACTGGTGTCTGCAAACCGAGGCGACAACGAGACTGGTGTCTGCAAACCGAGGCGACAACGAGACTGGTGTCTGCAAACCGAGGCGACAACGAGACTGGTGTCTGCAAACCGAGGCGACAACGAGACTGGTGACTGCAAACCGAGGCGACAACGAGACTGGTGTCTGCAAACCGAGGCGACAACGAGACTGGTGTCTGCAAACCGAGGCGACAACGAGACTGGTGTCTGCAAACCGAGGCGACAACGAGACTGGTGTCTGCAAACCGAGGCGACAACGAGACTGGTGTCTGCAAACCGAGGCGACAACGAGACTGGTGTCTGCAAACCGAGGCGACAACGAGACTGGTGTCTGCAAACCGAGGCGACAACGAGACTGGTGTCTGCAAACCGAGGCGACAACGAGACTGGTGTCTGCAAACCGAGGCGACAACGAGACTGGTGTCTGCAAACCGAGGCGACAACGAGACTGGTGTCTGCAAACCGAGGCGACAACGAGACTGGTGTCTCCAAACCGAGGCGACAACGAGACTCGTGTCTGCAAACCGAGGCGACAACGAGACTCGTGTCTCCAAACCGAGGCGACAACGAGACTGGTGTCTCCAAACCGAGGCGACAACGAGACTGGTGTCTCCAAACCGAGGCGACAACGAGACTGGTGTCTCCAAACCGAGGCGACAACGAGACTGGTGTCTGCAAACCGAGGCGACAACGAGACTGGTGTCTGCAAACCGAGGCGACAACGAGACTGGAATCTGCAAACCGAGGCGACAACGAGACTGGAATCTGCAAACCGAGGCGACAACGAGACTGGTGTCTGCAAACCGAGGCGACAACGAGATTGGTGTCTGCAAACCGAGGCGACAACGAGACTGGTGTCTGCAAACCGAGGCGACAACGAGACTGGTGTCTGCAAACCGAGGCGACAACGAGACTGGTGTCTGCAAACCGAGGCGACTACGAGACTGTTGTCTCCAAACCGAGGCGACAACGAGACTGGTGTCTGCAAACCGAGGCGACAACGAGACTGGTGTCTCCAAACCGAGGCGACAACGAGACTGGTGTCTCCAAACCGAGGCGACAACGAGACTGGTGTCTCCAAACCGAGGCGACAACGAGACTGGTGTCTCCAAACCGAGGCGACAACGAGACTGGTGTCTCCAAACCGAGGCGACAACGAGACTGGTGTCTCCAAACCGAGGCGACAACGAGACTCATGTCTGCATACCGAGGCGACAACGAGACTGTTGTCTCCAAACCGAGGCGACAACGAGACTGTTGTCTCCAAACCGAGGCGACAACGAGACTGGTGTCTCCAAACCGAGGCGACAACGAGACTGGTGTCTCCAAACCGAGGCGACAACGAGACTGGTGTCTCCAAACCGAGGCGACAACGAGACTGGTGTCTCCAAACCGAGGCGACAACGAGACTGGTGTCTACAAACCGAGGCGACAACGAGACTTGTCTCTACAAACCGAGGCGACAACGAGATTGGTGTCTACAAACCGAGGCGACAACGAGACTGGTGTCTACAAACCGAGGCGACAACGAGACTGGTGTCTACAAACCGAGGCGACAACGAGACTGGTGTCTCCAAACCGAGGCGACAACGAGACTGGTGTCTCCAAACCGAGGCGACAACGAGACTGGTGTCTCCAAACCGAGGCGACAACGAGACTGGTGTCTACAAACCGATGCGACAACGAGACTGGTCTCTACAAATCGAGACAAGGGAGATCTCTGCAGAAACGACGAAACGAGATCCTATCAATTCTCGTATCGATACCAGCCCTAGCCATAAAGTTCTCACGGTCGAGGTACACGAGATCAATAGCTCGAAGCAGAATTATCACATTACTTCCGTTCAAAAATTCATCTCCGCGCAGAACGAAACAATTCCCCATAATGATCTCTTCGTTATGTGCAATTAGGAATTATATCGCCCCTTTCAGAAAAGCACACTCGAGCGAAAGAAATCTTTTAGCGAACACAAAAATGATTTACGATTCAACGTCCCGGAATCTAGACACTAAAAAGACAATAAAGGAGGCAGAGGGAAATAACAGAACCAGCTGGAAATAACATTTTAAAGCTTCCATAACCTCGGGATATTGACATACCTACACTTATGAGCCTAACGACTGGCCGGTGCTTCTAAGAATGGACACGTCGCTCCCAGCGTGTTGGAACACGTTACGAGGCACACCAGCGCTATCTGGTGGGGAAAAGTATCTGACGGTAATCAACTCGGGGCCGTAATTATTGCATCGGGGTAATTTCTGAGTGGTGTGAACTTGCTGAAGGATATTATTATACGTCTTATAATCGTCAAGCCCGACAGGGGGAAAGATGGACGTGTGATAACTGCCAAAAGGCTAATTCGGCTGGTGTACGGAGAGGTTAGTTGGCGAGCCTAGAAGGAAGCTAGACTGGGTTTCAGAGATCTACGCAGGACAGAAAGCAGGGCATAGGCGTGCAAAGACCCTTTGATTACAATAACTAAAAAAAAGTGCCAAAAAATGACCTTTAAAAAATGCATTTATGACCTAATACATGCAAGAAAATGCCCTATAAACTTAGAAAAATGACCTAAAAATTCTGAAAGATTTGTAAAACAAATTTATAAACTACCAATAGAAATTCAAATTACAAATTAACGTTACAATACCTATCCCATGTTCATTGCGTATGCTACTACAAGTAGGAAAGTTCACTTTTTGTCATCTTTTACACTTTAAGTACCGAGTTGCAGTCAGTGATGTGCCGTAGACTATAAGTTTACGTCTACATGCGTTGTCTACACGTAATCTACGCGTAGATTACATTGGGTTGTAGTTTACATAGACTACGTAGACAATCTAAAGTGCATTAAAATTAATTTTCAAGGCTTTCATGAAAGGAAAATGACATTTTCAACTATATTGGTTCCTAACGAACTGAAAAGAATCCTTTTACAACAAAACTTCTCTTCTCCTCTATCATCAACTATGGAAGAAGAAAAATAGTATGCAAAAAACAACAACAGATGGCAGTCGTGAGGCACGGGTGGTCTTTTTCCCATAAAACACTAGATTATTTCCTATATTAGGTTTCTTCCTAGGTGGGAAATTGTTCGAATTTGGAAGAAAGAGTATGAAAAGTTCTTTTCGCACATCAGCAACTGATACGCAGTATAATTTTCTTTCAATTCCACGGCGCTCTTTGCTAAGTTATCACCTTTCGTCATGTTGTTTACATAGATTACCTAATCTACGTGTATAAAATAGTCTACGTGTAGAATGTAGACTATCGTTGTTTACGCATAGACGCACATCACTGGTTGCAGTACACAACGAAAATCACATGCAAATTTTCAAAAGTGAATGATTGTCGATTGTGGGACAAGAGAGCCTTGTACGTACATGGAAAAATTTCTCTTGACTTCCACCGACACAAGAGGAGCATACTTGAAATGAACAATATCACTTGAGACACTTGCTGTTAAGTCACTTTCAATTCCATGATGTGCAAATCGCTTCCCTGACAAAATGTCCGATACTGAGCACAAAACTTTGTACCCCTTGTTTTCTTTAACAATAATCCGTCTGGCGACAATGTATTTATTGATAGAGGGGGAAATCACATTGTTTGAGCTGAATTGTTACACAACAGCTTGTATCAACAATACTGCACAGAATTTATTTGTTTCTTCAAACACAGTCATTCAGAACTGCGCTGAAGGTAATGAGACAAGAGTCGGAAACGTCTCTCCTCAAAAGTTACATTTGAAGGTAAAATGCACCTTCTTTCACCAAAATGTAGAAAAATGACCTTTACTCTAAAAATGGTCAAAAAATGACCTTTACTCCAAAAATGGTCAAAAAATAACATTTACTCCAAAAACGGTCAAAAAATGACCTTTACTCCAAAAACGGTCAAAAATGACCTTTACTCCAAAAACGGTAAAAAATAACCTTTACTCCAAAAATGGTCAAAAAATGCAAAAAATATTCCCTAACAAAGGCATCCCAATTTAGTCACTTACGTATAAAAAACACGTTCCTATCTACTTATGCAATGTTTCTCCCTTACCCAAAAAAAGATGCTTTTGCATCAAAATCCTAGCCCTAACAATAACTCAAACTTGTCACAAATGTACTTTGCTCCCCTCTTGTATTTCCCTTCTCTGAGGTTCAGAGGCTATTTTACATATAAACATGGTTCCATACAGCAAATCCAAAGCAACTACACATAATTTATTCATTTTCAACAGTGACGGCAATTAGGGAAGGCATGGGAGGGGGAAGTTATCTCCACACATTTTGCCACCACACTATGGCCTCTTCATCCTAAGCCTTGTCTACAAAAAAAAAAGTGAACTAACCTTGCCCCCCCTCCCCACTTATGTTACATAATCTCCGCTAATGATTTCCAATGTATGGCCAATTAATTTATGATGCAAACACACAGAGGTAACACTACTAAGGAATATAGTGTGTGGGAGTGTTAATAACAAGAAATTTGCTACATAACGAAGTTGGATAATTCAATTTCATAGGAAATAATACACCTTCATCTCCCTCCGTACTTGCTTGGAATTTTCGTCCCATTGAAAATACTTATTTTTTCTTAAAGAGTATAATATTGTTCAATAACAATGCTTAGATTCCACTACACTAAATTTCTCAATGAGAGTATTAGCTCCCCCCCCCACCTCTATGCGCACGCCTATGAAGCAGGGATGGTGCCCAGAGCTGGCCAAGAGTTTAGCCGTGTCCCGCACGGGGCATATAACGAAAATTGTTTAGGTTAATTTTAAAAATCCGAGATATCAGTGATTTATATATCGCCCTCAACTTTTTCACATGGAATAATCTGTTAACATACACACCTTATCATTTTACACCCTTAAAATTGTCGTCCCTGCCTCAAAGTTAAACAATCCATCTCGTATGAACATTTTCCTTATTTTACGTCGGTTTCATGTCTTATTGGCTAGTCGCGACGATGAGGATGAGCGATGATTACATAAAATTTATGATGGGATACTCGCAAGGAACACCTGTCGTCGGGACGGGACTCGAACTCGGTAACTTCGGGGGCGAGATCGTAAGTCGTCCAGTTAACGCACTCGCTCACTGAAACGTCAAGAATCAATCTCGTTTAGCTTATTAGAGAAAGAGAGAGAGAGACAAAAAATAGTGAGTGAGAATGAGAGAGAGAGAAATAGGGTGAGTGAGAATGAGAAAGAGAAGGAAATAGAGTGAGTGAGAATGAGAGAGAGAGAGAGAGAGAAAGAAAGAAAGAAAGAAAGAAGAGTGAATGAAAATGAGAGAGAGAAGGAAATAGAGTGAGTGAGAATATGAGAGAGAGAGAAAGAAATAGTGAGTGAGAATGAGAGATAGAAAGAAATTAGTGAGTGAGAATGAGAGAGAGAGAGAGAGAGAGAGAGAGAGAGAGAGAGAGAGAGAGAGAGAGAGAAAGAAAGAAATAGTGAGTGTGAATGAGAGATGGAAAGAAATAAGAGTGAGTGAGAATGAGAGAAAGAGAAAGAAATAGAGTGAGTGAGAATGATAGATGAAAGAAATAGAGTGAGAATAAGAGAGAGAAATAGAGTGAGTGAGAATTAGAGATGAAAGAAATAGAGTGAGTGAGAATGAGAGATGAAGGAAGTAGAGTGAGTGAGAATGAGAGATGAAGGAAATAGAGTGAGTGAGAATAAGATAGAAATATAGTGAGTGAGAATGAGAGAGAGAAAGAAATATAGTGAGTGAGAAAGAGATTTGATTGATTGATTGATTTAGTTTATTTTACTTCTCGTTTTGTGCCTGTTGGCTAATTTGCGAAGATGGGGATGAGTGATGAAATGATGAAATTGATGAATGGACATTCACAAACAACCAAGCCCGACCGGGATTCGAACCCAGGACTCTTGGCGTCGCAGCGCGATGTGCTAACCACTCGGCCACAGGGTCGGGCAAGTGAGAAAGAGAGAAAGAAAGAAAAAAAATAGAGTGAGTGAGAATGAGAGAGAGAAATAGAGTGACTGAGAATGAGAGAGAAAAATAGAATGAGTGAAAATGAGATAGAAATAGAATGAGTGAGAATGAGAGAGAGAGAAAGAAATAGTGAGTGAGAATGAGAGATGGAAAGAAATAGAGTGAGTGAGAATAAGAGAAAAATAGAGTGAGTGAGAATAAGAGAGAGAAAGAGTGAGATGAGAGAGAAAGAAAGAAAAATAGAGTGAGTGAGAATGAGAGAGAAAGAAAGAAAGAAATAGAATGAATGAGAATGAGAATTAAATTGAGTGAGAATGAGAGAGAGAGAGAGAAAAAAAGAGAAATCGACTGAGCTAGTGAGATCGAGTGAATGAGAGAAAGAAATAAGAGTTAGTGAGAATGAGAGAGATAGAGATAGAGTGAGTGAGAATGAGAGAGAGAGAAATAGAGTGAGCGAGAGAGAAATCGAGAAAAAATGAGAGATATAGAGAGACAGAGTGAGAAAGACATACAGAGAGGGAGATGCAGAGAAGGAGGGAGAGACAATACAGATAGATAAAGAGAGAGAGAGAATTGAGGGAGGCAGTAAGAGAGAGGAAGAAATAAAAATTGTTAAGGCCTCAAGGTAATAGATGCAAACATCATATTTTTTGCATTATTTTTTTCGAGACGAGTGGCGTCCTCTCGACTCGTGGAAATAATATAAACAAAATTATTTTTAAATAAATACTACAACAAACTAGAAACAATTTAAAATAACCGATCGATATCCAGAAAAAAAAGCAAATGAGAAAAATTGAAATTTTCAGGGAATAGCTTTTTATACACAAAATTTCGTGGTCTTACCTAGAAATAAGCTAGATAATGAATGTATTCCGTTATATCTATATAAGCCATCTTTTTACTTTTCATGCTAAAATAATTACAATAAAATATTACGAACAATAGCATACAACTATTATTACTGTATGCGAGCCAGTGTGTAACAAGCCGACAGATCGATTTTACTACCCTGCTCTACAAAATTAAACTTCCATTATTGTCATATGTAATAGTGCTCTTTACTTAACTTCAATATTTATATATACTAAGGTACGTATAAACTTATTTATTGAGAATGCTAATACACCTCAATCAAGATGTAAAGACAAATAAATTAATGAGCTTGGAACTCACGTATTTGAACTAATAACATATTGTAACAAAAGTACACATAATTATTTGAGTCCTGCTTCAGAAAAGAGAGAAATATATCAGATGTAACACTTACAGTTCAGTGGTGCCATCTGGTAGGTGGTCAGGAACTACAGTGAGTCCCTTTTCCCTGCAGTCGACGATCCCATCGGCACAGCGACATGGGTGAGGGCATTGGGGCTCGGGCAAGCACTCGCCGCTGGGCCTTTCAACCAGTCCTGGAAACATCAAAGGAAAAACGTTAAATTGCGACCGCACTTTAGGAATTGCCCGACAAATTACCTTGATGATGCTGCTAGATATGTTCGGTCAATTGCCCAGTGGCTGGGCAAAATCACCTGTGCAATTTCATGGGTGGCAAATTAGTTAAGCAATTTGACGCGCAATCTTATGAGACCAGGGGCGGCTGACTCCCGGGGCACCAAATCCCTTGGTCTGATTACATAAGCGTGACAGAGTTTATTTTTAAGTCCACTTTTATGCACAGATAGGCTAATCGGGACTGGACCTACAGTTTTAAGTGGAATCCGAACCACTACCCATACAGCACAACACGGTTCCAGATATGTTACAGATACGTAACTCGTGAAACATTGTAACATTGCAGCAACATTGCGAAACATTACTGTGATGTTTCAGGTATGTTTCAGCAATGTAAAAATGTCCGCGAATCTAACATAACATTCGTAATGTTACAGAAACATGTCAGTGCAACATTACAGAAACGTGTCAATGTAACATTGCAGAAACATGTCAGGGGAACATTACAGATACATTTCCGTAAGGTTTTGTGATGTTTCAGTTACATTACAGTGATATTATTTCACATTATTCCCATACAGCACGACATGGTTTCAGATATATTACGGATACGTAACTCGTGAAACATTGTAACATTGCGAAACATTAGTGATGTTTCAGGTATGTTTCAGCAATGTAAAAATGTCCCGCGAGTATAACATAACATTCGTAACGCTTTGTCCAACGTGGATACGGGCAGCGCGGTGCGTGCGGTGCGATGCGAGCAACGCGGCAGTCGTATCCGATCAAACCTGTAGTCAGCAATGAGCCCGTCCTACGTAGACGCGTGACGCGTGCGATTCGTCCGCTCGCAACGCACGCAACGTTTGATTTTCAAACAGGTTTGTTTTGTATCGCATTTGCCGTCCGGTGGCCAGTCGCCGAGAAAGATGGAAGGGCTTATTGCGGGCTTATTGCAGAAGTGCAAAGAAGAAATATGTTGTGGGATAAAAGAAACCCTCGTTTCAAAGATCGTTTAATTGTTGATAAGGAGTGGGATTCCGTAGCTGAGAGTACAGGAATTAATGATAACAAGCACCATCCAATCTTTTCACAATATAGTCAAAGGTGTTTATTGTCATTCTTGGGTACTGATGAAATGCATTTTCATCTGCTCGTAGCTGCGGATACAGATGATGAAATTCTCCATACGGCAACCTATTCCTGAAGATTGTGTGCGTCTTTTGTCTGTGACGTCTCTTGTGTTCCTTCAATATTTTCATTTTAATTACACTACTTTCCATTAATAGCACGGAGCGCACCGAACTGGAAGCCATTTTCCTCGCAACTGCTCAACACAATCGCACGCAGTAACGTTGGACACTCCCTGCGTTCACGCACATATCTGCGGTGCGGCGCTCGCATCACACCGCACGCACCGCGCTGCCCGTATCCACGTTGGACATAGCGTAATGTTACAGAAAGTAACTACTTACACGTACCGTTACGAGAGAAAAGTAACTACGAGCCTGCACCGGCTATCGAACTCGGGACCGCTTAAGAATTATTTGAAAGTTACTGGTCCGTAGGTATACTCGAATTCGAGACGACATCGATTCCAATTTTTAACATATTTTAGATGTATTGATTCGATATCGAACTTCGATGATAAAAAATATGTAGCGCAGAGCTCCGAAAAAATAGTTCTCATCATAATTGGGGCATTGTTCCTAACGTGCTAGATTTGCATCGACACCGCTCGTTCCGGTTTCTCGCGCGGGATAACATCTTGTCAGCCCGGTCCAGCAGCATCCGAACACGGTAGCCCCCCCTTCCATTGGAGTACAGAAGGCGGTTCACGGCGCCTCTACTTAATATTGGATCTGACGTGAACAAGATGGCAGGGGTTGTCCGAGGCGAGTTCGTTACCGTTGGACCCATCACATCTGTCATCCCGAATGATGGATACTGCCCCGTTGCTTTGCGAGGGAGACGCGACTGCATTCAATATTTACATCACGTTTGCCCCCCCGCATCGGTCTGTATTAATCAAAACACACGAAATTGTCATTCCAACTCGCTTACTTGTGTGACGTGTGCAACGAAATTTGCAAACAAATGTCAGGGATAAACTATAGACGAGCTATTGATAGGAACGTGAAGTTTTCGTTTTAAAAATAACATCGAAAAGATGAGCAAAGGACAATAAAGTGTTTCGGAATCGTGAATTAACGCGAATTATTCAATTTTTCAGAAGAATAACGAATCTTGCACTTGTAAATTTTGCGGCGTTTTTCGCGTTAAACTACTTCTGTTCAAATAGAGTTAGTTACCTGAAGCGAGCTGCCCGATGATCGGAATCTATTTCACTTGCGAGGCTTCCATAGACGGACTTCAAGCTAAATGGAAACTGGTGTACAGAACAATTTCAATCCGCGGGCAATACATATAAATGGTTTGCAGAACATTCACAAAATAAACCTTGGTACTACTCATATAATCTTCCAAGATCAGTTATTATTTTTATAATACGTCTACATACAGGTCATGTTCGCACTAATGAACATTTAGCACGATTACATATTACAACAAAACAAGCCAGCACATGTGGAGAAATTAATCAAGATGCCACACATCTTTTTTTACATTGTCCTAATTTCGACAGAGAACGAGACAAATTATATAATGGTTTGCGTCGCCATGGAGTTCCATTCCCTACATCTCTAATTGACCTGCTCACGGATCCCATCCCTCCCACTATATGGCTTCTTTATGGATATGCAAGAAGATGTAATTTGACGATCTAGCAGTGTGTGTGTATATATATATATATATATATATATATATATATATATTCTTTCTTTCTTTCTTGTGAAAAACAAGTGCATAGTGAACTAAATATATTTTGCCAAAAATTCAGAAAGATGACTAAAATCGACTAACAGTTGATAGGGTCAGAAAAGAAGAAGAAGAAGAAGTACCTGAAGCGCTATGAGTTATGTTATTTCTACCCTACTTGGTGAAAATTCCATTTAAAAGACATTGTCACGCTTAATTTATTGCAGTTTGATGGTTTAGTGTTTATGTCTAGGCGCCGATGAGATGAAAGAGTTTTCCAAATGCAATGAATGCGACCATTTCTCACAAAGGTAAGCCATGAATATATTTTTTGTCACTAAAACTAAACTCTCCATTTTCCAGAACAAAAGCAATGTGAAAATCTTAATTATAAGAGGCACGAATAATGTTGCTCAAAAACGCGAAAAATAACAACAAATTTCAATAAAAAATAGCATCGAAATTTACGGAAAAATAAAAGAAAAACTTCACATCTCTAGCGATAGAGTAAAAATTTTATGTTTGCATGAAGACCGTATTAACTTTTCATTTATCTAGTTTATATAAATATAGTGAAGTGGATAAAATAAAGCTATATTTTTGTCACTTCAAACACTGCCATCTCGTGGCAAATTTCTGTATCGTTCACCATTTCATATTATGGTTGATAACGCCACATAAATTTCGATATCATAGAGAGACCATTACTTCTAGAGATCAGAATGAGACTATTGACCGTGAATACAGAGATTTCACATTCGAATCTCTTCTCAGTCCAGACTTTCGTATTTTCATTATTTTAAGTCGCTTTACTGTTACTTTTAGGCTTATTGCTACGACACGCAAAATACCAATTGACACAAATATATTGACTCCGAAAACATACTAAAGCGCATAAACTGCTAATAATACACTTCTCATGCATCAAAATGCATACAGACACGCGAAGATTCACGTGAATTCTTTAGAAGGAATTCTAGGCAGAGGTAATTTTACAGATTAGCGAAAAGGGGAGGAAATATTCGAAAATGACAAATCTAGCGACGGGCATTGGTGCAGCCGAACCTTAAAGCATGTCAATTTTCCTGGCTCTTGCACATTTTCGGATGTTGCTTCCTTTTTTCCCATTCTTGTAATTTTCGGCTCTAAAATTCCGTGTTCATGGGAAAATTCCCTGCTGGGAACATCAGTGGCTTGGACTCGAACCCGTTGCCGAGATCAAAAGTCGACAACTTACCCCTCGCACCTCTTCAACTCTATGACGCAATTGTTAGAGCTTGTGGTTGACGACCAATCTTTATGTTAAACTCTTAAAAAATGAAATAATCTAGAAGGTTCGTTCAAGGATAATATACTTTATAGTGTAAATATTTTCTAGTATTTCCTTTGGACGATCCAAGACAAGAATCAACAATTTTAATTATTCCTTTTTTTTTTATTTATTACATTCCAATGAAAAAGGTAGATTTGCTTTCCAAGTATCGAACTCAAACATCGATATGTGTATTAATCGATAGTTCTTCACTGTTCGAGTACGTTGTCTTCCCCCGCCAGATGGTTCTGCTTGTACTGGGTATGTATAGTCTGTGGTTTATAAAGCCTTAGAAAAGTGTTCGCACAAGTCAATAGAGAATATGCTTAGTGTACCATCCTGTAATAGGTAATCCTTGGTTCGTTCATATAGACATCGGGATGAATGTGGCAATTTGTAAGTTAGTTAATAATTTAATATGTTAAAGAATTTTGGATTCAAATGTACTGTTGATCGTGTGTATAAGTGTGTTCGTTTCCCTGAATAGAAGAAGATTAAAATTGTGGTCAGCCAATCCATGTGAAAGTGTACAAACAAGGTTAATTGTATTTTTATTCAAAGTATCACTTATTATGTATGAAATTAAAGGAAAAACTGTGCAGAATTTGTAATTATGGTAACATTATAGTATAAGGGAAACGGATTTCTTCAAATTTACAGGAGAAAGTACTTACGGAAATAAATTTCTGTAGCGTTGTGGAAGTTCGTGAATGTAGTTTTCATCCATTTTAATGGGAAAACATGTAGTTTTCTGCGAAAATCTCTGTCTGACACGCTGTTTCTGCTGCCGCCATTTGCTTTCTGCACGAGAGTACAATGTTCCGTGTGTTAAGATGACGCAACCTTATAGTCAGTGTTTCAGCCTCGCCGTGTTTTCACTAGAACATGACTTGTCGTGTATTTTTATTTTTTTAAATTTATTTTTTTAACTATGCTTGCTTAACCTAACCTAACCTTTCGGAAAATGGTTTTTGGGGCTAACGTGAATGGTTTTTGGGGCTAACATCAATGGTTTGTGGGGCTAACGTCAATGGTTTGCGACGTATTAGCATAATTTTAAATCCGGGCACGAAAATAGTAGGTATTTTCCGGTGAACGAGGTTGCAACACTGCATAAATCAACAAAACACTCGCACAACGCGCCCTGAACCAGTACGTACGTTATCCCCTGCCATAATGTGTTACAGGATCGAAATAACAGGTAACAGTAAGTACTCGGAAATGTAAGAAATAGACATTATCTTAGTTAGAAATGCATTATTTCACCGTAGCAAATGTTCCGCATTCCAAAATAGTACGTTAGCAATGTAAAAAAGTGCGAAAAATATGATTTATAGGCGTTTCCCTTATACTATAAAGTACCGTAATTATTAATACAAACATTAGTTTCATGGCTTTTATGTAAATAACATATTGTTTCAAACTTATTACTTTTTACAGTAGAAGTGGGATTCTGTGTGTGATGTCTCCACTTAATTTAGTTTCATTGCCATACGAAAACTAAGTAATTCTAATTTCGTTCTAATTTTCTCACTGATTGTTTCTATATCTTAAGTTCTGAAGTATCATACTTCATTTCTGAAACAAACCTTAGTTTGAAGAATTTATTTATGATAATTTTCAAAGCATTGTTCCATAATCCTACAAAGCAGGGTGGATAAAAAATCATTATTTTTTAAGTTAAAAATCATTTTTGTTGATATTTTTATTTAAATCTATTTAAAAAAAACAACGCTTAAAATTCTTGCATGTTTTTTGGCACCATACATATAGATATTTGGGTAAAATTTCAGTAACCACCAAACGTCTCTAATTCCCGTATTTTCATATTTTTTACATTGATATTTACATATTCTGCATTCCTAAGGATTCTTGAAGGTGGCATTTCGTTTTTTCCACGCAAATAATCTCAATTTTAGACATATCGAGTATTTTTTTTTTGTTCGCTTTCGCTTGCGTTACACGCAAAATGGCTGAGAAATCTTGACTAGCGTTGCCGATGATCAGTGGTTATGCAGTGTTGCAATCTCCTTCATAGAGAATACCTAGTTTCGTGTTACTGATTTTGTATTTTTTTCCAGGTTCGAAAACCCCACGAACCATGCACAGATAGCCCCACGAACCATGCACTGATAGCCCCACGAACCTTTCACGCATAGCCCCACGAACCATTTCCGGTAAGGTTAGGTTAGGTAGGGTCACGTTTAGGTTACAATAGTTAAAAATTGGTTTCGAAAAATATATGCGTAGCCCCACACACCATTCTCGCATAGCCCCACGAACCATTTGCGGAAACGTACCTTCTTCAGTTACAAAAACACGTGTTTGGAAACACTGACCGGGATTACGTCATCACACACAGGCTACATCCACCTGGAAGTAAATGGATGCAAGAGCTTTCGTGCATCGGTCACAGATTTATATCGAAAAATAGATGATTTTCCGGCAAAATTCAATGAACCATGCGAGAAAACGCTTCCCCGAACTTCCACAATTATAAATAAACTGCATTCGGTAAGTAATTTCTCCTGTAAAATTGAAGAAATACGTTTTGCGGATACGAAAATTTTACCGATATATGTTTTATTTATAGAAAGGCTTTTTCTAGTAAACGTCCCTGTAAAATATTTGAACAGTTTCATTAAAGCTTATGTAAACATACATTTTTCTGATACTGTAACTATTATGGAAATGTTTGTTGACTTTGTTAATGAAACTAATAATAATTTCAGTAACTTTTCTTCCACTGAAAATAAAAAATTCTGAATGTACTGTATAATTGTAACTTATATATATTTTTTTAGTCCTTGCAGCTACCATGTTTATTTACATTTTTATGATAATGACACTATTTATGGTTTAACATGATGAGTATTTTGTATATTTTTCTCCACAAAATGTTCTCTACTTTTGCCTATAAAAATTGCTGAATTTTAAATCAAGATAAATCCTGTGTTTGCATTTCCTTTCGTATGAGCTTCACACTTCAGTACATATATTTCCTTTATTTTCCTATCTTGGAGCCTAATAATCACCATTAAATAATTACGAGATTAATGTACTTTCACCAAAAGTGATTCTGATATATGCACATATGTACATTATTATATAAATTATTTATTTACTTAAAGTGATTTAAATGAATCCATGGTGCTACAAAGTAAATAATGTCCATGCTGTCACATCAGTCATAAAATGTATCACACCCACACAGGCAAAAAATGTTTATTAAGAAAAGTCTGTTGCAATATTTTTAGAAACTAAAAGCATTTAAATGTTCAGTCAAGTTTGCTTTGTGAAAATGTAATGAAATTGTTTCAGTAAACCCATATCTTTCAGAGTTTTCTGAAAGACTGAGAAAAGTTATAAAGTCATGTCTCAGAAGTGCCACACCCGTCACAATTACAGAAATGTATTTTCTGTAGCTAAAAGTTGAGCGAGGGGAGGAATATTCTGAAATTGAATAACTTTCATTAAGGAAAATGAAATCACATGAATTGGGAAAGTGACATATTCTGAAATTAAATAACTTTCATTAAGGAAAATGAAATTACATGAATTGGGAAAGTGACATATTCTGAAATTAAATGACTTTCATGAAGGAAAATGAAATTACATGAATTGGGAAAGTGACATATTCTGAAATTAAATAACTTTCATGAAGGAAAATGAAATTACATGAATTGAGAAAGTGGCATATTCTTAATTAAATAACTTTCATGAAGGAAAATGAAATTACATGAATAGGGAAAGTGACATATTCTGAAATTAAATAACTTTCATTAAGGAAAATGAAATAACATGAATTGGGAAAGTGGCATATTCTTAAATTAAATAACTTTCATTAAGGAAAATGAAATTACATGAATTGGGAAAGTGACATATTCTGAAAATTAAATAACTTTCATGAAGGAAAATGAAATTACATGAATTGGGAAAGTGACATATTCTGAAATTGAATAACTTTCATGAAGGAAAATGAAATTACATGAATTGGAAAAGTGACATATTTGAAGATATTAAGAAAATAGTTTTTTAAAAAAATGTAAATTAGTCTGAATGTCACAACCGTCACAATAGAATTGCCCTTTTGTGTTATTTGGAAACCTCATTGTTGCATCTTGCTTTATGTACCTGGGAATTTAACAGTAACTGATGAAAGTATGGTTTTCCTACATGGTGTTGTGGCCTTAAAAAAGCTGAAAAAGTCTAAGGGGAGAGAGACTCAAATTTTATCAACCTAAGGACCTTTACACACACGTCTGTAGGTGCGTTTCAGCTGTACTATCACAAGAAACGAAAAGTAAGCAGAAGCTAAGACCAGAACTTTTTGCCCTGTATGTACACGTACGGAACGTTCCCCTCTGCCTGTACCCAGGTGATTATTGGACTGGGGAGAAGGGGACTGGATCCATGAGTCAGTCATCGGAGCTCTTTAATGGGCTCCCCAACCCTTCTCATTCAAAAGCTATTTCTCAAACTACCCTCTTGTCACCGCTGACATATGGCAGTTGACGAGATTAA
Source organism: Lepisma saccharinum (assembly GCF_977018435.1). Taxonomy (NCBI): domain Eukaryota; kingdom Metazoa; phylum Arthropoda; class Insecta; order Zygentoma; family Lepismatidae; genus Lepisma; species Lepisma saccharinum. The sequence continues at coordinate 10,649,835 of NC_139249.1, forward strand.
CTGATTCACTAGTAGCGCTTGGGCAGTGTTGCCACCCGACGCGTGTTTCTGAATCGAAGGTGGTCGTGATTGACACACAAGCTTTGGCGACAATCCACCTGTTTGCTTCTTCAGGGCGAATGTCCTTTTTGTAGGTGATGAAAAGGTGTCAAATTTCCTCTCCTCGCAGGACATGCAAATCCTACTTGAACTCATCAAGAAAATCGGTTCTCATTTTGCGAGTTCTTCCAAGTACGTAAGAACAATGGCGCCCATTAGGTGTCACGCCCTTTTTATTAGTTTTGTATTTTAGACGTCAATCATTCAGAATCAATTCTAGTACTGCGTGTGAAACATATTTCATGCATTTCATCTGCTTTTTATTTGAGATGGGTAGCATCACCATCTGCCTCCCTACAGATTCGCTGGACCTATTTAGTTTCGCTCATTTTATTCACCTATCTTCTTCTTCTTCTTGCAGGTCTGGGTAACTAAAGCCTGTTCTGTGATCATTCCATCGGCGATATGGTTTTTCTAAATTTCTGTTTCCTTTTTTCCTGTAATTGAATAGTTTTTTTTTAGTCAAACTGTTATCTAGCATTCCCAGAACATGTTTTAACCACTTTTAACTAATTCTGAATTTCTAGACCGAGACAGCGGTTCGCAATTCGAGAACGGAACGAGACAGTGACTCGCATCACGAGACGAGAAAGAGACAGTGAGTGACTCGCAATGTGAGACGAGAAAGGGACAGTGAGTGACTCGCAATTCGAGACGAGAAAGAGACAGTGAGTGACTCGCAATCACGATACGAGAAAGAGACAGTGAGTGACTCGCAATCACGATACGAGAAAGAGACAGTGAGTGACTCGCAATCACGATACGAGAAAGAGACAGTGAGTGACTCGCCACCACGAGACGAGAAAGAGACACCGATTCGCCATAACGAGACGAGAAAGAGACAGCGACTCGCCATAACGAGACGAGAAAGAGACAGCGACTCGCCATCACGAGACGAGAAAGAGACAGCTACTCGCTTCACGAGACGAGAAAGAGACAGCTACTCGCGTCACGAGACGAGAAAGAGACAGCTACTCGCGTCACGAGACGAGAAAGAGACTGCTACTCGCGTCACGAGACGAGAAAGAGACTGCTACTCGCGTCACGAGACGAGAAAGAGACTGCTACTCGCGTCACGAGACGAGAAAGAGACTGCTACTCGCGTCACGAGACGAGAAAGAGACTGCTACTCGCGTCACGAGACGTGAAAGAGACTGCTACTCGCGTCACGAGACGAGAAAGAGACAGTTACTCGCTTCACGAGACGAGAAAGAGGCAGCTACTCGCTTCACGAGACGAAAAAGAGACAGCTACTCGCGTCACGAGACGGGAAAGAGACAGCTACTCGCGTCACGAGACGAGAAAGAGACAGCTACTCGCGTCACGAAACGAGAAAGAGACAGCTGCTCGCTTCACGAGACGAGAAAGAGACAGCTACTCGCTTCACGAGACAGCTACTCGCTTCACGAGACGAGAAAGAGACAGCTACTCGCTTCACGAGACGAGAAAGGGACAGCTACTCGCTTCACGAGACAGCTACTCGCTTCATGAGACGAAAAAGAGACAGCTACTCGCTTCACGAGACGAGAAACAGACTCTCATCACGAGATGAAACCGAGGTAGTGATTCGCAACTCGAGACGAGAAAGTAACAGCGATCCGTAACTGAAAACAAGAAGGAGACAGTGATTAGTATTTCGAAGAACGAGACAGTGATTCGCAACTCACAAGACCGAGAGAGTGATTTCATCTCGAGACGAGACCGAGACAATCACAAGTCGAAACAAAACCGAGACTGTGACCAATACCTTCAACTAGTACCGGTGCCGCAAACGCAGCTTCGCCCTACCTAACCCCGGTGCCGCTTAGAGCATGCCTAGGGGGTGAAGAGGGGGGGGGCGTACTACGATAACAGAGCGGTAAAGACCCTCAGTGGAAATCCAATTCCTCCTCAACTGCTATTGGCATATGAAACGGTGCAAAATGCTTTCAGCGACATATCCGGCCCCCCCCAATTTTATGCTCCCGAAAATTTCCCCATAAAAGGGGAGGGGGATGTTGTGGCATTATGATCGATGCGCTCACAATGGAAATTATGTTCCTCCCCTGCTGCAACCCTTACCAGAGCCCCGAAGCATCCAACCCCCATCGGATGCCATCAGACGAACTGGGAACAGTGTTGCCACCACAGAAAGCAAAATTTCCCTTTTAGTAATGTTTCCCTTCACCTCAAAAAACCATATATCATCATTAATAATAATACAAGTGATAATAGTAGTAGTACGTATTAGTAATAGCAGTAGTGCATTCGTTGGCCGGTCTCCTTATACATGAAAGCACATTCATCAGATCATCCAACACATCCTTCTTGCTAAAGGGCCAAAAGTTTAAAACCGTAGAAAAATTGCAATTGTTATTATTATAGGAAGTTTACCGAAAGCGGACCCCGCTCCCTAAAACGGACCACCGACATATTGCTTCAGGAAAGTGCTGCAGACTAGCGGTAATAGTATGAACTACGTCTGTTGAACATGTTAAAGCGCCAGTGTTTTGTTTGCAATAGTGGTGGAAAGATGTGCACACAAGAAGATTCTGGCTACAGTTGAAATAGTGGAAGCCTGAAGTTGTGGCCTCAACACGTAGTTTTCAAGCAGGTAAGAGTTCATCTCGTATTAGTAACGTGTAATAGTGTAGGTAAGCAAATACATTATGTATCAGAATATCATGTCAGACAATAGAAGGAACGTGAAGACATGGAAATGGTCGCCAGAATCCATGACGAAAGCCATAGAAGCTGCCACAGGGAAGAAGATGGGTGGAAGAAAGAAGCAAAAACATATGGTGTTCCCAAAACTACTTTGATCTGATCAAAAGAGAAATACGGTAGTTCAGTGCAAGCAAGGGAAAGAAGTTGCCTACTTTACCTGAAGAAACAGACGAATCGTCCGAAAATCTGGATGTGGTCTCGCTTAGCTCAATGTCCACAGGAATTGATGACAATGATGCGTTCTGCGACGGCAAGTGGAGATTTCCGTAGTGAAATATGGGTGCGTTGTGTACAGTGTAGCTGTTGGGCCCATGTGGAATGCTCAGGAGCGGAAAAAGACATTTACTTACATTTGTGACTTTTGCAAATGAATATGGATCGTCCTCTTTCGTTCATCATTCATTATCTTACTACTGACAAGGGAGGTTATCTTAAGTGTCCCCCCTCAGATTTCCATGAAACCTGGCAGGTGTATAGAGGGGCCCAAAGGAAGAAGTACGTGTTTTTGTGTTTCGGCTAAAAAACAGTTTCAGGGGGGAACCCTCCACTCAAATGTCAAGAAGAGGACCCCGAAACCACGTAAATATGGCATAGGAAGAAACAGGGGGCATAGGGCCCCTCTATACACCTGCCAAATTTCATGGAAATCGGAGGGGGACACAGGGGTCAGATCCCCACGTCAATTTGTCCTCATTTTGACATTTGATGGGGGGTTGCCCCCTAGAACAATTTTTTAGCCGAAACAAAAAAACACGTATTTCTTCCTTTGGGCCCCTCCATACACGTGCCAAGTTTCATGGAAATCGGAGGGGGACACACGGGTCAAATGCCCACTTCAGTTTGTCCTCATTTTGACATTTGAGGGGGGGGTTGCCCCCTAGAACAGTTTTTTAGCCGAAACAAAAAAACACGTATTTCTTCTTTTTGGCCCCTCCATACACCTACCAAGTTTCATGGAAATCGGAGGGGGACACTTAGATAACCTCCCTTGTGAGTCCACATGTGACTGTGTTTAAGTAAACCATTAGTTAAAAATTTGTTTCTTCAAAGAATAATTCGGCGATGAAGAAACTACCTTTTGCTTACTATTAAGAACGTTATCTTGAAGAAACGAATTGGGGGTCCGCTTTTGGTAAACTTCCTCTAATAACAGCAATAAAGTTCAGTTAGTAATCATTCTACCATTCCTTCAAAGAACAATTGTTTCCATAGTTTTCAATATTCTCAAAGAAAATTCGATCAAAATTTCCCTACGAAAAGGGAAATTTCCCTTCATATGGCAACACTGACGAGGAAGCGGATGCAAAAGGGGGGCGAAGGGATGATGCTGAATCCGCAGTGTTTACTTCGGCCGCGTGTTGAGATGATCTCCCTCCCCCCTCCCCTTTAATATGAGAGATCTACTCCGCATCAGGGGCCTTAATGCGAGTTCGTATGTGAAGCAAGGCGTGTTGGTTTGGTCAGCACTTGAGAGTTCCATCTCCCCTATTTTTTGAGGGCCGAGTTGGAGAAATGGGGGTGAAATGCTGTGTTAAAGCAGGATTCTGTGCAGGAGAGCCTACAACGATCAAGTATTTTGCAAAATCAGGACAGGGTGGTCCAAAAATACAAGTTTCGCTTTAAGTGATGTTCGACTCGTTAAAACCGTACACAAAGATATACGTTATTTTCCTTATCACAGGAAATATTTCAGCGCTTTTGAGAAGATGGAGTGAATATTTCTTTACACACACACACACACACACACACACACAAACACAACACTGTGGAAAGTTGACTGGAGAATGACGCTCCAAGACCGCCAATTTCCGCTGCTATGTGACGTTTAGTGTTGTCCACGGGACGAGACGGGAGAGGCTTTTAAAAATTCGAGACGAGACGAGATTGACCATGTGTCATGAGACAAACGAATATTTTCGAGACGAGACAGCATTTCCACGAGACTCCACGAGACGAGACAGGCCAAAGTTTCGTCTCGTGGGCAACACTAGTGACGTTATGTAACGCGGAATTCACAATCCTCCGCCGTTTCCAGGCACTTATTGTACACTGGCTATTAATTAATTCTTCCCTGTCACATACACAACTATCAAATCGTTTCTTTCACTAACATTATGGGCATGTCAAGGCCACTTGAACACTCGACTATGTCTTATCGCAGACCTTCCGCATTTCTCTTAATCAAGACAATGTCGTCTGCATATTGTGTAAACTGGATATCTTCCAACTTTGTGCATTCGAGCCCAGTTACTTCCCGCTTTTTACTGCGTTGCATTTGTTTATCCATTTTTTCTGGCAATCCTCTCTCATCGCAGGATTTCATGTATTGTGTTTAGGCTTAAAAAATACATACGAGGCGTATTCGTAAAGTAAGTACCGTTTGCAAATATTGCCGCTGTAGCGATGCAGTCGCGACCGTGTGAGTTCTCGCTGACGTCCTTCATCCATTAGTTAGCCACAGGCACGCGTGGGAGCAGGTCATTCTTTTTCTTCGTAGTTTTCTGAAGGTTTCAAATGTTCAAGAAAATCAATCGGTCCGCCGACTGTGAAGTCCGGTCTGTGATTTGTTTTCTCAATGCAAGAATGGTTGAGTTCTTGCCTAGAGGACAGACCATCAACAAAGATATCTGCTGTGGCACATTAATCCGGCTGCGTCGTGCAATTCAGAACAAAAGACGCGGAATGCTTAGCGAAGGCATTGTGTTGCTTCACGGCAATGCTCGTCCGCATACGGCCCAACAAACTCAAAATGTCATCACGTCATTCGGCTGGGAACAATTTGTCCATCCGCCAACAGCCCTGACTTGGCACCAAGTGACTACCATCTCTTTCTTCATCTGAAGAAGAAGTTTCTTGCTGGTCAGCGTTTCGACGAGGATGACGACATCGAAGCAGCAGTGCATGGATGGCTTTCGTCACAGGTGGGAACATTTTATGATGATGGGATACAAAAACTAGTGCCACGCTACGACAAATGCTTGAACAATGGTGGAAACTACGTAGAAAAGTAGTTTAAGGTCTGTAGAATGCAATGAAAATAAGAAAAGGTACGAAAGTATTTTACTTTATCTTTTACACCCTTTCGGTACTTACTTTCCGAATACGCCTCGTATATAATGTACCATATTTACGCGTGTATAACGCGCAAGTTTTAAAATATATATATATAAAAACCTACATGGGTGTTATACGTCGTATAATTCCGACAGCTACAAGAAACCATGTGTAAATGGATTTGCACCATTCTATCGCAACGTGTTGCATCACCGATCAAAGTGGCGGGGTCCTGGCGGGAGATTAAGTGCGCACCTTCCGTCACATAGGAGCCGTAACATCGGTAAATTCTTTCAACATAGGAAACACGAAGAGGCGTAGCCCACGAGACTTACAAATGAAAATACGAGGGCTACTTTTTTTTTTCAACCTCCAATGGCGCCGCCAGGTGGCCCGTAAAGCGCTAGGAAGCGAGGCATCACGCAGCGTGATTGGTGTCTCCCCTGCCATTACCACCACCACTGTCAAGGCCAACGCTTCAGTCGAAGCTGAACGACGGGCGCGTAGAGATGTCTGCTACAATCGACTCTCCCGCCAAGTGCAAGGTGTGTTACTGGTTGACTTTATGGAGCCGGCGACCACAATCATTACGGCTGCATACTGTGAGACATTGCGCAGACTCGCAGAGGCATGCTGTCTTCAGGCAGTGTCTTGCTTCATGACAATGCTCAACAACATGTTGCTACGTCTACCCAAGTCCTTCTTCAACGATTCCACTGGGAAGTGTTTGTTCACCCTCCCTACATCCCGGACCTGGCGCCGAGTGACTTCCACCTTTTCCTGGCGATGAAGAAGTGGTTGGGAGGACGGCGCTTCCATACCAATGAGGAGCTGGCTCAACAAACAGGCGGCACCTTTTCTTGCAGAGGGTATTGGAAAGCTGGTGCATCTGTACGATAAATTTCTGAATCTTCTTGGTGATTACTTGAAAAGTAGATGATACGTGTACTTAATATTTGTCAAACCCATTTTGCTATTCATTGTGGTTTTGATTTCATGCCCTATCGGAGGTTGAAAAAAAAAATAGCCCTCGTACATGTTAAAAACACAATGAATATATAATAGAAACGCGAATTTTTTTGGGGGAAAAATAACAACGAAAAATTGAGGTTCCTAGTCATAAATTAAATTAGCTTGTTCAAATTCTCCTAGAGGGCGTAACGTGCCCCATGTCATTCTAATATTCTTGTTGCGCTTGATTCAATGGTAGAGAAACGTGACCGTAATTAATTCGGTAACAGTTCAATACATCGGAGATACATTTCTTCAATCTTACACATGAAACAACTTACGGAAATGAGTTTCTCCAAGGTTTACAACGTTCGTCGAGGTATTTTCTTTCATCGTGGAATATATTTGACTGGGAAATCATGTATTTTTCAAGAGAAATATCTCACCGACGCACAATTGCCATTCCTTTCATTTGCTTGCCCTACGACAACCGGATGTTGTGTACGTTTGATGACGTAAGCCTGTCAGTGTTTCAAACCCCCCTTTTTTCTTTACTATGCTTGCCTAACGTAAACAAACCTAACCTAACCTTATCGGAAATGGTTCGTGGGGCTATCCGTGAATGGTTCGTGGGGCTATCGGTCAGCTACCCGTGCATAATGTATAATTTCCACCGGTGACGAACACGATAGTAGGTATTTTTCGGTGAAGAAGGTTGAAACACTGCATACCCAAAACGTGAGTCAAGATGTGCCCGCCATATTGTGTGTTCCGGAAGCGAAGAAAGGAATTTAAAAAAGCACTCAGAATGTGAAAAATTGAGTTTGTTTTCGTGTAAAAAGCATAATGGCACCTTGAACTATGTTCCGCAATACACAATTGGCAAGTACGAACCATGCGAAACGCAAAATATGCAATTTTAATGTGTCTCCGATGTATGAAACTGGTACCCATAATTCTACCAACCAATCAGACTAATATATTACCCAGTCCAGCAATGAACAGAATTGAGGATGACATCGAATCATAATATTTCATCTATAAACTGGCTCAGTAGAAACGGAAGAGCTGTGATTCAAATCTCGGTTCCGTCTTTTTCCTTGCCGCGGGACAACTTTCCCGAAGAGAAAAAGAAAATATTCAAAGTTCCATTAATAGCAGGTCCTTATTAAAACTTCCCTAACTACCTGGGACGAACAGAAAAAAAGGGGAAAAGTTTTGGAAACGACCGTACGGGAACGAGGATAAAGTGGGACTGAGTGGGTGCGCCCCCCTCCTTTTCAAGCCCCCTCGTATCTTTTACGTGACTACACCTCCATTTGTCTAAAAGTTTTTCGACGTCCTCCTTAAGACATTCAAGATTGACGAAGTTTTCCCTCCTACTTTTCTGGAGTGATTCCTTATCTGACGGGTTCGAGAGTGAAATTCTTCCAGCGTTTCCATCTTACCGCCCTAAGTGAGGGGGTGGATGGAGGGGGGTAACTGATCGCCCTGCCGGTTGCACAAAAGGCTGAATGTCTGTGTGGCCACTTGGCGATTCTTTCAGACTAAGAATCAACTCGGAAATCAAAAGAAAGAGACTGCCAACAATTCTAGGATGTACGAGAAAATGCACATAAGTCACAAACTGCTTGCAATTCTAGGATGTACGGGAAAATGCACATAAGTCACAAACTGCTTACAATTCTAGGATGTACGGAAAAATGCACATAAGTCACAAACTGCTGACGATTCTAGAATGTACGGGAAAATGCACATAAGTCACAAACTGCTGACGATTCTAGGATGTACGGCAAAATGCACATAAGTCACAAACTGCTTGCAATTCTAGGATGTACGGGAAAATGCACATAAGTCACAAACTGCTTACGATTGTAGGATGTACGGGACAATGCACATAAGTCACAAACTGCTTGCAATTCTAGGATGTACGGGAAAATGCACATAAGTCACAAACTGCTTACGATTGTATTATGTACGGGAAAATGCACATAAGTCACAAACTGCTTTCAATTCTAGAATGTACGGGGAAAAGGACATAAGTCACAAACTGCTGACAATTCTAGGATGTACGGGGAAATGCACATAAGTCACAAACTGCTTACGATTGTAGGATGTACGGGAAAATGCACATAAGTCACAAACTGCTTACGATTGTAGGATGTACGGGAAAATGCACATAAGTCACAAAGTGCTAACAATTCTAGGATGTACGGGAAAATGCACGTAAGCCACAAACCTGCGATTTTCAGTTGTTTTCATTTGGGTCACACTGACTCAGAAAATATTATAAGTATAATTTTGTATATAGCATGTGTAAAGAGTCTGAACAGTGATGAGCTAACATTTATATCATATCTGCTATTAAAATAATAAACAAATAACTGTTTGCTGTAAAATTGCATTTCTTTTTACGTAAGTGCTTTTTCCCAAACACCCTAGAATTTAGAGTGGTGGATTTGGTTTATTTGACTTCGCTCTTCTGCCAGTTTTGGCTAATCGTGAAGATGATGGTGAGGGATGAAACTGATGAAGGGACACTCACAAAGAACACCCATGCCCAGGCCGGGATTCGAACCCGTGGCCACTGACGTCGCAGCGTGCTGTGCTAAACACTCCGCCACGGGGGTCGGCGACTTACAATTCATATAAGCATTGCCGTTTTATGTAGAAATGATGGAAGGGAATCAACTTTCAACAGAACAAGTATAGTAAAATGTTAATGATTATAGACCCTTAATAATAATAGAAATAACTATTGATGTTGCGGTTCCGGACTGTTGTGCATCCCTAACGCTGATATTATGATAAGAAATAACACTCGCGTAATGATTACACGTGGATTTATTTTATAGAAATATAAGTGAACTGTAAACTACATATGATAATGCAGAGCGTTATGGACAACGAACATATGCAACGCAATCTGTCTCTTGTTGTACGCTCGACGTTGTTCTCTTGTTTTTAGTAATACTCAACGACAAGAGATGGCACTGGTTGGCTTTGTACACACTAGTTTAGCGATGACGGAACAATTGATTTGTGTTAAGAATTATATTCATTAAAGAGTTACTGATTATTATTATCATTAAACAGTTTATAATTAATCAATAATATATTGCCTTTTAAACAATCTTATTGTACATATTAATGGGCACTTCATTATGTTTATTGTAGAATAATATTATTGTGCATTCATACGAGGGACATTCCGAAAGTAAGTTTCGTCACTTTTTTCTCACAGGGAAGCTGTATAAAAAAGTGAGAAAACACATTGCCATAACAAAAGACAATCTTTCTTGAATTCACGACGGGAGGAGCGAGAGCAGTGGAGCGATGGCGCATGCGCAGAGTACCGAAGAATAGAGATAAGAAGCAGACCGACGTGCCCGAGCTCATTCGAGTGCAAACCAGTAAGGCAGAAAGACGTGTGCTGGAAACATGATCACAAATGGAACTGCGGCAAGCTATTGCCACACACTAAGCAAACTGAAGTCCGCCATTCGACACAAGAGACCAGGGCTTTTGAGTCAAGGGGTTTTGTTCTTGGACGACAATGCAAGACCCCACACAGCAAGGGTCACTGCACAACACATTCGTCGTCTGGGATAGGAGAGATTGAATCACCCGGCCTACAGCCCCGATTTTGCCCCATCAGACTTCCACCTTTTTCCTACGTTGAAGTCATCACTATCGGGACGTCACTTCGGAAGCAATGAAGAGGTGCAACAGGCTGTGAAGAACTTCCTTAAATCGCTGGGCACCGATTTTTACCAGGAGGGTTTCTTGAAATTGATTTCACGGTACGACAAATGTATCAATGTCGGTGGCGAGTATGTGGAAAAATAGCCAAAAGATTGTATTTTGTTATGACATTGTATTCATCTGTTTGTAATAAAGCTTCCCTGTGGGAAAAAATGACGAAACTTACTTTCGGAACGTCCCTCGTATTTATATTTTGAACTTATGTAAAAATAATTCAGTTTTCACTAAATGTTCACCTTTTGAGACTACATGCAACTATTTATTGTCAATTACAGTATACTTTCTCCATATCAAATTCTTACGCAAGCATAGATTAGAAAGAAAATAATATTTTAATCCAATTCAAGGATATGTGACGACCATCCATTATAACTTAAATATTTTTTTCAAAATTCTTACAAGTAATATAATGAAATTATTAACTGTTGGTTTTATTATGTAATTAATGCCAAATGTTTACTAAACCACGTTTGGACCGGTTAAAATCTCTCTATGCCATGCATATAGGTAACTTAGCCAAACAATCAGCTTCTCCAAATTAAGTAAGGTGAATGTAGACCGAGAGATAACATAGATCGGGGCATAATTCCAATAAAAATATTTTTTTTTAACGCAATCACGTTATTCTTCAAAATTGATATTTGAAGTGTTTATAATTGCTATACTTTTCTTTTTCAACCCTCACCTGATATATTTATACTGAAAGATTACACGAGAGAGTTGGGTTACTTTTATACCTCCACTCTGTCACAACTCTATACAAAAATTTCACCACTCTTCCTGCAGTAAATTTTGTACAGTGGGATCCATGAGTATTACCGTGCAATTTGTCCATGACTATTTTCATTAATTCTTCTCCTACATCCTGTGTGTTTTTAAGCGATGGATTTTTATGTATGCTGATGCAGAAGTTGTCAACAGCTTGTTTTGAGTTTTATTTTAATTCGTGAAGCTCTTATTGGGTCAAATAAAGTGCACTAACATAGCGATGGACAATTTGCATGGTAATACTCATGGATCCCACTGTACAGGGATGAACCCTTAGGGTCAATCGGGACCTGTTAACATGCGATTGGAGCTTCAACCGGGGATCGAACCCGGGACCGCTCATACCAAAAGCGAGTTCGGTTACGTTGATATCATCATAATGTGTGATTACATGCCGTGCGTGGTAATTCATCAGTATTTATTAAATTAAATCTCCTCAAGCGTTGCAAGACTTAGCGTCATTATTGTCTTGTCCCCTCACCCCACCCGCACCCTATCTCCCTGTGTTAGAAAGTTATCTTATGCGACTCCACACTGCCAGTGTTATATTTTTTTTTACGATATTTTAGATTTATTAAATTTCCAGGTCGAAATCCCTTAGTATTTATACAGAAATTAGAATACATGGCTCGCGGCGATTCACAAAAACTTCCCCGAGACAAAGAAACTGGACGTTCGTTCCATCTTGTAAATGGAGAACGACTCTATATTGAAACGTGTCACAAAACTGGAAATATCCTTGATCGTATGCAAACCCACAAAGCGTTTGTGTTTGGCGGGTTGCAGTACTGTAAGGGAACATGTTCTATCGCTGGGATTGGATGCGGTGCGAGTTCTCCTCACAGTCTAGATTCAATAGTTACTGGTTTGAGTCCTGGCACGTTGTGTATTTCAAATTGTTAGCAAAAGCTTATTATTTTCACAGTTGGTAATATAAATTACAGGTAATTAGTATTTCAGAGAATAATTACACAGAATAATTAACAGGGGGAAAAACCCGAAGTCTGCTGTTACTTTTTCTCACGATGGATCTCAGTTTTGGATCTCTCACCGGGAATCGAACACAGGACCTCTCACACTGAAGGCGAGAGTGTTAGCCACTTGGCTATGCATGAACCTTAAACATTTGTCTTATCGCGTAAAAAAGTGGTTAATTGGGATCGGACCAGTGGCGTATACTGAGGTCCAAGATCTGGGCTGTCACAATGTCACGTGGTCCTAGGCTATGAATAGAAATACATTTACCAATTCCTAAGAAATCAGGTTGCCAACTCGTAGGAAATTAGGGTTGCCAACTCGTAGGAAATTGGGGTTGCCAACTCGTAGGAAATTGGGGTTGCCAACTCGTAGGAAATTGGGGTTGCCAACTCGTAGGAAATTGGGGTTGCCAACTCGTAGGAAATTGGGGTTGCCAACTCGTAGGAAATTGGGGTTGCCAACTCGTAGGAAATTGGGGTTGACAACTCGTAGGAAATTGGGGTTGACAACTCGTAGGAAATTGGTGTTGACAACTCGTAGGAAATTGGTGTTGACAACTCGTAGGAAATCGGGGTTGCCAACTCGTAGGAAATCGGGGTTGCCAACTCGTAGGAAATCAGGTTGCCAACTCGTAGGAAATCAGGTTGCCAACTCGTAGGAAATCAGGTTGCCAACTCATAAGAAATCAGGTTGCCAACTCATAAGAAATCAGGTTGCCAACTCATAAGAAATCAGCATCATCATCTCACTGATATGAATAATCTTATTTACAATTTTTGATCGATTTTTCTCCTGTACTTTATTCTCTAGACTCCAGGCTTCGCAGATAGCCTAGCTACCCTAGAATATACGCTCCTGGATCGGACCTACATTTTATATTGAATCCGAAGCACTGTGGAATTCTCCTCCACCGGACATCGAACTTGGGGACCCCTTGGTTACAAAGCTGCAACTTTACTAAGTCTTCATCGAGAAGTAAAACTGAGATGATATATTCACAAGATAGTGTCTTTCTAAATATCTGTGCAATTGAATTGATGAAAAAAATCTACAGGCCGTAATGCAAAATTTGCTGGTAAAAGGAAACAACTGAATCCAACATGGACACGGACATTATACTGCAGGAGCCTTAGAAAGAGCGCTTCGCGGGCTAAGAGCAGACGTCGCTCGCACACTATTGCCGATACTCTCGTGTCGTCTGCTCCTCAGCCGAACAAACAGGCCGAGGTAGCAAGAGGCAGAGGTCACTCACCCTTCCAGAAGGGTGCAGCGAGCTATGTGTGGCAACCGGGCTCGCTCATTCGCGTACCTGATTGGTTCTCGCACACACACCCCCATATTGTCGTCTGCTGCAAGCCCGCGAAGCGATCTTTCTAAGGCCTCATGGAGTATAGTGCCATGGAACTTCCTACTAATGTAGGTCCACGAAATATTTATGAAATCTAGATATCAGGGTGCCTCAGGTGGAAAAACATTGGCCAATTGTACATTTTAAAATTGGCCAAATAGCAAATTAAATATTAGTGGTTTAAAGGGGATATATAGTCTTGGTAAAAATCTAGCGAGGCTAACATTTACATCACATTCTACACGATTTTCGCTCGATTTGATTTGAGGTCTGTATCAATCAAAGATGTATCCATCCGGGGATTTTTTTCCGAAGTTGCTTGAATTGGCAACACTGCCTCCGCTGATGCGACACGGTGATAGCCGGGAGAAGCACGGAAGAAGAACGACCGAGGAGGGTGATGAATCGGGAGAAGTATTTCACCGCAGCGGTCACTTCCAAAGTGGATTTCTTCTAATGCACTTCCGAAGCTCATTGGGTTGGTCGCTTCCTTGATCGAAAAAAGGGAACAGTGGACTGTCGTGCAGAGAAGCGAAGGGGGTGGACAAAATAAAAAAAAATGGAGAAAAGAGGCGAAAGCAGAGAAGACAAGACTGGAATCAACACTGGTTGTTTTCTGCGATGGTACGGACTCGAAGATTGCGGTTGGGGCTTCTATAATGCATTGTTCTTCTTCGCTTCCCCAAGCTCTCCCCCCTCTCACTCCATTTCTATGTTTCTCTCTCTCTCTCTCTCTCCTCTTCTATACCTTTCTTTCTTTGTCAAAACGAGTACCCAACCATTCGGAGACGCGAGCGCTCTCTCTGGTGTAGTAACAGGTTTAGAAAAAAAAAATCTTGACTTGGTCCACATTTTGATGCATTGTATAACCACATCACATATTGCGATTTCAATAATAAAAAAAATGTTTGACTGCTAATAAATATTTTTATTTATTACTAGCTGATTTCCCGGCGTTGCCCAAGTATTTATTTACCCCAATCTCTATTAGACAGAAAAATAATGAATTCTAACTATAGTGTAAAATGAACGTGGATTTGAACGGCATTGGGAGTGTCACTATTCATCTTAGCGACCACGAAAACTATGGATTCCACACTAATATCTGTCGTTCTCGGTTATTTTTACATGTCACCCCCTTCCCACCCCTAGGGGTACCAGGGGTGTCTTACCCCCACAGTATTTCTTTCCATATTGCAAGTGATATGTGTACCAAGTTTGGTTTAAATTGCTCCAGGCGTTCGAGAGTTATGCCGGAACATACACACACATACATCCATTTTTATATATTAGAAGAATTAATGCCCAGGCCGTAATTCGAACCCGGGATCTCTGGCGTCGTAGTGCGCTGTGCTAACCACTTCGCCATGGAGGTTGGCAATTATTTAAAATACACTTCACCCTCTCAAGCTCTGGTACCTATTAAATTGCCGTTATTTTACAGTGAAATTGTTTACAGTTGCCCATAAGTGTAACAAAATATCCCAATGGAAATATACCGGGTGATCCGTTTGAGATGTCAGAAAAATAAACCGTTATATACAAGAGGTTAATGTACGTATTTCCGAGCAGCTTGTAGTATAAGCATAAAGGATGTAAGTTTCGAATGGGTGGAGGTTTACTGACTTCAGCTGCGTGGCGGCAGTAGCATGCATGGAATACTCGAAAATTTCGCATGTGTGCGCTGTTGTGACGTGACCACTACCTTTGTTACCATGCACATTAGCGCCGCCATGTGGCTGAAGTCTGTAAACCTCCACTCACTCGAAATTTACATCCTTTCTGCTTATACTACAAGCTGCTCGGAAATACGTACATTAACCTCTTGTGTATAGGATAACGGTTAATTTTTCTGACATCTCAAACGGATCACCCTATGTATATTTGCATATCGATAGCAAGGCCAAAGTATGACAGGTCTTCATGTTTGTTATTGGTTTAGCACCAATCATGGACCTCCAAGATGGCGCAGTAGTACTGCCTTGTAATCGAGAGGTCCCGGGTTTAATCTCCGGTGGAGGCACACATAGCTGTTCGAATCCTCTTTTAAACTGTAGTTCCAGTGCCGATCAGCCTACCTGGAAATAAAGCAGCCTTAAAATAAATAACTGTAACAATAGAGACATAAGTGGGTGTGCATGACCAGAACAAGGCTATAAGAAGGGTGCATGACCCCGTATTGATTACTAAATTGCAAAAATTTCGTCACCTGAGCATTTGAATTCCTGGTCGTGAAGATCAGCAATGTTGTGTCCTTTCAGCTGATTGGGGGAGAAACATCGCGTGTACATGGCCAATCGTGGGCTCCTCCTAAGCCAGCGAGCCAACCAAGACAAGTGACAGTCGCAGATGAACTTGTTGTCGGTTAATCTCAGCGTCCGCAACCTGTACATGTTTTCGAACAGGTCTTTCCCAAGCGAGGTTAGGTTGTTGTTGTTCAGCGTCCTGTAAAGATAAACAAAACAACATGGATATAAGGAGTAAAAATCTAGTGCTGTTGTGTTTAAACTTGAAAATTTATACAAATTGAAAACTAGAGTTTGTGTGGTGAACATAACATGCATTCTCCATCCACTGGAAGAATAAAGTTGAAACAACCAAAACCACGTGACCTCTTGGAAGTAGTTCCTTTTCCTTTGTGTTACTTCTGGGATTATTTTGTAACTAACTCTCTAGCCTTCTTAAACCTGAAGGTTCATGGCTGCAGCAACACAGGCCTTCCAACTGTCCCTATCCCGAGCAAGATCTATATACGCTTTTCCATCCCTACAGAGTTCCTTTAGGTCCATCTCAACGTTATCTCTCCATCTTCGCCTTACTACTGGTCTCTTACCATCAGGTTTCCCAACAAGGATCCTGTAAACTCCTCTTTCCTCTCTCATTTGTGCCACATGTCCTGCCCACCTTCTTGATTTAATCGTTATAATAAAATCTGGACATGAATACAAATTAAGCAGTTCTAAATTATGTAACCTTCTCCACTCATCTGTCTCCTCATCCCTCTTAGGTCCAAATATTTTCCTAAGGATTTTATTTTCAAATACTCTCAATTTATGTTCCTCTTTCAATGTAAGGGACCAAGTTTCTCATTCATATAAGGCAAATTTACTGTTTTGTATATTTTAACTTTTAGTTTCTACGATATTATACGAGAAGGTAAAAGTTTATCAAGTGAAAAGTAAGACCCATTTCCTCTTGTAACCAAACTTTGTAACCACCCACAATGACTAGATTTAGTAATAATAATAATAATATAACAATACAAGTTCTTATTAAGCGCGCGAGGTTCAGCCTATAGGCAGCTCTGCCACCTAACCCTTGTCAATGTAATGTTACATATGTAATATATAATAAACTGCTTGTGGAGCAGTACGCTACAAGTAAAATCATATATAGCCTGCATACTTGAAAGAGATACACAAAATGAAATGAATACACAAAGTGTTTTACTACAAATACAAAAGGCAAGATAATACGTAATAATAAAAGACAAAATAATACGTAATAATAAAAAAATACAATTTCATGTAGTGACTTGGTATCTTCAATATGTGACGGAATTTAGTATTATATTTTTTATTATCATTTTATTTTCTTTTGGTTTGCACTTGCTGAGCGAAGATTGTAATTTGCAAATCTAACAATCATCAAATTTTTTTTTTGAAGATTCGTGAAAAAAAGAAAATAAAGTCTTACCTACAACACGTTGAATGACGTGTGGAAAAGTTATTTCAATTGTTTACAGAAAGGAGTGAGTTTGAAGCAGAATGTCGAGAGTTTTCCTTGGTCAAATTCGACGTCAAGTTTCATTGTGAAGAGTCTGTGCATTGATTTTGTTTTGTTTACTTACAAATTGTGGTTGCTATGCAGGGTTGCCAATTTGGTGTTTTTTGCACCAGACCTGGTTTTTTTGACACCTCGAGCTGGTGCCAACTTTTTGAAATTGCACCAAGGCGAAATTCTGATGGTTTTTTTTTTTCAGATTTTCTGGTGTAAAATCTGGTGCGAAAAATTGCATGCGAATTTTCAAATTGTATCAAAATGAGTTTTAATTTCTTTTTTTTTTTGTTCATCAAAGCATCGTCGGAGAAATACCGATGCCAGGAAAAGGTTTCCAGATCCCCACGGGACGGTGTCAGGCGTCACGAAGTCGTACCCCCCGCCCCCTCCCCCTCACCACTAGGGATGCTAATTTGAAGCTTTTTCCCACAAATCTGGTGTTCTTAAACGTCGGAAGGATGTCAACTTTTTATAACTTGTGTCTTGGCGCAAATCTACTTTTTTTTTCTTGTATAAATTCTGGTGTGAAGAATCTCATTGTTGTATTCAATTTGTAGAGGGTTATAATAGCTTCACTTGGGAATTAAAAATCTACATCAAGGCACTATGTACTTCAAGTACACTGGAACGTATATTATTACTATTCCGTAATGACAACGCCACACATTTAATATTACTTTTATAGAATTAGGCCGTCAGATTGTTTCCAATTATCTATAACTCATTTTGCGCCCGGGGCGACTGCAACCCCCCCCCCTCCCCTTTCCCTACCCGTAGCTACGGTTTCATCAAAATTCTCTTTGGCCACGGGAAGTTGTAAATTGAATACTATCGGATGGAACAACGCACACATTTCGAAATTGATGAACGAACTACGACTCTTATAAAAATTACGTTTTCCTTTTCGGATGATAATTGTGATGCTTTTTAAGGTAAATATACTATTTTATGCTATAATTCACTTTTTTATGATGTAGCGCTATTCCTGGTGATTTTTATGCTGGAATCTAGCGCGTTTGTCCGCTGGCATTTGGCAACCCTTGCTAGATTATTTTGGTCAAGTTGATTCAATTTTTTCACAGTAGCAAGACCACACACAGATAATTTATATTCAGGACATTAGCCTTCCAGAACATTTTAATCCAAAGGGTTTGAAGGCTGTAAGGAAATCTCCCGGAATTTTGCTCTTTAAAGTGTTAGGCTTACCATATTTTGTTGGGTCCAACCCAGGACATATTGGCGATCAACTCGTTACTGCTGAATTTCAATATTTTTTTACCAAAATAAATTGAAATTACTTAAAAGCCTTAATATTTTATTGGAACATTAAACTATAAATTGTACAAGAAAAATATTAACATTATTTTCTAAAATCAATCAATTAATTTTTAAATGTTTAATTGAATAATACATTTTCTGATGTTTAGGAAGCCTCTCTGTTCTAGGTAGCATTATCTGTTAGTTGACTCAGTTGAACTTTTCACTAGACATGATTTTTTTCAGAAATTGCTTGTTTGTTTTAAATTGTGGTCGTGAATATTCAATACCGGTAGCTATTTTCATGTTGAGATTCTCAAAACCCCGGACATTTTGCAATCCCGGACGCGTATTTACAAACCCTATATTACTGCAGAACCTCCAGCGATATTTGGCTTGTGATTGGCTGCCATTCCGGAAGTTACTGCAGCGTTCCTTCAAGGTGACGCTAGATGGCAGGGTTCAAATTAACAGTGTAGATTTCAAATATCCATTCCAACAAGATAAGAAACCCATTTATACAAAGATTAATATTTTAGCACAATTATTTAAATCAATGTTTTAGAAGACAGAAATCAGAACTCATCTTGAAGTGAATGATTTTTCTATTTAAAGTCACATCAGTGCAAACATTGTAACTACCAATGACAATTGAGAAAATTTTGTACGTTCAACGTATATCATTTTAAACATTATATTTATTACATATAAACGTATATTTCTTAACATAATTTCGACAATCTGATTACAAACTTTATTACTATATAATCACGAGTCTTATTTTTCCATACAAGGAAACAAGGAACAATGGACACGGAACATAAACACTTCCGGTGCACACAGCCAATAAGAAAGCTTTATATACCTCTGGTTCTGCAGCACTATCGGGTTTGTAAATACGCATCCCGGACAGCACTAAAAACCCAGGACTGTCCGGGCTAATCCCGGACGTATGTAAGCCTACATGGCAAGCCTACTCGTAATACAAGGTCCCAGAGCTTCAATATAAAAGCCAACTTGACACGTATGGTTTCATTGCATGTACTACATTGATACGTTCAATATTCCTGCACAATATTCACACCCGGGAACACAGCTGTACACATTCTGCGAAATGTGAAACGCACGAAATTTGAATTAAGACGCCGCATCAAACCAAGATTCGACGGTTGTTAAACGTCCAGGAAATGGGACCGAAACCTTTATTCCTCCCACACAATTTATATTCGGTCCGAGTTGCATATTGTTTCATTTCAATACAAGAAGTTGGATGGAAGAAGGGACCGAATTGAAATACGTTAATGACAAAAAATGTTCTTTGCGGTCCAGAACCCATTTACGCTTGATGATTCTCTCTCCCGGACCGGAATTAGATTTATTTGCGATTCGTGGACCTTTAACAAATTGTCTATACCCTCCCCCCCCCCCCCAACACACACACTGAAATAAACAACGCCACGAATAACAGAAGACGAGTTTTTCTTCTATTCCTTAGGTATTTTGATTTATGCGAAATTTGTACTTTTAGTATAGTTGTGTTTTCTCACTTTCTTTCTTCTTCGGTTGTATTGTATTGTTACAATTGGTATCTTTGAACTGTTATTAATCTATGTACACCTATTGTAATTGGAGCCAGTGCTCTGTTATTGGTGATCATTGGAAGGAAAAAAAAACAAAAGAAACAAGCTACACAGTTACAATTGAATGACAATTAACAGCAGCATAGGAGCACACTTTTGGGGGGGGTGAGTACGGCACTTTCTGCCTCCCCACCAAATATTCACGTACAGGGAGACATTTTATGTATATTTACACATGTAGAATATTGTTTATGCCAACCTTGCTCCCCCAAAATTTATCTCAAGTTGGCACCTCTGAATAGCAGTGTTACTTAATGGCAAATTGTGTACTTACAAAAGAAAATCAAGACATTTCCACGTATAAAAACAAAGGACTGCCCCGACTACATGTCGACAACTGCTACCTTTACTCTGAACCGTGAGCATGAGAGTACTTGCATGCCACTGTATGTGAAGTATCTTCTATCAAAAGCGAAGCTCACACACACATCATTCTTGGACAAGCGTGCACGAACAATATTGTCGGACAACACTTCAATGGGGTTCGTCTAGTGTTTTCAGAGCTGTGGACAACTTTACATATGAATCAGTGGCGGAGGTGGGGGTCATACTCACAGAATCTCAAGATCCTTCAACCCTCGAATGGCTCCTTCGTCGATGCATGTCAGGTGATTGTTGTCCAGCTGCCTGCAAAGGAGGAGAAAAACAACAATTACAATGTACAACAAACACACGCCTTCGCATGCCAAAAATAACAAACAATGCTGAAGTAGCAATATTTTCTGAAGCTATTTACGAAGCTCGTATAAACACAGCTCGAGATAATCTTCATAAGTTTCGATTAAACCATGATAGAAATAGCGGATTTGGAAGAGGGGCCATGAACAAATAGAAGATACAGGATAAAAAAGAACCCTTCAATAATATCCTTCTCCAGATAGATAGAATAGGGAACACTCTCCCCCCCGCCCCATTTCCAAGTTTATATAAAATTTTCAAGGGTAGTATTGTCAACATCTTGGAACTTGAGGTTCATGTTCTGCCCCCCCCCCCCACCAAATGTTAGTTCCAAGTTACGCTGCTGCTAGATACTTCATTATTTTGCGTATTCATATTTTATTTTCTTAGAAATGTCTTGAATACGACAAACATAACCTGCTACGATTTACCATTGTTTAAAAAAATAAAACAATGTCCCGAAAAATTAACAAGTGTAGAACACTTAGGTACCAAAATAATAAAATTCTAGTTATTTTTTTAACCTAAGTTCAATTTAAAAGTCTAAAAAAAATCGCAGTGTAACCACTGGCGTACGCTGAGGGGGGACTGATGGGGCTACCCCTCGAAATTTCTAGAAAATTAAAATCTTCAAATAAAAGAAGTGAAGACCTAGGGGAAAGAACAGAGTGAAAATGACCCCATTGCCATTTTTGAGAGTGGAAAATTCTAAATATACTAAATATCGTATTGTGTATGTCACCCCCTAGAAAGTGCCTTTACAATTCCAGCCTTTCCAAAAAAAATATGCGCACGCCAGTGAGTGTACGATCTGAAACAAGTTTCAATCATCTTAATGGTGTATTTTTTTCTGGACACACCTGAAGAGTAGTTGTAATACACAGCCCCCACTTCCCTTCTCTACGGAAGTATAAAGAATTACAAAGTTATTTTGCGGTTTTATTCAACTTCTGTTTCAAATATAAATATCGAAACGCAATTGGAAGCAAATTTATTCAAAAGTTCATTTTTTTTTACGAGTTACTAATTAATATGTTTTTTCTTCAAATTTTCATTATGGGAAAAGGGGGGGGGGATTAAGCAGGGTACAGAAATTTAGATCACCATGTTTCCTACTTTTGGACTTTCGCGAACATATTAACCAGGGAATTGTGCACACACCTCGAACACCTCCTTAACATTTTTCACAAAGATCCAATTTTTGGAGAATTTGGCGGTAAAATTACCCTTACACCTCCCTCCGAAAAAAATTCCGCCAGATGGAATACTTTGGATACACTTCCATATTTGGCTTAGAAAATACTATTATTATAAACTTTGGGCATAAAGATAGCAAATACATTTACTCTTGTGATTCAGGAACCATGTGAGGACTTGGATGGTAAATTTGCATTCCATTTTTATGTCTGAAGATGATTTATCTTGAAGAAACCGTTAATCATTTTTTTTAAATATTGTATATAAAGAATGGTTGTAGACCATAAAGTACTCGCCCTCTCTAATGGGGGATACCTCATCTAAAAATATCCACTCGTCAACTCTTTCCTTGGCCTTAGGCAATTTCCTTTCCTTCCATATAAACCCTTCACTTTCGACAGTCGTAAGTGAAGAAACCACTTGACTCTTGACTATCCCGCCATGACAAATGACTAACAAATTTACGAATTACTGTGACACATACGAAGGCAGAGTCTTCTACAGACTGGAACTTCGAGAAAATCCTACGAAACCGCCATGATCCAGGTATGCATAAAGTAATTGACATTATTTCAAGTCACGTTTTAGACGAGCTTTCCAAATTCTGTTTCTTGTAGTATCATTGGAAAATGTAGGATGTGCCTGTCCCACATAAGCGATCCCAAAATTGACACTACTTAGAAATGTTAGTCACAGAATTGAAATGTTCAAGACGACACACAAATACTTGCCAAAAAACTTTATAAACGGGTAGAAACTCTGCATATTCACATCAATTTCCTTCTCTTGTTTTTTGTATTGCAATAAAGGTGATGGAAACCCTCAACAGAGTTGTCCCTTAAGTCCGTCTTGAGTCGAGTCTGTTGTCCTTATAAGCCTAGTTTCCATTCTGACAAGTTCCAGACTCATGACGCGCAACATGCGCCGGCGCATGATGCGCGTCATTTAGTGCACCGTTTCCAATTCAAAACTACTTCTGCAAAATACGCCCGCAACAACACTGGAGTGCAGGACCGCAGTATAGCGTGTGCAGTGCTTTAGAGTACTTTAGTGTCTCTTCTCTTGTATTGTAATAATTTTATGGTGATTTAACTTGTGTAAAGATGGACAATACAGCTATGGCGAGTTTTGTGGTTATGGCAGGCGCGTACTGGCAACATTCCACAACACTGACTCCTGTTCATATTGCTCTATACGTTTTACTACTTTATCTTTCGACCACTCCATATTGTCCACAAAACAAACACTCACGTACAACTACACAACCAACTACAACAACTACACTCAAATAACAAACAGAACGTTGTGTCGTGACGCCGCTTCAGTCCGAACTGCAACATGTGGTTGTAGTCTGTTTCTACTCTAGTGCGTATACCCGTGCCCCAGGAACTTACTGCAGGCTGTTTCCATTGTCCGTGGTGTATGTTGTGCGTCAAAATCGATTGGCACAATTTTGTCCCCGGCACTTGCGCCGCGGCATGTTGCAGACAGTTCAAATTTCAATAAATGCTTGGCACATGGTAATTTGTGGTAATGGAAACGGGGCTTTACAAGGGCCGAAGAAATTTTGTTTTCAATCTGTGGTCTTTACAAGAGACGAAGGAGTGGTATGTAGGGTTTGTGGTTCTTAAAAGGACTGATGGAGTCTTGTGTTGAGTCTGTGATCGTTGTCGCTATCTAGGCGGTTTGCTTTTAAGGGAGTTCCAACTTTACAGCTTTGCCTCCATATTTCATAGTTGATAGTATTTACAAGAGACGAAAGAGTCTTGTGTTTTAAGTTTATGTACTTGCAAGGAACGTTTCTGGTCCTTACAAGGGTCGTGTTTTGAATATGTGGTTCTTACAAGAGCCGAAGGAGTCCTGTGCCGAGGCCTCCCCGATGGCGCAGTGGTATCGTCATCGCCTTGTAATCAGGGGGTCCCGGGTTCAATAACGGGTGGAGGCTCAAGTGGTTCGGATCCCACCTAAGCTGTAGGTCCAGTCCCGATTAGCCTTACTGTGCATAAAGTGGACTTAAAGACACCAAATCAATCAATCAATCCTGCGCCGAGTCTGTGATTGATTGATTTGCTGCTTTTAGTACACTTTATGCACAGAAAGACTAATCGAGAATGGACCTACAGTTGTAAGTGGGATCCGAACCACTATGTGCCTCCACCGGGTATCGAAGCCGGGACCCCTTGATTACAAAGCGACGACGCTACCACTACGACTTCGGAGAGGCACGCCGAGTCTGTGATTCTTACAAGGGCCGAAGGAGTCCTGTGCTGAGTCTGCGGTTCTTACAAGGGCCGAAGGAGCCCTGTCGTGAATCTGTGGCCCTTGCAAGTAACAAATGGTTGTCTGCAAGGAAGATGTTGGTATCCTGATGGTGGCCTATCAGTGCATCTCTGTTTCAACATTACGGACTTCAGGAGTGGAATATATTATTGGGCTACAACTTCTTTGGGAATACCGTAACGAACCAGCCAGCAACATTCAAGTAAAGGAAGCAAAATTTCATAACAATCGCGTCAGTCAGTCAGAGCTCGTGAAAATTAAATTATTCCATAAACACACTTTCATATTTGTAGTAGCTGATTTACTTGGAAAGTGCATGAAATGGACATATACCGCAACGAAATTATGTTTTTTTTTTTTTTTTAATAAACTTACAAGTTTTTGATGTTCTGGATTCCTCTGAAGGTCTTCCTTCCGATGACAACGATCTGGTTGTGACTCAGGTCTCTGAAAATAAATAAAAATATTCGTAAGAATTTATCCAACATTATACAATAATCTTAATAATACAACATATAAGACCAATATAACAATACAAGAATGGATGTTCCGAAATTCAACACATAAGGGGGAGTGGGGAGGACAACCCAAACCTCTGGTCCTAGTCATATGAAAATACTTTCTTATAAAACTCCCAACAGATGGCGTAGTGTGTACTATACATTTCAACGGGCAAAAACTGCTGCCAGGTGGCTCTTTATAATAAAAATCAAACTTGTAGGTTGGAAGTAAATGTTCAACACAAAAAAAGTAAATTCAAGTTTCAGCCTGTTCGACCCATTGGCATATTCTCAATTTTACTGTTGAAAGTCCAACGTTTTCATGTTGTTTTTGTACATTTAGTTTGAATGCATGGGTTTGCTAATTTACCTTCACTTGCGACAGTCGTGAATGACAACCGACCGACTTCTTGACTATCCCGCCATGACAAACGACTAACATTGACAAATACGAAGGCAGAGTCAACAGACTGGAACTTCAAGAACTACTGCAACTCCGCCAAGATCCAGGTCGCTGATAATACTGATTATTATATTAAGTAAATTATTGAAAGAACTTGAAGACTGGTTAGGTACGTCACTGATCGTTCTCCATGGCACCCTGCTGACTTACCAATGGACCGTACTAGTGCTGACGTCACAGACAACGGAGCTCGTATCGAGTCTAAACAAAGTGAAAACGTGTTTTTCACCTATTCAAATCCATTAAATTTTCCATCGGAAGTGGTGTCTTTAATTATTGTGACAGCAGTTATGAAACAAAATTGTGATGCGTATCGTACATCAATGTAATGATGAGATTTCTGAGAATACGTCTATATATAGCACATACCTTACAGAGAATAAGGTAGAGAATAACCAGAGTAAGAAAATCATGCATTTTATACAGAAACTAGACATTCCAGTTCCGAGCAGAGCCGAAGCAGGCCCGAACCTCACCCGACGCTGCCGCTATGGATGATGGGAAACCAGCAGCCCCAATGGTTCCGATTCCGGATCGGACGCCATTAGAAGAATTCGCTTTACTCGTTTTCCTACTCCATTTATTATTTACTTCCTCATCTGTAATTTATGTGTTATATATAGACGTATTCTCCGAAATCTCATCTTTAAATTGATGAAAGATACGCATCAAAATTTTGCTTCATAACTGCTGCCACAATTCTTAAAGCTAACCTTTCCAATGGAAAATTCAATGGCTTGGGATAGGAAAAATCACGTGGTACATTTGTTTGGACTCAAGACGTCACACTAATATGGTACGCGGGGATTGGGAGGGGACCGAAGCGAGTGGCTATTTAAAAACACCTGACCAATTCCACCGCGTTGGCAGGAGAAAACTGCTTGCTCCTTCCTGCTCTCTGTGCCGCGCTCTGTAGAGGCAGTGTTGCTACCTGAAAGGAAATTTCCCTTGCTACAGGGAAATCTAGGTCCAATTTTAGGTGAAAGGGGAAATTTCAGGAAAATATAGAAATTGCCTAAAATTTTGAAATTGTCAAGACTCCTGTGTTTGTTTTACTTGCATGCCTATATTATTTCTATTATATATACACAGAAAAAACTGTTTGGTTTGGAATTGCCAAAAAAAATTCGTTAAGCTGTTTGGTTATGCTTTTTGTTTCCGATGACCAAATGTTTGTAATTACTTAAGCATTTTTTTAAAAATACCAAAAAAATTGGTCAGACGAAATATGGTACTCGTGAACAAAATGATGCATATGTAAGTAAACAGAAACAAAACGTTTGGTTAAATTTACTATGCGCGCTAGCATGCCTTCGAATTTGAAATAACGATTGTCCGATTTCGTTGAGTGTAGTATGAAAGTTCGTTCGAGTTCGCGTTAATGTTGTCGAAAATTTTAACATATGTAGATAGAAAATTACTCGAAGCAGGTCTTCATGTTATTGTGTAACCTAATATCCTGGAAAAAAGCTCAGGATATACATACTTTATACTGATGTTTCCTGCAACGGCCGCTAGAGGTACTGCCAAAAATGACTAGAAGAAATATAAGTTTTTGTACAACAAATAATGGTACGTTTGATTGTAATCATAGTGAAAAATTGTGCTTTAACATTTTTCAAAAGATGTGTGAACATTAAAGCTACAAGATAGAGAAGAAAATGTAGTGCAGTGAATTCAAGTAAATCTCCCATGACTAACCTTTTTGATTCCAGACTATATAATTAGGAGCTAAGTGTGACGAAGTAAAAGAAACACTCCCACAACTATTAGCTTATGTAAACTTTCTATTCTGATCATTATCAATGTGTATTTCGATATCGGTCAGTTTATACAAACTATCCAGATTAAGTAATTGAATGAAGTATTTAACAAATCATTTGATAACCTCAAATGAAAACATTTGGTAAGAAGGCAAATTTGGAAATTTTGGTTTTCTTGAACAAATGGGCTACATTTTGTTAGATTTGCCAAAATAATATTTGGTATTAGTAACCAAAAAATTGTTTACAACAAACAAATAGAACTTGAACAAATCATTTGGCCTATTTAAACAAACGAATTGGTCAACACTACCATTTTTTTGGTTAATCCAAACAAACATTTTTCTGTGTAATAAATATATATACAATAAATAAGAATTGTTAGGATAAACCAAGTCAAATTTTCAGAACACGCCACTGGTTCGACTTTGTAAAACAACCAATGCCTTTACTTACCCCGCCCCCTCCACAGTTTTTTATCCTTCTCGGTTCAAATAACGGAGCAGTAAAGTGTGTGGGGAGGAGGGGGACAGGGGGCAGCTTGAAGTGAAAACTATACCTGTGTAGACGCACAGCTTCAATCTTTACACACTGAATTCGTTCAATCAACAAAGCAAACAGGGACCGCGTAAAGCAGACGTTTCGGTGTCAGCCCTCTGGTCGTGTTAGCGTTTTGACACGCGCCTGTTGGTTCACGTACTAAGCAAACAAAGGCATAAGAGCAGGCTATGTATTTTTCTTTCTTTAAAAAAAAAAAAAAAGGTAAATCCAAATACTATGCTGTGAAAAATCCACGCTTTACTGGACGCTGTGCACCGTTCCCATCCTCCTAGGTATGGTGTGCAATAATGGAACAGCGTGGAAACTGGGTCGGTTTTCGATGCTGCCGATGATGTATTCTTCCGCTACGCGCATGTTTTGACACGTGACTTTTAAAAAATAGTTCCTTTCTTGCGTAGCTTTCGTATGTGCAGATCGTAACACAAGGTCCTGCAACGTCAATATAGCACCTATGTTGAGTGGTACGGTTTCATCGCAATAGCTATATTCTTACGCGCAAGATTCTTCCATAGCTGTCATTTCAACAACCAATAGGATTTCTCACGAAAGTAGTTCCATTTCTATGCGTTAGTTCTGGCGTTGTTTTGCCATGACTATATTGGTTGTAGCTTTACAGCTTATAACAAAGATGAATAGCCACTCCCTCAAAAAATCCTGGGTACTAGCCTGAAACACACACACACACACACACACACCCATCAATGCAATGAATCAAAAACAATGAGATAAAATTAGGTTTTCCTTTCCCGGGTGAACGTTCATCAAGGTTTTTGCACCACCTAATCAGGGGGTCTGCGCACGCCTATGGTTTTAAACACTTGTTTTTCACTATATAAATCGCATAGCATTTTCAAATATTCTTATACATATATTTCCACACATTAGAAAATCTTCAACCAACAACTTGCTGGCCTACAATGTATACTTAACCTGCGTTGCTGCCTTTCTACCTCCGCGATTTCAAACAAATGAACAACGAGTTCAGAAATCACGTGACCAAGTTTGGAACTATCCGTGCTCCGATATGTGGTCTCGATTGCTCGTGTACTTGGCGCTTTCGAACTGCACTAGGTGACGCCACTTCCGTTAAGACTGTACTAACTTTCTGTGTCCCTCCCGGAAAAAAATCTTTAACCACCTATGGATAGGAGGATGCTTTCCTCCAACACTCTGAAGTGTGCAAAATGGTAATTAGCGTGGACGCATCCAAAATTTTAAACTCATTCATTCTTCGCTGCGCGTCTCTCAGAAATCTGACCATCTCAATGATCCTCATAGCTTCGTTTGACTTATTCATTCATTCATTCCTTTATTTGGAACCTAACAGCTTTTATGCCGTTTTTTGTCCATAACAATAATACACATATAAAATGTACACAATTGTTTTACAATAAAATTAGCAGTCCATCCCCCCTATTTTACAGATATTAGATTTTTTTTTAAGAACACTTTGCCTTCTACAATTGTATGTTACACTTCCTTAAAAATGATAACAAACTATAATTCTCAAATCTGGATTAACAACTAAACTTAACAAATTTGTTGGAAACTGAACCTTTAGATTATTTAAAGTTTTATACAAGAAATTTCTTTACAGAAATAATGAATTTGACGTTGATGTTCATCTTCCAGGCGCACAACAATGCTGAAGTGATAATTAGGCATTGTTGGTAAATGCAACGGTGTCTATGCAACAAATGTCGTTCCCAAATAGCCTACATAGAGCGGTGAGTACATGTAAGAGTTTACATGTTTTTTTTTAAATAAGTTTTTTTATGATATCCATTGAAAGTTTAAGTTCG
This sequence comes from Lepisma saccharinum, assembly GCF_977018435.1. NCBI lineage: Eukaryota > Metazoa > Arthropoda > Insecta > Zygentoma > Lepismatidae > Lepisma > Lepisma saccharinum. The sequence continues at coordinate 10,679,425 of NC_139249.1, forward strand.
CGGCCGTCTTTGTTGCTTGCAATAGCTGCAAGCATGGCCGTATATGAGGGTAGGGTTTAACGTGTCCAAACACCACCAATTGACTTAATGAACATTTCACATTAATTGAATAAGCACAACGACATTTTATCAAATCACAATATTTTAAATCATTATGAAATATCACTTCCAGTTCAGAGGCGGTCCACAGACATATTCTTCATGTACAATAAATTTATTTTGTTAATACGTCAGAAAACTGTATCGCCATTCATTACATTATAAATAACTTGTAAAATGGACAGATATCATTTGAAAAGTTTGAAAATAAAAATCTAAATTTACGTATAGGAAAATAATGTAATTTTAATAACACCATTAAGCCTTGTTTCCATGATAACGAAAAGTGCAATATGCTGACCAAGGCAGAATTTATTTTATTTTAAAAACAAACTAAACGTTACGTTTTAACCTTCTAGCAAGGTCTTCTTCAGACTCTGTACCAAATACAAATGAAATAAGGTACAAAACAGGATTATATATATATATATATATATATATATATATATATATATATATAATGTAAGTATTAACCAGTTGACCTTTAGTGAAATCATCCATAAACGTGACAAATTCACGTCATTTCGCAAATTCAAGTGTATGAAAAATGTGTTTGGAACACGTCACTGCACAGTGCACTTACATTTTGCAAGAATTTATACTTTTCAGTGATATCGAGCTTGGAAAATCATGATCGTTAGATATATTTCTTTGCGGATATTGTAATTTGATAAGTAAGTATTTAATTTCCAATTTAAAGCAATTTAATCCAAAGGATGTTATGATATGCACAAAATGTTTTTTTTTTTCGTTCATCCGTTTAGAGGGTTATGTCCCTCTCTTCGGTACGTGCTAGATACTTTTATATATATAATAATAATATTAGATAGGCTAAGTGCACTTTTTCTATTTTGGGATTATGAAATGAACACTAACCTTGTCTTGAAATGTCCTTGGATTTTCATTGCTATATTATATGACACCCTACTTTCATTCTTATGTTAGTAAATAAATACCCTTTCTTGTAGTTTGATTAGTTGCAATATGAAGGGTATAAATGTGGTCGTAATTGTGGTGGATGATGAATGGTGTATAGTTCATAATCAGGATGTCTGGGCCCGATGGTCAGAGTATACAGAGTTAAAAGATGTTGTAATGGAGTATACAATCTGTACGGGTAACAGTCGTGTATTGCATCTTCACGGATTGTGTGAACCAACGGTGGGTGTTCTTTGTCCATCCTGTTATTTATATATTCTTTTCGCAATGCCTCTAGGTGGAGTGTTATATGTGGAAAACGTATTCGTGTGTATAAGAGTCGAGTTGGACTTGGTAGTTTGATTCTGTATGCCAGTCGACATGCATGTCTCTCTATGATTTGTAGTCGTTCGTAGAACGAGTCCTCTGCTGAGAGCCATGCTGTATGTCCATACGTAAGTACGGGCGAAGAAAGGCCAGGTAGGTATTTAGGAGGATGTTTGCTCGAAGTCCCCAATTCGTGCCGACAAGTCTCTTCATCAGCTGTAGTCTGTTTTTGGCTTTCTTTTTGATATTCTGCAGGTGTGGTGTCCATGTTAGTTTTGTGTCAAATATGACACCAAGATATTTGACGCTGTTGGTAGGAATTATGCGTGTGCCACGGATCTTAAGATCTAACATACTTGGATTTCTTTGTACCCGTGAGCGACATCCGGTAGGAAGAAATATTATGGCTTGAGTTCTTGCGCTATTGATGGTGAGTCTCCAAGTGTCGCACCATCGTTGAAATACATTAATAGCTGGTTGCATAATGCGATTTATTGCTTGAATTGTAGAACCACAAGCCAGTAGAGCTGTATCATCAGCGTATTGGTATCTTGACACCTGAGAGAATGTTGGCATATCTGCGACATAAAGTAAGTAGAGCAATGGAGATAAAACCGATCCTTGCGGTACTCCGGCGTTCAAGAAGATAGGGTGAGACAGATTGTTATTTATTGTTACATATGCCATTCGGTTGGTAAGAAAGTTGAAAATTAATCGAATGTAACAGAAAGGAAGGCGAAACGTATGCAGTTTATATATGAGGCCGGTGTGCCACACTTCATCGAATGCCTTTTCAAGATCGAATAGTATTAAACAAGAGGGTTTAGATGTATTGTACTGGTTGTAGATTCGATTTGAGAGTCTTAGTAGGTTATCCAGGACGCTAAAGTGTGGCCTAAATCCGGCTTGGTGTATCGGGAGAAAATTATTTGACAATAAGTGAGAGTGTAATCGGCGGACTAAAATTTTTTCAAGGATTTTGCTGAGTGTTGATGTTAGTTGTATAGGTCTATAGCATTTTGGATCTGTACGATCTTTATCAGGTTTCAGAAACATGAGTACCTTCGACACTTTCCATTCGACAGGGTAATATCCAGTGCGAAGGATTAAGTTGTATATCAAGGCGAGAAATGACAACATTGCTAGTGGAGCTTTCTTTATCAGGACATATGTGATGGAATCAAACCCTGGGGCAGTGTTTCTTTTGTTGCGGACTGCGTTTGTTATATCATCTGTGGTAATTAAAGTAGTAAGAGGGTGATTTGCGTTGATAGCATGATGAGAACTGGGTTGGAGTTGTCTATTTTCAGGATGTACCTTCCTTGTTATTTGAGATTCTAATCTGCTAGTAGGAGCAAGCGGAAGCGGAGGAGTAAATGTGTCTTGGAGAATCTGTGCAAATTCATTTGCCTTTTCGTGATCATTTGTAAGAGCTTGTTGTTGTGAGAGAAGAGGATACGTAGTACTTGTATGTTTTCCTGTAAGCATATGAAATCGTTTCCAGAATTTGCTAGGATGGCTTTCAGCATCAAGGTGATTGCAAGTGTCGATCCACTGACGTTGTTTGTGTGCCTTTATGTAGTTATGGACAGTTCTTATCCATTGACGGTGAGCTCGCAGACATTCATGATTCCTTGTTTGTACGTATTCCCGATAGGCACGACGTGATGCAGTTACTAGATGAAGGTATTTAGGTGGTAGTTTAGGTTTAAAACTGTTCACAGTTATCTGTGGTATATGTGTACTTGCTGCTTGTTTGACTTCTGACGTGATGTTTTCCTCAGCCTTATCTAATTCGTCAGAGTTCGTTGGAGGGGTGAGATTTTGAAAGACAGTGGAGAGATCTTCTCGATAGCCTTCCCAATTTGCTCTGTTATAATCGTAGATCCGCTTTGGAGGAACCTGCTTGTGTTGGGTATAGTGGTGCACTGGTAGAGTTATTTTAATTGGTGCATGATCACTTCCTATCGGTGCAAGGACTTCTATGTTAATTTTGTCATCTAAGGAAGGTGACACAAAAACTACATCGGGGGTTGTGTTACTCTCTGGACGAGTTGCAGATGGTAGATCTTGAAATATACCTGTAGTATTGTTATCGATGGTAGTGTGGAAAGCTGTTCGTTCTGCATTTGTTCGACTATGTATATTAATATCAGCTAGTATGAAGTAGTGACGGTATGTAGAAGCGATATAAAGAAAGAAGTCCGTAGGTAGAGGGCTAGTGGGTCGTATATATACAGTAGCCAATGTCACATTTATATTTTTGAGATAAAGTGTGGCAATAGAATATTCTTGGTATGGAAATTGAGGTGGTAATATATTTGTTCTATAGGGAAATTTTGGCTTGATCCCTAGGGCTACTCCACCACATAATCCTTGCGCCGTTGTAGGACCAGGTGTATGTAGCAAGGAATACCTGGGTATGTAAAGGGGTGTGGCTTTGGGGATACGGGTTTCATTCAGTGCAAAGAAATGAATGTCTTCTTCCAGGAGAAGTTCCTGGAATATAGCTTTATGTTTCGGTAGAGAACGGATGTTCATAAATAGGAAATTATATTGTATATAGCCCGCCATAATTATATAAATAACAGTTGGGTTTCTAAACTTCAGTTTCCAGTGGTACAATTTGAAAATGTACATGTGGACCAGAATATGTAGCGAACAGGTGGACACGAAAAAGAGTCTTAGCTGTCTGTACTATTTGTTGTAATATATGTTGGCGTAGAAATGGGTGGATATTTTGTAGGGTTAATGTTTGAAATCTAAGTAGATCTTCAACAGTCACTGGTTGTTTCAGAGAGTTCTGTGGTGGAGTTGTAGAGTCTATAGTTCTTAATGGTACAGTTAGGTCAGGGCGTGAGGCTTCGGGGTTTGGGCGTGCAGCACAACGGTAACTATATGAGGGATGAGCCTGTTTGCACGTGTTACATTTGGGTGGTGCATTCAGATTTGTGCACTCTTTAGTCGTGTGTTGGCCAGAACAATAGCCACAGATAGGTGTTTCGGGGCAATTTGCCGTAGTGTGGACGTTGTATTTTTGGCAGCGTTCACATCGTAACGGAAGAGGTGCCCTTGAATGCGATGGTTCAACCCTGTGTCGTTGGCGATATATATAAGCCCCTTCATGAAGTAAGCGATCGATTGTGCTGGAACAATCTGTTATTACTCGCATCAGGTAAGTTGGTCCGTTGTTGTTTTGGATTCGAACGCATTTTATAACTTCATGCCCTTCCAAACGTAGTTCTTCTAATACTTCTTGGTCAGCGAGTTCTGGATCTACGCCTTTAATAACGACTGACATGTGAGGTGGTTTGTTTGGGGGTGGTGATTGTTTGGCAGTTTTGGGTGTCAGTTGGGATAGAGCAGCCTGTGGTCCAAAAATTTCGAACGAAACTTTGTTTCTCAAAGTGGATAGAAATTGCGGATCTCTGGATTTTATAATGATGCCATTTCTGGTGAATATAAGTTGTTCTACTTGTGCTCGGGGGAGGTATTTTTGTAACTGTTGAAGGAGCAACTTAGGAGTTTTGTACTTGGGGTCGTAATTTTGTAGTAGGAAGTTGTAGACAGTAGAATTTTCTTCAGTTCGGCCATCAATTTGTGTGGTATCTCTGGGATTTAACTTTGGATTGCGTGTTTGTTCGTGGTATTTTTGCTTCTTTTGTTGTTGGAGAGGAGATCGAGAGCGATCCCTAGCTGTCTTTGAATCAGCTGAGGTGCTTCTTGAATTTCCTCGGTTTTGTTTTTGTATGTTCCTGTCTCGAGCGTGTTCACCCCCAACTTGTTGGGGGAGCCCTTTATGCATGGTGAACAAAGGGAGGAGACCTACCAATACTTATCTTAAAATCAACAAGGCGGAAACAACAATGAGAAACAGAATTACAAGTGTTGCAAACGAGAATTGCAAACACTGTTTGCTTCAAAATAAGCTGATTATAATGTGCTGCAAACGGGAATTGCGTGCACAGTTTGCTCCAGATATAACTGGGTGGCAAACACAGGTTGCTCCTGTACAAGCACGTGTTGCAAGCGTGGGTTGCAAAACACGGTTTGCTTCAAAATAAGCAGTATTGATACCTCTAAGTACTGTGCCCTGGAGGATTAGTTACTGGTGACCAGAGCTCCACCGTTGAAAGTTTGGGGCTACAACCTAGTTGTTGCCACCTGAAAAGTGTCGTTCGAGCTAGATATCCCTTCGCAGCAAGTCGTTCAACAATGTACCTCGGAAACACCAAACCACTGTGTAGACTGCAATTACCTCCAGTCGTCCGTTCCAAACGTACTGCAATTACAGTCACAGCGAATGTTCCAAGGGGGTTTTCTCTCGACGCACTGACGGGGTGAACGTATTGTTAACACTACATAAATCTAGTTAAGAATTATCCCCTAAGTGTTTGCAGGTGATTGTGTTCATTAATAATTTTTTACTTAACAACCGAGAAATTAAACATTTTATATATTATAGATAATGTATATACATCTTAATAAGTGAACATAATTTATTACCTTTTTGTTTACAAATGATTGCACTTTACTTATGAAGGTACAAACGAAACTTTTAGATTCGAGCTGCCACCTATTGAGAATCTTGTAAGTTCCTTTACCGGGACAACAATAATTATGAGAACAAATGACGTCATAACCATGTTGGAATACGAGAAACATAAGAGGGCACGAAATGAACAGAGGTGGAGCTAGTTGTTTCGTTTACAAACGAAAAATTAAAAAAAATCATTTATCGTCACTCTTGGCTAATCGCGACGAGGAGAATGATTCATGAAGGGCACAAAGCCATACCCAGTCCGGGACTCCTGACGCCGTAGTGCGATGTGCTAACCACTCTGCCACGAAGATCGGTAGTGAAAGCAGTGTCGTGTCCAGGATTCTCGAAAGAGGGTTGTTTGCCCTCATCTTGCAGTCTTTGTCTGGTTTTGACAATCCTTCTTTTAAATAATACTGGGCCAAATGAAGAGTTATGACATAACCATAACAAGTTATAGAGAAAAGAGACACTTATGCTTTTTCCTGGATTGGAACCCATTCTTTTGAACCGAGCCCATAGTTGGTTCTCCTGTGCCCCTCTCCAACTATAAACAACAGTGGCCCCCACAGATGGTAGAGACGTTGACGGCGTTGTGGAGTTCTCCACCAAGATCATCTACCTGTACCGTCGGTACCACCTTGGTAGTTCTACTATTTGCAGATGATATAAGCATTCCTAAATGAGGATGAAGTAGGCCTTAACAAGAGACGAAGCGGAAAAAGTCCTCCACAGTGGTTATGAACGGAAAATAGCTGTCGCATTTGCTGTTGGAAATGAAGGAAACAACAAGAGGTCAGAACTATATGTAGAAGTTTCTTTTGCTAATATTTCCATGGATCAGTATGTAGATAGTGTTAACATTTTACTAGAGGCCTCGTTTTCTTCCTTAAGTGAGGAAATACATGCGCACATGTGGAGCAGAGGCGTATGCTGAGTCTAAGACCTAGACTAGCTCACTATGACACCTGTTTCTAGTCTGTGGAGGAAAGGAGAAGACTAGGCTCATTCTTGACATCTTCAAGGATGCCACGTTGCCACCCCAACGGTAATCAGGTTGCAAACTTATAAAAATTCAGTTTGCCAACTCCTGACAATTCAGGTAGCCAACTCCTGACAATTCAGGTTGCCAACTCCTAAGAATTCAGGTTGCCAACTCCTAAGAATTCAGGTTGCCAACTCCTAAGAATTCAGGTTGCCAACTCCTAAGAATTCAGGTAGCCAACTCCTAAGAATTCAGGTAGCCAACTCCTAAGAATTCAGGTAGCCAACTCCTAAGAATTCAGGTTGCCAACTCCTAAGAATTCAGGTTGCCAACTCTTAAGAATTCAGGTTGCCAACTCTTAAGAATTCAGGTTGCCAACTCTTAAGAATTCAGGTTGCCAACTCTTAATAATTCAGGTTGCCAACTCTTAAGAATCGCCATTATCTTCTTTTTCAAATCAGCTTAATTCACATAGTTTCTAAGAGATTTTCTCTTCAGTATTTTACTTTCTAGGCTTCAGGCTTCGCAGATAGCCTAGCCAGCCTGGAATATACGCTCCTACTGTGGAGGGATACCAGGGTGTGCCTGTGCATCACTTAATGTGTATATTTATTTATGTCTTTGATTATATTGCTGAAAAACAGCGAACATGCCTAATACGGCATTTTATGATGATATACGGTCCTCCTCCGTGGCCGTGCCGTCAAAGGCACCTTGCTTTAGACGGCGGCTTCGAGACGGCATGGGTTCGATCCCGGGTTCAGTCTCCGGGAATATTCGGCCTGTGTATAGGGCCGGTGGCAACCCACCATCGTGAGGAAATTGGGGAGCTACGAGTGAGTAGCGTAATCCGGTCTCCAAAATATCCTATAACGGCAGTCGGGAGATAGGCCAAGGCCCTTCGAGGGCTGTACAGCCACGGATTATTATTATTATGATGATGTAAGAAAAAAATTAAAAGTGTGCTACATGATAAAATATAGTAAGAAGACCAATTTCGTTAAAATAAAAAAAATACAAATTTAAAAAGTACAATGCAATCACTTATACTAAAAAAAACGTTAAAAGTAAAACTACTCATGTTACTTTCATAATAAAAGGTTAGTAGGCTTCAGTGGATTATGACCGTATTGGGACATAAAAAAATTAAAATACCTATTATATCTAAAATAAGAAATGACAAATTGCAGAGCAGTTATTTCGGAATTACTTTTGGATTTCACAAAATTCATATATTGCAGATGTCAGAAATTGAGGACTAAAAGTGGTAAACGTTGTAAGTGCCAAAAGCGAAAGTGTTGGGAAATCGCATCGTTCTGCACATCAGCCTGTAAGAACGTGCACACTAGTGACCTTTTTACACGCTCTTTGAACTACTTAGAAGGCTACCAGCCACACTTCACGTTTACCACATTATAAATCATGGCACATGTCACAGTTTAACGTGGAACACTGTGTTTGAATTATTGTGGCACTTACAGCGTTTACCAATTTTAGTCTTAAATTTAAGGCAATTTTTCCATCGCTCTTGTAGAGCAGAATATATCCTGGATCCTGGAATTCGACGATTCCACACCCTGGCCAAGACTTGGATGATTCCACACCCTGGCCAAGACTTGGATGATTCTCCACACCCTAGCAAACACTTGGATGATTCTCCACACCCTGGCAAAACTTGGATGATTCTCCACACCCTGGCAAACACTTGGATGATTCTCCACACCCTGGCAAACACTTGGATGATTCTCCACACCCTGGCAAAGACTTGGATGATTCTCCACACCCTGGCAAACACTTGGATGATTCTCTCCACACCCTGGCAAACACTTGGATGATTCTCCACACCCTGGCAAACACTTGGATGATTCTCCACACCCTGGCAAAGACTTGGATGAATCTCCACATCCTGACAAAGACTTGGATGACTCCACATCCTGACAAAGACTTGGATGACTCCACATCCTGACAAAGACTTGGATGACTCCACATCCTGCCAAAAACTTGGATGACTCCACATCCTGCCAAAGACTTGGATGACTCCACACCCTGCCAAAGACTTGGATGACTCCACACCCTGCCAAACAATTGGATGACTCCACACCCTGGCAAAGACTAGGATGACTTCACACCCCGGCAAAGACTTCGATGACTTCACACCCCGGCAAAGACTAGGATGATTCCACACCCTGACAAAGACTTGGATGACTCCACATCCTGCGAAAGACTTGGATGACTCCACATCCTGCCAACGACTTGGATGACTCCACATCCTGCCAACGACTTGGATGACTCCACATCCTGCCAAAGACTTTGATGTCTCCACATCCTGCCAAAGACCTGGATGACTCCACATCCTGCCAAAGACTTGGATGACACCACATCCTGCCAAAGACTTGGATGACTCCACATCCTGCCAAAGACTTGGATGACTCCACACCCTGGCAAAGACTTGGATGATTCTCCACATCCTGCCAAAGACTTGGATGATTCTCCACACCCTGGCAAAGACTTGGATGATTCTCCACACCCTGGCAAAGACTTGGATGATTCTCCACACCCTGGCAAAGACTTGGATGATTCTCCACACCCTGGCAAAGACTTGGATGATTCTCCACACCCTGGCAAAGACTTGGATGATTCTCCACACCCTGGCAAAGACTTGGATGATTCTCCACATCCTGCCAAAGACTTGGATGACTCCACATCCTGCCAACGACTTGGATGACTCCACATCCTGCCAACGGCTTGGATGACTCCACATCCTGCCAGAGACTTGGATGTCTCCACATCCTGCCAAAGACCTGGATGACTCCACATCCTGCCAAAGACTTGGATGACTCCACATCCTGCCAAAGACTTGGATGACTCCACATCCTGCCAAAGACTTGGATGACTAAACACCCTGCCAAAGACTTGGATGACTAAACACCCTGCCAAAGACTTGGATGACTCCACACCCTGCCAAACAATTGGATGACTCCACACCCTGCCAAACACTTGGATGACTCCACACCCTGGCAAAGACTTGGATGATTCTCCACACCCTGCCAAAGACTTGGATGATTCTCCACATCCTGCCAAAGACTTGGATGATTCTCCACATCCTGCCAAAGACTTGGATGACTCCACACCCTGGCAAAGACTTGGATGATTCTCCACATCCTGCCAAAGACTTGGATGATTCTCCACACCCTGGCAAAGACTTGGATGATTCTCCACACCCTGGCAAAGACTTGGATGATTCTCCACACCCTGGCAAAGACTTGGATGATTCTCCACACCCTGGCAAAGACTTGGATGATTCTCCACACCCTGGCAAAGACTTGGATGATTCTCCACATCCTGCCAAAGACTTGGATGACTCCACATCCTGCCAACGACTTGGATGACTCCACATCCTGCCAACGACTTGGATGACTCCACATCCTGCCAACGGCTTGGATGACTCCACATCCTGCCAAAGACTTGGATGTCTCCACATCCTGCCAAAGACCTGGATGACTCCACATCCTGCCAAAGACTTGGATGACTCCACATCCTGCCAAAGACTTGGATGACTCCACATCCTGCCAAAGACTTGGATGACTAAACACCCTGCCAAAGACTTGGATGACTAAACACCCTGCCAAAGACTTGGATGACTCCACACCCTGCCAAACAATTGGATGACTCCACACCCTGCCAAACACTTGGATGACTCCACACCCTGCCAAACACTTGGATGATTCTCCACACCCTGGCAAAGACTTGGATGATTCTCCACACCCTGCCAAAGACTTGGATGATTCTCCACATCCTGCCAAAGACTTGGATGATTCTCCACATCCTGCCAAAGACTTGGATGATTCTCCACATCCTGCCAAAGACTTGGATGATTCTCCACATCCTGCCAAAGACTTGGATGACTCCACATCCTGACAAAGACTTGGATGACTCCACATCCTGACAAAGACTTGGATGACTCCACATCCTGACAAAGACTTGGATGACTCCACACCCTGCCAAAGACTTGGATGACTCCACACCCTGGCAAAGACTTGGATGACTCCACACCCTGGCAAAGACTAGGATGACTTCACACCCCGGCAAAGACTAGGATGACTTCACACCCCGGCAAAGACTTCGATGACTTCACACGCCGGCAAAGACTTCGATGACTTCACACCCCGGCAAAGACTAGGATGATTCCACACCCTGACAAAGACTTGGATGACTCCACATTATGCGAAAGACTTGGATGACTCCACATCCTGCCAAAGACTTGGATGACTCCACATCCTGCCAAAGACTTGGATGACTCCACATCCTGCCAAAGACTTGGATGACTCCACACCCTGCCAAAGACTTGGATGACTCCACACCCTGGCAAAGACTTGGATGACTCCACACCCTGGCAAAGACTTGAATGACTCCACACCCTGGCAAAGACTTCGATGACTTCACACCCTGGCAAAGACTTCGATGACATCACATCCTGGCAAAGACTTCGATGACATCACACCCTGGCAAAGACTAGGATGATTCCACACCCTGACAAAGACTTGGATGACTCCACATCCTGCCAACGACTTGGATGACTCCACATCCTGCCAACGACTTGGATGACTCCACATCCTGCCAAAGACTTTGATGTCTCCACATCCTGCCAAAGACCTGGATGACTCCACATCCTGCCAAAGACTTGGATGACACCACATCCTGCCAAAGACTTGGATGACTCCACATCCTGCCAAAGACTTGGATGACTCCACACCCTGGCAAAGACTTGGATGATTCTCCACATCCTGCCAAAGACTTGGATGATTCTCCACACCCTGGCAAAGACTTGGATGATTCTCCACACCCTGGCAAAGACTTGGATGATTCTCCACACCCTGGCAAAGACTTGGATGATTCTCCACACCCTGGCAAAGACTTGGATGATTCTCCACACCCTGGCAAAGACTTGGATGATTCTCCACACCCTGGCAAAGACTTGGATGATTCTCCACATCCTGCCAAAGACTTGGATGACTCCACATCCTGCCAACGACTTGGATGACTCCACATCCTGCCAACGGCTTGGATGACTCCACATCCTGCCAGAGACTTGGATGTCTCCACATCCTGCCAAAGACCTGGATGACTCCACATCCTGCCAAAGACTTGGATGACTCCACATCCTGCCAAAGACTTGGATGACTCCACATCCTGCCAAAGACTTGGATGACTAAACACCCTGCCAAAGACTTGGATGACTAAACACCCTGCCAAAGACTTGGATGACTCCACACCCTGCCAAACAATTGGATGACTCCACACCCTGCCAAACACTTGGATGACTCCACACCCTGGCAAAGACTTGGATGATTCTCCACACCCTGCCAAAGACTTGGATGATTCTCCACACCCTGCCAAAGACTTGGATGATTCTCCACATCCTGCCAAAGACTTGGAAGATTCTCCACATCCTGCCAAAGACTTGGATGACTCCACACCCTGGCAAAGACTTGGATGATTCTCCACATCCTGCCAAAGACTTGGATGATTCTCCACACCCTGGCAAAGACTTGGATGATTCTCCACACCCTGGCAAAGACTTGGATGATTCTCCACACCCTGGCAAAGACTTGGATGATTCTCCACACCCTGGCAAAGACTTGGATGATTCTCCACACCCTGGCAAAGACTTGGATGATTCTCCACATCCTGCCAAAGACTTGGATGACTCCACATCCTGCCAACGACTTGGATGACTCCACATCCTGCCAACGACTTGGATGACTCCACATCCTGCCAACGGCTTGGATGACTCCACATCCTGCCAAAGACTTGGATGTCTCCACATCCTGCCAAAGACCTGGATGACTCCACATCCTGCCAAAGACTTGGATGACTCCACATCCTGCCAAAGACTTGGATGACTCCACATCCTGCCAAAGACTTGGATGACTAAACACCCTGCCAAAGACTTGGATGACTAAACACCCTGCCAAAGACTTGGATGACTCCACACCCTGCCAAACAATTGGATGACTCCACACCCTGCCAAACACTTGGATGACTCCACACCCTGCCAAACACTTGGATGATTCTCCACACCCTGCCAAACACTTGGATGATTCTCCACACCCTGGCAAAGACTTGGATGATTCTCCACACCCTGCCAAAGACTTGGATGATTCTCCACATCCTGCCAAAGACTTGGATGATTCTCCACATCCTGCCAAAGACTTGGATGATTCTCCACATCCTGCCAAAGACTTGGATGATTCTCCACATCCTGACAAAGACTTGGATGACTCCACATCCTGACAAAGACTTGGATGACTCCACATCCTGACAAAGACTTGGATGACTCCACACCCTGCCAAAGACTTGGATGACTCCACACCCTGGCAAAGACTTGGATGACTCCACACCCTGGCAAAGACTAGGATGACTTCACACCCCGGCAAAGACTAGGATGACTTCACACCCCGGCAAAGACTTCGATGACTTCACACGCCGGCAAAGACTTCGATGACTTCACACCCCGGCAAAGACTAGGATGATTCCACACCCTGACAAAGACTTGGATGACTCCACATTATGCGAAAGACTTGGATGACTCCACATCCTGCCAAAGACTTGGATGACTCCACATCCTGCCAAAGACTTGGATGACTCCACATCCTGCCAAAGACTTGGATGACTCCACACCCTGCCAAAGACTTGGATGACTCCACACCCTGGCAAAGACTTGGATGACTCCACACCCTGGCAAAGACTTGAATGACTCCACACCCTGGCAAAGACTTCGATGACTTCACACCCTGGCAAAGACTTCGATGACATCACATCCTGGCAAAGACTTCGATGACATCACACCCTGGCAAAGACTAGGATGATTCCACACCCTGACAAAGACTTGGATGATTTCACACCCTGGCAAAGACTTGGATGATTTCACACCCAGGCAAAGACTTGGATGATTCCACACCCTGGCAAAGACTATGGAAAATAAGTCACGCGAAGAAGAGGCAATATCTTATCAGATTACCACAGTCACTGTTCCGACTTGAAAACACATTACAAGAATACTACCCTGCGCTCGCCATAAGCGTGGATCGTAAAAACAGCAATTCGTGAAACAACCTGGAGTCAAAGGTCAAGATATGTGGGGGGAAGGGAGACGAGAGTTCTTCTCCACGGATTCCAACCGCTACAGCTGCCAATTCGTGACTTCTCGAAATTGAAATGGTTGTTCACAGTGCCGAAGACAAGAAAAAAAACATCTACTTGGCGTGACGGGGTTTATGTTGCTCGCTGCCACCCTTTGACCGTCAGCTTCGCGCGGGACGTGTGGATAATTTGCTGTCGGGGTAGCGCGGACCGCAAACGGGCACTTCGAAACCAAACGGTTACAAAAAAAAGGGTTGAGGAAGAGTGTGTTCTGGGTGTTAATGCTTCTGTACCCGTCGTTCGCTAATCAAAGAAAGCATTGTTCTCTCGGCCTACAGTAGATTCAGAAGACCTTCAGCGAAGGTCATAAGAAATCAAATCCTGAATTCCATTTACCCTGTCGAGTTCCATGGGAAAAAGCTTCAAGTATCAAATATTTCAAAAGTAGGTACCCTTGAAAGGAAGTGAAGTATTATTTCCTGTTAGCAGAGTTTATTGATTGATTGATTGATTTGCTGCTGTAAGTCCACTTTATGCACAGTAAGGCTAATCGGGACTGGACCTACAGTTTAAAGTTGGATCCGAACCACTATGTGCCTCCACCGGGTATCGAACCCGGGACCCCTTTATTACAGGGCCTCCCCGATGGCGCAGTGGTAGCGTCGTCGCCTTGTAAACAAGGGGTCTGGGTTCGATACCCGGTGGAGGCTCGTAGTGGTTCGGATCCCACTTTAAAAACTGTAGGTCCAGTCCCGATTAGCCTTTCTGTGCATGAAGTGGACTTAAAACACCAACTAAATCAATCAAAACCCTTGATTACAAGCAGTGATGTGTGTCTACGCGTAAACAACGATAGTCTACATTCTACACGTAGACTATTTTATACACGTAGATTACGTAATCTATGTAAACAACATGGCGAAAGATGATAACTTAGCAAAGGGAACCGTGGAATTAAAAGAAAATTATACTGCCTATCAATTGCTGATGTGTGAAGAGAACTTTTCATACTCTTTCTTTCAAATTCGAACAATTTCTCACCTACGAAGAAACCTAATATAGGAAATATTCTAGTGTTTTAGGGGGAACGACCACTCTTGCCTCACGACTGCCATCTGTTGTTGTTTTATGCATACTATTTATCTTCTTCCATAGTTGATAATAGAAGAGACGAGAAATTTTGTTGTAAATAGGGTTCTTTTCATTTCGTTAGGAACCAATATAGTTTAAAATGTCACTTTCCTTTCATGAAAGCCTTGAAAATTAATTTTAATGCACTAGATTGTCTACGTAGTTTATGTAAACTACAACCCAATGTAATCTACGCGTAAATTACGTATAGACAACGCATGTAGACGTAAACTTATAGTCTACGGCACATCACCGATTACAAGGCAACGACGATACCACTACGTTCATTGCAGAGGCCCGTTAGGAGAGTTGAGACTGTGGTCATACACCATGACGTCACCATGACACCAGGTAGTGTATGATGATTGTCTGGTTACTTGTTTAGGATCATTTTACTTCGCTTTTCTGCCACACGAAGATGAGAATGAGTGATATTGTGATGAAATTGATAAAGACGCACTCACAAACAACACCCATGCCGGAAATTGAACCCGGAACTCCTGTCGTCGATGTGCGCTGTGCTAACCACTCCCCCACGGAAGTCATCACCTCGGGTACGAAACACCCGTGACGCTTGTCACTTCGGTCTGCAAGCTCCCTCAATTGCGAGAACCTGGTCGCCTCAGTGCTGCTCGCGCATGCGCAGTGATTTTTCACTATCTGAAACCTTACGTAGAGAAATAAGTCTGGTGCGAGGCACTTCCAGCTGCTAAGAGTCACTAAATCTAAATGCTAAGAGCTGTAGACCTGCCGCTCCTAACCTAACAATTAGTAAGGGAAAGGACCCGATTATCGTCCCCACTCCCAATACCGTCCCCCATGGTATTGGCGTTGTAACGTGCTGCCTACTACGTAAAACAGGCAGAACTATTTGAACGTGGCCTGTTTAGTATGCAGTGAGAGAACAAAGGTTGCTGTGTGCACGCTTGCGATTGTGTTGTGGAAAATAAGTGTTTTGCTGTTTCCAAAAGTTTAGGAGAGCTGTATTCATTGCCACCGTACCCAGAAAGGTAGGTGTTTCACTTTACCTTAATCTATTACATCAAAATAGAGGTTGTAAAGTATAGTTAAATGTATTTGATTGGTCGTTTCTCGTACCACGTCATGTTCAATCACGACGCCATAGTGCTTGTAGGATAGATCCGAATATCGTCCCCTGTGTGTGCTAAATACCGTCCCCGGGACGATATTAGGCTCCCAGTTACATTGCGCTTTCATCGTTTCAGATGCCTGCTGGTCCTACAAAACGAAGAAGATGTCATGTGCTTATGGTGAAAAATGGGTGCAATGCTCCAACTTGTAAAAAGTGGTGCCACGAGGACTGTGCTGGAGGACAGAAGCCACCTATTCACTTCACCTGTTCAGTACGAATCCCGGCCTGAGCACCGGTGTTCTTTGTGAGTGTCCCTTCATCATTTTCATCACTCACCCTCATCATCACGATTAGCCAAATGTGGTAGAAAAGCGGAGTTAAGGGCATGCGATACAATTTCCACGGGAGTCTTCCCAAGCCCTTCCGTCCATGGCAGCGTGCCAACTTAGCTCTCTTGGAGCCAGATCTAGCTCTTTCGTGCACTCTAGCTGGACCCTGTGGCCGAGTGGTTAGCACATCGCGCTGCGACGCCAAGGGTCCCGGGTTCGAATCCCGCTCGGGCTTGGTTGTTTGCGAATGTCCATTCATCAATTTCACCACTCATCCCCATCTTCACAAATTAGCCAAGAGGCACAAAACGCGAAGTAAAATAAACTAAATCAATCAATCAATCTTTCGTGCACTCGTTCGGCTGTGAACTGGGACGCCCACCCCCCGTGCCCCACTATGATGCCATCTCTGGTTCCGACCCACATAGACCACCCTTCGTCATAATTATACATTTTGCACGTGACGTGATATTGTTATATTGGCTGCGTCACCCCACTCTCTCTTATCTCCACAGCTACTTTCCTTATAGCGCAATGTTAGACGTGAAATTGACATAATATTGTCGTCAGGGAATTCTTTACTTTCGATTTCATACCACCATCGGTGGATTATTGAGATGGGTGATGCCGCCGGATCTAGATGTTGAAAACTAAGAATAAATTGTCATCAATTTAGAGTTAACGATAATAGCAGTGCCCCATACCTTTGACAACTAACATTACCCTAGAAGGCACTTTATCCAGCCATCGTAAATCTAGCTCCACGAGAGTCAGTTTTAACTCCATTTAAGGTGAACTTTAGTTCTTTTATGCCCATCAGGTTTGGCAACACTGCCAGGAGGCAAAAAAAAGCATTGATCATATGGGAGTATGATTTGATTCATTCTCTTGTGAATATAAAACTTCCGATGGAATAGAAAGAGATGTCAACGGGAAGAGGGCAGTTTGAAGATGAATTTCACTAGCGGAAAAGTCGAAACTCCCATTTGATTAGCCGTAACTTGATGTTGAAGTTGATACATGGAATACATGGGATTCCGAAAATTATTATTCATCATATTTTTCAAACATCGTGTCCAGCTTAATTATCAGCATAACAAAATGTTTGCACTTGCAACATGGAGAGAAATTCATACTCTTGGCTACACCCAGGGTTTGTTTTAGTAGCAGTGCCAATTCGGGCGATTTTGAAATAAATGCACAATTGGTGCCTAGATAAACGTTTGCGTTTTTTTTTAATCCAACGTCCATCAGCTTAAGTTTTCTCATTATGGTTGCAGGGGACGATATTAGGCAACCCATTCCTTACTTTCGTGTATTTGAGCACTTTTAAGAAACTTCTTTTTCGCAGGTATTTTGTATATTATTTATATACAGCCCACATATATAAGAAATATATATAATATTCTACTGAATCGTGTTGTTTTGCATTTTTGCACTTAGCTTTTTCAACCCAAATTTTTGTGTTTTTAAAAAAAGGGACCATATTCGGGTCCTTTCCCTTAACCTAAAATGCCGCTTAGATCTAATTATGCACATGTGGTGTTAGATTAGCGCCAGGTTTTGGTTGAGTACATTTCACCAAGTCTCACAAATCTTCTACGTGTTCCAAAACATATTTTGTCGCAATAAAGTACATAACTTTTGACCTTTCTTGTCATTTTACCCAAGATGATATACAACGAAAAAATTAGAGCCAGAAGTTATGGTCCTGCGGAAAGCAACTGCTTCGAGTCGTAAAGATATTCCAAAGAGTTCATTGATACCATCGTAATATATTTCTCCAACTTCCTCGCCTGTCGTAGATTGTGACTATTTGTGCTATTCATGCGACGGGGCTAAGTTATATGTTTTCACGAACAGTCCCGGGGGAGGAAACTGGAAACAAACAGGACCCTGGATGACTCAAACGATACGCTTCCCTTGGACGGGTGCCCAAGACAACTTCTGCGCGTTTAGAATCCATACGGGCTGTCCCAGGGAACTCCATAGGAAAGAAGTTATGCGGAGAGGTAAAGCGACAAGAATCGAGTGTGGTGAGAGTAATATTAAACGTATTTTACGTCGCGCTTCTGCTCATAAAAGTTAACCGCAACAATGAGAGGCAATTACATTACTGGCGTAGACAGCGGATTTCGTTCCAGTATGCTCAAGTGACATGTCCTTTCCTATTGTACTAATATTTATTTTTATTAATTACCTTTCTCGTTGTACAGTGGGATCCATGAGTATTACCGCGCAAATAGTCCATCACCATGTTCGTGCACTTTATTTGACCCTACAAATGTTTATTGTTATTAATCTTAATCTCTGTTACTTACTATGTGTTTCCTCTGGTGATTCTTGTGTTATTTAATATTTAGACCTATCACTGTTAATGTCAGGTTAGTGACCGACCTTTATGTACATATCTTGTAAGAGCTGTTGCCATGGGAATTACGATTGTGTTTTGTCTGGAGTTCGGGCTTTGAGTTTTAAAAGAGTGGTCAAGCTGAATTGTAATATGCTGTTCTTTCTTTGAAATTCCAATGGAACTACGCACATAAGTATTTTTATTTTGCTAAGAAGTAAAATGTACGTCTTTTTCTTTGATGAAGCTTGACTTTATTTGACCAACGAACGAACAGAGATATTACCCATACCCTGAGAGCCATCATGTGAATGCTGCGATCATTTTGTTTTGTTGTGTTTTAGCTAAATCATGTTCTTTTGACCCAAATAACGTGTCACAATTGTGAAGAACCTTTTTATATTCTTTCGGTTGAGTCAGGACATGATTCTCTCAGTTTCCTACATCTGTTTGTCTATCAAAAAGTATCTTACAGGTCCTCTTCCATTCTTCTTTTCTATATCGTTTTTTCTTCCTTTTCTTCTTACCTCTCTCTTCCTATCCCCTTTTCCTTCTCTTCTACATCTGGTCTACTTTCTATTTCCTTCTTGCACCTCTGTCTCTATTGGGAGCTATTTGAATAGCAGAAGTAGAAGACAGAAAAAGTTGTTGACCCACCGAGTTTATTATTATAGTTATGTTCTAAGGATCACGTGCACTATCTTGTTCATTGCAACTGTTCCTTCATCATATCATCACTCATATTCACGATTAGCCAAAAGTGGCAGAAATGAGAAGTAAAATGAATCAAATCAATCTACGTGCAGTATCTAATTCATTTTGATTAGACTGATTTAAATGAATCAAATCAATCTAAGTGCAGTATCTAATTCATTTTGATTTGATTGATTTAAATGAATCAAATCAATCTACGTTCAGTATCTAATTCATTTTTATTTGATTGATTTGCTTCATTTTACTTCGCCTTTTGTGCCACGTTTGGCTAATTTGCGAAGATACGGATGAGTGATGACATGATGAATGGACACTAACAAACATCCAGGCCCAGGCCTGGATTCGAACCCGGGACCCCTGGCGTCGTAGCGCGATGTGCTAACCACTCCGCCACGGGGGCCGACTAATTCATATTGAAAAACACACAAAGACGTGTTATTTCGTAATATTGCTAATGCGGGCAGTTTTTGTACAAAGCTCGGTCTCCTTCATTTTCCAGCTTAAAAACTGCTATTAAATTTCCATGCGTGGATAGGTGAATGATGTAATGGAAACATGAGACTCGAGGTATAAAGCCGACACAAAATAATCCTCTGAAAGCTTTATTTAATGGTACTCATTTATCTTGCCTGTTGTCAATTGGATGCTGGCATAGAACAGAGCACAACACATCCGATTAATTCCATTTCGTTCTCTGTATTTTTTTTGTTTTCTTTTTCCATCATGAGATATGGCAAGACGTTAAACAAAAGCCTAGCAAACCTTACGCAAGTACAGAGTCAACCTGTGTTTTATACAGCGTATATTGATACACGTGTATGTTGAATTGTATCATCTGCAAATAGGCTGTATAAAGAAACGAACTGCAGGAGTACTAAGTGAGGTGAGTGTACAGTCCCATTCAAAAAAAATGTGTCATGAAATTTCCTCGAAATGATGTTGGCCACTCATTAACAAGGAAGTTCTGCAAAAAAGAAGTCCATCTACGGAAGTGCTGAGAGAAACTTCATCTGCCAATCGAATGACGTTAGCTTCGAAGGAGGAACAGACACGACTCGCATGGAAGATCAACCAATGCAGGATCATGCGACATTTTTTTTTAATGGGACTGCACAAACTAATAGGAACTAGATTGTAGCGCGCTCTGCGACGGAGTGGTCAGAGTAACGGGCAAAAGGGTTTTAGGTTCGAACCCTGGCCAGGCAAGAAGTTTCAGTGTAGTTTGTCTCATGATCTATTTCATGATTCCAGTAACAATACCGCGGCCAACCTCCGTTGTTAGCACAGCGAGCTACGACGCAATGGGCTCTCGGGTTGGAATCCCGGCCTGAGCATCGGTGTTCTTTGTGAGTGTCCCTTCATCATTTTCATCACCATCACTCACCCTCATCATCACGATTAGCCAAATGTGCTAGAAAAGCGAAGTTAAATAAAGCAAATTAATCAATAAATAAAAGATAATATTTGTAAAAATTGATGCATTTTAGCGCATCTCCAATATCATGCATTTATACATTAACAAGAGGTCACAGCCTTTATGCATTTTTTTAATTAATGCATTTATCATCGAAGAACTGTAACAAAACAGATCATGGAAAGGTACTGAAGAAAGAAACCATAAAATAATGGAAGCTTCAGTAATCTTGTTGCAACCAGTACGACCAAACACGCCTTCGCCACTGAACTTAATCCTTCTGGTTCTCCAATTAGCATAAGAACGTATTTAAGAGCCGCTTTTTAGCCATTAGCGTTTTCAAACAATCGGCGACGCCCTTAATAAACAAGAAGGGATTTACATACCAAAATGGGTGGGAAATATTTGTTTGCTTTCCGGTTGAAGCTCGTGTCTTCGACGCCTCTGGGTTGACTAAAACTTTTTTACATTTCCTTGGGTACACTGATTGCCTGTACAATTCAGAGGCGTCTCGTGAACGCATGCGGTACATGCTGCGCATGCGTCAATTGTGGGGAAAACGACAGCTTGCTCCGAGACGACATTAATGAGCATTTCTACATTCTAATTTCTTCATATAGGAGAAGTACTTATTTTACACGAGAGCGCTGAACTAAGCTTATATTACATTTCTTGGATCTGAAGTGAAAGAAAGTAATAATTATTTTCCCACAATTGACGGATGCGTCACTTCAGACCCAAGAAATGTAATATAAGCTTAGTTCAGCGCTCTCGTGTAAAATAAATACTTCTGCTATATGAAGAAATTAGAATGCAGAAATGCTCATTAATGTCGTCTCAGAGCAAGCTGTCCTTTTTCCTACAATTGACGCATGCGTTCACGAGACGCCTACTGCAATTTAAATCCTTTCGTATGTTTAGGGAGCTTTCAGACCGAAGCGACACGCGACAAGGCCAATGGCAGGACGTATTTATGGGGGATCCAGAAGGTCCGCACCCCCCTCCCCCCGAATGACTTACCACGGACCAAAATTAAATAATGAGAATATACTTGTTTATCAATTGTTGTACAATCAATGGTTATTATTTTCCTCTGAACTTATTTAAAGCCAAAGATTTATGCTTGCACACTACTATTTATGATAATATGCTTAAGCCCGACCCTGTGGCCGAGTGGTTAGCACATCGCGCTGCGACGCCAAGGGTCTCGGGTTCGAATCCCGGTCGGGCTTGGTTGTTTGTGACTGTCCATTCATCAATTTCATCATTTCATCACTCATCCCATCTTCGCAAATTAGCCAAGAGGCACAAAACGCGAAGTAAAATAAACTAAATCAAATCAAATCAAAAAAATAATATGCTTAAAATATTAATTACGAACTATACTTTTCGCTAACTGGATATAACATTCTTTTTTGTTGCTCAATCAATATTTATTCAATTATTCATCAATTTGACATTAATTTCTTTGGCAGGGTACTTGTTTCTAAACAAATTAAGCGGATCCTAACTGGAAAGAAGTTAGATATTGAGTACGTGCAGTAGCTCTATTCTCATGCAGTCTTTTTTACCTATTCATGTAACAATAACATTAATTAATGTTTATTTAGTATTTAATTTAATATAATTATCTTAATTATTTTAATTTTATTGTTATTCTTATTTCTGAGACAATTCGTTCGCCCCCCCCCCCCCCCCCCCCCGAAATGTATTTCTAGATACGTGGCGGAAGGGACACGAGGTGACAAGCTAAAAGCGCCACGAACCCTTTCGGTCTAAAAAGCAAGCATTTACCGCGCATGCGCTAACAACATATCGACGCGATGCACGGTATTGAGAAAACGGCCCAGTCCGAGCGACACGTGCAGCTTGTCGTGTCACTTCGATTCCAAAAGTTGCATTTATTCTTGAGGGTTCTTTCTCAAGCAACAGATGTCGCTTGTCACATTGTTTGTGTGTGTGTGTATATATATATATATAGGAGAGCATCACAGCCACTGCATTGTGGTTGCATTTTCTAAATTATTAGCTTATAATATGTGTATGCATGTCGTTTAACTCTGAGGATACAGAAGAAGGTGTCAGAAGGAACATCGTCGCATATTGCAAGCAGTTATTGGCTTTTGTTTATTTTGATCTTCCAGTCGAAGATTGTACGGGAGGTCGGTTCCGAGGCTGTGTTTTTCTTGGCCAGAATTCAACGCGAAATTTCAAACTCATTGGGAGATGCTCTGTCGACAAGTTCCGAGCACTGCGTCTGCATCAGTGAGAACGAGAAACAAACCAGGTTGAAATGTAGACGTTGAGAAAACAGTTCATGTCTATGTATGCTCAGTCAGCACCATGTTTGTTACAAAGCGACATGTATTGAATGTAATTTTGGGCATCTCGTGCTGATAAAAACTTTCGATGCTGTTGCAGAGAGAAGTGGCTATTGTGCATGGTGCAATACTAAAAATAAAATTTCGACGCTGTCAACTTCTTCTAAGGTCGTCATTTTCAGTTGTGATGTGCTTATTCCTAAAAAAAATTGAACCACAACAATGTGGTTGAGAAACAACACAATTTAATTACATTTTATCGTTACTTAAGTAGAATGCTGAGGTGGATAATCCTGGGTGTATAATGAACAATTGATTGTACGTTACATGCTGCCATCTGTTGACAAAAAAATAACTTTCATTGATTGATTTGCTTTTTTTACTTCGTTTTTGTGCTACTCTTGGCTAATTTGCGAAGATCTGGACGAGTAATGATATGATTAAATTGATGAATGGACACTCACAAACATCCAGGCCCACGACGGGGATTCGAACCCGTAACCTCTGGCGTCGTAGCGCGATGTGATATCCACTCCGCCACGGGGCTTGCTTGCATTTCGACGTAATGAGTTCTGCTCATACCTTTTTCATTACAGAATAATTTACCTATATTAAACAATGATTGATTTGACGTTTTAAGTTCACTTTATGCACAGTAAGGCTAATTGGGACTGGAGCTACAGTTTAAAGTGGAATACGAACTACTGTGTGCCTCCACCGGGTATCGAACCTGGGATCCCTCGATGGAATTTGCTGTATTGATTGATTTGGTTCATTTTACTTCGCTTTTGTGCCCTTTTGGCTAATCGCAAAGATTATGATGGTATGATAAAATTGATGAAGACACACTCACAAAAATCGGGACGGGATTCAAACCCGGGACCTCTGGCGTCGTAGCGCGCTGTGATAACCACTCCGTAGCGAAGGTCGGCTCACCTGAAGACGAGATAAGAGGTGCTCTCTCGAAACATAGTGTTGGAATAAGTATACTTAAGAAGCACTAGGCAATGGTTCTCTAAAATAGTGGTACTCATCCTTCGTGAGCCCCGCGGCCCCGTAAATTAGTTTTTTTTTTTTTTTTTTTTTTTTATAGAAGTGTATGCCCTGATCGCAACAATTGCACTCGTAAGTAGCTTTCGTACCCATGTTATTCGACGCTGGGTGGGCGCCGGGGCCGCTTCCAACGTTAGAAAAGTTCCCGGATTTGAACCGGCCGGGTATCGAACCCGGGACCTTTAGCATGGTAGTCAGACGCGTTACCGACTGAGCCACCGCGGCCAATCCCTAACCTAACCTAGCAGGTCAAAATTACCGCCATGAAGAGGTAAGATCGTTACGCAAAATTGTATGAATGGCAATATATATCGTCTTGTCATACTAGTGACGTTTGTCTTTTATCTTATTTTATTTTAATTTTTTATTGGTTTTTAAACACTGACATTTTTTAACGGTGACACCGTGTTTGTCTAGGTAGGTTTATATCAGGAGAGCCTGGGTAAAAGGAATGTTCTCTATCGGTCGTCAGCTCTTTTAGCCAGTGGCGAAGCGTGACATTTTTTCGTAGTCATCGCAAGACTTGCCAAACGTCAGGGTCAATCTTTCAACCATGGAGGGGGAGGGGGGATTTCTACATTGATAATGATGATAACAGTGTTTGTACAGACGTGTCAAG
The DNA here is from genome assembly GCF_977018435.1 of Lepisma saccharinum. Classification (NCBI taxonomy): domain Eukaryota; kingdom Metazoa; phylum Arthropoda; class Insecta; order Zygentoma; family Lepismatidae; genus Lepisma; species Lepisma saccharinum. Next base: position 10,704,461 of record NC_139249.1, read on the forward strand.
TAGAGATGGCCAAATTCATTTTCTTCTACGTTGTATATGATCGTAAAATAAGGAAGACTAAACGTTCTTAAATTCTACCCGAAAAAATGGAAAAATTGTTAAACGTCTCTCTCCGAAATCGGGTAGTAAAATTTCCGAATCGAGATTTCAAATTTTCCGGAATCCTGATGTTGTTGACCATCCCTGGTGTGAAAGTATGATCAGTCTTGTCATTCGTAAGCATAGTAAACACAAAACATTGAAGTACTTCGTGTTTTGTAAAGCAAGAACATTATTTTCAGACAACGATATTTGAACCGCAGGATCAAAATAAAGAAAAAAATTGAAAAGGAAAAATACTGTGAAGGAAATATAATGGATCCAGAACTGCTCCCCCCCCCCCCCCGAGCTCTTTCTAGCACTAACCGTGGGGAAATTTATGCTTTTGCTTACTTATGACGTCACTGAAAGCCTGCCGTGTTTGTAAACAAGGGGGCTGAAAAAAGGGCCTGTTATGACCAGACCTTCAAGAGCTGGGGAAAAGCGGTCGAAGGGCCTTGGATTCGCAGACCTGCTGCGATGAGTTGGCCCGCCTGATACGATTGCAGTCAACAGGAAACGTAGCTGGACGGCTGGGCACGGGGGATACAACTGGGCTCTCCTTTCGATTCGCTAAACTTAGCGAATCTCTTGCGTATTTCTAGCTGTTTCATGGCGTCGAGTGACTAATTTCGCTCAAATATGCGAGTATTCTGACTTATTTTTTACTTCTTCTCTAAAATATTTAAAAAGCATTTTTTTTATTATTTTGCTTTGTCATCGCCGTATCTCCCGATGACCGGACGCTTCGTCTCCGCTTTTAGCGTTTCTACGATTGCTCCTCCTTCTGTCTCGTCTAGTGTCCGAGGGCAACCGACCGTTCCCGAGTGACATTTGCGAACTTTCTCCTGCAGCGTTGTTCGGGGAACTTCGTCATCTTTGCTTACCTTCGTATATGTTCTTGGCATCTGCACGAGAAAATGCTGCAAACAGCGCCAAAGCACAATGCACTTCCACACAACACACATCCTCCCTTGATGTCAGCTCCACAACTGCACGTGTGTGGCTTCACACTCCCTTTGTTCCACCAGCATTCGACTCCTAGCGACATCTATCGGTCTCATGACGAAGTTACCCCGTTTAACGGTATAGTATTAGTCCAATTATGTCTATACTTGTAGACAGATATGAAAATTCAGTTTAAATTAGTTGACAACAACTGCATCTAATGGAATATCATTAAATTAATTCGGAAAGTGCTGATTGTCACTAGCATGTTCCATTTCGGGCACCGAAAAATTTCAATTAATCAGAATATTTTCATGTCTCAAAAGTAATAGCGCAATCTGACACAGGTGAAAGTACACGATAATAGAAGCAAAAAAGTCTCAGTGAACATGGGTCCGCAAACGAGCAGTTTTCGAGATAATTGCGAATGTGTGGGTACAAGCCGTCCCTGACTTCATTGTTTGTAAACGTCGTCCTAGTTGGTAAAATGCTAATAATACAGTAAGAAAAGTGACTCCCACAGTACGATTAGACTGTGTACGGATTGTATCCATCCAGTTTGATTCCAACGCCATCTCTCGGGAATGTTCGGTTTTGTAAACAAAGAGCAAACCTCGGAGTAAAGCACTCGGTGTTCACAAAATGCAATCAATGACGGCTTGTACCCACACATTCGCACACGTTATTAGCATTTTACCAACTAGGACGACGTTTACAAACAATGAAGTCAGTGGCGGCTTGTAACCACACATTCGCGATTATCTCGAAAACGGCTCGTTTGCAGACACATGTTTACTGAGACTTTTTTTGCTTCTGTTATCGTGTACTTTCACCTGTGCCAGTTTGCGGTATCCAACATTGGCGAGAAAGAATTCCCATTTGTCGCTGGTGAACCCCAAACGAAAGACCACCATCGCAGGTGGTTGCCAACTCGGGCTGCAAGTCGCTAACTTCGGCCCGGTAACAGGTCGCGACCCGGCGGTTGAGAAGCACTGCTCTAGAAAGCGAGGGAGAGACAGAAATACGTCGTTAAGATACCTAAGCAATAAATACAGCCGATGGCAACGGTGTAATGACAAGCATTACGTTCCAACCAGGAGCTACTTATTACCCGCTTCCTTTATTTCTGTTCCCGCCCTCTTGCCAGGGTCACCCGCGGTGGAGGCAGGCCCTAACTTGATGACGCAATGCAATTTAATGATCGCACCGGCCTGGCCACCGTTAGAGTCCATGTTTTAATCGCAAGGGTAACTCGGTTTCCGGTCTGGCCGCGATTCTTTATGGGACCTTCGGGGAAGATTGGTTCGTTCGTCGCCGTTCCTCCCGGAAAGACCGCAAGGGGAGCCACAGTCGATACAGCAGTTCTGCTCGCCAACTCAAAAACGTTTCACTGTATGATACTACACACTATCCCGGGTATCTCTGGCGCAAGAAAACGAAAGCTAGTCTCTGCGCAAGTAGTGACTCAAGAGGGCTCGAACAATGAACGGGATCGCGTGTAGGGGGAAAACGACTACAGCTCTCAGCTGCTTGTATCAGCGTGTACAGCGCATTCGGTTTAGCCTGAGCTCTGGCATGCGCAAAGCGGGAAATGTTTGTCGTCTGCAGAAGACGTCACGTGACTCATAGAATCAGTGTTGCAATACGCGGAAGTTACAATTCTACTAGACATTAAACTGGCAAAGGATACACGATGTTGTGTCATAAAAAAATACTTACGAATCTAAAGTAGAACGCTGTCCTTCACGACCGTGAAATTCGTCAATTGTTCTGCGAGTAACAAACACACTTGTCAAATTCGTCCATATCATTTTTAAATGTCTTTCTTCTGCGTGGTTTGTTAGGCGTTACAAATCCCTTCCCAGTTACCTTGTAGCGATCATTCTCGTTTCAAAGTACTTACTGACATATCAGTAGATGCGGAAACACGCTCTTGCACTTGTTTCACGTTCAACGGAAGATAACTCTTCTAAGATAATTTCTCTACTCTGACTATGAATCACTTTGCTATCTCCAATATTCATACCAGTTTTCACCACAGCTTGCGTTGAATAAAACACAGGTCAACAATCACCTTACTCGTGGTAACACGATCTGCCCCCACCCCCTCCCCGAGAGAAGAGAGTGGCTTAATCAATGGGATTTTACCGCAAAAAGAATCCTCTTGTCATTATTGAACTATCACCTTCTCAAACTGTTGCTTTTTTAATATATATATATATATATATATATATATATATATATATATATATATATATATATATATATATATTAAATTGAGAGTATTTGAAAATAAGATCCTTAGGAAAATATTTGGACCTAAAAGGGATGAGGAGACAGATGAGTGGAGAAGGTTACATAATTTAGAACTACATAATTTGTATTCATGTCCAGATATTATTAGAATGATTAAATCAAGAAGACTTAGGTGGGCAGGCCATGTGGCACGAATGGGAGAGGAAAGAGGAGTTTACAGGATTCTTGTTGGGAAACCTGATGGTAAGAGACCTGTAGGAAGGCCAAGACGAAGATGGAGGGACAACGTTGAGATGGACCTAAGGGAAATCGGTAGGGATGGAAAAGAGTATATAGAACTTGCTCAAGATAGGGAAAGATGGAAGGCCTGTGTTGCTGCAGCCATGAACCTTCGGGTTTAAGAAGGCTAGGGAGTTAGTTAGTTAGTTATATATATATATATATATATATATATATATATATATATATATATAAATGCAGTAAGTACCGAACACACCTACCAATAATCTCTGAAGTCAGATTATGAATATAGGTAATTGTTAAGGCAGTTAGCAACTCTGCCCTCAGTGGAACTCTCGCATCGTCGCGCTGACGGCAGGCTTCTGCGCAGCTCAAGGCCAGAACTCAAAGTAAAAAGTGATGCTGGATCACTGACAATTGTTTCGAAAAATCGAACGATATTTCAAATTGCAATGATAGTGTTCATTTTATGAACAGTAAGGCTAATCGGGACTGATATGCCGGAAAAGTATCGGCTGCTATCGGTAGATGAATTCCAATCGATACTTCCCGATACAGACACATCGGCATAGATATCGGCTCTGCCCCAATAAATATGCTATTTTAAAAAAAAAATCAGAAATGCAAGCTACAAACCTTTAGATATAACGTACATTGTTTTTAATGAGTTTCTGCTAGTTTCCTTATTTGTAGGATGTAAATATCACAAACCATCAGAAGCGTCTCCTGAACGCATGCGGTACATGCTGCGCATGCGTCAATTGTGGGAAAAAGGACAGCTTGCTCTGAGACGACATTCATGAGCATTTCTACATTCTAATTTCTTCATATATGAGAAGTATTTATTTTGCACGAGAGAGCTGAACTAAGCATATATTACATTTCTTGGATCTAAAGTGACGCATATGTCAATTGAGGGAAAAGCCTTATTACTTTCATTCACTGTTTTGTCCAGGAAGTTTCATCGCGACGATGATGAACTGGATGCTGGGACAAGCAATGGTCCATACCATAACCAGGGCTCGAACTTAGGTCCTCTTGGAAACTTGGTGCTGCGTATATCTTGCGGCTTTTAAGTCCAATTTATGCGCAGATAGGCTAATCGGGACCGGACCTGCAGTTTAAAGTGGGATCCGAACCACTATGTGCCTCCACGGGGTATCGAACCCGGGACTCCTAGATTAAAAGGCTACTGCGTATATGTTAAGTGGGTTGATCATAATGTTGATATCCCAAACACCTCTACAGGCTCGTAGCCAGGCAGGGGCCAGGGGGGGGTGAGCCCTCCCCCTGGAACTTCCACCATCCCCCCTGGCACTTCCTTCAGCCCCCTTGGCATTAGGCAAAACTATTTTGTGTAATTTGTTTGCAGTGAAAAGTGAAAATGTAGACAACAGATATTATTTTGCTCACAACTTTCGTGAAGGATAAATTCACAGAACATGAACAAAAGCTAATACATTTGTTCATCTTATTTATAAGAAGTAGTATACGTAGCGGCAAGTATTTTGAGGATTGTCTTCTCTAGACTCTATAAGGCTCTCTCACAGGACAGCTTCTTTATGTGTACGTCCGCTGCCCCTGTCGCGACCTCCCGGTTAGACAGAAATCTGTGACTTTGATGTCGTCATGCAAGTTCCCTCCGCATCTGCGTCAAAGGTCAACAGCTCCCATGATTTGGAAACGAAGGGGAGTTTCATTGCTTCCACCGGGGGTGGAATGCACTGTAGGCACTATGATTGAATATTGTGCATTTTTCTTCTGTGATATAAATATCTGTATCATCAAAAGTAGTATGGGGTGTGTAGTGAGGGATGATGTCTGTAGCAGTCAACACTTTCAACGATCGATGTTTTAAAAGATATAGAAAAATATGTAGTATATGTATGATATTTCTAAATTTCATATAAATTAATGACCCCCCCCCCCTACACACACGCACATAATTTACCTCAATTTAATACTGTTAATCTTTTGAAAATTGGACTTGGGTTACAAAGCCCCCCCGATAACCTGCGAGCCCCCCCGGAGATCAATTCTAGCTACGGGCCTGCACCTCTACCGAAGAGATACTTCGGAATGACGTAACTGTTTACGTATTTCCCTTGGAGTGTCATTGCCCGAGAACGGGAGTTAATTGTTAGTTAAGAGTTGAACTCAGTTCGCAACGATGTCCTTTCGGTTCTAATCACCATAATTAACAAGCAATGTGGAGCGAGGGGGCGACCAGCGAGGCACCTAGCAATTACACAGCCAACGGACAACAAACCCTTCCCCATTCAAGAGCCAGGAACACAGCCTGAACCAGTTGTTTGGGGGATCTTTTTTACGCGGCTGGTTCTGTTGGAAATTAATACGGGCGCTAGGACCAGTTTTTCGACCGAGGTGACCCGATCTGGGTGGAAAAGCCGCGATATTGGACCCATCCCCCCTTTCCTACACGACGCGACCGCACGGAAAAACTCCCAGGAACGGAGAAAATCCACTCATGAATATGTGAAGGGGCTCGCCCACCTTTATCGAATCTAGATCCTTGTGGAAACCAAATCGCGTTATGGGGTCGCCGCAAGGATCCTAGATCCTTATCCCGAGGGCAATGGGTCTTGAGGATGCGACCCCTTCCGGCTAGATTAAACTCGGAAGGAACTTTATGTCGCTTTTTTTAGCAGCTATGGTTAATCGCGACGATGAGAATGGATGTAAAAATGAATGGTACACTGGAAAGTGTGGTGCACGATAACACCAAGCGTGGTACTCCTCGTGAGCCTGTTAGACGGTGCAGTGGTAACCAGGAGCGTATATTCTAAGCCAGCTAGGCTATCTGCGAAGCCTGAAGTCTAGAGAATAAAATACAGGAGAAAAATCGATCAGAAATTGTAAATAAGATTATTCATATCAGTGAGATGATGATGCTGATTCTGAAGTTGGCAACGCGATTTCTTATGAGTTGGCAACCTGATTTCCTATGAGTTGGCAACCTGATTTCCTATGAGTTGGCAACCTGATTTCCTATGAGTTGGCAACCTGATTTCCTATGAGCTGGCATCCTGATTTCCTATGAGCTGGCATCCTGATTTCCTATGAGCTGGCATCCTGATTCCCTATGAGTTGGCAACCTGATTCCCTATGAGTTGGCAACCTGATTCCCTATGAGTTGGCAACCTCATTCCCTATGAGTTGGCAACCTCATTCCCTATGAGTTGGCAACCTCATTCCCTATGAGTTGGCAACCTAATTCCCTATGAGTTGGCAACCTAATTCCCTATGAGTTGGCAACCTAATTCCCTATGAGTTGGCAACCTGATTCCCTATGAGTTGGCAACCTGATTCCCTATGAGTTGGCAACCTGATTTCCTATGAGTTGGCAACCTGATTTCCTATGAGTTGGCAACCTGATTTCCTATGAGTTGGCAACCTGATTTTTTAGGAGTTGGTAAATTTATTTCTATTCATAGGCTAGGACATAGTGAAATAGCCCAGATCTTGGATTCAGTATACGCCACTGCTGGTAACGTCGTTACCTTGTAGGTCCCGGGTTCGATACCCGGTGGAGGCGCATAGGGGTTTCGTTTGGTTTATTTTACTTCGCCATTTTTGGCTAATCGCGACAAGGATGAGTGACGATGTGATGAACCTGATGAAGGGACGGTCACAAAGAACACGTATGCCCAGGGCGGGAATCGAACCCGTTACCTCTGGCCACATAGCGGTTCGGATACCACTTTTAGACTGTGGCTTATCTGTGCATAAATTGGACTTAAAACTTGATTCGGGACTGGGCTTTTACGTTAAAGCGGTATCTCAACCACAGGCGACTACCTTTAGACCCCTTCATTACAAAACGTCAGCCTATAACCTGTCCCATCTATCTTTGGAGCGAGGCCGCGCATATCGGCAGAGAAAGAAGAGGGGGGATCGAGTGGGCAGAGCGAAGCAGTTCACGCTGCTAAGAAGACTGGCGATTGCAGTCGCTGTCCCCCCCTCCACGCAATCCCGTTTCTCTCACGTGTTCATTGGTGGAGCCGTCCTGCGTCACCACTTGCGCAGAAACTTATTCTCGTTCGCCTGCTCCAGATATAACTGCGACAGAGTGTGGTATCATCGTACACACACACGTAACAAAAACGATCTGGTATGTACTTGCTCGTGGACCCGTGGTATCCAGTCGGTAAGGTGTCCGAATGCCACGCGAGAAACCCAGATTCGATCCCCGGTGCGAGTTAACCCAGAAGGGAATGTCTTCAGACCATATCCATGCATAACCCATACAGCACAACATGGCTTCAGATATGTTACGGATACGTAACTCTGTATGATTGAATGAAACACCCTCCCTTGCCCGGGAAGACAAATGCTACCACTACCTAGATAGAGGCGGCAAAATCTCCCTCGGACAAGCGAAATAGCGTTACGGTCCAGGTTAAGTTCGTGTGTAGGAACCGGTGACCAACAGTGCATAGTAATAAGCCATATCGAATAATAACAAAGACATATGTTCTCTCAAATTACCACCTCTTTACCTGTAGCCGGGAAGCGGCTAGCTGCATACCTGAAAATCACGGGTAGCGACATGTATACGAAAATGATATAGCCCAAAATTAACATGAAAATAAAAAGTATATTCTATTTGTAACCAACAAAAATGGAATCATTACAGGTCCCCACACTTGCACTCTCACATTCTCTCTCAGATTCAATCCTCATGGGGTTATCGACATTAGAAATTATACATGACATGTACAGGTTTTATGACGACAAGCCCTAATTATTGCATTCTCAATTAATTATATCTTACTTTTTGTCTAATCAGGTCATTTGTGATTTTGCTCCAGTGCTACTTAAATCCTAGCCAGCCCTTACCTAAGTTCACCTTATGTTTTTTTAAAAAAGAAACTAGTCGGCGCGGTGACCATACATTACTTGACCAGTATAAACAAAGGCGTCTCAACGGCAATTACATTCACGTGGGCGGACGTTTTCCTTTTACAAGACCTCACGTGGTTCCAACATAACAAATAACCTCCGTTGAGTGACGCAAACATGTACTCTCTAGCAGGCGGGACTTAAACACTTCGCCGCGACGAGCAATTCACATTACCAGGCAAATACTTTAACAAATAATCACATATGCGGCCGGACATAGCTAGCAGCGACACAGCGCTGACACGTAAAAATGAACAAACCTCAAGTAGAATATGCAATTAAGCGGGCGGCGCTTTACTCTAATAGTACGCACTTTAAACAAATACAAAGGAGCACAAACAACAATGAATTTAAGATCATAAAAAAATATCACAAGGAATAAGAAAAATTGACCTGAGACGAATAGATTACAAATGACAAGCGCGACGGGAGTTTGATGTAAAATTTCGAGTTGAGTGGGCGTTTTCCAAATGTCGACGAATTTCAAGGGCGTTCTCTAAATCAATCGGGCCGTCACGTGTTAAGGTTCACACAGATGAATACTTTACCATCTCTCAGCTTCCGGGGTGCATCCTGGCGTCTTTATGGGCGATTGAAAAACACATAGTATTCACACGGAAGGTTTCCTTGATCGCGACGATGAAGATGCGAAAAGGATTCAAACACCTAGTTCCCCGGCTCCTCTTCCTCTCGGGATCGGTGGATCTCCGTGGTATGACGCGGTTCGGACGTCGCATCTGAGCGGTCGTTGTAGGCGTCGTCGGCGCCGTCGGGGCGTCAACATCTCTCTCTACGTCTCTCTGTCGCGGCTGGTAAGCGTCGTCGGGACGTCAACGTGGCGGATGGTAGGCATCGTCGGCGTATCAATGGGGCGGCGTTCGACGTTCTCTCTCTCTCCATGGCGGCGGATAGGCATCATGGGCGTATCAATGGGGCGGCGTTCGACGTTCTCTCTCTCCATGGCGGCGGATAGGCATCGTCGGCGTAGCTTCTTCTGACATCAGGCGAATCGACGTAACGCCCTCATCTCCTTTCTTCCTCTAGCCCGCCATAGTTTCCGGTGTTCCTTGTTTCTCAAAAATTATAAATGGCGCAAGGTAATCACGGAAACACGTTTCGCTTCAACTTCCCCCAGCGGTTGAGGTAGGCGCACTCGTGTAGACTTACTGCCTATCACACACACTGGTGTTCGCACAACACAACAAAGTCCACTGTACACGGAAGGTAGCGCAAAGGTGCTCTCGTTCCAAGAATCGCGGCAAAAACTGTATATGGAGAGGTAGCTCGGAGCTGCTCTCCCTACAAGGATCGCGGTAAGACTGTGTATCGAAAAACCATGTCCTTCGTTTTATTTAGATTTTGAAAAACGACGCTATGCGCACGTTGGAGTGACGCTTCCGAAGGGGTCAGTCCACTTTGCTCTATTGTCTCCAAACTAGGACGTACCGTGTCCGAAGTTGACTTGCGCGGATTAAGCTTCCGCCTGGCTGTCGCCCATAGCTCAACTGCAATCGCTGTCCACAAACTGATCAATTAGAACCGATTTGATCTGGCGTCCGTAATTGTCGCTTGATCGTGACGAAACTCCACATATCCGTCCTTGCACACATGCCGCTGCGCTGGTATAAGTTTCACATGAATCTGACCGTTGGAAACCGAGATATTTAAATGTTTGTCATTACGGTCGAATTTCCTAAGCTTTAGACGCATAGCGTGACCCTTCAGGTGCTCGCCCTTAACACAAGCGGATGTCTCGTTCCTCCCGTCGGCTTGGCAAAAATCAAATATGTAATCTCACAAATTAAAACACTTAACACTTTGAATCAACTCGTCTTTTTACCGCTACATACATGAATAATAATGATAATAATAATGACGGTAAATCTGACTGTCACAACCTCGCCCTTCTCCTTCTTCCAAGGATTTCGTAAGCGTGAAAAATTCGCTCTACACAGGGACAGAATTTTTTTTTTTGTTACAAATCCTTGAACACTCTGTATATAAAAATTGACAAGCAAATACATGAACACCCTGTATATAAAAATTGACAAGCAAATACATGAACACCCTGTATATAAAAATTTACTCTCTGAACGGCACGGACACTGTGACCTTCCAGATACATAACATATATAATAACACCCTGAATATCAAATTAATATGAAGATTATATGTACAAAACAAGAACAAGATGTGAGCATTTACGTGTCAGCTTGCATTCCTACGTCGCTCTTACTCTCGTACAGTGCTGTCCACTCTCTGCGCTTCTCATCGGAACAGTTCCACCTCTTGCAGTTCTCTATATGTTGGGGTGCTATGGTCTTCCCAGACGTGCAGTCCACTAACTCCAGAATATTGGCGGCGAGCTTGCTCTTGCAGAAGTACGGACCATCATACATGAAAAAGAGCTTCTTGATTTTCCCTTCAATTTGAGAGCTAAGTCCGTGATTTTTTACGAATGCGAGGTCTCCAGTTCGAATCTCGGCGCCGTCTCTTGCCTGTCTTTCATTGGCCTTCCTCCTGGTTTCTCTCGTCCGTTCGACGGCCATCAGGATCTTTTGTTTGACAGTTGGGTCGCGGTTGTCCTCCTTCAATCCAAAGTGACGAATTACGTCTCTCCGAGGTGTGCTGCCGAATTGTAGCTCTGCTGGTGTGAACCCAAGGGTGTCGGATTCTGTGTTGTTTAGGAGGAGTACAATCGAGGTGACGTGCTTGCTCCATTCCTGATGCTGTTTATGGCAAAATAATCTCAAGAGGCGATTCATTTCACAGTGCATGCGTTCGACCTTGTTTGCCTGCGGCCTGTAGCTCGGGGTCCATATGGGCTTCACTGCGTATGCTTCCAAAGTGTCCCTCCAGAGGTTACTTGTGAACTGAGCTCCGCGGTCCGTGAGAATGTAGCGCGGAGTTCCGAGGTGTACAAAGTAATTTTCCGTAAGCTTACGGAGCAGCACTCTCGTCGCGGTTGACCTGACTGGATACGCAACCAGAAAACGACTGCATCCATCCATGACTGTGAATAGGTACTTCATGCCGTCCTTGCTTTTCGGGAGCGGTCCCACGCAGTCTGCGAACAACACTTCCCGCGGTTTCTCTGCCACAAACGATGTTGGGTTTTTTGCTGCTCTGACGCGGTTAGGCTTAGTTTGCATACAAATGACGCAATCGCGCACCCATTTCTTAGCGTCTTTCCGCATCCCTTTCCAATAATAGGTACTCTCGAGGTATCTCCACATTTTCCTCCCCCCGAAGTGACCTGATTTGTCATGCGCTTCCTCCAAGATTTTCTTTCTCGCTTCAGCTGGCACATATACCCTCAGGCGCTCCGGGTTGTGGACATCCGTCTTGCACAGGATTCCGTTCGCGACGACAAAATGCTCTTTCACGCGTCGCTGGCGACGTGGATCTGCGGGTTGCTGGTCTTCCAGGATACTGAAGTACTGTGCGAGCTCGGCATCTTCGTGTTGCATTTCTATAAACCGCCCGCGGCTGAAGGTGGTCAGGTACAGGGAATCGAACTGCATCAAATTTACGTGCACTTTTGTTAATCCTTTCCCCCCAACGTATCTTGACAGGGCATCAGGCACAACATTCTCTCGCCCTTTCACATACTCCACCTCAAACGAGTAGCGCTGAAGGCGATTGCTCCACCTCGTTAGTCTCCCACTCCAGTTTTTCGCGCGGTGCAGCCATTGGAGATTCCGGTGGTCTGTTCTCACAATAAAGTGTCCTCCGGCCAGATAAACATGAAAGGTTTCGATGGCCCACACCACGGCCAGGCACTCGAGTTCTCCGACGGTGTAATTTCTCTCAGCCCCCCGCAGGGAACGACTGGCGTACTGAATCACACGTTTCTCCCCCTCCTTTTCTTGATAGAGTACTGCGCCCACGGCCGTGATTGAAGCGTCGCACTGGACATAAAAAACGTCAGAAAAATCAGCGTGGTAGAGGCGAAGCTGTTCACAGACGGCGTCCTTCAGTTTATCTAGGGCTCCTTGGTGTTGATCCGTCCACTTCCATGCCTTTCCTTGTTTCAGCAGTTCAAATAGGGGTGACGCAAGTTCGCTGAAGTTCTGTATGAAGCGCCGGTGCCACGTAAATATCCCTAGAAGGCGCTGGACTCCTTTCCTTGATGTCGGGGGCTCGAGCTTCCTTATCGTGTCAAACTTGACTGGGTCCTGCCTCACGCCTCGCGCGTCTATGATGTGGCCCAAAAATTGCACTTCCGGTTGAAAGAAAGCCGATTTCTCGAGTTTAATTGTCATTCCCGCATCTCGTAATTTAGTGAGGATCAGGTTTAGATGTTCAAAATGTTCTTCCACGTTTCTTGAAAAGCACAAGATGTCATCAACATACCACAGACAGAAATCTTTCACTTCGTCTCCGAGCACTTCCGCCATGGCGTTCGTGAAAGCTTGCACGCCGTTAGAGATTCCGAACGGAACGACGGTAAACTCATATAAGTTATCCTCGAATCCGAAGGCTGTATAAGGCATGCTCTGTTCGCACAAGGGAACCTGCCAGAATCCAGATAACATATCGATTTTTGAGAACACGTGTTTTCCATGGAACAGTTGTAGGGTGTCCTGTAGTTTTAATGTTCTGACGCGTTCCAGCTTACACCTCGTATTTAGCGCGCGAAAATCTCCGCAAATTCTGAGGCTATTGTCAAATTTCTTCACCACGAGTAGAGGATTCAAATGTACGGAGCGTGATTTCCTAATTACGCCCCACTCCAGCATCTGCTGCAGCTGCCGACGCACTTCCGGTCGATGTGTAAACGCTATCGGGTAAGGCTTACTGACAACTGGACCTTCTCCCTCGACACGGATTTCATGCGTATACTTCTGGCACTTTCCTGGCCTTTCATCAAGAACGACGGCATTATCCCTCAAAAGATTGGCGAAAACTTGCTTTTGACTCGCCGAGAGATTCTCACATGAAGCAACTGCGGCGTGCAATCTTTCCTGTACTCCTTTGTCGCGGTCGACCTCCGAACATAAAGCGACGACGGGCTGGAACTCGCCATCTTCTCCTGCGCCTGACCTCCAGAATTCGACGTTAAACTCTTCGTCGCGATTATTCAAGGTTACAAAGTGTCGACCGATGTTGAGCACAGACGCATACCGGCTCAGGAAATCCATTCCTAGCAGCAGGTCCACGGACAATGACTGGACCACCAGAACCTCAACCTCAACGTGGTGTTCATCCAGCGTTGCCTGCAGAATGGTGTGACCGAGGGGCCTCTCTCTCGCTTTGCCCGAGAAATCGATGAGTCTAAAGTCTCGTACGTGCCGAAGTTGTGGCCTGCGCACTCCCTTTGTCACGCGCCGCCAAGTTGCCTCCGAGCATAAGCTTGCCTCACTTCCCGTGTCCAGGAGCCCCATCACAATTTCATCGCCCACTCGCAGTTGTACATGTGGCGATTTCGAAGGCCAGCGGTCCTCGTGACTTTCCTCGGCTTCTTCGTCGGCGTGGATCTCCTCGTCCAGCCAAGCGGCACGAATCCTGATCGGCGTGGTCTTTGTTTCATCCAGGTGGTTCGGCTCAAGCGAAGGTGGATCAGGTGTAGTCTGCCCCGCATCCGAGCCCTGACGCGAGACTTTTATTAGTTTCCCGGATGCTGGTATCCCGACGGTCCTGGCCTGGGCGAACCGCGTCTGGAATTCGGCCTGGTCTCTTCTCTCGCTGGGCTCCGTTGCGTCCTCGCTCCACGGCGTCCTGCATCTCCCCGATCTGACTCCGGGCTGACCGACCTGCTATCCGCGTGGCGCTGATAAAATCCATCCCGGACTTGGCCGTTCTGAAAGAAGCTGTCGTTCCTCCTTGGCGACGCACGAGTCGGACCTCCACGCCGTCTCCTGCCTCTGAACGGGCGTCTTCGTTGCGGTGAAGGCGGATCTTGCAGCTGGCGGTTCCTTTCAGCCCCTGGAGCGTGGTGCTGTCCTCTCCATCCCTGCTGGACTAGATGAACGCGCGGGTGTTTATTCCGGTGCGACGAATCATCTTCCGGTCGGCGCCGCTTGCTAAACTTCTCACCCCTGGTTTTCTGCCTCTCCTCCTCGCACTGAAACAGGTTTTCCAGTGTGAGGGACATCGCGTCGGCGTCAAACACGCATGCTCCATTGAGGTGACGACGAATCTCGTGTGGAAAATGGTACACCAGAGCGGCTATTATCTCCGCCGTGGTCATTTGGGGTTGCAGAGACTTGAAGTCATTGTAACGTTTCCAAAAGTACTGGGCATACGTGAGTCCTCCGCCCCTGTCGTATCGTTCGTTTCGCACCTGCATCAGCATCCTCTCGACCTGCAGGGGACGTTGAAAATAAGCGAGAAACGCTTCTTTGAACTCCTCATATGAATTGAAGTTCCCCTCGTTCCTGTCCATCCAGTTCTTGGCCCGGTCCTGCATTAAACCTTTCAGAATCAGAAGCCTATCCTCGTCCGTCAGACCTAACTCACGGGCGGTAGAATTAAATTCCTCGAGGTACGTGGAAGGAAGGATTCTGTCAGCACCCGAAAATTTTTTGAAGTGCTTCCGGTATTCGGGCGGAAACAGAGCTCTCCTGGCGGACGATGGGTCAAAGTGTAAATTTTCCTCTCCCTGCTCGCGGCGCGGACTCACCCGTGGTGACGCAGCGTCCTCTCTTCGAAGGGGGCGGGGCGTTCCTGGAGCTCGCTGGTCGCTTTCCCCGTTCGAACAAGTGGCGACGTCGGCTGCCGGTGGTGACGTCAATCTGGGCTCCCGCGACGATTGTGAAGTGCCACTGCTAGTCACGCTCAGTTGACGCACTTTCCTCTCGAGGTCCTCAATTCGTTCGGAGTTTCCTTCGGCTCGACCCGAAATTTCTCTCACTTGTCGCCCCAGGGCGTCTATGCCACGGTCACATGTCGCTTCCAGCTGCACGCATTGTCGGGCCATCTGCTGCATACCTTCCTCTTGGTCGCGCACGCTCTGAGACAGTGTTGCCATCTGGTTTTCTTGCCGGTTGATCCGCGCGTTGGTGTCGGCGATCTTGGCTTCGACCCGGGATTCGCATTCCTGTACCCGCGCGACGAGTTCTTGCGTTATCACCTCACCGGAAGTACGGATGGTCTCCTGGAGGCGGTCTTCCGTCACTTGCATCTGGGTGCTGATGGCCTCTATCTTCCTTTGGGTGGCTTCCATCCCGCTTCGCGTGGCCTCCATCTTAGCTTCGATTCCGCTTCGCGTGGCCTTCATCTCGCTTCGCGTGGCCTCCATCTTAGCTTCGATTCCGCTTCGCGTGGCCTTCATCTCGCTTCGCGTGGCCTCCATCTTGGCTTCCATCCGTAGTAGCATCTCGATGATCTGTTGGGAGTTGGTACCACTGAGGCTAGCTGCTTCGTCGACCCGTTCTGCACCTCCCGGAGAAACCTGTTGCGCGCTGGTCTCATTGGCTTGCCCCCCGCTGTTCGGTAGACTGGTTTCTTCTCGCGGACTTAACGGGACATCGCACCGGGAGCAAACGAGGCTAGCTGTGCCGACATTTTCACTTTCTGGGAACTCCTCGCTGCAGACATCGCAAATCACCCTTACGTCACTCATGTTCAAGTTTTCGATGCGGCGGTTGCGCAATCTCATGAAATCAAAAATTCAACCCTCGGTCGACTTTCAATGCTCGCTGACAAGCGTAAACGTGAGCGCTCACAATATATACCAATATATATTTAAACAATTCACAAACGAAAAAAGATAAGGGCGGTCGATTCCCCCTTTGCCAGAACCCAACTTAACGCCTAATGCCATATGCCAAACAAAAATTTTAAAATGCCTAACGCCTTAAGTAGCTGCCCTACTACCTTGACAAAAATAAACGCCTAATGTCTCAATTACCACCTCACGTCAAAATAAAACAATAAAATCTCACAATGAAACACAGTTACATGACACCAAAATACGCCTGACGTAGCCCTTACAAAAACGACATATACCTCTGCACTGAGGGTGCTTTCGATTTAAAAATATACCGGTCCCTGTGTTCGCGGCGCCAAAAGTTGTATGATTGAATGAAACACCCTCCCTTGCCCGGGAAGACAAATGCTACCACTACCTAGATAGAGGCGGCAAAATCTCCCTCGGACAAGCGAAATAGCGTTACGGTCCAGGTTAAGTTCGTGTGTAGGAACCGGTGACCAACAGTGCATAGTAATAAGCCATATCGAATAATAACAAAGACATATGTTCTCTCAAATTACCACCTCTTTACCTGTAGCCGGGAAGCGGCTAGCTGCATACCTGAAAATCACGGGTAGCGACATGTATACGAAAATGATATAGCCCAAAATTAACATGAAAATAAAAAGTATATTCTATTTGTAACCAACAAAAATGGAATCATTACAGGTCCCCACACTTGCACTCTCACATTCTCTCTCAGATTCAATCCTCATGGGGTTATCGACATTAGAAATTATACATGACATGTACAGGTTTTATGACGACAAGCCCTAATTATTGCATTCTCAATTAATTATATCTTACTTTTTGTCTAATCAGGTCATTTGTGATTTTGCTCCAGTGCTACTTAAATCCTAGCCAGCCCTTACCTAAGTTCACCTTATGTTTTTTTAAAAAAGAAACTAGTCGGCGCGGTGACCATACATTACTTGACCAGTATAAACAAAGGCGTCTCAACGGCAATTACATTCACGTGGGCGGACGTTTTCCTTTTACAAGACCTCACGTGGTTCCAACATAACAAATAACCTCCGTTGAGTGACGCAAACATGTACTCTCTAGCAGGCGGGACTTAAACACTTCGCCGCGACGAGCAATTCACATTACCAGGCAAATACTTTAACAAATAATCACATATGCGGCCGGACATAGCTAGCAGCGACACAGCGCTGACACGTAAAAATGAACAAACCTCAAGTAGAATATGCAATTAAGCGGGCGGCGCTTTACTCTAATAGTACGCACTTTAAACAAATACAAAGGAGCACAAACAACAATGAATTTAAGATCATAAAAAAATATCACAAGGAATAAGAAAAATTGACCTGAGACGAATAGATTACAAATGACAAGCGCGACGGGAGTTTGATGTAAAATTTCGAGTTGAGTGGGCGTTTTCCAAATGTCGACGAATTTCAAGGGCGTTCTCTAAATCAATCGGGCCGTCACGTGTTAAGGTTCACACAGATGAATACTTTACCATCTCTCAGCTTCCGGGGTGCATCCTGGCGTCTTTATGGGCGATTGAAAAACACATAGTATTCACACGGAAGGTTTCCTTGATCGCGACGATGAAGATGCGAAAAGGATTCAAACACCTAGTTCCCCGGCTCCTCTTCCTCTCGGGATCGGTGGATCTCCGTGGTATGACGCGGTTCGGACGTCGCATCTGAGCGGTCGTTGTAGGCGTCGTCGGCGCCGTCGGGGCGTCAACATCTCTCTCTACGTCTCTCTGTCGCGGCTGGTAAGCGTCGTCGGGACGTCAACGTGGCGGATGGTAGGCATCGTCGGCGTATCAATGGGGCGGCGTTCGACGTTCTCTCTCTCTCCATGGCGGCGGATAGGCATCATGGGCGTATCAATGGGGCGGCGTTCGACGTTCTCTCTCTCCATGGCGGCGGATAGGCATCGTCGGCGTAGCTTCTTCTGACATCAGGCGAATCGACGTAACGCCCTCATCTCCTTTCTTCCTCTAGCCCGCCATAGTTTCCGGTGTTCCTTGTTTCTCAAAAATTATAAATGGCGCAAGGTAATCACGGAAACACGTTTCGCTTCAACTTCCCCCAGCGGTTGAGGTAGGCGCACTCGTGTAGACTTACTGCCTATCACACACACTGGTGTTCGCACAACACAACAAAGTCCACTGTACACGGAAGGTAGCGCAAAGGTGCTCTCGTTCCAAGAATCGCGGCAAAAACTGTATATGGAGAGGTAGCTCGGAGCTGCTCTCCCTACAAGGATCGCGGTAAGACTGTGTATCGAAAAACCATGTCCTTCGTTTTATTTAGATTTTGAAAAACGACGCTATGCGCACGTTGGAGTGACGCTTCCGAAGGGGTCAGTCCACTTTGCTCTATTGTCTCCAAACTAGGACGTACCGTGTCCGAAGTTGACTTGCGCGGATTAAGCTTCCGCCTGGCTGTCGCCCATAGCTCAACTGCAATCGCTGTCCACAAACTGATCAATTAGAACCGATTTGATCTGGCGTCCGTAATTGTCGCTTGATCGTGACGAAACTCCACATATCCGTCCTTGCACACATGCCGCTGCGCTGGTATAAGTTTCACATGAATCTGACCGTTGGAAACCGAGATATTTAAATGTTTGTCATTACGGTCGAATTTCCTAAGCTTTAGACGCATAGCGTGACCCTTCAGGTGCTCGCCCTTAACACAAGCGGATGTCTCGTTCCTCCCGTCGGCTTGGCAAAAATCAAATATGTAATCTCACAAATTAAAACACTTAACACTTTGAATCAACTCGTCTTTTTACCGCTACATACATGAATAATAATGATAATAATAATGACGGTAAATCTGACTGTCACAACTCGTGAAACATTGCAACATTGCAGCAACATAGCGAAGCATTACTGTGATGTTTCAGGTATGTTTCAACAATGTGAAAATGTCCGCGAATCTACAGAAACATGTCAGTGCAACATTACAGAAACATGTCAATGTAACATTGCAGAAACATGTCAGGGGAACATTAGAGATACATTTCCGTAAGTTTTTGTGATATTTCAGTTACATTACAGTGATATTATTTCACATTATTCCCAAACAGCACAACATGGTTTCAGATATATTACTGTTACGTAACTCGTGAAACATTGTAACATTGCGTAACATTAGTGATGTTTCAGGTATGTTTCAGCAATGTAAAAATGTCCGCGAATATAACATAACATTCGTAATGTTACAAAAACATGTCAGTGTAACATTACAGATACATTTCCGTTAGGTTTTGTGATATTTCAGCTATATTACAGTGATATTATTTTACATTACGGTTATACTGAATGGAATCGGCGGCCCTGGAGTTCAGCCAGTTTCGAATAAACGCAGGGGGAAAGACGGCCAGAGTGTGGTGCTGAGCACACCCCCTCCACAATAGCAGAGATCGTGAATGTGTGGAACCCCTACCTGCATGGCGTTTCTCTTTCCGTTCCTCTCGTCGAGAAGAAGTTGTTCTACAGTGGTTCCGGCCAAAGAATAGACTTGGAAATTCTATTTCTGTCGAAAGCCATGGAGGGTCACGTGAACCACTGAACCAATCGGCTTTGTCCAGTTGCCGTGGTGAGGGGGAATTCTCGTGATATTGTGCGTTGCTAAACTTTTCGTTTTGGGTTGCTTTCGAAACAGGTGGCGCCCTCAACAAGGCCAAGTACGGAGAAGACAATGGTTGCCGCGACGCAGCAAGCGAATGGGTCTCCGATTCCTTGCTCCTCCCTGGAATGTGAGCTAAGGGGGCATGATGACAGGAAGAGGTGTCGTGTACAACTGGACAAAAATCAGGCATGTAGCAGCCGGTAGCAACACTGCTTTTCCCCCCTTGAACTGGAGGCCGAAAGTCTTGTTTTCCTCAAGTCCATTCTTTGGCCGGGTGGAATTTTTAACTCGGCTGCGTATTGGACACAGTCGTCTGACTCATGTTCACTTGCTGCAAGGGTTGGATCCTCCTATGAGTTGTGTCTGTAATGTCTTTTTCGGTGTACGTGCCGATTTGGCTTTCATCAGGCAGATACGGCTTGTCATCCCTGTTGATAGATGGCGACAGTGTTCTACCAAATGTTTTTAGCTTTCTACGAAGAGCAGTCTCTTACACTGTCTGTGAAGAATTTATAGTCTATTCTTACTTTTTAATCTGTTGTGTCTCTTGTGCAGGTTGCTTCACAACCTTGCACTGTTACCCTTTATCAAGGGGCTTCTTACATCCCTCCTTTAACATTTTTAAGTAGGAAGTATAGATAAGGGGATATTTCCCTGGTCTCACTTATCGCACAACACTTGAGCAACCCTGTGTTGTGTCGTCACGGGAGAAAGCTTTTTAATTTTAGGCTAAAGTTAGGCTAGCTAGCTTTAGTTCTCTTAGCCTAAATAATAATTTTTCATTGTATATTTATGCTAATGGAATCTAACCTAACCTCGTAGGCATTCCACGTCTGACGTCAGAAGACAAGGCAAGAGTATTGTGAAACAAGGCAGACCCATATTTCCCCGCATACATTGAAGCGTGCAAAATGGCCATGACGGCGCACCCACTAATTTAAAATCAATCAATCCATGGCCTCTATGAGACTCTATGGCTTGTTGCAATGCTTGTTCTTTGCACAAATAAGTTCAAAAAAGTCTTATCGTAAGCAAAGATTTAGTAACAGACAGCAAGTGAATTGTCATTAATATTCCTTGTCACGAAACCAACAGGTGCACCTGTAATAAAACACTGCGCCGACATAAGCGGTGACTGAGGAGATGGGGTTGAATTTTATCTTGAATTTATTACCCCACCCCATCTGAAAAGATAAATATATTGAAACCCAACCCCTGTCCCGCCCCTCTGGAAAGCAATGATTTGTGGGGTAGAGAAAGGGTTTTGGCACATTTCTTTTTTCTTTCTCCTTCATCCAATACTTGACTTATTCCGCATGATAGATCCTTCGACATTTTGTGATGGAACACCGCCCGGTTTCGGGGAAACCTTGTTCTGGGTGGTCCACCCCCTTCAGACAGTCTTGCGCGATCGCGACGTTGTGTAAGATTATAAAAACGAAATGGGTTAGAATTTGGTGGTGATCGACAGGATATACTACAACAGGATTCAAACACAGTGTTGCAACATACAAGAAAAATCGCAAAACCCAGTGTCACAGTGCGTTACGACGCCAGGGTTCACGGGTTCGAATCCTGACTTTGGCATGACTCTCTGTGAGTGTCCTTTCACCAATTTCATCATATCATCCTTACTCATCGTCGCGACTAGCCAAAAGGGGCAGAAAAGCAACGCTAAATAACAAAAACAAAATAAAGTAAAATTAATGCTACACAATGAGCAGAAAGCATGAAACATGCGAGGGTAGCTATGGGGGATGGTGCCCCGTAAAAGTACTGACGCCATATTAACTTCATATTATTGCCAATTTTGAATAATACAGATCTCAATATATGTACAATGCACATTTTGAACTTTTCATGGAAAGCAACTCTACCATTACGAGCTGTTCCATAGAGACGAGAGATATAATTAATATCACTTTTTTTGCTATGTTAATTTAATGATTGTTATTTAGCATCCCTTTTCTGCCACTTATTGATAATCGCGAAGACGAAGATGAATGATGAAATTCATCAAGGGACACTCAGAAGGAACACCCATGCCGAGATTCGAACCCGGGACCCCTGGCGTCGTAGCGGGCTGTGCTAACCACTCCGCCACGGAGGCCGGCGTGATAAAACTGATATCTACACGGAAATTTGTTGGAATCAACAAAACATGTTCGGCCAAACTTTTTGGTAACCACAAAGAAGAATAAATTATGCCCTTTTTAACAAATGTGCACCATTTCCAAAATAATTTGCATGCGGTGAACTATCTTGCGTTTATCATCTGTTTAAAACAACTAAAAACATAATTTTTTTTGTAATTTCCAACAAACTTTTTTCTTTGTCTAGGCTTCATAAAGAACAAGGTTACGCTAAAAGTCTTCATCAATAGGTTACAAACTGATTTTTAGAAGGTATGCGTAGAGTAAAACATTTTTGGTTAGACAGTGCATCTTAGCGGACCACACACACACTTTCCCATCTGCGTGTGTGGCCCCTTTTTTGGACAGAAAGCAAGTATAAAGGAGACTCGAACGTTACTCCCTTTCGCCACCCGCCCGAATACTTAACACAAGAGCTTTCTGAAGACACTAATGCACTTTCGAGGTTTATTAAGACTCTCCATATTGGGTCTTTTCGAAGCTAAACAACCAATCAGAAGCGTTATCCTTTCGCCACTGAAGCACCTCTTTCTTAGGCTCCCAGTATTTAATCACTTACGGTGACAGCTTTCCTCAGTCCTTTCCGGGGTAATAATGAAAAAGGAGAAAATTCTTCATAATCGATTTTTGGCTCTCTCCGTACGAGATCAAAGTTGGCACCTACCTAAAATGGCCGTTTCGGAAGCCTAACGATGCAGTTTTGGCAGAGGCGTCATGCCGCGCATGCGTCAATTGTGGGAAAAAGGACAGCTTGCTCTGAGACGACATTAATGAGCATTTCTACATTCTAATTTCTTCATATAGATTGTGAGAAAATAATTATTACTTTCTTTCACTTCAGATCCAAGAAATGTAATACAAGCTTAGTTCAGCGCTCTCGTGTAAACATTTCTCCTATATGAAGAAATTAGAATGTAGAAATGCTTATGAATGTCGTCGCAGAGCAAGCTTTCATTTTTCCCACAATTGACGCATGCGCAGCATTCACCGCATGCGTTCACGAGACTCCTCCGAGTTCTGGATGAATCAGCTCCTGACGATCTAGCTTTTGAGCTTATTTTAAATATGCGGAACACTCTTTACAATAATGAGTAGCTTCTTATAAAACACTGAAGGCTGCGAAAGCAATGGATCAAACCAAAATGGCGATGAAATGTACGAAGGGACAATCACAAACATATATGGATGACAAAACACAAACCCCACAGAGAAATATACTGACTGCAATCCTGAGCCTCGCTTCCACATTACACCAACACGAAGATGCACACATGCCATGACGGCATGGCACATATTCTTCCACATACTCTTGATCTCGGCCATAGTTGGAATGATGTGATCAGCATCACGCCCTGGCACCTTTACCCTCCAGGATTGTCCCCAGATACTTTTTTATACTAGGCTAGGTGGGCCCCAGACCCGCGCAGAAACAGGGAAATGAGTGGAGAATTTCCTGTACATGGACGTCCTGAAAGTGGGGGAGGGGGCCTCCTGGAAAATGAAGGTCCACCTAAAAAGTATATATTTCACACATAATTTCATTTCAGTCACAGTGATTTATGTTAATTATTATAAGGGTGTTGAAGGAACATGTGTTACGTACCCAATAGTTTGCTAAAGAGGAATAGAGATGGCAGCACCACACGTGCAAGATTAAGAATTAGCATAATATATGTGAATAACTTTATAAATAAGAACAAAGCAAATTGGAAAGATGAAAAACAATAGAATATATTATAAGAAGGCAAAGAATATATATAAAAGAAATAAATTATTGTATATACTCGATAAATCAAACTATTGATCATATGTAAATTGATCAGAAAACTAAAGAAGTCAAAGCACTGATACACATTTGTGTCTGAACAGATATTGCATTTGTCTGATTGATTTTTCATTCCCATAGCGGAAATTTTGTTTACATCAGTGGCGGCGCGTTCCAATCGACGCCCCACAGCATTTTTTGGTTGCGCGTTTCAACTGTAGCACCTACTTGGATGTGCGCGTCAGTTGTTTGCACCAAATATACACTCTGTTGTACCGTTAGTGTTGGCGCGTTCCAATCGCAGCTGCAAGGGAGGAGATTAAGGGGAAAAAGGATATATGAATTCATAAATCGTCAAAAAGCTGAAATAGAAGGAAGTCCAGATCCAGACAATATACAAATTGAAGAAAATAAATAATAAAAAACATATTGAGATAAAACTTGACTGCAGATGAGAATTATATAGAGAAAAGTAGCTTATCATGTAAATATTCTATTTCCATGTATCCATTAAACGTCTCCATTGGAAGGCATCCTGTCTGGTTTCGTTGTCTACAAAGAACCCTACCCTGTAGATAAGCTAGCTGAGGATTAAGATTTATGCTCCTTGCACTAAATGGAGGTAGCACATGATGATTACAGACTGAAACAGTGTGTTTTGAGGGGGCATCACTATTATCGGGGAAAATATGCATCCCTTGCCCCCCCTTGGAAAAATTTACCTTGCTTGCCCTTCTCTGGAAAAAAATCTGCGGACGTCCATGTTCCTGGTTCCTGGATTTGAACCCAGGTCTTCTGCGTGCTACCCAGATGCTCTACGAATTGAGCCACCGCGGTTAAGAAAAAAATATGCACAAGAACAGGAAACAAGAAAGATAAGGCAGACAGAAAATCGTAGAGATTGGGAAAGGAAGGAAGAAAAAGGAAAATATGGTATATAAAGAAAGAGAAGGAAATAAGGAAAAACAGAAAAGGGGACACAGATGAAGAAATTGAGAAAATGGAATGAAGAGAGAACGCAGACAGAAAGTAAGACATTGGGAAACCAAGGAAAAAAAGAAACATGGTAGAAAGAGATCAAGAAATGGAAACAGAGGAGAGAAAAAAGAGAACGGGAAAGAATAGCTCATGTGTAGTTAAGATTACTAATATTTGAATAAAAGCAACACTATATAACAAATTGTGACTAATGTACCTTTTCCCTAGAAATAACCCTCGATAATACAGGGTGTCCGAATTAAAACGTCCAATATCAACTGTCTGTAACTCCACATGTATTTGATGTATCCAAATGAATTATACATTAACGAATATACATAGTCCTGAAGTATCTGTGAGCAAAGTGGTAATTAGTTCATTTACTACATTTTAGTGTATTTCTACACGTGCCTGACATTACCCCTCTCGATTTGTCCTGTGGTGTCAAGGACATGTTGTATTCAACGAAAGTGACATCTATGGAACAGCTTCGTGAAAGGATTACAGTTGCCATTGGGACAACTACACATGCTACTGGTAACCAGGCGGGAAACAGATCTGCTGGACATACTCCCTACGACTCGTGGGGTTCATGTAGAAATGTACTAATTACTGCTTTGCTCACAGAAACTTTAGGACTATATATATTCATTAATGTATAATTAATTTGGATGCATCAAATATATGTCGATTTACAGACAGTTGAAATTAGGGCGTTTCAATTCTGACACTCTGTTCAATAAATGCTAAGCCATTATATTTTGATTATCTAATTTTAGTACTTGGTAAGTCCTTGAGGGGCTCTGGACTCCCTGACCCCTTCCCCCTCTAAACACGCCCTTGACTTGAAGGCGTTTCTTCCACCCATGAGTTTATCACGACACCGCAATTTCAGTGTCTAACTCTCTAGCCTTCATACACCCGAAGGTTTAAAGCTGCAGCAACACAAGCCTTCCATCTGTCCCTATCCAATCTTTTCCATCCTTACAGATTTCCTTTAGGTCTATCTCAATGTTATCCCTCCATCTTCGTCTTGGCCTTCCTAAAGTTCTCTTACCATCAGGTTTCAGGCACATGACCTGACCACCTAAGTCCTCTTGATTTAATAATATCTGGACGCAAAACTACCACGTCTAGAATTTCACCCACATTCGCTTCCTTTCTGCTTACTGACCCACACCCACTCCTCGTAAAGAGTCCAGAGACGTGCATGCAACCCACCAGCTTCCTCCACAAAGGCTTAAGCTAATTCTTCTGCGAGAAGGCAATTATGTAGAAATCCGTGGCCTATTGTCCTTTGCACTACATAATTCGCCATGTCAACACATCGCAAGACCCCCAAGAACTGGTTTCAGGAATGTGTGACCTACTTGGACGTCATTACAAGGGATACACCTGTACAGGTGTTTCGTGACATATATGTTCTTCTCATCCCACGTCGTGGTCTTTTTACACTGTTTTTTGGCACATGTCCAGGGATTAAGTTTTGTTGGCGCGCTTAAGTTTGCAATGCAAGAACGAAGTTATACATGCACAAAATCACGTGACATCTGAGAAATAGTTCCATTCCTACATGTTGGTATTGGCGTTATTTTGCCCATGAATATATTGCTCGTAACTTTACAGCTCATAATATACAAATGATAGGTACTATCGTCATACGCACTACATTCCCACGCGCAAGATTCTTACAACCAAAAAAATAGTTCCGTTCCTACGTGATAGATCTGCTGTTATTTTGCCCATGAACATATCGCTGGTAGCGTTACATCTCATAATATAAGGTTCCACAACTTCAACGTTGAGTGGAATGGTTTTATCACATGCACTATTTTCTTACGTGCAAGATTTTTGCACAGCTGTCATTGGAACAACCAATATTATTTCTCATGACGCACGTGCATTTGTTTACACTATCTTCGTTCTTACAGCAGACAGAATAGTGTACTACAGGGTACCTAATGAGTTTTCATCTTTGAGAATTCCACCTTCGATCAGAAGTGTGCAATACAACACTATTCTTACGTTGCGAATCCTATATAACGAACACTTGTCGAAATGGTTGTCAAGCTTGCACAAATATAATTTTATCCACAGATGAGACAGGAAGATATATGGAAATTACAAAATAAATATATCAAATTTATGGATTAGACAAATAAAAAAGGGAAATAGGATTAGTGGGGTAATTATTAAAAAAACATGATGTGATCGAATCAAGTTTTGGTAGAAAAACATACGGAAAACAGGGTAAAAGAATCATGCATTCTTGATTCACGACATCTGGCATGTAATTTTTAAGAAATTAATTAATGTAATCCACAATCGATATAACGGTAAACAGAAATTAACTTTGAGATTATCGAGGAGAGAAAAAAGAAAGAAATATACGCACTTGACACGTCCTTTCCAGTTGAACATATTTATGGTTCAAGCGTTTCTTAAATAGTTTAGCCTACTTCTGATGACGTCAGAGAATAGCGGGTTGCCTGTATGTGTGCATCTTGAGAAGCTCGGTTCCTATTGAGACTACGATGGTATTTTGTGTGTTTGATGTTCAGAAGTGAAATATTTTGTATTGTCGGAAAAACTTGTTAACTTGAATTGTGAGAAATTATAATTTAACACAGCCAGAATTATTCATACAATATTTTTCTTGGAAGAAAGTGAATTAAGTTGAAACTTTGATTTTATTTAACAATGAATGAAGAAGTATTACTTACACCCTGACATCTAGTGAATGCTAATGTATGTGTGTGTTTTAATAAGGTTATTTTGTTTATGAAAAGAACGTGTCACACTGAAAATACTATTATAGTGCCGATAAGGTGATTAACATGTTGAAAAATATTACTAATGTGCTGAAAGTAATCTGTGGTAGGTATGCCACAGATGCAGCACTGCGCTTTTCTGATTTGTTCCGACAAACTCGATGACGTCATCAGCCAGATGGCGTTAATTGAATCGGATATATTAGATCTGCCCAATGCGATGCTTGCCAACAATCCTCCTGTTACTCGACCAATCGGCGGCATTAAACGAATGAAGAATTTCAACAGGCACTGTTTGGTGCTGGGGTACAGCAACAAAAAGAGCAATTTCCACTCTCGAACCAGCAGTATAAATCCTCACATGACAAAAACAATGTTATTTGAATCCATTTTTTTTCCGGGTGACGTTGTGAAAGTGGTCGACTTTAATGAATAGGAAAGTAAACTCATCACCGTACATATTCATAACACTGTCGCTTCGCTTTTGTTTAATCCGGCGGAATTTTTGCCCCCGTTGTTCTCCCGTCCCTCAACATCCCTTTCGGCAACCCGGAGAGCGGGAGGGACGATCGAGCAGTGTTGCCAAGTCGAGAAACCAAAATGGCGCCAAACTCCCGAATGTAAGTTACCAGAAGAGGTCGTTGAAGAATATTTCCAAAACGGTAAAAAATTGAGGTGTGGATTATGTGGCAGCATTGTTTTGAGTGTGCTGTCTGCATTCACTGAACGTTGTTGGATCGACAATACTCTGCCTGATTAGAATTTACGGTTGCCGAGTGTGTACGATCTCGCCACCAAAGTTCCTGAGTTCAAATCCCGTCAATGCCGGTTCGAATCCCTGCCTGCGCATGGGTGTTCATCGTGAATGTCCCTTAATCAATTTCATCATATTATCACTCATCTTCATCGTCGCGATTAACCGTAAGTTTCAGAAAACCGACGGCAAATAGAATTGCAAAATACAAATTACTGTTGATAAACATGGATTATTATCGACCACCATAATATAGGGTGTTTCAAAATGAATCATCCAATTTGAAAAGGCTATATTTAGGAAATCAATGAACATAGAATCTTGCAGCAAGTTGTAGAATACATGTTGGAACATCAAGTTTTACTTACAGTAGGTTTTGATTTGTTGCAGGTAAGTGCTTTACTTGTGCAGCTCACTCTTTAGTTCGCACCAGCAATAGGAAGCATTCTGCATGCTCTGCTTCAAGAAATGTGAGTTCGTTACAACTGTGCAACGTCGGATACTGCGAGCAGTAGGTGGTGTAGCACCGTATTTACGACGAAACTCACTCTGCACAACTGTAAGGGACTCATATTTGTTGTTGGAGAATGCAGAAAGCTCTCTTTTGCTGGGATGCCTTCTTCAAAGTAAAACCTACTGTAAGTAAAACTTGATGTTCCAACATGTATTTTACAACTTACTGAAAGATTTTATGTTCTTTGGTTTCCTAAATATAGCCTTTTCAAATAGGATGATTCTTTTTTAAACACCCTGTATAGACAAGTATTGATGTCAAAGATTGCCTCGTTCTAGGTCTAGAATCTAGTCGGAAGCAACTGCTTTCATTCCATCTTCAAACAGTTTTCACTTCCTTTAAAGATTTTCAAGAACACAGGTCACGTAGATCCGCTTTATGCACAGTGAGGCTAATCGGGACTGGACATACAGTTTAAAGTGGGATCCGAACAACTTTGAGCCTCCAGCGGGTATCGAACCCGGGACCCCTTGATTACAAGGCGACGATGCTACCACTGCGCCATCTGTAGGAAGATATTGTAGACTAATGTTCGTGTTTTAGCTATTTAAAGAAAACTAGTTTTTGATCAGAATCTTGCGTCTGCCAAATTATTTGAGTCGGTTTCAGGGCAACAATTAGGACTAAATTATTTAGGGATACTGGGACTGTACTTTCCAAAAATTTGATTGGTTGGTTTGTGTATTTTACGTCGCTTTTCAGACACTTTTTGGTAATCGCGAAGTCGAGGATGAGTGATGATATGATGAAACCGATGAAGGGACATTCACAAAGAACGCCTAGCTCAGGCCGGGATTAGAACCCGGGAAACCGGCGTCGTAGCTAGTTGTGGTAACCGCTCCACCAAAGAGATCTGCAAGAAGTGCTGAATTCACTCCCAAGGCAATCTACAATTTCACCATTTGCAGTTGTCGATTGGTTCCCCGGTCAGAGCATGGGTGTTCTTTGCGAGTGTCCACCAATTTCATCTAATCATCATTCTTCATCATCGTCGCGATTGGCCAAAAGTGGCAGAAAAGCGACGCTAAATAACAAAAAAAAAGGCAATGCAGTATAACTTTGGCCACAGTAAGGGGAAAAGTAACTATGTCTGGAGACTTAGCACTCGCGTTGGCAACACTGCAATCGTGAGCTCCAGGGACCACGAGTGCTGTCGGGTGGGTTGCAGGGCGAACAGGGGGAAGAACAGAGGTCCGACCAACATGTGATATTATCCGGATTGGAACACCCCTGGGGTGCCAAAACGGGAAAAAGGGGGTTGAAGGGGGGAGGCAACCCGCTTTGTGAAACGGGATCTGTTTGTGACATCCTCCGCTCGATGGCGTTCGCTTTCCCTTCAGTTTCATACACCCCAACCCCCTCTTCCCATACCCCAACTTCATCCTCGTCTATCCCTCAGTTTCATGTTTGCTGTGCTCTGCTATGTACTGGTTTGATCTCTGCTTAATGCCGTCCTCACGGGAAAGTTTTTTGCACGTCGAAACCTCCCATACTCTGTTTACGCGCTGGTTTCACAGTATCGTCCGTACCGAGTTCTCTCGTGGATGTTGTGCTTATTCATTGTCACTTAAACACATACACCCCAGTAGTGTTGCCCACGGGACGAGACAGGACAGGCTTTTAAAAATTCGAGACGAGACAAGATTGACCATGTGTCATAGCCAAACGAATATTTTCGAGACGAGACAGCATTTCCACGAGACTCCACGAGACGAGACAGGCAAAAGTCTCGTCTCGTGGGCAACACTACACCCCAGTTGTCAAAATTCCGATTATGGCAAGGGGTTGAGGTCAGGTGACCGTGGGGGCCAGGGTACATCATCCGTTATTTAATCTAGGTATCCGTACACAAGCATTCTATTCCAAGCAACATGTACATTTCCTCGCTATTTCGAACAACATGTACATTTCCTCGCACAAATATAGCTTTATAGGGCGGCCATAATTCTGGAGCGAACTGACTGAGAAGTAGGGTTGTTAAAAGGTCTCACATTCTAATGTTTTTGGGGGGGGGCGGGGGGTTCCGTTGCAGGACCGGATCAATTTTTCTTTTACAATTTTAATTCGGTCCATGTTGCGTATTTTTTCATTGAAAAAAGGTTGCTGGACCGAATTTAAATTCAGCCGGAAAAAGGTTCCTGGACCGAATTTAAATTCAGCCGGAAAAAGGTTCCTGGACCGAATTTAAATTCAGCCGGAAAAAGGTTGCTGGACCGAATTTAAATTCAGCCGGAAAAGGGTTCCTGGACCGAATTTAAATTCAGCCGGAAAAGGTTCCTGGGCCGAATTTAAATTCAGCCGGAAAAGGTTCCTGGACCGAATTTAAATTCAGCCGGAAAAGGTTCCTGGACCGAATTTAAATTCAGCCGGAAAAGGGTTCCTGGACCGAATTTAAATTCAGCCGGAAAAGGGTTCCTGGACCGAATTTAAATTCAGCCGGAAAAAGGTTCCTGGACCGAATTTAAATTCAGCCGGAAAAAGGTTCCTGGACCGAATTTAAATTCAGCCGGAAAAGGGTTCCTGAACCGAATTTAAATTCAGCCGGAAAAGGGTTCCTGGACCGAATTTAAATTCAGCCGGAAAAAGGTTCCTGGACCGAATTTAAATTCAGCCGGAAAAAGGTTCCTGGACCGAATTTAAATTCAGCCGGAAAAAGGTTCCTGGACCGAATTTAAATTCAGCCGGAAAAAGGTTCCTGGACCGAATTTAAATTCAGCCGGAAAAGGTTCCTGGACCGAATTTAAATTCAGCCGGAAAAGGTTCCTGGACCGAATTTAAATTCAGCCGGAAAAGGTTCCTGGACCGAATTTAAATTCAGCCGGAAAAGGGTTCCTGGACCGAATTTAAATTCAGCCGGAAAAGGGTTCCTGGACCGAATTTAAATTCAGCCGGAAAAAGGTTCCTGGACCGAATTTAAATTCAGCCGGAAAAAGGTTCCTGGACCGAATTTAAATTCAGCCGGAAAAGGGTTCCTGGACCGAATTTAAATTCAGCCGGAAAAGGGTTCCTGGACCGAATTTAAATTCAGCCGGAAAAAGGTTCCTGGACCGAATTTAAATTCAGCCGGAAAAAGGTTCCTGGACCGAATTTAAATTCAGCCGGAAAAAGGTTCCTGGACCGAATTTAAATTCAGCCGGAAAAAGGTTCCTGGACCGAATTTAAATTCAGCCGGAAAAAGGTTCCTGGACCGAATTTAAATTCAGCCGGAAAAAGGTTCCTGGACCGAATTTAAATTCAGCCGGAAAAGGGTTCCTGGACCGAATTTAAATTCAGCCGGAAAAGGGTTCCTGGACCGAATTTAAATTCAGCCGGAAAAGGTTCCTGGACCGAATTTAAATTCAGCCGGAAAAGGGTTCCTGGACCGAATTTAAATTCAGCCGGAAAAAGTCTCTGGACCGAATTTAAATTCAACCGGAAAAGGTTTCTGGGAATTTAAATTAAGCCGGAAAATGGTTCCTGGACCGAATTTAAATTCAGCCGGAAAAAGGTTGCTGGACCGAATTTAAATTCAGCCGGAAAAAGGTTGCTGGACCGAATTTAAATTCAGCCGGAAAAGGGTTCCTGGACCGAATTTAAATTCAGCCGGAAAAGGTTCCTGGACCGAATTTAAATTCAGCCGGAAAAGGTTCCTGGACCGAATTTAAATTCAGCCGGAAAAGGTTCCTGGATCGAATTTAAATTCAGCCGGAAAAGGGTTCCTGGACCGAATTTAAATTCAGCCGGAAAAAGGTTCCTGGACCGAATTTAAATTCAGCCGGAAAAGGGTTCCTGGACCGAATTTAAATTCAGCCGGAAAAAGGTTCCTGGACCGAATTTAAATTCAGCCGGAAAAAGGTTCCTGGATCGAATTTAAATTCAGCCGGAAAAAGGTTCCTGGACCGAATTTAAATTCAGCCGGAAAAAGGTTCCTGGACCGAATTTAAATTCAGCCGGAAAAAAGTCTCTGCACCGAATTTAAATTCAGCCGGAAAAAAGGTTCCTGGACCGAATTGAAATACTTTACAGATAAAAAGGTTCTATACGGTCCAGAACCCATTTACGCTTGCTGATTTTCTCTCCTGGACCGGAATTGAATTTATTTAAAATTCCTGGACCTTTAACAACCCTTATGAGAAGCATATTTTCTTAATGCAAAACCAGATCCACATGTCACCCCCCCCCCCTTAGTCCCAATACACTTACTCTAACACTTCAACATGTCTCCTTGAATTCTGTTGAAAATATGAGGATCCAATGCAGTCCTTGCAATCGTTATCCTTTTACATTCAGATCCTAGATTTCTACAGCATATACCTCAGGTGTCAAAATACTCCATTCCACTCCATGAGGTTAAGGTCAGGTGATCGTGGTGGCCATCACTTGTTCCTGACTTTATGGGCACCCACTATTTCCGGAATATTCATTGATCCACTGCTTCCTGTACTCCACACAGAACGTCAAGGTTTGTTGTAAAGAGAAACACAATGCCATCTGTTTCGACATCAGAAAGGGTATTTTAAGTTACACCACCTGCGTTGCTAATGGTCCGAGTGTAAGTTCCATTCATGCACTGAATAGGCCAATCGGTACTGGACTTGCAGTTTATAAGCGGGATCCACAGGGTATCTAACCCGGAATCCCTTGATTACAAGTCGCCATGTGGAAGCCCATGTTGATGATGATAAACTGCTACAGTGGCAGACATGCCACACAGACAGGATATCCGCTGCAACATTTTCAATTGAAGTACCACACTGCTGAAGTGGAATCATGGGAGGGATTTTCGGGCAGGAAAGTGGGATTTTTCTCTTCTGGGTGGGAAAAGTTTAAGAACACGAGCCTTTGATGGCCAGCTTTTCAACACCAAAGAGGTTTCAAGAAGTCAAAAATATCACCGGAAAGATCGTAAAATGGCAAGAAAATTAGTGGAATTTCACTTCTCACAGTTCTAAAGTGTTTCAGAGAGGGGACAACGCCCCCGCCCCCCACGCGGGAGCACCAGACTAAAAGAATTTCACACCTAGATCAATAAAAATGAGAGTCGTAAAGCGCGCTGCGGTCTGAGCACCGCAAAAAGAAGAGGTGATTCTCGCCCTTTAACAGGTAACATAAAACCCTTTGGCCCTTACGGCCTGTCTCTGACGCCTCAGAAGACACTGAAGATGCCGGTGGCAGAACAAAGAAGGGTTCGCCAAGAGACAAGTAAGGTAATGCTTTTCCAATACACAAGACTTCGATCAAGGTTCAAAGGGGACCCGGGCAGGGCCCATTAGGGAGGAGCTTGTTCGACATCCTCAGAGTCGATATGTCGGAACCAGTGCAAAATGGGGGGATGGAGGGGGTCTTTCGTGAAGCGTTGCACCGGATATGTCCCGTAGGCACAGGTTGTGATGGAAACGATGCGTCTTACATGCTGTAAACATCCCAGGCTAGCAGTGGCGTACACTGAGTCCAAGATATGGGCTATGTCACGTGGTCCTAGGCTATGAATAGAAATAAATTTACCAACTAAGAAATCAGGTTGCCAACTCACAGGAAATCAGGTTGCCAACTCACAGGAAATCAGTTTGCCAACTCATAGGAAAACAGGTTTCCAACTCAATCAGGTTGCCAACTCATAGGAAATCATGTTGCCAACTCAATCAGGTTGCCAACTCAATCAGGTTGCCAACTCATAGGAAATCAGGTTGCCAACTCATAGGAAATCACGTTGCCAACTCAATCAGGTTGCCAACTCATAGGAAAACACGTTGCCAACTCAATCAGGTTGCCAACTCATAGGAAAACAGGTTGCCAACTCAATCAGGTTGCCAACTCATAGGAAATCAGGTTGCCAACTCATAGGAAATCAGGTTGCCAACTCATAGGAAATCAGGTTGCCAACTCATAAGAAATCACGTTGCCAACTCATAGGAAATCACGTTGTCAACTCATAAAACTCATAAGAAATCAGGTTGCCAACTCACAAGAAATCAGGTTGCCAACTCACAAGAAATCAGGTTGCCAACTCACAAGAAATCGGCATCATCATTTCACTGATATGAATAATATTATTCACAATTTCTGATCGATTTTTCTCCTGTGTTTTATTCTCTAGACTCCAGGCTTCGCAGATAGCCTGGCTAGCCCAGAATATACACTCCTGCAGGCTAGGTTCATCCGGAGTTAAGAGCATCGTTTATGGCACCAAGGGTCTGGCACGTGTATAGAAATTAGGGGTGTCCACATTACGTTTATGCACATTCGAATAATTCCGATATTCGGATTATCCGAAAAACATATTTGATGAAGAATTTGTGGAAAATACGTGCATTGAAAAACGGAAATGACTTATAAATGGATATTTGATATTTGCACACATTCCGATATCTGGATAATTCGTATATCCATATAATCCGGACAATTTGGGTATCCGTATCTAAGAATATCCGATATCCGGATAGAAAATTATCCGATATCCGGATAAAATGTTATCCCGACTTGACTATCCATAATATTTGGGTGAGAAGAGGTCGGAACGAAGTGTCCTAGAAATAATAATAAAGAAAATAATGTTTATAATATAAATATTGAAGTAATTTATACGTTTATTCATAATAATATGTAAATTAATTTATATTGATGTTGTTGTCATTACATGAATGGTATAAAACGCTATAAGAATAGAGATGTAACAACACATATTCATTAGCTAGCTTACTGTTAAAATTTGTGCAAGAACAACTGTCTTGGCAAGGAGATGAATGCCAAAAAATGTCAGGAAATGAATATTTATTGAATAACAAAAATGGGTGTTAGGTTCAGTTGATGAAAAGTAGAGTCTCTGATTAATATTTTATGCATAGGCTGCTATTGTAAGTGCGTATAAATCGTCTTTCGTACGGTCATAGAAAGCCGTATGGTCCCATCTAATCTATGCGGGAATTAATAATAATCCTCGATTGCATAAGAAACGCTAAAGAAGTATATTTTGATTATTTAATTTTAGCGTCTTTCGAGGGGTCTTCTCTTCACTCCCCCCCCCCCCACCCGTGTCTATGTCTCTGCCTTTCCTTCTATATCTCTCATCCTCAAACTCTCATTCTCAATCTCTCTCTCTCTCTCTCTCTCTCTCTCTCTCTCTCCCTCCTCTCTCTTGATGTGTCTGCCTCTTATTCACCCCTTCTTCGGCCGGACCCTGTGGCCGAGTGGTTAGCACATCGCGCTGCGACGCCAAGGGTCCAAGGTTCGAATCCCGCTCGGGCTTGGTTGTTTGTGAATGTCCATTCCTAAATTTCATCACTCAACCCCATCTTCGCAAATTAGCCAAGAGGCACAAAACGCGAAGTAAAATGAACTAAATCAATCAATCAATCACACCTTCTGTCTTTACGTCTTTACCCCTCCCACTCTTTCGGTTTCGCCTTTCTTCTCGAAAACAAAAGCGTCCCGCAAAAGTCAATGACGCTACGCACAACTATGGCGCCAACCGTCCAAGCCTAAGACGCCTCAAAGCTCCTTCACGGCACTCTTACAAATACCTTGCGTGTCGGACAGAAAGAGTCGCACCATGCCAACATCAAAACATGACCAGAAATCAGTGTTTAGCGCGTAAATTAGACTCCAAGCGACCATTCTTCACGCATTGCGTGACGCGTTATCAGCCCCCACGCGGCGTTTGGTGTTCGTACGCAGTCCCCTGCTTCTGCATTCGGCGGGGCCATGTGCAGCATCCAAACAAATTGGGAAGATAAGGGGAAATATATCGGGAGAGAGACACACACAGCCAGAAGCATCTTTAAAAACGAAGAGCCATTTATGTACCCAGCAGATGAAGAGAAAAAAGCAAGCAGTGGGAACTCTTCCCTTTATGATTGGCATCTATTTCAAGAAGAATATCTTAATACCAGACTCAACATTGGTGGCATCTGTTGGTTAACGTCCTCTTGCCTCTTCTCCTTGTTTCTACCGTTCCTTTTTTCATGTTCGGCCTCTTTCTTGAAGCCTCGAAGCACGTGGAACGTCGATAAGGAAGGATGTCTGGTTTCGGTGGAGGTGTCTGGTGAAGCGATGGGTTGGAGACTCGCAGTAGTCAATCCGGAAAGGTTCAAACAAGTGTTTCCATCTCTTGTAAGTCTTCAAGCTTTCCTGGCCACGAATGATGAATAGATTTTCTCAGGCTATCGACCAGGTGGGCTGTGGAAAGATTGGCCACCCATATCGCCTGATATCAATCCACTTTATGGTATATGCTACCAAACTGACACACATAGCACAATCAGCGTTAGATTACACACTCACGAGAACTAAATGCATCATATAGACTGATGCACCAGAATGTATCGATTGATGCACTAAAATATGTTTTGTAGCTTCTTCAAAGAATCAGATTCACATTTGATGCATTTTGGTGCATTTTTGTATGTCGTGAAAGAAACACCAAAGTGCATCATCATTTGATTCAAGTGAGGATTTATTTCACTCGAGATGAACTTTAATGCATCAGCTGATGCGTTTTGATGTAACAGAATGCATCCTTTTTGATAATTCACTTAAACGTTTCGTCTGAGCTACATAAAGTCATTAGCTCAGACGAAACGTCTAAGTGCATCATCCAAAAAGATGCAGGAAGGTGCATCAAGGAACATCAACAAATGCATTGAAGTGCATCTCGACTGAAAAAATCCACACTTGAATCAAATTATGCACTTTGGTGCTTCTTTCACGACATACAAAAATGCACCAAAATGCATCAAATGTGAATCTATTATTTGAAGAAGCTACAAAACACATTTTAGTGCATCACTCGATGCATTCTGGTGCGTCAATCGATATGATGCATTTAGTTTTCTGTGTGCACCATTACGACTGGCATCAGAACGCTCACACCAGACATGCTGAAGGTCACCCCGTGGGAAATTGGGTTTCGGCTTGTCGTTATTCGTATCAACAATGAAATTAGGTCTCTTTTTGGGACACCCTGTACTGTAACTCGGCAAATACATTTCCTGTACAACCTCATTATGTCGTTTCCACGAAACAAGTACGCAGTTTCCCTGGTTGTGGCGTTAACTTCAAAGGAAGCCGCAACAAATGAAAGAAGAGCGATTGATGCCACGAAACGGAAACGATGCTTGTTTGCGTGAAGATGATTGGCCAAGCCGCTGGGTTGTAGACTCGCCTTCACGTCACATGCTTCGTTCAGAACAATTGTTGAGCTTTGCACAAATATCGCCTGTTTTTCGTCGTTAAAAGCGAATCCTTTGTCTTTTAATTAGCCGAACCGGAAACTAGAAGTAGTAGCTCATTAATTAAATATCTTTTTATTGTAGTGCGACACTAAGGGTTGCCAACCTGCGAATATATCACCATCTAGGAAGTTTGGGATAAGTTACTGCAAAAAGGTAACGAATTAGAAGTTACTTTACTTGACCAATTAGTTATTTTTACGGTCATTAGTTAAAGCAAACGCATGATCGACTAAAAAGCACGACAAGAAAGGTTATGGGATCGAGTCCTGGCCTTGGCATTGGTGTTCCTTCCCGATTATCTTGTCAGTTTAATCTCATCAGCATTCATCGTCTCGATTCGCCTAGAGAGGAACACAAACGTCTTTCTCCATTTTTCACACACTTTTATATGTTACTTTCTCTCTCTCTTTCTTTGGTTTTAATTTGTGTTATACCTTTCTCTCCCATCTCCCCTCTTACTCATTCAATTTTTATTTGTTAGTTCCACTCTGAATTCATTTCTTTTCCTTTTCTCTCTCTCTCTCATTCATTCTGTTTTCATTTCATTTCCTTCTGTCTGTCCCTCTCTCTCACTCATTCTGTTTTCACTTATTTTCCTTCTCTCTGTCCCTCTCATTCATTCCGTTTTCTTTTCATTTCCTTCTGTCTGTCCCTCTCTCTCATTCATTCTGTTTTCATTCATTTTCCTTCTCTGTCTCCCTCTCTCTCACTCATTCTGTTTTCATTTATTTTCCTTCTCCCTGTTCCTATCTCTCACTAATTCTGTTTTCATATATTTTCCTTCTCTCTGTCCTTCTCTCTCTGTCCTTCTCTCTCACTCATTCTCTTTTCATTTATTTTCCTTCTCCATGTTCCTATCTCTCACTAATTCTGTTTTCATATATTTTCCTTCTCTCTGTCCTTCTCTCTCACTCATTCTGTTTTCATTTATTTTCCTTCTCCCTGTTCCTATCTCTCACTAATTCTGTTTTCATATATTTTCCTTCTCTCTGTCCTTCTCTCTCAATCATTCTGTTTTCATTTATTTTCCTTCTCCATGTTCCTATCTCTCACTAATTCTGTTTTCATATATTTTCCTTCCCTCTGTCCTTCTCTCTCACTCATTCTGTTTTCATTTATTTTCCTTCTCCCTGTTCCTATCTCTCACTAATTCTGTTTTCATATATTTTCCTTCTCTCTGTCCTTCTCTCTCAATCATTCTGTTTTCATTTATTTTCCTTCTCCATGTTCCTATCTCTCACTAATTCTGTTTTCATATATTTTCCTTCCCTCTGTCCTTCTCTCTCACTCATTCTGTTTTCATTTATTTTCCTTCTCCCTGTTCCTATCTCTCACTAATTCTGTTTTCATATATTTTCCTTCTCTCTGTCCTTCTCTCTCACTCATTCTGTTTTCATTTATTTTCCTTCTCCCTGTTCCTATCTCTCACTAATTCTGTTTTCATATATTTTCCTTCTCTCTGTCCTTCTCTCTCACTCATTCTGTTTTCATTTATTTTCCTTCTCCCTGTTCCTATCTCTCACTAATTCTGTTTTCATATATTTTCCTTCTCTCTGTCCTTCTCTCTCACTCAATCTGTTTTCATTTATTTTTTTTCTCCCTGTTCCTCTCTCACTAATTCTGTTTTCATATATTTTCCTTCTCTCTGACCCTCAATCTCTCACTCTCATTCATTTTCCTTCTCTCTGTCCATCTCTCTCCTATTATGCATTCTGTTTTCGTTTCTTTTCTTTCTCTCTCTCCCTCTTAATTTCTTTCTTTCTCTTCTTCGTACCATTTTTCTTTGTGTCTCTCCATCTTTCTTTCACATTGTCACCCACTTTTATTTATGTTACATTCTCTCTCTCTCTCTCTCGGTCTTCCTTTGTTTTGATCCCTTGTCTCCCTCCTTCGTTCTTTTTTATCTCTCCCTTTCCCTCTCTCACCCACTTTTATGTTACTTCCTCTCTCTCTCTCTCTCTTCTCTTTTTCTACCATTCTCAGTCCTTCACATTAATTCAAGCAATTTTGTTCTCTCCTAATTTATTTTCTTTGTCTCTTTCTGTTTCTTATTCTTCACATTCATTCACCCACTTTTACTTACGTTCCCTTCTTTCTTTCAATTTGTACCTCCCTCGTGTAATCCTTTATCATTGAAGGTTGGCAACACTTGAAATTTTTTTCAACACTTTAACTACTTTACATGGAAAGAAAAAAACAGTTTTGCCCAACAACAGCGAAAAAGTCTGAGCGCACAGTCCAACAAGGTGTGAAAAAACCCTCACGGGCAATATGGCGTCATCGGAGCGCGTCAATCGTTACAGCATTACTATTGTTACGTTTTCAGCCATTGTAGGCGCAATCTTAACGACCCGTAGTAATTAACAAAAGGTCAATTTGGATTCCTCCATCACGATAGGGCAATTAAAAGCTAAACGCCCGTGACTAATGCGGTGCAAAGTTTCTTCTGAGATGAGATAAGTTACGAGAAATGAAAAGGCATTGCTCTTGCGTGACGTCAGTTGGGGGATGTTCCCATTATCACGGTCATTTAGTGCCACGAAAGGGGAAACCTTACTTACAAATGTACCTTGTTGAAGGTAAATAATATTAATTGCAATCATAAGTACAGGATGGTATAGGATGGGCATATACAGGAATGTCCCTCCCTCTCGCGGAATATGTGACAATGGCTTGCTAAGTGTGTCATTTTTGGCTGATATTGGAATTCGATTTCCCTGTTTTCCTTTCAAGGTTCTCACCTTCATTTCACTATGTCTTAGAATTTGTTTCTTGTTGCTTTCTCTCTCTCAAACTAGTTTATTTTACTATTTTCTCTCCTCTATTTTCTGTATAAACCTTCTCTTTGATTCTATCTTTGCCTGTTTCTAGCTTTTTCTTCTTTCCTTTCTCTGTCGCTAGATCTTTCTTCTCTGTTTTCTAGAGCTTCTTCAATCTCGATTCCACTATTTCTCTCCCTTGGTGTTATATCTTTCTTTACATCTCTTTTATCTCCTATTTCTCTCTTTTTCTTCCCCTTCTCTGTCTCCCTCTCTCTGGCATTATTTATTTCCCTTCTCTCTTTCTGTCTCTTTCTCTCCCTCCTCCTCTATCTCGGGCTTTATTTCTTTCTCGCTGTATCTTATTTCTGTAGAAAAGAGTGAGATATGAAAAGAGGACAAGAAAAGAGTGGGAAAGAATAAAAGAGGACAAGAAAAGAGTGAGAAAGAATGACAGAAGACAAGAAAAGAGTGACAAAGGATGACAGAAGACAAGAAAAGATTGAGAAAGAATAAAAGAGGACAAAAAGAGTGAGAAAGAATAAAAAGGACAAGAAAAGAGTGGGAAAGAATAAAAGAGGACAAGAAAAGAGTGAGAAAGAATAAAAGAGGACAAGAAAAGAGTGAGAAAGGATGACAGAAGACAAGAAAAGAGTGAGAAAGGATGACAGAAGACAAGAAAAGAGTGAGAAAGGATGACAGAAGACAAGAAAAGAGTGAGAAAGAATAAAAGAGGACAAGAAAAGAGTGAGAATGAATAAAAGAGGACAAGAAAAGAGTGAGAAAGAATAAAAGAGGACAAGAAAAGAGTGAGAAAGAATAAAAGAGGACAAGAAAAGAGTGAGAAAGAATAAAAGAGGACAAGAAAAGAGTGAGAAATGTCACGGGCTGCTAATTTAATAAATAAAACTAATTAACTCAACTAACTCAACTGAGCTGAGCTTAGCAACGCAACAACGAAGAATCTCTCGCCTCACCTGCTGGGCGAATTAAACATTACATGAAATATAATACGGTCAGGATAAGTGCCTAACAGTCGGAGTTACCGAGAATAAACCTAGGAGGATTTGATTTTAAATACCTGAAATGACGTTACATAATACTACGGTGTTTCTGAATATACACATATATTAAAGCACAGATAAAAACACAGTACATCTTGCCCTCTTTCACTCGATCTCACATTCATACTCTCATTCCATGGCATATGGCGACAATATGACAATTACAAAGGTTAGATTAATTACTACTTTGATCATACTCTTGCTATGTCTTGGCTACATTGTCTTTTACAATTTATCGTTTAGGATTTTAAGTATAAAGTGAATAATTGTTCCTTGTGCGAACCCCTTCTATCTTTTCTGAAGGTATAAATATATTTCATGAACTGTCGTTTGCGGCTAACATAAACTCTCATCTTTAACATTTGATTACTCCGCCGGAAAACAGATGTCTAGGGATGCCATAGCACTGATTTAAGTTAAGCAATGATTTGATTCACGCAGATTCGCGGTAGATAGTCGTCATCTTTCTCACACACGCACATGGTTGGATCTTACCTTCGCTGCATTCCCTCTGACCTGGGTTGGGTGAAAGTGGTCCTACACTTTTGGAAGGCCTCCACGCTCCATTGTTGCACCTCGCGGTTATCCTGGTTGGCGAAAGTGGATCAGTCGGCAGCTCCATCTGGCCTCATCGGATCCTGGCTTCACTCGTTCACTGTCGACTCCATACGACAACTTGCGCAATAATAGGTCAGTTCTTCGCGGTCACTCGTAAGTACAGATACGTGACTTGGGCGATGAGACGAACATACGCGATGAGCCATTCGCGGTTTCACATGGATATCAAATGTTATTAACTTTCACTACTTTGGACGTTGTTTCGGACGATTGACACGGGTGGACGTGTCTGGCGTTATTCTCACATAACCACACGTATGTGCACGGATG
The DNA here is from genome assembly GCF_977018435.1 of Lepisma saccharinum. Taxonomy (NCBI): domain Eukaryota; kingdom Metazoa; phylum Arthropoda; class Insecta; order Zygentoma; family Lepismatidae; genus Lepisma; species Lepisma saccharinum. The sequence goes on from NC_139249.1 coordinate 10,747,074, forward strand.
CGTTGACGGCAAGGGGGAGTAACGACCCCCTGGTTCTATTCTGCTCTACTCCATGGCTCTGAAACACTCACTCGAGGAAAAACAAATCCAGACCTCGAGTCTGCTTGCAACTCGCAGCTCGGTCGCGCGTAGCTCACACTCCGGTGACGATTGTAGGCAAAACTGTGGAAAACTGTTTCAAATCATCCCTTTTATTCCAGATTTGAACGTAGTGACGCGCTACCCTCTATGATCAAGTGCTTGTTTATTGTTTCTGGTGCTTTGACCGTTGTCCTCCTATCCTGGTCAATGCTCACTCCGGTCCTTAACCTTTGGTAGCAGCCCCTCGCGCAGAGATTAGGCTAACTCTTTCTCCATTGTAGTCAGTCACGAAAAGCAAGGACATCTCAGTAGGGTAGCTTCTCCCTTTCAATTCAGCGATGAATCTTTAATAATTCATAACTCCCGTAGTTCTGTTCTGATTAGGCTCAAACCTTGGAATCAGTACTTTCATGATGTGTTCTTCCGCTGGTTAAAATCTCATCAAATTCGGTCCATTGGTTTAGAAGTTGCATTTTTCTTGTTATTCCCATAAGAATGCATGTAAATCCGAATTCGGGCGAAAAACGGTGGTTGAGCAATCTAGTGTTGGCTAAGGCAGTTCGCTAGACACCTGTATTCGCGACGGATATTAATAATACCAATTGCAATTAATTCCTACTAACGGGCAATTAGATTAATTACTTGTCACTCAATATTTGACCGTTATAACATTCCCCTCCTTTTAATTATGAATTCTTTTCAGAGCGAACTTGCGAGTGACAGGAAAAAATTCATACCACATATTAATGATATTTGTTAGTGATCGCACACATAGGCGTCTGAATAGGGACTCGAACCCTGGACTGTATAACTTTTAACTCAACATTAGAATGAAGTTATACTTTCTGCAATTGTACTATAATTATGAAAATATAAACGAATATGATAAAGTATACAAGAATACAATATAAAGTACATTTCAACATCAGAATCTCAACGTATATTACCACATACATACTAACTTTGGGTACACCCTGTAGTTTTATACATATTAATGTGAATACTGAATAATAAGCTAAATAAGATATAAGTAAATATTTGATTTGCAATTTGTTCCCTCTCACACATATGTTTGCATACTTCTTGCATTAATTATAAGAAAGGTCTACATTTTTTGCCTTTTAATATTAAAAAAATCTCTAATTTTCCTATTGTTTACTTTACAATCGGGGTGGCTCTAGTGCAATATTTTCTTCAGTGTCTCCTTTGACATGAGCCGGACTGACAAAGGAGTCTTCTAGTCTTCCGTTGGGCCTTGAATATCGGTTATCTGCTCCAGAGATCGCTGTTCTTGCCTCAGTCCACTTCGTCTAGGTTGGTAATCCGGGGAGAGTGAGTCCAAGTTAAGGCTAGTAGACGGTCTATTCCAATCGAGTAAATTAGCATCAGTCTGTGGGGACACGACTGTTCTAACCGCATTCACAGCACGATTCCTCTCAACTTGACTCGGGTTGTTTTGACCCCGGCAGTGTTGCCATCTCGCGTTTTCTCCATCTCTATCATCTCTGAAGTGTTGTTGTTGTGGGCGGTGATTGCTGTACTGGCCTCGCTGGGGATAAGGGGCGGTTAGCATTTCTTTCACTCCGTAGTCCTGCAATGTGCTTTTCCACTCGTTGCTCAAAAACTGTGGTCCTCGGTCATAGAGCTTCCGTTTCTCAGGGTTGGAAAGAACTTCATATGCCTGTTCAAACTCTTCAAATATATCGAATGGTGGATTCCGCTGCTCGAGCCAGATCCTTGCATTCCCTTTGGGTAATTTTCGCATTAGCCTCAAGCAGTCTGGGCTATCGACATCGTACAACAAACAATCTCTCTTGAAGTCCCTTATGAACATTGACGGTAAAGTCTCGTCGTGATCGGAGTCGTACGTTTGAAAATTATCCATGCCGACTTTTGAGAAGATTCCGCGAGTATTCGACTCCGGGTTGGACACACTGCGTGAATCCTGCTGGGCGAAAGCGTTCAAGCTCGGCGAGCTCCCGCTCCGGCCGATGACATCACGCGCTGCTTGGCGATCCAAGGAAGTTGGTGCTGATTGACAGGTCAGCTGGTCGGTCACGTCTGCTGCGACGAGCAAAGGGGTTGGGTTCGCATCACTGGACGTCGTCTCCATTGTGACTACCTTGTTGCTAGTCTCTTGATGCCTCTTTTCGCAATCCTTCTCCGACTGAAGTACTTTCTCCTCCATTGGGTCAATTTTGGATAGCAGTGCTTGGAAACGGCGATCCAATCTTTCTTCCCACTCTTTTCTTCTTCTTTCTTCCATTTCTTCCTTCTGTTTTCGGCGTTCTTCCTTCCTTTCTTCCTGCTCTCTCCTTTCGGCAGCCTCTATCTTCCGCCTTTCTTCTTCTTCTCTCTTCCTCTTCTGATCTCTTTCTTCATCTCTGGCTTGGATATAGCTGATTAGCTGAGAGAACATGGCCTGCACGTCCATCTTCTCTGGAACTGGCAACCCTGTTGCCGACTGATCTTTCCCTAGATCCTTATCAACGTTGCCGGCTGACGAAACGCCTGCATCTGTAGAATTCTCAGCCCCTGGGCGGTCCATGGTATTGTTCGTTAATCTCTGGCGGAGACGAGTAGTTCTTTGCATGCCAATCTTCTTCTTCTTCTTCTCGTGGCTGGCTATCGCCGAAGGAAAAAGATATCAAAATTCTTTTCCTGATTTCTGGTTTCAGATCCCGGGGATCGCACCCCTCACCTGCTTCCGTGTGTCATAACGCGTGTCCTTTTGTCCTTTATCGTCCGAAGTTAATAACGCCCATTGTTAATAAAATAATAAAATCCTCTAATAATTCTGCTATGGAAAAATGCTATAGCCGCGACAAAGTATTTCACTATTACACCATAAAAAACACAAAATAGTTCTAGCTACACATCGATTGCATATTCAGTTAATTAAAATCACCGTACAAATTACACATTCTTACTTTAAATGAAAACGTCTTGATAGATTCTTATCAGGATTTTCAGTTACAGGTTGCAATTATTTAATTTACCAAAAAAAATCTTAGTTCCCCCTTAGCGCTAAATTCTGGTACCCTGTCGTAGACATTCGTAGGCTGAAAACTTCTCTTTAACAACAAGTATTAAATCCCCTTGGGTAATAGACATAACTGATTGTTAACCATTACAATCAAACTTAATAAAATTCACATTGAGTAGATAAGCAACTAATTAGAATACTCGTGACCTCCAGGTTCCTTACTAGCCTGCCTGTAACATCGTTCTACGAGCCTAATTCCTATTTGCTTCCTATTTGCCTACTCTTCTATTTGCCTATTCGTCGATTATTTGGGCCTACTCTTTACACCCCTAAATGTCTATTCACATACTCGTCGATTATTCGGCGTACTTTTTTACTTGCCTACTTATTTTATTTGCCTACTCGTCGCTTGTTCGGGCAACCTTTTATATGCCTACATATTTATTTGCCTACTCGTCGCTTGTTCGGGCAACATTTTTACTTGCCTACTTTTTTGCCTACTCGTCGAATGTTCGGGCGCCATATTTTGTAACGGGCTGCTAATTTAATAAATAAAACTAATTAACTCAACTAACTCAACTGAGCTGAGCTTAGCAACGCAACAACGAAGAATCTCTCGCCTCACCTGCTGGGCGAATTAAACATTACATGAAATATAATACGGTCAGGATAAGTGCCTAACAGTCGGAGTTACCGAGAATAAACCTAGGAGGATTTGATTTTAAATACCTGAAATGACGTTACATAATACTACGGTGTTTCTGAATATACACATATATTAAAGCACAGATAAAAACACAGTACATCTTGCCCTCTTTCACTCGATCTCACATTCATACTCTCATTCCATGGCATATGGCGACAATATGACAATTACAAAGGTTAGATTAATTACTACTTTGATCATACTCTTGCTATGTCTTGGCTACATTGCCTTTTACAATTTATCGTTTAGGATTTTAAGTATAAAGTGAATAATTGTTCCTTGTGCGAACCCCTTCTATCTTTTCTGAAGGTATAAATATATTTCATGAACTGTCGTTTGCGGCTAACATAAACTCTCATCTTTAACATTTGATTACTCCGCCGGAAAACAGATGTCTAGGGATGCCATAGCACTGATTTAAGTTAAGCAATGATTTGATTCACGCAGATTCGCGGTAGATAGTCGTCATCTTTCTCACACACGCACATGGTTGGATCTTACCTTCGCTGCATTCCCTCTGACCTGGGTTGGGTGAAAGTGGTCCTACACTTTTGGAAGGCCTCCACGCTCCATTGTTGCACCTCGCGGTTATCCTGGTTGGCGAAAGTGGATCAGTCGGCAGCTCCATCTGGCCTCATCGGATCCTGGCTTCACTCGTTCACTGTCGACTCCATACGACAACTTGCGCAATAATAGGTCAGTTCTTCGCGGTCACTCGTAAGTACAGATACGTGACTTGGGCGATGAGACGAACATACGCGATGAGCCATTCGCGGTTTCACATGGATATCAAATGTTATTAACTTTCACTACTTTGGACGTTGTTTCGGACGATTGACACGGGTGGACGTGTCTGGCGTTATTCTCACATAACCACACGTATGTGCACGGATGCGTTGACGGCAAGGGGGAGTAACGACCCCCTGGTTCTATTCTGCTCTACTCCATGGCTCTGAAACACTCACTCGAGGAAAAACAAATCCAGACCTCGAGTCTGCTTGCAACTCGCAGCTCGGTCGCGCGTAGCTCACACTCCGGTGACGATTGTAGGCAAAACTGTGGAAAACTGTTTCAAATCATCCCTTTTATTCCAGATTTGAACGTAGTGACGCGCTACCCTCTATGATCAAGTGCTTGTTTATTGTTTCTGGTGCTTTGACCGTTGTCCTCCTATCCTGGTCAATGCTCACTCCGGTCCTTAACCTTTGGTAGCAGCCCCTCGCGCAGAGATTAGGCTAACTCTTTCTCCATTGTAGTCAGTCACGAAAAGCAAGGACATCTCAGTAGGGTAGCTTCTCCCTTTCAATTCAGCGATGAATCTTTAATAATTCATAACTCCCGTAGTTCTGTTCTGATTAGGCTCAAACCTTGGAATCAGTACTTTCATGATGTGTTCTTCCGCTGGTTAAAATCTCATCAAATTCGGTCCATTGGTTTAGAAGTTGCATTTTTCTTGTTATTCCCATAAGAATGCATGTAAATCCGAATTCGGGCGAAAAACGGTGGTTGAGCAATCTAGTGTTGGCTAAGGCAGTTCGCTAGACACCTGTATTCGCGACGGATATTAATAATACCAATTGCAATTAATTCCTACTAACGGGCAATTAGATTAATTACTTGTCACTCAATATTTGACCGTTATAGAAAGAATAAAAGAGGACAAGAAAAGAGTGAGAAAGAATAAAAGAGGACAAGAAAAGAGTGAGAAAGAATAAAAGAGGACAAGAAAAGAGTGAGAAAGAATAAAAGAGGACAAGAAAAGAGTGAGAAAGAATAAAAGAGGACAAGAAAAGAGTGAGAAAGAATGACAGAAGACAAGAAAAGAGTGAGAAAGAATGACAGAAGACAAGAAAAGAGTGAGAAAGGATGACAGAAGACAAGAAAAGATTGAGAAAGAATAAAAGAGGACAAAAAAGAGTGAGAAAGAATAAAAGAGGACAAGAAGAGAGTGAGAAAGAATGACAGAAGACAAGAAAAGAGTGAGAAAGGATGACAGAAGACAAGAAAAGAGTGAGAAAGGATGACAGAAGACAAGAAAAGAGTGAGAAAGAATAAAAGAGGACAAGAAAAGAGTGAGAAAGAATAAAAGAGGACAAGAAAAGAGTGAGAAAGAATAAAAAAGGACAAGAAAAGAGTGAGAAAGAATAAAAGAGGACAAGAAAAGAGTGAGAATGAATAAAAGAGGACAAGAAAAGAGTGAGAATGAATAAAAGAGGACAAGAAAAGAGTGAGAATGAATAAAACAGGACAAGAGTGAGAAGGGATAAAAGAGGACAAGAAAAGAGTGAGAAAGAATAAAAAGGACAAGAAAAGAGTGAGAAGGAATAAAAGAGGACAAGGAAAGAGTGAGAAAGAATAAAAGAGGTTAAAAAATTGTGAGAAAGAATAAAAACGGACAGGAAAAGAGTGAGAAAGAATAAAAAAGGACAACATAAACAGAGAGAGGAAGAAAATGGCGGAAAGAGAGGGAGTGAGTAACAATGACAAAGAAATTAGAAAGAACAAGAGATAAAGAAGGGGAAGAGAGAACGAGAGAGACAAGAAGAAGAGGAATGTTGCTCTTGTTTTATCTTGCAGCGCCCCTAGTTGAGCTTCCACGCAAAACTGTGTTTCGAGACCAACACTGGCCAATGCTTAAGAAAGTGTGAGACAGCTCGCAAAAACAAGGGAAATATCACATCCAAGACACATGTCTGCGGAAACTAACACAAAAGCCCCACATCGTATCCGTGAAACGGTTCGCAGAACTTTGCGAAAAGCATATTGGGAAAGGAAAGTTCGTGGATGTGTAGAACATATGATCCTGTGTGTATTCCTAAAAAGGAGATACCCTAATCCCTTAGGATGTTAACAGGACATCGACAGGCTTTCTCAGGAGAATTTCAGCCAGAGGGCGGAGCAAGTTACGACAGAAAGTGTACGTACAGTACTCTTCGGCAAGGTACTCTTCCGGTCCAGGAGAGAAAATCAGCAAGCGTAAATGGGTTCTGGACCGTAAACAAACTTTTTATGTTTAAAGTATTTAAATTCGGTCCGGGAACCTTTTCTTTCCGGATCATTTTAAATAAGAGTCCCAAGTTCCGTATTCAAATGAAACAATACGAAACTTGGACCGAATTTAAATTGCGCGAGAAAAATTATAGAAAATAATAAATTATTATTAGAATTTATGGGTTTCTGTACCTTCAATGAGTTGTGAAATATGGTAAAGATGCAGGTTGACATTGGCCAAGTCAGGAGGGTAGGATGGGTCCTGATTTCGAAACTTGGCAAACCTACGAATGTTCTTATGTAACAAAAACGCAACTCTGAAACCTTGCTTTCAGAGTGGGTGTGAGTATTGTACCTACATAGCTACTTCACGACATCGGATAACCTTTCTTTGTTGCGATTTTTGTTATTTAGCGTCGCTTTTCTGCCACGTTTAGCTAATCGCGACGATGAGGACGAGTGATTTAATATTTGCTTCAAGTCCACTTTACGCACAGATAGGCTAATCGCGACTGGGCGGACAGTTCAAAGTGGGATCCGAACCATTGTGCAGTGTGCCTCCACCTGGTATCGAACCTGGAACCCTTCGATTACAAGGCGACGACGTGATAATTTTATCCACTCACAAAGAACACCAATGCTTACGTCAGGTTTTGAACCCGGGAACTTAGGCTTAAAGATCGAAAGTCGACCACTTGACGGGCTCGGGTAACTGAGTAACTTTAACGTTACAATAACCCCCCACCCCTCTTCCTATTTTCTTTTTCGACTCTTTGGAGAGGAAAAAAATCAGATTGCAACTAGTACGCGCTTTCCGTTTGAGCAAACTCGCTTGTTTCCAGAGTCCCTTTCGTGAGTTGTACCGTACGTGCAAACGTCACTTAGAACTAACAAGGTGCCAAGGAGGGGGAGCGCCCCGCGGGGGGTCTTGCCCCCGGCTGATGGTAAAAGGAGGCAAGAAGAAGAGAAGTGGCACTCGCAGGACACGACAGAGGCGCTTTCTCCAGCTTCTGTGTCTACACTCTCTCTCTCCGGCACGAATCACGTGTTTCGTACTACATGCACGTCGTGTGGTGGAATCTCTTGAGGCAGGCAAACGCCTGCCCGTACCACATACATACATATTATATATATATATATATATATACATACATACATACATACACACAGTGGCGGCTATTTGGGGAGACCTGGGGGGCAGCTGCCCCGACTTTTTTGCCACTTTCGAACCCGTACTATATGCCCTCTTAATGTTGGTCTACCAAGAGAAAATAACTGTCCTTGGCCCCCCCCCTTCTCCAGTTTTGGCACCCAATTGCCGATACTGGTCAGCAGTATTCGGATAGTTCCGAGTTTCGCAAATTAAAAATGTTTTCAAACTTCCTTTATTTTCTCATACCGGAACCATTGAACAGCCACGAAAATAATATATTTGTAAATTAAATTACACGCATTAGTAATTATTATTATTACAATAAAGGATCGTAGCGGTCTATGGTTAACCGAAAAAAAGGGGAGAGAAATTTTCGCCTGGGTGCCAAAACTGGGAGGGGGGGCAAGGCTTTCTCCTAGCAGACAAGTGTGCGTTTTGTTTCAGGTCCACTTTTATACACAAATAGACTAATTGGGACCGGACCTATAGTTTAAAGTGGAATCCCAACCACTATGTGCCTCCACTGGGTCAAGGTAGACAAGACTTGGCATTAAGAAGCCATAGTGTAGGAGCCCCTCCAACACCGCCTCTACTGGTAGCTTTGCATCTATGGTTGTAAAACTGAAACTGCCCAATATCGCAGACTGCAGACTTCTGGAGACTGCCACTCTACACAACAAACACATTAATTTACGCAAGAACAAAATTCAATTTTTTTACAAGTTTGAAAAATCGTCGATATTATTTTCGTAGCTCTTTATAGGTTCACATATAAAAATTTCATTGCTCGAGGCGGGGGCATGGCCCCAATGGCCCCTCCCCTGGGTACGGGCTTGCAGGGTGTTGTGTTATAACACGGCAAACTTTCAGTGCGTAGCAGTGTTTGAAAGCGACACAGTAACACGTTTTGAGTTTTTAAGTTTACTTTATGTACAGCTAGGCTAATCGGGACTGGACTTACAGTTTGATATAGGAAATGCGGATAGAAAATTATCCGATATCCGGATAAAATTTTATCCGAGTTTGGCCATCTCTAGTTTAAACTGGGACCCGAGAACCACCATGTGCCTGCTTGATTACAAGGCGACACTGTCACACGTTAACACATTATTGTAAATAGCTACCCTTACAAGTAAGAAGCAGTTACTTTCTTTGCAATATAAGCACGGTTATTTTACATCTGTAAATTTGTAAAGTGCAGAAGGAGCTAAAATCTGGCAACACTGTTTTCTAACTATGTGCATTCTCCGGACGAATTTTCCGCTCCTGTAGGATAATGGCGACGATGAGTGATGATTAATTGGTACAGACACACATGTCCAAACCAGAACACGAATCTTCGGTTGAGAGATCGAAAGTGGGACACCAACCCTACTCAGGAGGCATAAACAGTGTTTAGGATCCCGCTTTAAACTACAAATCCAGTCACGATTAGCCTCCACGAATATAAAGTGAGCTAAAAAACTAACTTTTCACTACTGCCTTCTTGGCAAGAATGAAATCTGGGTACACACAAATCTCTTGTGTGAATCGATCTAGCTGACGTAATACGGGAATGAATTACCTACGAGTTTGAACAAGGTACTACAATTTTGGTATGCTTGCGTTGTTCCTCTCTTTGCTTTCATCTTATTCAATTATAACGAGCCCCTAGCTGTGCAAGTGTGTAGTTTCGGCTACATTTTTACATGCATTTTCCATTGCTAGCAAGTAAAGTTTCCATTGTGATATTCTCAGATCATATATTAAAAAAGCAGCTGGTTGAAAGTTACAAAAACATACACGTTGTTTACAAAACATCCAATTACATATTAGATCAAAGAGAAGGACATCTAGCGGCAAAATACAGAAAAGCAATATGCCCGTTGGCTCAGGATAAACATTGATTTAAATTGTCCTTTTATTGACATTGAACCTCTATCGACGACATTGTCTCTACCACTACCAGCATGCATTCGGTAATTAAACAATGGATCCGAACGTTTAATTGCGAGTTCCAATGGGACGTTAAATGCTGATCGCAGAATCAAAATAGATTAGTACGTGAATTGTCCGCCTGGGGTCACTAGTGTACTTGGGAGCATTGGAAACTTCGTATCAATTTTATCTGTTGCCTGCGTAGCACGTTTTTGCGATTGTATTGACAACAATAGGAAGTAAGGAATGAGACTGGTTAGAAGAGAATGAAATACAGTAATGCCTCATAAATCGGGACTAATGGGGGGGGGGAGGGATAAGTTGACCGGTTTAACGAAAGTCCGGAACAGTAGAAAGTGCATTAAAACTCCGTTTATAGCAACAAAACACGTTTATTATGGTGTATTTAAAGGGCATAGGCCTAAATACACTATACAGTACAGTACAAAGTCTGCGGGAAACATAATTTCATCAGTGGTTGACTTCCTTTTTTAGGGAATTTCTCTTGTTCACTTCTAGCCTCATTTAAAACCTTGCATTCTGTTTTTTTTTTTCATTTTGCCTGTCTGGATTAAGCGAAGTCCGGCATATCGGATCCGGATTAACGAGGTTTTACTGTATATCTAAGCAGGGGACTTCCCAGGAAGGGGGATCAGGGGGCCATCGCCATATTTCCAAAACTTAGTAATGGAAAAGGCTCTATACGATTTGAAAACATAACGCAATGAAGAAATAGGTAAAAATACTGTGGTTGTTCATAAATGGGTGTGCGTTAGCATTGTTATATCCCGATTATGAGAAGAAATTGCATATTACCAGAAAAAACAAGAACAAAGCATGTTTTAGTTTTTGTTTTAAGTCCAGCCCAGATAGACTAATCGGGACTGGACGTACAGTTTAACGTGTAATCCGGAACCACTATGTGCATCCACAGGGTATGGAATCCTGGACCCCCTAATACAAGGCGACGACGTTACCACTACGCCATCGGGGAGGCCCGAGAAATGGTATCATGATGGAACTGGCGAAGAGACACAAAGAACTCCCATGCCTATGCCGGTATTTGAACCGGGGACTCCTGGCGTCGTAGCGTGAAGTTTCGGCACGCACACAGACATTTATTTACATACACGTATGTGTGTGTGTATAAATAAGCATGCATATTTGTTTAGTGCTAAACGAGTCTCTCCTCGTATCTGAGTGGTTATAACTTCCAGGGTTGTTAAAGGTCAAGGAACCCATAAATTCCAATGGGTTCTATTGGGTTTCGCTGCAGGAGTGGAACCTTTTTTTCTCTCGCACAATTTAAATTCGGTTCAAGTTGCGTATTGTTACATTGAAAAAGGTTCCTGGACCGAATTGAAATTCTCCCGGAAAAATTTATTCCCGGACCGAATTGAAATTCTTCCGGAAAAATTTATTCCCGGACCGAATTGAAATTCTCCCGGAAAAATTTATTCCCGGACCGAATTGAAATTCTCCCGGAAAAATTTATTCCCGGACCGAATTGAAATTCTCCCGGAAAAATTTATTCCCGGACCGAATTGAAATTCTCCCGGAAAAATTTATTCCCGGATCGAATTGAAATTCTCCCGGAAAAATTTATTCCCGGACCGAATTGAAATTCTCCCGGAAAAATTTATTCCCGGACCGAATTGAAATTCTCCCGGAAAAATTTATTCCCGGACCGAATTGAAATTCTCCCGGAAAAATTTATTCCCGGACCGAATTGAAATTCTCCCGGAAAAATTTATTCCCGGACCGAATTGAAATTCTCCCGGAAAAATTTATTCCCGGACCGAATTGAAATTCTCCCGGAAAAATTTATTCCCGGACCGAATTGAAATTCTCCCGGAAAAATTTATTCCCGGACCGAATTGAAATTCTCCAGGAAAAATTTATTCCCGGACCGAATTGAAATTCTCCCGGAAAAATTTATTCCCGGACCGAATTGAAATTCTTCCGGAAAAATTTATTCCCGGACCGAATTGAAATTCTTCCGGAAAAATTTATTCCCGGACCGAATTGAAATTCTCCCGGAAAAATTTATTCCCGGACCGAATTGAAATCCATCCTGAAAAAAAGGTTCCTGGGGCCTAAGTCTTGAACTGTCAACACGTTAAGGTCTAACGAGTTCGTGACGTTTTTGTCAAGAAAGGCTAACGAATGCCATTTAGTGTAGTCTCCACTCTTCGTTAACGAATACGGTTACGGACGCGCTAACAGAAAACGAGTGGAACCTACTCACAAGCCACGCACCTACCGAGTTCGTTCACGGCTGCAGATTTTCAAGATGGACACTATCAGCTGTTGCGGATGATGGTTTTGAAGAAAGAAGAATTGCAAGCCCACTTCGTTTCAGTCGTATTTCGAGTAAGTACGTCATGTTAGTATGTTATTAATATTATTGGGTATGAACATAAGGACAATTGGAACAAATCTGGGGGAGAGTGAAATACGTATGTATTGTGAATTGTTGCTACGATGTACCTAAAGAATTAAATATTTCGTGCCATTTTCCTTCTTATTGTTAATTACATTGTTCCACGTACTTTGTAAGAATTAGAGCTGATATTTTTGCAACATTCCTTAAGCTTAGCAATCGCGAAATAAAATACTACTGCAAAATATATTTTGATACACCTGGGAAATGTATGCCAACATTCCACCAACGTCACATCAAAATGTAAAATAACGATGCAGCACAAAATAAGAACAATTAATTTTCTGCAACATATTGTCCTGTTGCAACCAGTAAATGAAATTACGGTACTATAAAATACATCAATTAGGCACCACTACCATATGTTATATATAGGGGGAAAAAATGGTACACATGATTTATACAGTACGTGAACTGATGATAAAGATTTTAAAGGAAATTTTGACACTATGTTTTAAGTTGTATTAATTGCAGGTCGAGTGTACTAAATTACGTACTCCCTCGAATTTCCAGGAAAAATTCCCCATGGAAAGATTAACTGTTGTTAAGACTATATCAGAAGCTTGGGGGCATAGAAACGTATATTTACAGAGTTACAGACATTAGAATTTATCCCAAATCTATTTTTTTTATCACGACGGGAATGTAAAATTATCTTTTCTTTTATTGTAATCACAAAATCTAACCTAAACGCCTAAGCACCAGTAAAAGTGAAAGTACTCCATTCGGTTGCCCAGACACTGGTGAGAGAAAACCTTTTTTTGTGACAAAAATGTCATTAGTAATGTATATATATATGTGTGTCTGTGTGTGCATGGGAGGGGGTACTTGGTATACTGTATTCATAACCATCAATTGAAAAGGGGAAAATATTTTTTTCTATATGAAACCATCAACAGAATGCACTCAGTTTAACTACCTTATGTCATGTGTTGATAGTGGGTAGCATGAATTTATTTTAAGCATGAAAATCTT